>NC_037643.1:13517712-14926462 GCF_003254395.2 Apis mellifera | reverse complement strand
AATTTTACCAAGTTATTAGGGCCCTGGTTTCGTCTAATTCACTGTCCGGTACGCGCGACAAATTTTATGAAAAGAATCGGTATTAATTCCGGCCGGACAGATGGCGACACGATAATCCGTCTATTATTGCTCGATTCGATCCTCGTCGAATTTTACACTCGCTTTACCTCGAAATGAGATTACCAGTGGGAGCATTTGGAATGAAAAAAAAAAAAAAAAAAGGGAAGGAGAGGGGAAAAAAAAAGGAAACTCACCGCAGCCAATTCGGTAGCAGTCATTGTCGGTGAAAATCGATTTCAATTGGGGGATCGTTAGCGAGAAAAAAAGAAGAAAGAAGAGAGGAGAGCGCGGCGCGGATCTCTCTTTCGAGTCGAATTCGAGTCGAACGGGCGGCTTTACCGTTTTCACGCCAATCTCTTTCTTTGTCCATCTCTGTCTATGAGCTATCACCTCTTTGCGCCTTCCTTTATTTCATCCTCCACGTTCGAAGATATGACGCTCGACGGAGAGAAATTTTAGACGGTGATTTTTGCAAAGTTTTACGAAGTTTAAACTCCTTCTAGAGATTTAATTAGATTTTTCGCGAATCGAATTTTTCCTTCCTCCCGTGCTCGTGTCCCGTTCTCGAGTCGAGTCAACGCGACTCGACTACCCCCTCCATCCCGACTCATGGGCGGGGCTTGAGTCCTCCTCGAGATAAGCCGTAAGAAGAAGTCGCTTCGGAAGAAGAACGATACTAACAAGTTGCTTTCGGAACCGTGCTCGGTCGGTAAAGCCTTTTGATCGGACTTTGTCCACGAATAGAATACTCGTTGCTCGCTTTTTTTTTTTTTAAAAAGGGAACAAGAGGCAATTCGCTCGTTTTCGTTACTTTGTTCGTCACTGTTATTGCCATCCACCACGTTTATTATATCGAGAGACAACTGAATGTTTCGCGGGGATAAAATTCTACTTTTCAACGCGATATAACAAAATAATACGAAAATGTATTCGATACTTTAATTATTAAATAATTTAAATTATCTTCTTCTTCTTCTTATTGATCATCGATTTTTCAGGCAAATATATTCGATTTTTTCCGCTGACCTGTATCGATAGCCGGCGAAAAAGCACACTTTCGTCCGCCCTTTTATCCTTTTTACGACACTCCATTGATGGAGGGAATCTTTTTAGATCAACCAATACTCCCTTGCACGCACTCTACTACTTTGCAATTATTCTTTGAAACGTTTCTGGATGAGGCTGTTGAAAAGAAGATAGAGAAAAGATTGTAATGTCTTCATCAAAATTTTATCCTAATTTGAATAATTAATACGAAATATTCTTTTTTTCAAGAGGAGAAAAGTTTAATAAATTTGTCCTTATATATATATATATATATAAAACAATAATACATATATTTATATTATTTTTAATTAATAAAATTAATAGAAAATTTAAAAATACTTATAAATTTAATAATTTAATTTAAATTTATGTTAAAATTTTATACTAATTAATAAGATTATAAATTTGAATATATGAATAAATAAAAAATTTAATTTAATATTTTAATTAATAGTATAATATATATATATATATAGTATTAATTATTATTATTAATTTATTATTTTTAAATAAATTATATTGTAGTTTTAAAATTAATTGTATTAATTAATTATATATAAAACATAAAAATTATTAAAAATTTAAGTAAAATTATAATTAATAGAGGATTCTGAAACAATAAATGAAAGAATTATTCGGAAATTAATTTTAGTAAAGCGGTTAAACTTGATTTATAAATTAATTTTTTCTAATATAAATTTAAATTAGTTGTTAAAAATTTATAATTTATATATATATATATATATATATATATCGAGACTCATGCGTAGTCGATTCACGGATTGTATCGGTATAACCCGTCGCCTGCCACGGAAGAGGAATACTTATACTTTCTGGTGGAAATACGCCGCCCCTGTCTGATTTACATGGGCCCATGATTTATTTATACCCGCCGCCAAACAGGCAGAATTTTATAGCAACCGAGCCGCAATCGAACCCTGCATGATATTTCCGAATCCATTCTCCCCTCCCCCACTTCGCGTTGTTCAATCTCAGAAAGGAGAACAACACGTATTGTATCAAAAATATGTATACGCGATATACGTTTGGTTAAAAAGATTGGGCCGATTTAATTTTCCGCGTTGATTCTCTGAAAAGATGCATTTTCGAACGAGTTTTATATTTGCAAGAAATTTTTTTAGCAATAACAATATACATATGTACGAGATCACTATCTTGGGGGAAAAAGTATATAAAAACGTATGGAAGTTATTCGAAACAACGTATTACGAGTTTACAAAAGTACGCGGTTGAAGGTTGTTCCGGTTCATATTGAAAATTTGTATACCGTCATTGGCAAAGTTCCCGATAGAAAGTTTCGTAGGGGCAAAGTTATTTTCAAAAATAAAATTAGTCCAGAGAGAAGAATTATAGTATAGGTATTGTTCAGGAAAGATATTTATTTATATAGGGGAAATTTTAATAAAACTCGAGTTTCTATTAATTTTTTTTTTTTTCACGAGGGGACGAAGAAAATTCCATGCACGAAAATGCTCTTTCGAATATATATATATATATATATATATGTATATATGGTATAGAAAGTTGGATGAATTTTTAA
Organism: Apis mellifera; assembly: GCF_003254395.2. Classification (NCBI taxonomy): domain Eukaryota; kingdom Metazoa; phylum Arthropoda; class Insecta; order Hymenoptera; family Apidae; genus Apis; species Apis mellifera. Next base: position 14,923,794 of record NC_037643.1, on the reverse strand, counting down.
TTATTTTCTCAAGTTACATCCTTTAGAATAGGTTATGCAGATTCTTTGAATTTCTACGTATCCGTACTGTTGATATGTCGGATGAAACTCGAGAGTTTCGTATCGAAATAAACGCGCGGACGTGCGCGCATTTTTCCAGACACAAGAATCGTGGGCGCACAATCGAGGGGTCAAACGTGGATTTCCTTGGTGCGCTTTCGAATCATTACCATCTGAAAGGAGGCTCCCTTTTTAAAAGGGAGCGCGCTTTCCAGCTTTTCAGGATAGTAACGACCGTATGCAAAAAGCGGAGAAATCGATCGATTCGCGTTCCTTTCGAACGTTTCATCGTAATCAATTCCTCGCGATGCTTCTTTTGTGCTTCATGCTACGAGACAAATTTTCCTCCGCTTGATTGCGCATCTAGATTCTCATTCTTAGACTCGAGTTGCTCGATGTTCGTCGTTATATTTTTTCGAAAGCGCGTTAATTAAGATTCGATTTTAATTATCGGTAATGTTTTTCCGAACCGAGCGATCGGCGCTGCCATTTGCATGCAAATTATCGAGGCATTAATTAAGGAAATTTTTAGCGACGTAATATTTTCAAACTTTGATATACGATATGATATTAATTTGTGCAACGTGATTGGAATTATCACGATTTCGAGAAAATTAAGAGATCTCAAGAATGCGGCTCGCAATTGTCGAACGAAATAATACTTGACTGCTTCGCGTATGAATAGATAGTAATTCGAACGCGGAGCCGATGTCGGCCGATGATTTGACGAAGATTGTCGAAGAAGGCCGAACGCCGAGATCGGGTAAGATCGGCTCTGCCGAGATCGCAGTCGTACGCAGTCGTTGCACTACTGACGTCGTTGGTAGGTCTGCATGAAGAAAATAAATTAAAAATATAATATATAAAAAGTTTCTTGATTTATTCAATTTTTTTAGAACCGCGATGATCTGAGTTTATATCAGTTCGTAGCATACTATCCATATTCGTGTGCGAATAATATTAAGAAAGGAGCGTAATTTAAACATCGAGACGTAAAGAGACGTAAAGTTCCCTTGTATCGAAATATGTCCCGTAAGTATCCGATCTGCAGATACGCGATGAATCCGACGATTCAAGGGGAATTGGTAGGTGCAACGAACTTTCGTAATTTGCTTCTATGTTGTATTTCTCCCGGGGACTTTCCAACGGAAGGGAACTGCTTCCCTTACCTTACTGATTTCATTTGCGAAACGTGTATCACATATCTATAGAACTATTCACCGGTTATGAGGCGCAACGTTCTCTAACTTTGCGTTCTACTTGGAATACTTGTTTTAACACGGTGCTCCCGAGATTTTGAGCCTCTGTTCGAGCCTTTACCTCTGTTTTCGTACCGCGGTCAATATCGCTCTAGGGATTTCTAAAAAATTGGAGAAATTTCCCACTACTAAATTATATTTACATTCGTATCCAACTTTGAATTGTAATCTATTCTCTCTTGCGATTATACATACCTTGATTACGATAAAATGAATTTCGTCGTGAATGTTTGGTAGAATTTAAACAACGATCAATCATCATTAATTGATATTGATAGTGATCCAAGCGTGAGTTTTGAGAGAAAAGGGTTTTAAAGAGTTTTTAAACGTTGAAGAAGATGTAAGATACTGTAAAAGGAATACAGGAAAGTTGAAGGAAACGAAGAATAAGATAAAGGTAAGAAAAATGAAAGTGAGGTTAGAATGAAAATAAAAATTCCATTCTCTCCTTAAAAAAAAAGAAAAGACGGAATATTTAGATATTTTTTTATTTAATACACTTAATGTAAGTTCTCTCGCTAGTTAAACACGTTTCTGCATATCGTTATACATATTATACCGATACCTCAATACGAAACTTGCGGAAACAAACTTCGTTAATTACGTTACATCGACTTTTAGCACTTGGAAACGAGCACGGTGGAAAATTTAGCGTACATTTGACGCGGTTACGTGATTGGATGATAAAGATCCAGGGGATTGTTTTAAGCGTTAATAAGGTAGACGCGGTTCGAGCGCGTGCACGTGTCACGAGGAACTCGGCCAATGCATACTGCGAGGAGAAAATTTAATCCAATGAATTAATTATAAACTGTGCACGAAATTTCGGCTCAGCCAATTACCATGGATATGAGGTACACCCCTTTCGTTGCAACTTGGAGAAATTGCTTCTATTTTCGATATAATATATATAATTCCGTAATTTCGTTTAATAATTTGTGTCATACCTTTTCGCCATAGACTTATCGATTGCATAACTTTCGATCGATGAACGTTTAATTTTTTTTTTTTTTTTTCTTTTATATACATTACTTGGTTGGAAGTTTTGACATTCCAGGCTACGTGGAATTTTCGTTCGAAATTAATATTACAAATACGAAATATTGATTTTACTTTATTTTTTTTTTTGAAATGTTATTAAACGTGTTTCACAGTCGCATAGATTCTGCGTGATAAAAATAAAGTTGAAGAAAGTTTTCCCGTATAAGGAGAAAACGACGTGTACTAATGGGCGTACAAAAGTTAGAGAGGTCAGCATAGCTTCGAAGGTGTTTAGGGTGATTAATAGTTTCCAGACTACTCTCCATAATTAATGTACACCCGTAAATTTACCTTTGCAGCTGGTAACTATTTAGATATTATAGTAAGGAAGACGTGTATATACGTAGATGCTTGCAACTTGTTACAATGGGACAAAAAAAAAGTTTTTAAACGCGAATGATTCGTATCTTCTCTCATCGCACTTTATTTCTAAAAAAATTTTTCGGATCGATTAAATATTTCATCACAATTTACTTTTTTTTTTTTATCTAGGATCGATTTAAGATTGTTCCGTATTTATTATTCCGTAAAGGAAAATAATTATTATTATAATTTTTAAATATAGCATTTCAAGATGGAAGGAATAAGAGCGAAGTTCGTTACCACGAATCGAAAATTTCTTTATCCACTCGGGGTTTGAAACCATTCTTCTCCCTTCTCCGGCCGGAGGAATCGCACGAGCAACGACGCGGGCCAATAGCGGGTCCCCTCGTTTCTGCACGGAGTGGGGGAAGCACGAAGTTTCGCGTATCGAAACCGTGGCGCCGCGGGTTTAAGGTTTGTACGCGTACATTCACGGCCCAGAATGTTCTAGAATGTTCCCGAACGGCAGTTTCGGGCAACGGTTATGTCGGACACGAACGAGACCGCTACGAGAGCGGTCGTATAATTGGACCCACCTTCTTCCGTTCAATCCCACTCCTCGACTTCTTCCTTCCCATCCTTCCCCTCTCCTCCCTCGCCTCGAGTAATTCAATTTAAGTGGATGGTAATACCGGCCGGGATCCTTTCTCACTTTTATGAATTCTACACGGACGTAAAGGAACCAGCGAAGGAAAAACATGTTACGGGGGAATTATAACGGATTGATTTTCGAATATGCGTGTTGTTTTATTATTAACCGTGTTGTAACCGATGAAAAGTTAAGCGGATTTTTAAATAGGAAAGTGGATTCGATTCGATGAAAAAAACGAGGTTTCGGTGATCTTGCTTTTTTTTTTTTTAAAACGAGGATATTGCGGATACGAAGCGACCTTGGAACCGATCTTAAACATCCGAGATTCGATGCAAAGTTTTATTTTTAGGAAACGTTGCACATTAACAACGATTGTACGTACGTATATCGTACGGGATAAAAGGAGGTCGAGTGATTTGTTGACGGAGGCTTCGAGAATGTCGATCGAACCTTCCCTTTCTCTCTCTCTCTCTCTCTCTCTCTCTCTCTCTCGCGCTCTTTCTTCGCGGAAACTTTGTGTATCTATTAATTTATGGAACAACTCGATCGCAACTCGAGTGGAATGAGAACGACCTTGAAAACTTTTGACGAGAAACGATGCAATCTCATCTTACTTGATTGCACGAAAAAAAATATTTTCGACGGATTCGAATCGACGCCTCCTCTTATTCGACACGACAATGGATTTACCGATCCGAAGGAAGGAGCGGCTCTTAAAAAGAAGTCGCGTAATGCTTTTAACGCAGCATACCTTGTTCGAACTGGCGAACAACACGTAAACCGTGAGTTGGAAGGCAGACCTTCTTGCGTATATACGCGAATCAATTTTCATCACCGAGCTGGAACAGCGACCACCAACCGATCTTCCGTTAAATGAAATAATCGACTTTACGATAAACTTTACTTCATTTTTTATTATTCGTAAAGAGATAAATTCCTTCACGAGGCCAATTTCCCTTCGAACGAAAAACGAGTTCCTCTTTCCTCCACCCTTGTACACAATGTTTCGAAATAATCGAGTTTTTTTTTTTTCTCTCCTTCGAAACACGGATTTTTTTTTTAAAGGGATATTGATACATCGATCGAACGACACGGCTAAAGAAAATAGTTGAAATTTTGAGTTTGAAGAAATGGTCGTGATTTGAAACTGGAAAATTTTTCCAAGATTTGTTCCAAGAATAAAAAAAAAAATAATTATTGGAAATTATATCAAAATTTAGTATTTTTTTTTTATTAATCAGATTCGAAGAATTAAAACTAAAATTAAATAAAGAAAATTAATTTCTTCTCAAAAATTTCATTTTTAGCACGTATTATTGACAAAGCGTATTTTCTTAATTAACAACCGAATCGTAAACTCATCCTCTAAGCAGGGTGTTAATCATTAACAAAACGCGTTGTTTGCAAGAATGATTTTATTACTACTACTGTGTCAACATCCTAGCGTTAATAGCATGCTCAGACGGAGCAAAGATCCCTCGTTTTGCCTCTGCCATTTCCCATCTTCTTGCGGACAAACAGATATACTCGTTCACTTACTTACTTACTTGCTTGCTTACTTGTTTGTGTTCGTCGGAAGATGGCTAAGCGTGCACTCTATTTCACTTATAAATCATTATATTACGAATTAATCAATCAATTAAATCGTCAATATTATAATCATTATTCCATCGATATCTCCATCGATGACTCATCTTTGTTACAATCCGCTAAAAAAAAAAGAACTTAAACCCTACCGAGAAACGTTTCATCGATCCGAATAAAATATCGCTCGCCGTCTTCTTCCCAGCGAACAGTGAATACGCTCGAGCTCGGCCGAAAAGCGTAATTCTACCTTACCGGCTGGAAAACATCAATCCGAATAAAAAACGTGATTTCACCGGCGGCCCGGTTGACAATACGAATAAGAAGAAAATTGAAAGGGTCCCGGATACGTTAACCGACCCCTGAAACACGGAACGGGGCTATGAATATTCCATCGCGCAGTTCACCAAGTGTGTATAGCGAGGTCCTGTACGCAAATAGGTCGCTGCTCTCTCTCCGGCTATCGTTTGCGCGCGGAGTGGTGGGTAGCGGTGGTGGTGGGGCTAGGCGCGTATCTTTCTAGCCGGTTGGTCGTGTATAGAGGTGGCCGTTTAGCCCCCGAGGCGCGGAATATCTCCGTGTAATTGCACCTTTCGTGCTGGGCGCGTAAATCCGCGCCCGCCCAATTTCGATCGTTGCGGAATGCGGCCCGACGTACACGCTCGATACTATCTTTAATTGGGCACCGGCAATAGTCAACGTGTCGCTTGTCCCTCTATCGAAACTAATTCAAACGGCTGCCACTCCTTGCCTGTCTCCAATTGCTGCGATCCCACTGATGTATATTCCCGTACGCTTTTCCAAAGAGCAACGCGCTTCCCTCGCACGGTTCCAAATATATAATTTTTAGAAGACAATTTTTTTTTACCAAATTTAAAAATATTTAATTTGGTATAGAATAAAAAAGAAAATACATAGAAAATGTAGAAGGGTTTCGAATTTGACAAATAATAAAGTGAGAAGATTTTGAGAATTGGATATTAAGGAAGAAATGTTTATTAAAAAAATGAAGTTGAAAAATCTTATCTTATAAATTATCCCATAGATATTGGATCGAAACAGTGATAATTTAACGAAATAACATAATAAAAACGATAAAATTGAAAATTATAAAATAAAGAAAGTACTATAAAAAAATTGCATATTCGTTCAAAGATTGAAAAGAATAAATTGCCAACTAAAGAAATTAGAAATATTATTATATATATATTATAATATAAGATATAAAATTAATCCATAAATATCAGCTAGATTAAAAATTCGTTAAGTGGAAATTAATTTTAATATAATTTTGTAAAATTTTCTGAATCGAATATGAAGGTAATACAAAAGTTCTTTCGTTTCATAATATTAGAATTATTACTTAACTTTAAGTTTAATTTATAAAAAAAAAAATTATCAATAATTTATAACGATTCAAATTAAAATAAATATTTCGAGGTGTTTTATCTGTTATAAAATTGAAGTTTAAATGTTTCTTAATAAATTTACAAAATATTTCTCAACTCTATCGAAATATGAATTAATTTGTAAAAAAAAAAAAAAAATTAAAATTTTTAACGTAAAAGAATTTTTAACGTATAGTTGTTACACATACAATATACATTATGTGAATCGCCGCGGGATTACTAAGATTTTAGACGCCATTTTTTGCTCTCGTCGAATCAACTCGAGACGAACTTTAACTTAAAATAATTTCACACAAAAAATGCAAAAAATCGACGTATAAAACTTTAATATCAAATTTCCATAATTCTTATACCCCGTAAAAAAGAAATTCATAAAACGATACTCTAAAAGATAATCAAACATAAATAAATATTGTCGTCGAATTCAAGTAGTGGCCAAGATTCTCGATGAAAATTTCTCGATCGATAATACAGTGAAATGCATCATATGGATCCAGATATTAATTAAAACTCATTGTTGTAATTGTCGTAATCGTTGTTTTATAGAAGAAAGGAACTCATTGCGATTCAAGTATCGTAGCTTAATGGACGTCGTTGGAGCGAGAGTGGAATTAGCTCTTTGGGCGGAGAAAATTCTAAATATTCTCCAAGTATATTCTCCAAGGATGTAGCTCTAAGAATATCAGTGAGGACAGGAACACGGCAATAGGGCAGATGTCGACTGGCGACAGGTGCACGCGCTATTCTATAATACGTTTCATAAGTGTTACATAAAAAAGGAATCCTCGTGTACCTTGTAGAAATTTCTCCCTCTCGATCGATATTTTAAATCCATCGGTATATCATTATGCTTCGTCGATTGATCATAATTATATTAATAATTCATCCTCGATTATTATTACGTTTTATAAAAGTAGACGTTTTATAGAAATTGTTCGTTGAAAACTCTCAATCTATTTCAAATAAGATGAACGAATAATTACAGCGTTGGATCAGAGACGAAAAATACACTTTCGCATATATCGTTCGGAAAAGAAGAATTTCTTCTTATCGACGTTCAACTGAATACGCTACACTAAAATTACAAATTCCAACTATTGTCGAGATTGTTAAAATTATAAATACGCAGCAGCGTTGTTAAATATTGAATATTCGATGTACCAAAAGAGAAAAGAAAAAACTGTTCCGTTTTCCGGAATTAAACGTCGAGCGTTTGTCGTTTCCTTACGCCACACCAACGCCGCACCAACCATTCTCTTGCTCCTTCTGCCGGCCAACTGAAACTCGTGGAGAAATGACGGGCGAGTGTGGGAGGGGAGAGGGGAGCGAAAACTTGGACAAATATTCCTCTCTTGTAGAGTTTCAACGTCTCGGTCAATAAAGCTTGTCGCTGAATCGTGTCCATTCTCCTGAGACACTGTCGTTCCACATACATGTCGCGCACATATACGTGTTCGGTGTAACGTACGAGTAACTACCAGCGCAGTTCGGTTAGACCGCCGGTTAAACTGGAACGAATAACACGCGGATTTTCTATTCTCCGGTGTATCGCGAATTCTCGCGGCGTAGCTTTCGCGCTCATGCATCGTTAATTCGAAGGGTCGACGTTTCTAATCATTTTGATTATTAGATAGTTTTTTTTTTTTTTTATTTAAATTTTTTAATTAACGTACCAGAAGAGAAAAAGAGAGAGAGATCGTTTTTTCGAATCTAGGTTTTCGTGAACGTGAAAATGAATTCGGATTAAAAAATTTTGCAAAATTTGTAAAACTTCGTCGCCTCGATAAACTAATAGTTACAATTACACGAGATGGATAGGGTAATGCAATCTCGTTAACGTTTAATCGTTAATCGTGTTTCAACGAAAATGCGCCGCTTTACTAAAATCGTTGCCTAATGCCGCTAATTAGTTAACGTTTATCGCCGCGTTAGAGTTTCTATTCATTTTGCGTTTTTAACTCTCTCTCTCTCTCTCTCTCTCTCTCTCTCTCTCTCTCTCTCTCTCTCTCTCTCTCTCTCTCTCTCTCTCTCTCTCTCTCTCTCTCTCTCTCTCTCTGTGTGTGTGTGTGTGTGTGTGTGTGTGTGTGTGTGTGTGTGTGCGCGCGCGCGCGCGCGTGTGTGTGTGCGTGCGTGTGTGTGTTCTCTCTCTCTCTCTCTCTCTCTCTCTCCCTCTCTCTGTCTGTCTGCGCGTGTTAAAGATTCAAATTTTGTAACCGTGGTTGATTTACAATACAGTACGAGAATATCTGTAATAAACCGCGTTAATTAATTAGTTTCTTTCGCAGTAATGTCGCTACCAGTTATATTAATTGGCCAATCACGAATTTATTAACCGATAACAGTTTATGAACCAATACCGATACGAATATAGTTACGAAGTATCGATCGAAAATTATTATATTAATTTCTCTCGTCTATAAATTTTGAATATATTTTTCGATGCGCGTATTAATTAAAGAAGCTCCGAAGACGGGGATGTTCAGAACAGAATGGAACGAAATTTTCTTCCTAGATTTACGAAGAATATAATTAAACAGTTTTTAATATTAATTTTTGCAAATCCTGTTGCTTTCTAATTTATTCGATAATAAATTTTGCATATTTTTCGATACGCGTGTCGATTAAAGAATTTTTGAAAAAGGGGAAGAACAGGAAATTTTTGAATAATGATAAAAAATAATTTTTATTATCACTTATATCGTAGAAAATTCAAGATCAAATCATTTTTAATTTTCCTCCATTTTTGTCATTGCAAAAATGAAAATTATAATATTGTTCGAAATATTACTTGAAATAGAAAATATATATATATATATACATTACGCGGATATAAAGGATGCATAAGGGATCGACCGATCGCCGAGAGACGATGGAGGCGAGTTCGGTCGCGTCGATCGGTTGCCACCTCAAAGGTAGCCCAGACTGAAAAATTCATGCCGCCTCTCCAACGTTCCCGGTATCCGAGAAGATAAAAAGGAGAAGCGAACGCCCTTTAAGATGCTCGAAAAATGACGTATTAAAGATTCGACGCGGCCAAAATTATTCACCTTTTCAAGTCATTCAGAGAGGAAACGAAAAGATGCGTCCATTTCTAAAAAAAAAAAAAAAAAAGAATCCTTCCTTTCCTAAATGCACTTTGCATCCCTCTTAGAGCAGGGAATACATTTGGGAGTATAGAAGTTTCTTCAGAGAAACGCCTTTCTTTACAAATCGATATCGCGTCGATAGTCGTCCAAAACCACTACTCTTCTCGCATCTTTCCATATCCGAAAAAAAATCTTTTTCAAACGTTGCGAGAAACACGTTCGAGAATAAAAATTTTTTTCTCAAACGTAAGAGAAACTTATTTACCACAATTAGTTATAAGACGAATTACGAAAAGTTTTTTATTCTCGAATATGTTTTGCAGCAATGAAATAATGAAATAAATGAAATGAAAGCGAACGGTGAGAGCTAATTTTATATAGGTGTTTTCAATTCTCTTTTTTGAAACAACGATCCGGGAATATAAACATAACTTCAAGGAGAAAACGGGGGGGGATGGTAATCGCTCCATGCCTCGTCTCGCTCTTCTATACTCGTATTCGAGAGCGATAAAGATAGAAAAAACTGCGAGTTTTTTGCGAACTTCTCGTTATGCGGGATCGGGGACGGTGTTCGAGCATTAATCTTTCGCCGAGTTGGAATGAGAGAGCGCTACGTTCTTCTTCCATCAATCCACAGAAATGATTATCCATTCCGTTTCGTTCCTTCCTTCGAGCATTTTCGATTCGCAATTCTCTGATCGCGTGGAACGAATCGTAATTTTTTAAGAAATTTCGAAACGAAATTTATATTTTTATATTAAATTTATTTATTAATGTTATAAATAGGATATTCAATAATTTAATACGTAACGAATTCCTTTTCCGTGACGCGATTAAAGGAAAGAAAAGGCGTATTAATATCCTTTTTTTACTTGCTCTCTAATAAACATTCGACTTTTTTTTTTTTTTTTTTCTTTTTTATGACCGGCAGTTCTTCCAATTTGCCGATTGCGCGCCGCTCCTCTCTGAATCCTCGAAACGATTCGTGCCTTTTCTCTCTTCTCTGTCCTCCTTTTTCCTCTCTTTCTTTTTTTTTCTTCTTCTTCTCCGGGAATGAATTCATTAGTAACCGTAGCTGAGAGGGGAAAGAGAGAGAAAGAAAAAAAAGAAAATTACAAGATTGTTAAGCCACGAGTTGGACGAGAGGTCAAAGGTGCAATCTCAATTTTCCACATCTCCTTCAATTACATCCCCGAAGCGTTAATTTTCACCGAGTAACCCCTGCTATATATACATACGTATATATATATAAAACTTGTCGTAATAAATGAAGAAGAATTTTATTTTGGCGATTGTATACTTAATTTAAACGACACTTTTTTTTATCGAACGAGTGCATTAAAAGTGGAAGAAGAAATATTCTCTTTCTTTCCTAATTTTGCATCGAAAATAATTCCTCTAATTCTCGAGCATTTAAACAAAGTTAAATACGATTCTACCATACCGACGGATACACAAAGGATATCGCGTAACGAGTCTTAATAATCCAAACGAGTTTACATTTTCCGAACGAAAATATACGATAATGAATATGAAAGTGTTCGAACGAGCCTATTCAATATTAAATTCAATGGAAACATCGATATACAAATATACAAATTTATATGGATCGATCGAATAATACATCGATCGAAATAAATAAATAAATAAATAAATAAATAATTCTTTTCTCGCGATTATCGTGCGAATGGAAACGAAACGGTTTGTCAGGGGGGGGGGAAAAAAATGGAATTCGAACGAGAGATAGCGTTCGGTGGGGAGATAACGCGTGACCGCTAATCAGCTCGGAATCGGCTCGGTCGGTATTGTCGAAATTTCCACGCGATTCATCGCGCCATTACACGGTTTTCGCCGCAACGATCGTACGCCTCTCCCATTGGAATTTCACCAAAGTATTTGCTATTTGAAATTAAAACGTATTTATCGCGCCGCTTATTTTATTCTCGTTTAATACAATTCGATACTTGTTCGATCTTTTTTCCTCTTTAAAATCGATTTTTAAAATATCCGTTGAAACGTAAGAGAGAGAGAGAGAGAAGTGGTGAAGCGTAGTAAAGCATCCCTTTAATTATTTCGTTTTAATAATCAGAAACGTTTAGTTAACCGCTTATTGTTAGTTTCATATTAAATTTAGAACTCATTCAGGCCGAATACGTGAAAATGTAACGTAAATGGGGATCGGGTTGGGAAACGGAATAACAACAGAATGTTCAGATGTATTCGAATAATGGAGAATCTATTCTCTCTTCTAAAAATTAACCAACAAATTTCGCACAAACTTATATATATATAAAACAATGTTCTAAATATTGGAATCATACGTTTATTACTCGAATATCTATTTGTACATATAAAATAATTACGAGTAATTTTCTGTCTCTAATTTTCCGTCGAAAATTCACTTCGCTCTGAACGTGATCGCGAAAAAACGCTTTTATCGACCGAGCTCGTACGTTATACATAAAGACTCGTATCGTTCATTGGACTCAAGTTTTCTGTTTCGAATCTCGCAACGTACGTTGTATAAATAATATCAAAAATCATTGTATCATTCAGGATATTCTTTTTACATTTTATTTTCGTTAAAATATCATCTTCCACGTCAAATTTTGCATTTTGTGTAATTCAACGAGTATTCGAAATTACGGTGGAGGGGAGAAGAGACAAAGAAAGTTTTGTAAGTCTTTACAGATGTTCCTTCTCCACCAGAAGTTGGGCAACGTGACGAGAAATCTCGATCTCGTTTCTTTTTTTTTTTTTTATTTATTTCGATTACTGAAAATAATTTTGCTATTTCTTCGATAAAATAAATAATTCGATTTCAATAATTCTGTTCTATATTTTTTATATTCAAACTCCTTCTAATTAATTACAGCCAATGCCAATCGCAGGAAGGAATCGCCATTATCAATTATCATGTACGTCGCACACATGCATGATACACGTTGGATCCGATATATAGATCGATACGCGAAAGATGAATGATTCGACAATATCGATATTCGATCGAATTTTCAAAATTAATTTGTTCCTTTTATTTATAATTATTAAATGTGTTTCGAGGATCAATGATAACTAGACAAAGAGAAGACAAAGAATTGAGTATAAAAACATACTTACACAAGCGTGAAAAAAAAAATTGGAATCGAAATTTCGAAAATAAAGGTGTCCCAAAATTCACTCAAGAAAGCACAATTTTTATAATTAAAAATTGTAAGTACACGTTGGATCCGATATATAGATCGATACGCGAAAGATGAATGATTCGACAATATCGATATTCGATCGAATTTTCAAAATTAATTTGTTCCTTTTATTTATAATTATTAAATGTGTTTCGAGGATCAATGATAACTATAGACAAAGAGAAGACAAAGAATTGAATATAAAAACATACTTACACAAACGTGAAAAAAAAAATTGGAATCGAAATTTCGAAAATAAAGAGTGTCCCAAAATTCACTCAAGAAAGCACAATTTTTATAATTAAAAATTGTAAATTTTTTATTGGTTCGTAAAGTATACGGTTTACATATACGCATTCTTTTCTTGAAATTTTCCATCACCGTTTCGAATGAATCTGTCTCAATTTCCCTCCTTCGTGGATACAAATTTTGGACTCTGAAAAATCTCAAAGAAAAAAGGATTATGCGTTAAATCGCATAATTAATCTGAACGGTCAATTTCCATCAGCGAAAATTAAATTACACTCGAAAGCGAATGACACGTGCAGTGATCGAATGGTTTCTCTATATGACATGTGGCGCCGTCTTGTTGAGATCCGTCTTGCGATTTAGGCAGGAAAAATTGGATTGTCGCGTCGCGATAGGCGGAGCACCGTCAACCGTTGTTGCCAGACCGGCCGCATTTTCGAAGAAGAATGGTCCGACGATGCCCGAAATCCCCACCGAACAGCGCCCGTTGGATATTCCGAATACAATTTTATCGATTGATCCATCGAGACGAAAATGAACCTCGTCCGATGATTTTGTTGGAAAAATCTTGGTTACTTTTAAAATATTGCTCAACGCGTCGTATACCGCACTATTTTTAACTTAATCCTGAACTGTCACGTGTCTTTTTTTTTTTTTTTTCGTTGGCAGAAAATGGCGCAAAATTCGTATCCTTGTTCAACCGCGAGACAGAATTTTTTTCACGAATCAATCGTGTTCCCGAACGATTCTTACGATTGTAAGTTTGGGTGAGAAACGAGTTTCGAGCTAGGAAAAAATGAAAAAGAGGAAGAAAATGGAAGAAAAATGGAAATAATAGGAGAGATCGGGTGTCGGTGGTCGCGATGAAATGAAAAATGCCGACCAATGTAGGGAGGAAAGGGGAGGCCGGTGGCGGTGGTAATTTGCATATAAACCATATTTTACCGTGGCTACACCCGTCATTCGGTATTGTTTTAATACAGGAGGTGTCACACGAGCCGGAGCCGGGGCATAACGAAACCCGCTCGCGTACAAAACAGATGGCCCGCGACGCGCAACTGCAACTACAATTGCAAACCCAAGAAAATAGAACAGCCAACCAACCAGCCAACCAACCAGCCAGCCAGCCAGCCAGCCGCTCGCTCTCAACCAGTTTCTCTCCATTGCGATTTAATTTCTTACACGACTCGACTCGAGTAGTCGAAACAACATCGAGAAAGAGAGAGAGGGAGAAATAACAAACGGCAAATTCGCTCGTTTATTTTCCACCGAAATATTCCCCTCCCTCTTTCCTCCTCGTTCGATAATAAACAGGAGGCGGACAATACAGATCCACGGTGAAATATCGGGCGAACCTCGCCTCTCGCTTTTATCGGCTGAATAAATTTAGGAATAGCAACTTTTTCCACCATCGTATAACCGTTGCAAAACCGTTTCAACCGCGATAAGAACGCACCCGGAGTCGGAATGATATTTGCTCCATACATGGAGATGCATAGAGATCAAGTTTTCGTCAAATTTTATACGAAAGATTTATGACTCGATCGATGGAGTTTAACGATTCCATGTTTCGAGAAATTTTATAACGTGGAGAAGCGGAATGGAAAATGCTCGTAGATACGCTCGCGTTATTAAGAAAATCTTCTTCGATCTCGAGGAAACTATAAACCGAACGAGACAAGTTAGAAACCGCTTCGAATTTGACAAATAACAATAAACTGGATCTTGAGAATTGGAAAATGATATTCTAAAGAAACTGATGTTAAACTTTTATGGCGAGTACGTTCGGGTCAGCCGTTATATTACAAACTAAATCGAACGAGGAGGACGAGGCGTGGTCATCGAACAAAAAAACCGTGACGTAAACTTCGACAAAGATTCGACAGAGAGGAAAAATTAATCGATTTCACGGTGTGTTAAATAAAAAAAAAAAAAGTAAAAAATTCTTATAAACGAGGCACGGTGATCGGACGAAGAACCGTGACGCGAACGATGGTAAACTTGGACAAAAATTCGAAAGAGAAGACTAATCAATTTCACAGTGTATTAAATAAAGAAAACGTAAGAAGTTCTTATAAACGAAGCGAGGAGAGTCGAGGCACGGTCATCGGGCAAAAAACCGTGACGTAAACAGAGATAACGTCGACAAAAATTCGAAAGAAGAAACTAATCGATTTCACAGTGTGTTAAACAGAGAGAACAGAGTAAGAAATTCTTATGGACGAGACGAGGAGGGCCGAGAGGCGTGGCCATCGAGCAAAAAACCGTGACGTAAACAGAGATAACTTCGACAAAAGTTCGAAAGGAGAAACTAACCGTTTTCACAGCGTTGTGTCCGTAGCATAGAAACGCGTTGTGTCCGTAGATGGAGCCAGCCCGAGTGCCCCGTAATTACGCGTCCCGTAACTGCATTCCGGCCAAGATTTAACAATCCATCTCATGGCCGGCCCCTCGAGCCATCGAGCGAAGATTGACCGATGGCGCGTCATCGTCATCGGCCCGATAATTACGGGGATTAAGACGCGATCGATTAAATGGGAGGCAGGGAGGGGGAGAGGGCAATTTTCGCGGAGAAACGATGGTAATACCTTCTCGCGGCGGATAGGGCCGTGCGACGTGCAAAGCCGGAAGCGGCTTTTGAGCGCCAATAAATCGATCAACCGCCGTCCCACCACTCGTTATCGCGTTTTCTCATAACGAGGAGGACTTAAGGAGGGGTTTCGTTCTCGGGAGTCTGCTGAATATTCACCCTTATTCCCAAACGTCTTTAACGCCTTGCAAATTGACCGTGTACCGATCGAGCTGGGGGAGGGGCGAAGTTTTATAATTCGTATAATTAGATGATTCTGGAACGGATAATAAATTTCGATTTATTAATGTTTGACACTTGAATAAGAAAATGAATCGATTCGTGCTTATTTTTCCATTCTTTTCTTTATCTAAATTCGAAAGATATCATATATCGATAAAAATTTTTTTAAAAAGTAATCTAACAAAATTATATATATACAAGTTATTTATTCGTTTTCTCAAAAATTTACAATTATCTCGCGAATATTATAGCAATAAAAAGATACGATTAATTACGTTGCCAAGGAAACCCATTTAGTCGATCGCGAGTTAGATAAATAACTCGGGTTTAATTGGCCAAAATTGCTCTTCGCACTCGTCCAATTTAAACGTTTCGAACGCTCTACAAGGACATGATTAAAGCGTCGGGAAGGAATTCGCTCTGTTCTCATGTTGCGTTTCCTTGGAGAGAGGAAGGGGGATCTCTTTCTCGTTCGTTGAAAAATTATCTAGGCCCGCCAGTTTTGGCGCGACTGAAATTAGATGAGGATCCCTCTGTGAAGGTGGTTTAAAGTGAACCGTTAGCTAGAAGGATCAGCTGTGAGCCAAGCGAGCCTTATATATATATATATATATATATATATACGTCCTTGAATAAACTCCACGCTTTGATCCCTTTTCCCCTTCGTCGTGTCAAGTCGATCAACTTTTTTTTTTTTTCCTTTTTTTTTCTCTTCTCTCCTTTACTTAAACTGCACGATGGAAACTTTGTTAGAAAATTGTTGCGATCCAATAATGATATAACGATCAAAATAAATCTCCAATATTCCATATTTGTTATTATATATGAGAAATAATTTTAACATAATTTAAAATTTGTTTCTATTGAAAAGAAAAAATCGATTGTTTTATGGAGGGGGGAGGGGATGAAAAATATTAAATTAATAGAGTCGTAAATATCGATCAATACTTAATTTTAATAAAGGATCGACGAAAATCGGACAAAGTTTCTAAGGGTGAACGATACGATTAATAACAGTTCGATAACTGATGTGCTTGTTTCTATAACACGAGCATGAGCGCTAATGAACGCTTGAATTAACAAAAGCAAATTAAATTTTAATAATTTTCAAATATATCCTTCTAAATCGTAGTATAATTAATAAATTATATACAGTGTAGCTTATTATTATTATCTATCATTCGATTACTACAATTATTATTACATGCGTGTAATGATAATAATAACAATAAAACATTGATAGATCTTTTACCTCAATGTATATTCGTGAAGAGAAATCGCATAAAAAGTGAAAAAAAGGAAAAAATAAATTACATCTAAAAACGTTTTATCTCTAAAGATAATGCAAATGTCTGGAAGAAAGTATATAAAAAAAATCAATATACATATATATATACATATATATATATAAATTGAAATTCTTTTCCATCCAACTCCATTGCGACTACTATATTAAATCGTTCCTCGTATATTATATATTGCATCAATTATGTTACGCGAGGTAATTAAAATATTTGAAATATTCGAAACGAAACGCGAGCATACCGCGAAAGCGGCAGAGAACAAGGGAGAAAGATGGCATGTAACGTTTAAAAAAAATTAATACTAATTATATATATATTATCGTGAACAATGTGTAGATTCGATAGGATTGATAGATTTTTTTTTTTAGAAAATTCACAAGTTCAATGGAGAAGGAGTAACATTTTCGTGTACGCAAACCTCTATTTGCAGAGTGTCACGTCGATAACGATCTATTACGTTTTTCGTATAATTTAACGCGGCCACCACGAATGGCCGATTCAACGTTGATAAGCTCGAATTTTGGCGCAGTGGTGGAAATTGCGCGGAAATCAGGATCAGGGAGGAATTTCACAGGATCCGAAAGAGGCAAAGCTCTCCAAGTTTTGTGGCGTGCGAATTTAATTTTCCACGTTGCTTTGCCGCCCATTTGTACGTTTGCACGTTTATTATTATTATTATTCGGTATTACTTTCAGAGCGAATATATAGAAATGCACGAGCTGTTCGTTTTTTTCCCTTTAAATAAACACGATTCTATTCAACACACGTGCAACTAATTACAAGTTAACTATAAGTTAGGAGAGAGAAACGTTGAAGTAATAAAGATAAAAATGTATACGTCGTCCACCGAACCTAACCTAACCTTCCCTTTATAAAAACGCGATAAGCGATCCCTTGCTTTCTTGCTCACTCGCCCATCGCATTGTCCTATTGAGAGAGTAACGAATAGAAATCGTAGCTTGATTAATTCTCGCGCAGGTTGGCAATTAGAACGGTCTCCAGTTAAAATTTACATTAGATTACAATTGAATTCGATTTTGCTCGCGTTAAATAACCGCAGGCCGTACGTTGGATTACACGATTTAAACCGTAACACGTATATAAATATCGGCGGGGTAGATATCGGGTGAAAAGTGCCGTTCAACGACAACTTCGATTTCAACCCGATAATAAAAGGAGATTATGGAAATGGCGGGGCATAATAGTCAAATTTATCGGACCTCAAAACGTGGTAATTCGCCTGTACCGGTTCTACAAATCCCGATTAACTTAATTACCGGGCATAAATTATCTGGGCGCAACGTTTAACGGCAATTGGAATTTCATATTTCTCGAAGAGGGGGAGAAAAAAAAAAAAAGAAAATATTGGGGGAACAATCCTATCCGTTCAAATGGCCGAAATAAATCGCCTCCCACGGATAAATCCTATTCGAAGATCGCGCGATCTTCCGTCTCGTTTCTCGTCCTCTTCTTCCTTATCGACCGGACACTCTCCTGTTATTTTATTCGAGTTCTGATCCGGGCTAATTATTCGCCATTCGATCGATAAAGAGGCGAGGTGTACAAATGCATCGCGTAGCTCATAAATGACGCGTTGGAAAGCGAAAGTAACGATCGAAACTGAATGAGTCGAACGTCGGTCAAGTAAATTTTCTTTACCAACAAAATAACCTTATTTCGTATACAATATATTGCACGATAATTTCGATGCTGAAATTTTCGTTGAATTAATTAATTATCTGATTCAAATTCGTACATTTGTGCGTGCGTGTAAATAATTTGGTAAAAATATCGATCGAAACGATTCGCAATGACAATGTTTGTAACTGATCGAAAATTCAGGTTAAACCATGAACCCAGTCAGATGAATCGGACACGCGCATTGTTAGTCGTGCGGTTAATTATTCGAATTGCCTAAATACCTGGATGTATTTCACAGAAACTGGTGGCGCTGGTCGAGGTCAGACCGGTTGCAGGGGCGTGCTGTGTTTCACCCGGAGATAATTAATGTGGACTTCGGACTAATAGCAGAGTAACACGACCGCGTGACAGGGTTACAATGTGAACGACCATTACTGGCTAAGAAATTAGCGGCTCGTCCAACCCGGTACGTATCGTCCTTTAAAAAATAAACTTTGATTTTTAAATTTCGAGAAAAAGATTGATATTACATCTTCTCCCTTGAAATTCGAGCGATAAATCAGAGAATGATAAATTTGGAAATAAATTCTCTTTTTGCGCTGGAGTGGAGCCGAATTTTTAAAAAAATACTCGATTCAGCGTTTTTACATGATATCCCCGAAATTTATGTCGGATCTCTCCGTTCCAAGTGGAGCGCCAATTATTAAGAATATATCTCGTTGCTAGCCACACGTTCGTTCGAGAATTTAAAATTTTTCACATTTATTCACACAAAATATTCTCATCGTCGCTTCTGCTTAGAAAAAACTCGACTGTTCTTCGCTCGCGGTTATTAACCGTTATTACGCCTGGCAACTATATGCGCAGAGCGTACTGCGCATACCGAGAGATAAGTTTCTTTCCTTGTAGCGAGGAACGTAACCCGAGGACGTCACTTATTTAAAACATTCCAGAAATCCTTCGATGCTTCCCTCCCCTCTCCCTCCTCCACCTCTCCGCTCTTCCACGTTTCCCCTTCTCCCTCTCCACCGTTTTCAGCCGAGCGTTTGACTCCAGTGGTGGAAAAGAACGGTCTAGAAATGTTTAAAATTCCGATTGAACGAACTGGTGGCAAAAGTAATAGTGTTGCGCGGAGAAATTTCTCGAATATCGTCTAAATAATTATATTACGCCGAATGCGGGAACCTATGTATGTGTGTATGTGTGTATATATACGTGTATATGTGTATGTTTAAGCAGATTGAGATCGCCATTTACGTTATCCACGAGCGAAATTAATTTTCCGTTGTTCCTTAATTAATTTCAATTCCTTAATTAATTTCGCCCCGGTTATTCGATCTTGGTTGAGAAATTGGATCCGGATCAATTCGTTCGATCATTCGTTCGAAACTCGACGCTCTTCCAACCAACGAATAGACTTATTTGCAACATCGATTTACCGATTTTCGTTGCTCGAGATCCTTTTAATCTCATTTTCTCGATACGAGAGAATCGATAATTCGATAAAAAGAAAATTCTTCGATCCAACTCGTTTAAAATATAAATTTTTTTATATAATTTATAAATATATTTTTATAAATATTATTTATAATATAATAATTTATAAATATAAATTTTAAACAAGTTAGATCGAAGAATTTTTTTTTATCGAAATAAAATAAAAAACTTGTTAAAATATAAATTTTAAACAAGTTAAAATATAATTTGTTAAAATATAAATTTTAAACAAGTAATAGAATATCTCACGATTCTTGCGAAGAGAATGGTGGGACATTTGGGGAGAATTTTCGAAGGAGCATTCGAAAGTTTCTCGAAGGATGTATCGATTAAATGATCTTGCCTCCCTTTGGCAAGGATGGGTGGAGGAGGGAGAAGGTTCCCCTTCCACAAAACTTTCCTCTTGCAATTCGGGCCAATCTGGTCAAGAGGCGAGTCAAAGAGAAACTTGAGACCGGAGGATCGAGGATCGAAATTACTTCCGCTTTATCGATGAACCAATTATATTACACTTGTGACGATCTTGTTTGAAATTTTATTTCGAGTTTGTTTGCTCCCAATTTTCTTCCATCTTCTTCTTCGTTTCGGATTTTTTTTTTTTTCTTTCCTCGTCTCGGGGAACACATTTTTCATTCTCTAATCAAACCTTATATTTTTGGATGGGATAACGTCTTTCTTCATTTTTGGGATGATAGCGTCCTTTCGATTCTCAGCCGTTCATTTTGGATAAAATCCAATCTATTTATTTATTTATGGGACTCTTTAATTATTTTTTTGTCTGGCAACAATTTTTTAATTCATTTACAAAAAAGATCTGAAAAGAGAGAGTTTCAATAAAATATTATATATATTAGAAAATATTTGAAAGTATTATTAAATTTTTTTAGAAGCTGGTTTTCATAATATGTCGACATAGAAATTCTGAGGATTAATAGAGTTAATTTTTTAGTAGGATTTTATTCGAAAGATTTAATTATTGAAATGAAGAATAAATTATTTTTGTATAATTATCGTTTGGAAATTAAAAGAAGATTCGGAAGGTTTTCTATAAATTAATAATTTTTTAAAAATATTATTCTGTGCGAGTGAGAGGACAACAGCGATCTGTGACCGACTCGTATCGCAAGAACCGCGCGCGATGGACGAAATCAATTTCCACTAGCAACGATGGGAACCGATGACTACTTCTCCTTTCGCGCGTGTGATACGTCTGTCGTGGCGATTGAAACGCCGCATGCTGCATTAAACGGACAAATATCGAACGAATCGGGCCAATTATCGCCGACCGATATCGCGATCAACGTGCTTCGAGATTGTTAATCTTCTCGAAATTGCTTTCCTCCCCCTCTCCTCCCTCGTTTCGTTGCAATAGAAACGAGCGAGGCTAGTATTTTTTTTTTTTAATACAAGTAAGGCTTTATCGAAAAACGAAGCTTATTTATCAAGATATAATATCGAAGCCTCGTAACTTAATAAATAAGCCTTTATAGACATTTTGCTCTTTAAAATCGATTTCTTATATATTCTTTGTATAACCGGTGATGGGATAAAAATTTAATAAGCCGAAGCCACGAATATGAAGTTATACCTCGATAATTTATCGTTCAAGATGCGTAATAATAATTTGTAATAACAATTGTATAAATATATATGTGTGTGTGTTACTATATATAAGTTTTATGGATGAAACAATTAACTTTATTCGAGATTTTTAACTAGTTACTTTTAACTAGTTACTCTGTCTATAACTTCGTACTCTGTTGTACCGACTGGAAAGAATTAACGGTTAAAAACGGTTGAGAGTGTCTTGTATACTATCAAATCGAGAGAATTTGTCTCTAGAGCGTTAAAAATTCAACTATCTAAATATCCTAACGCAGTAATTTTTATTTTTATGTTGACAGTACAGTGGAAATTGATTCGAACCGAACGATATATTTGTTACGATATTTTACGCGTGTGAAAGGAAACTAAAGAAGGTTAACCAACTTGAACGTGAAACAGCGCCACTGGCAAGCAACGTTCGACAATATAACTAGAAATAAACTCGCATTTGATTTTCTTTATTATATGGATATATTAGGATTATCTTTTACGTAATATTGATAACGCGTGGTTCGAGATGGAAAGTTCTTCCCGAGGGACAATTCGATTTTATTATTATCTCGTTCGTAATCAACGAGATATAAAGCGCATTATTTCGGATGCATTCGGTGGCGAGGAGCAGAGTTGACAGAAGTTTCGTGCCGGTTTTCGCACCCTGTTAACATTCGATTCGCCTGCCGCCAACGATTAAATATTCATGAGCCGGTGTGCACACGAGGGCCGTCGAAATGTTACGCGAACCTCAAACCCCTTAGGAGATATCGAAAGTTTTATTGCGTCGACAGATTTCTCCTTGCCCAGTTCCTTGCCCAAATTCTGACGTATTCTCTTCAATCGCCATTATATCTTCGTCTCTTTATAATTCGATAAAATATATATATATATATTTCTTTTTATTCCAGTTACAATATCATTCGAAGAGAAAAATTCGACACTGTTCGAGAAAATAAATATTATATAAATTGTAAATATATAAATATATAAATATATATATAAATTGTAAATATTTTCGCGATATAGAAAAGTATACTTTTTAGGTTAATTTTATCGCGAGATAGTACGTTCTTCGAAGTATTCGTCTCGTCACATGACGCAAGTAATTCCCACGTTGACAGCAACGTGGCGCTCTTTCCCCATTCGAATTCTACGCAGTACAGTTTGGCCGAGTTTTTTCCGATATCGCGAGATTAAAGATGCAACGATCGCGTAAAACGTATAAATATTAGAGAAGAATTCGAAATTCGCGGGTCACATTCTCTCCTCCCAAACATCCAATCCCACGAAATATCTGGTAAACTGTTTACGGAAACGGTCAAATATTTGTCTAACATCTCCAACTTACAACCACGACATCTCACGTCAACTGATTGTCATCCAGCTTTGTCTTAGCGACTCGATGATAAACGACGGTTCATATAACTGTATCCATCATCATCTGGATGAATGGAAATATTGTTTAGAATCGTTCGAGAAAATTCTTTTCGATTCGCGACAAATACAAATCTCAAAATGAATAAACGAATGGAATAAAATTTTAATCGAACGTTTCATCGGGGAAATCGCGATGTGAATGTAAAAAAAAAAAAAAAAAACGAAGATTCCATAATTTATCAAGGAACGAAACATATCGAAAATAATCGTCGAGAGTTGGAAAAAAAGAATCCGAGTTTAAGAAAAGTTATATCGATCGATCGAATCGACCGAGAGGCGAAACTTTCATTCTTTTTATCGCGGCGCAGCTGCGCCATCTCGCGCCGCGTCGCGTCGTCTCGCTATCTGTACACGCCTGCGCACGCGATATTAAACGCAATAATCGTGAGAATTACGAGGGTCTGGATCGTGGAACGGTGATTGCATCGCTTGTTGGAAAATCGTTTCCGTGGCGAAGGTAGCCAAGGTTTAATCGCGTGATCTCTGTTAATGGGCAAAATCCTCCCCTCTCCCCCTCTACGTACGTTTCGATAATTAAGATTTTCATTTACCGCCATTCTCCCTTTCCAGTTCTCTTCTCCGTTCCGTTTCCGAGGATTCGATGATAATTTCGACAACGTGGATCAAATGTAGACGCGATCGCAGAGACGAATTTTAATGTTACTTGAACGCGATACTTTGAGAATTCTTTAAGAATTGCCTTGTAGCGCCACGAGATGCGAACTATTGGCAATTACAGTTAACCGGCGACTCTCAACTTGGACTGGAACGGCGATAATATTTATTCACGATTCATTTTCTTTCGGAATATCGTGAATAAATTCCTAACCTGTTTACGAATGATTTTAGGAAAAAGTGTAGAATAATATGCAGAATATACGGGGGGATTTTTCTTATCTCAAATTGGATCGAGGCTCTGACAATGAATCTTCATTGAGTTTCATAGTTTCATAGGGAATATTATTTTCAAAGTTTTCGTGGCGATGATTAACCTCGAGCGAGGATAAATTAATTTTTCTATTCGTGAAAAAATTCGTGAAGAGATAAAAAAAGAAACGAAAAATAAGAGAATAACAATCTAATATTAAAGACACGCAAAATATATTAAAATATAAAAGATTTATACGTGAAATCATTTCGAGTGAGAAATTATACCGAACGTACGAAAAATCGTTTATTGATTCAACAAAAAAAAAAGAAAGGCCCTCGATCCACGAAGTATAAAGAAAAATAATTCGAAGGAATTATTTGGACGATGCACAAGGGACAAAAGAGTGAGGATCGTTGAAATGTTAATCAGGAGTATAAATTTTTGGACGGCTGTTATCGTATATACCTGGACGGTTTTTCACGAGCAAAAATATCTAGGAAGATAAGATTGGGGGAACGCGAAGTTCGGGTCGTAAATCAGAAAACGGGGCGGTCAGTCGGGCCGCAGAGTCTCATCTCCTGTGCGAGCGTGATTTATACGGTCACCGTGTACGTGCAGCGAGACTACAGTTCCGCAGGGCCCTTCTTACTTACTTACTTACTTGCTTGGTCATCTTTCCTTCTGTTGAGCGTCCTTGTTCGAAGATAAATAAACAGAAAGTTGTTGCGTCGAGGCGAAGGTCGTTCTCGAGCCTTGGCCCAAAACGAAAATTCGTTGCGCGGAAAATTTAAGAAGAATTTTTAAATTTCAGGGACCGAGAGAAATTTGGAAATTTATCGTCATGAATAATTTTACGATCCTTGAATTCTTTCATTCTTTTTTGGATGAGAAGTATAAATGTTAAACGTTTGAGAAGTCGAGAGTATTAAAGATAACGACGGCGAGCAAGGAAAGCACGACAGTGGCGCACCCTTGCGCGAAATCGCAAAAATACTTTCAAGGAGAATCGAGACGGGAAATTAAATATATGAATTATCGTTCTTTTATATTTTAATATAATAGTATTGAAAGGGAAAAAAGAATCTCCATTAGATTTTTCAGAGACAGTGTTTTATTACATCTGTGTTATTATCGACGTTTCGAATGAAAATATTTTTATGTTTGCTTCATCTGGACGCTCACTTTCTTCTCTTCGTGCACGGTACGTATGCTTTCGTGGCGCGATTGTCGGAGATGTGCGAACATCGCAGCTTAGAGAAGAATAACAATCAATGTTTATATAAAAAATTGAAAGATGAACATTATTAAAACGATGGTTCGAATAATTATACATTAATTGGACAAAAAATAATTGTTTCAATTATATTTTTAATTAAATTTTAAATTAATTTAAAATTATTTTTAAATAATTATTTATTAATTTTTTAATTTAATTCTTTTTTTAAACAAAATAGTTTAAAGATACGCAATATAAGACAACTAATCGATCGATAATAAGATCTCGAAACATTTATTTTTATTTAAATCATTATAAATTATTATCGATGAGTTTTTTGTTTTTTTTTTATAAATTAAATTTAAAGTTAAATAATTATTTTATATTAAAAATTCAATATTCTATTCGGAAAACTTTGTAAAATTTTATTAAAATTAATTTGCTCTCCATCTAGCCATTCATATTTATGGATTAATTTTAAGCTATCTTATATTACAATACGTACATATATAATAATATTCCTAACTTTAGTTGGCAATTTTTTTATTCCTTTCAATCTTTGAGTGATCTTTTTTTCACTTTATAATTTTTAGTTTTATTGTTTTTATTACGTTATTTCGTTGAATTATCACCGTTTAAATCCAATATCTATTATTGGATAGGATTGTCGAGGATATCCATAGCGAATAATCATAAATTTCTTTCTTAACATCCAATTCTCAAGATCCAGTTTATTATTTGTCGAATTCGAAACATTTTCCAAGTTACGTCCGCCACGCAGTTACAAATATCGTTTATTACTTTTTTTTTCATTCTATACTAAATTAAATGCTAGATATTAATTCTTTTTTATATATTTAGTCATATTTTTATGTCGACGAAATAATGAATTATAATAAAAAATTTTCTAAAAATTAAATCTACATATAATATTCAAAAATAATAATAATAATAATAATAATAATAATAATAATTTTGTACAATTAATTCCGAATTAATTTGAACCATTATGCTTCGACTACGATAAAAGGCAATCGAGAGTACCTCCATATTTTCACCGTTAATTCGTTGACTCGTACCACTTGTTACGAAGACGTTACATAAAATCAACTTTCGAAAAAGATTTCCTCTCTTCCTCGAGTGAACGTAGTTCTCCAATTAAGTTTTCGATTAACAAGGTATTTCAATTAAATTTTCCTGGAATTTGGAAAGTTTTTCTTTCTTTCTGTCGAATAAGCAAACGGAGTAACAAGAAGTTATCGAGTATACAAAGATCGAGGACCGAAGAAATCGCGCGTATAGAGCTCTCGAACAACAAACACGACGGTACGAAATAACGTGAATCGAGCTGGCTGACACTCGCCCGTTTTAATAGAATTCGTCGTATTATACATCGGCGGCCACTTAACCGTAAGTGCTTAAGTAAATTACTTCGGCGGAGCCATCAGTCCCCGTCGCCTTGAAAATACCTCTTCAAATGTTATTACATCAATTCCACCGGGATTATGCCGAAAACTTTCTAAAATTCTAATAGCTAGCTAGGTATCGTTATTTACTTTCGTCACTTGTTCTTTTTTTTTTTTAAATCTTCCGTAAGCAAAGTAATTATTAATAATCGATATTTTTTTAATCGTCACGAAAATTTCCTACGTATATATACATATAACGCTCACTTGTAATTTTCACCAATTATTGAGTGTGCAAATAAATTTTTTTTTCCAAATTCAATATTTTATTACACAAATCAGATACAAGATTCTTCTCTGGATCGAATTTTAAAACGATTCACTGTCGTCGAACTTTCTCGATACACTTGAACAATCGTCGTCTTCCAAATTAAAACTTCCGGCTTTAAATCTTTGCTACGATTTTTTCCACGTTCCGTAAAATACAGTATTTTCTTCCAGCACAATTTCAATAACTTCAACAGTCGATTTCCTAAGCAAAAAGTAAACAACGACGCGAACGACGCTTCTCGGACGCCATATTGCTCGAAATTATCGCACAGGACTGGAAACTTCTTAGAGCGCTCATCGCGACTCTTCTTAAAAACAAAAGAACTTTTCAGATGGCGCCACGAACGACGAAGTAATTGGAATTCGGTGAGAAGTTATATATAGAAAGAATCATTGAAAGAAAGAGGAAGGAAACTTATTCGCACATCTAATACATTATTTCATGAAATGAAACGTAACATTCCCCTCATATACTTAATCCTCGAATTGCGCCGGACACATGCATGGAATGAAAATTCTTGTGCCGGCGTGGGGAGATTTCGTGCGGTGTGTCATTGTGTCGAAGCTGGAAACAGCCGCGAATAGAATAGAGTTTCGTGGAACAATATTCGATAGTCCGGGCAAGTATCGCAGAAATTGGTGGACGTACGCGGCATAGCAGTTGGCACAGCCACAGCGTGCAAACGTAAGCGGGCGCATGAATCATACCTATAATCGCCAAGGACTATAAATAATATCTCGATAGAGATAAACCTCGTCCATCCTAATTTCGAAATGAAACGATACGATTTTTTTTTTGTTTGCATTCGTGTATTTATTTATTTTAAATGTCCATTAATAATTCTCTAAACTTGTTGAACAATGGATCCTTCTCTTATTATAAGTATTTTAATATACGGTGTTCCAAAAATATTCGATCTCCGTATATATTTTTTTATTTACTTTGGCTTTGTTAAGGATAGAAATATTGACCATTCGTATAATATCTGCTATATTTCGAATTATTTCCCTCTTTTATTGTAAATAAAAATTGTAATACACAGGGTGTCCCAAAAATGTTGAAATCTCCGTAAAAATTTTCAAGTTATTAACAAAAAAAAAACACTATCCAATCATGGAATTGGAGTCCATGAACAATACATTTCATATTTATTTATTTATTCATCGTCATATAATTCGATACAATATACAATTATTATACAATAAAAATTAATATTTCCTCTTGATATATTCGAGAGTAATAATAATAATAATAAATTCGCAACTAATCAACTTTACTTACTCGACAGTTCTCTAGCTCATTAATCATACACATTGATTAAACTTTCCTTACTTCGTTAAAGAAGAAAAAAAAAAATAATCACTAAGTCACGGTCCAATACAACTTACATTTATTAAATAAAAACCAGTATTTACTCGCTCTTGATATATTCGAGAATAATAATAATAAATTTGCAACTAACAACTTCACTTATTACTCGATAGATTACTCCGATCATTTAACTCGAATTCCACGTACGTAAACAGCTATATAGTTCGCTGTGCATGGAAAATTAATTAACATCATAGCTTCTTGGAACGCGAATGAAACGTATATATATATACGTAAACGTTGCATCATTGAAACGATGATACATTGCAACGATGATCAATGGATACGCAGTATCAGGCTGATCGTTTGCGTATCATCGTTATAATCCGTATCCGATATGACGTACGTGTATTCGACGTGTACAAGCCTTGTTGCGCTAGCGTTGCGTCGAGTGTAACGCTCATCCTTGGAGAGAAAGTCGAGAGTGGGGGGAGAGAGACGTGTGCGGCGAGCTATCCTCGTTGAAGAGGGTGGGGGAAAAAGAAATAGTGGAGGGGGAAGACGAGCGAGCTTCGAGGAGAAAGACGTACGCGAAGATTGTATGCACGCGTGAGGGGATTTATTGGACGCGAGACAAATTTCGCGTGAATTTTTGAAATGAAGGGGAGGGAGGCAGAGAGTGGAGAGAAACGTTTGCTCGTGTGACGAGAAATAGAAATATTTGCAGGAAGTATGGAACTCGAGTGTGGTGGATCATCATAATTCGAGAATTTCGAGATCGAAAGATTTCGAAAAATTATTTGTATATCAATAAATATGAAAGAAAGGAAAGTTTGCAAGCTCAATTTGAATTTAGATCAAATGAACAAGATGAATAAGCATATTTATATATTCGTAAAAATAT
Source organism: Apis mellifera (assembly GCF_003254395.2). NCBI lineage: Eukaryota > Metazoa > Arthropoda > Insecta > Hymenoptera > Apidae > Apis > Apis mellifera. Next base: position 14,894,658 of record NC_037643.1, on the reverse strand, counting down.
GATTAGGAAGAAGTTTGGATAAAAAAGAAAACCTGTTATTTGTATTCCAAACCAAATAAATGAACAAAATTTTGAAAAACTATATTTATTATATTCGTATATCCATAAAAATATTGGAAAGAAGCTTGAATAAAAGAGAAAATATCTCGCCTATTATTTGGATTTAAATCCAATACCAAAATTTCGAATCATATCTATATATTTGTATATTCATAAAAATATAACTGAAAAGAAGCTTGCATAAAAGAGAAAATATCCACTTTACTTTTCAAACAATCTGGAAACGAATCCTCTTTGAATAATCTTCTTCTAGACAAGCTAGATAAAATAATACTTTCCTAGATAAAAAAAATCGCAGAAAGAAAAAAAAAACAATAAAGAAAAGAATATGGATAGGATAGGAAATGTGAAATAGTTGCGCGGTGACGAAGTCTGTCGCAATATCCTGTAACGAAAGCCAATAAATAAAGGTTCGCCGCGGAATTAAAACGCATAGATCACGATGACTCTGCCCGGTCGGTAAGCGTCCCCTTGTTTCCGCTCCTCACCTCTCGCTTTTCGCTCCCCTCCCCGTTTCCGCGCAGTTTCCGCGAAAGTTCGGGACCGCGGTCGAGCACGAATTAATCTTGGCCCGGCACTGATTGCGAAATAATTTCGCGATCGCCTTCCACTCACCCCCCACCGTTACCAGACCACGAAAGAAGCGACCCCTCTTTACAAACATACCGTCCCAACCATTTCCGACGATTAATCTTCCCCGCGCGATTCACAAATGTCACGATTTCTTTCGTTCGATGACGAATACATTTCGTTCTTACTCGGATACTTTCTTTCGAAGATAGGCGAGGAGAAAAATTAAGCGAAACATTGACGGTGGAGCGATTCACGATTCATCGATACTGTCAGGGAATAATAAAGATTACGAAGGTAACGATATTAGAAGAATTATTAAAGAAAGGATATTAAATAACGAAGGGAAAATACAGATAAACTTTGTTGCATGGATGTGATCTTTGTTCTACTATACTTGAACTAATTACTTTTAAATTTAATTTACAAAAAAAAAAATCGACAATTTATAACGATTTAAATTAAAATAAGATGTTTCGAGATGTCATACCTGTTATGAAATTAATATTTTTAAACATTTCTCAATAAACGTGATCAATTATCAGTTATTTTTTTTGAGATTAAAAATTTCAACGTATAAGAATTTCGATCCATGGTTGTTACACGTCGAAACAATTATTTTTAATTGAAAACGAATTTTGTTCGATTAATGCACATTGTTCGAACCATGTGATCACCCAATTCACGCATAAATGTATACACAAGATACCTCGTTGAACCTTTCCGTATAAATATAAACTCAACGGACACCATTGACGTTAATAAATAACGTTTGGAAACGTTTTCTAACGCAATTTCGTAACGCGTGGCGTACAAAATTTCGAATACGCCGTGCAACACCGCGCGATACAAGGAGAAGCGAGAAATTTATTCATGAAATGCAAGACACACTATTGAATACTTGAATATTTTGCGTTCCAATTAGATACTTATTCAATAGTTTGCCGCGCGCGTGTAGCGCTTTCGACCGTGGATTCGGAAGTTTTGAGGGGGGAATTTATACGAGATTCATCGATAATTTGCATATATTTCGGGGTAAACTTCGGGGAGGTGTAAACCAAAAAGCATCCGCCGTGTTCCGACGATATATAAATACGATCGATCGCGTTTATTATCTTTTCTTTCACGATAAATCGAATTTCGCTGTTTGATTAACTCTACCATAAATTCCACTTATATATATATTAAATGTGCAAATAAATTCTTTCTCCTTTTTTTCTAGATTCAATATTTTATTATATAAATCAGATACAAGATTCTTCTCGCGTCCGAGTCGAATTTTCGTTGAGCGATTCCTTTCCGTCGAACTTTCTCGATGCACTTGAACGAACGTCGTCTTCCAAATTAAGATTTCCAGTTTTAAATCTTTGCTACGACTTTTTCCATGTTCCGTAAGATACAGCGTTCCCTCCCAGTGGTGCGCAAACGATTTCAGTAGCTTCGACAGTCGATTTCCTAAGCAAAAAGTAAACAGCGACCGCGAATGACGTTTCTCGTACGCCATATTGAAATTATCGCACACGACTGAAACTGCTTAGAGCGACTCATTGCGACTCTTCTTAAAAACAAAAGCACGCTCTTTCAGATGGCGCTACGAACGTAATTGGAAAAACGAACGTAAAGTAATTGGAATTTGGTGAAAAGTTATAAGATTGTAGAAAAAAAAAAAATGAAATTATTTACACACCTAATATATTATATTGTATATTATAATATATATATATTTCCAAGTTTACTTGCATCTAGATATGAATTAGGTTTGCCCAGATCTCAGTGCAAACATTCTATGTATTGCCTCGGCTGGGTGACATACGAGTCAGGTTTATCTAGGTTTACCCGCGCGTACACAGACCTTTTGTTCCACGATCCGGTTTGCGGATCGGTTCTCCTTCGGTTAACCCGACCTCTCTATTTTCGATCTTTTCCCTTGCGGATCGACAATTCACCTGCTCGAAAGCGTACTCGAAGCGATAAATTTTAATTTCGAATTCTTCTGGCCCCGAACCCGCTATATTTTCATCGAATAATAAATTATCGATAGAGATTGGGAAACGATTTAATTACATTCGAACGGGTACTTTATCACGATCTTGGTCATCTTTTACTTTCTTATTGCTTCTTTTATCATTCGGGTAAAAATTTGCGTCCCAATAAAATCCATAGATCTAACGATTAAATTTTTAAATTTCGTCTTTTTTATCGATATTATTATTATTATTAATCGAAAGGTGAATTTTTATTTTCACGATATCCGATGTAATCGAATATGGAAGAAGGATCGATGGAAAGGTTTCGTTCGTAAGTCGAAGATATTTTCTAAGCTGCTTCTAAAGTGTGTCACTTCAAGTGTGTTACATCCTACGAATCCTACGAAACCTTCAAGATACCATTAGCGCTGCTCAAACAGCTTGTGAGTTTCTCTTTGAAAAGTATCAAAAATGAGAGAGAGAGAGAAAGAGATCGATTCGTTGTTTGTTCTCGTCATTTTTGTGATTTTTCTTTTTTTTGGAAATGAGGTCACTTTTTGTTTCGTTTCTGTAAATATCATATTTTTGTTATTTCTTTTCGAACCAAGGAAATTGTTTCTCGACTCTTAACGGAATAACTTCTCATCGATCTCGTTCCTGCCTTTGCCTGTTCGTCGTTCCGTGTTCTTCTCTGACGATTCTTACAACGAAATTGGCGGAGATCGGAGAATTAATTGGCACGGAGATACCTGCTCTGATGCATCTGAATTATAATACAACTGATGGATCATTGCTTATTGTTCGTCGCGAAAGATATCCTGATGACGAAAAAAAGTAATTGCTATTTAAAGAAAATACAAAGAAATCTTCCTTTAGATTTGTTTCACGAAAACTCGATGGAACAAACAAATTATTAATTCTCAATAAAAATACGAAATTATTTGAGTATATCAAGATTTCAATTGATTTCGATTTAATATTAAATATCTCTGAATAAATACATTAAATTCCACGAATTGAATTTAAAGAAGAACAATATGTATTTCGATGCAATAAACTAATTATACTTATCCATTTGAGTTGAGTTTATATATGCGACTTGTGTCGTGTATATTTATGTACGTGAATTAGTATATCGCGAAATTTTACGAAACTATATTAAAATTCGTCTCCTAACCTATATTCTTTTATTATAGCTACTATATATTCATGATATTCATTAATTTTTAATCTATCCTATATTATAATTTATCCATTTCTTTCTTGTTATTTATCCGTATATTAGATGTGTAAATTCCTTCCCTTTTTCTTTACGATCTTATAACTATTCATCGAATTACTTTACCGTTTGTGGCGCCATCTGAAAGAGCGTTCTTTTGTTTTTAAGAAGAGTCGCAATGAGCGCTCTAAACAGCTTCAGTCCTGTCCGATAATTTCGAGCAATATGGCGTGCAAGAAGCATCGTTCGCTGCTTACTTTTTATATTCCATCTTAGAAAATCGACTATCGAAGTTTGAAATGATTTGTGCGATCTACAGAAAGTGCGAAAAGTGATACCAAAGATTAAAGCTGGAAATTTTAATTTGAAGACGACGATCGTTCAAGTGCACCGAGAAAGTTCGATGAATTGTTCGACGAAAATCCGACCTAGACGCGAGAAGAATCGGCAGAAAGATTGGGATTTACGTAATAAAATTTTGAATTTGAAAAGAAAAGAAGAAAAGAACTTATTTGAATACTTAATATTTTGTAGAAATAAATGGACAATTAATAATTTATTCCTATTTTTCCTTCGTTAAACATATTGTCTTTCCCCGGTTACTTTTTGATAAAAATATTCGAATTCATCAAATTGTTGAATGAAAAATTTTAACGAGAATTGCAAATTCCTACGAATTCGATCCCGCGTCCAAGCTTTTTTCAACGAGATCTCCCGTAATCGGCGTAACGCGCATAAGGCTAATAATAATCGAGTGGAAGGAAGCGAGGCGAGGTTGCCAATTATCTTCGCCGTTCATCTTTGTGGATGTTAATCCTGAGGCGGAGGGATGGGGGGACGGTTTGGATCGAATGAAACGCAGCAGGAGCTGGTAGACGTTTCCTCCCCGCAGCCATCAAAGGCGCGACGGGGAGGGTGGTGGTGGTGGGGGAGATGTAAATGGCGCGCTTCATTAACGTGAGTTACCGTCACATCCATTATTCCCGGTAACCGAGCTGACAACCGCGATTCCGGCTTGTCCAGGGTATTACGTACCTCCGCGCTCCTTCTCCTGAACGCCCAAAATTCGAGCAAGCTCGATACTCGGGAAACGTCTTCCCCCACCTCTCTAGACAGTGTTTTAATAAAGGGTGGGGGGAACGATTTTTCCATCGATCGCCATCTTAAGACAGAATTTTATCGCTTCTGCGTATTTCCAGTCCAGTTTCTTGAATTTGAAAGATGGAAAGAGAGATGGCATTATTAACCGTTATTACGGACGACTATAATCGCTCTACATACGACGATTAGAATTATTGTGCATCGAATATCTTTATCTGGAAATGTAGCATCGGTATTTTTATTTTTATCATTTGTTTCTCACGCGATATCATTATTAGCAATTATTATTATCAATTATATCATATTATTATATTACGTAATGTTATTCGAGTTCCAAAGTAAGTAATTAAATGTGAATGTGTTTAGAAGTTATAAATACACCGTTTTGAGGAAAGTTTTTTTTTCAATAAACGTCAAAATATTGAGGATTGCAGTGAGGCATAAACACGAAAGGATTAAGGTTTCTTGAATTTTTTCTTTTCAAAGCGTCGACTTTTTATTCAATTTTAATTCCATATAAAACTTCGGTCGGTTAGTAATTTATTTTATGTCAATTTTAATTTTACATTTAACGATGAACTAATAAATATTAAATCGATCGAATCGGCTAGTTGATTAATTTGGTTGGATTCCATTACAAATATCGAATGAAATTTGAACATTTGTTAAAAATATTGTTTAAATTAAGTGAGATTAAATAAGATAGAAAAGATAATTTTATTTCGCCTCGTGGATTGTTCTTCACTAGCACGCAGAGTGTAAAGTGCAAATTCGGACGGGCACGATTAATAATTCTACGCTCATTAATCCTACGTTGTTCTAATCCACGTTGGTCCGTCGAAAATACGTGTCGTCTCGGCATCCAAAACATCTTCCAGCGACGTTCCTGGAAAAGAGGTCGAAATGAAATCGACTCTTTCTAACTACTTTAATCTTTCTTTTCATCTTAACGAGGTAAACGAGATTTCGTTTTATTTACATCGCAGTATAGTTCGTTTGTAAGATCTTTTGCACTCGAACAAATCTTCCGATCTTTTTTTAATCAAAAAACCTTTGTAACCTTGCTTGTTTTCGAGAAAAAAAAAATCACTCTTCGTGTACCTTACAGAAAATGGAAAAATTTTATCTCTCGACGAAAATTGTTACGCGATGGATCACTCGTATAATTTGTTTATAATTGTATCTTTATAAATGTGAAACGTGAATTTCTCCATCGGTTTGCACCTCTCGGTTTCACTTGGAAAAATTATGCGAGGGAATGGGACGAGAATAAGGCGGTTGCTGAAAAAGGCGGACAGCAAGGCATTCGTTCGTCGCTCTGGAATCCGGAAATTGTTAAGCACGATATTCGACGGGGATATTAATTGGAGTTGGAATTAATTCCCCTCCCCTCCCTCCCCCCCTATATCCGTGCTATTACGAACCACCTGAAAACTTGATTAGTATTCCCGAGAGCTGCGCCAACACGCTGACACGGTGAATTTCTGCGAATAGTTGAGGATCGAAGCAGATATAGGAAACTTGGTCGCCGTCTACCCACCTCTATTCTCACCAATTAGATCTCTCTCTCTCTCTCCGTCCCCCTCCCTTCTCTCCTTCGATCACTCGCTTGTCGCGCGCCTCGAGGACGAACGGTGGAATGTTTCCCAACGTTGTTTTGTTTACTACGCCATTTTTGATCGCACGTCGCACTTCTCGGTCGAGTTACGCGCGTTTTCAGAACGAAGGACGAGGACGATCCTCGTCGATTATTTTGATTTCGATCTCTTTCTCACTGCACAATGATGAAACGATATTCAGAGCGAGTATATACAATTTTTATCGAGAATTATGCGCATTTTGAGAAAAATGTTTTTCGTTTCGAAATTTATTTTATTTCGCTCCTTGCGCGAAGATAATCAAGTACGCGTAATTTGATTTATATAAAATTATATAATTAAAGTATCGTAAAGAGAACTAGTGGAAGGATTTCGAAACTGATTTCGATTTTGATCTTCATTGGACAGAGATAAAATAGAGATAATTTTTTTATCGAGAGTTATGCGCATCTTGAGAAAAATACTTTTCGTCGAGATTTAATTTGAATAATGCTAATTGAGTATATTTAATTTTTTTAATTAAAGCGCGTTGAGAACGAGATTTCGAAATTTATTTCCTCTACGCCCTTCTCGATTTTGACCTTCATCGCACACAGAGATAAAACGTTGTTTTAGAGCGATATTATGTATATCTTTGGAATGATCCCCATCTCGAAACTTGTTTTCTCTACGTCCTTTTCATCGCCCATTGCACACAGATGAATACGAACGATTTAAGGTGAGTATATAAATTCTATTCGAATTATACGTCGCATATATAATATTATATATCTTGAGAATAGGAAAAATATTTTCCATCGAAACTTATTCTGATGATAGTCCACTCGATGCGCAGAAACGTTAACATTCAACATGAGCTACGATCGTGAAAAATGGGTTAATGCTGATAATTCTCTACTGCTTCTCGAGAATTCGATCGAAATTTATTTTCTCATTTTTGATTTTGATCTTCATCGCACAGAGATGAAACGGTGAATATGTAATAATAATTTTATATGCGAGTTGTGCACACATTTAGAATCACTCGTTGCATTAGAAGATAAAATTAATTTCTATGAAATCGTAAAAGTAATTGAAACGCCTTTTGATTTTGATCGCCATTATTCGGTACGAGCCACGATCGTGGAAAATAGGCTGATGCTGATAATTGACTTCCACCAAGTTATGCACGGTAATTAAAGTTATGCCTCGAGAACGAGTGGAATGATCTTCGTCGCACAGAGATAAAACGGTGTTTAACACGTTCACTGCCGCGTCACCCATATTCGGGTGACGCTTATTTGAGTACTCGTGAAGAATCTTTGTAGGCATTTGGAAAAATATTCCATAGGATATATTAAAATCATTAAATTATTTATTATATATTATTTATTATTTATTATTTTTATAATAAAAAAATTTATTAAAAAAATTATTTAAAAAAATTAAAGGCATTTGGAAAAATATTCCATAGGATATATTAAAACTATTAAATTATTTATTATTTTTCATAATTAAATAATTTATTAAAAAAATTATTTATAATATAAAAATAAAAAATTTATTTAAAAAATTATTTATAAAAATAAAAAAATTTATTTAGAAAATTATTTATAAAAATTAAAAGCATTTGAAAAAATTCCATAGGATATATTAAAATTATTAAATTATTTATTATTTTTATAATAAAAAAATTTATTTAAAAAATTATTTTAAAAAATTAAAGGCATTTGGAAAAATATTCCATAGAATATATTAAAACCATTAAATTATTTATTATATATTATTTTTATAATTTATTTAAAAAATTATTTATAAAAATAGAAAATTTATTTAAAAATTTATTTATAAAAATTAAAGACATTTGGAAAATATTCCATAGGATATATTAAAATCATTAAATTATTTATTATATATTATTTATTATTTATTTTTATAATAAAAAAATTTATTAAAAAAATTATTTATAAAAATAAAAGACATTTGGAAAAATATTCCATAGAATATATTAAAATTATTAAATTATTTATTATTTTTATAATCAAATAATTTATTAAAAAAATTATTTATAAAAATAAAAAATTTATTTAAAAAATTATTTATAAAAATAAAATTTATTTAAAAAATTATTTATAAAAATAAAATTTATTTAAAAAATTATTTATAAAAATAAAATTTATTTAAAAAATTATTTATAAAAATAAATTTATTTAAAAAATTATTTATAAAAATAAAAAATTTATTTAAAAAATTATTTATAAAAATAAAATTTATTTAAAAAATTATTTATAAAAATAAAATTTATTTAAAAAATTATTTATAAAAAGACATTTGAAAAAATATTCCATAGGATATATTAAAATCATTAAATTATTTATTATATATTATTTATTATTTATTATTTTTATAATAAAAAAATTTATTAAAAAAATTATTTAAAAAAATTAAAGACATTTGGAAAAATATTCCATAGGATATATTAAAACCATTAAATTATTTATTATATATTATTTATTACTTTTATAATTAAATAATTTATTAAAAAAATTATTTATAAAAATAAAAAATTTATTTAAAAAATTATTTATAAAAATAAAATTTGAAAATTATTTATAAAAATAAAAAAATAGTATATAACTTCTATCGAATTGTGTATATCTTCAACATGGATGGATTAATACGGATCTGCCTTCTATCAACATCTGTGTACGCTTTGAATACGAGAGGAACGATCTCCATCGAAACTTATTTATTCATCCTTTTGATGTTCATCGCCCGCTCAAAGATAATACGCTATTTAAGGTGAATATATATATATATATGTATATAAAAGTTATGCACAGAGATAAAGTACGAATACGAATGATTTAAGATGAATATACAATAATTCTATCGAATTGTATATTGAGAAGAATGAGAAAAATATCTTCCATCGAAACTTATTTTCATCCTCGTTCATTGCGCGGATATTAAAAAATATTGAGTGTGTATATAACTTCTTTCGAGGTGTGCAATTAATCCTCTATTGCGTGAATTTTTATGACGAGTTGAAAAAAACATATATAGTTGCTTAAAAATCAGTATGAAATAAATAAAATTTTTATTTTTTTAAAACACTGATCCTCTCATGAACGCATTCATGTACATATTTTGCACTCAATTTTTGAAATTTAAATCCCCTATTATAGGAATGCAATAGAAGATTAAAAATTAAAAAACTTTGAGAAAGACGTTCACCATTTTTCTCCTTTTATTATTATTTTTTTCAATTTCGACAACGCGAATTTCGAAACTGTGGCGTTCACCACGCGCAGTTGCGATCGTCCATCGATGGGTTAATGGTGGTTTCCAACGTTGCCACGGGGTCCAACCTCTCGATTCTCGATTATTAAAGTCGCCTCTCATTAATTTCCCATGGAACTCGCCGCAGGAGCGAACAGCAAGCATTGTCTTCCGTCGCGTGGTCTATGCACGGTCCCCCCTCCACTCTCCACGTCCAGTTATTATTCACCGTGCGCAATTTTGCTCCTCGTTTATGGACCCTTTATCCATTCCTGTCGCTTCATCGTCCGTTACAAGGCTACAAGATATTGTATTAAATGTTTATAAAATATCGAATCTAATTATTAATCAACAACCGTTCCTTTCCGCGAATAAATATCGCATCGATAATCGTTGATTTCTCCGCGAGGAAAAATTTTTGCAATAAGACGCGATGATTTAACCTATAATCTGGTAATAGTAATAATTCAAGCAGCGTTGAAAGATGTCAAGAAACGTTAAAAGATTCGTAACGAATTTACAATCGTGTGCGAATATAGAAATATCGAAAGAAAAAAAAAAAAGGGAACATTTCGACGCCATCGTTCGTCTATCTATTCATCACTCGTGAAAACACGGGAGAAGTGTGAAAAGGGAGGGGGGAGACGAGAGTACAAAGAAGTGACTGATTTATCATCGGTACATCGATCGGGATGCAATTTCGACCACTTGAAAATTAATACCTTCGCAGTTATGACAGGTTGCGCAATACGCGCACGACGCAGAAAAGTGGTCGTATCGTTAATCATCTGGCGACGAATCGCGTAACTAACGTAATATGTGTAATATCCGCCGTGCCTTTGTTTTTTATTACCGACCGAGCGAAGGAAAAATTATCCACGAAACTATATATATATATATATATATATATATGTATGTATACATAATTGCGAATCGATTCTCCTCTAAATGTAAATTATTCCAAGAATAATTATACCGATTCATAATTAACACGGATGGAAATCTATCGGTGGCGGACAACAACTTCGTTTTAATATCGTGCTGATCGTCGCCTCAGCGTTAATTAATGCGATCCTCGACAAAGGGACGAGCAACGACCGACCGAGTTCGAGCCAAATGCTTCTATCCTCTATCTCTTCTCTCTCTCTCTCTCTTCGTGCGTCAAACAACGTTCATTTCAAAGCCTCGCGTTTCGATGCTCTTTTTTACGATCGACGAGAAGAAATATACGAGAGAAGGAGAATTTCGAATTTTCTTCGTTTCGAATTGATCGCCTCATGTGTATATATATATATATATATATATATATATATATATATGTATACACACGAGTATATACTAATAATTAATCCGGTTGTCGGTTTACGCGCGCGATGCGGATTTACGTCAATTTATGTTACACTCGCGTTACGTGCCGCCACTTTGTTCCCCGGCTTATTGATAATAATCAAGTTTCGTTTTCACACGCGTGCCGGCGAAACGAAAGATTCGACCGATTATATTTCGAGCAAACGTGACGTAACGTTATTGCGTGGCGCGGATACAGGAGTCGTACGTGAAAGTACGTGGAATTGATTGAAGTTTCGTTAAATCGACCGGTCTCGAATTTTTGCCCTATTTTTTCCGGAACGATCGTAAAAAAGGAAAAAGAATTTGCTCGATTGGAGGGAAGGAATATATTGTGAAATTTTAACGGGAAATTATTACGATCGAGTATTATTTATCGTAGCGAAATATTTAACGGTTAATAACGTATCCGTTTTTATTAATGCGACATATGATTGCGACGCCGCAAAAATAATGAAAGGGGAAAATATATCTGGTGTAAATATGTCTCATTCGTTATATTATCATTTATCATCGGAAAATTGTTTATATTGACGTTTTTTCCCTTCTTTTTTTTTTTTTTTGAAAATATCACGAAATTAACATTTAAAGCAGTATTTCCAGATCGAAGAGATGCGAATATTTTTTGCAAAGAGATTTAAAAAAAAAAAATGGACGAAAAATACGAAATATATTAAAAATAAAGATAAATTTATTCAATTTATCCCTCTATTTTACCCCTCTATCCTAATCGTGTTCACCATACTTTCGAACAAAATAAAATATTGTTATTTTTAACTTTTAACAATTTTAAAAAAAAAAAATTCAAACGAACACACACGTCCCTTACGAGATTAATAATTGTGCAACATTGTTATTAACAAATGTAACAAATTTTAATTTTACAATCTCGCGGAAAGAATATATATTCTCTCTCTCTCTCTCTCGAATTCGCGTCACATTTTTTTAATCAACCCCCCCCTCCCCCCCCCCACTCGAACGAGTCAAGAAACGAAATAAAATTGTTCCGGACAAAATAAAAATGAATATTAACTCGCTGGGTATATCAGCAGCCCGAGTATGGCCACGGGTTGGCGGAGATAATAATATTTCCCACAAGTATAAAATTCATACTCGCGTTTATAAATAAACACGACGTCGAGAGTACGCAAATCCTGGTCGTGGGGAGTCCCTCCGCGGAAAGAGCGGTTAAAGGCGGATGAAAATATCCGTGTCGTTCCGAATCCCCCCCCACCCCACCCTACCGCGCGTTAAATTTTTCAAAACCCGCACCTCCGACGCTTCGAGGATATTTTCGAGGTCGACGAAGAGTTTATCCCGGGTTTCGCGCGTTCCTTTCGAAACGTAAATCTTTCACACGGCGAGAAAAAAAGAAAAAGAATCTCTCGTCGAATTTCTTCTGTCCGAGCGAAAAGTAATTAATTTGGAATAAAGTGAATGAAACGAATAATATATATATATATATATAATGGGAATATCGTTGAACGAAAGAATTTTGATTCGGAATGAATTCTCAAAGATGGATAATTTATCGAAGGAAAGAAGCTTGTAATTTATCAAAAAAAAAAAAAAAGAAGCAATTCGGGCAGAATCGTAGGCAGCCGACCACCGGGCTTTTCCCTTTAAAAAAGCCGGAGGCGATGGCCACGGAACGAGGAGAATCTAAAAAGAAGGAGGGGGGAGAGATTCCCCCTCCCTTGGTATCTTTTCGCGTGCCTTCCACGACCAGCTCATTTATCAACCGGGCTTCCATTAATATCCGACAAAATAGTAGCAGGGACGCGTGACATCCCATAGAAGTCATGGCTGTCGGCCTCAAGCGAAACTGCACAACCGAGTATACGTACGTACGTACGTAGGCTGCCAGTCTTCTGCCACCGAGCCCACGTTTTTCGGATGTATACATATATATATGTATACACACATTGGCCGAACGGTTGGTAGCCTCGAACCGTGCGCCGCTTGATGCGATTAGCGATTGTAGAGCACACTCCTCGATCCGTCGACCAATCCTGTCGCGACTACGATTCGAACGATCCGTCGTGTGCGCGCCTCCTTTTCAACGTTTGTTTGGAATTCGTTTCGCCAACGATACGTATATTATATATATACATGTCGTTCCATCGAAACATTTTTTCGAGTTTACTTTTTCTTTTTTTTCTTTTTAATATTGTTTTGGCTTCTAGGTGCGAGTTTTTTTTCTGGGGAAAGGAATAGAGTCGATTAAGGATGAAAGATTTGGATATATTTGAAATGGAGAAAATTTCTATTTTAATTTTTTTAAATTTAATAAAGTTAGCTATAATTCTTTGTTCATAATTTTTTCATTTTCATCTAGATCTCCAAATATATTGAAAATTTGCGAATATATTTTCAGTTTTCACTAAAATTTCAATGTAAACAGTTAACCAATTAAATATTTTCTGCTTATTTTTTCTTTTTCTTTTTGAAAAAGATGATGTGAGCATTCATGATCGAACAGAGAGAAACTAGAAAGCGAATATTTTCAATAATTCATCGCGAAATTCCATTCGGTTATACAATTATTACACAATGCTGCAGCGAAGAAAACGAATATTTTTAATTCATCGTCGGGCCAAGAGAGAAGCTAGATTGACGAAGCGAAACGAATAAAATTGGAAAGGGATCGCGTAATCCGCGCATCCGTTTTCTCGGTCTTATTTCCGGTTTCTCGTGTCACTCACTCGACCAGAGAATATCTCGTCCTTATTTATCGCCGGATTCGCGTTTGTTTCGAATCAGTTCTTTTATCGTTCGTAACCAATGTAACCAAGTTGCTCGATCGTGTTTTATCGGGAAAGTTAACTCTTTCCAAATAAGTAACCCGTTGCGTTTACTTTCTAAATGCACTTTCCATTTCCACTCTGTTGACCGCGTACGCGTTCGACGAGGCACAGAAGCCTCGGATGTACGTAAGAGAATTTTTCAAATCCGTTTATTTTATTCTTTTTTCTCAAACGATTTTTTTACTCCGCAAAGATAGATTTTAACTCGAGGGGATTAAAATTAATCAAAATCAATTTAGAAATTTAACAACGTGCCATATTTCATTTTATACACAATCGCAGAATTTTCTTCCATGAATATTTTCGAATCGAAATCTCTGAACTTGCAAATCGTTACCTTTTCGATCGATATGTTTTCTTCGCGTGGCGCGAAGAAAAGAAAAGGAAAGGGGAAAAAAGAAACGAAAGGAACAGGAGTGGATAAAATGGTTGGACGAGGGGTAAGTTTTCCCGATAATGGGTCTATCGTCGTCGTTCCTTGTTTTTCTTCTACCGGTGCCAACAACATCCGTCGAAAAAACGATTAAAGGCGCGATACGATCGATACTTATATCCTCCCTAAATGTTAATGAATCGTGATCGTTCTCACTTCTCCTCGTGTTTCTTTCCATAAATAATATAATCGATCTTTTTTTTTCCTTTCGATCTTGAAATGAATGTTATAACCGCTCGATTTCAATAATTTTGTAAACGATTTTCATTCGATCTCGATCCTTTTCATAAATAATATAATCGTTTCGGTCTTTTTTTTTCCCTTTCGATCTTGAAACGAACGTTACAACCGCTCGATTTCAATGATTTTGTAAACGATTCTCATTCGATCTCGACTCTTTCCATAAATAATATAATCGTTTCGGTCTTTTTATTTTCTTTTCGATCTTGAAATAAACGTTACAACCGCTCGATTTCAATGATTTTGTAAACGATTCTCATTCGATCTCGATCCTTTCCATAAATAATATAATCGTTTCGGTCTTTTTTTTTCTTTCGATCTTGAAATGAATGTTACAACCGTTCGATTTCAATGATTTTGTAAACGATTCTCATTCGATCTCGACTCTTTCCATAAATAATATAATCATTTTGGTCTTTTTTTTTTCTTTTCGATCTTGAAATGAATGTTACAATCGCTCGATTTCAATGATTTTGTAAACGATTCTCATTCGATCTCGACTCTTTCCATAAATAATATAATCGTTTCGGTCTTTTTTTTTTCCTTTCGATCTTGAAATGAATGTTATAACCGCTCGATTTCAATGATTTTGTAAACGATTCTCATTCGATCTCGACTCTTTCCATAAATAATATAATCGTTTCGGTCTTTTTATTTTCTTTTCGATCTTGAAATGAATGTTACAATCGCTCGATTTTAATAATTTTGTAAATGATTTTCATTCGATTATCCGAGGTTCAATTTATTTAGCAATAAATCGTTTTCACTTCTTTTTCTTCCTCATATTTCTATGAATAATATAATTGTTTCGATCTTTTTTTTTTTTTTTTACCTTCATTTCGACCTTGAAATTGTTGCAACCGCTCGATTTCAATGATATTGTAAATGATTGTCATTCGATTATCCGATTAATATTCAATTTATTTAAATTCCGTTCAATTTCACAAATATCATAGACGGATATAATAATACATTCGAGATTTGCATATAATAATGTAATAATATAATATAATTTTTGTAAATGTAAATAGTTTGTATTTGAGATTTTTTTAAGCGACTTATATTTAACAGTGCATTGGACGAAAATTCGTGTTTCACTTCATTTCAACCGAATAAAAATTCGTCGAAATCTATCAGAAAGAAAGAAACGCTTTTCAACATTCAACTAAAAGTTAAGTTAAGAACGGAAAATCACCGATCTCCGCTCCTTGGAAATTAATTAATTAATAATACCAAGATGCGTCTTTCTCTCTCTCTCTCCCTCCCTCCCTTCTCTCTTTCTCCCTTTCTCCATTGAATTTCAAATCGGAGAACGTCTATCGCGACGATAATTCGTCGATAATTCGAAAGCAATTAAAGCTTCCCTAAAGCTTCTACGCTTCTCTCTCTCTCTCTCTGTCCCTCCCTCCCCCCCCCCCTCTCTCTCATTTATATCACTCACACACACACACACACACACACACACACACACACACACACACACACACACACACACACACACACACACACACACACACACACACACACACACACACACACACACACACACACACACACACACACACAAAATCTCTCTCTCTCTCTCTCTCTCTCTCTAATTTATAGAATAGGATCGATAGATCGATTCAAATAGCTTTTTCGAGATCCGTACCAAATCGCCGAGTCTTTGATTGGAGCCATTTTTCACTTTTTTTCCGATCGAATACCTTTCACCTTTCGAAAATTCCGGTTGAGATCATCGACAGTGTATCGACAGTTATTACAGCGAATATAACACGTCGAGGGCGAACCTCGTAAGACTCGTGACGCGGTGAGAACGGCCCGAGCCGTTTTCGATAGTCCGATAAGTAATTTACGAGTAGGTTACGTTTTCCAGATTCCCCAATTTAAACGGAGACGCGGCAACGCTGGGCGGGCCGCGGCCCGGCCTCGCGACGGACCGTGACGGGGCAAAGGCTCTCATTGCATCTTCGAAACTCCGGGTCCTTGGAACCAGCGACGGGCAAAATTTAATAGTCCAAGTTGCGAATAAAGTTAACTCGGACGAGTTGCCTCGATAGCGCGTTCCCTCGAAACGTAACAGCAATCCGAAATAATTGTGGCGGAGGGGAGGGGGGGGGGGGAAGAAAAGTTGGGTGGAGATTACGCGAGAAGCGGATCGACCGCAATAGCTGCGCAACTACGTAAACGTTGCTCGAGCATATTTTTAATAAAGCGATTACTCGAAAACAACTTCCCTCGAAATATATTTTAACTACTTTTACTTTCTCAAGGTTGATTCCGACCGCCCTACTCCTCCTCGAACGCGACTTATCGCTCCCTCCTATCCCCCTCCTTAGCTCTCGTTTTCACGGAAAAATAACGATCGACGCGCCCCCCCACCGATCGTCTCCATTAAATAGAATTCACCAACGACGCGATTCGCATTCGTACGCTCGAAAAGCTATACAAAGGATTGTGAGAATCCCACAATAATGTTGTTGCTCCAAGCAACACGTTTGCGAAATGTTCAAGATCGGTTCAGTTTTACGACAATTCAATTCGATCCGATAATTGCCTTTCTCGACGAATATCTTCCATACTTAAAAGCTAAACGTTTACAAACAGAAAACGTTTATTCATACGAAACATTGATTGGACACCTCGAGATGACAACACATTGCTAAATAATTAATCGGACAATCGTACGGATAATACGTTAATTTTAATTTTAATTTTCAATAATTCGTTCGGAAGGATCTGAACTCTTCCGCCGCGACCGAAGCGAAACGAATTTATCGCGGAGAAAGGGACGATGGATAGTTTATCGCATGGCGCAAGCAAGTTGAAAGCAATCAAAGATACAAAAGGTTTCAATAACCGGAGAGTGAGGGGGGGAGGGGAGGGGGTGGCGGCTTTTCCGCCAGGTCTGCTCGCGCGTCATCTCCCAAATGGATTTCGCATTGTTGTGCCGGAAGCTGCACGCCACGCTTTATTTCCCCTTTTCTCGTCGCGACGACGTATCACTCGTATCCCTGACACTGGGATCTCCCCCTCCCTTTCGATCCATTAATTTGTTGAAATTCAACGTAGGAAGAATTCTTCTTCTCTTTCTTTATTTTATTATACGCCCGGCTGATAAACTTGGCTCAGAAGCTTGAAACGCGAAAAGAGAAGTAGAAAAATCCTCATATTCGAAATAATAGTTTAAGTCGGATAATAGATTATTCATTCATTCGAGTAGAAATGAACGAAATCGAGCGTTTCTTTCAACACGTATCTTCTTCTATAAATTTTTTATCGTAAACAGTTGCGTAGAATTACATCCACGCCTCGAATCGTGTGTTCTTGCTAATTCAACATTTTTAACCTTTTGCCTTTTTTCGCTCGGCCGAATCAATAATTCGAGATGATTTCCCGTTCGATGAATTTCTTGGCTAAGCTTAAAATGATTTCACGCGCGAATTAACGTATAAAAGTTTTTATATTCTAATATTTTATGTATGTTTACGTATAGAGAAAGAAAATATTTGTCGAATATTAAAATCTATATCGTTTCGCGCGATATTTTAATAATAAAGTGATTATCAAAATGCATCTTCGGTTTCCAATCTCAATTATTCTTGTCTTTCATTCTATATTCTTCTTCCATCTCTATTTTCATCGCTATCTTCCTTCTTCCTCTATCGTCAATTTCTTAAGGAATAGAATATAATTTCGTTATTCAATAACGAAAAATCAAACTCATCCTCGCTCGAACAAATTTCATTATCGTATTCCATGCTTACGAAACTCGAAAACTTTGAAAATAGTATTTCTATTCCTATCGATTGTCGAATTCGGAGCAACGCCGAAAACGTATTTTTCGATCGCGATGTAATTCGAGATAAAAAAATCTAACCATTCTATAATATATATCGTTTTATAAGATCATACGTAAAGAGCTTATGAATCTATTCGTGCGGAGCGATATTTTAAGAGTCAAACGTAAATAAATATCGTCGCCGTTCGAATTGCCGCATCGATCCAAGCCGTGCCTGAAAGTCACCTCTAGAGTTATTATGTCAACAAAGTGGCCTCAGAGCGCAGCGCGTTTTCGTTCACTCGACACCGTTCTTCGCTTCACGTCGAACCGATTACGTTTAACCGGGCGAACACAAGAAAGTATAATATTTATTACATCCGAATACATTATATTTACGTTGTAATCAAAGTATATCAGGAATGTATAATATTTATTACATTTGAATATACGTGTACACGTTATATTTACATTGTAATCTTACGTTGTAATTTACATCGCATGTAAACATCGCTGCGAAACGTTGTGCGGTTAACATAGGATAATAGAACGTCGGTAATGGGGATTTCTACTGTATATTTTATTTCAATAGTTGATTGTTCAAACTTCTCGACTAAACTCGATCGATACTCTTTGTTTATTTCCATTTGATCAGTCGAATCGGTTAACGAAGCTTCAAGGAAGGAATTGTAAGATTAATTATCTAGAAAAATCTCGCCACGATGATCGATCTGATTAAAATAGATTATTAGACGTAATACACAATATTTTCCACTCGTCGTAAAAATTATTATCTCGTCCCACGAAATTTCATCCTGGAGGAAAGGAAGGAGCACTTTTCACCGATACCTGATCGAATAAAGGGACACGTTTTAAACAAGGAGAGACGTTCTCGGATGCACGAGAGCTGACAAAAATGGCGCGCTCTCCATTATGGTTGATCGTTTCGAGGCGGTGGAGGGGGGAGAGGCCAAGCGGATCAAAGGTGCGCTTCCAATCGTCAAATGGATTTCCCTTACACACGTCGTTGCCTTCCCTCCCTTTATTCTCGCATCCAACACTCCGAGGATCGCGCAAGTTGTTTCTCTCTTCTCGGGCGCGTCTTCCTTCTTCCCCCCCTCCCTTTCCCTCCTTCCTTCTTCTCCCCGACAATACGTTTGTCCGATATAAATGCTCGTTTATAAGCGAGCGAGGAGAGAAAATGTGGGTAGAAAATACTTTCGTTCGAACAATGGACGGTGAATTTTTTCTCTCTCTCTTTCCCTCTCTCCTCTTTTTCGAAAGTATACGGTTATTGTTCAAGTCCAACGTGCAACGTCGCACAGTGGTTCGAGTAGGAAACAATATTGCTTCATTATAATTTGTTAACTCTTTAATTCAGAGTATGATGTATAAACAAATATATTAATTTTTATATAAACGTATATGAATATTATTTATAACAATTATTGTCTCGGAAGACAATAAATATTTTGAATATTTTCTGATGATGAACAGCCATATTCTAAGAGTATTACGATTTGATTTTGATGAAATATTTTTCCGATTTTTTTTTTTTATGTTTCGGCTGCGCTAAAACTATCAAAATTTGAGAATGATTCAACAATTTTTGCACCAGTTATAATACATAATTCATTATAAACACGTGTACAGGTTTACAAAAGTATTCGAATATATATTCGTTGTTGACAGTTTTTATACAAGCGGAGAGGATTTTTACGCTTCGGTCGAGCGTCAACCTATCGTTGCATCAACAATAACATAAAAGTGTGCTGTACAGCGTATAATATGTCAAAATGAATCCGAAAAAAGCGCGAAACTTTTTCCTTCGGTTGCACAAGAATAAAATATATATATATATACATGAAAAATAAAACGTATACTCGAAATAAAAATAAAAAAAGAGAAAAAATTTTCTTTTAAAATATGAATTATGAACTTTAAAAATATCATTTCTTTTATCTTATTCTACTATATCCTTCCTATTAGCAGATATATCACGAAATTGACGAGTGAGAATGTGTCCTGTTTGTGGAGGAAAAGAAAATCGCCTAATAATTATCGATCGAGCAATCTTAAAATTCTTTCACTGGCTCTTTGTGAAACACGAATAGGGGGGAGGGAGGTATAACCACGGTAATCCACTTGTTTCGATTTAATTTACTATTCCGTAACACCGGGTAAAACCGGCGATATCGGACATCCCCGATGCGGTTTCGCGCTATCCTATTAGATTGGTTTCAGCGTGGCTAACGAGAGCTTTACCCCTCCCCCGCCCCCCTCCTCTCTCGATTTGTACCCCGAAATATATTTCAAAATTCTTATCTATAAATTTCGCGTTTAAACGTCGAATTTATTGCGCGTTTTTTTTTTATTCGTTGTTGTTGATTTTTTTTTTCATTTTTCTCAATTCAAATTTGAATGTATATTCCGTTATTTACGATAATTATGAAGTCAGTTTAATTTTTTTTTTCTAATACAATATATAGATAAATAGAGGATGATCGTCAATAAGGTTGGATATGGTTATTATTACGATTGGGAATAAATCGTTTGTTGGAAAAAAAAAATGAAATAAAATAATTGGCACTGGGAATATTTATTTTATATATTTTACGCTGCGCGCCCTCGATTTTTCGAAATTTTGAAATACGTTTGAATTGTGCTTATTAACTAAGACAATATTTTTTTATATAATCTGAGTGAGATTCGTTATTTATTAATTTTCTGTAAACTTTTATTGAAATAATTAATATGAATAAGATTTGTAAGATTGTTTTTTATTTCTAATTTTAATGATTTAATATTCAAAAAATATTAATGTTTAATCTCTCGTATCAGTAATCACAACCTGTTCGAAAAGTCTATTCGTATTCGGACGCTTTAAATATAAATAATTTTTCTTTTAGGATGTTGAATCTACACGTTGTGAATGCACGTTTAGGATCCATGAAAATGAGCCCTGACGATGATTTTGCTCGAAAAATCTTGGTTACTTTATTAAAATATTGCTGAACGAATGAAAACTGTCTTTTTTTTTCTTTTCGTTGGCAACACTTTGCCGCGAATGGCGCGAAATTCAAACTACTCTACATAGAAAATTTCTAAAATTTTCCTTAGCGCTTAAATAAAATTCTCCTCTCTCTCGAGCATCGTAAGAAAATATTCTTTTATTTACGAATTGTCGCGTTGCTCTTCGAGATCCGAATCGAGGCCCCCCGTCCCCTCCCCAATTTTTAAAAACGAGAATGAAGTTTACAGGTATTCCCGGAATACCAGGGGAGAGAGAATTGTATTTCGAGCATAAATTTCGATGGCCAGCCCCGTGGGAGGAGGGGCGGAGGCGAGGAGAGGAGGTAACAACCGCCCTAACTTGCCGCTCATCGCGTATTCTAGTCAGCAGTTTCGGGAGAGCGGCCCGATCCAAAGCTGGAACTGGGTCAACATTTGCTCGCCAATCTGAGAAAAGAGCGAAATACGGCCGCAAGAGAGGAGCGCCTTTCCTTCTCCCCACTCCCCTCCTCTTCCCTTCTCCCCACTCCACTCCACTCCTCCCCTCCCCTCCCCTCCCCTCCCCTCCCCTCCCTCTCCGCCGTGTCGAACGAGGAGATGCCAGGTGGCGACCTCTCGATTCGAAACGTCTCCTCTTCTTTCGCTTCTGATCCGAGAAATTTAGAAATTCTCACCTTCAGGAATTCGATTCGATTCTTGCTCTCCTCTTTTCTCGAAATACTACTTCTTTTCTAGAAATTGATCGACAGTTATTGTTAACCGAAATATTGCAGGGGACCACGTGAATCAACTGTGACTTGTACTTATAATTGTTTTTATATGATCTTACTGTCTTCTATCTGTAATAAGTTTCTCTTTTTCGTATTAGTTTAATTGGTTTTTTTTTTTTTTTTTTTGAGAAGCGAATAATTTTTGTTATTCGAAAATTCAGGCACGAAAATCTTGAGAAGTTTTGCTTATATAAAACTCGAAACGATAGAAGTAAATTTTTGAATGGAATTAATAACCCGTGACGAGAAACGGATACTGCACGATGATCAGAACGCGGATAAAAATTCGTCGCGGTCGAAAAAAGTCACGGCGATTGCACGGTGTAAAGGGAATAATGCTACAACAACGAAATGTGAAATTTTAATACTCGTTTCAGTTACAATTAT
Source organism: Apis mellifera (assembly GCF_003254395.2). Taxonomy (NCBI): domain Eukaryota; kingdom Metazoa; phylum Arthropoda; class Insecta; order Hymenoptera; family Apidae; genus Apis; species Apis mellifera. The sequence continues at coordinate 14,872,105 of NC_037643.1, read as the reverse complement.
TTTTAAAGAATAAAATATTCGAGAAATTTCTTCGCGCCGAAAATTTTATATAAATTGAATATCAATGAACTTATTATATTTTGATGAGATTATAGGAAAAAATGACAATTTCATGCGACGTAATATAAGAAAATATAAGGAGATTTGTTTTCGAAACTAGAATAGAGAGAAGAAAGGACGGTTTATTTTTCTCTCCTATTCGTACGAAAAATTGCGTACGTAGAAATAGATGGACTCTTCTATCCACGATGGATTCTTCTTTGCCGACGAGCACGAAAATAAAAGAGAGGTGGAAAAACATTTCGATCCTTCCCTTCGTTTCGCGCGAAACGTAAGCTTATACCAAGCCAAAAATTAACGCGAGGTTTATAAAAACGAACGAAATCGAGCGGGCGTGGAAAAATGAGACGATTCCCTTCCAATTTCCATCTATTTTCAGATTCAGATTTTTTTCGATTTCGAGGGAAATTCGATTCGATGGTTTTCGTACGTAAACGTTTACCTAGCCTTTGAATTAACGCACGCTCGGAAGGAACAACGTAGAATCGGGCGACGAAAATATGGAGATCGATATTAAGAGCGAGAGAGAAACAGAAAGGACAGAGAATGAGAATAATATTGTACGCGTTTTTGTTGCACTCGTTGTTCCGTCTTGTCCACGCGCTGGAGAGGGAGGAGACGACGTTGGCCGGAGTGGAAAAGAGGGAGGAGAAGGAGGAGGAGGAGGAGGCGGAGATGGGCATGGAGGAGGTGGGGATGACGGAAGAGGTTATGGATCCGAAAATAAAGATAACCGATGTGCCCGACGTGGAAGAGACGACCGAAGAGTTCGACCCGAGTTGGGACAAAAACAAAGTAATACGGGACGTGGCCTATTACATACGTGGCCACAAATTTGGCGATTTCGATCGTCGTTATTACAAGAGGTACGAGGACGCGGAGAAAAAACCGTACGAGGAATTCCCGAAGCCGGCTCTCAGATCTCTGCACTGGGAGGTGCACAGGTTGGACAATTATTATTTATTTTATTTCGATCGAATTTCATTTCGAATATTTGGTTTTTAAATCGAATCGATATTTTTTTTTTTTTTTATTCGTTCGATAAAAATTAAAAATTTGGAAGTAAAAATTTTTATACGGTAATTTATCTAAGGTAATCGAGTAAAATGAGGGGGGAAAAAAAAAAAAGATTATTTATTCGCGTTTCCTTCGATTGTTTACATCGAATTTATTCCCCGAAATTATTTGTACAATGATATCCAGTTTGAAATGGCGTTAAATGATATCCACCCAACGCGATCTCCACCAATTTTGCATCTCTGTGTAATCGATACGAAATGTTATCCTATATATATATATATATAGTTAATTGATACGTATCGAGGCAAAGTGAATTATTTTTTTTAAAAACGTTTCCTACTCTCGACAACGACTCGCTATCAATTTGTATATACGTTGGAATACGATGCGCAACTTGAAAAAAAAAAAAAAATCAATTGATCAGTGGTTAACCGATATTTTAATTGCGATTCGATCCCGGTTTTCGATTTCCGCCGGATAAATCGGTTTAAAAAAAATATCCGCGAAAGATCAATCGAAATGTATCCGAAATTAACCGCGAATATGGAGGGGGGGGGCGGAAAAAATAAATGAATAAAATATAGAAATTTCTCGTATGACAGATACTGCGACGCGAGTTTCCTCGAATGTCTGAGATATCTCGAAGGCGTCATCGAGCAGACCGCGCTGAAGCGGCAGGACGACACCATCACAGCTATAAATGAACAGAAATGGGTCGTGCCCGACAATATGCAGCAGATACAGTCCGTTCAAAAGGAATGTCTAAACGCGATGGAGCGTGACAAAAAAGTGATGCCGCCGTTCGAAGGTCCGATAGGTAAGTAGGGATCTTTTCCTTTTAAAATAAGATGGAAGAGAGATTAATCGATCGATAAGAATTTTCGCTCTACCTCTACTGCCTTTCTTCCTGAAATGAATTTTTTCCCTTCTTTCTTTCTTTTAAACAAAGTATACAAGAAAATTTTCAATTTTAAAAAAAAAACTTGATACACGATTCTCACATACACGGTATCATTCTTAATTAGGATTCTACGTCAATTCATTTTTGAACTCTTTCGAAAATAAAATTATTCGAAACAAATTCGAATTATTTATTAAAATGCTCGAACAATATTCGTAACTATTTCTTTTACACGATTTTCGAACACGATTAAATTATAACTTTATAACTTTTTAATTATTGAAATACGTACCAACCGTCGATAACCGTCGATGACCACAAGTTAGAGAGAGAGAGAGAGAGAGAGAAAAATATTCTGACTTCAGAACGATTTCAGTGGCGCACCACGGTGAGTTATTACATGTGCTGGTACACGATGCTCGGCGTCCCAGAGCTGAGCATTTTCGGTGAGCCGTGCGACAATCACGCGAACTGCGAGATCCAGCCAACGGGGGATCCGAGGGCCGATGACACGGAACCGTATGCCTGCGCCCTTTACAGCTTCTGCCCGGATCATTGTTGTCCCATGAAACGTATCGGGGATATGACGGATTGCTACCAGTCTGAGGCCAACCCGTGTTACGCTGGGAACGAGCCAGGTGCGTAGAAATCTCGTAAGAGGATTGCCCGCTTCCCCTTGCCTCTAATTTTCTCCCTCGCGCCGCCTCCCCTCCCCTTCTCTCCTTCTTGGCAATGTTCCAAGATATCGGAATGACGCAACACGTTCCGCGACTGCCTCTAACGATTCGTAGCCTTTTTCTCAACGGCGTTCTTTCATCGAAAATAAGAGATGACGATAAATTTGCGATAAATTTCTTTTCGTTTTTTAAAATTTAAATTTTTATTTATTTATCTCGAGCGAGGAGAATTTTTTTTTTTTTTTTTTTTGGTTATTCATGTGTTCATCATTCTGTACGTTTATATAATATTTTTGCGTGTGAGTATATAAATAGTGTAGTCATAAATACAGTTTACGTTATTACGCCATAATTTTTGAACAGAAATTTATTTAATATTCGCACAAATATGCTCGCAAGATTTATAATACGGTTTATTCGTTTCAAAGGAAGGGAAGTGAGTTCGCAAACGATTTTTTTTGGATGCAATTCTATGTTATACTTTTTACGTATCATTCTGTACGTTGAATATTTTGTATAAATAAAAAGTGTAATTATAAAACACTTTGCATTTGCTGTAAAAAAAGATACAATGGAATGGCTTGATCGCAATAATATTCCATTAAAAAGATACTTGTAACTTTTGAGAATAGAAATTTATTTAATATTCAACGCAAATATACATTTATTGCTCGCGAGATTTACATCCATTAAGTCTAATCGATCATTCGAGTTTATATAATCGACTCTTATAATTTAATAATATTTTTCACACATTTCAGCCTGAGATGGAGGAATCAACATCGTTCCAATTTGAGGAATTTTTCTTGTCGCGAGTCGGCCGCGATATTATTGATTTTTATCGCGCCAAACTCGAACTTAATTACGGTCCACTCATCGTGAAGAAAAATACATCAACGTCGCACAAGCTTCTATATACACACACACGTACACCTCGAAAGAGCATTCAATACATATATACAAGATAAATTCTTTTTCTATGATATGTATATATATATTTTATGAATTAGAACTTATTAATTTTTTATATAATTATAAAATAAGGTGAAAATTATTTAATAGTTTTTCTTTGTCATGTTATATATATTTTATTGAATATAAATTAATATTTATTTTAATAGAGATAATATAAATTTAAATTTATATTTAATATTATTTATTAATAGTATCATATTTACTAAAAATTCCTCTACACACGTTTCATGGGTGATCGCTTAAAGCTCGTGTTAAAGCTTTTCCATATCATGGATCAATAATTTTGGCATCAATTATGTTAAAATTACACTATAGTTAATGATAATTTATAAAATATTATTTAAATACGTTGATTAATATTCTTAATTATTATTAATTAATATATTTATATTTTAATTTCAAGATTAATATATTTATGTCAATCTATATAAAATCAACAACATTTATAACAACTTTTTTAAAATTATCTCGTCCATTCAAAATTATTATTATTATTTCTTAAATATTAATTCATAGATAAAATTAGAATATTTATTATTAATAAAGCTTCATTAGTCTCATTAATATCACCAGTTTCGTTAAATTTAGTAAGAGAACTCAACGTTAATTAATAATTGGTTCGTACACGTATATATCACGTTCCCTTGTCGAATTATCTGAAAATGGAATTATATATCTACAAAACGTTTTCGCAGGTAACAGAGAGTGCGAATTGAACCGAGAGAAGAATCAAGATTTTCTGAGCTTGGTTGGGAATCAGATCAACATCAGCTGCCGTTGCGGCGAGGCCGGGTACGAGTGGTCCGCGAGGTACGGCCTTTGCGTGGACGTGAACGAGTGCGCCACCGGCGAGCACAGTTGCTCCATGGACGAAGGGGAGACGTGTTGGAATATGCCGGGCAGTTACGAGTGCGTTTGTAAATTTGGCTACACTTACGACGAGGAGCAGAGGGCGTGCGTGGTCAGCCCGGAGGTCGACCTCGTATTGGCCGGTTGGAAGGAGGAGGAGAACGTCACGGAGGAGAAGAACATTATCGAGATGATCGTGAAAACTCTCGCTAGAGCTGCTGCCAATCGCCCCGTGATCGATCGCCCCATCCTTTTCACCGTGATCGTCGTCCCACGCCTCCTTTCGTTCCGAGAAATAGCGATTTTTCGTGCTTTTTATCCGTTTTTAGTGGGACACCGTGTATAGGATGAGATCGAGCGAGACTCGATCGATAATGGATCGAGTAATTGGATTATGTTAAATTGTGTTGACAATGCGACGAACTTAAAGTTACGTAATTTCTCGTGCAGATAATCAATCGTTTCCTAGATTAGAAAGAAGGAGACTCTTCGTTTCTCTTCGTTTTTTTTTTTTAGATTTATAAATACAATGTTACACGTTGCGATTATATAATATGATGATCGTGTCGGGATCAAGGATACAGCGATGAAAAATGTTACTTTTTCCTAGATTTATATAGATTATTTAGAAATACGATTTAATATTGTAATTTAATAACGATAAGGTATAATAATTATTCGTTTCGTTTGTAACTTGCGTAAAACACTTTTTGTTAAGTACTAAGTTTATTGTAATTGCGTGTGTAAAAATGGTATCGAAAACAATTATTCGTTTCGAAAAGGAGTGGCGAGAGAGCGACTACTTGCATCTGCAGCAATTCAAATTTTAATCTTGGCGCCATTTCATACGTTTCTTGCTCTATCGCGGCTCCTCTGGACGATTATTTGCGCTGGGGAGAAGGGAGGGGGGAGAAAAACAATATTCTCCCCCTCCCCTCCTCGTTGCTCGCGCGATATTTAGCATAGTAATCGTGGTTGGGAATGGTAAGCGGAAAGCATGATGTTTATTCCTTTTTTTTTTTCTTTTTTTTTTTCTCGTAACGAAACCGGATAAATTCGATCCCTTTGTAACTCACGGTGACAAATGTAACTTTATCGGGAAATTTATCACGGTTTGAGGGTGTTTAAAGGGAATACGAGGTACATAAACTTAGCATTTAAAGGGTAGTTTCACCTCCACGCTCCCCTTATTTTTCTCGAGAAAAACGACCCTTGACGGCAATCCAATTTTCCTCGCGCAGTCAGTTTAAAGCGATCGTGGTTGCATATCGTTAAATGTAGCAATCTAACTATATGAAATATTTGGAAAATCCATGCGATTATTTTTTTTTTTTTAATTGGAATACTCGAACATTATTATTTATGGATTTAATATTCTTTGTTGTTAATGGAAGATTGTTGTAATTCATTATCGTTTTATTAATGTTACTATTTAATTTTTCACTATTTATATATGTAAGCGATCAGATATGTTATATTTTCTAGAGGCAGCCTAACATTGTGTCTATCGTACAATCAAAATCGATCAAACCTGCAAAGATGACAAATGAACGATTCTTTGCAATTAAAACGTTGCAAGAGATCAAAATGTGTAATTAACATCGATTGGTATTGGAGAAAAAAAAATTTAATGAACGATTCTTCACAATTAAAAGTTTTAATTGAAATTTTAATTGAAACAATTTGCATATATGATCGAAATTGATTGAAGAGGAAAACTTAACGAACGATTCTTTATAAACTGAAACTAAAGCTAAAACTAAGATAGGTGAATCTAAGATCAAAATTAAGATCAATGTCGACCAAATATATACATATTGTTTATTATTGAAAAGAAGAGGAAGGAATGTGAATCTGATTGGTTGAATTGAAAGCTTTTTTGTTTCATGTATTTGTCACAATTATCCAAAAACTTCTAATCTTAACTAGGAGATCCAGATGATTTAGAAATTTTGCTAAAAATTAAAAACTAAAAAGAGAATAATTAATTTATTATTATATGTAATTATATAATTGGGTTCATCTAAAGGTGTATATGTAGAAATTTCTATTGAATAATAGAAAAAAAAAATGAGAAACGAAGAAAGGTAATAGTTCTAATTAATTTAAAAATTCTATACAATTTAAGATCTAATGATGAAGCTTATCTAACTTAAGTATTAAGTAAGACTTAATAACTTGAAGTATTAATTATAATCTTAAAATGATCTTAGAATGAGTTAAAAATCAATGCATTAGAGTAGGCATAGAATCCAAAGAATTCTAATATAATATAAAAATTTTTTTATTTCTTATCAGTATACATAGGCTAATTTATAAATGTCTTCTTTTTTATTCGAGTAGTTAAGATAATAATAAGTAATTTCACAAATGAAAATAATTTTTACGATTTTGAATATTAAAATTATAGTTCTTTTACTTTAACGTGTGATGTCAGGATCGTCAACGAAGTGTGAGTGGTGGGGATAGGCGGTCCTAGCGAAGGACCTCTTGTCCCCTCTTGCCCTTCTGCCTTTCCGCCATCTTCTTTCTAGTTTTCGAGCAGTGAGTGAACAGTTCGACATCGAAAGAAAATCTTTAAGACTTAGCATCGCGAGAACGAGCAGTAAAAATCAATCTTTCAACTCTTGTATCGGGTTTCAAGCATGTTTCAAAATGAATTTAACGTTCTATGGGAAAAGGAACGTGTGATAAAGTGATTTAACGTAGCGAGAGGGATCACTTTAAGGAATTAGACTGGTGATGCGTAGGCGGGCATAAAGACGTTACTTTTCTACGCTATTAGCCATTTTTCCGTCCTTTGAGCTCCTTTCATCGGGAGCTGCTTTTAAAAAGAATCCTCGTTTCCATGTGTAAATCGCGCCCGATTCAATCATCTTCCAAGCATTTTTATTTTCCTTAACTTTTTTTTGACTCGATGTATCGGTTTTTGTACTTTTTCCTCAAAGTTGAACTAATTTCTTTTTTTTTTTTTTTTCGAAAGATTTCATTAAAGGGGAAACACTTGCTAAGCTACTTATAAATTGAAACGTTTCGCGTTGTTCGACAAGCTTCTTTTTTAAAAATGTAATCGTATTTAATCATGTCATTTTTTTCCCCTTATTAAAACTTTGATTTTTTAAATTATTATAAAAGTTTTTTTTTTCTTCTCTTTTAGGAAAAAGTTGGGAAATAATCAACTTGAATCTAATTTAACGGTAAATATTGTTGGATACCTTTGACTCATCGTGATGTGCTTTTAATTCTATCAGAGAGTTTCTTTACCAAGAGTATGTATAATATTAGCAGGATCTTGCATGATAGTTACCTCCTCTCATTTCATTTAGAAATTTCTTTAGACAGAAATTTCAGACGAGAGTTGAACAACAGTCGATAAATCGGTCAAATACGCGAATTCCCCGGGAATGATATTTTTATAATCAAAATAAAAAGTAGAACAACAAGATAATCGACAAATTGAAACAATCAACGAGAACTTGAAACCATGCTCTTTCCTTCTGTGCTGCAAAGCGAAAATAATTCGGTCGATACGTGTTCGTTGCACGTGTATCGAGTTTCTTTTTCGAACCGATAACACATTCTCGATCTGAAGAAGAAGCATAATCGGAAAATATCTATCGGGAAATGGTCGGATCGGACCATATTGGAACGCGTTTTCCAGTTATTTGTTGCTACACGTCAATTCATAATTGTTAACACGCGACGTCTTGGCCTAATAATTTCATAAATGTTTTCTTGCTAAACAGCCTGCTCGATTTAAAATTCTAATTTCGCGTGCAACCTGCTGTTGGCGCTGTACGCTTTGCTACACGTTCGTGCCACACGAATATAAAGTCCACGATGCGAGTCCATTCACGACCTAATCGAATAGAATTAATTCTTCACGAATTTTAACTGTTTTCCCGGTTTCCATCCGTTCAACTTCTGATTACATATTGTAGGTTTAAATATGTTGATAGCATATATTTTGCTTCAGCAACTATAATTATTGCTGTACAAATAGGAATTAAAGTTTTTATGTTTTATAGATGATTATGCAATTTATTCGTCGTTTATCAAAATTAAATTGAAATATTTTTGTTTTAACATTTTTGTTCGATCGTTAGGATTTATTTTATTATTCACTAGATTTAAGAATATCAAATTCATCTACTGATATTATATTCTTCATGATACATATTTTCTCTCGATAGAAGTTTTTGCTATTATTTCTAGATTTATTCATGGATACCCACATCGATTACTGATTTTTTATTTATTAAATGTAAAATTTATATAAATAAATTTAATATTTTTTCTAAACATTTTTCAGGATTAATATTAATATACATTACTGTGATTCATATTATTAAAATTCAATTTCATCAATAAATTAATTTTTATTATTTTAGAAAAAAAGTTAAATGATTTTATTTAAATTTGATCAATCATTTAATCATCTTTAGAATGATTAAATAATTATCCCTTTTTTAGATCATTCTTACATCGAAATTAAACAAGCGATGGAGATGTTCTTGCCGATTAAAAAAAAAGAGATAAAAAGAAGTAATGGAAGAGCAGATGCATTATCAAACCGCACGTGTCGTTTTTTACAAAAATCGCAAGATGTTTATTCTGCTGCAAGATAATTTGTTATTGGAATGAATTATTAATCTACTTATAATTAAATCGTGATTAAAAAGTATATACACGTGCAATGATTGTATAATGATTATTGATCTGGATCTTCGAGTTGTACGATTTTGTTTCGAAACGAGGATAAGTTTCGTCGAGTTGTAAAAAATTTCGAAGAGGATAGAGCAGATTCGAATTTTCGTAATTTCGTTCCGTTCTGAATTCTATTTAAGCAATCGATATCGATATCCATAATCGGAATTGCAAATTTTGAAAGCCGCAATTGCGATCCTAGATTTTCTATTCATAATTCTCGAATCGTAGCGATTCTATTTTCTTTCCCTTATTTTTTTTTTCTCCTCTCCTACTCTGTTCAAAAGTTAAACCAACTTTAGAATTCATACTCTAATTTATATTCGATTTGTGTACACATGACGCCACGGACAAGATGTTCCATGATACAATATCGTTCGTGTGACGTCACGAACGGAACGTATAGTCGATTAGATTAGGTTAGGTTAGATTAGGTTAAGATGCGCGACCTCTATCGGAGAAACGAAACTCTCGAGAATTATTGTATAGAAGATTCCGTACTGAAAATTGGCAACACTGTGTTTCCACTCTGGAGAATTATTCTTAAGAATTTCTACACTCAAATGAATTCATCTCCTTAATTCTACTCTACCGTCCAAATATTCGTTGTGTAAACAATAATGAAACCTCGATTATCCTCGATTATTCGAAAGTTATTTGGAACAAGTATTCAAAAAAAAAAAACCCTCTTTATTTTCCAAATTATACATTATAATTCCTTCAATTCTTTAATTCTCTCGTGTTAAATATACTTTTTCAATTATCCGATCGAATGCTTCTAAATTAAGATCCAACTTCTAATCGATCTTTCATTCTACGTTTTATAGGTTATAAAATATCTGATCCGTGTTTGCGAAACAACGATTAATTAATCGATAATAGTGTTATTCCTCGGTTCAGAAACAAAAATTCTGAAATAGTGGAAATAGAAAAATACATGTGTCACGGGAACGAGTGACAGGAGACGAGAATGCAACGTAACGTTGGCGGAAAATACATCGATACGGATATCGACATTCCTTGATAACGAACGTGCCTGTCAAATCCGTGCAGGATTCGCTTCGTGGTTGCTTTCTGGTGGTTCCTTTCGAATTACCTCGATTTTGTATTCGCAAACGGAATATAACCGTGTATCCGAGTGTGGAGTGGATGAGCTGTTGCGTGGCGAAACATACGTCCGTGAAAAAAGTGTGCATATTCATAGTAAGGGCAGCAGGGAGGGGGGGGAGGGGCGGTGGTGGTCGGTCGGATTGCGTTACAGGCGAATTGCGCATCCAGTTCGGTCAGAAAAGGAGGGGGAAAAATTTGACCAGTTGCCGGCGCTCGTGTTTCCGCTCTGGAATTGAGAACCTTGCAAATAAAGAGAGAGAGAAAGAGAGAGCAGGGGAGGTTAGCTTAATTTTCGTCAGTTTTAAGGAAATTAAAAAAAAAAAGAAGAAAATAAATTTCTTCTTAAGAAATTAATTAAATACATGTATTTTCTTTTTTAATGTAATAAGTGATTCAATTTTTGAAAGATATGAAATTAGTTTTATCAAATATGAAAAGATATGTAAAATAATAACGAGAAGAATATACTGTTCACTGGTAGAAAGAATGCGAATCTGATTGGTTAAATTGAAAACTTTTTTGTTTCTAAAAATTCTATATGATTTAAGATCTAGTAATGAACTCTGACTAACCTAAATATGATTTAAGAATCATAAGAGTTTTAACTGATATGGAATCTAGAGAATTCTAACATATCTAATATAATATAAAAATATTTTTATTTTTCATCAATATATATAGACTAATTTTGTATTCGAGTGAAGATAATAATTGAATATATAAAATATTTCCTAACTTCATAAATGAAAATAATTTTTACGATTTTGAATGTCGAATTATAGCTGCTCCGTTGGTAAGCTAGCGTCCTGTGTCAGAATCGTCAACAAAGCGAAGTGCGAGCGAAGTGGGGATAGGCGATCCTAGCGCAGGACCCCTCTTGCCCCTGTGCCGTCCCGCGAGACTTCTTTCCACCAGTTGACTTAATCCATAGATACAAAAAAGGAAAGATACGTTCCGTTCGTAATTATTCAGCCTGACAATTCACATTTGATGTATACTACATTATTATATTAAATGGACTTACTTTCTTCCATCTCGTTGTGCGAATGCAAATTAACGATTGTTCTCATTTCTCCCCATTGTTCCCGGTGATTGTGCATCGTGAGCCAATTCTACGTCGGGCTATATTAGTATTCATTGGAAAAGTGATCGTTGATGTCAAGTTTGCCATCCGCTTTGGCCGAATGATGGTATATACCGAACCGGAGAATCCAAATCGAGGCCAATTCGAGTCGGAACGTGAAAGTGTTGGGCCGGTTGGGACGGTTTACGGTAAAATTCCATCCAGTTCTCCCTCTCTCTAGCTCTATCCTCCCATCTTTCTCCGTGTTTACACGGAAGGACTCGCGCCTCCGGTTTCGGGCGAAACAAGCAAATACGCTCGATCTCGATATCTGTCGGCTATCGAGGCTCTATCGTTCGGCGGACAGGAATTGTTTGCGCAAGCCTGTAAAACCCTATTATCCAAACCAACTTGTTATTCAAATCATTTCCCCTCGGATCCTAATAATAATAAATCAAATTTCCACGAATAACGAATGTAGCTGAGACGTACAGCGTGTAGTTGAAAGTTAAACAAATTGTGTTTATCGTAGCATGTATATATTTTGATAGATCTTTAATAGAATTTCTTCATATTTATCCCGAAGAATTTATTTTGTTTCTTCAACTTTTGTCATCACCAAATGCATCACAGTTTATATTATTTATATATTTATGTGTAAATAAATATCTCGAAAAATATGAACGCCATTGAACGTGACTTTCAAGGTCATTGTCAAGTAAATATTGCCATTTCAACATTCCTTTTGCAAATAAATCCACGCACTATATTATACTATATTACATTTAACTAATAATTTTTTTTAAATGCATTATTGAATCTCTTTAAATTTATTTACTGATATAATTCCAATTATTCCCCATTCCATCCAATATTTAAACATTTTCATGAATTTTTAGCGAATTCGATTTAAGGGGATAATCTTTACGAATTCGCTGTTACACACTGTTACAGCGTGCACGACGAGCGAATAAACGCGTGTCACGTTCAACTACGTTCTTTCTTGACAATGAAGCCAGCTATTTGGCAAAAGCAAACTCTGGATGTTGCTGGTGGCAATTTTGCCGCGAATACGCCACCACCAGTCTCATTTGCATGGAGATGTAGCCAACGTTTGCCAAGCAACGTCTGTGCATTGGATCAAGGAGGAGCTGCTCTCGCTCCCTTCCTCGTTTGCCGTTGGGTCCGAGCGCGATACAACAAGGACAATGACGTATCGTGTTACGAGCTGGCTATCTTAACGCAAACATCTTCGACTTACCAATAAATGACGGAATGCAAATTCGAATAAAATATTCTTCTGATAAATTAATTTCAACAGGCAAGAATTATTATTGTTTATTATAGGAAATCAAGTAAAATAATTTTAAGCGTGTTAGAGGAAATAATTTCTTAACGCTCGAATCATTAATTTTCTTTTCCGTCGCTGCCTTCTCATATTCTTCGACTTGGCAACGTTGCCTCTCAACGTTTCCTTCTATATCTTCGACTTTCGAAGCACGGATATCGCGTTCAAACGTTAAATCGATGCGTCGATAATGCAGAGCTCGCTTATCGAGAATTTTATTAATTCCGTTTACATTATTATTATTATTATTATTATATATAATTTTTTTTCGAAGAAACGTGTACGAGCGAAAAGGCGCGACTACATCGACGTTCCCTCGATATTTATCCCTCCTCTATAGATTAAACATGAAAGGAAGTTGGAAATTATCGGGAAACAATTTTTCCACCGATGACAAAGTTTCGTCGTTAAAATGAAGTTTCGAGGAGGGAGAGGATGGGAGGGGGGCGCAGGCGGTCAATTAATTTTATCGATAAATAAATTCCCCCGTTTCTCTGCCAGTCAACAGCTCGTAAATACCCATTAAGACGGGCAAATTGACGGGCAAATTGGTCGAAATAGAACTTTACCTCCTCCCGCGATCCCCCGTCCCGGAATTCCTTTAATTTCTCCGCTACTTCCCCCATCACCTCGCCCCCGTGAATTTATTGTTTTCGCTCGCTCGCGAATTTCACCACTTTCACTTTGTTGCTTGCTCGCGAACTTTCGAGCCGATACTATCCGTCGAACTTGTTCTCCTAATAGCGCGATAACACGATAGCGAAATTTTCGATCCTTCGAAAAGCGGATCAAGGCGAATCGATTCGTATTCAGGCGTTTTAGGAAAATTAATAATAAAAAAAAAATAGTTTCGAAATTTCTCAAAGTTTGAATAAATATCGGCAATTTATTATACCACGATCAATTTTGTAATAATAATAACGATGATACACGCGACGATAAAAAGAAATAGCAGAATATCTATGAGAATCTTATATTCTTATTATTGGAGTGAAGTGAAGTGATGTAAAGATTTCTTCTCCACGATCGGGGGAACATCATTTTTCAAAGAGGAATTTTCTAGAAATGGATCGAACTCTTCCCCACCGATTCGCGGTTTCTTGGCGTTGATCAAAAATATAGGAGGCGAAGGGAGGGCGTTCGGGTCGGCGCGACGGTTAAAGTAAATACAACGGTCACTTTCCTATTCGATCGGTCAGTCAACGAGCATGTCTCTGCGCGAATGGTACGCGGATCGCGAGCTGCTTTTAACAGGAGCGACCAGCGACGTGGGACGAGCGTTGCTCGAAAAGATCCTTCGCTCGTTCCCTCACGTGAAGATATACGCGATCGTTCGTACCCGCCACGGCTTCACCAAAGACGACAGGATCAAGAATATCTTTCTTTCGCCACGGTAAGATGAGTGTTGTCTCTTTTTCATAAAGAGACTTTTTTTTTTCTCCTAAAAGTAAAAGATATTAAAATTGACGATATTAAAATCGAGGGTATCTTTTTCTTTTCTTTCGTTGTAAAAGAGGTTAGAATCGAGAGTATCTTTTTCTTTTCTTTCGTTGTAAAAGAGGTTAGAATTGACGATATTAGAATGATATTAGAAAGATGTTAGAATCGTATTTTTTTTTTCGTTATAAATATAATTAGAACGATATTAGAAAGATGTTAGAATCGTATCTTTTTTTTTTTCGTTATAAAAGATATTATAACAGATGAAAAGGCAACGGAATCAAGAATATTCTTTTTACTTCTTTTACCATAATAAGATAATTGAGAGTAAAAGATATTAAAATCGATGAGAAAAGAATCAAGAATACCTTTCTTTCTTTCATAGCAAAATAGTAGAGGGTACTTTTTTCTTCCGTTACAAAAGATATTAGAATTATGACAGATGAGTTGAAAGAAGACAGAATCAGGAATATGATTTTTTCGCAACGGTAAGGTGATCAGGAGAGCGTCAGAGTAAAAGATATTAGAATATAAAGAAAGGAATATTGTGAATCTTTCATCGTAGAAGGTTTATTAGAATTAAGACGAAAAAGAAAGGATTACGGAATCAAGAATAACTTTTTTTTTTTATTAGAAGATATTAGAATTGATGAGAGGAAGGAATATCCTTTTTTTCTTCTTCTTCATCGTAGCAGACATATTAAAATCGAAGGGAAGAATCTTTTTTTCATCACCGCGAGATAATACGATCGAGAACATCTTTCTTTCGTTATTCGAAAGATATTGGAAATCGAGATTATTTTTCATCGTGTTTCAAGATATTGTTTTCTCTCTGTTGTTACGCAAGATTTCTGTAGATCTCAATATTTTTTATATGTAATAATATTTAACGATTAATCGGTTTATTTTATTCGCTCATACGTTGTTACACGTTATCATTAATATAATAATATTCGTCTGATAGAATAGACGGCCTAGATTTTAATTCGTTAGGTATTATAGTGTTCCATTCTAATTAACGTTTCATTAGACAGAATGACGGATTAGTCTCTCGTTGCGCATTGTTGGCTAGACGCATGCTCATTGCCAATTTGTCCGATTAAACATTCGAGTTAATATTATCGAGGATGAACGAAATCCGCGACATATTAATGGAGAGATGAAAAGTAAAAAAAAGTCTTTCTGACGAGATTTATCTCGAAGCAAATATTAATAAATTTGTAACGAAAAAGAGAAAAAGAAATTTATTCCATAATAATTAATTCAGAGTAATAAATAAAAAGAGAGAAAAGTTTAAATTTACGACGAATACGATCTTTGTGAATCCTCCAAATGGTTTTACCGTATATAAATATATTATCGCATCTTTCTATCATTTGCTCTTAAAAAAAACCCTTTATAAAAGAATATGAAGCAAATGTATAATTATGAAAGTGATACGAATATTACATGAGAAAAAATTCGACCGCGGCAACTGGAGAAATTTTCATTAACACGTTTTCTTTATATTAACCGAGCGCATAACAACGATTGTTATTACACGTCTTATCTTTGAAAATTCGCCTTAAGCGTTCATCGCTTCGAGCGAACGAGTCGCGATCAAACGATTCTGCGTGAATTCAGTGATAAAAATTATACGCAAATTATATGCGTAGATATATTAACTTTTTTCCGATTTACAAAGGAATAAGAAATATATATCGAGAATAAATTGACGTGATATAACAGATTGATTATCGTAATAAGATAATGGATCTAGTTTACGTAATAGTAAAAGTAGAAGATCGTCAGTGATACGAGTAATTGCGGAAACGCCAGTTGGTCACGGTACGTAGACTTGTCGGTATAAATGGTATACCTTGAACGGGAAATTTCTAATAAGTGAAAACAAGGGAAACTTATGCAACGTATACAACTTTGAGATATAATTTCTAAATTGAATAAATAAATATTTATTGGTAAAGTTAAATTTATTAACAAAACAAATTAAACAAACTCGCATTACGTAAACTCAATATTTAAAGAGCGTAAATGTAAATCTCTATCCAACTTTCATTTCGTTACATAAACAAAAACACGTACACACACACACACACACACACACACACACACACACACACACACACACACACACACACACACACACACACACACACACACACACACACACACACACACCACACACACACACACACACACCACACACACACACACACACACACACACACACACACACACACACCACACACACACACACACACACACACACACACACACCACACCACACACACGGAGAGAGAGAGAGAGAGAGAGAGAGGAGAGAGAGAGAGAGAGAGAGAGAGAGAGAGAGAGAGAGAGAGAGAGAGAGAGAAGAGAGAGAGAGAGAGAGAGAGAGAGAGAGAGAGAGAGAGAGAGAGAGAGAGAGAGAGAGAGAGAGAGAGAGAGAGAGAGAGAGAGAGAGAGAGAGAGATTTCCATCTATTATACGAGTATTTAAACCCATCTTGCTCTCACCATTATTATAAAAATTTGTTTATTATATAAATCAGGCTTCTTTTGATTTAATCGAATCTGAGTTAGTTTCTTAGGTTTTAATATTGAATATCGTAGAAGAATATTTGTATTAATTTTTTTATCCAAATATATAAATATTATATTTATAAAAATAAATTTTAAGATTGATATTTTATGGATTTGATTGTTGATCAGTTAAATTTATTATTATTTATTTATTTCGTATTTTTGTTTAATTATTTGAGTTCGAGGAATTTCACCTCGAATTCGTTTGTTTAACTGAAATGTTAATATTAGTAATAATTTATTTAATATATTTATATTGTATTAAGGAATTTATATATTATTAAAATTTAATTTTATAAGTATAAAAGTTAATAGAAAATTTTATTTATATTATATTTTCAAAATATATACTTATTCAAGTACATTAACTATTTAATTATAATCATATATATATATATATATATATATGTGATGATTTTCATATTAAATTATCTCATAATCTTCAAATAGAAAATAAGCTTTGACTAATCAAACGACTCTATTTCTCGTCCGTTTATTCGTTACAGATTCGTGAGATTGAGACAAGAGGATCCGAACGCTCTTTCGCGAGTGAAAGTGTTAGAAGGTAATTTGTCGTACAACGGTTTCGGCATGAGCGAGAGGGACAAGGAGCTGTTGGAAAACGTGAGCGTGGTGTTCCACGCCGGGGGCCCGTGCGACGAGACAGTTCGATTCTCCAAACAATTGTCGCGGATCCAAGCAATCGTAGTAGTAAGGAGCATCTTTGAGCGGGCGAGCGACGACCGAGTGGCCGAGGCGGGGAGGGAAGGGGGCGAGGACGACGGACCCGTGGCACTGGTGCGGGTTCCGTTGGTCGGGCCTGCACTCCGCGAGCCCATGCCCGGATTCGTGGACACACTGAAAGGATCGACGGCTTTGATAGCGGGAGCGGGCCACGTCCTCGGCAATTCGAACCTTCAGGCGGAAATTATTCCGATCGATCTGGCGGTCAACACCTTGATCACTGTTGCTTGGGAACGAGCCACCTCGTGAGTACCCTTTCCTTGCTCATCTTGTTGCTTTTAGTCGCTTTGAGTTGGTAAAACGGTATCGGCTATCTTTGGACTTGTGTATGCGTGGATAGAAATTGATTAGGTTTACGATTTACGGTTGCCGAATGATGGAGGATTTAGAAATAGAGATAATTTAGAAAAGAATACAAAATGTTTGGAAGAAATGAGGAATTTTTTATTATTTTTATTTGGGAGATAATATTAATTTATATCGAATATGAATACAAACAAATTATCCAGTGTTATTTTAATTTCTCACTGTGTAAGCATCGATTGAAGAAGCTTTACGGAGATTAAACTTGCGATTAATTAGACATGAATCGAATAACGAAGGCGATATACTTGGCTCGATGTCTTGATCAACCGTTCTCAAAAACATCCGTTTTCTCGATTTACTTTAAACTTATTATATTAACAAGATAATTTAATAATTTCTCTTTTTATTATCGAAGAAATTAAAAGTTACCGATAAGAAAAATTGAAATAGAATCAAAGAAAAATAAAAAAAAAAAAATAGAATGATGCATAAAAACGATATGCAAAAGGGAAATTTAAATTTGCGCAGCTTTGGGAAAAACAAAACACAGTAAACGGTATCCAATAAGCCAATGTAATAACACGAGAAACAATCGAATCGATGCGCGTAAACCACGACTCTGTGTGGATCCATAGCCTGTTGCCTTTTTCGGTGGTGGAGCTATAAAATGTAAGCGATTAAAGTTTACGCGAAATGAACGGTGGTTTCGTTTCAAAAGAACATTCAAATCTCTTTTGAGCGGGGCAAAAAGCAAGCAGAGCTGGTTTACGCGGCCAATGTTCGGTGTATCGAGTAATACCAGAGGAAACTCGTATTATGACGATTTACCGGTTTAAATACCTATATTCGCGTAAATCTAATATTTAAATGGACAGGAATTATATATGCGTCGAAATGAGTAGATATTCGCGGATTATCTAGTTGCCACGACACAATTTTGCGACTAATGAAGTATGAAGCGTGTTTATGAGCTTACCACTGATATTCGACGCAAATGTAGAAAAATATCATCCTACTATCGATATATTAATCAGCAATTTGGACGACTTCCAATGGTAATCATTCGAAATTGAATATGTTTTAGATATCGAAGAATATAGTTGTTAGCTTATACTTTATAAAGATATGTAAAAACTCGAAAATTTCGGTTCGAGTCTAAAAATTCCAAAGTTCTTATTTTAATTTATGAACGAATAATTCCAATATATTATTCAGCGTCTTCAAAATTCTGAAGAATCTTGACATTTTCAAGAATGCCGAAATTCTCGAGAATACCAATGTTCTCGAACTATGGGATACTTTAGGGATCCGATTCTAGCCGATTCGACCCGAACTTATCCGACCGAAGTCGAATTCACTCGACTTGAGCCGATCCTACCCGATTTCTTCTCGAGCATCGGATTCTCTTCTAAGCGTTTTAACATTCATCTTTCTTTATTTTTCTTCACTTGTGTACATAAAACGCGAATAAATCAACATATAATTTAAATATATCGGAATTCAGTTGCAAAAGAACGTTCGTTCTATTTAACTTAGAAAGATCTTTCGATAATTCTTTCGTGTTTGATCGTTGTACGAAATATGACTCGTGCTTTTACAATTATTCGAAATATCGATATTATATTGATCGGAAATTTCATCTTCTGAAGAGCTGTTGAGATATAAGGTAAGTTCGAACCCAAGTTCGATATACAAAATATTATTTAGTCTATAGGACGGGTCGGGACGAGGATTTGATATAAGTGAAAAATGAGAAAGAGCAAATGACGGGCGAGGTATTTTTGAAAGATGGCAATCAAGCCAGATTTCAATAAAAATGGTTATGTTGGTCAAAGTTGTAAAGTTTTGAGGGTCTATATTTATATACGTGTGTGTATATATACATATTATAATCAGTATGTCGGGTTTACGAGGGTACAGGAGAAGTTATTTCCTTTAATCTTACCCTGGAAAACGCTTTGAACCTCAGACTGGAATGACGTCAAACGGACCCAGATTGAACGTTGATATCGAAGTGGATCGTTGAGGTTAAATTATATTTCGCGATATAATACATCCTTGAACTTTGCCATTGTTATTACTATATCATTGTTATATCTATTTACCTATTCTATTTCTTTTTAATACATTTATTATCACGTATCGTATTAACTCAAGAATACATATACATCAGAAGCAAAAGCTATTTTATCGATTTTAATTTTGTTAAAAGTATATATAGAGTATAATGGATTTTATGTGAAGCAATATTTTTGCATTTTTTTTCAATTTTAAATACGATTTCATCCGGGAATATTTTTCATTAAAAATTAACAATTTAAAATTTTATTTTATCGTACCATTACAAAATTATATTTAAAAAACGAAAAAACTAAAATTTTGAGCTCACTTTCTTTCTTTAAAGTAATATTCTGTTAAAAAAAAATTATTTATTTTTTACACTTACATTTTTAAAAAGAAATTTTAAGTAAAAAAAATAAATTAATTTTTGTAACGTAAAATACTTGTAATAAAAGAAAGAATTGACTGAAGAGTTAATAATATTTCTTTCGATTGTCATAGGAAAAATGTACAAGGTCCAGTGATATACAACGCGATCCCGATAGGATGCACATGGAGTGACCTGATTAAGAAATCTCGGCAAGCCAACCGAAAGTTTACATATCCGACTTTCGGCTTCCGTGGTATGACATCTATAGTAACGCTACATTGGGCTTTGGTGGTGCTTTTTGAATGGTTGCCATCCACACTCTGCGACACGATTCTCGGACTGGTCGGAGCAAAGAAAAGGTATAACGAGCTGGAAATACACGATATCTCACAATTTCTCGAGATTATCGTTTCGAAAAGACACGTTTATCAAACATCACTCGTACGTTAAATCGACAGATGTGGTTTTGAAAGATCTCCGATAACAACCAAAAAAAAATCGATAAATAATAGATTAATGGTATGCGATTCAAAAATTTTTTAACATTTTTTTATATATTTATTTACAATTAAAAGTTTATGCATTTATGTGAAAGTGAAATATAAGAGAAATCATATATATATATATATATTATAACTATGAATCGCATAGTATATTATGAATCGTATAAATTTTACGATTTACACGTCACGATAAGTGTCTCGCGCATACAAATATTAATATTCGCATGAGTATCTGCTTGTAACAATATTTCCTTATTTACACGCGCGAGGATCGAACAGAGCCGATATACATATATACGTATGTAAAAAGTACGTGTAGAGGATCATGCAAACTCGGTCAGGTTGCACAGTTTCCTCTGTGCATTCGGAAGAATGGGAACGGGGCGGGGAAGAAAAGTTGGAATCACGCCGGTGGCCCGGGTAAAGAAACGCATTTCAATGAAAGCTGTCAAGATTTTCGGAAAGTTTCCTCGTTGCCGGGGCAAACTCGCGATTTTTAAAAGCAATCAGAGTACGAGTTTCCCCCGCTAGGGGGAACCAGTTTCCTTTCCACTGTTTTCCTTTTCGTCTTCTTTCCTCAACTGTCTTTTTCGCTTCCTTCCTCCTTCCCCTTCCTTCTCTCTCTATCTCTGTCTCTGTCTCTTCCTCTCTCTGTTTCCGTCGCTCTGTCCCCACGAGTTCGAATACCGCCGTCGAACCTGTTTACTTTGGTATTCACCTAAATCGTAGTTCCGGATAACTTTTACTTTTACGATTGAACCGCGTTTGCCAAGCACGCTCGTGGATCCGTTTCTCCGGGATCGGTTCTTGCAACGTTCTCTGCCCCCCACTCTTTTCTCTCTCCCACTGCGCATCTTCGCCGCGCATCCACGCCGTGTCAAACTTTACCGAAAATCTTCTATCGATGTCTCCTTCTGGAGACTTGGATCGTGGATTTCCATCTCTCTCTCCACTCGTCGAGTAACTTAACCTCAACCGTTTGTGAATTCTTTACAGATCTGTCTCGATACAAAAAAGAAGTAGGATGTTCTGTTTATTATTTTTCTTTTTCTTTTTGGTATTGTGAATTCATTAGTTATTGGATTAACTCTCCTAACCTAATCTAACTTAACCAACGGTAATATTTTTCAATGAGAACAATGATTAATTTGATTTTTTAGTTCATCAGAAGAGTGGAAAAAGTTGAAAGAAAGTTTGATAATGAATAAAAGGCATCGTATGAAACAAAATAGAAGTTTTGATGATAAATAAAAGGTATTTTGGAAGGCGTTCTTTAATACTTTCATCGTGAAACGTGCTGTTTTAATAAAAGGTAAAATAAAAGGTATTTTATTTTAAAGGGTATCAACATTTTTATCATTAAAACGTAGTTTGGTGAAAATGGAAGGAAATAATTCGGATTTTTGCGAAACCAGTGGCTTGAGAGTTAATACATTCATAATTAAATTCATTCTTGCGTAAACAACGGCAATATTAATAACCGAGTCGCATGGTTTCATACTTGACAATAATAAAGGCTTTAATATTACCGTTATAAGATCATAGTATGCCATAGACATTATAAAATAAAGTGAATTAGCGTAGCGTAATGAGAACGAGATTCAACGAGACACAATAATACTGCTATTTACGTACACTAGCATGCTAGTTTGAAACTGTTAATTTCAATTGACCCCGTGTTTCTTTGAACCTTGTTTTCAGTTTGCATATATGTTTAAATCAACGGGTAAATCTTAATTATTTAATGAACGAGTAAATAATGCCTCATCTTGCCTCGCCTCGCCTCGCCTTGCCCCTTTTCAATGTCTTCTTTCTTTAGACCAAAAGGATGGAAAGATGTCGGTGATTTAGTACACTTGCATCCCTTTGACCTTAATTACAGTAATCACGCTGCTTGCGACATTATAAAATTGCAAAAAAATTGCGCTTTGAGTTAAGGTAAGTGGAAAGAAAAATATTTCTTTAATTATACTTGCTTCTTTTAGAAGTTTTCATCCACTTTTAGAGAGTTAAACGTTTATCACCTTCCCTTGTTCTGCATTTCATCTGTTGTAGAAATTTTCATTCATCGTTTCAATAATATATTATGAATTTTAACTCTTGTGTTAATAATATTTAGAATTGGCAAAATATTAATGAGGTCAAAAATTGGTAGAGGTCGAAAATTTTGGATATTGACATCAAAGTTGATGCAAAATACATAGAAACGTTATTGTTCAATCCACGGATGTCTTCCAAGCAATACCGAGGTAAAGACTAACGAGACGAGGACTTAAAATTTGAAATCTATAATTACATATTGCGTCACCTGTTGCCCGTGCTTGCAGTTAATGAGAAGTTACGTGAAATTAGTGGAATGGGTACTTTTAACTTTACATTTTAGTTTATTACCGATTAATGATGACGATAAAACTATTAGAGTAGTGAAACTATTAGAATAAAACTTTGGAACTTAATGAGCTTATTACATTGCATATTGCTTATGGTTATGCTGAGAGCAAAACTAACGCTAATAAAATGAGCCCTATATTAGATCTATTACATTTTCTGTTACCAGCAAATGGCCATGAGCAATACAGAAAACAAAGTTAAAGCCTATGAAACTTGCAAAGTAGGTTCCATTAAGTTCTATTATAATTTCTGTTACGCATAGTTGCAACATGAAATAATGTTGCGAATAAAAATTAATTCTACAGAATTAGCGAAGATCTGATTTTTGATTTATTGTACTTTTTACATTGCCTATTTCATCTATTAAATCGGTTGCTTGATGATAATATCGAAAGCAAAGTTAAAAATTGCGAAATTAGCAAAAATGATAAATTGAATACTTGATACTTTAAGCTAATACTTTTCATTTACCGCTGGAAATGATAAAGCGAAAATTAACGTCAGCAAAACTAGTGAAGTGAGGATTTGAGAGACCTCTAGACTCGACTGAATCTTCCATGTATAGCCTGTGCAGCCGAGACTTGCCGATGTTAGCCGAAACTTGCCGAACGTTGCCCGCGATTGTCTACCATTCGATCCGTAGTCAACTGTCGAACAGCTTCGAAGTTTCGAGTAAATATTTCGTCGCGAAATTCGTTTCCAAGTTAAGTGTCTCAAAGCTGCGTAAGAACTTACGCGTCTTTATTACTCGTGAAACGACATCCGGTGAATGAACTTTCGCAATTACGTCGGATGACCGAAAAGTGAAATCGAGTGCATCCCATCGATCTACACGGATGAACAATTTAGGGACGTGTTGCACATGGTTGCCGTGAACGCGACGTTTGCAACCGTTTATCAGCCCGGAGGAAATTATAGCGCGCTGCTGCATCTAATTGCGCTAATCGATTAAACAATGGAACAATATACTTTTGACTAATTATAACCTGCGCATAATACACAGCGCACGTGGAAGCGGAGACAAATGGTCGAGACATGAATTCTGCCTTGTAGGCATAGCAACAAAGATTAAGGAGCAAAAACATCCTTTCCCGGAAATTATTTTCCTTCAGAGAAATAACAATATATTATACATTGATTATTAAATTAATTGATATTAATTATTTATAGTATGACTATACAAACTCTTATGAGGAAAATAATTATAATGCAAAGAGTTAAATTAGAAAACTGTTAAAATATAAATGATAAATGAGATTTTTATCGAAATTTTCAGGAAACGGATCGGAATAAGTTGATGAATAAGAGTGATGGATAGGATTTGAAGAAAGGGGAGGAGGGGGAAGAAGATGAGTAAAATCTTACTAAAAATAAGCCTCTTTGCAGATTTCTCGTGGAGTATCAAAGAGTCCGTGATGCGCTTCGATCCGTCGAGTCAATTTCATCAAGAGTGTGGCCAGTAGAGAGGAATCGCGTGTATCTGGTTCAACAACGTCTCGCCGCGGAGGATCAAGATATATTTCCAGTTTCCACGGAAATCGACGTCGAGACTTACGCTCTCTGCGCTGCGGCAGCTGCCAAAAAGTATTGCGTGGACGAGGGTAATATCAGCCTCATAAAAATCTTCCGACTACTTTTTCTCATTCTTATCGCTGCCCTCCTCTTTTGCACGTTCTTCTTCAACGGATATCACGTACTCGCAAAGCACACCGAATTCTGAAATTTCTAACTTTGAAGATGTCATTTGTCTACAACTTGTAAATGTAAGTTTAAAATACTAGAAGTCTGTGCTTCTGCAATTTTAAAATGCTAGAGTAAATGAAAAGGACGATATTGATGTTAGAATAATACGACGAGTATGGAAATGTATAATATAGGTAAGAGGATATTGTTATCTATGTAAAATCTTTTTTTCTAAAAATTGCAAATGTATATAATTATAAGAATGAAAGCAATGTAATTATAATATAATTTAAGTGTATAATTTAGAAAATTTTATTTATTTCCATAAATTTTCAGATAAAATCAGAATTTTCTTTACCGACGTGGAAGAAATTTTCGCGTCACATGAGAATCGTTAAAAGTAATTTTTCCTCGAAGACGTTCTGGTAAGAGAAACGAATCGTTTACAAACGGAAGTTCGTTGAATCTTTTATTTTCTTTCATAGAATTTGATTATGCAACACTGTATGATCCAACCAGTTAATTTGAATAAGCCGGTCGATCATATTGTTTGAAGAAAAAAAAAATTTGTACACAAGGAGAAAGCAAGTATATTCTCATCTTTTTTTTTTTGAAAAATTTAATCACGCCATTTCAAAATATCACTTGAAATAACATTCGCTTTGTCTTTGAGATTTTTATTAATCTCGAGAATAGCCTTCTTAATTTTTTTTTACTTTTGATTATTAATCGTGAAAGTAGTTTCGTTTTAGAAAGCC
This sequence comes from Apis mellifera, assembly GCF_003254395.2. NCBI lineage: Eukaryota > Metazoa > Arthropoda > Insecta > Hymenoptera > Apidae > Apis > Apis mellifera. Next base: position 14,846,560 of record NC_037643.1, on the reverse strand, counting down.
TGTCATACTTTCGAGTTGGACGTGATGTTTCGAGCGAAATTATGCAAAATTAAAAAGCATTTCTTCACGGGATTGTTTCTCTGTAACTTTTAAATGGACAGAAATTGCCTCGTGTTCCTCAATGTCATTATTATTAGCCAGGTTATTTCAATTTCGATTGTCCTCTGGCATTTCCTTTTGTTTCCAACTCTTTTGTTTTCAGCTTCTCTCGAAGTTTGATCGTCTTTGGACAAAGTGCATTCTACTTGGATTCCTTGTTTTCGTTCTTCGTGTACAAGTCTTAAAGATTGGAATCTTCTATAGTTGGTTAACTTTTGAAGAATGATTTTTGATAAATCAACTCGTTTAAATTTTATTATATACAGTCTCAAGTGGAGGAAAAATAGATTGTTAGAAATTTGTAATTATCAACGTTTATAATTCATTATTTAAGATAGATTTGATTAATTTAAATTTATAATTATATTTCCCAATCTTAAATTTTAACACCAATTTATTAATATCACTTTTCTTTACACTGAATTTCAAAAAAAAAAAATATTTCTTTTTCATAAAATCGACAAACATCATACAATTGTATATTTATTTATTTCTAGATTCGTAAAATTGATTATTTCACGTGCAAAAATAAAATGTTTTTAAAATGAATGCAACATAAACATCAGAGAGGTAAACAAAGAAAAAAAAAATTCTAAACATTGCATTCGACACCTATCCCCCTCCAAGAAAGATAATTTTTAATTTTGATAATTTAAAATTTAATTATTCTTTTATTTATAATTATATTTCCCAATCTTAAATTTTCACACCAATTTATTAATATCGCTTTTCTTTACACTGAATTTCAAAAAAAAAAAAATTTCTTTTTCATAAAATCGACAAACATCATACAATTGTATATTTATTTACATATTTCTAGATTCGTAAAATCGATTATTTCACGTGCAAAAGTCAAATGTTTTTAAAATGTACCATAAATGCAACGTAACCATCAGAGAGGTAAACAAAGAAAAAAAAAAATTCTAAACATTGCATTCGATATCTATCCCTCTCCAAAAAAGATAATTTTTAATTTTGTCACATTCGAAGTTTAAAAAAAAGGAAGGAAGAGTGAAAAGTGAAATGAAGTATAAAATCCAAAAACAACTGTATAATTTACGATACATTGGTATTCCAACCAGCGTACACATAAATACGGTTGCAAACGGGGAGTGTATGGCAAATATTCGTGAGAATCATGCAAGACGCACATGCACGAGAGAACGCTATTACCGGGTGAAAGTTTGCGCCGGGGAACATCTAGTGGCGGTTGCCTTCGCGTAAAGCCAAGGAAACGCGTATCTCTCACGTGTACCAACCTTATGCAACGCGTTCCACCGTTTATCGCGTCTCGCGATCCGCCAAAAATGCAGAAACGCCTCTGGCGTAATAATAAATTTCGATTTTTCTTTTTCTAACCTCCCCCGTCACGAAATAAGATAAAAGGCGGAAGTAATTAACTTCCTTTTGTGCTTGCGTGTACGTAAGAGAAAATTTTTTTTTCAAGAAAATTAAAAAATTTAAGAAAAATATGATCCCCTTTTTCTTTCTTATTATACGTTATAGCGCGAAAATTTGGAGAATTATGTTTCGGCCCGATATCAATTTTGAGAATAATTCTAAATTAAAAATTTTAACAGAAATATAATATAAACATCTTAGTGAAAATTTAATTTAGAGAATTCGATTTTGACAATTGGTAAATTCTAGTACGGACGAAAAGAAAATAAAAATAAAATAGCATCGTGAAAGTAATCGAGTTTCGACTAACTCGCCATCTATCGGTTAAACCGCAAGTATCAATTTTGTGCACACGCAAGATCGACTAAAGAGGGGGGACGAAACACGCCCACCCATATTCGCCCAGACGCATTAATTCACATTTACGAAAACGCGTGGCATCGATTCCATTCTCGTGGTGTATGGCATGATGAATGTCGCTCGTTAAGTACAATCTTGTATACAGTATACGATATATATACATATATATATATTTATATATATACGTATATGTATAAATCCTGGAAGATGGCAGTCCTTAATATTCCCATCAGCGTAACGAAGGAGCAATAAACCTGGCCACGGTTTCGCGCGCACCCCTCCCCCTTCCCTTCCCCCGTCCTTTTCCCCCACCCTCGTTCCTCCATCAAGGAACTTGGTTGGCTCGCGTGACTGCACGGGGAGGCAGGCGAGTTATGCTTTTAAAATCCTGTTACCAGTTGCGAGCGCGAAATTTAACAAAGAAACTTACAGATTAGTTTCACAGAGATATAATTGGACGTGGTGGTTGGAATAATAATAATTTGGGAGGGGGACGTCTGTTCCCGTGGAACGGAAGTTCTGACTGGCTGGCTGGCTGCCTGGTTGCCTTCGGTGCGCAACCGAGACGCGAGGACGGTGAGTGAGAGAGAGAGAGAGAGGAAAGGAGAGGGGGAGCGAGAAAGATCAAAAGACGGCGGAGACGCGAAGGATGGAGTGGGATGGAAGGAGACGCGAGCGGAAGAAGGTATTCAATTTCATTGCGACGGAGAATGAATAAAATGTAATGTATATTTACGTATACGAATTGCCTCTCCCGGCCAAGTGGCTGGAGTTGGTTCCGACGACAAAATCTCGTGTCCCAGTGAAGGAACGTCAAAGTGATCCCTGTTCCGCTTTATTTTCAGGGAAATGTAGAAGCCAGGAAAAGGATGTAAGGATCCCCTCTTCGAGATTCAATCTCGCCACTCCGCCGCCATTAAGGCTACCTTCTTGGATGTCTTCTTCGTCACTTTGCCTCATACCATTTTAAGCCAACACTTGGAAAGCATTAAATTGTAAAAATCCCTGCCAGTCCATTTGATTTTAATTTTTGAGCAGAAGTTGAGTTCGAATCAAGATCTTTAATTTTGTTATTTTTGTGTAATACTCGTGCACTTTGAAAAGTATAAAAGTGTTACATATAAACAGCAAATCCAGATAAATGTCTTCGTTGTGCATCCAACTTTCTTTTGAAATATGAGAGAATCTACGTTAAGGAATGTTAGGTTATATCTAATTCAAATCCTCCAATACACGCATAAATATACTCATCCAATTCTTCTGAGGAAAAATACGAATTTAAATCTGAATCTTTGGCCAACAACTATTATATTCCAATCAATTCTTTGCCACTTTTTACAGAAATATATTTCTGCCAATATTTACCTACTTATCTTCGCAACACTGTGATCGTGTACCCTGATTCTTCGACGATAATATTTTTAATACGATTTCTCCCCCTTTTTCATCCCCCGAATTAATATAAATAACCCTCTTTGATTCGATGAAAAATGACTTTCCTCCCTTTTCGGCCGAAGTTTTATCTTCGGCTTTCCCGTGACTTTCGCTCGTCTGCCCGGATAAAAATTATCATACAACTCGCCATGTTTGCGAAGGGACCCTGCTCAAAGCGATTCTCGGATACACGATGTGAAGCGAATATAAGCGAATATCCCCTTTCCTCGGCCTGTTTCGCCAAAAATTCTCTCGTAGATTTCATTCGTCTTCATGCATCGCTTAAAACGATGACATTCTTGCCGGAAACGCCGGCGAAATTCTTCCCTTTTATATCGTAAACGACCCGTTTACATTTATTCCGCTATTCAAACCTGCATCCTCTCCCCACCACTCTCTCTTCCCCCACCACTCTCTCTTCCCCCACCATAGCCATAGGAAATTCTTCGTTGTTCCTTTCGAGGTTGAAAGAGGGCGTGAGATATATTCTAGATCGAAGACAGATGAGAAGAAAGAGTCGAGAGAAAACTTGTGAATGCGTATCTTATCAAAAAGAGGTATATTGAACATTCGTCCTTCGAAAACGAGACGAAATGGAAAATTACGAACGTAACTGTCGTTGAATTGCATGCAAAAATTTTATTGCCCCGTTTTATTTCGTTCGAACGAGAATAATTTATCCTTGAATCGTTCTCCCCAATTTTCAAATTAATCACAACACGATTGATCGAGCGAACAAAACTTATTTATTAGCACGACGTGGTTGTATATACACGTCGAATGTATCTTATTTCATTTCGAAAATTCAAAATCTATTCCAGCAGAGAGAGAGAGAAATATATATATATATCTTTAAAGAAGTGTGGAAAGAAGTGCATTTTTCCACGCTCGAAATTCGTATATTTGTGTATACGTTCATTTTGGAAGTTTTTTTCGTAATTAACGCAGTCGCGAGAGAGAGTTGCAAGATGAAATATGTCGCGACAAAATTACGGCGCCCGTTGAAACTTCTTTATTCCCGCGACCATAACCTGTAATTTTTATCCTCGCGGTGTTGTTATTGTTCCTTTCCCCTCTGCTTTAACACGCACGATAACACACATCCGAAAAACGAAACACTCCCGATTCGACGATTAATCGTAGAATAGATAACAAAAACGACGTATCTCGGTTTCGGGATCGAGTGTAACCGCGACGAATAACAAAGCGAAAATAATCATTGGATTAACGACCGCGGAACGGCGGGGAGGGGAGATTTCATTTCGGATATACATTTCCGCGTCAAATAATTTTCGCGCGGATGAGAGAGCTCGCGCGTATTATTTTTGAGGTTATGTCGAGCGTGAATATGTAATGACGATTCCGTTTAACGTATTAGCTATCCCCCGGTATAAAAGGGTATTATTTAATAATCGTTAAACCAATCTCTCGAATTTTTCGAGGTAATGTCAATGTTTTGAAAAAAAAAAAAAGATTACAAAAAATATTATTCAATTTTGCTTCTAACGTGAATCTCGATGTCGTTATATTTGAAGAATACTTTGATCGGTGTGAAATTGTATCGGGAAGAAATTATTCCATGGATCGCGTGTTTAAAATTTAATGACCAAAAAAAAAAAAAGTTTTTTCCAGCGGCCACAGATTAATGAAATTTTCATGTAAATAGAATGTAATGGGTTGGCGTAATTTATTTTCCCGATGAAAAATCTCATTGAGATTAACCCAATCAAATTTTCGATCCGCAATTCCAATGGAAATATATTTTATAACGGAACATTTAAACTCGAATAATTCGTAATTTTGCTCGCAAAGTTAAAATTATTTAAAAAAAAAATTATACGAAAATCTTGACTTCGTTTCCTTTGTACAAGTTAAATTTCAACTTATTAATCGAATCAACGTAAGATGTATAAAGAATAGCGAGTACCGAATCGACCGAAAAATATCAACGTTTCGGTTCATTTCCATTTCCATTGTTCCATTTCCTCGTTCCCTGTTCAGAAGGATTAGAACGCAAGAGCCTTATTTCTCGAAGAGTGACAAACTCGAGTGGAAGGAAACTCGTTGTTCTTCTCGATCACGGTGGATGGGAAAAAAAGGCGAGGTAACAGGATTCGGTGTGCCGGGTTCCCCGTCCGGCGACAAATTTACCTCGTTTCCGGTATTTCGCGACTCCCAAAATCGGCCCGCTTCGAACGCCATCGTATTAATTGGACGCCAAAGGAACTACGCCGCTCTCCCTTGTTACGTATCCCACGATCCTTATTCCACTTGATCCCTCGACACGTCTCGTTGGTTTATTCGATTTCTAGCGGCACCGCCGCGGGAAGAGGAGGGAGAGGGGCGCTATTTTCTTGGAAAATAGAATCGTCACCGGGGCAAGGGGAGGATTAATCTTCCAATTACAATGGAACAGCCACCCAATTTCGCGCGCTACCGTGTTTGATAATCCGTCGGAAGGAAACTCGAATGGCAAAGAAACCGAGGCCGCGTTTCCTCATTTATTCACGAGTGAATTTTTTTCAATTTAATTATATATATACAAATTTATTTTTTTCTTGCAATGATTCCAGATCTGAATGACGATTCAATTGAAACCAAAATGGCTCGTCACGTTCATCGATGCAGATCGATGTCGATAAAAAAATTATGGTATTGTTGAACAATGGTATCAAGGTGGTATCATGCATAAAAATAATTTTATTATAGGTAGATCTCGTTTCACAATAAAATCGTAACGCATTGAAAGAAGAGAGATTTTTCCCGATGAAGTTACGGATAATTGTTATTTAAAATGATGATTAAATTTGTACAAATATTATCGTATTGAATTAACATCAGAAAAATATTGAAAACATAATTAATTAATTAATTAACGTCTATGTCGCTCGTGAAAAATATCCAAAACGGATAAACGGTAACGGAATAAAAAAATTATATTGTATTTGCATAAAAATCGCCCGATCCATGGACGGCAATATTTAATTTATTGAAAATTTAACAAAGCTCGCTTCGATCTTGATCGTTATTAAAATTCACGAATTTATTCGAGATTCCATTCGAGATGAAGAGAAATAAGAGATAAATTTTGTGTGTGTGTGTGTGTGTGTGTGTGTGTGTGTGTGTGTGTGTGTGTGTGTGTGTGTGTGTGTGTGTGTGTGTGTGTGTGTGTGTGTGTGTGTGTGTGTGTGTGTGTGTGTGTGTGTGTGTGTGTGTGTGTGTGTGTGTGTGTGTGTGTGTGTGTGTGGATAGATGAGAGAGAGAGAGAGAGAGAGAGAGAGAGAGAGAGAGAGAGAGAGAGAGAGAGAGAGAGAGAGAGAGAGAGAGAGAGAGAGAGAGAGAGAGAGAGAGAGAGAGAGAGAGAGAGAGAGAGAGAGAGAGAGAGAGAGAGAGAGAGGTATTGGTAAATTTTCTTGAAGGAATGTTCTTTTATCTTCGTTATATTTATCGCGAAATCTTGTCCGATTAACGGCAGAGATGTTTATCAAAATGGCGCAATGGAACTCGCCTCTTTCCTCCCTGCATCACCCCGTTTCGTACCCTTTCAAGAATTCCTTTCGATCGACCTTCTTTCTTCTACTCGACCCTTTCGCTAAATTACGCGAATTTGTTTGTTTGTGCTCGATGCAAAATTCCTCGAAAGAGAGGGAGGGAGGTGCAAACATTCCAGACGGGACAGGATGAAAATTATTCTAACACAAGAATTATGTGCAAAGAAAAAATGTTTCGCGTAAAGATAAATTTTATTAAAGTTTTATCGATCGAAATTACGACGCGAGGATATGATTTACAGGTGGAGAAAAAAAAAATTCTGCTTTTAAAAACACGTGCCAACTTCACGCGAGCTTTTTCCGACCTCACCGTTTCGCTTCACTGTATAACAACGAAGGAAAAGAAGACGAGCGAGAAAAAGCGGCGGGCGAAAAAGGGGGGAGGGGGAAGAGACGGAGGCACGATCCTTCGTAGCAGAAAATAAAAATAGGGAAAAACCGGTTAAAAACCGGTTACGAATACAAATGGTAGCAAAAAAAAAAAAAAAAAAGAAAAGAAAAGAAAGGAGACGCGTTAAAAACGTAGCCTTTTCCCCAACCTTTTTCCTCCGTGACGAGAGAATAAATTAAACCGTTCACATGATCTTCTTGAGAGACTCGGACTCGAGAAGGTGAGAGCAACGCGTGGATAATATCGGGAAACGTTGATCAAAAAGATTCAAACAAAGTGTAAATTCCGGAATATTCTTCTTTGTTCTTGACAAGAAAAGAAAAAAAAAAAGAAAGAAAGAAAAAAAGTAGATGGGACGAAAAATCGGGTATCGAAACGTAGGCGGCAAATATAGGATTCAGCGACGCGGTATTCCGCCGCGAGGAAAAAGTGTACACACACGGGTCCCTCTATAAAGATAAACCGCGAGAAGGGAATGAAAGAGTGATGCACGCATACTCGAGCGAAGGGAGGGCGAGGGATGGCGCATAAGTTATAGTTGGCATTGTGCAAGAACCTCGGGCGAAGTTGCACGAATTCAAAGAGAATAGGTGTAGTACGGTGGCTGGAGTAGCGTAGACTTCTCGAGGAGGTAAGCAGCTTTCCCCATTGCGAGCCACAGACGCGTCGGTTAATCTACGCTCTCGCCGCGTTCAGCCAACCTTTTTGTACCTCCTTCTCCGTCTCTCTCTCTCTCTTTCTCGATCGTCGCGCCATCCACGGAGGAGAACAGCAACTCTCTGTTCTCTCGAGTGAAATCTTAATTGAAAATCCTCCTTTATGTCGATTGACTCGATAGACCTCTGCCTCACGTAGCAACATTCATTCTCCGTTCTCCGCTCTTCCCTTTTTTTCTAACCTTGTAAATCTTGTTAAGAATTATCCTTTTCTTTTCTTTTCTTTTTCTTCGATCCACCGCTAATTTTATCTTTGCATTTCTCCTTCTTTTCCTTTTCTTCTCTCCATGTTCTCGATTATTAATTTTTTTTTTGTATTCTCCACGCGTTTGAATTAAATTGGGAAACACTCGAGGATTCGAAATTTCCACGATTGGATAAATCTTGCCGTTTTGGGAAAGTCTTGAGCTTTGAACCGGATAAGTTAAGCGATTTTGGCCGAATAAACAGATCTCCCGACTTTGGTTAAACTTTATCGTATAAGTAGCGGTATGCACGCCGCTTCTCCCCACCCCTCCCTCCCCACTCGAGATCTCGAATAATCTCCGATTCAACGACACGATCATCTTGCGAACAGCGCGGTACAGCGAGGAGGGGGGGGGAGAAGGAGGAGGGAGAGTAGAGGACGTTGGCTGCATAATTAATACAGCCAAATAAACTTTGACTCGAGAAGCGAGTAATTAATGCCGTGATACTTTTGCCATTACTTTGCCAACTCGGCGAACGGGGGTCTTAATTCAGGTAAATATGGGGCTTCGACGAATTACAACGTTGAATGAATCGTTTCATCGGTAAATATCGGTACGATATTTTAAACGAAACGAGTTACGATAAATTTTATTTATTTATTTATTTTGTCTCTCTGATTGTTTGTATAATCGCAAAAATTTTGAAATTATTATCGAGCTCCGAGATTCTTTTTTGTTTTTATTATTATTATTATTATTCAAACAAACCGGACAAGAAGTATTGATTAATTATTAATCAATTGTAAATTATTAAAAAATATTGTATCGACGCTTATAATATCTGTTTAAAATTAAAATTTATTTATTTATTTATATCAATGCAAAAGCTACAATTTAAAATTATAATTTCAATTCGTACAAACAATAATTTTTAATCATCCAATTAATTACGAAGCCCGGCGATAAATCTTCCCTAGTACGAATAATTCTTAAATTCACTGCTCTCTTTCATTCATATTCTGTCCTCAAAATTGACTAAATATTACAACAAGTATTTTTCATGATTTTTACATTATCTAAAGTATTTTTCTTATCCAAGAAAACTGTATTTTGAGAAAAAAAAAAAGAAAGAAAGATATCGAAAGCATGTTCGATTAAACCGGAATAAAATATTTAACGGAATGATATCGACGTATCTTCGTTACCGATCCGATTAACCTCTAATGGATACGCGCGAATGCTCATCAGCCTTTTGCCTAGTTCGTGCTCTAGGAGAGTTCCTCCCGTTGGCCAAGTTTCTTCGTTACTCGCGCAAAGCGAATCATCGAGATAACATCGAGATTATCGCGCGAAACGTTACCGACGACCGGCCAAATGAGCCAGAGTTGAGTATCCCCTCGCGTGCGCGCGCGCTGATAATCGAGAAAAGAGCGAGAATAGTTTGAAACGTTCCGTTGAAACTGTTACGGTTTGTGGCAGTCGTCACGCGCAGATCTGTCGACTGTGGAAGAGTAAATGAAATGGCCAAAGCTGTTGGTCTATTGGTTAACCAATAGAGATCACGATTTGATAGGGATAGACTGCTCTGAATTTAGTTCAGATTACTTAATTTCAATCGGATAAAAACGTACGTACGTACGTTTGATTTACTTTTGATGAAGAAATTCGTAAAATTGTTTAGATTGGATTAATATTTTTGTACACGAATGGATTGCTCGTATAAAAAAAGGATCTTGAAAAAATATCAATTTGATAAAAAATCATTTATACGTGTTTATTATTTATTATTTATCTATATTTCGAATTATCTATTGTGATTTTTTCTTGCAAGACTAGTTAAAATTTTTATATATCGTCCTATATTTCGAAAAAGATAGAAACTATTGTATGTAAAAGTTGAAAAAAAAATTTCGAGAGAAATTAATATTTATTCGCGATCTCGGCAGAAATCGGAAGAGAGTCACGAAATAACCGCATTACAGAGCAAGTTTCCACGACAGAGCGCCCTCTCTGTTCACAGAACACTCCGTATGCAAACTTCGTATGTGTGGCGGACATCGTGGAATCACGAGTTATACCGGGCAATTATAAGCACTGCGAAGCGAATAATTATTATTATTGTCTGCCGCATTATCCTTACAGGTCGTCGAGAAACAGCAAGTGTTGCTCCTTGTAATTCCAACTTGCATTAGGAAATATCATCGCTTTTGCGTTATCTGATGATAAAATTCGCGGTAAAATTATCATGCACCTCTCTTCCTTTGAATTTCATCTTCACGAAAGTTGGAAAAGTTGTTGTGCATCGATTCCTTAGAAATGGAATAATTTTCATTAATATCGTTAAAATGTTTTCTCCTTTCGATATTCCCTTTACTTTACAGAAAATTATTTCATCGAACGAGTAAAGAGGATTGTTCCAACGATTAGCAATACCCTTTCAACGTAAAAATAATTTCGCATCATTCGAACGAGCAATTTCACGAGTTAAAAGCACTAGTTCTGAAGTACAATTTTCTCTTTTCTTTTCTCTTTTTTTCCCGATAGATATCGCGGCACGTCGTTTCTTACGCGAGAGCCTGTACAGAGCATCGAAGAGCGAGAGGGAGTGGGGGCACGAGCGAGCACACAAAGTTTCAGACATCAATGCATCCTTTATAACGGCCGCTTTTCATTTCTTTTCCATAGCTTTTCGCCGTGTGGAAAGTGTTAAAAAACGCCGCCAGGCAGAGTGACGTGCATCTTCTTCCCGCGTTTCAAAATGGAAGAATACATTTCCGGAATCGAGGTGTAACGAAACGCTTCACACGCTGTCCGTGTGTTGCACGTATCTAACCTATAAGCCGTATATTGCACGCGGTAACTTGGTGTCGGTAAAATGGAAGAAAAAGATCGCCATTTTTCACCGGGATAATCTTCACTCCTCTTGATGTATCGTAACGTTCTCGTGGCTATAACGGTCGAAACGAAATTATCCGTGTTTTTTTGTAGAATGCATGGATAACGCGAAAATATTTCTTTTTCTTCTCTTTTTTCTTTCTCTACTCGTTAAATGATAATGGAAATATTATGCTTTGGAATAATTTTATGAAATTTCGAACGTGCTTATGTATAATCCTCGGCAAAAAATATTCAGGTAATAGGTTATACTTATTTACAAAAAAAATTGTACAAAATTTGGAAGTGTTACGAATTTACGTTACCAAACTGAAAATAAAGTTGGCAAAAAATAATATTTGTGTAAACATTTTAAAAAATTCAATATTTAAACAACTGCATAATTATACGAATTATACAAAATTCTTTATTTTTCGATATTTTTATACGTCACTTTATTCTTAACATAGACATATAAAAATTGTGAAAACTAGTGTTTAAATATTCTCGAGAATACACGCATAGTGTGAAAAAGATTGAGTGCTCGCGACGAAGAGAGAAAAGGAGGAGGAAAAAGCTTGAGAGGAAGGTTGCGAAGCAAAGGAGATGAAAAGACATAGCGACACTAATTCAGGCAAAGGGATAAGAGAGAGAAAGAGAGAGTAGTCTCCAATTTCTACGTGTACATACGCGCATACATACGTTTGCCCAGCTATGTGAAGCATCTCGTTACGTAGCATAGTGTCTAGCTTCACGCTTCCCCCGCTTATGTACACACTTACAGACTAGTGTTTATGTATCATTTATGCGGTGCACCCCAACCGTGGAAAAGCTGTCTTTTCGCGTGGATATGGACTATGCATATATCTCCTTCTGATAACTCTTTGATCTTTAAATTAGCCGATACAACCGTAAAACTCGTCTCAAAGATCGTCTCTGATATTGACGAATTATATATGTTAATATATTTGGAGAGGCTAAAAATGTATTTATTATTTTATCGCTTGTAAATTAATGAATAAGTTTTAATATTTCTAAGTTATATATATATATAAGTTTTAATATTTTCTAGATATTTTTATATTTATCTTGGGATCTACCGAAAATGTTCTATATACGTATAATAAAATATGTACATTCTATAACAAGGTATAAGTGAAATTCTCGATTCAATTTTCGCTCTCGACGCAGTATCCATTAACAAAATATAATTTTCGAATTTGATAACTCTCAAAAGCTTACTCCGAAATGAATTCTTAGTGAAATTAATCAAAAAAATTTTGAACAGCAAAATTAATATTTTCAATTTTATATTGGACAAAGGTGTATCGAACAATATATCTTAAATATCGTTTCCTATTGAAGTTGGCGGGAAGGGAAAGAAGAGAAAACTGGCGCATCGCCTTCTGCATCGAATAAGAGCTGTTTCCGTTGAAATCAACGAAGTAGAATGCGAACGATTTTTCTCCGGTTCCCTCGATAAACACTTTACACTCGACTAAATAATAATTTACGGTGATCGTGCGCTCGTTACGAAATAAACATCGTTCACGGGGCAACGATTCCCTAACAAACACGATGATAACTCCGTTCTAACGAATTGTTTGCCATTTACTACTGTGTAACCCTATTACGCGCACGTGTGCGCAGATTCCTCTTTTATGTTTGCATCGTATTCGTCCAACCTTGCAAAAGTCACGATCTGTAGCATAGAAATCCACGCTCTATTTATCGATAGATACACGATTTGAAAGATCGTTGGAAAAATGGAACAATTTCGACATAGAATAAAATTAATTTCTCGAGATAATTTCTACACGATTTAATAATCCTGTTCCATTTCTTTTATTACCATTCGATCCGAGAATAATTTTATCTGCAGTCTCGTCTCAAATCTTTTTGCAATACTTGTTAAAGTATTTCTCTTACGAGTAAGAGAGAACGATTTCATCGCCAACAAGACGTCAGTTTACGACACGGCACCCGCAAGATGCATTCGCTTGCATTTATTATTTCGATAAGGATTATTTCCCGGGATATCGGTCGACGTGCGTGCTCAGTGATATAAAATATGATTCGCGCGACACGTTTATGCGCGTGTGTGTGCGATAGTTGCGCTCGTATTATCTTTACGCCATATCTTTATACGGGATTTGTTCTCCGTTGTCTTTGCGCCCTCGTGAATTACCCTTGTCCCTTCACTATCGTATAATTTCGTGCGTTCTATTATTATGCTAATTTTTTTCGCGCTTCCATCCTTTCCTCCATTTCTACATTTTCTTTCTTTCCAGTAGTGTATCGGTGAATGATATATCGCGTACACGGTTTTTCTCCACTTTTCTATCGGTTCCATTTCATTTCGAGAATTACATTAGCCCTAATCCTAAACAAGACACGGAAGATCGTTTAATGGAACGCAACCTTTGCGAAACCTAATTGCCAGATGACTGATTAATTAGTCTCGTTTCGAATGGAATATTCGCTTTGAATATTCGCGCGAATTGCAATCGAAGGGAGGGGGGGGTATGGTAACTCTCGTGTGATATTCTATCATCCCTCCATTAATTATGGAAACTCTGCAAAAACATATCTATCGTTCTGTGTAGTTCAATAGGGGGGGGAGGGGAACAATACGGTGTACGCTCTGTTTCAGTTTCCTTAACAAGCTGCTATGTTTCACAACGGTGTTTCACGTTACCTAACCCAAACTTAACCCTTTGTTCGGTTCCACCCACCCTCGTTTTAGTTTAACCGAACCAAGCGCCGAGTATCACGTATAAAAGTTCTACCTACCTTCGAATTATTCGGGTAGAAAATATATTATTATTTTAGAAATATAACAGCGTTTCGTATTCGAGTTTCGTTCGTTAATCCATTGTAAGCGTAACTAGCGAATATATATATATATATATGTATGTATGTATGTATACACAGCGTTGACCATACGTTGTCCCAATGGGACTTCTTCTCGACAAAGGGATACTACTTACGTGTGTATGTATGTACACACGTAAACTCGGTTCTCACAGTTACAATAGTTAGACGCAAGGATAATAAAGTTAAGTCGGACCGTATATCTTGAACCGTACAAGTTGTGTGGCAATTCGAAACACACGAAATTTTGATAGTTCGGTCACTCGAAACTCTCTCTCTCTCTCTCTCTCTCTCTCTCTCTCTCTCTCTCTCTCTCTCTCTCTCTCTCTCTCTCTCTCTCTCTCTCTCTCTCTCTCTCTCTCTCTCTCTCTCTCTCTCTCTCTCTCTCTCTCTCTCTCTCTCTCCCCCCCTCTCTCTCTCTCATCTATATCACACACACACACACACACACACACACACACACACACACACACACACACACACACACACACACACACACACACACACACCACACACACACACACACACACACACACACACACACACACACACACACACACACACACACACACACACACACACACACACACACACACACACACACCACACACACACACACACACACACACACACACACACACACACACACACACACACACACACACACACCTATCTCTCTCTCTCTCTCTCTCTCTCTCTCTCTCTCTCTCTAAATATGCGTGTATAATCGATAGAATTTTTTTAGATGCATCGATTTCGAAAAGAGAAATATCGATTGGTTCGGTTAAGAATTTGTTATTCAGATCGGTCGAGAATTTTTCTTTTAATTATATTCTATTAGAAGATCGATCGACTTTCAATGATTCTCGTGATAAATTTCCATCCAAGTTAGACAAATATGTATCGAGCGGAATCAACAAAGAATGAAAATGAATTTTAATTGAATTTAATCGAATTTAATCGAGAGAGTTGTCGATACGACTGATATGTGACTGGTATATCCTTGATGATAAATTGATAAAAAAAAAAAATTACATTTCCTTTTACCTTCGAACAATTCTGAAAATTCTATATAACATTATAAAATATCTTCGATTTTTATTATATTTTATCTCCAAAGTATTCTAAGAATTTTTTTAAATTCCTAAAAAAAAAAAAAAAAATTATATTTTCCTTTTACAAACAAGTCTGAAAATTCTATACCTTTATAAATCAAAGATTTTTATTATATTTTATCTCCGCTGAGAATTTTAATTCCTTTATAAAAAAAAAAAAATTACATTTCGTTTCACCTTAAATTCCTTTAAAAAAAAAAAAATAAAAAAAAATAAAAATTACATTTCCTTCAAAAAATTTTGAAAATTCTATATTATTATAAAATATCTTCGATTTTTATTGTATTTTATCTCCAAACTATTCTAAGAATTTTTTTAAATTCCTTTAAAACAAAAAAAAAAATTACATTGCCTTTTACCTCCAAACAATTCTGAAAATTTTATACTATTATAAAAATTTTTCGATTTTTATTATATTTTATCTCCAAACTACTCTAAAAATTCTTTTAAATTCCTTTAAAAAAAAAAAAAAAATTACATTTCCTTTTATCTTCAAAAAATTCCGAAAATTCTATATCATTATAAAATATCTTCGATTTTTATTATACTTTATCTCCAAACTATTCCAAGAATTCTAATTCCATTATAAAAAAAAAAAAAAAAAAAAAAAGAAAAAAAAAATTAAAATTTCGCGATAAAGAACAAATTTTGCCGACGTTTTCGAGATTGAGACGCGACGGAATTGCGACGGAAGGAGGAGGAGGAGGAGGAGGAGGAGGAGGAGGAGGAGGAGCGTGACTGGTATACGTGACTGGTTTCCTGGTGAGAAAATGCAAGGCCAAAAGGGGGGGAGGGGAGAGGGAGGAGAATGGTCCTTCGTTACCGTTAATCTGTCGAGAAGAAACGGGACGGTAGCGTTCTCGTTAAAATGCGCTCAATCTGTACTCGGAGGGGTTAGCAGGTAGCGAGATGAGCGAAATTAATTTCCGCTCGGAGATGAAACAGGCGCCGTCGTTTAATTCGTGACTTAGTATCAATGCTGCTATTAACGCTTCATCGGGGAGAAGGAGGATATTTTTATCCACGTCCGATCCGCACATCCCCTCCTCCTCCTCCTCCTCCTCCTCCCCCCTCCCCCACCAATCCCACGGATTTTTACGCGAGGAGGATCGTTCTTCAAAAAACGGGGTATCGTTTTATTCTCGAATACATTTCCCACCGGGGGAAAGGGAAATTTATTTTCGTGGCCAATATTCGATTGATTTATCGAAATTCAATTGATTTATTTGAAGCATAGTTCGTCCCCTTATAATCTAAATATTGGATTTTTTTTTTTTTTTTTTTTTTACTGTTATTGTAAAACAAACGCAAGATTTATTTTATATTTACTCGCGAAATTTCGAATTTTTTTTTTTTTGAATTTTTTAATGATTTAATATCTTGTTTGTTTTTAATCCCATGATGAATTGCCGGGTTTTCTTTTTTTTTTTTACATTACGATTTAAATTTTTCGATCGAAGAACTCATTCGAAAAATTTCAGACGTGTTAGATTCTTTTTTTCCTTAATTTTCGTGTAAATTTGAATTTCTTAATCGAAGATAGATATATTCTAATCAAATTTTACGTTTCATATTCGTATTATCATATTTTAAATGATCAACGATGAGAAAGTTAATATACGTGCTTAAATCTAATTAATTATTACGTAAATGTATGATAAATACAATGGTATGCAAATGCATTTCATATATTTAAATTTCAACGCATTCTTAAAATCGTTCGTGAAAAGATAAAATCCCAATTACAATAAAACCAGCGTCGTAATTCTCTTCGTTGGCCGACGATTCGTACGAGACGATCCAATAACGTTTAAATCTGCTATAAAAGGTGAATATAAAACAACATTCTGCCGAGATGGACCGCGAAATTAATACACGATCTCGACTATGATGTTGAAAGGCTCATCTCGTAGAAACGAGGGACAATTTCATTCTTCCCTTAATTCTTGCATGACCATTAACATTTCGTCGAACAGATTGTTTCAACAGCGATCGTTCGTCCAATTCTCGCCTCTTTCCTTCGCTCCGTCCTTCTCCGGCGGACTCAGATAATTTTTAACGGATTTCGAGCCGCGCATGCGTGCTCAAGTTGAACGGCTCACGTGTTAATATACTCGCCCGGGAGGGAGAAAAGAAAACGACACGCTTATCTTTTAATAATTGATTCCTCTTCCTATTTTATGCTATCCCACATTCTTTAAAGGAAATCTATAATGGAGAATTTTTTTGAAAAGATAATCGAACCGATCGATCAAACTTTTATATCGATTATTTGTTCGATATTCCTTTTTATAACGATGATTTTTTTTATTTTAATTGCGAATAGTAGAACTTTATGAAATTCGAAGAAATGAAAATATTCGTAGCGCTATGTAATAAATTTTATTCGTACCATAAACCTCTGAGAGTTTAAAAAGTTAATAAAGTCAATTTTAAGAGCGATGTAAAGTTGAAATAAAAATTCGATAAACTTTGATAATTATGCAGAAAAGAAATTATTTCATTATAACGATTTTTTTTTTTTCACTTAATTTTGAATCTTGTGAATTTTGAATCTTTTTCACAATCTTATGAAATTCGAAGAAATGTTTTTAACAAAATATACGAATGATTCATAAACTTATTCGTGAATTTCTGAGAGTAATCGAAAAATAATGTAAATTTATTTTTTGAAATAAAAATTTGATAAACTACTCGGAAAAAATTCACTTCATTAATTTTGATAATATTTAAATATATCAATGATATTTTTCCACTAACTTTTTTTCAATTTTTTTTTCATAATTATTATGCTTTATTTTATCCAAAAATATTCGCAAAAATATTTTCAACGTTACATATCATATTTTTAAGATTTGATATAAGATTGGATCCGAGATAATCAAATTTTTTAGCGTAATTGAATTTCATCCGCTAAATAAAATATTATCTTTCAACGAGTAATAACCAAAAATTTTAACCGTACGTTACGTCAGTACAATCAGTCTGCTCTCATTCTCAACACACGATATTTGCATTCTGGCTGGGTCAACGCGTATACACGCAGGAATAGTTCGAGGCACAAGTTGCTCAAATATCCGGCTATTGTTTTTTTTTCTCGCAACCTCTGTTTATTTTCCATTCATGGAGAAACATTACAACGGCGGAAATGTTTCCGCGCAATTTAACCAAAATGTAGAAGAACCGGGCTGCTGCGCGCTGTTCGATATTTATGCTCGGTAAATTAACGGGAACGAAACACCAACGTTTCTCGTTTCATCTTCGTTGGCATGGATTTCTGTTGCATACAAGTGCAACAAGCTTGATCCATCATCGATATTTAAATCAAAAACGAAAAAAAAAAAAAAAAAGGAAGAAAGAAAGGAATAGCGAATCGGTATCGGAACGAGAAATTTTTACGAATAGATTTCGTCAAAATATCCGGATCGTGTTATCGCGGTGGCCAAACGCGACACGCTATCGTTACAATTCGAAACAACGTGCACGCGCGTGCATGAATATTTGAAACGAATCGTCAGATTCGGGAACAACGCGATTTCATAAAGTTATTTCGCCAATGGTATCAATGGGAGAAAAATCCAATTTTTTACGCACAACTTTGATTCGCGATTTATTTCGAGATATTGCTCGAAAATGGAAATTGAAAGTTTGGCGAATAACAATAACCGATAACGTGTACATTGATAACGCGTGCATTTTTTATTATCCAGATAATTTGTAAAAATAAGTGTTTCTTCCGCTCTGAGATACGTGGAATTTGTAAAAAATATGTATGACAAGGATCGAAAATAAGATAGCGAAATATCGATGAAATTGAATTTATTAACTGATCAATGCCTTTTCACGAATTTCGTCTGATTTTTCTTCTTCTTTGATGTATTTTCAAAATTTCATTGTTTGAGAAAAAAATAACGTGGTTTGTATGAGGATTTTGTTGAACGAGCACAATGCGGTTACCCTCTTTATGATTAAAAATGACTCGATTCCCTCGCGACAAATTTCCGCGGAAGAAGAATACGCGACATTATTATCCCATTGCTACTGTAAATTAAACGGAAATATGTCACGTGATTAGGCTTTCACCAATGTCGAACGTTGCATCGTATCACGTGACATGCCGCTGTCTAATCCAACAGTGGTAGGGATAAGATGACGGCAAAAGCACGTCACGTGACTTAACCTCTGTTAAAGCAGGATATATTTAAGCGGAGTTATATCTTTGAATTCGTATTATTCTTTTTCGTCATAATTCGTGAGAATTGAATCGCTTTTAATGATAAAGGAGATAATGTAATGTCCCCATAGGTAATTCTGAGATAGATCAGGATTTTTTCTAACTCTTATGTAGTTTATATATAGGTTATATCTTAAATTATTATATAGTCATATTTTAAAACAAATAATCAATCATAATTATATGTAATGAATTTTTATAATATCTATTTTAATAAAATATACATCTATTTTATTTTTATAATAATATGGCGAAAATAGGGAGAAAAAATGATTTCTGATTATTCATCGATTGGCTTGAAATCTGTTTACCGTCAAAGTTAACGCGAGGATCATCTTTCATCGTTCGTTTGCTTTTCAAAGTCGCCCAGAAGAAGTTACTTCGGCAGCATGGAATTTGTTATTCTCTGAAAACTGTCTTCTACGAAGTTGTTTCATTTATAACTGACACAAGTTAAATAGCCTGTATAATACAATTCATGTTGTAATCCATTAGCCCTAACATATTCTTCTCGGATATACTTAGGTATTCATACCGTCGCAGATTGACTAATATTTCCACTATCATTCCTCTCGTTTGATTTATCGTTTAAATTTCTTAAAAAAAATCGTAGTTACCTATATAAATATTAAATTATTATTATTTTATTTTTATTACGTACATATATATAGCAATATTATTATTTTTAATATAATAGCAAAGACAAATATATAATTTATACAAATTTTCATTAAATGCAAACTTATTCTTATAAATTTCTTTTTTCACCTTATATAAATCAATAATTCATTTACACGATTTTTATCCGAGCAATTTTAATTTACATTCAAATTATTTTATATCTCACAAAAATTATCTTTAAAAAGTGAAAAAATATCTTGTAAAAAAATATATTTACGAGGTACACAATTTGGCAAAATAATTAGCAAACATTTGATATTCAAAAAAAAAGAAAGTTAAGCGCATTATTTCAATAAACGCGGTCTGATTCGAGTCGAAGCACTTTCTTTTGACGACTGCGCATAGTGAACATGAAAATCCGGTAAATACGGTCTTTGCCTAGCGATATTCTCTCTGGCTTCGCGTAAACAAGATGGCTCTGCTATTTACATAAGAAAGACGAGCTCGACGTTGGTCGAGTGAGTGCATAAATCTACACTCATACCAAACTTCCTCTTTCCCATGTAACTGTGTCAAGACTTCAGCGACCGATTCTTTCACGTTGACATCACAACCATTTTCGGATCTTGCTCATTTCTCTTACGATCGTTCCAATTCTGCTTTGACAATATCTATCTACGTTGAAAACTTGACTTCAAAGAATAAAATTTTAGATTTTTTTTTTATAAAAATTATTTACCTAAAACAAATAAAAAAATTGTTATGCTAAAATGTTTTTTAAGATTGAAATAGATTGAGTTTTATTTATTATTATTTTGCTTCATCTAAATTTGAATTGTTTACAATTTATGGATTTTTATACAAAATCAAATTTTTATACACATGATCGAAAGCTTTTATAAATTAAAAATTTTGTATTAAACGACGTACCAACGTTATGTTTCTTTTCTTCCTCTTGAATCGATTCTGTAAAGATATTTCATTAATATATCAACATTCTATACTTTTATAAGATAGATACACATGTAAATGATACGTGACCAACTTTGTAATTAATTAATTCTCATATTAATCCTCTTTAAAAATCACCAAGGAATATATAATAAGCAACATATAACAAAGGAATTCGTCTTCTTCCTCGCATTTCACGTAATTGATTCAACTATCCAAAAGTTAAACACCAATTTCTCAAATTGGATCTTGAAGCGCAACACTGCTATCTCTTTACATCGAATTACCCAGTAAAGCCGTTGCAACGATTTTAAACGACAAAGTTCAAGTAATTCGTACACGTGCCACTCGGAGTCTTAAATACGAGATTCTAACAAACCGTATATTATTACACTCAACCTGGAACTAGCAAAGTTTCTGGCGTGCAATCTGGTGAACACGGAAAGTCTTATACCATTCACGCAAGACCGAGTAGATCTCCGGGTGTTCGACTCGTTAAAGATTTAGACGTATTTTCGCGACGACTTTGCTCGAAACAGACGGATACAATTGGCTTCGACTCACCGATTTCGTCGACTTGAGCGCCCTCTTTAATGTCGCGCTCAAATATTTGCCGGTGCTGCCGCGATACCAAAACTGAAATTATGGTATTCCGCTGTATTACAACGATTATTAATGGTCTCCTGCTCTCTGTAAATTACGCGATGAAATTTACCTATGACTTATTATGAGTGCGGTGACATTGTTTGTTTCGAATCTGTTGCACACGTTATCGTCCGAGCATGGTTGTGTTACAGACAAATCGAGTTTTCAATATGGAGGTTCTGAATGTGTAAAAGATGTTCTCTATGTAAGAAAATGGCGTAACGTGTTGTTCTTGATATAAAGAGAATAAATATTTACGAAAAATTCTTCGATTTCAATGATTTTTTAATTGTTGTCAAGATTATCATCGAATAGTGTTAGTGTGAAGTTACTTATTGTTCTACATTAAAATTATATTAATCTAACCTAATTTAATCCAAAGTCAGTACAAACTATAAAACTAGAAATGAAATAAATTTTTATTCGATATCGATGTGAAAGTTTAACAATCAATTTTAATTCTAATTCAATTTTATCTGAAATCAAAATTAAATAAAAATTCATTTAACTGTCAATCGATTTATTATATTATATTGGAATAAATTATTTTTTTTTTAATCTGTTTTCAATCGTTTGAAGAAACTTTCGAAGAAACCTTTTAAAAAAACGTTTTTCTTAGACTTTTTAATGAAAAAGAAAAACTGTCAAGTGCAAGTCTATTCAGAATAATAACTTTGGTACTATTAAAAAATCATCAAGATCAGAAGTGTTTTTTATAAATAATAAAAAAAGATAAATGAAAAAAAACTTTTCAAGTAAAAAATATTCAAATATAAAAATTTATTAAGAAATTTAAATAAATGTGTAAATTTAAGTAGTGCTTCAATGTAGTGTTAAATAATTATTAATAAGATAGAAATTGGAATAATTTCTATTCCAAAATATCGTATTTAAACGTTGCTCGTGGAATGCTGTTTTTCCAGTTATGAAATAAGGAACCCAAAAGAAAGAAAAGAGACAATTTTTTTCCATAGTTTTCCAGCACAATTTGGTGAAATTGATTAAATCAATATACAACTTGGTAAGTTTTGAAATAACACTTATAAGAGATAATCACACTCTCGTATATAATTACACTCGGAATATAATTAATTCAATTATCGGTATAGAATTATCTGCCAGATTTTTATGTAATAATACAAGTTATTTAATTTGGGAAGGCACAAGATACTCGTAATGCGTAACGAGAAAACACATTTCTTACTCAAGTTGATTCAACTGTGGTAAAAGTTGCACAATCGAAGTTTACTTCCTTATCTCGTATCTGACACTAGATTCCATTAAGAGTTTAACTTGCTTTCTTCTCAACTTCTATTAACACAAAGATAACTATCGTTTCCTTTCCTCTTTATATTTTTCCTTCTCTTGTTAAATTTTTCCACGGATCACGTTTTGTTTTCCGTTACAAAAAAAAGGAAAAAAAAAAGATACCTCTTAAAAGAAATTTCATTCGCGGGGTATAAGTTTTTATTACGGTTTAAATTTTATATCATTAATTTTATTTAATTATACTTTCTATCGATAAAATATATATCTTTTCAAAATGAATTTTAATTAAAATTATCTTCAATTGAGAAATTATTTCCTTCTTTCACATTAAACGGACATCAGAATTACATTTGAATTCTTTTGCACTCTAGATGCAGCGATATTTCTTACTTTTTATTTCGATAGACACGTGAAAGAAGTGAGAGGTAAAGGGTTAAAAAGATAACGAAATGGAACGGATGGAGCATGAATTTACGGAAGCGTCTATCCAAGCAGAAACGAGAAGATGAAATCGGATGCATCCACCCGCGTATCCGTTAGAACCGTTATACATACATATAAGGTAGGCTATGCATACATCTATATTGCATATAGATACATAATATAATGTATGTACTTTCTATCTGATGTGTCGACTGAAACTTTAACATGTTCACGTTCGATATATATTTTCGATTATTTCTCTCAGGGAATCTAAATGATTATTTTTCTTTCTTAATTCTTATCTTCACAAAAATTTTATTTTCTAACCAATTTTTACGTTACGAAAAAATGGATATCGATAAATATATAAAAATATTTATGTATATATTCAAACATCAGAATCCTTTGATATTTGAAAAATATAAAAAAAAAAATATGATATCGTTATTCATTATTCATTACATTCAACGTGCAACAAACGCGTTTTTTTTTTTTTTTTTTTTACTCATAATTTCAATATTCGAAAATCAGATTATTCCAATTATCATTTTAACTCTTTGTTAACTGAAATATATAATGCATTGTAAACACACGTCGATTCTTTTCATGTTTACAATCGCTGTATACATATATATATCAAACGAATGTTTAATGCACTTAAATTCAAACTCATCGGATCTATATTATTAATTACGAAATCTATATAATTTCACTTCAATTGATTAATTGTATTATTTCAAATGCATGTTAATGTACCACCATCGAAAACGATTTTATTATTACCATTACACCAAATACGTGGTACGATATAAACTCGGTAATTTAATTAACGATCAAATTGTTTTAGAATAAAATTCGACGCTTTTATCCTTTATTTATTTCACAAATCGATCGAATATCACGTTGTAATTTCCAATTGACCCCAAGTAACTCGCGTTAACAAGTGTAAAAAATTTTAAATCGCTTTCCACTCGGGAACAAACGTTCAATTCGCGCGGTTTGGCGTCGTTTTGACGAAAATTTTCAGAGAAAGCGGATTTCAGAGAAACAGTTTCGAATATAGTGACGCGGCCATTTTTCTCGTATCGATCGAAGCATCGCGTGTCCGAATCGGTTCCTTCGACCAGAGCTTCCTTAACGATAAATCACACCGGTTCGCTCTCTCTCTCGCTCGCTCTCTCTCGCTCGCTCTCTCTCGCTCGCTCTCTCCCCACTCCCTCGCTCTCTCGCTCTCTCCCCACTCCCTCGCTCTCTCTCCCCACTCCCTCGCTCCTTCCTACCGTCTCTCTGCTTGTTTCGTGGGAAGAGCGGACGAATCGTCAAAGCGGAAAGGGTTTTCCCTGTGTAACGTAACCGACACACCGTGTATCCGGCCCGAGAACCGTAAACCGATCCCATCTAATTCCATGGAACGGGGATGCCGAGAAATCGAACAGGCTTGATGTATTATTCTTAGCCAAGCCAAGAAACCTTCTAAAGCTAAAATCGACTCGATGCTATTTCGGCCCGCTTCTTCTCGATACGTCCATTCCACTCACACATCGGATGCGCGGGTATCGGATGAGCTTAAAGCTCTTGCCTCTTGCCTTCGATGGAATAAATTAATAACGCGTGTCGATAAAAAAGGACGGTTGACGAGATTTCGAATTTTATCGAAACGAATATTTTTGTACGAGTAATTATTTATTAGAATAAGTAAATTATTATATTCTCTAATATTAAATCTTTTAATTCTAGTGTTAAGTGTTGACAATTTTTTTGAAGAATGTTGAATGAGCCTTTTATATGAAAGAGAAAGGTTTATTGTATTGATTATAATTATTTTCGTAGCTTGAAAAATATCCACTTCGAGGAACTTTATTTTTACAGTAGTAGCACTAGTAGTATATACGTAATTTCAGACGGATTTTTGTCCAAGGCACGGCCATGGACATTCGTAACGTGCCTTTGAAAAGCAATTGGAGACTCGGTCGCTTTTGTAGACTCGATGTGATGTATCGATGGTTTCGTTAAAAAATTTTTGCCAATCCACGGATGGTTTCATCCAATGTTTTGTTTCTTATTTCCTCACCATACTAAATACACTTAATAATTATTGATCAAAATGAATATTTTTATACGAGTAATTATTTATTAGATTATTCATTAAATCTTTTAATTCGTGGGGTAATTAATCTCATTGGTACATTCTTCGTTTATTATTATTTTTTTTTTCAAAGAAAGAGAATTATTAATTCTTACTTTTCAATCTTTAAAAGAGGGAAGATTTTTCAATTCGATTTCAATTTTTCCATCCAATATATTTGACGCTCGCAATTATTGAATAAATTTCCACGGATTATCGATTCGTTAAATTTCCATACATGATAAATATATATATATAACTATTTTACGCGCGAATATTTTTCCCAAACGTTTCCCCAATTTCACGGAAAAACTTTCAAAAGTCGTAATATTTTTCGAAATTTTATCGAGAGATATTTTCACCGCCGGTGAAAACTAGTTTCACAGCTGTCTGCTCGATTGTTCCGCTAAATTTGTTTCCAACTTCCCGCCGACTTTCTACAGCTAATATTCGAAATTCGAGGCGCGTTACGCGCTTATGTTCCTCTCCTTCATTAAACCGTACTCCCGTGAAATTTTCACCATTTCGATTATTATAATCGATCGATCGATCCAAAATAAAAAAGGAGGGGGAGGAGGGGGGAGGATATCTTCGTAAAATAAAAGTTTCTCGAAAAAAATCCGACAACGGGAAGTAATGGCGAAAGTAATCGAAGATCCCCTGATCTACGATTTTTCCCCGCCGGTCGAGTCGTAATTTTTACGGTTTTTGCGGCGAGCGCGCGCGAATCGAGTCGTCAGCCATTCTCGGCCCCCGAAAACGGTTAATTTAGCGCCGAGACTCACGGGCATATCCGTGATAATTCGAGATTTGTCTCGAGTTCAAAAAGCAGAAAGCAGTGGACTCGGGTGGAAAGCAGATAAAAAGGTAACAATGAGGCAAAAGATATTTTCGCCCGGATTGAAA
This sequence comes from Apis mellifera, assembly GCF_003254395.2. Classification (NCBI taxonomy): domain Eukaryota; kingdom Metazoa; phylum Arthropoda; class Insecta; order Hymenoptera; family Apidae; genus Apis; species Apis mellifera. Next base: position 14,820,383 of record NC_037643.1, on the reverse strand, counting down.
CAGTGGATATTTCTCGTTTCGATATTTTATAAAAATATTTATGGGGGGAGGGGGAATTTTGTCGTTAAAATTTATCTTTTTCTGTCTCTCTCAAAGTTACATTAATTTTGATAGGATTTGGTATAATTTAATGTTGACGAAATTTAATGATTTTTTTTATATTGATAATATTTTTGGAAACGTTTTGAAGATTTTTTTCTTGACAATACTGCTTTTCGTTATAATTTTATAATTTATATATAATTTATATATAATTTATATATTAATATTTTTATATAATTTATATATAATTTATAATTATTTCGTAAATATATAAAAATCATTAATAAAATTGCATTTAATTTAGTATGGAATAAAAAATACATAATAATGATCAATATATAAAAAATAATATAAATAACAAATACTCATGATTTGAATTTCGCGCATAAAATATCTGCATGGCGAAAGCGGTTCGATAAATAAATTTTCGAGAATTGGATGTTAAGGGAAAAAGAAGAATTATTAAAAGAAGAAGTTAAATTATAAAATGAAAAAACCATTGTAAAAAGATTGCATAACATAAGATTGTTTTAAAAAATTAAAATTGGGAATATTATTATTAAATATATATTATAATATAAGATAGTTAAAATTAACCTATAAATATCAATGCTTAAAAATTCCGCCAGGTGGCGTGCAAATTAATTCAATATTTATGGGCGGGAAAAAAATTTCGTCGTTAAAATTCATCTCTCTTTTTTCTGTCTCTCTCAAAGTTACATTAATTTTAATAGTATTTGGTATAATTTAAGATTGATGAAATTGAATGATTTTCTTTATATTGACGATATTTTTGAAAACGTTTTGAAGATTTTTTTTCTTGACAATATTACTTTTTATTATAATTTATTATTTTATAAATATATAAAAATCATTAACAAAATTGCATTTAATTTAATATGAAATAAAAAATACGTAATAATAATCAATATATAAAAAATAATATAAATAAACAAATATTCGTGATTTGAATTTCGCGCGTAAAATATCTGCGTGGCGAAAGCAGTTCGAGTTTGGCGAACGTGCAATAAATTTTCGAGAATTGGATGTTAAGGGAAAAAGACTTATTAAAAGAAGATGAAAAAATCATTGTAAGAAGATTGCATACCATAAGATTGTTTTAAAAATAATAATAATTTATATATAATTTATAATTATTTTGTAAATATATAAAAATCATTAACAAAATTGCATTTAATTTAATATGGAATAAAAAATACGTAATAATAATCAATATATAAAAAATAATATAAATAAACAAATATTCGTGATTTGAATTTCGCGCGTAAAATATCTGCGCGGCGAGAGCGGTTCGAATTTGGCGAACGTGCAATAAATTTTGGAAAATTTTAGAGAATTGGATGTTAAGGAAAAAAGGTTTATTAAAAGAAGAAGTTAAATTATAGAATTATATAAGAAGATTACATATCATAAGATTGTTTTAAAAAATTAAAATTGGGAAATTATTATTAAATATATATTATAATATAAATTACAAGTTAAATTAAAAAATTCAGGGTGGCGTGGAAATTAATTTTAATATAATTTTGCAAAGTTTTGCGAATCGAATATTTTATACATTCGAATCTTATCGCATGGAATGTATAAAAAAATCATTACATTTTGCGAATATTTAATTTTGAGCGATCTTTCGTTCGAAAACAAATCACTATTTTTGGTGCTATAACTGGTTTAAATTTTAGCAGGATAGAACGATCTCTCTTTGATTGGAAATATTTTTAATCTAAATTTGAAAATTGCCGCTTATACGGCGCAATATCGACAATCTCAATATTATTATAAACTTGGCAGAGGAAACTCGGTTTCTCAAGAAAAGAGTTCAGTTTCTCCCAGCTTAATAAAAGTCATCGTAAAAACTCGTTACCGTTACGCAACTTGAATTTCGAATTGGAAATACACCCATAAGTTTCCCTCTCCCGAGCTTTATAGTTTACAAGAAACTGTAACAATCCGACTTCCTTTGAGCAAATGCTAATTTAAACCGCTGCCGTAGTTTAAGTAGTTTCGAAACTTCGAGTGATTCTCAATCATCCTCTCCCTCTCCCTCCGATCATCATAATTTTTAATTAGCAAACTTCGCTTCAAGTTAGACGAAAATTCGATTCGAATCGAAAATAATTAGAAACCAAGATTTTCCAAATCGAGTTCATCATTAAACACGATGAAAAAGTATTAAAAATGTCCTCGATTACCCCTTAAATCGATAAATTAGAAGAGAGAGAGAGAGAGATTTTTAATCCAATTAAAGATCAAACTCGACCCTCGTTCGAATTGTTATTCCCGTCCGTGTTATTTCGTACGTTCCAATTTCGTACGTGGCGGAGCGAATACAATTGAATCGAGTGTGCAGCCGGCTCGTATCGATCCCCGTAATAAGGACGTAAGGTGGCAAACGAGCGACTAAGTGACTCGCGCGGCGCGCCATCAAGTGGCCATTACGCGTTTACACGGTAATTGGTTAACCGGATTTTCGTCCAACTTACCAACCGAGTCTAACTCCGTTATCGCGATTCCCAGAAAAGTGGAGATGTCTGCTGGTCGACATCAATATCCTCGGTGTCCACGAACAAGGTGGATTATTACGACGAGGCAGTCCAATGTCCCTTTTTAAACGCGAATCTCGTTATTACCGATTTTTTCCAATGTTTCCATACAATCTCGATCAATTGCAGTCGATTCGCGCCAATTCTCGTGAGAGAGTGGAATAGTTTAGTTTGAAATGCTCTTTTTTTTTTTGCTTCTTTCTACACTTTGATTTCAAGGTCGATGGTTTCATTTTACACAAATGATTACAGAATTAGAAGAATTTTTAAAACTGAATCAAACAGAGAGATCTTTACATTCTCCATCTTACGTAAAAATTCTTCGTGTTATTGGTAAATTCAAATTGAAGAAATTTACTTCCCAACGAATCTATCCCCATCGAAGGTGTATAATCGATAAAAAGAAATCGGATCGAAGCTTCGAAAGCTTGATTCGTCAAAGCTAGGAGACCGATCAGAAGAGGTGAAATCGATGCGAATAATTAATTAAAGGAAACAGATTCGAAGGGAGGATAGGTGGGGGTAAAGGTGGATGGTTAAACCGGTCGATGCAAGACGTCGTGGCACTCACGGTTCTAATCTAAGCGTCGAGGCTAGTTTCCAACGAGCGCACACCGAATATCGGTGCGACGATGGTGATACAACGGCAAACATAATGCGGCCTGGAGCACAGCCAGATACGGGTCAACGGTTATTGCCGGTAATAACGTCGTAAATCTAAGAGATGCGGAGGAATCCTACGCCCGTGGACCAATTCTATCTCGCGATCGTTTTAACTTATGGCCGGAAATTCGCTACAGAAACTGTAGAAATTAATTGATTAAAATTTCGTTGAAACAATGTCACTTTTAAACTCGGTTCGATATTTATTTTCCTACTCTTTTCAATCGATTATCTTGGAGATTATTTTCGGAAAGCCTGTTACATTCTCCTTTGAGGAAAAATATTTTTTTTTTTAAATGAATTTTATTTATTGTAGAAAAATTAGAATTTTATGAAAAATTCTTCCTATTCTTCAGATATGTATCTTCAACAAATTTTTATGTTTTCAAAAATTTGGAATCTCGATTCCCGTTCAAAGATTCTTTGTTCTTGTTTCGGATTATTTCGATAATTTTATTTATACGAAATGCTCGAATAACGGTTATTTATTTACATCGATGTTCATAACAATAATAATAAACCGTTGCATCCATCTTTCAAATTAAAACTTCTCTCTCTCTCTCTCTCTCTCTCTCTCTCTCTCTCTCTCTCTCTCTCTCTCTCTCTCTCTCTCTCTCTCTCTCTCTCTCTCTCTCTCTCTCTCTCTCTCTCTCTCTCTCTCTCTCTCTCTCTCTCTCTCTCTCTCTCTCTCTCTCTCTCTCTCTCTCTCTCTCTCTCTCTCGTGACCTTGCCGGCCCACATGTCGGCCAATACGTATCGCCAAATCGCTAATGAACCAATAATTTCACTAATGACGCTCGATCAAGGACTGTTTGTCGTACACCTGCGTCCGATTACTGCCAGTATTCCCGGAATCTGCTCTAACTACTCGCTCCTGCCCCCCCGCCCGTTAATCAACCATCTTCCAAGTTTCGGACGATTATTGCGAATTCCGTCGATTCTCCCGCTATTCGTAACACGGCGTGCCCGTTAAAAAGACCTTCCCGATGCTACGAAGTGTACGATTTTATTCTCCGTTGTTCGGCGCGCGACTCTTTTTGCTTCTTTTCGTGAAATATTCGTCGAGGCGTATTTATATTACTCGAATGAAAAATTATTTGAGAAATTATTTATTTATTTATTTAAGTTTAAAATTTTGTTTTTTTTTCTTTGAATGAAAAATTATTTGAGAAATTATTTATTTATTTTTTTGAGTTAAAAACTTTGTTTTTTTTTTTTTAGAGAAGGAACGTAGAATTTTGGGCACATTCGACGAAACCTTGGCCTTCCAATTTAGAAAACAAGAGATGTCAGTGAAAAGCAAATGAATAATTGTTATCAACGAATACTTATCGGTGAGTATCGATTTTAAGCAACAAAATTTTCATAAAATCGTAATAAAAACTCAAAAAATATAAAAATTACTATATTCCTAGAAAATTACTAGATATTCGAACGCATTCCACTATATTCCTTTTTTCGTAGGAAAAGACAAATTATTACTCGAATGAGATTCACATCATACGTTTTAAATTATAAAAACTTGAAATTTTCGCCTTCTTAATAAACAAAATTTTCCATTGACAATTTGGAAGAACGAATAATACAGAATTTGACAATTCCTTCGTAACTTCCAAAAATATAAACACGATCTTTCTATGCCAAAAAAAAAGACTTATTTTTATCTCTTTCCCTTTTAAATAATCCTTTCGAAATCTCAGTTCGAAATTTCCGTAAAGCGTCCACCATTCCGTTCACGATTCCTTTTGACTTTCGTACGAAAACTTTTCGAACCTTTCGAATTTTAACCTGCAATTCGTGTCCAGGTATTCCCATAGTCCGGAAATCAATCCGAGGTGTACACAACGAGAAGCTTATCCACACGTACGCCCGTTTCATCCATGATGACAGCGTTTCCCCGGGATCCGGACGAGTTGGTTGAAAGTTGGACAGGAGTGGCGGTTGGATCATCGGTTGGACACGCGATCGGTTGGGAAATTTTTGCACGCGATCGTCGAGCGCACTTATCAGCCAACCGAGCCGAATCCTCGGGACTCTACAACACCGCAAACATAATCAACAGCTGTCACGAAGGAATCAACCGCGATTAAGCTCGGAGCCCTTCTCAGGCTTGCAGCAACTTGCAACAACGAGCTTGTGAAGTTGAAAGGAATGAAATGAAAACACGGATTTTTTAATATATATATATATACATATACACATATATAAATAAGACTCGATAAATGGTGATTCTGTTTTGTGTGAAATATTTTTCTTTTTCTTTTTATTAAATTTCTAATGGTAATATAATTCTAATTGTAAAATATTTCCAAGTGGAAAAAATGATAAGAATTTGAGAGCTTGTTAAATTGAAAGGGAAAACATGGATTTTTAATATATATATATACATATACACATATATAAATAAGACTCAATAAATGTGATGTAATATAAAAATGGTAATTATGTTTTGTGTGAGATATTTTTCTTTTTTATTAAATTTCTAATTGTAATATAATTATAATTGTAAAATATTTCCAGATGCAAAAGATGATAACAATTTGAGAGTTTGTTAAGTTGAAAGGGAAAACATGGATTTTTTAATATATATATATATATATATATATATATATACATATACACATATATAAATAAGACTTGATTAATGTAATTCTGTTTTGTGTGAAACATTTTTTTTTTTTATTAAATTTCTAATTATAAAATATTTCCAGGTGGAAAAGATGATAATAATTTGAGAGCTTGTTAAGTTGAAAGAGAAAACATGGATTTTTTAATATATATATACATATACACATATATAAATAAGACTCGATAAATGTGATGTAATATAAAAATGGTAATTCTGTTTTGTGTGAAATATTTTTCTTTTTTATTAAATTTCTAATTGTAATATAATTCTAATTGTAAAATATTTCCAGGTGGAAAAAATGATAACAATTTGAGAGTTTGTTAAGATTTTTTAATATATATATATATACATATATAAATAAGACTCGATAAATATAAAATGTATGATGTAATATAAAAATGGTAATTCTTTTGTGTGAAACATTTTTCTTTTTTTTTTTATTAAATTTCTAATTGTAATAAAATATTTCCATGAGAAAAGATGACAATTTGAGAGCTAGTTAAGTTGAAAGGAAAAACATGGATTTTTTAATATATATATGTATGTATGTATATATATATATATATATATATATATATATACTATACATAATTGTAATTGGAAGACAGTTAAAGTGGTATTTCGAAAATAAGATTACTTGATAAATGTGATATAAAAATGGTAATTCTGTTTTATGTGAAACATTTTTTTTTTCTTTTTTTTTTTTTAATTAAATTTCTAATTGTAATATAATTCTAATTGTAAAATATTTCCAGGTAGAAAAGATAGTAACAATTTGAGAGCTTGTTGAAAGAGAAAACATGGATTTTTTAATATATGTATACATATATAAATAAGACTCGATAAATGATGTAATATAAAAATGGTAATTGGTAAATGTTTGGTAAAAATGGTAAATGTTTGAAATTGGTAAATGTGTGAAATTGTGTGAAATATTTTTCTTTTTTTTTTTTTATTAAATTTCTAATTGTAATAAAATATTTCCAGGAATGAGAAAAGATGACAATTTGAGAGCTTGTTAAGTTGAAAGAAAAACATGGATTTTTAATATATATATATTATACATAATTGTAATTGGAGGATAGTTAAAATGGTGTCCTGAAAATAAGACTATTCGATAAATGTGATATAACATAAAAATGATAATTTTATTTCGTCTGAAACATTTTTCTTTTTTATTAAATTTCTAATTGTAATAAAATATTTCCAGGCGGAACGGGAAAAGATGATAATAATTTGAGAGTTGATCTCACGCGTTCAAAGGGATATTCTATTCGAAAAAAGTAAATTGGTTCACGGTATAAATCCATTACTGGATTTATCTGAATTTTTTTTTAAAATAATTCTCTATATAAATTTTTGTGTGATTGGTATGACGTATGATAGATGGAAATTTTTTTCGTAGTTCGAAAATATAAGTATAAATAGTAGCGCAAATATTGCAGAATAAAATTTAAGGTTATCTAAGGCTAATCACAAGTATTAAACTTGAACGAGATTGTAACAAGTGATTCATTTGCTATTATAATAGTTTGCAGATGCGGATGGAAGAAATTTAAGTGGACGTAATATAAAAGGAAACCAAAGAAATTAATTATCCCTTCGCTACGCGAAGATGATTAAGGATTATTAATTAACAAAGAATTATTATCCGTAAAAGGGAGGCGTACTTAATGAATACTTCATACTTCATGACTCTCGTGCAAAATAGGAGAAAGATTAAAAAATGAGGAAAAGACAAACAGAGAAGGATTCGTGGATAAAGTATATATATATATATATATATATATATATATTCTTTATGAAAGGTCTTTTGATGAATTCTTTGCGATTGTGAAAAAACTTTTTTTTTTTTCGAATGAAAAGAATGAAAAGAAATTTCTCTTTAATCGCGCAATTTGAGAATATGCAATTTTCGAAGGGAATGAGTGAACAAATCTTATATTTTTAACATTGAACGAATGATTGGTGAACACTAAGCCCTCTTTGCCTTATTTATTTAAATATTTCACTTGAGAATCGTGAAAGTTTTAAAAGGGAACTGCGAGGAATGTAATTTAAAGCGGCGCTTATTAAAGTTTAACGTTGAAAAGATGCTGAAAGATGCTTTTTCCCTTTGCTTGTAACTTTTTGTCCATTGAATTATAGAGGGATAGTGATAAAAAGCAATGAATTCCGCTGTTCGTTTCCACGTTAACAGCATCCATTTCTCAAATCTAAGCGACTTCACTTTAAGCTTGAAAGTATTAAGAATAATCGTGGCTAACCTCGAGAAAAACCATTTTCCTTTTATTATGTTAAATTTTAACATTTTATTAGAAGTTGCCTGCAGCTTCTCGAAAGTAAAAAATTTTACACGTTTTTTTCACGATTATTTTGAGGGGAAGATTTTAATAAATTTCTACTACTATTCACTATTGTAGAAATAATTTTAATTATTTATTATTCCTAAATAAATACACGAGAAATGAAGATGGATATGGATCGATAATACAATGAATACAATCGAATTAATTTATTCATTCAATTCATTATATACTCTCAGAGACCATTCTTAATAAATCGAATACAATTTTGAAACGTATTTATACTTGAATTAAATATCAATACATTTCGTCGAAATAAAAATCTGATCTTGAATATTTCTATCTCTTTGCAAATAATTTATATAGATATAAAATTGAACAGTATATTATATCTCAGATTCGATTAAATTTCATTGAATTCTAAGCGAAAAGGTTAACAATTTCAAATCGAATCCCGTTGTCTATCCGCATTCAAAATTTATCGTCAAAGAATTGGCGGGAATGGAAAACTGAAAGAAACTATGATTATTGACACGAGATTTAAAAAGAGTTGGTAGCACTGAACAGAGGCGAGAAAAAGGGAGTGGGGATATGCGAAATTATAGAGAGAAGAGTAGGAAGGCGGGAAAGGGGAAGGATAGTCTTTGGGGAGGGCGTTGCGCGAGATTACGTTTTGCAGGCCGTGCAGTTTCTTCGGTTTCCGCGGGCTTGATAAATGTTCGAGAAGAAAAAACGAAACCTTTACGGGATCTTTAATTTTTCACGGACGAAGGAGAGGAACGAGGTTCCTTCGAATAACACACCGTGGCCCGAGTTATGCGCAGGCAGAAAAGTGGTGTGAAAATGAGAAAAATAGTCGAGATCCTTGTAAATTTCCCCTAACGACCTAACCTAACATCTATTTAACCAAACATTGGTATCCTTCCTTAATTTCTTGGGTAAAAATATTAGTGTTATGTAACGTTAATGTTTTTGTGTTATTGGCCAATGTTATAAACGAGAATGGTGTGAAAATAAAAAAAAACTTAACCAACTTAACATCGATTTGCCAAACATTGCTCCTTCGCTAATTTCTTAGGTAAAAATATTACGTGTTTTTATACCATTGGCCAGTGTTGTAGAAGAGAGTGATGTGAAAATGAGAAAAATACTTGAAATTCTCGTAAATTTGCCAAACATTGCTTCGTTAATTTCTTGGATAAAAATATTATGTGTTTTTGTATTATTGGCCAGTGTTAAAAGAGAGTGGTGTGAAAATGAGAAAAATACTCGAGATCCTTGTAAATTTCCTTAACGACCTAACCTAACATCGATTTGCCAAACATTATTCCTTCGCTAATTTCTTGGATAAAAATTACGTGCTTTTGCATTATTGGCCAGTGTTAGAAGAGAATAGTGTGAAAATGAGAAAAATACTCGAGATCCTTGTAAATTTACCAAACATTGCTCCTTCGCTAATTTCTTCTCTTAAAAATATTATATGTTTTTATATGATAATGGATGAAAATAATTTCTCAGTTTTTGAAAATTCATCGAGCTGTAAAAGAGAAAATAAGACATTTTATTTGTTAATAGATTGAATGGAGTTCTGAAAGTCCGGGATCATGAATATTTATTACATTTACAGTTTACAAAATTATTTTGGATTTTATTTTAGATTTTCCATCGTTTCATAATTGTTTCTTAAGATACGAATTTAAGAGTACAATTTTCGAGGTATGCGACGCCATATTTAAACTGTATCTAAAGTTTTATTTTTAGATATATCTCGATCGATATGGAGAATCTCTTTTTGTTTTAGAATTTCCATTATTTCCAGCAGAAGATACACTGCATTTTAAAGTGCATCCGTAGTTTTTATTCTCAAATGCATTTGCACGTAAAGATCGAGAATCTCTTTCGATTTTTGGCGAAGTATTTTCTACGTCGTATCTTGAATAATTTTTTTTTTTTTTTTATATATATGTAGTGAAGTGAGAGGCAAACAAACAATAGGATATTCATGTATTTGAAAATTTCACAGATAGAGGAAAAATTACAACGACTTTTGCTACGACCTCTGGCGAGAACGCCATTGTATCTTTATGCGAGGGAAGGGGGAAGGGAAAGGCGATCGCGGTCGACACGGAATAGAAAAATTCGAGATAAAGAGGCGTGGAAGGGCGCAGAGTGGAGAGGACATGGAAAATAATGGAACGGAAGGTGGTTACGGGCCAATCGAAACAACAATTTACCAGCGGATACTTTTATCTGTAATGGCAGCAGGCAGGAAGTTTCGATAAAACGAAATCGAAAACGAATTCGAATACGAATCGCTTCTCCTTTGTTCCTTCTTAAATAAAATGCCAAAACATGATTTCTCGGAACGGTAATAATCGGAGATAAATTAAGTAAGAGGTAAGATTTTTTTTTTTGCTCGCGTAAGAAAATATTTGAATTTAAAATATGAAAGATGTTCGATTTCATCTAGGTTATGAAAATATTCGTAAAATAACAATTCATTATTCGAAATTTCAAGGATTATTTTAACGTGATAACAATCAATTATTAAAGAAATATATATATTATTGTTTGAAAAGATTTGAATTTTGTAATTAAAAATTATTAATAAAATATTAGTAGAATATTGAATGGAAAAACACATTGGAAGACAAAAATAAAGTAAATGTTTATCTTTACGAATATTTCACAATTTGGAAAAATTTCGATCTAATAATTATTTTGCATTATCTTTAACAATTTCTCTTCCAGAATTTGTGAATCTGCGAATCTCGCAGATAATATTTTCAAAGTCACGTAACGCTTGTAAGCTGAAACTTTTATGCCAAGAAAATCCCCCACAACGCTCAATAGGATCTCGGATTTCACAACTCGAGCTCAAAAGTAAACATCACGTAGAATCCAACAAGGTCAAACCAGAGTACGATCGAATGCGGTAAGAAATTACTTATTCAAATAAATAAAACCTCTCGTCTGTCCAAAAAAATCATTACAAAAAGAAAAAAGAAAAAGAGAATTATCCGGAAAACTATTAAAAAAATTCTTTCTCGCGAGGAATATCTCGTTCCTCGAAACTATCTCACTGTAAATAGACAAAGGTGAAGTGGTAACAACAAAGTGTCGTCCGTCAACAAGCGGAATAACTTTCACAAAAGGGAATCAAACCGGAGAGTAATAGCCGAGCTAGAACAAGTGAGAAGCGAGAGAGGGAAAAAAGAATAAACGCAACGTTTGCCAGGTTGTTACGGAATTTGCTTTTAGCCAAGGTTTCGGTGCCGGTGTGGCGTATAAGGCGGTGGGTCGTCTAGGTTGAGGTTGAAACGAGAGGAAGCCGGAGTATTTGGTCTCGAAGATGGCGAGAGAGAGTGGGGAGGAAACCATCTTCTCTCGTCCACGGACAATTCGCTTCGTTTAACCAGAACTCGGGCTATTGGACGATGGCCAACCGGTATCACACAGATGTTTGCTGCTCTTTTGTACGTCAGTTATGAGTCTTTCAAATTGCATCAAACCTGTACAATGGGGCCCATCCTTTCTCCTCCCCCCTCCTTTTCCTTCCATTCCACTTATGCCCCACTCCCTTTGTCGATTTCTACTTTTGGTCTAAAGATACCCGAGGATAAACGTCGAGAAAACCGTTTTCTTTCTTCCTTTCTTTCTTTCTCTCTCTTTCTTCCTCCTCCCTTCTTCGATATCGATACATCGCTGTTCCCCCACTCCTCGGCGGTCGAAAAGAAGGGGATCAGCCACTCGCGCCACTACCGTTCGCTCCTATAAACTTCTCCCAACCATTTTGAAACGGGTATTTCTATTCTATAAATTTATTCGAGAACGAGGAAGCGAGAAGAGACGTCCGATTTGAAGGAGGATCTCTCCTCCGCGGATAAGAAGAACTTTAATTTTTTTTTTAACCGAATTTATCCGGAATTTCTTTTTGAAATTAATTACATTACGCGTCCCGTCCCGATATTAATTTTCGCTCGGAACGGTTTTTCGAAAGGTGAAACGGCTTATACACAACGGCTTCGGTTTACGGCCAAATAGTTGGCCAAAGGAGGGGGAACAAAGGATAATCCATTATATCTCGCCTCTAGCGCTCCCTGGAAAATAATTCCTACTCGTTACACGGCACGACGCTCGTTTTTCATCGTGCCGTTACAAGTCGCATAAAGGGAGGAGTGGAGGGGGGGGAGGGGGGCCGTGGCTTTACCAGATCCGACCTACCCCCCGATGCACCTCGAACACCAGGAAGTAGTTAGAGGGGCTTCGTGATGGTATATCAGAGCTTCCTAAGCGGAAGCAATTTTCCAACCTCTCCCTTCCCCCCTCCCCTCTCCTCTCCCCTTCGTTCGATTACCTTCGATCGATCAAAATTTTCTTTTCCATCCCACAAAGGAGAAGTTTCGTTGCCGCGGACACGGCACAGAGCGTCACGTGATCGAATACCGATTCTCTTCCGCGCGTTTTTTTTTTTTTTTTTTTTTTTTTTTAGAGTGGAAACTAAATTTTTCGAAAACTTCGATCGCGATCGAAAAATTGATTCGGATCGATCGATATATAATCAATGGTTCGAATGATGTGATATTATATTATATTGACGAGAATTAATTTTCAAATGTATGAAAAATAATTGTTTGTAAAAAAAAAAATTATACGTTGAAATTTTAAATTGTTTTTTAAAAAAATAGGCAGAAAAGTGATCGATCACATTTCAACGGAGTTGAGAAATATTCTAATAAATTTTATAACGGATGTAATATCTCTGAATATATATTTTAATTTAAATTGTTATAAATTATAAATAAGGTAAGTTTTTTTTTTGTAAATTAAACTTAAAGTTAAGTAATTACTTCGATCCACGCAACTAGAATCGAATATATGAAAAGAAACTATTTACTCTTTTTTTTTATTGCTATATTTCGATTTGGAAAACTTTGTAAAATTGTATTGAAATCAATTTGCTCGTCACAATGGCGGATTTTTTAATTTAACCATTGATATTTATGGATTAATTTTAAACTATCTTATACTATAATATATATTTAATAATAATATTCCTAATTTTAATTTTTTAAAACAATCGGTATGCAATCTTCTTACAATAGTTTTTTCATTTTATAATTTTCAGTTTTATCGTTTCTATCATTATTTTTTTAAATTATTATCGTGATCTGGTCCATATTTATGGAATAATTTATAGGATTGTTCAGAACATCCCATACCAAATAACTTTTTTTTCAATAAGCATTTCTTTCTTAACATCCTTTTTAACAAAATAATAAATTATATTAAAAAGCAATATTCCTCTAAAGATATTAAATTTAACGAGAACAAAATTTGAAATATTTGGATTGGAAGATAAAAAAATATATATTTCTTGTTCCGCGATCATCGAGAAAATGTCCCCTCACAAAATTGCAACATCGTAATTTATCGAGACACGATCGTTCATCAATTACGATTATCAATTTGTAAATAAAATAAATATAAACTTGGATACCACAGTCAATTCGTTTCACCATATCCAGAATATTAGAAAAATATTGGAAAACGGAATCGCGTAGAATTTCGTATACTACGAGGGAACAGAATTCGCCATTCAGAGCGTGCACCGTTTTGGCGGCATTCTTCGTTTCGAGGCGCGAGATATTCTGCCGCGACGTCGAACGTCGAAATCAATCGAGCTTTCCCGAAGCAGCCGCACAATATTTCGGAAAGCGAAGCATGAAAAACCGCGACAATTCTATCTTCGATCGTATCTTTTACATCTTTTTCCACGATCAATCCCCTCTCTTTCTCTCCCTTTCTTTTCTCTCGCGCTAAAACACGAGCTTTTACATCTTACCCACATCCCGTGTCCCAATACACGTACGCGAATTCTTTCGCGTTGCACGCGCCTCGATATCGATGCGAACGCGGTGTCGCATTCGGTGTCGACGAGGGAGGGGGAATCTCGCTTCTCGACAATCCGATACCAAAGTTTCGCTTTTAAGGTTTTCTCGAGCCTGTGTTTCGCGCCAATTTTTTGCTCCGCCCAGAAGAGAACATTCAATCGCGTGGAGAGGGGGAATTTTCGAGGATTATCGCGCGAGAGGTGTTACTCGCGGGGGAATAGTAATATTGCTTTTTGGTCGAAAACTGAATTCTGATCTCGTGCACCGTGGATGTTGTTGTAACTGTTTTAACGCGAATTAATTTCGGGGATTAAAAGAAATTGTAAACGCGGCGAGAATCTAAATAGGCACGTCGAACGAAATATCGTTAATAACGTGTAAACTTAACCGATAAAGAAGTTTGAGCAGACGGAATATGGTAGATTACTATGTTACCTATGTAACAATGAAAACTTTTCAAAATAACCAATTGTGCCGTTACAATTGTCATTATGGATCGAAGAAAAGTATTGAGAATAAAGTTTGCGTTAGATGGGGCAAAAAGCAGAGACGATGGTGCAAAGTTACACAAGCTTGTCGAGTTTGTACGTATATGTAAATGCCACTCGTACCTTCGTATATTCACTTGTGAAAAATTAACTAAAAATTTAAATATTTCGAATACAATTACTTATTAACATTTTATTACAATCCGCTTTTTACATAATTACAACCATTATTATTACACGTTTTGAACGATAAATCGTCGAAGTAACATATCAATGTAACTTTATTCGTAACTTCAATTTTCCCCATCATTGATCCGTTCTCCTTTTTGAACCGCCACTACGTGCAACGTGACGCAGCCATCTCAATGTAGCAGAACAAAGACATGGCTTCTCTCTCTCTCTCTCTCTCTCTCTCTCTCTCTCTCACACACACACACACACACACACACACACACACACACACACACACACACACACACACACACACACACAAAATTTATTCCTTTTCTATTATTAAATATATCCTTTCCTACTATATATATATATTCTTTCTTTTAATCATTTTTAAATAATATTTCTATCTCCTTCCAATGCAAATTTAAATAATATAATAAATAATCTTCAATCAACCACGAATGAACGAAACGTATCAATTTTCGTATTTGTTTTAACTTTTAGACACTCGATCGAATACTTTTCGTTTTAAAAAGAAAATTTTAGAATACGAATAGATATATCGATCCGATATAGGGCCTTGGACGAGTCGAAGGCGCGTGGCAAGGAAGCGAAAAGAAATTGTACAAAGGCGGATCTAATGGGTTGTGGTTGGTATCCGTTTCATCGGTTTACCCGAAAAACGATGTAAAAGTATCGCTCACGCGAGCTTCATTAGCATTTAGAGTGGCGAGGGATTTATTCTCGGGGCCGCGAGTGCTGTGGATCGCGACACGGTATGCATAGGATTATCTTCGAGCACCTGGACAATAGTAAGCTAATCCATTTACAAAGAAAACAAGCTACTTCCGCTTTTTTATCCCTCCTCTCCCTCTCTCTCTCTCTCTCTCTCTCTCTCTCTCTCTCTCCACGCTTTCTTTCGCAATCCCTTTCATTCCTTCTCTTTCCATTTTTATATCGCGTGTTCCAACCGCATGGAGGGAATCTCACGTGGAACCGCGTCGAGTGAAATTTCTAATTTTATGCTTTTGTAATTGAAATATTATACACGAGATAAATATAAATAATGCTCATTAATCGAATGTAATTTTTTTAACTATTTAAAAAAGGTTCAACAATTTCTGGAAAAATTCTATATGATTCATTTTTGGATTTTTTCTATTCTATCATTTGTAATATTATAAATAAATGTTAATGATTTAAACTTTTCGGATATTTCTTCGATTAATTTTAATTATTCTACAAAATGCAACAAATATTTACACGTAATTTATATCCTAACAATATACGTAATAAAATAAAATAATAACAAAAATCACTGTAATTTATACGATTATAACGAAAAAAAAAAAAGACAACGATATGAACAATAATTTAATTGGAGTAAAAAAATTTTGGAATAAAATAAATAATTGAAATAAATCGTGAAAAATTCGCGATTCAATGATATTATTATTATTTTCAATATTATATTAAAAAATTAATATATACATTAACATGTTCCTATCTATTTCTATATATCACTTCTACTTCCCTCTAGCCTCATAAGGCACGTCTAGTATTTTTTCATTCATACCGTTATCCGCGGACTTATTCGATTCCTGGCTGATGAAAATTCACCGTCAGTCGAAATTTGACAAGGAACGCGAGAAAGCCGCATTAGAGCGCGTCGCATCGTCGCGTCGCTTTGCATCGGTCCCTGTAGTCGCGTTGAGTCGCAAGTTAAGCGTGTAAACGCAGCTGCTTTGTATTTGCGGCCTGGCCACGTCCGGTTGCCCGATTATATCACGGCTCGTGGAAATCCCGAGCATTCTTGGTGAACGCCATCTGTCGCCAACTGCAGCTCCGTGCCCGCGTCCTTCGTCCTTTGACCTTTGGCGCGGGGCGATTAATCGAACCTTTCGATGCAACTTCGGGTGATCGCCGTTTGAACGGCTCTATTGAGTTGTAATTTAAACCCATTTAGGTTTATCATTATCATTCTACTTCTATCTTTGAGTAGATACTTGCTGATTTTTCAAAAATCACATATAAAATATATATCGAGTATGTCAATTCGAAGAAATATTAATATTGTGGATGAAGGTAATAATAATAACTGTAATGGATCAACTGTAATAATGTCATGAATAAATGTTATTCGAATATCTTAATAAATAATTACTTAAAGTAACTTATTCGAAATTTTTAACTAGTTACTTTAATTAGTTAGTTTTCCAACTCTGAAAAGAACCAATCATTCTCAAAGTTCACTGCTGGAAAGAAGTTTCGCGAAAGAAAAATCCGATAGGTTAATTTGAAAGGAAATTATTTTCATATATATTTATATTTCTACAATAGCATTTGTCACATATACTATAAAACAACGATATATATCTAAACGATGCATTAGCGTAGACATAGAATCCAGAGAATTCTAACGTATATGATATAAAAATTTCCTTATAACGATAGTTTTAATTTATAAATATAATTTTGTATTCGAATAGTTAAGATAATAATTGTATATATAAAATATTTCCTTCATAAATGAAAATAATTTTTACGATTTTGAACGTTCAAATTATACTTCTACTACTGTGTAGCGTGTTGCGTCGTAGAATCGTCAACAAAGCGTATGAAGTGGGGATAAACGGTCGTGGCGAAAGACTCCTCTTGCCCCTGCATCGTCTCGCGAGTCTTGTTTCCAGCAGTGGACATCTAAGCGTCTAGGCATTTGCGCGTTTGTTCGGTGAGCGGACGCTTCTTTTAAAAATAATCAAGTCGTGTTATAAATATTAAATTATTTGTAGAATTTTAGGAATTAAGTGGAATTCATTGTTACCTTGTGTAAATAATTATAATGATCAGAATAAAGAATCTTTCGTGTTTCGTTCTACGGATACTTTACGATGTGCACGTGATAAATCAATCGAAACGGATTGTCGTTGGCGAGGCCTCTTTCACGCGGCGATACAAGTACTGTGCTTGTACGATGGATATCGATCGTACAGTAGAACTCCATTTAATCGAAACGAAATTTTCGTCAATGTCGAATTAAATGAACTTTTATTCTGAGCTCGTATTATCCGAATTAGCGCCGACTTCAATTATACGGACATCAAGCAGATGTCGCAAAAACAAATATAAAGTAATAATAAGTTAACTGTGCATTATTTAAAAAATAAAATAAAATAAGATAGATTTATATAATCCCATTGTATAAATTTTACTCATTTGAACTGAAATGAACTTTTATTATACGAACTGTTTAAATTTTTTTAAATTTCTTCTATTTAATTGAATAAATGAAACGCTATTGATATCCATCGTACTATGAATCGTATTTTTATTTGTGACAAACAAAAATTTTTTGATTTTGTAACCAACGTAATAATATATCGATGTGAAAATATTCATGGAAAGTTTTACAAGCCGGGTGGAAAAATATTAAAAATTAATAGTCAATATGACATGAAGATTATTAAAAGCAATTGTAATAACACGCGAAATAAATGCAACGAACGTTTGATGTCCAATTTATTTTATGTAAAAACAATTTGTGACGTGATTGTTTTCTTCTTTAATTGAATTTCTTGCCTTTTATCCGCATTTTGCCCGCAATATTACCGTATTTTTTTAAACAAGAAATTGATCGAAAATAAAATTTTCGAAGAATCGATTTAGCCATAGTAGTGCCAATCAGTTTCTCCGTATTTTTCCATTGTCGATAATAAATTCTTCTACAATCGAGCTTATTGTCAAACTTTGATACGTACGTGAAAACGCAACAACGAGTTAAATGGAAAATTTATTCGATTTATCATTCAACTCGTCCCAATTTATTTCACCTTGGATTCTGCATAATAAAATCGCGCGTCATTCGTTTCGTTAGTATCCGATGAAACGGATGAAATTAACTTTCCTTTGATTTCCGTAAAATATATTAACAAATTCCAAATTTTTAATTGGCACTGTATTATTGACGAAACATTTTTCATTTTTATTTTTACATTAAATACAATCAATTCCAAATTTTTGATCTACGAAATTACTTTCTAAATTAACTCTCAATTTTAGAAAATTTTTAGATCGAGCCTAAAAACCTAAAAACACTTTCAATACTTACTTTTTTAAATCGATATAATTTTCATTTATAAAATTTTTCGCGAAAAACACAATTATTTTTTGATCCAATTTAATTTTTATATATTAGATAAACAAAAAAAAAATTCTCATTTATCAAATTTTTTGACATACAAAATAACTATTTTCTACGATAATTTTTACAATCATACAAAATTTTAAGAGGAATCGAAAAAACTCACTTATTAAATTTTTCTATACACAAAAAAAAAAATACATTTTCGAAAGAATTAATTTTCGTTCAAAAAAAATTTTTTCGACAAGACACACTTTCAATAACCTCTAACATAATTTTCACTCGTTTAGAAATTTCGAAATGAAAAGTTGTAGGGATAGGAAACGTTAGAGCCGATAGGCAGAAATCGATGGTTAAACTGGGCACGTACACCACGCTAGGAAACTTGGTATTTGTCTGTGGACGCCGGGAACTATGTTAAACTTATTATAGGATGCAACGTAAGTACGTAGACACTATTCACGTGTTGCGCGATATATATATACTAAATTGTTTTGGAACTTGTGTAACGTAACATTTGCATAACAACGTTAAGCTTATTAAGCCTCGTAGGTATCATCGGCCCATCGAAATCGGACGTTTAACGAGGCGCCCGCAACTTTGTACCGATCGTTCGTCTCCTCTCCACGTTCCAGACAATGGCTGCCTGCAAAGCGCAAGGGAATTCGCGCGATCGTAATTTATCGTTCCACGGAAACCTATCGATTCCCCTCTCTCCCCCCCCCTGTGTTTCGATAAACTGGTTTAGCTCGTCGTAAATCTGTTCACCAATTATATCCATGAATTTCGCGATACGAGAATTAAACATTTCAACAAACTTGGGGATTTGAAAATTTGCCTTTATCGGTAAAAACGTTTCCCACTTTGACAGCTCGTGCGATATTTTCACAACGTGTTTCTCTAAAATTGTTTAATTTTCGATTATTTATACCACTTTTCCATTAAGTATCTTGCTATTATATACGGAAAAAGCCACGTAGTTTTTTATTAATATTGACACTGGAACAAGGAAGAATTTTATTTTTATAAAATTCTTTATCAATTTCACTATTCCGTCCATGAATCACGCGATGCCATAAAAATCGAGCGATAGTGGTAACAGTAGTAGTTAGAAAGAGGGCGAAATCTCTTCCCAGATTTCAGGGACGCGATCACGATTTCAGCCCCGAAAAATGGCGCGCGTAAAAATTTTACGAGCGGCAGAGGAAAGTTTCGGATAAAGTCGAGTCACGGACGGCCCGCCACGGGTTTGGCGACCGTGTATCCCTTCCCTCGAATGGGAGCGTTAAAGGAGTTGCGTCTCGAGTTTGCGATCCTCGATCTTGGCCTAAGCCAACGGTAGTTAGTCCTCACCGTCCGCTAATTCCTCGTCACCGGCCGCCAAAACTTTCCTTCCGCCGTTCCGCCGTTCCGCCGTTCCGCCATTTCGCCATTCTTCCCCCACCCATCTCTCTCTCTCTCTCTCCTCCCCTCCCTCTCGCCACTTGCTAATGCTCTTAATTGTTGTCGCGCCGTTGCTCGACGAAACTTGCCTCGACCGGACGCCTGATTCTTTGACAAATTGCACGAAATAGGATTGCTCGTGGTCCAGAAACAAGTTTTATTTAAACGTGCATACAGTTTCAAGCTTTACGAATATACTTTGAGGAACGGAGTGGAGGGGAATTTTGTGCTCGTTCTACCTTGTTTCTTTATGAGATATATATATATATTTATGGTTGAACAAGTACGTTGTGAAATCGTCGAAATTATATCGATTAAACGTAATTTGACATCGATCGTGAAGAAAGAATATTATTTTCTTATAATTATAGACGAGTTATAGTCGTAAATTTAAAATATTCGATTAAATTGTAAATCGATGTGTGTGTGTGTGTGCGTGAATAAAGTTACCACGGAGAATGATCGGTATTAAGGTAAAGTTCGAAAGATTATTTAAAGAAATAAAAGTGTTCTTATAATACGTAGAAAAATTCCTTTGTTTTAGAGGCGATAAGCGTTTCACGCGAATGACAATTTCTTTTCTGAAGCGACCTCGACAAGTGTTTATTTTGAATTTCTGTCCTTTCGTTCTTCTCTTTCGATCTCCATTCGTGGAAGCGGACGAGAGTGTAAATTCAAGAGTTCTGCAATTCTCTCTTTCTCTTTCTCTCTCTCTTCTTCCCCCTCTCCTCTCCGACAAAAGATCGTCGTAAAATGGCGCGAGTCGAAGTTTCAACGTTTCGCGTGATTTTTCATTCCAGTCGAATTTCTTACTCTCAAATATTCGTTGAAACGAATATTTTTTTTTTTCTTTTTCCTTTCTTTTCTTTTGCACGATATGTGTGTATATGCGCGTCCTCGTCGAAAAATTTGCCTCGAAGAGAGAGCTGCAAAACGATCCAAGAGAAATTGTTAATAGGTGGGGGAAATGAAGTGAAAAAGTTAACCTGCGGTGAGGTTTCCAGTGAGTTGGATATACGCGTGTTACGTTTTCCTAAAAATGTATGGAAACAAGAGCTCGGGCAAGGGAAGTATGAAATATCCTTTATGGTTAAACGAGGTCGTCGCAAAGTAATGAGCACCGTTTTAAGGAATTATTAAAGAGATAGCCTAGTTTTCGTGGCACGTGGTCGTAACGAGAATTATCATGACGTCCAACTATATACCGCGAAACTATAGTCCACTACGTATTGGAATCGTGTTGTAAATAAAGTTGTTTAAAATATTTTTGTCGCGAATATTATTAATAATTATTGCGTATTGATAATTTATTTTAAACACGGAGACGAGAAGCCCCGTCTTTTAATTTCGAATTCTCTCTTTTAAGAGAAATATATATCAAAATTGTTATATTAAAATGAAGAAGAAGGAAAAATTAGTGAATCTTACATCGAATCTTCGTGAATAGAAGAAACGATCAATTAATTATTATTACTTCGATAATAATAAATGTCTATAACGAATGACATCCTCTCGATAGCTATTATAATTTATTTTTTTAACGCGAAAATAATCATTTTTGTCGTTCGAGCTTCGTGTTTTTTAACTTTTCATTAACATCAATTATCGATTGTACATTTATCGATCGTGATACATCGACGCAAAGCTTTTCGACCGGCTTTATTCTCCGCGTTTTTTTTAAACGAAATTTTTGCATCGGAGATATTTCGATATCGAAAGATTTTTCGAATATGAAATACGTGTGACGCAACGTGACTTTACGTAAACGGCGCGATACGACGCTTTATTCGTTGATCGATACACTTGGACAGCTTTTCGCGTTTATGACTTCGCGAGACTGACGTGTCTCGTTGTAAATAAAAATCGGGGTCAAATTAGCGCGATAATGATCGATAAAGAAAAAAAAAGAAAAGAAAAGAATTTTTCGTCTTTGAGAATTCGTATTTTCACAATTTTCGCGCGCAATAAATTCGTAAAAAAATTACTCGATCGAAAGATTATTCGATATGCGATCGAATCATCGAGTATTTCAATTTACCTACGATTTTTATTTCCACGAGATTCAAATATAACGCGTTCGCGATGAACAAACAGAAAAAATATGGGAAAAATAAAAAAATAAACGATAGAAGTTGATTCCTCGTCGATGTTTTCTTGATGATGTCCTTTTTTTTTTACAAAATAAAATGCAACTATAAAATTTTCTTCGAAAGTGATGTTAAATAAATTAAAAAGAAAAAAAGAAAAAATATTTCAATTTTATATAAATAATTTTAAAATAATTAATTTCTCCGAAAATTTAATCCTTGCCGATTTTTATTTTCTCTCCGTACGCAAAAATTCTAAACGAGAATGACGTATCGTTAATTAAAAAATTGTTAAGGGAGATAACAAGTTACGAAGAATAAAATCGAAAGCGTAGAAAATATCGTTAATATAATTTTGATTAACTAATTGATCTATTGGCAACCGATTTATTTATTCGCAAATATGGCGCCGCGGAAAGATCTTTTAATCGAATTCTTTAAAAGAAAAATTCTCTCGTGATCTTTGGCGATATAATTCCCGCTACGTAAATTAAAATTTCATTCCGCGGCTGGCCGAAATAAAATTTATTCGATATCCCGCAAATATCAATCGTATTTAATTTTCTTTGAATTAATAAAGAATATTGGTTCATATAAAATGCGTTGATAAATATTTCAAAATTGAAAAACTAAAGTATTATAAAATCGAGGATATGTATTATATATTCGTTAGAATTAAAATTGAGAACTTCGAGAGTTTCATTTGAGATGAATGTACGAAGCAAAGATAAACGGAATTTTACTAAAACTTGGATATTAAAGAAAATTATTTTAGTAGAAAAAAAAAAAAAATAGATATAAATTAAATTTGCTATCTATGCTTAAAATTCAATTGGATGGAAAGATATATATATATATATACGTACGTATTTATAATATTTTGAATTAGAATTCTTAAAAATGCAAGAAAGTTCTTTGTTCCAGAATTAATTTTAGCTTCCAAACAAACTTTTACGTATCATTGGAACATTCGCTCCTCGATTCACCAATTGACTCGCAATAAGCAAATAGGAGTTAAGAGAATCTCGAATCTCTATCCATTCGAACAAGGAACGCCTCTATTTCGAACGTCCTACATTTCCAATTTCCAGCGATGCTATAGTAATAATAGCGAGAAGGCATCGGATATTGTCACGTAGAGTGCAAATATGCGGTGGAAAGGAATATTCGACCGTCGAATCTCGGTCAATTCGAGTCATAACGGACTATCATATGGCGGCACAGAACAGTAGTTCGATCGTAACAAGGAATCGCACTATCGAATTTAACAGGCAACGGATACGACGGTAATAATAGTCAAGGCGTCGATCATTGCAATAATAATAGCAACACGCTATCGACTGGCGTTAGCCACCACTGGCAACGTGGTCGCCAGTGTAGAGCAGAGTGAAGCGGGCAGAGGCGGAGGGGAGAGAGTCGACGCCGGTGGTTGGGGGCTGATATCTGGCTAAGCGCGGGCGCAGTTGGATCGCGGTCTTCACCACGGCAGCATTTCGCTCTCACGGATCCCTTTACGCGCCACTCTTTCTCTTCTTCCTCTTTTTTTTTCTCTGTCGATTCTTCCTCGGACATCGTTCACTCCCACTTGCTCTTTTCGATCGTCCACTTATCCGCCTATCCATCTTACCGACTTTCTTCTTCCCCTCTCTAACCACCACTTAACCGCTGTACTTTCTCTCTCTCTCTCTCTCTCTTTCCTTTTCTTTCCTCCTTCCTTCCTTCCTTCCTTCCTTCCTTACTTCATACACCACCATGCCCATCTCTGTTCTCCTCTCTGTCGCCTCGACGTGGCGCGACTATTTCATTTCAGTCGCTCCACTACCGGTGGCTCTCGCGGTATTGCCCATGCGTGTACACACACGCGACGAAACGTGGCTCACGAGGAACGGAGTGTGCGTGCCCAATGACGAATGAGTGGCACTTAAGGAGAAGCATCACCGGGTAGAATCGTGATTGCGCGAGGCGAATGTTCGCGTTACCGCATCTCGGCACAAGATGCACAAGCCTGTCACGTGGAAATTCGATTCGCAAGAAATGCCTCGTTTCGTGTGAAAGTTATCCGATGTGCAAAGATTCGAAGAAAAAGTGTTTCGATGAGAGAAAGTGTTTCGAGGAGTCGATTCTTTATTTAGAACGAATTTCGAAAAAGTTAGGTTATGTGAGAATAAAGAATTATATTGTGTAACTGTCGACCATTTCTGTAAGTGATTAATCGTGTTTCGTTGCTTCGTAATTTTCTCGATATGATGATACATTGAAAGTAGTGCGACGATTCGTTGAAGGATTCGTGAAAAATAACTGCATGATCTGACAAGTGTATTAAATATTATAATACGAGACAAAAACTTATTAGATTAAGATTTTAACGTGAGATTGTTTTTTAAAAATTCAATCGCGTTACCGATATTCACGTGGCAGATTCATTGTTCCAACAGTGCTGATCTTAATACTAGCTGCGAACGTCTTTTCGTCGATCCGTTTCAGTGCCTGGTTTTCCGTGACGAGTTCTAACGTTAAATAGCGCGCTTCGCGATTGGTTGAGTGTTTCGTTGAAGAAGGAAAGATATGTCGGCCGAATATAACGTTGATTGAAGATAGGAGATGGAGCGTGCTTATTCGGAGACGGTGGATGCTCGGTGAAGTGTGAGAATGAATTTCTCGGCGTCAATTTTCAACGAGACGGGTTGGAAAAAAACGAGGGAAATGCAGCGGAGAAGAAAGGAACGCGTGGCTTCGACACGAATGCAATAGACACCTTTTATCCGTAACAGCGAGTCGACAACTGACACGACGCTAGGGTACGTTTTTTATTATGCGTTTATATATATAGCGATATATATATACTATTGGATTCAAAAATACGTGCTTTGCATTTTGATTATTATATATGTATATTATTAATAACTGGTAATAATAATATGTAAATTCTCGAAATATTGACGTATATTCCTGAATCACTTTGTATAATGATCGCTCAGCTGTTCACTATAGTTCACTCTTCGTTGATCCAACTATGACAACATTGACGCATTTTCATTATATTTACATTAGTTTGCATAATTTCCATTAAATTTTTTCACGAAAATTATTGGCCCTGCTCGACTAGAATATATCAGTTGCTGATAATTAAAATCTCTTTCGATCGGCTAGGAACATTTTAAAACCATCTCTATGTACAATGAAAATTCAATTTACTTGTTCATTCGTTTTTTTTATTCAGTATTTATTAAAAAATTTAACAAGAAAATTTTTGAAAAAAAAGACAAAGAAAGATATAATAAAATTTGAATTTATTTGGATGAAATTATTAATTCCGCCTATATAGAATTCAAATTTTCGATTTCAAACAAAATTCGTATTTATCTTTGTCTCTGTGCAAATTTCATTTTCAAAATTGACGCGTGCAACGGTCATCAAACTTCTCATCAAAGAGAAGAATCGAGTCAATAAGCGTAATAAATTTGGAATTTATATAGATTATTTGACGAACGAATTCGATTCCAACGAAGGCCTGGAAATTGAAGCGAAATCCACGCATTCGACCAAATGCAAAATTAGTACATCAAGCGTCGCAATGCACCTGCACGCAATTAATCCTGCCAATTATATAATATCGCGCAGGATCTCGATTTCGATTTTGATTTCGAAACAAGAAAAAAAAACATTTTATCAAAAAATTCATTCGTTCATTCGTCAATATATATTATTGAAAAAAATAAATTTTCGATAAGCATCATACAATTTTTTTTTTAAACATGGAAGTCGTTTAAAATCTAAATAAAGATTATTCGATATCTGAATCTAACCTTTGCCAATATGGAAATGATTGTCAATTTGCCTATAGTATAAGCTCGATTATTGACACGTAATACACAACGATGATAAATTCGACTAGATAATCGAAATTGTAAACATTCTGTAATTGTCATCGCGTCATTTTATGCCTACAGTTCCCCGCCCAAAATCTACAAATTATATAACAAATATTATTATCGTACATATTGTAATCTATACGATTCCTATTAGGCAAATGCTTATTCGATTGTGTTGCGTAATGATATTTGGTATCTGCAAATAACCAAATTGGACATAATCATCATGAATAGCTAATCAAAGATATGAGATAATGATCAATTATAAACGAGTAAAATCAAAATTTTACTTTTCAACGAAATTTATATTTTCCTTTTTTTTTTCACAAAATCTTTAATCTTTTGACCTCGAAATTTTCACTCTCTTTGTAAAATAATTCTAGGATTGCATTGTTCGACGAAATAACGATAATTAAAATCGACGAAGCGATCTTTATAAAATAATTGTCAAAAGGAATATCTCTCTCTCTCTCTCTCTCTCTCTCTCTCTCTCTCTCTCTCTCTCTCCCAAACAATTTTTCAAACTTTGAAAAATAATTTATCTTTCGAAAGCGTTGAAATCTATTCGAAAGAAAAACTGTTCTTCGAGCGACTTTCGTTCGCAATTTCGACGTGAACGGCGGCAAGTATATTTCTGTTTTGTTGCTGGCAGAGAAGAGATTCATCGCTCCACTCGAGCTGGCACGACATCGAGGCTGGTATCGCGAAATGTACCGGAAACGATGGACCGTGAAGGCGCTACGAATGGATTTATGGTATGGCGGCAACGGCGGGGATGGCTGGTACGCCAAGGCTCTGGCCAAGATCATCTGCGTTTTCTTCTTCTCGATACTGTTGCACGGTAAGCCGACTCGCAATACGTTTATACGTCCACCGCTTACCCGATAAGGAGGTTTCCTTCTTGTCGATCGAGCTCGTCACACACAAACAGAAGCTGTAACTTTAAAAACTTATTGCAGAGATTGTATCGCAGAGAGCCGCTCGTCCACGAAATTTCCTTCGTCGAAAAAAAAAAAGGGAAGATATTTTTTTTTATTTTCTTTCTCGATTTTTAAATTTTTTAAAAATTTTAGAAATTTTTTCGAAATCCTGATTAAAAATACGAGGATGATTTACTCTTCCTCCCCAAACTTTGAGATCATTAATCTTCAACTCTGTTAACATTTTTAACGATCAGTTTAAATTACGATCCGATTTCTTTTCAATAGGTTTTCATAATACCTGTTTTAATCGGGTTTGACCACGCGCGCAATTTGTTCAGGTTAAAATGGTCACGTTCATCTTTCGTTAATTAGAATCTCTCTGTTGCGCCTCGGTATAGGTGTATGTATACCGAGGCTGTTGATTATCTGCTCATTACGCCGGGTCTTTATCGTCTCGTTAATTCTCGGCAAAGTAATTTTCTCCCTTATCCATTCGCTAATTGGAACTTTCTCGTCCGATGTTTTTTCCCATATATAAATTTATATCCCTGCGACTTATAAAGAGAACTGTATCAAAGAAGTATAGATATAAATGTAACTGTTGTAAACTTTTTATTTTTTTTCATTTCATTGGAGAAGAGTAAATATATCCATATATTTTTAATTCGTATTTCAATTCTCGAACATAAATAAATGCAGATTATATATATAAAAAAAACCTGTATCAAAGAAATAAATATATTCACTTCAAAGTAGAGATGAATATTCTATTTAAAAAAAAAAAAAAGATTATATAATAATCTTCGAAACTTATGATACTTCTTATTTTTAAACTTCGTTCAAATACAAAGAAGAAGAAGAATGAATATATCCATATTTTTAATTCGTATTTCAATTCTCGAACATAAATAAATGCAGATTATATATATAAAAAAAACCTGTATCAAAGAAATGAATATATTCACTTCAAAGTAGAGATGAATATTCTATTTAAAAAAAAAAAAAGAAATTATATAATAATCTTCGAAACTTATGATACTTCTTATTTTTAAACTTCGTTCAAATACAAAGAAGAAGAAGAATGAATATATCCATATTTTTAATTCGTATTTCAATTCTCGAACATAAATAAATGCAGATTATATATATAAAAAAAACTGTATCAAAGAAGTAGATATATTCACTTCAAAGCAGAGATGAATATTCTATTTAAAAAAAAAAAAAGAAATTATATAATAATCTTCGAAACTTATGATACTTCTTATTTTTACTTCGTTCAAAGAAGAAGAAGAATGAATATATCCATATTTTTAATTCGTATTTCAATTATATTTGAACTTATATATTATTGAGACACGAGACACGTTTGCAGAAGGAAAAAAAAAAATTACATATTCTAATGCATATTCATTACTTACCCAACGACGATCTTAAATACTTTAAATATATTTATTTCCAGTAACGTCGATTATTTCGTCCAAACTTGTTCACCCAAAAATTCTGCGAAGCACGTTGAACCATCTTTTAAAAAAAAATATGAAGAATCGCGTTTCACGGAAGGAAATATCCCTGCGGGTGGTATAATTTAAAAATTCAGAACCAGTTCCTTTTTTTTTTCTCTCTCTCTCTCTTCCAAACCAGGTCGGTTCCACGCACGAAACATCTCGTCCGCGATCCGCGCGCACGTTGAAAAACAGTGGTTGGGTGGGGGAAAAAACGGTTGGTGGAAACGCGCGCAACGAGGCGCGAAGGGGAAAAGGTGGGGGAAGTCAGAAAGTGGAAATTAACGTTAACCGATGCGCGGGCATCGGGCGGATAAAAACGCGTTGCGGGGAAACAATGATCTCTGCCGACTTTGCAAATGTTGTTGCGGTCGGCCAACGGCCTATCGTGTATCGCCGTTTTAAAAAGCGGGTATACAACCGTGTATACCCTACATATGTACCAAGCCCACGCGCGGCTTGCTTGCCCAACCGAATATATCCCGTCCAACTTTTTACACTGTGCGCTCCTCTCTCGGCCTATCGATTCCTATTATCGTTTAATGAACGTCGAATATGTATTTTCCCTGTTTATCTTCACTCGATCTATGATTTTTTTTCTGTCGAGCATTCGTGAAATATATTTGCGAAAGATTGGAATTAATCAAATTTCGTCGAGTTTTTTCTCGACGAGGCGAAGAAGAATTCGATCGTTTAATGCGAGAAACGTAAGTCTTCAGTAGCCAATCGGAAACGATTCCAGGACGAGATAAGGGCGTGTAGGTATTTGTTGTGAATCGTCTACTTCTGTTTACTCTCTCTCAACAACTTTCAACAAAGGGGGAATCCTTTTCTCTCCAAAAGAAGAAGAAGAGAAGGAAGATGCAAACTTTTAAATCATAAATATTGAAACTAGGTTGCTCGCCAAATTGTCCTTTTCGAAACGATCTGTTCCGCCGACAATCTGCAAAGCGGAACCAGACTTTTTCGAATAAATTTCACGATATTTTCTTTCCCTCCCTTTTCAATCCGTTAAATCGATTTAAATAAATAAAATATGGAAAAGCACTCGACAACGATCAATCTCAATCTTCATCTTTGATTTTTCGTTGTTTGCAATTGCAGAGGTTTCTGAAGAAGAAAGAAATCTAAGTTTTATGAGAATCTCTCTCTCTCTCTCTATCTATCTATCTATCTAAAAGGAAAGATGTAAGTTAGTTAGTTACTGCTACACTCTGTGCGTGTAAAGGAAATCTGGTTTTCGGAAGGAAGCCAAAGAGACTCGATTTCCAAAACAAACTCGACCATTTGCCTCCGGTAAACACGCTCCTTTGAAAATTCGATGCGTGTTCCATCGATATTAGGATCGCGATATCCATCCTCCATGTATCCTCAGCCTCTCTCTCTCTCTCTCTCTCTCTCTCTCTCTCTCTCTCTCTCTCTCTCTCTCTCTCTCTCTCTCTCTCTCTCTCTCTCTCTCTCTCTCTCTCTCTCTCTCTCTCTCTCTCTCATCTATATCACACACACACACACACACACACACACACACACACACACACACACACACACACACACACACACGCACGCACGCACGCACGCACGCACGCACGCACGCACGCACGCACGCACGCACGCACGCACACGCACACACACACACACACACACACACACACACACACACACACACACACCTATCTCTCTCTCTCTCTCTCTCTCTCTCTCTCTCTCTCTCTCATCGAGTACACACCATCACATGTCTGCGTTAATTTAACTGGGAGAGTTATCCGTTGCAAAGATGGAGATTATTTATTTATACAGGGATTCGTGGATGGATATTTTGTTCAGGCGTCTGAAAGTGGTCTCGGAGCTGGATTTCGAATTTGTTCCGCTCGCTTCCGTCGAGAGGCGTATAATAATAATGTAAATAGTAGAATTGAGTTTGTTAAAAAGTTGTTATAAATAAAGTTTGTGGAGTGAGTTAGGAACGAGTAAAGAGAGGTTTCTATGTATTTTGTTATCTCCATTATCTACAAATCAACGACAATAGTTATTTTTTTCAATTATTTCATCTTTGTCCCTTAATCTCTGAAATTAGATTTTTAAATCATTTAATACTTAGAATTTTAATTAAATGTTTCACCCTTCCTGTTCCTTGATCTCCAAAATTAAATTTTTTAAATTAAATCACTTGATATTGTCATTGAAATTAACTGAATCATTTTCGTCCCTATTCCTTAATTTCTAAAATTAGATTTTTAAATAAAATTAGAATTAATTATTTCCACGATTTAATTAATTCCTTCTCCAAAATTAAATTTTTAAATTAAATCACTTAATAAATATCGTTTTAATTAACTGAAACCATCATTTTCTCGATCCAGTGTTTCGTATCTATTCCTTAATTTTTAAAATTAGATTTTTAAATAGAATCACTTGATACATATCATTAGAATTAATCAGAAATCGTTTCACTCTTATTCCTTAATAAATTAATAAATTAACCATTTCCACGATTAATTTTCAATAATTTCATCATCGAACATTTCGAATTATTCATAGAATTAATTCGAATATCGTTTTCCAAGAATTGTTACGCAAGAAGTCGCGTATAAACAATTTTCATCTGTTTTTTCAGAGGATCGTGAAAAACCGGTTCGATTCGCCGCGCTTTTAAATACGATCCGAATATCTTTGAAACCGAGTCTACCTACCGGATATTTGTGGAGTAAGTTTCGCGCTGTATTTGCACTATTGCAACCCGCGTCAAAGAGAAATTGAAACGCGGAGCGTAAACCGCATTACTCGTGTATGACTCGTCAACGTACCCGTAATACCGCTTGTCGAATAAACCTAATTCCATCCGTCAAATATTGCCGCCAACTTTCCTGCTTCGAATTCTTGAAACTCGAGACGCACCGCTGTCGACTTTCCCCCACCCTTCCACTCTTCCTTCGCCCCTCCCCTTCTCCACCAGTCGGAGAAGCATCACAAAGCTGTTCCGTCCAGCTTTTTCGAGTCGCAGCAACGAAACTTTTCGATTCTCGAATCGTGGCGGATCTTTTTTGATCTTTTTAAGAATCGAATTATCAAAAATCGGATTATCATCCATTGGATATATTTCTTACTCAACAAGTAAGTTTTCGATCCGATCGCCATCTTTTCTCTTCTTCTTCTCATTTCGAAGTATCAAGTGGCTTCATTAGTAGCTACTTTCTCTCTCTTTCTTTCTCTGTTTTTGATATATTGCATGTACTTTTCAAGTTTCATATTTTATAAGGTGCGATAGATCAAATGAGAGACGTCGATGTAAAAATACATCGGCGATGGTGGCGCACTCTCTTAAAGTTTGATGGAGGTAATCGACGACCAATCCCCTCTCTTGATTTCGACGACTGGCCAATGATAGCTGTTGGTAACCGGTGCCCTCTCTTAATTTTGATGCACGAACAGTCACAATAATTAACAATAATTAACAATCGTTTGCTTAATCTCTCTCTCTCTGTTATGGAATCGTAAAAATGATAGGTCGATCGAACGATAATTGCATGAATAATGAATAATAAAATACGAGCAATAATTCTGTTATTCTTATTCGGTTTTTAAATTATTAAATCTAATATTTCCTATGATATTTTCGTAATTAATAAATGTAATTAATTAATAATAATCTCTCTTATGGATTATAGATTCAGTTTTTTAAATTATTAAATCTATTTTCTATTTTATTGTTTTATTTTAGTATTTCCTACGATATTTTCGTAATTAATTAATGATAATCTCTCTCTTACAGAGAGGATTAGATAGATCGATCGAACGATAATTATAACAAAATACAATACGATAATTGTTATTCTTGTTTTTTAAATTATTAAATCTATTACTACTTTACGTAAGTGGAAATTCCTGGACGACGGGATACACATTTAACAACGTGGCTAGGGTGGGTTAATTCAAGGAAGGTAGCTGAATCGATCCATCATCTGCGCTTTAACTATGCAAGGAGGAAGAAGGATGGTTGCTCTAACGGATTATCACCCATTGAATTTCGCCTTCTTGATTGTAAAAAGAAAAAAAAAACGAAATCAAATCCTCTCTCAAGAATATGAAGCTACTTTTGATCGTCATCTTCTTTCTTCTTCTCATTTTCGAATGATATATAAACTATCTCTTTTCTTCCTTTTCTTTCTTCTCTCTTATCGTTAGAGACTCCTCTAGGGTCTGGTGGAAAAAATTTCCAGATCGATAAAGAAGAACTCTTTTATTTCTCACTGTACGCGATAATATTTCAATATCGTACGATGTCTGTGAAATTAAGCAATCGATACAAGTTCCTCTGAGATGCATAGAAATTCTAATGAGACGCGTGCAAGTTTAATCGATTAACAATAGATAGCATAAACCGAGCGTAAACCTGTCAATCAACCATCCGCAAAGCGGAAGAATCGTAGGCCTGACCGAATATACGGTATTACTACTTTCGTGTCCGACAATATCGACAGTGTAATATATGATCGAAATGTTTTCTCGCAAGATTTATGCAAGGTGAATACGAAAAGTCGAATTCAAAAATTTGATAACATTCGATATATCGTCAGAGAAATTACTTTCTCTCCTTATATTAATTATTATTATATTATTATATTATATTATATTAATTATTACGAAACGTCACAATCGAATGGAAGAATTAGCTACGACGAAATATATTCTCTATCCACATTCATTCGCGTATAAAAAGTTCCAATAAGACACATGCTTCCTTACGTATCTTTGTATTCTTGTATCGAAATTATTAAACGAATTATTAAACAACGAATCGAGAAAGTTTGTTTAACGTCATTTAACATAGTTCCAGCTGTAAAATTCTACTCTGGTTTATTAACAATGTATGTAGATTTATATAATAATAAAATTTGGATCTTTTTCAAAGGGGTCGAATATACGGAAAGAGAGAAACTTGAAATCTTTCGATTTCGAGCCTTGCTCTAATTCAACGTAACGAATTTGGGGAGTGTCGGTCGTGGATCGATCGATACGAAAGAATATCGAAATTGAAGTGGAACGGTAGAAGAAGACGTTTTTTTAAAACGTTTCGAATTATTGATTGAGAATCGATCGAGGATCGATAGATAATTGTTTGAAGGAGAGAAGGAAAGCTGATCGTGCGAAATTGGAATTTTTTACTTTTTCTCTCGAGAAAATTGTTCTTATTCGAGAAAATTACGAAATAATTAGAGAGAATCGCGTCGAATTAGAATAGGAGGCGATGGTAAATTCCAAGCGTTTCAACTGACTTTTCAACGCTTGGAATCGATTAACCCTTTTACAGGGGCACAAGACTCGGGCACATTTAAAATTGAATTTCTTTCTCTTCCCGAGAAAGAAAATTCTTCTTATTTTGGGATTGGGAAATTATTTGACGTGGATTATTTCAATCAATGGAAATTCAAGGAAATTTCATCGATGAAATTAATGGAATAAGAGCACTTGTACGGCTCTTATTAAATTACTTTTATTCTCTGTGACAGCTCGTTTGGGGAACGTTCACTGTTTTGTCGATCGTAACACTCCAGGTTGTCTATCTCTTTCCAGCTGATTGGAGAATTACTCGATCGATAACGCTCCTTCGCGTCTCGAGTCGACCAATCTTAAAAGCGATTCATTAAGTTTTTAACTCGTAACCAGTACGATACTTACTTCAAGATTTAAAATAAATTATTCCTAAACTCAATAATATATACGTATACATATATATTACTTCCATATTTTCTTATTAATCGAATCGTAGATTCATATTCGTGAACTTGAAAGTATATTCCACTCAATCGGTATTTTCGTGTATCATAGATTCGTATTCGTGAGCTTGAAAATATATTCCACTCACCAATCAATATTTTCAATATATATATATATTCGTGAACTTGAAAATATATTCCACTCACCAATACTCGATCAATATTTCAAAATAGAGTTATATACTGTAAATACATATTATTTTTCTTCAGTGGATATATTGTTGTATCTATAAATTTCAAATACACATATATATATATATATATATTCTTCTATATATTTTCCTATTAACAATCGAGTGGATTTTTCACAGTAGGAAAAAGATTTCTCGTGGCGCGGATTCAAAGCGACAAATAACGCGAGTCACCGCGATGTCGAGGCCGGTCGATATATCAACGGGCAATTTACGATGTTGTTACTGTACAGATACGGGACAGCCCTTTTTCTCCCTCTCCCTTTCCCGAACGACGAAATATGGAACAATCGGGTAACAAATCTGGAATTTATAACGGGATCACCCGTTTAAGTCGATGACGCCCCTTTCTTCCTCCTCTTTCTCTACTCGCCAAACTGCCTCCATCTCTTCACTTCGGGTTTTCGAAGGATAAGGAATAGAACTTGCGACGATACGCGCGCCATCTGTTTATTCGATGCGTGTATATATATGTATAGCGAATCAGCTTCGCTTCGCTTTCGAAAATTTTTCCCGTCCAATCGAATTTCTTCGAATATTTTATTTCTTTCTCTTTAATTTCGAGAGATGGATTTTCTAGAATAGTGTTTTTCTGTAATATTTAAGGGGATATTCGAGAGCAGTTCGTGACGAGTTGATGAATATGAAACGGAAGAGGAAGAAGAGTTTTTTTTTCTAGATGAGTCTGTGTATTTTGAGTATTTTTCTTTTCGGTTTAGTACAAGTCGTCGTTACCGCGCGACCATTTTGAATTTTTCACAAAGTTTTGCAACCGTTTTTTTCTTTCTTTTTTTTTATCGTACTTATCGAAAATCAATATACCCGGTAAAAGCAGAAATATTCTCCTCGATTTTTGACGATAATTTATTATCCTTTCGCTTAAAATCTTTGATACTCAATCGAAGGTATTTCAAGTCCTTTCTCTTTCTCTCCATTAATGTTTTTAACTCAAGTTACGAGACTTTTAATAATAACAAGGCAAGCTTCCAAATCTTTCAATTACCATTTCTTTTTCGTGATGTATTTTCACAAGTTGCACGCCTCCCTTTAACTTTTATAAAATTGAATCTAATCGATCAAACGTTAACTACGATATTTCGATCAAAGATTGTTTCGATAATATAGCGTGATATTCTAAGAGTGGATATAAATTTCACGCTCGTTTAAATAATCTCGTAAAGAGAAATCGACGCGAAGCTGTGACACGGAAAGAAAAAAAAAAAAACGGAAGTGGTTTCGTAAGATAATAACGAAATTGAATTACGAAAGAGGGATAGCTCGAGAGCTTCTCATTTGATTCATCGCGCGTCGAATACAGATGACACGATATAAAATTGTTGGATCGTTCGTGGGATCTACGATCTTCGATAAAAAAAAAAAGAAAAAGAAAAAAAAAGAACGCACGAGGCGTTGAAGAGCACGTCGAGGAAGAGAATTATTACGAGCGGATTTACGATCGAAGGAAATTTCTCTCGATCCAACCGTTGCCTTCGATAAATTAATTACTACCGGTCACCCGGTAAATGAAATAAATATCGATCGTCGCGTGAAATCGGATCCACGCGATGGAGAAACTAACCAACGAGAGATTGTTCTCAACGTGCGAAGAGATGCGAATTTTGTCGAGACGTGGCGACCGACGGCGCGAGGACGAGTGCCGCTTTCGAGAGAAGAACTTGGAACGGTCTTCGACTCGTACGTTCGTTGGAAAAAGGATTCGGCGTGGGTGGAGCGTGAAACGCGGTCTTGGGACTGGAGACGACGTTTTCCAGCCGAATCAATCTCAACGGCGAACGCCATCATCCTGTTCGAGAAGAATTATTGCGAACACTTGCAGGATCAGTTTTCTAGAAACAGTGGACTCCGTGGGCAGCGTAGTCCGATTCCGTACGAATTTTTCTTGGATCGACAGATGTCGCTTGATCAGGGAACTCGGTCTATGACGTCACTGGCCGCTCGTGTGCTGCCATCTCGCGAAACGAGCATGGAGAGAGGATTTACGAGCTGCTTTTTTGCAGTTCGAACGGAATATTTGTAACCGTCTTTTCAACTCTAGTCGCCTTGAACGAAACACAAAGACTTTAGAATGTTGCGAATAAATTAGCGATAAATTTTTATTAGCGCTTTGCTCTTGATTTATAATAAAAAGTTTGCAATAAATTAATTATATACGAGCTAATAAAAATTTGATATTTGATTTTATCTCTTTGAATCGAAGTGTGTTGTATAATCTCTTTTCTTGAAATCTTCGATCGAATATAAACGAGAATCGGAATATATTGCGATCGATTTTTTGATCCGAGAAAAATTTGACTGGCCAACGGAGAACAATTGGTTTGGCATGGCCAATAAATTCAAGAAAAATATTTCTGGATCGAAAAACGTTGGATGAATGATGTTACTCTCTCATCCAATTTTATATTCTTCTATCTTATTTTCCTGGCGTATCGATTTCTCCCAGTAACATTCGTATTCGAATGATTAATCCATCAAATATCTGATATTTTTTAGGCCAAATCGAAAAAACAAAAAGCAAGGAAATCCAAGGAAACGAGTATATAAATACTTAATATACAGTATCGATTGACGAATAATTTTTCATAGATCGTAATTTATTTCTACAATTTCGTTATTAAAAATAATTGTAATTATTTTTAATATAAATTCTGTAGAGAAGTAAGAAATCAATATAAAATTATTTCATCGATTGAAAAAGATTGATCTCCTCCCAGTGAGTTTCAATTCTCGATTCGATAATGCTGAATGATCTCTCGATGGCGGCTTGTCGATGCGTATAAGTAAGTGTTACTGGGCGAGCAAGTGAGAGACTTGTTTTCCCCTTCTCGTTCGCCCCATTGATCGATGATTTTTCCCCCTTTTTTGGAAAACCAATCAAGGAACACGGTCATGCTCGTTCCTTCCGCATTGTCGAACGTTCTTCATGGAGACCGGATGTCTGGAACGAAATGAAACGTTTGAGTTTTTTTGAGGGATTTTGTGGTCGAGAAGAAGACTGTCACGAATCGTCTCTTCGAATTAGAAATCCTGGTTCATGCGTCAAAAATGTAATAATTGAATAAATCTACTTGGATAATATTTGTTGTTCAAAGCATGATGATAATTAGTAGCAGCGAACGAAAAGATATAACGTTATTCAAGAATTTTTCAACAAGTAATTATTTCAAGCATTTTTTCTAACAATTCGATAAATTATCAAAATTATAGAAAAGGAGAGGATCTTGGGATTATCTGGTTAAAAAAACTTTGGAACTCGTGTCACCATCCCTCACGACATTCCAACATGATGGATTAAAGAAAAACTTAAATTTCTTACCTCTTGCAAACTTAATTATCTTTATCAAGAACATCGATCCAGCAAAATCAACTTCTTCCCCGTCTTGAAAATACGATTATTATTTATTACGAAATACGAGATAAACGGCTATAAACGGAGGAAGAAGTTTGACCTTACGCCGAGGCGGAACAAGTTGGCGTGGACCGGTTCAAATTCGAATCTGGAAAGTTGGGCCGACCCCTTTGGCAATCTGCCAGAACAAACCGCCGATGTCTACATCCTCTTTCTCTCTCTTCTCCTCCTCTTTCCCCCCTCCCCTCTCCGCCATTTTCAATTTCGCGGATCGATATTCGCGGCTGCGAAAAAAACTGCGTGTGCCTCGCTTCGAAAGAAAGAATTTTGCCAACAATCGTATTTGAGAACAAAGAAGAGGGGGAAGGCGTTTGATTCTCGGAGGAGGATTTGTCTTTCGAATCGAGAAGGAATTAGATTGGGAGAGAAGCGTTTTTCAAATTTTGCGGATATTTACGATAGTGTTTCGAGCGGTTGCGAATGAAGTTTGTCGAGTTTTGCTGATCGAGAACAAAAAAGAATGATTTATTTCGTTTATTTTTATGTGGTAAAATGTAGAAAAATTTGGGACGGCCGTTATATTCGATATCGGGTGTAATAAAAAGGGATTTGATATTGAATAATTTTTGTTCGTTTTTATTTAAATCGTCGAAATTTTTGTACCTTTTAAATGTAAAATGTGTAAGGAGATATAATTATGGTGAACGATATTTTTAAAATTCAAATTTTTAAAAGATTTGTATTTGCGTTTCTGATATAAATTGATGTGTCGATATTATATTATTACTCTGTCGGTAATTTTATGACAATTCAATGTTCGATGCACGAAGTATAGATTATAATAAAAATTGAAATAGATCCTTTCCTTTCAGAAAACGTTCTTCCTAGTTTCTGATTATATATTTCTATTTCAAAAGTATATGTAAATACGTGTCGATATCACATTATTCTAATTTTATGATAATTCAATTCATGATACAATATATAGGTTATATAGGTTATAGATATGTCGTGTCAATGATAATTTTTTTTTCTTCTTCTCTATTCAGAGAAATAATAAGATTGAATCAAGTATCGTAAATTTATTTTAAAATAGAAAATCCTTTCCTTTGAGAAACCATTATTTCTATCTCTAAATAATGGACCTTATAATTTTCACTTTATTCAACTATTCTGAGAGAAGAAAATAATCCTGTCTACATTAGAAGGATATAAAATGCATTTTTTGCTGAAAAAACTTTCATAAATTCATTGTTAATACACATTCATGTAAACTAATTACCAAATTGTATTATCTAAATTGAAATTGATATAGGCTAGAGATATTGATGAGAGAAACATGTAAGAGTTGTGTTTAAAAAAGTAATGAAACTATTATAAATTTATCTTGAAATAGATTCTTTTCCTTTGAGAAGGCATTATTTCTATCTTTGATAATAGGTTACTGTTTCCAGTTTATTCAACTACTCTGAAAGGAGAAAATAATCCTAGAAGGATATGAAATGCATTTTTTCTGATAATAAACTTGAAACAAACTTTTATCGTTTTCAGTTATTCAACCATTCTGAAAGGAGAAAATAATCCTCTCTAAATTAGAAGGATATGGAGGCTGTAGGAAATGTATTTTTTATTGAAAAAAATTCGCACAAATACACGCCGTTGATACAAAACGTTCGTATAAAACTAGTTTACCAAATCGTTGGTATTATCCAATTGAAATTGATACAGATCAGATATACATATATATATATATATATATATATATATATATATATATATATGAAATAGCAAAATGGCGTTTATTATTTTTCAATACACGTATCCCTCGTATTATTCCTCGTATCACGTTCAATCCGCGAGTCGTCAATCGTCGACGTTGAAAGGGACACGTTTTTGATTTGTAATATTCTATCTCGCAACAAACGCAATTTCCATTTGCACGAAGATGAAACGAACGAATAAGGGGGAAACAATATTTATAAACGATAACAAATGGATAACGTATATGCAACGTATATTCCCTCCTATTCGATTAATCAATTTAATTAACTGTCCCTCCTCCTACATTCGATTGATTCGATCGCGAAAGAAACGAGAAAAATGTTCTCTTTGAGAACAGGCCTCGAAATACCGTGGGTATATATAAATTTCCTAGGGATATCCGAATCAAGCCACCATTTCGCTGGGACCAACCGCAATGTTTTTTCCTCTCGAAAATTGCTCGATGACATCCAATTCGACCAATTCTCGTCGCATCTATCATTTCGATTCGTCGATGTCGAATCGACAGCTCTAACTGAATCCTCGATCGCAAATTCACGCTGTGGATCCCTCCCCCTGCCATTGACGGGTAAACGCCATTTTTTTAAGAACTTGCTTAAAAAATGCTTTGCACAATTTGCACGGATCTTGTCTTCATCGACGTCGATATTTTCATTAAGATACATTCGTCAAAGATTATAGATAGAAAAAGTATACGCTTAATGAATATTGACATAATTAAAGCGTGAAATATTGAAGATAAAGTGTACGTATTAATTATTATCGTCAATTTGTGTGATAAAATGGCGTAATGGGAGGGGGAGGAGAGATAGCAGAGGTATGTAATATTCTTACATATCGCTGCTAACGTTTTCCACGTTAAAAAACGGGCAAAGCGTTTTAAGAGGATTACGCGCTTAGTGTCTTATCGTTAAGATACGTTGTCTGCAGTTGTCAGCAATTTTCCTCAGTCTCTCTTCTGCTCTTTGTCTCTCCCTCCGAGTAATAAGAACCTTTCTTATTATCTTTCTTCCAGAGAGTTTTTAATGGGTCGTCGAAACGATGATTTATTCGTTCCACGCGAAAAGACCGTGGGACGGACTTATTATTAAGGAAGCTCCGCGTGGAATTGTTAAAGAGATCTCCCTCCTGCCTTCGCAACAGGACACAAAGGTATTTCTTTCCGTGAATCGGGGATCCGTGAAACAATCCTCTCCAAAACCGTTTAACAAAAGCGGACGCGTCGCTCGCTCTCTGGACCATCTTCGACTTCGACCAATTAAATTCCGTGATAAACCGTAAACTCGTTCCTCGACAACCATTGTTTCGATATATATAATATTCCGTCGTTTTAACAAGAATTTGATTCTCTCGATTTTGGTCTTCAAATGTCTCATAGTCTTCAACTAACCTTGATCTTCAAATCTTGATCTTCATCCTCGAACGATTTCTAAGGAAAGAGAGATTTTTTAAATCAGTATCTGTCATTTTAATAATAATGATAATAATAATAATAATTTAATTTTAAATCTGTCATTTTAATAATAATTTAATTTTCATCTATTTTTAACAATCGTTTTTAAAAATTTCAAAAAGTAATTCGACTAACCTTGATCTTCAAATGATTCTCGAACGATTTCTAGGGAAAGAGAGATTTTTAAATCAACATCTGTCATTTTAATAAGAATTTATAAGAAATTAAATTTAATTAAATTTCATCTATTTTTAACAACAATCATCTTTAAAAATTTCAAAAAGTTCGACTAACCTTAATCTTCAAATGATTTTTAAATCATATTTTTTTTTAATGTTGTCTTGCTTAATTCGAGGCTTTTTCTTCTTTTAATTGCATCTTCTTCACAACTATTGTTTTGATATAATAACATTTTAATAAGAATACTATTTTTAACAACGACACGGTTTTTAAAAATTTTTTAAAGTAATTCAACTAACCTGATCTTCAAATGATTCTTGACTCTCGAACAATTTCTAAGAAAAGAGAGATTTTTTAAATCTGTCATTTTAATAATAATTTAATTTTCATCTATTTTTAACAATTATTTTTAAAAATTTCAAAAAGTAGTTCAACTAACCTTCATCTTTAAATGATCTCGATTCACGAAGGAAAAAGAGATTCTTAAATCAGTATCTGTCATTTTAATAAAAATTTAATTTTCATCATGATTCTCGAACGATTTCTAAGGAAAGAGAAATTCATTAGATCGGCATTCATTTCGATAAAAATTTAAATTTCATCTATTTTTATCAACAACCATTTTTAAAAATTTCAAAAAGTTCAACTAACCTTGATCTTCAAATGATTTTTAAATCAGTATTTTTTTTTAATGTTGTCTTGCTTAATTCGGGGCTTTTTCTCCTTTTAATTCCATCTTCTTGACAACTATTGTTTTGATATAATAATATTTTAATAAGAATACTATTTTTAACAATGACACGGTTTAAAAATTGTAAAAAGTAGTTCAACTAACCTTCATCTTCAAATAATCTCGACTCTCAAAGGAAAGAGATATTCTTCAATCAATCATTTTAATAAAAATCTAATTTTCATCATGATTCTCGAACGATTTCTAAGGAAAGAGAGATTTTTTAAATCAGTATCTGTCATTTTAATAATAATAATAATAAGAAGAAGAATTTAATTTTCATCTATTTTTAACAACGGCACAATCGTTTTTAAAAATTTCAAAAAGTAATTCGACTAACCTTCATCTTCAAATGATTCTCGAACGATTTCTAGGGAAAGAGAGATTTTTAAATCAACATCTGTCATTTTAATAAGAATTTATAAGAATTTATTTTCATCTATTTTTAACAACTATTTTTAAAAATTTCAAAAAATTCGACTAACCTTGATCTTCAAATGATTTTTAAATCAGTATTTTTTTTTAATGTTAACACGGGGCTTTTTTTCCTTTTAATTCCATCTTCTTGACAACTATTGTTTTGATATAATAATATTTTGTTATTTTAATAAGAATACTATTTTTAACAACGGCACAGTTTTTAAAATTTTTAAAAAGTAGTTCAACTAACCTGATCTTCAAATGATTTTGACTCTCGAACGATTTCTAAGGAAAGAGAGATTTTTTAAATGTCATTTAATAATAATTTAATTTTCATTTATTTTTAACAATCATTTTTAAAAATTTCAAAAAGTAGTTCAACTAACCTTCATCTTCAAATGATCTCGATTCTCGAAGAAAAGAGAGATTCTTAAATCAATATCTGTCATTTTAATAAAAATTTAATTTTCATCATGATTCTCGAACGATTTCTAAGGAAAAAGAAATTCATTAGATCGGCATTCGTCATTTCGATAAGAATTTAAATTTCATCTATTTTTATCAACAACCATTTTTAAAAATTTCAAAAAGTTCAACCAACCTTGATTTTCAAATGAATAACTTCGAAGGAAAGACAGATTTTTAAATTAGTATTTTTTTTTAATGTAATCCTGCTTAATAATCCTGGTACTTTTTCTCCTTTTAATTCCATCTTCTTGACAACTATTATTTTGATATAATAATATTTTGTTATTTTAATAAGAATACTATTTTTAACAACGACAATTTTTAAAAATTTCAAAAAGTAGTTCAACTAACCTTGATCTTTAAATGATTTTAACTCTCGAACGATTTCTAGGGATTTCTAGGGATTTCTAAGGAAAAAGAGATTCTTAAATTAGCATCTGTCATTTTAATAAGAATTTAATTTTCATTTATTTTTAACAACGTTACAACGGTTTTTAAAAATTTTAAAAACTAACCTTGATCTTCAAACGATTCTTGACTCTCGAAGATTGTTAAATCAGTATCTCCAATATCTTTGATTATTTCGAAGAATTGAAAGGACGTATTTCTTTAAACGTTTACCTCGTCTAATTAAATTAGAATTTCTTTCGAAGGGGATCTTAATAGCGACGTTGTGCACGTGTTACACACTACTTCTTCCGAATAAACTTGTCCCCGGTTGAACGACGGTGTTTTTTCCTCTCCTTTTAATTCCATCTTCTCGAGACATTTCACCGACACCGATTATTCAGCGTCTCTCGTCGTCGTCGTCGTGTCTCCCTCTTCTTCCAGAACGAGCAGCTTTTCCTCCTCTCCACTCCTCTCGAACCGCAAACGAACGAAATTACGGCGAGTCTCTCCAAACGCCACACGGGTTTTTAAACGACGGCCGACGACGCGGTTTTCAATTCGAAAGAAAACTCGTGGAGGATAAATTGGTTATGAAAATTCATGAGGAGGCGGGATCGGTTCCCAACTAGCGAATAGAAATTAAATCTACCGATTTAATTCGTCACCGTCCCACCAGGGGAAGTGTAATCATTATATTATATCGGTCGGTATTATAATTCCTGTAATTCGTTGGTCGGGGCGTACGATTCTTCGATTCATATCGATCGATACATCAGGTTGGAAGGGAAACGGCGAATCGGTGAGTTTTGCCTCGCCTATTTTTCACCTTTCACAGCCCGTCGAATTTTCTCGCGAAGCGAGGAACGCTCTTAACGGAAAACAAATATTTGTGCACGGTGTATAAAGTGGGAGAGGGGGGACGGAAAAAAGTTCGGCTCGGTCGGTAAAGTCACCCACCGTCACAGTCGTGACGGTCGACCTGGCTCGAGAAAAAAAACGTTCTTCCTCTCGTTTCACGGTTTGCCGGCAAATCCGGCGGAAGGAGGAAAAAGTTCTTTCCTATCCTCGACTTCTTATTA
Source organism: Apis mellifera (assembly GCF_003254395.2). Lineage (NCBI taxonomy): Eukaryota > Metazoa > Arthropoda > Insecta > Hymenoptera > Apidae > Apis > Apis mellifera. Next base: position 14,775,821 of record NC_037643.1, on the reverse strand, counting down.
ACGCGTTTTATGCCATTTTCTCGAGTCTTTGGCCCAGAATCATCCAAGATCCTCGAATCTTGTTCCCGTTTCTTCTGCGAGTTTCGATTGATAGAATGACGTGGAAAGGATCTCTTCTCCGTTTCTTCCTTTTCTCTCTCTCTCTCTCTCTCTCTCTCTCTCTCTCTCTCTCTCTCTCTCTCTCTCTCTCTCTCTCTCTCTCTCTCTCTCTCTCTCTCTCTCTCTCTCTCTCTCTCTCTCTCTCTATCTAAATTATCTTTTGAATCTGGAGTTAAAGGAGGGTACTTTTTCGGATCCTCTTCTGTCCTCCTAATTTCTTTTCGAAATTACCTTTTGGAATTATAGGAATTTGGAAATTATCTTGAATCTCTGAAAGAGTCCAATGCGGAAACTGTTGGTGGATCCTCTCCTCTGGAGTTCTTTCTTCGATTGATGGAACGATATGGAAATAACCTTGGCGGGATAATCCTCTGTTTTCCGTTTTTTATTTCTGATACAAGAAGAATCCTAGACTTATCTTCTGCGAATCTTGGATTAAAGCGGAAAGACCCTTTTGAATCTTCTTCCCCCTCCTCTTGTTGATAAAACGACATGGAAATATCGCTGCTGGATGTGCTCTCTGTTCTCCCGCTTCCTTCTTCTGGAATTCTTTATTCCAATATTCGACGACAGTTAACAATTCCTTTCCTCCCCGGTTGGTTGCTTTGTTGGTTAAATGCACGCTTTGGCGACATAGGGAAGGGGATAAAAACGAAATATGATTGACATTAGGGAAACAGATGCAGATTCCTACGCTGGAATTCTTCTGTGAAGGAAGGGAGCAAAAACGTCTCCTCCTTTGTGTTTATATCGTGTACATGTAACTCTATGTGTATGAAACGTTCAACGAGCTGATGTTGTCTTCGCCGACAAGAAAACGTTCCTCCGTTTCCAAATATCTTCCCTAGAAATCTTCCCCTCTTGCTTTTTCCATCACAATTCTGTATTCTATATTCGGGGGAAAAAAGATAAAATCAGAATCGTCATTTTTATTTATTTATTTTAAATAACTGAATAAAAAAGATAAATAAATATAATTACGTAAATAATTTACGTAAATAAATACCTGGTGCTTGACCGCGCTTATTGAATAAATATTTTACGTCACTTTAAATAACCAAGAAAACTCGAGAAAAAAATATATTCTTCCAATAGATGAACAGATCTTAATCTTCCGAAGATTATATAACGCAGCTTCGTAACTGAAAAAAATAAAAAAATAAAAAAGGAGAAAAAAAGAAAAAAGAAAGATTGCGTGGATAGAAGGTTACCAACGAATGGTAATTCCTACTTGTACGTTTATGAAGAGCGTTCGCAGTTGATGAGATCCGGACGCATGCGTGGATGGGTCATTGTTGCGGCGAGCATAAAACCGGGTTCCCTTGGAAAACGGTGGGCGAAAGGCAATGCTCTAATGCTTCCATTAAGCGAATTCATCGAACCAATGCGCGGCCACTTGCTTTCATAACGGTTGCTCCCCACCTCTTCGCTCCTTCCCCCACTCCTGCCGTAATTCAAAGATAAAACTAAACAACGAGAAATTCTCGCTCTCGAAATCCATTTCGAGAGTCGAGACCGAAAACCCCCGCCGTTCCCCGCCTGGGAATATTTGATCCGCAATTTGTTGCGACCTCTTTCCACCGTTCCATTTCCGACGGGGCCGACGTTTCATTATTTATTTTCCAGAAAGGATTTTGAATTTTGTCTATCGGCTGAATTGAAAGTTTCTTGTTGATACTTCGCTATCCGATTCCACGGGTTCCTCGATACTCGACGAGAGCCGATGCTCGAATATATAAATCGTCCTCTTTCACCGGGTAAGCTGGAAAATTAGAAATGGAAAATTTATAACTAATATTGGCATTGGTTTAAGATAACTATTTAGAAATTTGAATCGTCGAAAGTTTGATAAAGGTGGATTTCGAATATAATCCATGCTGTGTTTTCGCTCGATATTCGATATTCGATAGTAATAACACGTTCACGGTTTGTCGAATAGAAGCACGGTGAATTGTTTCGTGATTCGTTAAATAAGATATGGAAAATTTGTAGAACTGATATTAGAAGCTTGCTTTAAAATAATATACGGGTTTAGAGTTTCTTGTTGATATTCTATACGAATTTCATAAATAACCTAACCTATATCGTAGATTAATATACCTTAAAATAAGTAAGAAGTAATAATCTAAAAATCGTAATCCATAAATTGAAAACCACTGACCTCTTTTTCATTCGAAATATAAAATTTGCTTCGAAAAAAACTCCAGGCGATAAAACGATCACAAATTTCTAATGCAAAGTGGCAAACATCGTCAAAGTCGAAATTAATCTTCGGACGAGAGAGTTTTCATCGATATTGGAAATGGTATTCGTAACGAGATCAACGTTGATGGCATTGATGGCGAAGAAATTAAATTTCCACGGCGAGATGAAAGAAACGGTGATAAGGAAAGTCTCCGATCTTGTCACAATGTTGCTAGATGCGAACGAGATATAAAAACGTTATTCCCTTATCTCATATTCTCTTTACGCGAGGCACGATTTCTCGACGATTCCATTCTCGAATTAAAAATACACGCGAAACGAAAATACGGATAATCGTATTCCACTTGAAAATAATTCTTTTAACTCGTCCGATACTTCTTCTCATCGCGATCCCAACGTAATAAATCAACTCTCGTAGATTGCAGACGGATAATTGGCATTTCACAGAGTGAAACGAAAAGAAAATCGAACGTTAAAAGTAAATTAATCGCGACTTTTCGTATCCGTTTGAGCGTGAAAGATGAAAGGATGGCACTTAACGAGCAGCTACGATGTTTACTTTCCCTCTCTGGTCAGTGGACGTTCAAGAAATCAGCCACGGCTCTTTGATGGCTCTGGACTCGTAAAAATGGCGGACGGGGAACTCGGACGGTGCAAATGACAGCTTAATTACCGGCACACGATATAGAAGAGCAGAAGTAATGCGTTTCCAATTATCCGCACGGCCTGCTCTAATTTTTGATCTGCATAAACAAACGGGCCAAAACTCTCGTAATTTCCTTCTTTCGTCGGATGAAAAAAAAAAAAAAAAAACTTTTCAATCGTTATTTTCCGTGTGCGCGAGTGTCGTTGAATAGAATTCTACGATCGTTTTGAATCGTCATCGTTGGTGAAATTCCTCGAGACAAGTTGTTCGCCGGGCCAAGGATGAAATAGTTGGACGAGAATGGAGAAGGATTGTGAAATGAAAAGGAAATGCGAGAGTATCGAATGGATCGTTCTGAAAGCTGCTTCCGCAGCTTTGAAAGCGTGCAATCCGCGAAACGAGTATACTTTTCATAATGATATTATAATCTTCGTTCTGAAATCGTGCCACGGAAGAGAGAAACTCGACAAGATTTGTAATCTAATTTTTATAATTACTTATCTCTCGGTTATCTATGAATGGGACGAAAGAAATTCGAAATTAATTTATAGAGACGTGCCAATTTAATCTTCAAAGTTTTTTACGTTATATTTTACCATCAGCTAATATGAATACAAAAATAATTTTTATAAGATTCTGAATTTTCCCTTTAAGAAATTCTTTCGTTTCCAAATGCAGAATAAACCCGAAACCATTAATACAATGGAATCTAAAAGCATCAATTCGTATTTACAAAATCAATGATCAATGATTTTCAGGATTCCCTTCGTATAAAAGATACTATTCTCGTCGAGAAAGAGAGAGAGAAAAAAAATTGATATCGAATTCCAATAGAAATTTCATATTATTCCCGAAATGAATAACGAACGACAGGATAACAGGAATCCAGGAATGATTCATACGGCGTGAATTTTTCAACGACACGCGGGGAATATCTTCGCGCACGTAAGCATTAAAACGTCATTAGAACGGAACGAATCGCGGAATTATCGATCTTGCACACCCATTCCAGTTATATTCACGATCGTATTCACGGGCGGTAAAATAGGTAATGCGAGTAGTCTAGATATATACTAATTCCGCCTATTATGATTTAAGAGAAATTAATGCGACTGTTGCGCCCGCCATCCCGCTATACCTCTCGTGGCTCGTATTCGCGTGGCGGCTTATCTTCGCACGGCGTACATAATTATCAGGATGAATTATATACGTAACACGGTAGACGAATTGTTTCGCGCGCGTTTCACCGTTGATGCTCTCCCCCGCGAAATCTCTCCCATATTTATACGGATTATAAGTCAAGGTTTGGCACATAAAATCGATGTTGCATAACGTAACACGTAAATTGCATTTTACAAATGGGTACAACGTGTACGATTATTCCAGATCGATTTCGAGGAATTAAACCTTCGCCTCTCGTTTGTGCGAATGAGAGGAGGGAGGGAGGGAGAGAGGGAGTTGGTTTTTCGTCGTTGCTGCGACGAAACGAGAATATCGCATCGAAGTATATCATGTTATTTACGTATATATTTGTGCGCTCGATGATAAAAATTTTTTTCTTCATTCTTTTATATCTTTTATAATAATTCTTTATGAGTTATACTATCGAATTATTTCTATTCTAGGAAGAATTGTAATTAATTTATTTATTAAATTTAGAAATTATTTTTTTCGTAAAATCAAAAATCGTCCTGCTGTTTTACGAACACTACAATTTGATAATAACGACAATTTGATAATTCACTCTTCGAAAATAAGAAACAAATCTATTATTTACGACATCACAACCGAGGGATAGATTAATCCCCTTAGATATGGGGGGAAATACTTCTTGAAAGCTTCGAAACACGATCGATTCTCGATAAATGATTCTTATTTAACGGGTCGTCTCCACGATCGCCCAAGCCAATTTCAATAAACAATATAAACGAAATCTGGCTTAATCTCGGGAATCGAGGATCCCTGATGTATCGAAAACGGATCTGTTTCTCGAATCAGAGAGTGTTTTCGTTGAAGGGTGGGGGGGATTTAATAAGGTTTCGGGCGTCGAAAGAGATTGTTCGCGAAGTTTTCGCCCCTCGGTGGGGCGACCTTAAGTTGGGTTTAAGCGAGGGTTAAGCGGGCGGTTATTTACGGTGGAAATTCGTGAATCCCGTATCAGCGGATGGCATCCGGCCGGGTTAAAGCAGCTCCTCTGAAATCTTGCGACGAAGACGTCTGATGATTGCCGCCTCGCCCGTAACTCGAGGCAATTTCCCTTGTAACGCGGTCCCGCCAATTTCCAGTATTAATATTAACCCTAACCGCTTCAATCTTTTCGTCCAATTGGATCGGCACGGAGTCGGGCAAGAAACCGTTCTCGATGCGTTCTTCTTTATCGACCGATTCTCGGTTTAGGTTATCGATGCACGATCTTCTCGTTATCGATTCTTCGATTCGTTGGAGACTGGCTCGGAAAAATGTATAATATAAAATTCTTCGAAATTTTTTTTCTTTTGCAGCGCAACGTTTCGAATTGAATTTTTTCGCGTTTTTTGATAATTTTATAATTGATATTAATTTTTCTCGGTTTTTTTCGTTTCGATTTGTTATCTCGATCTCGAATTGCGAGAAGAAAGAACAGGATGAAATTTTTTTTTCGTATATGTTTTTCTTCTTTTCTTTAGCGACGAAAAATAAGATTTTTTAGTAATCTGGATAATAAAACCGTTATTTTTCCACCGAGTTCTTGTAGAAAAGATGCAATAAGTTGGAACATGTTTCCTATTCTAATCTACGCTCGTAAAGATGTTGAGAGAAGAGTATGGATATCATGATAGAAATAATATGAATATTTGAGAATAGTTTCGCATTTTAAAAATATGGATAGATTTTTTTTTAAATACTACTTCGACTGTATCGATATTCTAAAATAATGAATTTTGTAATTATTCGTTCAAAAAAGGATTTTGATAATAAATTCATCGACAAAAATATGGATACATAGATTATTTTTATTAAAATAATACTTTGAGAATTGACTGTATCGATATTCTAAGATAATAAATTTTGTAATTATATGTTCAAAATAAGATTTTAAAAATACGTATTTAATTTTTTTAAATAATACTTCGACTATATCGATATTCTAAAATTTTGTAATTATTCAAAGAACGATTTTGATAAATTCATATATCAAAAATTATGGATATGTAGATTTTTTTTAAATAATAGAGAATTTGAGAATTTTGTAGTTATTTTTGAAAACAAGATTTTGATGATAAAATAGATACGTATTTTTTTAAATAATACTTTTAAGATTATATCGATATTCTGAAATAATGAATTTTGTAATAAAACAAGATTTTGATAATAAATTCATCCTGTCGTGTCCTATTTTAAAAATACATAAATTTTTTTGAATACTATTTCGATATATATCGATATTTTAAAATTTTGTAATTTTATTTTCGTAAATTAAATTTTGTTAATTATTCGTTCGAAGAACAATTTTGACATTGACAAAAATATGGATTCGTAGATTTTTTTTAAATAATAGAGAATTTGAGAATTGATCGTATCGATATTCTAAAATAATAAATTTTGTAGTTATTTTTGAAAACAAGATTTTGATGATAAAATAGATACGTATTTTTTTAAATAATACTTTTAAGATTATATCAATATTCTGAAATAATGAATTTTGTAATAAAACAAGATTTTGATAATAAATTCATCCTGTCGTGTCCCATTTTAAAAATACGTAAATTTTTTTTGAATACTATTTCGATATATATCGATATTCTAAAATTTTGTAATTATTCGTTCAAGGAACGATTTTGGCATCGACAAAAATATGGATTTTTTTAAAATAATACTTTAAGAATTACCGTATCGATATTTTAAAATAATAAATTTTGTGCTTATTTGTTGAAAAGATTGAAAAGATTCTGATGATAAAATAGTACTTCGATTATATCGATATTCTAAAATAATAAATTTTTATAATTATTTGTTCGAAAAAGGATTTTGACGATAAATTCGTCGACAAAAATATGGATACGTATGTTTTATTTATTTATTTTTTTTATAATAATAATATTTAAGATTGATCGATATATCGATATTCTAAGATAATGAATTTCGTAGTCACTCGTTTTGGATTTTAAAAACAAATAAATTCATCGATTCGCGGTATTTCCGGTCAATTATGCGGATGGACGATGTCGAGGGGCAATCTAGGGAAATCTAGGGGAACTGCAGGAAATTTCCGTTGGTCGGTCGATCGGATCGTTTTTCTATCCATCCGGATGTTCTATCGGGATACGGGCTAATGCCCCATCCGAATGGAATGACGGGCCAATAATTTGACTGTAATTCAATTTCCGTGTAAGGTACACACGTTTCTATCCCCTTGTATACGTGTGTATATATATATATATGTTTGTGTGTGGAATAATCGAATTTTTTTTTACGCAAAATAGCAAAATAGAAGGACGTTCTATTCTAATCGAACGAATAAAGAAGGAGAAATAAAATCATCATCGTCGAGAAGTAAAAAATTTTATATCTCAATTCCATCCGGTTCCGTGGATAAAAAATCTCAATGCAAAATAGAAAGATAAGAACGTTTTGTAATCGAATAAATAAAGGAGAGGACAAAATAAAATTACAAAATATTACGATACACTCATGAAACGAATTCATTCAGGAAATGTAAAAAAAATTTTAAAAATAACGTAAGAACGTTCTCGAGTAGATAAAGTTCGAATTCAAGGTCGAAACGTATGTTTATTTCTCAATTTCGCTCCCATCCACTTTCTGCGGATAAGAATTTCAATGCAAAGTAGCAAAATAACGCAAAAATGTTCCGTGATCGAACGAACGAAAAAGGAATAAAATTATCACTGTCGAGATTATTTTTTTACGTTACATTAATTCCTTTAATTAATCTTTCACGAAACAAATTCATTCGGGATCTTTATATTATCAATTCTACTTCCATCCACTTTATGTGGAAAAAAATTTTAAAATAGAAAAATATCGTAAGAACGTTCCGAGGAAAAGATAAAATTATCATTTTCGAGACTATTTTTTTTAAAATATACAAAATACATATTTTACGTTACATTAACCCTTCACGAAGCAAATTCATCCAGAATCGAAACGTAAGAATCGAACAAATAAAAATGAAATAGAATTATCGCTGTCGAGACTATTCTTTTCACAAAGATGTACAATATACACGCGTTACGTTACGTCCTTGCTCAACACTTCGTTCGTAAGAAATCGATAATTCCACTTCTATTCGGTTAAAAATTGTGGATAAAAATTTCACTGCAAAGCAGCAAAATAACGCGGTGGAGAATAACGTTTCTGATTAAAATATAAATCGTATATAATAAAATCGTGTAAAAAAATTTCTGTGGATAAAAATTTCGCAGAACGATGTAACCGCTATATATTTATTTGGGACGGGCCGCGGTGTTAGAAAGTGAAGGATTAGCGGGGAAAGTGGGCGGGGGAGGCGGAAGGAGGCGGCGAAATAATTCATCCAGTGTTCTAGGGGCTCGGTGAAGCGTAATGTGGAATAATGTTTTACACCGCGCCGGTTCTTGGCGGGAATGGGTTTAGGCGGCTATGCTTCCTGGCTACGAAATGAATTTTGCAGTATTAGCGCGGATCGCGCGCCGCTTCATACGTCACACAGCTTTTTTTTGCGCCGCGCTGCGATGGCAACGCGCCAATAAACCGAGAGACCTCCTTCTTTTCCTTTGTATCGACGGAGCAGTAGTACAGTTGAACAACGATGATACAGAGACTCGGCAGCCACGTTGTTGCGAGATAAAGATAGGAATTAATTGCGTGTTGCAAAGCTTTCCCGTCGCGAGATTTTTGAGTTTTCAATTTTAGTCGATCAAAGAAAGAACGAATTTATACGATTCGTGTGTATCTGGTGTATTTATATTTGCTCGTGAATAGGATATGGCGCTGCACGTTTCTCTAACCGTCTCCGACTCTTATCGCGTGGAACGTATAAAAAAGTTACTAGATTTGTGAATTTCTAACGTGAAGTAATTACTTAATTTTAAAAAGAATAAAAAAACTTATCGATAATTTATAACGATTTAAATTAAAATAGACGTTAAATTAAAATATCATATTCGTTATAAAATTGAAATTTATATTTTTGATTGAAAATATATATTGACTTTTTTCTTTCAAATAATATACGTTAATATATAATGATTATTGATTTCATCAGAACGTTTGCAGTTGATTAAATAAATAATAAAAATTCATAAGTCTAAACTGTTTTTTCTTTTCATTCGTCACAATTCTCTTTCATCTTTCGTCCATTTTCATTATCGACCGTCGATGCAAATTCGAATTTTTTTATTCGTAATAAAAAAAATAGAAAAAAACAGACGAATCGATTCTTTTCTCATTTATTATCAATCCAATGTGAAATGATAAAAAACATTATTAATTCCTAAATATTAATAATCGTGGAAAGGAAATATACGAGGATAAAGAGTTTTTTTAAAATGTAATATCAGAAAAGTTTCCATCGAATATAATGAAAAGGAATGTGAGCAATTTTTTTGAAAAAATTATTTCAGAAAATTTCTAATATAATTCTAAAAATAATAATAAAATATAATAAAATAATATAAAATAATAATAAAAATGCTTCTAGCATGTTTTATTATATATATTTTTGATTATTAATAAAATTATTCCACAACTTAGAGAGAAATTTTTGTAAACGATTTTGAACAAAACGAAAGGATATGACGATCTCGAGGTTGTTTTTTATTTAAATTAGAAAATCAGAAATAATCGAATTCCTTTGATTCTTCTTCAAAAATAACGAGAGATAAATTTAATATTCCCAAATTCGAGGGATAGAATTTTTCTACAATTTAAATAACCGACTTGAAACGATCAGCAACGTAATTTTACGCATCCAATCGAAATATTAATATATAAATATGTATATATAACCAATTTCAAAAATATATCTTCGTAAAAATTGCATATATGTATAAAGCATAATGGATCGTGGATGGAATATTTCTAAATTCCGTTCTGTAAAAAATTCACCATTCTAAAAAAGGGATAAAAAAAAAAAAAAAATATCCAGCGATATTGGGAGCTACGACAAAATGCTAAAAATTTCACGCTTGGTTCTCGAAAAAACGAATTTCCATTGTATATACACAAACCTTCATATATAAAAATCGGAAATTTTCAGGCTGGATGAATCCTTTAATGAAGAATAACACGAACAACAAACAAGTTTCGCGCTCGAATTTAACCTTACACGCTCAAAAACCTTATTAATATTTATTTCCTATATCAAACGTTCCCTCCTATTAAATTACGATATGAAAAAAAAATATATATACATATTTTTTCAACATTTACATCACCATACATATTAAAAAAAGAAAAGAGAAAAATCTTAAATATGTATATCGAGAAAAAAAAGAAAAGAATAAAAAATTATAGGGTAGCCATTTTGAAAGTTTCGTTTCGCTCGCCGAAGCAAAGAGGATCGACGAGGCCATGCTTCTGGCCGCCGCATCTTGGCCGCCGGTATTATTCAGGATTACCAACAACCGACGGGAGAATACTCGATACTACCACTCCTGTTACCGCTTACCTACTCTTTTGAGAACGAGCGACCCGAGAAAGGACTCCCTCGACCGCCTTCGTTTCAATCGCGATATCCTCACCGATCGTATATAAGAAGAAACTTGATCGAAAACTTGACGCGAAAGTAGCCCGGTTGATGCGATTTCTTACGTGCAACGAGCTCGACTCGCGAAGAGAAACGAGTTTGGACTCGATATACCAAATTCTCAATCAGTATTATATATAATAAATTATAATTTATGATATTCCCGAAAATTTTCGAATTATGAAATAAATCGAAATCGTGAGAAGGCTTTTTTTTAAATGCGATTAAATTTCCATGTCCAATTCATTATATCCTCGGGTGGATACGTGAAAATAATTTATATAATAAAAAAAAATTTTTTTAATAATTTATCGCGACACGCAATTGGAAAATACGATACATTGGATCGATATAATCGAGATATTCTCAGAAATATCTTTTAAAAAATTTCTACAATAATACAATTTATTGTATTCTCGCATAGACGTGTATATAAAAATAAAAAAACAGGATCTTCAATCTCCAAAAAAAATATTAAAATTCCGCATATATATAACGCAATTCATATGTATTCATAATATATCAAAATGAATTATATTCCTTTTTCCTTTTTAATTTATTATCTATTTTTGATACAATTATAAATCGAAAAAAAAAATTATAAATTAAACGATTCGATAAATGAACAAACGAGATAGATTGGATAGATTGTTCGTTTAACGAACGAGCGGTGGAAGGAGTTTGGGGAGGGGGGCGGAGCAACGTGCTGCACCGCCATTGTAAACAAGAAAATATGGGAAGATGCGTGCGGGGAGGGAGAAGCTAGGAAAACGTCTCGGCTTTTAGCGTGTGAACAATATCGCGTCGCGTAGGCGGGGAGGAAGCTGTCGTCTCCGTTCCAAAGTTTTATCATTTTTCCTTATTTCGTAAAAACTTTTCAACGCGAGCCGAGGCTATGCTCCCTCTCCCTCCCTCTCTCGTTTATTAACTCGGCGACGAGATACTCGATACCTTGGTATCTACGCGGAAACACCACTATAAAACTTGGATACATATCTCCTCTCCAATCGATTGAATAAATACCTCGGTTATAGACTGCATATTTGCGATAATTTCACTTCGTTTCTCCTCTTCCCGTTCCCCCCGTGGATGTTGAAACTTTTTTCCTCGAATCGAATCCTAGGGATAATATTTTGATAAGTTTGAGTTTGGATTAAAAATTGATTATGTTTAATCATAATAATTCACTAATTCGTTAATTCGGTTAAATCAGAAATTTGGATATATTTAAGTAAAATAAAATTCGTTTCCTTAATAAATATTTACAATGCTCGGTCGATATGCTCACTCTAGATATACTCGCAAGATAAATATTTCCTCGTATAATAAACTTATATAGCTCAGTACAATTTCAATACAACAGGTGTGTCGAAATAAGCTCGAGTACGAAACCTCTCCTCCTGGCTTTTGGAATTTTTCAAAACTCGGATATTCGCGATATAAAATTTAAATCCGAATAAAGAGGAATAAACGATTCGATATCGAACCGCATTCACCAGTTCCATGATAATAAATCTCGAGAGTTATGTCGAAGAGCAGGTGACCAACTAGTCGCGACATGAATAATGACGTTTGCGAAACGAATCGTGCATTAATCGAGGAGTGTCAAACTTTGGTAAAATTTCGTGATGGCAAAATTTTGAATGATATATATATCGCTCGATAATCTGTTGTATAAATAAATAATCAAAATTTTTTTTTTTTACAATTATTACTCGAATATCGATTACTCAAAGATGTTTCAAAAAGGAACATGTCTTCGAGATCTCCATTTAACGTATCACTTATTTCTTATTGCTATATCACTTGCACTGTTCACCGGTGGAAAGATGGAAAGCGAGTCTGATTGGTTAATTTGATCACGTATACCGATTCAAAACGATCATTCTATATAGATATTCTACATCTAAACCTCGATGCATAAGCGTGAAATACAGAGAAGAAATTACGATTTGTAACGATAGTTTCAATTTACAAATTTTGTACTCGAACGGTTAACCTAACCTAATCCAATTCAAAGCATTAACATAGACATAAAGTTCAGAGAATTACTATTACTAATAATTGTATAAACGTATACGAATAGATATATTAATGTATTAATATCGAAATAATTAATAGTTTCGAAAATAATTTTTACCATTTTGAATATCCAATTCACAACTTTCCTTTTCTCGTTGTCAACAAGATGTCTCTCGCGATACTTCTTTCCACTGAACGGCACGCGTCCAATATCTGAATATACACATTCGTTAAAAAAACTCGTAGCTCGTCTTTTTTACATTCATTTCACGATGAGAGATGTGTTGTCGAAATCGGGGTTCGGCTCGATAACATTCCGATTATTGAACATTTTTTCAAACACTGATTTTCGCTTTCTAGGAGTGAAAACGTTCGAAGCTTCGAGAACCTTCTCCACGTAATCTCGCCCGCGAATAATATATATATATATCGAGTTGAGTAAAGAAAAGGAACTGGCTTCTGGAAACATCGTTTCCATAAAAAATCCTTGCGAACCGGGAAACGAAATAAACGCGAATATCGTGAAAGCTTGGTAAGTGGCATTTTCGATGCACTTTTTTCGCGAATCGATCGATGGGAGGATAACACGAAACGAGAACGTTGCGACACGTGTCGACTTTGAACCGTCAACGTCAGTCGCCACACGAGCGCCATCTCTCGTGGCAGAAGCTTCTATTTCCGCAGGATTTCACTCGCACTTCCACCTCTACGATTTTTCGATACACATCGTCGATCCCGCTCATCCAAACTTTCGTATTCCGCGTTACGTTTCCGACATTGCTGCGTCGCTCGCTTCTTTCTGCTCTTTTTTTCTCTTCTTCTTTTTTTCATATCTTGTTGCTCGTTCGTTTTTTGACAATCCAATTTGTCGTAGTTCGATCTTTCGAACTGGTGGAAGAAGTTTTGGACGACTTTAGAAAAGGAAATTTTTCAATAAACGAAGACGAAGTAAATTAAGTGATTTAAACGAGAACGATCTTTCTTACTTCCACGCGTAGGATTCGCGTAGGAAAAAAAAGTTCGAATTTAGCAAACTCTGATTTTTCTCTCGTCGCGAAAACTCGTTGGAGAGAAAAGGGAGGTAGGATTAATTATTTTTTTCGCAAATTCGGGTTTATATTTTTTAAATAAAAGTAATAACGACGTTTATACTCGACGTTTCACTCGTCAACTGGATTTTCATTTTTCCTCGAAAATTTCCTCTCGTCTCTCGCGATTTTCGCTCTCCCCTCCCCTCTCCCTCCCACTCTCCCCTCTCCCTCTGTTTTTCCGACGTATCGTTTTTGATATTTGTGCCGCGCGGCGAATATTATTCTTGCAGAGCAACGGCTCGTTATGCTTTGAGCCTGAGTTCAAAGCGGAGCTTCCTTTTTTTGCCTTTTGAAATTTTCGCGCGGAGACAGCGCGAAAAATCGGTGGCCGTGAAAGGTATGTTCGTTGATATTTTTCGATTCGAGGGAAGAGGAGGGGGGGAATAAAAGAATTTTGAATTTTGAATTTTGAATTTTTTCGTGCAATTGAGAGCGTAGATTAAAAGTGAATTTTTATTCGAGAGAAATTTTTATTACGATTATTATTTAACTCTCTTCGTTACATTGAAGCGAATAGCTCGTGCAATAGCTCGTTATACGATGTAAATTATTGTTCATCTATTTTCGAATATTTTAATTCGGATTGGATAGGGAAAAAAAAAGTTTCGTGAAATTATCGAAAATATATCATCCTTCCAATAATATTTCAAGATGTGTTATCAAAGTTTCATCGATGTTAAAAAATTATTAATCCGATTATTCACCTTTTCGATTAAAATTAAATGAAAATTCGCTTAAATCGCCCGGCCAATTTATCGTTTCTCTTTTCTTAATCTGATAAATCTATCTAAATTAAAGCTTCCGTTAATCGTTTTTTAACGAAGAAACGTTTACCTCCGAGTAAAATCTTCAAGTTAATCAAAGTGATGACACGTATTAAAACATTATCAAAATAGAAAACTGTACTTTATTATTTCTAAATAATTAACAATTTAATCTTCTTTTTAATCTTTCAAATTTCGTTTTCTAACAATTTACCTCAAAATAAAATTTTCAAAAATGATGAGTATTAAAAAATCATCAAAATAAAAAAATACCTATAAATTTTGTTTTCTCTTCGAATTAATTCCAAATAAAATCTTCAGGTTAGGTTAAGTTAGGTTAGGTTAGATTATTAATAATCGCTTCGATCTATTTTTTAATTTTTCAAATTTCCTTTTCTCTTCGAGTAAAATCTTTATCAATCAGAGTGATGACACGTATTTAAAAAAAATCATCAAGACAGAAAATTGTAAAGTCAAATCTTTTGTTTTAAATAATTAAAAAATTTTATTTTTTCAAATTTACCTCCAAATAAAATTTTCAAGAATGATGACACGTATTAAAAAATCATTAAAATAAAAAAATACCTATAAATTTTGTTTTCTCTTCGAACAATTACTTCCAAATAAAATCTTCAAGTTAGATTAGGTTAGGTTAAGTTATTAATTATAATCGCTTCGATCTATTTTTTAATTTTTCAAATTTCCTTTTCTTTTCGAATAAAATCTTCAGAGTGATGAATTAAAAAAACATATTAAAAAAAATCATCAGGACAGAAAATTGTAAAGTATTTTTTGTTTTAATATTTTCAATTTTTAATAATTAAAAAATTTTTTCAAATTTCGTTTTCTAATTTATCTCTAAATAAAATTTTCAAGAATGATGACACATATTAAAAAATCATCAAAATAAAAAAGTATATAAATTTATATAAATTTCGTTTTCTCTTCGAACAATTACCTCCAAATAAAATCTTCAAGTTAAGTTAGGTTATTAATTAATAATCGCTTCGATCTATTTTCTAATTTTTCAAATTTCGTTTTCTTTTCGAGTAAAATCTTCAGAGTGATGAATTAAAAAAATGTATTAAAAAAAATCATCAAGACAGAAAATTGTAAAGTATTTTTTGTTTTAATATTTTAAATATTTTAATATTTTAATATTTTCAATTTTTAATAATTAAAAAATTTTTTCAAATTTTTCTAATTTACTTCCAAATAAAATTTTCAAGAATGATGACATTCTTATTAAAAAATCATCAAAATAAAAAAGTATATAAATTTATATAAATTTCATTTTCTCTTCGAAAAATTAACTCCAAATAAAATCTTAAGTTAGGTTAGGTTAAATTTTCCAAATTTCCTTTTCTCTTCGAATAAAATCTTCACAAACTTGATCTTCGTTAATCAGAGTGATGACACGTATCAAAAAATCATCAAGATAAAAAAGTACCTATAAATTTAAAATTAATAAAAACTACCTCCTCCGAATAAAATTTTCAAATTAATCAGAATGATGACACGTGTTAAAAAAAAAAATCATCGAGGCAAGAAATTATAAAGTATCTTTTCTTTTAAATAATTAACAATCTACTTTTTAACTTTTCAAATTTCTCTTCGAACAATCAGCTCCGAGTAAAATCTCCTAAAAAAGGTCAATCAGAGCGATGACATTAAAAAATCATCGAGATGGGCAAAAGCGCAAAGCGCCTTCATCCACGTCCCGTGAATAATTAACAATCGTTCTACTTTTTAATAATTCCTCCAAATTTCGTTTCTTCCCTTCGTTCGCACTCGAAATTCAAGAACGAAGAAGGAAGAGAAGGGAAGAAGAACGAATTCCCCTTTCGCGCTTATTTCCATTTTATTAAACGAAGATACGGAAGGGGAATAATATCGGCCATTTTCCACACTGGCAAATCCTGGCAAAATTGCGACGGGCTACAATTACAAATTGCAATTGTCCCCCCGTGGAAAGGACGATTGCCCGTCGCGGATGATACGCGCACTGTAAATGGACTCACGAATTAAACATTCTCGTTTTCTATCTAATTTCGAGCCGAGTGAAAGATTTACACCAATGTTGCGGAAGCGAGATGTTTCATCACGAAGATAACGCGGAGACCACGTTTCATTTCATTGTCATCATCGTCAAGTTTTATCTATCGCACCGTCGAATTGAATTGCGAATTACGAAAATCGTTTCCTATTCATATTGAAAATGTTTTACGAAATCTGTATTCCGTAAAAGAAAAAAAAGAGAGGAAATAAGATACGTTTGTTATACTTCGTTTCGTGTAAAGACGTTAAAGCGTTTTGTTTCGAAAATTTATCATTCTATCGCGAATAATTGTGAGGGAGAAAGATCGTAGAGAAACATTGGAAATTCTAACGTTGAACGAGGTTTTCATCGTATTGTGATTCGTGGAAAAAAAGAACGTTCGTTAAAAAGCTGGGGAGAAATTAGTCTGTTTGTTATAAATCTCGTGTACGTTTGAACCGTTTAATGGAGGAAAATTTGCACGAGACGCCATTAGCGACTCATTTCGCGTTGTGCGGTCCAAAGCGCGCGTATACGCGATCCGGGAGAATTGCGATAATACAGTGTTGCCATTTACACGTAAACCTGGCCGTCGCCGCTGCTGCCGTCGCTGCCGCCGCCGGTAGTCGCTTCAAAAGTCGCGTACGGAAAAGATTATTTTTCGAATAAATTTATTTTAAAGCAACGGTATTATGTGTCAAAGCGATCCACTTAATGACGTGGCTCTTCTTGCTTTTCTTCCTTTTTTTTTTTTCACGAAGGGAACACGTTTGGAACTCGTTTTTAACCCAGTTTTCAGTTAAAGATTTCGCTATCGCGTCGCCGAAAAGTGTCGTTTCGGGTATCGTTAACGTCAAGCGATATTTATTTCGAACTATTTCGAATGGACAAAAATTATTTCTAATTGAGTTAAGTTTCCCAAATTTTCATATCTTCGATGTAATGATATTTTATAAAAAGAAAAATAATAATAATAATTCGAATTTAATTTTTGTCATTGTTTTGGAAAATTTCCAAGTGGAAACATTGTAAGAAAATTCATATTTAATCCGATACCGTTTTGGAAAATTTTTAAATTTTCAGTAGAAAGATTTATAAAAAAATTCAAATTTGATTTATCATTGTTTTGAAAAATTTCCAAATATCAAATTTCCAATTGAATTTCTAATGAAAATATTTATAAGAAAATTTATATTTAATCCGATACTGTTTTGAAAAATTTTCAAATTTTCAATGAAAATATTTATAAAAAATTCAAATTTAATTTATCATTGTTTTGGAAAATTTCGAAACATCAAATTTCCACCAAAAACATTTATAAAAAAATTCAAATTTATTCCTGTCACTTTTTTGGACAATTTTCAAATATCAAATTTCTGAATTTCGAATGGAAACATTTATAAGAAAATTTATATTTAATCTGACACTGTTTTGAAAAATTTTCAAATTTCCAGGAAAATATTTATAAAAAAATTCAAATTTGGTTTTGTCACTTTTTTGAACAATTTCCAAAAAAGTTTTCAAATTTCCAATGGAAACATTTATAAGAAAATTTATATTTAATCTGACACTGTTTTGAAAAATTTTCAAATTTTAAAAAACAGTAAAAAGATTTATAAAAAATTCAAATTTGATTTATCATTGAAAAATTTCGAAATACCAAATTTTCAGTGAAAACATTTATAAAAAAATTCAAATTTGATTCTGTCACTTTTTTGAACAATTTCCAAATATCAAGTTTTTGAATTTCGAATGGAAACATTTATAAAAAAATTTATATTTAATCCGACACTGTTTTGAAAAGTGAAAACATTTATAAAAAAATTCAAATTTGGTTCTGTCACTTTTTTGGACAGAATTTCCAAATATCAAGTTTCTGAATTTCCAATGGAAACATTTATAAGAAAATTTATATTTAATTAAAATTTTTTAAATTTCCAATGAAAACATTTATAAAAAATTCAAATTTGATTTATCATTGTTTTGGAAAATTTCGAAACACCAAATTTCCAGTAAAAACATTTATAAAAAAAATTCAAATTTGGTTCTGCCAAAAAAAAATTCACATTTAATCCGATACCGTTTTGGAAAATTTTTAAATTTTCAGTAGAAAGATTTACAAAAAAATTCAAATTTGATTTATCATTGTTTTGAAAAATTTCCAAATATCAAATTTCCAATTGAATCTCCAATAGAAACATTTATAAGAAAATTTATATTTAATCCGACATTGTTTTGAAAATTTTTCAAATTTTTCAAAAAACAGTAAAAAGATTTATAATAAATTCAAATTTGATTTATCATTGAAAAATTTCGAAACATCAAATTTCATAAAAACATTTATAAAAAAAAATTCAAATTTGATTCTATCATTTTTTTGAACAATTTCCAAAAAAGTTTTCAAATTTCCAATGGAAACATTTATAAGAAAATTTATATTTAATCCGACATTGTTTTGAAAATTTTTCAAATTTTTCAAAAAACAGTAAAAAGATTTATAATAAATTCAAATTTGATTTATCATTGAAAAATTTTGAAACATCAAATTTCCACTAAAAACATTTAACATAAAAAAATTTGTTTCTATCAAAAAAAAAATTCACATTTAATCCGTTCAAATAATCAACTTACGATAACCCATATAAAATATTCGCTCAATGACATATTTATCCCCTGTGAAACTTAGTATTATCAACCCCTATATTTCCTTTATTTTCCTCCCCCTCTTCTTTTTTTTTTTACACCAGCATCGCGGAAATCCTGGCCCGGACCTTTCCGGTTTCCTTCCCCTTTCATCTTTTCGACTTTTATTTCGTCGTCGACTTTCGCGCCGTCGTCCCCTGTTAATAATTTATCACGCTCCCCCACCCTCATTTCTCGCTCCCTCGGGGTCATCGATTACCTTTGTAACACACGTTTCCCCTAATTCGAAAATTGCCTCTCAACTTTCGAAAGATTGAATTCCTCGAATCGAATTCTTTTCCGATGAATAATGTTGCCAAAACCGAAGAGCAACAACGGAATTTTATTCGTCGAGCGAAATTTTAAAAATCGAAATTAGAAGAATATAAGATTAAAAAAATTCGTGTGGAGACGGATGGAAAAATCGGAGAATTTTTAAAGAATTTAAAAAAGGATATATTATTATTTATGCGTCGTTGACACGGGTGGATCTGATAATGTGATCGAATCGATGAGAAAAGGAAGAAAACGAGAGCGGTGATCGATCGATCATCATCGGCCTATTCGGTGGGCTATTCGAATAATCGAGAGTTTGGTTAATAGGTATTCCGATAATTGACATTCCACGGATATTGTTCGGAAATTTCTGCATAGACGGGATGATTAATCGTGCAAAAGTTCGTCAAGGCGGTGATTCGTGGCTATAATCGCTGCGAGGGAGGGGGGGGGGGGGGAAGGAAAAAAAAAAATATCAGCCATTTTTTTCCCACTCGAATTACAGTTGTTTCGGAAAAAAAAAAATTCAGCGTTTATATTGTTTTTTAGAAATCTCATTCGTTGTGATATGATGAATTTTTTAAATGATTAATGCAATAATAAAGTATTTTTTTTTTATCTTTATCTTTCCAGTATTTAAGAGTTCGTTTAAAGAGTTACGAGGATTGAGAAAGGTTAATGGTCGATCTGTAGCGAGGTCTTACCAGTCGAGTTTATTACGGTAAATATCTTAAGAGATCATATATTATAACTGTCACGGCTGTACTCCCTCCCCTAACCCTTTTAACGTGATAAATGTATATTCCGTGGGGGGGCCTCTTGCGAGGGTGGCGACATCCCGATGCAATTTCGAAGATAAATATTCCCATCCTTGAATGCTTTGTCCCGGTAATTTACTTTTTCGCTTGATTTCATATTAGGTGTAAAGCCGGCAAGACAAATGTGGCGGCCGATATATTTCCTTATTCTTTTCGAACGTATTAAATCTGCCAACGCGAACGGGCCGAATTTATCACGTTTCCTCATCCGTTTTTAAGATTAAGAAAAGTGTTATGCAAATATAATAATACGATATAATATAATATAATATAATCGTTTTCACGGTTGAAATAAATTCTTCAAGCGCCGTGTTTACGGTGTATAAAGACGTTCACTCGTTAAACGAGCGTACCGACGGATTAATTAATGAGAGAGAAGAAGAAGGGAATTGTATATATATATGTATATATATATATAAGCGAATACCGCGAAGCGGTAGAAAGTTGATATCTTCCATAACGAAGGATACAAGCGGTTAATTAACACTTTAATGGCGGCGAGACCTTTCCTATATTAAACACTCGCCGCGTGTCCTAGCAGCGATTAAAGCATTACCATTAACGCCTTTAACTTTTGATATCTTTATGGAGGATGGAGGAGATCCCTGGGGCGGTATAGAAACGGATTTGCAAAATTGCTGGCCAAAGTCTCGATGAACCGTGTTACGCTAAATTGACGCGTTCATTATAACGAGAAACGACGAAACTTTTCCTATCGTCTTACCTAAAAACGTCGAAAAACATAATAAAAAGGTCATAAGGACAGTAGCAGTTTTATTAATAAATTGTAAATATTTTGAAACGAAAGATAAAGGAGATATTGTTAATATATAAAACTCTACGGATAGAAACGAGAATTTCTAAACGGTTCAAAGCCTATTAAAATTAGAAAAACTTTGACTCGCTGTAACTTCGAAAATAATCACTTCCGGTTAACGAACGAAAGATCGTTAGAAGCGCAGAATCTTGCCCTTTGAAACGCATCCAGATTCATTCCGATACGACTTCCGGTTCTCGAGATATCGTCGTGTAAAGAGCAAGGTAATTTTTAATCGCTTTTCGTTTCCATTGCGCACTCGCTCGTATCTGATCCTATTTCAAACTATAGATAAGTGACGGACGCAATTCTTGGGCTAAATGCGCGTACTTACGTCCTTTCAGGCTGAAAACGTTTCAGGCCCCATTCGCAATCTCTATAAGCGGTATGGAAACTTTGAGACCTTGTATCTCGGCAACCGATTGAGATAAAGGGATAAAATAAAGAGCAACTTGAAGAGCACGGGTTTCTCTATTTCCCGGGAGGATTTTTCGAGGACAAAATTTTTAATTTCTTCCAATATTTTTTACGTGAGAATCCAAGCTTTATTCTGTGTAAAGTATACGATGTATTCTTTTGAGCGCATCGATTGAACGATTCGAGCATTTTTCAGCAGGTATAAAAATCGAGTTTAGTAAAAAAAAAAAAAAAAGTTGAAAGGGATCGCGCCCATTTTATCACGGTGGATCGTAATTTTTGTCGTATCGTGATTGATTAACCCCTCTGACCGACCGATATTTCCCCTCTTAAATCCAGCAGCGGCGCGCACCTGTGTGACGTGACGTGGGCGGTCAGAGAGATACTTTATAGTCACTCGAAAAAAATGGTTAATCCACGATGCTGTCGCGGCCACGTAGCGGGGAAATATTTCGCGCCAAGTGGCGGGGCGAGCTGAAAAGTGAAAAATCGTTGCAAACTCGCAGAAGAAATCTCCTCAAAATTTTCACCCCTGTGCTCGAAAACAACTGAAAATTGAAAATATCGCCGATCAGATTGCCAAATACTTACATAATCGCCGCTCATATTTTTACCACGCCTTTCTCCTGAAAATATCAACAATTCCAATAATTATCCAAATACCAGAATCGCGCAAGGGGGGGGGGCATAAGCGACGATTGGAGAGATCTGCATGGGATGTTTTGCATGGGGAGGTTTTCGTATCCCGATAAAAGTTTAAATTAAAGTTCATTCGATTTTACGGCGCACGTAGCGCGCCGTTAGACGCAGTTGGCCGCACTGGTGCGAACGTGTTTTGCCGCAGTGCAGGATGCAACACACAGGGCATAGTTATGCGCCGCCCGTTCCCCGTCGGTGTGTACTTTCGTGCGGCCATTCGGCTCCGCGAGGAAACCCAGGGTTTGTTCGTGCGTTCACCGACCGATCGGCGGCGTGCCCGAATTACGCGTATAAATTCGACACGAAAATACCAATATACCCACTCCTTCACCTCTCGGTCGCGGTTGTAATCCAAATTTCGCGACGTTCTCGTTTCCTTTTTTTTTTTTCTTTCAATTTTTCGATCCGTGTCGCCGGATATCGGACAAGAAGACTTCGTTAAGATTTTATTATTATTGTTATTATTATTATTATATTTTGACAAATTTTGGCAGATTTTTTATTTTTATTTATTAGATTTATTTTTTTGTTATTGTTTTATTTTTATTAGTTGTTTCAAATTTTTTTTTTTTTGATTGTTTTTTAGATTTATCCTTTTAATTGTTTTAACTTTATTTTTTTGGTTGTTCTAATATTTTTAATTGTTTCAGATTTATTTATTTATTTTTTTTTATTATTTTAAATTTATTTTTTTAGTTATTTTAGTATTTTAAGCATTTTTCGAAATCTCGAAATCTCTTTTTGCTCGGCCGAACTCGAGTGAATTTTTAACTGAAAATGATTTAATTAAAATCATTAAACTTAATTAAAATATATAAAATATTTATATTTCCATATTTTATATATCTTTACGTATAAAGAATATAAATTTGTCGAATATTAAACTCTGTATCGTTTTTCGTTTGATATTTTATTATATCTTTCACCTTTCGTCGACTTAACTGCTGTTATGACATTCACCGTCTGTTATTGTTTTTCGTCTTTCTTACGCATCTCTCTCTCTCTCTCTCTCTATCCTCAATTCTTCAATAGAAGTAATTTCGTCGATAACGAATAATAAAAACTCATCCTCGCTCGAAGCTAATGGTCGCCACGCTTATAAAAACGTTGAAAATAATATTCCTACCGCCACGAAACTGTGAAACTCGAACCAACGTCGAAGTTGCGGTCCGATCACGATCCAATTCGAGACAACAAGAAAATCCACATATTCGACATTATATTTTTATAAACAGGTTAAGAACTTATTCGCGGAGCGAATATATTCCGAAAGAAAATGAAAACGTAAATAAATATCGTCGTATCCGAGCGGTAAAGTAAGGTAGGTAAGGTTGGTAAAATAAGTTGGGATATATGTACGTGCAAGTGAGAAAGCAAGCGCAAAGTAAAAAATGACAAAGTATAAATAAGAGTTATGGTCGGAGTAATCGGCTGGAAAAAGAGAAACTTTTTTTTGCGAAGCATTCCTCCGAGGCCACTCAAGATATATATATATGTCTTTCTGGAAGCGAAAATAAGAATTCTAATTTTTACACGTGCGAGAAGAATAGATGGAAAATATTTTAAATAAATAATTGGAAACAGAAAGCAAATCCGAAGAATGATCCATTTGGAGATAGAAATGGGACATACGCTTTTTCGAATATTTTCACCGATTTTCTCGGATCGAAATTTTCTTTATTTTCGTATATTTTGATTCATAGAAAAGTTGGCTAAAATATTGGCGTGTATCTCGCCAATTTTTTTTTTTTTTTTTTCAAATTCTCCGCGCAACATTGAAAAGCTTTCCCTTTGCCGTACTCGAATATCCTATTTTTTTTTTTTTCATTTTATAACAGAATGTTACATAGATTTCAATTTTTTTTCAAAAGGAACCGAATATTCTCTTATCTGTTATCCCCGGTATTATTGCTTATTAAATTATTGCAGTTTCGTGGATCGAAGCGCATTATCGAACTCTTCTCTGCTGTAATTTGATAAAGTAAATTATTCTTCGAGAGTTTGCTTTGCACGATGAAAAAAGGAAGGAGAAAAAGGAATTTGGCGTATTATTCGATTTCTCGAAAAACGAAAACGTATTAATGTGTCGATGCAATGTTGAATCGAATTTCGATGAATTTCGTATTAATTTAATTTTCAGACGAGGCTGTGCGTAGCACACGTTTGATCGAGGCTGATAACGATCGTATACAAGAATATGCCACGCCGGATCCGAATCCTTACTTCGACACTACGCGCGCGTCGAACGTGACGGGCCTCGTTGGAAAGACTATTCAACTCGTTTGCAAAGTGAAGAATCTTGGGAACAGAACTGTAAGTAATTCCTTCGTTTATTATATAACGAGAAAACGGCGTCCAAGCGGTGAGAATAATCTATCTTGTGTGTATTTAATAGAAAAATTAAATGAAATAATTTGGTGAAAAAATCGTAAATAAGTTTTACATATTAAAGTGTAAAGAAAATTAAATTTAGAAATTTAATAAAATAATAAAATATAAAGTGATGTATTATTTTCCTATCGTTATCGATTCTTCTGATATTGTTGATAAAATTTATCAAGTTTAGAGGATCGATTATATTTATATTTTTCTATATAATGGAAATGTTTCGATCTCTTCGCGGAAAAAAGAAGAAATTTCGAAATTAGTATCGAACGCGAGAATCGAATTCACGAGTTCGAAAAATCGAGAATTCCACGCGTATCGGCGGTCGGTAAACGAGATGTCAAACATCACGCGTGCCGGGTCAACCGATTTGTTGTTGTCCGCGCGTCACGCGCACACGAATTCCAAGAGTGGTATTACGAGATCGGTTGAAACGTCAACGGCTGTTCCGCCTATTGACGAATCATACGCTCGAATCGATCCCCTCTAATCGCCAAGCCTGCCCGAAACGTGCCACGTGACTCGTTTAGAAAATTCTATTCGGCCAGATTCTCAACTCGAACCGGCCACAATATTTATTTACCTACTTCGTTCGATATCCTTCGAAATTTATCGCTGAAACAAACAAATTACCAAAGTTTTTAGTTTTTAGTTTGTCGGTTCAATTCGCGTTTTCGGTTCAAAGATCGTAATAACAACGATTCCTCCTTCCTTACCTATGAGAAATATAATTTAGAAAAGTATTCGTATTCCTCATGCTCTACGTTTACATCATAAAATCAACACGTTTGTTTATATACCACACCCGCCTCTATAATTTTATTAATATGCGGTTTGAATAAACCACGCCCGCAGTTAAAGGGTTAAAGGTTGAACGCTAACTGTCGAGCGTGCCTCATTAAGTGTACATTAAACGTGTAAGGGAAGAAGCACGTTCACACGTTTGGAAGGCAACGTCGTATTTTTTAATCTCGAGACTCATCTCTATGCAAAGCTCGAGCTCGGCCACCGCCTATGTCACACGGATTAATACATTTCGTTGATATGGAAAGCGTGTCCACGCATGAGACACCAGATATGAGGAGAGGGAGAAGGAGGGGGGTCGAGATTACACGAAAGGAGGGGGGAACCACACACACACACACACACACACACACACACACACACACACACACACACACACACACACACACACACACACACACACACACACACCACACACACACACACACACACACACACACACACACACACACACCACACACACACACACACACACACACACACACACACACACACACACACACACACACACACACACACACACACACACACACACCACACACACACACACACACACACACACACACACACACACACACACACACACACCACACACACACACACACACACACACACACACACACACCACACACACACACACACACACACACACACACACACACACACACACACACACACACACACACACACACACCACACACACACACACACACACACACACACACACACCACACACACACACACACACACACACACACACACACACACACACACACACACACACACACACACACACACACACACACACACACACACACCACACACACACACACACACACACACACACACACACACACACACACACACACACACACACACACACACACACACACACACACACACACACACACAGAGAGAGAGAGAGAGAGAGAGAGAGAGAGAGAGAGAGAGAGAGAGAGAGAGAGAGAGAGAGAGAGAGAGAGAGAGAGAGAGAGGTGCACATATACAAGCACAAATGCACAGGATAAACTCTATGTATGCATAGGAGCCACTGTGTTTCGAAAGCAGGCAGAAACGAACCACTGCTAGAAATTGGGTAGTTAATCGTGAGATATAATCGTGGTATTTGCTCGAGATGCGAAACAAGAAGTGTGCTCCGCGCTTTGCGGAGAAAGAGGAAGGTCGATTTCCACTTCGACTCCTCGAAATGGACACGAAAATTGTGTGTAAGGAAAATTCGAAATTTTGAAAATCGTGAGTATCACGTCGAATATTTTCTATACATTGGATTTAATTAACTGCGGGTGCGGTTCATGAAACCATATATTAAAATTATAGGCGTGGTATATAAATAACATATTAATTTTTGCTAATATGCGATGTATGCTTACATACACCGTTAAAATAAAAATAAAATAAATACAATAAAAAATAATGTTTTATAAATATAGAATATCATTTTGATATTCTATATTTAGAATAAGAAGAAGATATAGAATTAGAATGTATATATTTTTATTTTCATTTTATTTTCCTTATCGTTGATTATAAAATGCATAGTTTGAGGTTCGATATGCTTTCATTTTTTTAGTGTATTTTTGATCCAGTATAAGATAAAAAATTAGTTTTATTACTCTTCATTTTATTATTCGAATCTCTTTCAAAGTATATTTTTATAGAACTTTTCTCTATATGTAATTTAAATAATATAGATAAGTCTTCTATTTCTTCCAGTTCCTCGAGAAAAAGGCGCGTTGAACAAAATATTGACGAATATAGTTGATAAAATTTTAATATATGCTTTATTATATGATACTTTCTTTCTTATTAGTTTTTCTAATTTATAAAATAATTAGAATTACATTGTCTAGTATTATGATTTGATTTTAGTAAAATATATATATATTTTTTTTTTTTTTTGCGTTTAGAGCGATCGATTGTGTTAAAAGTATCCGCAGTTGAAGAATTAACAATAGTGTTTAGCGGGATTTTTACTTGAAACAAAATAATACTGCACGCATAAAAAAAAACATGGTTTAAAAAGGTTATTTAACAGTGGATAATATAACATGGAAAAATAATTAAACACCGCGGTTGAAGATAGACCCGGCGATAAATAATATCGACGGTATTGCGTCGCGTATTATGCAATATTCCAATAATTTCGCGTTGAATTTACGGGAGCTATCGATTACCCGTTAATTTATACACGTTAATTAATTCACAAATGCGTCTATAAATAATATTTAAAGGTGTATTTCGAGCTGTATTTTTAATTTCGTCGATTAATAAATACGACGTATCGAAAAGAATCGAATGTTCGAAGAGGAGTTCGAAAGACGATGAAAATGAACGAGAGCGAGAAATTCCCTGTTTTATCGATATATAAATATGTAACGAGGGATTCAAATACGAGGGGGAGGGGGAAGAGGATCCAAGTTTTGCAAAGATGGCTTTTAGAGTTTGGTCACTGGAAAATTCATATATTTACATCATGCTGGTTTCAATGGTGAATCCCTTGTAATATATGTATGAGTTTAAAGCGTGCCTTTTGTACCATGCTCGATGCCAAGAGACGATTCCCTATTCCGAAACTTGTACCGTAACTGTTCAACCGCACAGTTGAATACACACGCGCACATTTTTTGTTCCACACGCGATTCTCGAAACGTCTCTTCCATCCTCGTAAGAAAAAGCAATCGGCGGATTACATTCAAATTTTACGCACATTTTTCGCTATTTTTATATCTTTCTCCCAAAACTATCGTAAATATTGCAAGTATTATTATGCTATGATTTCACTACGGTAAAAAAATTTACCAAGGATAACGTTTCACGGACTACGATATACACACCAAATGTATTTGGCTTTTCTGAAAATAATTTCGTTTCTTCACACCAGTGTCGCTAGTCGAACGTTTATCCAGCCAACTTCATTCTAAACCGTGTTGTTTGGAGAGTGTTCAGAGTATTTCGTGGTTTATTTACGAGAATAATTCGTTCGATTCTGTGCGGTTTTGTGTTTTTCGCGCGTGATAACAAAGATGCAAGACCAAAAGAAGTATTTTTGGCATATTTTACTTTTTTATTATCGAAAAAGAGAGAACGTCGTGAAAAGGCAAGAAAAAGGTTATGCGAAGTCTGTGGAGAAGATATATGAACAGCGTGCCAGTGTCAAAACTAATTTTCGAAATTTCGTTCTGACAATTTCGACGTTAAACATGTGCCACGTTTTGAAAGACGGTTAAAGCCGACGAAGATAAAATAAAGGTACCGATCGAAACAAATTGTTACTTTCGCAATATTCAGTTTATCAAGAAAACAGCTTGATCTTACTTATGACACGTCGTATATATAAAATACGTCTCGTATTATTTTCACAATATACGTAATCATGTTAGGCAACGTTTGGCAAGGAAATAGCGATGATCAATCGTAATAACGAGATACTCGGAACGAGATTCCGTTCGAAAATGATTCTTGTTAGAGATATCGAATCTCTACAAGATCTTAGATAAGCGAATAATGGGTAAAATCGGATCATACAGAGCGACGTAAGGCAATTCGGTTGAATACCGCGGCAACTTCCATTAATTAGAACAAGATCCAGTCCGCCATAATGCTCGTCGACCTCCATATCGATAATTTAGATCGTTCTCGCGATTTTAAAAAATCTGCTCTATGTGACGATAAAATTAATTCATCGCAAAGTTTTTATTATAAATCAACAGCAAAGTTCACGCGTTAATGAATAATTTATCTAAATTCAAAATTCTAAAATTTTTGTTCGCTCGAGGTGACGAAAGTTGAGAAGATTCCGAGATGTAAAATTTAAGAAGTTGAAGAAGTTACAAATTTTCCGTTCGAAAAATTCTACAAAAAAGGCTCGTAATCGTAAAGCATCCTTGCTCGTTTCGTTGACGACGAGCGATTTAAGGAAAATTCCTACAGAATCGGGCTAAGGGGCTGCCCAAGGAGTCCACTGTTCCCGAAAATTGATCGTGCAAGTGTTCGCAATAATTCTTCTCGAGCAGGACGATGGCGTTCGCCGTCGAGATTGGCGCGGCTGGAAAACGTCGTCTCGAGTCCCAAGACCGCGTTTCACGCTCCACCCACGTCGAATCCTTTTTCCAACGAACGTACGAGTCGAAGACCGTTCCAAGTTCTTCTCTCGAAAGCGGCACTCGGCCTCGCGCCGTCGGTGGCCACGTCTCGACAAAATTCGCATCTCTTCGCACGTTGAGAACAATCTCTCGTTGGTTAGTTTCTCCATCGCGTGGATCTGATTTCACGCGACGATCGATATTTATTTCATTTACCGGGTGACCGGTAATAATTAATTTATCGAAGGCAACGGTTGGATCGAGAGAAATTTCTTTCGATCGTAAATCTGCTCGTAATAATTCTCTTCCTCGACGTGCTCTTCAACGCCTCGTGCGTTCTTTTTTTTTCTTTTTTTTTTTTTTTATCGAAGATCGTAGATCCCACGAACGATCCAACAATTTTATATCGTGTCATCTGTATTCGACGCGCGATGAATCAAGTGAGAAGCTCTCGAGCTACCCCTCTTTCGTAATTCAATTTCGTTATTATCTTACGAAACCACTTCCGTTTTTTTTTTTTTCTTTCCGTGTCACACAGCTTCGCGTCTATTTCTCTTTACGAGATTATTTAAACGAGCGTGAAATTTATATCCACTCCTAGAATATTATATTATCGAAACAATCTGAAATATCGTGCTTAACGTTCGATCGATAAGTTAGATTCAATTTTAAAAGTTGAAGGGAGGCGCGCAAAATTTTGAAAAATGTCTCGATACATCTCGAAAAAAAAATACTAATTCGAAGATTTTAAACTTGTTATTATTAAAAGTCTCATAATTTGATTTAAAAACATTAATAGAGAATCGAGATGTCAAAGATTTTAACTTTGTGAGCGAAAGAAAAAAATAATAAATTATCGTGAAAAATCGTGAGGAGGATTTCTCGCTTTACCGAAACGAAAATGCAGCGCAGCTCGCAACGAAGAACGAGGAATTTTTAAAAAAATAAAAATATATATATATATATACATCTCACTTAAGAATCGGTTGTGACATTGTGTAATCTGTTAAAATGAAATTCTCGCGAGCCGAGAACAGCTCGTCCCGGTTACGCGACGAGAACGTTCTGAAAATCGGCGGTGACACGTTAATTACAAGCTAGAAACGAAGAATTAAGCGGGCGGTTGCCCGCTTGTGTGATTCGGGTTGAGAAATTTCATTTAACATCGAAAATTGCTCGACTCGCAAAATAATGCGGTGTAAAGTTGAAATTTACTTTGTTCGTTAAATTAAGCAAGAAATTTCAGGCAAGCACATACATATGTATGTGTGTGTGTTGAGTGTTTTGAGAGAGAGAGAGAGAGAGAGAGAGAGAGAGAGAGAGAGAGAGAGAGAGAGAGAGAGAATGTGTCGAGTTTTGTGTGTGTGTGTGTGTGTGCGCGCGCGCTCGCGCGCGCGCGTGTGTGTTGAGCGTTGAGTGTTTTGTGTGTGTGTGTGTGTGTGTGTTTTGTGTGTGTGTGTGTGTGTGTGTGTGTGTGTGTGTGTGTGTGTGTGTGTGTGTGTGTGTGTGTGTGTGTGTGTGTGTGTGTGTGTGTGTGTGTGTGTGTGTGTGTGTAACGCGTATAACGGCTGGCCAAATATCTGGAAAAAATTATACGAATAATACGAAAAAAAAAAAAAATAGTTTGTTCAACTTCGATCCTTTAAACTGTATAATTTTCATGGAAATCAATCAATTTAAAAAGTATATACTAAAACTAAAGATAAGATATACGTCGATTAATAATACGATAAGAATTATATAGTTCAATTTTATTATTAATAATCGTATCCTTTCGTTCATCAAATGTTTTATCGTTTCATATTTTTCATAGATACTCGAATCCCGTATATTACGCGACAAATTAGATTATTAACGACACATCTGATGGAATATAAAACGATTTATAAAGGAACAACGGATTTATATAACGAACGAAACGATGCACGAGCTTAACGGTAACGACGACCGCGGTTGGAATAACGGTTTTATAAAAGAGGGGGAACGGATGTCTTAGAAAGAAGGGGAGAGGGGAGAGGGACGAAGGAACGAGAGAGGGATAAAAGTTGTACGATCTCCGATGTTGTAAAGCGTGCGAGTTGGTAATAAGGTGATGGCGAGGGATGTCGAGCGAGACATAATGCAACGTGCCTCGCATCCCGCAGCATTATCTTCGGATACGACTTTTTTTTTTTTTTAATGCCAACACCGTCTCGCTCGTAAACCCAGTGGAAACAGGCTTCTTCCAAACAAATTTTTGCCCGCCTTTAAAAAACTTTCTTCCATATCGTCGAGGATTATTTTACTTAATTTTAAATAAGAATAAAATTTTAGAATTAATTATTTATGATGTACTTTTAAATATAATTTTATTTTATTTTTACTTGTATATAGATAGAATAATTGGAATGCAATTTTTTTTTTTGCCTGTTCTAAATCTTTATTCGAAATTTTTAAATTGAAGAGATTTTTGGGAAAGAATTTTTTAATAAAATGATACTTTAACAATTACACGCCACGCTACGCGTTGTACATTATTGTTCTTTATATAGTTTCGAGGGTAAAATATAGGTGGAAAATAAAATAAAAGATATTTTTTATCGCTGTGCGATAAAAAGAGTAAATATACGCGTTCCGAAAACGGTATGTTTTTTGTCCAATACCGTGTACCGTGTAGTGTTTACGATACACGGTCAGTGAATAGCAGGTAAACACACCGCGCGTTCAACATGTCGGTCGCGAATTCGCGTCTCGAATTCTAATCATTTCTGCTTTTTAAAGGGTCGATTAATTTCCCGCTTTATGACTAACCTACTTTCCCAAATTTGTTGTTGTCATCGAATTAGGTCGTAAAGACGAATTTCGTGTGTAATATTTCGAAAATCTTTACATGGAGGTCAAAATCGAATACGAAATTTATTTTGTCTTTCTAGGTCTCGTGGGTTAGGCATCGAGACATTCACCTGCTGACAGTCGGTCGTTACACTTACACGAGCGATCAACGCTTCGAGGCAATGCACACACCGCATACGGAGGAGTGGACACTGAGGATACGATATGCTCAGAAGAAGGATTCCGGTATTTACGAGTGCCAAATATCCACCACTCCTCCCATCGGATATTCCGTGTACCTCACCGTGGTCGGTAAGTTATCCCTCTATATTTTATAAAAGAAAATCAACTTAACTTGAAAACTTATGCCCTTGAAGTTACTTTTTGTCAGTGATCGATAATTTTTACTGGAAATGCCTTTGTGTAGGAATCGCGTCTGTCGTTTGTCCGGTGTTTGGAATAGCTCAACGAGACGAGACGCGAGCGAGCAGATAAACGTTTAAAAATTGCCCACTTCTTTACACGACGATATCTCGGGAACCGGAATTTATATCGGGATGAATTAAAGAACGTTTCAAAGGGCATGATTCCACGTTTCTTACGACCTTTCATTTGTTGATCGAAAATCCCTATCCTCGAAGTTATAACGGTTCAAATTTTTTCCTAATTTTAATACGGTTTAATCGGATTAAATGGAACGATCGGAAATTAAATTTCCTTTACACGATGATATCTCGGGAACCGGAAGTCGTATCGAAATAAATAAAAAATGGTTTTAAAGAGCAAGATTCCGCGCTTCTAACGATCTTCGATTCATCCACCGAGTTTCATTATCCTCGGAGTTACAGCGGTTTAAACTTTTCCTGATTTTAATAGGATTCAATCGAGTTTTAAGATAAATTACATACATGTCAAGTTTACAAGTGCGAAGAAACACGCGCGACACGATTCCTTGAGCGCGCATGCGTATTTAATCGATCGTTTCACATTTAATTTCGCGCGAGGAATCATTTCCCCTCTCGAGCTTCTCCTTACGCATACACCTTGTATATTGCACTCGTATCGCGTCGTAAACGCGAGAAACGCAAAAAAATGAAAGCTCGGATGGAAGGTTGGTTGGTTTTAACGAGCGAGGCGAGGTGTTGCGGGCGAAATTACCACGCGGATATCGTGGTTTAAGGGCATACTTATCGCCACCCGACTTTATAACCAAACAGATATCGCGGCAGTGACGTACGTATCGGCGGTTTAATCGAACACGCGACGACGGCCACATGAAAGGAAACCGCGTTATTGTTCCGAGCAACGTAATTATACCGTGGCGCGGGGTGGGGGGGGCGTGCGTCCACGAGTTTGACGTGGAAATTAGAAAATGAGGGGGAGGGTGGAGGGTGGAATCGACCGGAAACATAAATACCACGATGATTATGCGAAGGATAATATCGAACGCTTTCACTATTGTATCCAACTATTATTCGATTAAACGATCTATTAATCTCGTGGAAAATTTTCCTTGGTAAGATCGCCGATACAGTTACCGGTTATTGGGCCGGAATTGTTGCGAATCGGACCGAAATTTCACGACGTGGTGGTGTATACGCGTGGAGATATCGCGATAACGCGAGTTCCATTTTGTCGTTTTGATATTATTCCACCACCGGATATGGAATACATGGAAAATGTACGATATTTCCTCTCGAGAATTTTAAGGTAATGTTCATCAATTCTTGTAATATTAAGTAATTACGACGATTTTTTTAAAACAATTACAAAAATTGAAATTATATTTACAGGAAGAAAAATATATATATATAATAAACGACAATAATTTTTCTCGAGATATATCTGAAAAAGTTAACACGATAATTTTCGTTCGTTGGTATCTTTTTTTCTCAAGAAAAAAGAAGAAACAAAATGAGATAGGAAAATTAGAAGATTCGTCTGGAAATAAGATCTAACCTAGTAAATGATTCTTTCTCTCTGACAAATTAAACAGGAAAGGGAGGAAAAAGTGTGGAGCCGCGAGAAAAGAGTCGAGAATCCGATAGAGCGAGAAGAGAATATCGAAGGATGTGAAGAAAGAAAGAAAGAAAGAAAGATTCCTCCCTCCATTCGTTTCTTTCCTTCACGAGCGATAGGTTCATTACCATCGGTCGATAATTGGCGTTCGGTTTCGTGACTCGGTTTCGCAAAACCCGTTTCGCTCACTCTCGTCGATCCATCCTTGACGTCCTCATCCATCGATTCCAAAGGATCTTCTTCCAATCGCTCCTTTCCAGAATCGTATTATTCATTCCAGTTGAAATTATCGATACTTCGATCATCTCGAATACGCACGAAAACTACGAGTAATAGAAAATTATATCTCATTGGACGAGCATGAAATAAAGAATCGAGAAGAAATTCTTTCGAACGATCTTTTCTGAATTTTTCTTTTTCCACTCGTATTTTCCTCTTTTTCCAAAGGGATTCGTATTTCGAACATGGTTAAAGCAAAATTTACAACGAACCAGCTGTTCCCAAACTTTATTATCAGATCTCGTTTGTACTAGTACCAGTAGTAGTAGTAGTAGTAGTTTCGAAATTCAATTTAAAAGTTGTGAATCTTTTATCGATTCCTTTTCTTTCCTCCCCTCCCCTAAGAAAAGACGATCGCGATGAAGTATTTTCGTGTTGTAACGAAAGCGCGTGAAACCGGCGTAAATTTATCATCGTCGAAAATTGTACGAAAATTATAAAAAAAATTCCGTAAGGAAGGACACGGTATGTTAAACGGAATTGGACTCTCGGGGATTAAGAATAGGACAATTCTCGTCGCAAATTGGCCACGCTTCGCTCGCCTGAAAGATAGAACGGAACCTTGGGACTTGACTCGAGAGTCGCGGCGAGAAGCGGGGAAAGATATGTTTCGTGGGTGGGGGAAGGATCGCGCCTATTCGACGAATTCTTCGCTCGTTGATTCGTCGGTTTTCGCCGCGTCTAAATAAAGGAGGGCAGGCCAGAAGACGAATCGGGAGAAACAACATTGTTGCCGAGTTTCCTTCCGTTCTCGCCACTCGATACCCGAAGTGAAATCGCTGCGACAAATTGAGCCTTTCGATCTTCTCTCCTCCCCTCTTCTCCAAGTCTTGGAATGCGTGGAAAAGAAACGATTCTATCGTTCTTTCTCTCTCTCTCTCCGTGAAACTGTTCACTTCCATCCCCTCCACATTCGATTCAAATATCTCTCGGAACGGATACTCGTCGAGCGAGAGAGAACGAAAAGTATATGCGTTTCTTTTCTTTTCTTTCTTCGAAAATTTTTCTCCTCTGGCAAATTGAATCGACTCGAGATCATCGTCGTCATTCTCGACAATATTTTCCTCCGTTTTATCGCTGACTTTTAATTCCATGAAAGCCAACTTCGTTTTCGTTGATACGAGAAAGAGAGAGGAGAAATATTTTTTACCTCCGAGCCCCATTACGGAAATAAAGTTAATTCCTCGAAATATTAACTCGAAACACGTTCGTTGTTGTATACTTTATGGGATTCGAAAAAATAACATTTACGCGAGATTTTCTTTACTTATCCTAACTGGATATTATTATTCCCTTTTAACCCATTATCTTCCAATTTTTAACGCGGCATTTCATTTGCGATTTTTTTTTTCCTCTCCAACGTAATTCTGTCGCATTTTTCCTTTTTTTTTTTTCTTCTTTTTTTGAATCGTAATAATTACGAAAGGGAGGAGTCTCTGAATTATATCTTTCTACCGTCTAATTTTTTCCCCTCGTTTCGCGGCGAATTAATTTCTATTTATCGGACATTTTTTAAAAAAATTTTTTTTCATCAACGCGCGTAAATTAAAAATCGCGATATTTTATATTTTAGAAAATTTTAGCAAATTTTTAATCGAACGATTTTTTCGTTTCTATTATTAAGCTCTTGATAAAATTATATAAAAATTATTATTCTTAATTCTTAATCGAAAATTACGTTCGAAGAAACGTTATTTTGGAAGATAATATAACACGCTTTATTCGAATGCTTGATCTTCTTTTCATTAACCATCCGCTTTTTATCGCGAATTTGTCGCGAGGAAAGATTGCGCGATTGGTCGATCGATCGCTGTTCAACTTTTTATAGCTTCTTTACGACCGACGGCGTTACTTTTTATTTTCGCGAGCATCGATAAAAATCAATTCGTTAAAACGTTTAAAAGATAGCTAGATATTTGTTGTCATATAAAAGCCGTTACTCGTTTCGACGATGACAATTAATTATTTCCCCTCCGTTAATAAATGGATAATAATTGACGAGAAAAAAGAAGAAGAAGAAGAAGAATCACTTTGGAAAGTTTGAATTTAACTTTGAAGTGATATCTCATTTATCATTTAAATTTATCTCCCTCTGGCTATAAAAATTCATTCTTCTCACAAAAGCGATCCGCGTACGATTTCCTCCTTTTAATTAGGTTGTCTGTTGTTTAATTAATCAAAACGGGAGCACTTAGAAATTCCGGTTCGTGTTAAGAGGGGGGGGAAAAAAAAAAGGGAGAGGGAACAATTCATCAATTCACCTTTTGATCATTCTTAATATTAATAGAATGGATCTTGATCGAGTTGTAAATCTCTGCAATTTTTAACGCGACTTTTGTAAGATTAAATAAATTATAAATACAAATGGAGTGATTTTTTTTAATAAAAAAAGAGAGAAAGAGAGAGAAAGGTGAAATCAATCGTGGCAATTTAGTAATCGTAGAATAAAATTTTGATATGTATTTTTTAACGCATGAAATTCGAAAAAATGAAAGTTCGTTTCACCTTCTGAAAATAATTTAAAAAAAAAGAAAAAAAAATTGTTCACGAATAACTATTGGAATCGTGGCCTATTAAAAATATGTATCGAGTTATACGTCGTTTCCAGCCATGTTGAAATTGCGCGAAACGATTTTATTGGCCGAATCGTTCGAGTTATCGACGGAGTTGACGGCTTTCGATTGACGTGTAACCGCGGTGAATTCAAATTTCGCATAGTCGTTGAGAAGGCCTTTGCCTTTCGATCTGGTTCCCCAACGGGAAACCAATTTCGGCTTTTTGCCACACATAAATTTCCCTACCCTTCTCGGCCTGCCACAATCGTCCTTCATTCCAGTGAAACCAGAAAGAAGGATCGCGAGAAGAATCATTTTTTGCCAAGCGAAACAATCCCGCACTGAAATTACGTTACGATTGTGCGTCGAGATAAAAATGTGACAAAAGTGAAACGATGTATGTATCCAACTAAACAATTGCACATTTCAAGTAACGAAGTATGTATGAAAGAATGAAAAAACAATTAAGAATATTGAATTATTATATTTCGTTTTTTCTTTCGCGCGATAAAATTTAATTTTGGAAGATACGAAAAAAAAGAGGAATTTTTTCAAATC
Organism: Apis mellifera; assembly: GCF_003254395.2. Taxonomy (NCBI): domain Eukaryota; kingdom Metazoa; phylum Arthropoda; class Insecta; order Hymenoptera; family Apidae; genus Apis; species Apis mellifera. The sequence goes on along the minus strand of NC_037643.1, from coordinate 14,738,007 downwards.
GTTAGTAACGAAATAAAAATTTATTCTCAGTTTGAGAGAAAAAATGTACACTTTCTATCTTCTTTCTTTTTTATTTAATATTTTATACGCAAAGATATTTGCGATTTTATCACGATTATTCAATCATGGATGTGGAAATAGGTCAGACGTATAATTGATAAACTGATCTCTGTTGCAATTTAATTACAATATTCATATCTCGAGCGTTTCAATTCGATCACAATGGATACAATCATCGTGTTTTTCTTTGTTTCGGTATTTCCTTTGATAAATCGAAATTTCCGTCCTTCTTCGCGCGAATTAATATCGTCGCGTGACACAATAAGATAAACCGTTTCAAAATACACGTGACGAAGCATTCGAGTTTAAATGTTTTGAAGCGGTTAGTTTACACTCCCTGTCCCGAAGCTGTTCCGAAAGCTCAAACTCTCTACAGTGGAGATTCTTCGCAAATACAGGCTGAAGAGTCTTGTGCAAATCGGACGACAGGATTACGAATTGAAATACGCGGGTCACTGATCTCTATGACGAGACCGTATCACAATATTCTCTTGGGGTAAATAGAGAAGTTGCACGTTATAGCGAATATGAGAATCTTTTACGATTGATCGTATACCGTGAATAAACGAGATTTACACAAGCTTTAAACGAATTACAGTTGGTCTTCTGTTAATTGAAATGAATTGTAATTGATCGTTATTCTATAATTACCCCTCTAATTTGTATAATTACCCATGATACGATAGAAAATATTTTTTGTCGATTGTTACTGCGAAAGCGAGCGAGGCACTGCTATGCACGATGTATTGCGCTTGCGCAGAGCCGATCTTCGTTAATACTCGGCTCTTTTCGGTAATTTTCGTCGCGTGTCATACCATCGTCGTATACCTGTCAAGTGCAAATAAAGAAAAGTACAAGAAACAACTTCTTGTCTCCGAGAACCTGTATTTTCAAGTTATTGAAATCGGTAAAGTCCATTCTGTAAGTAATTACAAACTTTAAGAAACCGTTTAAGAAAGAAGTTTTGCGTGAAATTCGAAAAGAGTGAATTACGTAGCGGTATTTTGATAAGATCGAATAGAATCGCGACGGTTCTCGTGCGCAATTTATTGCTAATACGAGCCACGAAGTGCCGTCATCGTGACGGATTAACGAGGCGTTGTGGCGCGCCGTTGAAAATGCAAAAAGCTTTAATTTCAATGACTATAGGGTTGGTGTGGCGTACCGGCTGAATAATTACAAGGTAGGAGAAGGGGTGGCCGGATCATCGTGATAACAATACTCGAACCTCGGCGTTACACCGTGCTATTGTAATTACCTCTCGTGCCTCAAGTGCAACGTGCTATTTTCGTGAAAATACCAGGGCCTTGGCCGCGCTCTATGCACGATATACCGATATATTCCTTCAGCAACGCCCTACCCTTTTTTTTTTTCCGACCGACCCACGCTAACTGCGCTCTGTCGAGGAACTTCCATTAGTTGAATAATTGCCCGGGAAAAAAAACCGACACAATGTGCGAACCTCTATATTTTTCGATCATTACCGAAGACACGAATAATCATTTCGCAGTCGCGCCATTCAGATCTGTCGCGTTCGACAATTTCTTTCTCTGAGCTCTAACTTGATATTTGTGCTTACTTGTGGTGAAATAAAAATGTTGACTGTCGTTCGCTCAAAGAAGCATTCGAATTTGATCTTTGATGTATCATCACTGCCAAGCGAGTCGTTACTATTTTACAAAAGGATTTCGGAAAGGACTTTGCTGGCAATTTATGGGCGAAAGCCTGCACACGATAGGATAAGAAATCGATTCGCTGCACAGTGGCTCGTTTCATCTGTAAATACTTAGATCGTCAATTTCGTGACGTGACCTGCGAGTGGAACGTCAGCCAGAGGCGTGGATAAATTATTCCGGTACGTGAAAAGAGAGTGGGGGGATCAATAATGAAACATACCATCTCGAAGCAAAAGGTTGAAGGCGTCGCAAAGCGATTTCCATTGCGGTTGAAAATCGTGACTGGTTTTCGAAAGGACAATAACGCCGGACTCGATCCACGAGGACATTCACCCGACGTATAGAACTCATCTCATCAAAATATTCCAAATCTTGGTACAAATAAAATTGTTTATTATAAATATATATGTATATATTACATGCTCAATTTTTGAAAAATTTCAAAATATTTCCAGGTGAATATTCGAAAACTCGAAACGTTCTACATATAAAAATATTCAAATATTGGTGGATAATCCTGCGTTTCGAGGAAGAAATGGGACAGATCAAGAGATTATTAGATAAATTTGAAGAAATATTAGAGACAAATCATTTTCAGGAATGAAGAGGATAAAATAAAGAAAAGATACATTAATAAAATTAATTTTAAAACATTATCACTCAAGAAATCTTATTTATATTAATTATTACTGCGCTACAACACATTTATTTTTACTTAATTTATTACAATTTTACAATTAAAAATTTTTTTCTACAAAACAGCATTCCTATATTTTCCTATACTATTACACACTATACCATAGACAAAGTAGATGTAATAATAAACATGGACAGAAGCGTGCGAGCGTCGCGTTTATCATCGATGCCATACATCTCGATCAAAATATTTTCGAATATTTTCGTTATTCGCACGATACGCGTGCGTAGCAAAGTACACACACACACACACACACACACACACACACACACACACACGCACGCACGCACGCGCGCACACACACACACACACACACACACACACACACACACACACACACACACACACACACACACACACACACACACACACACACACACACAGAGAGAGAGAGAGAGAGAGAGAGAGAGAGAGAGAGAGAGAGAGAGAGAGAGAGAGAGAGAGAGAGAGAGAGAGAGAGAGAGAGAGAGAGAGAGAGAGAGAGAGAGAGAGAGAGAGAGGAGAGAGAGAGAGAGAGAGAGAGAGAGAGAGAGAGAGAGAGAGAGAGAGAGAGAGAGAGAGAGAGAGAGAGAGAGAGAGAGAGAGGTGTAACATCAGGGATAAGCGTAGAGGCGTGCGTACGACGCGTGCATTATTGGTGGCGCGTTTCGAAACCATCGAAACCATTCGCTCCTACGGCCGTTCCAGGATCCCTGTTCCCCATACGTTACGCGCCATATCCTCGCCCGAATTACGTGCCCCATGCTCTTCCATCATCGACACGAGCATTCCTCGATAATAATCTTCCATCCACGCCATTAACGATAGAAATTGATTGCGTATGCGGATGCGCCGGCCGATATAGGGTTTCGCGTATCTCCAGGATGCAGTCACGGAAATCGGACCCACGGCTTTGATCATCGGCCGAACAATGAGACCGGGATTCCCTTCGTCCATTAACGACCTGTGCCGCTGGGATGGAACATGAAACGAAGGATATTGTAAAGATATTGGAGAGCGTGTTAATTATTAGTGGAGAAATATTGATTTCTTTTTTTTTTTTTTTTTTGGAAAATTGATGCATCGAATTCGATTCGTTTCTTTTTTCGTGATAAGAAATTGAAACAAAAGGAGATTGGGAAATTTTTGTTTTGTCAAAAATTGAAAAGGTACAAATGCAAAAGGTGCAAATAAAATTGATACGTCTGGAATCTTTTTTATATATATTTTTCTTAAGAATTTATGAAATGTTTCTCAAAGAATGAAGTTATGAAGAAAGAATGGAAAAAAAAATGAAATGTGCGATTTTAATTTGATCGTTTCGATGAAAGAGTTTATCTTCGAACGTAAACGTAAGCAAGAAAAAAATTCTTAAATAAGGCTCGGTTAAGACAACGTTATGGTTCATCGTGGCTAGTCGAGACCGACTCCCTTTTCCAAGCAAAGTTTCGGCGAACAGGTTTATTACAGATTGGCGAAATTGCTGCCACTTCGCGGGGAGCAAAGGTAATTGGAGGGAAAAAGTTTCGGTTGGAAATTTTCGGTTAAGCCGGGAGACGGTGAAGGTTTATAAATCCCAACCCTTTTATCGTCGTACTCGACTCGGCATATAATACTTTCCAACGAGTTGTACCTTTAAATTAAAATTAATCTATCGAATCTTTTAGAATGTTTAATTAATTTCCAGGGAAAATCGTATAAATTGGCGAAAAAATATAAATCGACGATATACAGACAAAATGTAAGTGAAATTAATTAATTGAATACCACTAAATTATAAATAGTATCGATAGATTATTGGTTCACCTTTTACACGTGAAAAAAATCTTATCCCTTGCGTTTTCATACTTGAAAACGAAATCGAAATTGCATAATCTCTCTCAACATGATCAATGAATTAATCTTCTAATTAATTTCAAACTTTTCTCCGGCCCAAAATTCGAATATAGAATTTCAAAACAATCTTGGTTAATAAACGAGTCAAGCGCACGAACATTTAACAAATAAAATATCGACGCAACTTGACCGTTTTGTCAACAACGGAGATAAGATAAGATAACGTTCGATGTACACGCGCGCTCTCAACGAATCACGTTAAGCGTGTACGAAGTTCTCCTTCCCCTACTCGCCCATAAGAGAGGGGAGAACTTCCAAGCGTTCAACAACCGTTCAAGAAGAGCCATTCGCTCGCAAAAGACCACGATAATGTCACTAGACGTTTCGCTCCAAATACTCGGGCTCAACTTCTCGAAAAGTCGTTCTCGAAATATTCGTTCCTCTAATAAGATCGAGGACAACAATTTTCGGAGGACTATCCGTGCGGTTCAGAGGGAGTCCCGATCGGTTTCATTCGTCGCGTAAACACACTTCGTGCACGGTTGCTTAGTGCCAAGGTGAGGACGAAAGAGCGATTAAATGTTTATTATTGTTTCGAATCTTCTCGCAAGTTGAGCCGTAATCGTAAACGTAACTTCGCTCGTTACCCGTGTAATATCGATTATTAAGCGTTTTAAAATTACGACGAATTTATTTTCTTTGTTTTAGTTCTGAAAACAAACGTCGAGTAAAATTTTATTATTATTTTAATCTTTCGAGGAATACAAATTTTACGAATTTATTTTCTTTGTCTTAGTTCTGAAAACAGGCGTCGAGTAAAATTTTACTATTATTTTAATCTTTCGAGGAATACAAATATATGTTAATTTTTTTTTTCCTTTTTTTTTTTTTGAATTAAAATTTTGAAGACTCGATCAGAATCTTTTAATAGAAAAAAAAAAGGGGAGGGAAGAGAAAAAATCGAAACACCGATAATATTTTATTTTCGCTTGACAATCGTTGCTTTGAAAGTGCCGTAACGATGCCTCTTCGTGTGTCCCTGAAGAGATTAAGTTTCAATATACAATCAATCTTCTTCTTTCGTAGCAACTATTTTGAAAACACAATTTCGACGGAGAAACGGGGAACAAAAATTGCGACAATTCTTCCGTAATACAATATTTTTGTAACGTGGTTTCCCCATATTCTACAACACTACCATGACTCGATGACTATTTATCGAGTCGACAATCAATTTTACAACGTATTTTCAATGTTTCCGATATAAATATTTTTGTTCTCACACACTTCTCGCACATTTCCATACCGATTTGTATTAATTCTAAACGTTTTCTTTATTAATCGTTTTGATACGAATTATCGATTTGAAAATTCAAAAGCAATTTTTTTGAAAGTACAAGAACAATAATATGATTAATTCATAGAAATTATTATGCATATTTATATTACGTTACGTGTTATATATATATAGGATTATCTCAATTATTTTATTTCTTAATTAGTATGTCTATTAAAATTTTTTTAATTTACTTTATTCATACAATATTTGTTAAGTAATAGAAAAAAATAATATATGATGATAAAAGATCAAAGATAACTTGAAAATTAACTGAAAAAAAAATAATTCGAAATCGTATTATGTTACATCAAATTGATTTTACATTTTATTTTTTATGGCATAAATCGTTTTTAAATCGAGACATCGATAATTTTTTAAATTATTTTTACACGAATTTTAAAATTCGAAATAGTATTATGTTACATCAAATTGATTTTACATTTTGTTTTTTATGACATAAATTGTTTTTAAATCAAGACATCAATAATTTTTTAAATTATTTTTACACGAATTTTAAAATTATTATTCTAATAATTAAATTACTCTATTAATTCGAAAACATTCCAAAATAATTTTTACATAGGATTTTAAAATTATTATTCCAAGATAAGAGGTAAGACAGAGATAATATATTCCATTAGAAGATTATTAATTCCACTTTGAAAATTACAATCTATTATTTTTTTTAATTAATTTACTTATACGAACGCATTACAAGGTTAATTAAATATCTCATTATATATTATTCCTATTCGTGTCTTTTCTATTCTACTCTTCACATTTCCACCATTTCCTCTATTAACGGAGGAAAGTGAATAAATAGAGTTGTCGATAAAAGGAGGAGGAATGTAACGCGAGCATCCGTGACAATCTTTTTGAAAATTAATTGCGTCTCCTTATTACAAATAAATCAAATTCTCAATATTTCTCTACAATAAATATATACATATATATTTTTAAATGGAGCTTCAAAATATTTTATTTATAAATATTCAAAATATTTATCATCTCTACTAAACTAACTATATAAAAAATAATTATCAACGAATTCTCAATACTCCTCCTCGAATAATATCTTCGCAGTAAAATAAGGAACGGTGTACGCGTGAACATGGCGGCAATTTCGGGCGAAGGATCGAATCGAGTCGGATCGATGGAAAAATGTCCGTTCACCTTGAAAATACGCTCGAACGCACAGCGCATTCGTCCGCGGTTACAGCGTCGTTGAAGCACGCTCGTAAATACGTTCTCGCCGCGGATTAATCACAGCCGAGCGATAAATTTTCGAACGAGAGAAATCGCGCAACGCCGCCGCGGCTACGGATGGGAGGGGATAGAGAGAGAGGGAGAGGAGGGGAGGGGAGAGGTCCGGTTAAAAGGCTCGCGGTTATTTTCGACAACCGCGATCGACTAACAACCTCGATCGTTATTCCCAACCGCGATGACGGACCAGTTTTATCGTCCGCGATAATCCTGGAAAATAACGGATGGAACGAGATTCCATCTCTCTCTCTCTCGCCCTCTGCTTTCGGCGAGTTACATTACTTTCGACAAATTCTCAATATGACAACCTTTATTTCAGTTAAACCGACTGGAAAGAGATTGGCTATCGGCCAAATCGTTGGCCACCGTATTGAACTCGCGAAACTTTATGTATCCACCTTGATATCCTCTTCGATCTCGTTCCTTTCGAATTTTTCCTCCTTTTTGTCTTTTCGCTCGGAGCCAAGATATATTTAGATTGTTTTAAGATTAAAAAGAAATAATCGAAGAATGTAGAAAAATATCGATCAAGGATAGATCGTTCGAATTAATTCGAGTCGATTCGATTTTTCAAACATGTATTTCGAAAGAAATGCATTATAAAAATTAAATTATTTTATTAATCGTATCTTTGATTATTCGTAAACGAAATGTCACTATTTAAATTTTTATATCATAATTAATAAATTAACGCCATGTTTGATTATTAAATTATACGTGGAAATTTAAATTTATAATATATAATGCACAAACTATCTACTCTATTCCATTTATTAAATTATTATTCAATTTGGACGAAGACGGAGCGCGTGTACATTAGCATCCGATATATCAATTCCGAGCAGATCCCTCGATTTTCTCACGAGTCACGATTCGAATTCTTGAGCGAGATTGATCGGCGGGCCGAGCGCGAACGGTTAAACCCGTGCCCCCACTCTCTTTTATCTTATCCCCTCTTCCGAGTCGAAACTACTCGAATCCGGCAGGAGGATTATCGAAACCGGATTAACCGATGCTTTCCCAGGAATTGCTAGACGTGTCGCAATAATCGGGTCTGGTGCAACTCCTTTCCCCGCACTCGATTCGAATCAAACAAAATCTTCCTGGTGGTTTAAGTTGTTCACCTCGTCGAGACCAATTTTCGGATTTCAGTCTCCTCTCGCTTCCCTGCGTAGTGAATCCTTTTCGTTTCGGAAGAGATTCGTCTTAGTCCTCGTCATTTTCACGTCGATCGTTTTCGCGTAAAATATTCTGTATAAATGAAAAGAAATATAGAAGAAATGTATGCAAGGAAAGTTTGAATCACGTATGGTGTATTCATGTAATAATCTGATATTAAAAATGAGTATAGAAAAATAATAAATATTAGTTTCTTCGTCAAACAAAAAAAAAAATTCGGATATACAGATACAACGTTCAGTTTCTTAAAATAATTTTTATCATAAAAATTGGCAATGCCAATATTAACATAGCTTTCATTCAGATGAATTGATTCTGTTGAAAAAAAAAAATTTCTCAATTACCTACCGTTCTTCTCTACAGCGCCACTGGCGAAGATAAATAGAGACTTGAAGTATCCAGTTGAAAGAGGATTACGAGCGTCCAAGTTCGGGACATTAGGAAACACGGGATAATTCGTTTAAATTTCCCCTTTGATTCCGGGCGCGGCACCTTTCAAACTCGTCGCAATTCCACGCTCGGGGTGAGATATTTGGTCGAAGTGCCTGTGAGAGGATTATCGAAACAGGATTAAGCAATGCTTCTGTAGGAATCGGTCCTGGGTTACTGTAACCGATATGCTCGGCCGGCCCCCAATCGTTAAAAGCTTTTCTCGTTTCCACTCCTCCCTTCCCCCTCCACCGACCCTTTTCAAACCGCGCAAATGAACACGATGAAAATTTACAAACTTTCCCCGCCGTCGGTAATCACTTTAATCCGCGAACTAGAAAATCCAACTCCAACTGTTCCGCCTCATTCGCTCTTTTCATTTATACTTGTGCCCGATCGGTAACGTAGGCATCCTGCAAAGTTTCGCTTCAAGACGTAGTTTCTTTATTTTATTGCGCTTAATGGATTACGTTATGAAAGCGATATTTTATCATTTATTTGTACAGGGAATGATAATATTTCGCTGTTATCGATATTGTAACATATATAATTGTTGTGTAGTGAGGCAATTTACTACATTTTTCGTGTTTATTTTTATGTGAGGGTTCTCAACTTTTCAAACATATCCCCATCGTGTTTATTTTTGCGTGAGGGTTCTCAACTTTTCAAATTTATCCCCATCAATATTCTGTGCACAAAGAATAGTAAAGTAAAGTAAAGATAGTAAAATTATTTTCACAAACTTTCCATACTTTTCCATTTTTCTAACAAAAATAATACGAATCTATTTGTATAATAAATTTGACGCAAGATTCATCGATTTTAATCCATTTCTCTTTCACAATATATTTCATTTCCTAATTTCAACGAATTCGAAAGGAACGAAACGAAAGAAGAGAAAGGGAAAAAAAACAGAAGGAGAGAGTTGGATAGGTTTTAAATCCGTTGGAATCAAATTGATTAGATCGCCGGGATTTCGGTGTATCAACGTCGAATGGAATTCTATTCTTGGCGGAGCGTCGATTTACCGCTATCCTACCCAACCACTTTGTTATCCTTTTTTTTTTTTCGTTTGCGAACCGCGGCGATTCAATTGCGGCCGAAGTCGCGGTCGGAGTTTAGGTATCCGGATGCCTCCTCGATTTATTTCCTGTCGTGGCACGAAGGCCAAGTAAAGATCAATTAGAGATAGAGATCGACGGGCGGCTAAGATATTAATTCACCGAATTAGACCGACCTTACGAGTTTCCTGGTTAACTGGATCATCGGGCTAAACCCTATCCCCTCCCCTTTCTTCTCCTCCCTGCGATATTTCTACCTAGCTATATTTCGCATCGCGATACCCGTGTTAGATTAGATTTATGACCTATTTGCGCCATTACGTGATAGTAGAAAGTACTGTTCGTACTGAAAGGTCTGATTGGTTAATTCGGTTGCATATTCTAATCCAAAATCCTCGATTTAATAGACGTAGAAGAGAAGAGAATTTTAACTTTTTTTTTTTTTATTTCTCGTAATTGTACAATTTATTCGAGTTTAATTTAGAAATATAATTTTGTAATTTCGAGTTAATATTATTATATATACGTACACGAATGAAGACTAGACTATAAATAATTTTTATCATTTTGAATATTCAAATTGTAGCTTTTCTATTATTATATAGTTTTTTTTTATTATATAATTAAGATAATAATTATACATGCCCAAATAAACTAGATATATATAGAATTTCATAAATGAAGATAATTTTTACCATTTTGAATATTCAAATTATAATTCTCCTACTATTATTATATAACATTTTTTTTATTTTTTATTTTCTTTTTATATAGTTAAAATAATTTTTAACCATTTTGAATATTCAAATTGTAGTCAAATTTTTCTACTATTACGTAATACGTCAGAAATGTCAATAAAGCGTCTGAAACAGGATTGGACGATATTTCTTTCCACAATAAAATGTATGAAATAACAATCGCGAACGATCTGGATTAGCCTAGAATATTCAACGAGGAGTTTATTTTCCGAAGATGCGGTTCACGATGGGGCAGATAAAATAATGAATCAATAGTTGAACTTTTAGCCTAATTTATCGAGTTTTGCCTCCTCCTCCTCCTCCTCTCCCTTCCCCCTCTCCCTTCCCCCTCTCCCTTCTTCGTTGTGCTAGCGTCGTTGAATTTCCTTTCGAGGGCGGCTAACTAAAGAACGAGGGATCGATTATCCCTCGAGGAGAGTGAATTCTCTAGAGGTGGTGGCGGCGAGTAGTAGTAGCTCGTAAAATGTCTTCTATACAAATACTTGCCCTCCCCTTGTTCCACTCCAAGTTCCCGGAGGAGAAGCAATATGCTATCCCGTTGAAGGGGCACCAACGCCGCTTAAGGCTTCTCGAGGAGTGGTGGGGGTGGGGGGAAGATCTCTCGTTGCGCTCGAATGGCCATCGACCGGGGAAAGTGAGAAATCTCTCGTCCCTCGAGACTCTTGGCAATTTTTTCTTTTTTTTTTTTTGAATATCCAAGGAGTGAGAATTTTTCCAAAAAAAAAAAAAAAAAATTTAACGAACGACGCGATGATTTCTTATTTCTTATTATTCGTTAAATAATTCTTAAGGATTAAGAAGCCGAAGATCGGGTAAGCTTACACACACACACACACACACACACACGCACGCACGCACGCACGCACGCACGCACGCACGCACGCACGCACGCACGCACACACATTTAACACGCGCACATCTAACACACACACACACACACACACACACACACACACACACACACACACACACACACACACACACACACACACACACACACACACACACACACACACACACACACACACACACACACACACACACACACACACATTTAACACGCGCACATCTAACACACACACACATCTAACACGCGCACAGAGAGAGAGAGAGAGAGAGAGAGAGAGAGAGAGAGAGAGAGAGAGAGAGAGACGTGTGGGTGCCAGCAGTTGGTGGTCGTGGACGAGGTTTCAGCGGGCGATGCCGAGGACAAAGCTCGCGAGGGAAGCGAAATTAGAGGCCATTATACGTTGTCCACACGGCTGTCCATGAATAATGCTACGAGAAACTGGGAACCTGGGAACGGTGAAATTAGTGGAATGAAAATTTCAAACTATTATATTCTCGGCCTATTGCTCGTGGTTGACCGAGAATAAAACTAAGCACTGTCAAATTGGTAGAGTGGGGAGGCACGAAACTTTGGATCTATAATTGCTATAATTACTCGTGTTTACGAGTAAGAGTAAGAAGGATTCTGAAATTAAGGTTTCAGACTTCGATATCGATCGTGAGAAACGACTGGTTGTCTAAAGACAATGTGCTGTTGAAAGTAAAATTATTGAATAGAATAGAAGATTCGAGCAATTAGCAATTTAATGAAAAGGGATAACGAGATTGACAAAAGAATGAAGAGTGTTTAGATCCTTCTTTCATTGCTTTGTTGCTCGCTTAGAGAGGAATGAAGGTTTCAAATCTCAGGCCCTGTTATCGAATACATTGGATAATTGCCCAAACTTGCCTTGTGTCTACTATTACCTAACCTGTTATTATTATCTCGAGCTCCATCTCATGTTCAAATACAAATACAAGAACCGAGCACACCGTTTCAATTTTCAATTTTTCGAAAAATATAATTTCCTTTCGTTTTGACAAAACGATTCTTATGACACAAGATTCTCACGTGTCCCTGGAAAGGAGAAACCAATTTACTCGAGCGGTAAGCTGACGTCGTACGAAGCAATTTGCCTCTCTCCGCCACCTAGAGAAGCAACTTCGTTTACAAGAGGACGTATTTGTCCAAGAATGCGCGGGACCTGGCTCTTAAGGGAACGTAGTCGAAAATTGAAGGTGGAACACACAAGGGTTGGTCAGCAAATCATGACTTGCCAAAGAGAATTCGAGAAACTCGAGGAATCCCTGTTGCCTTTTCCCCCACCTCCAGTCTCTTTCTCCTCTCTCGGCCGACGGAGGGCGAACCTAGGATAAACCTGTTATTCCTCCCAAAATGCCACGGGGAATAACAAGACCGCACCGACAACATGATTACTATTGTCAATGTTTGCTCCATCCCCTCCGACCAAATTTCGAGGATCCTCCGACGCGGAACTCAAACAATCGTTCCGTTCGGTGAAATCTGAATTTTACTATATATCCGATATGCTTCGAGCTTTTGCTTTAACTCGAACATCGCGATGCAATTATAAAGTGAATTCTTATTTTACATTGGAATTATATCCTAGTTTATTATTATTTTTATTTTTACCATGGTATTTAATCACATATAATTATTAATTCAAAACGAAAATCTATATCTAAACTCTGATTAGAATCCAGAAAATTCTAACGTTGATATAAAAAATTTTTTCATTTCTCGTAATATAATATACATAATACATACATAATATATATAATATATCGTATACATAATATACGTAGGCTAATTACGATCTGTAACGAGTAAGTTTTAATTTATAAATATAATTTTGTATTTGAATAGTTAATATATATAAAATATTTCCTAATAACTTCATAAATGAAAATAATTTTTACGATTTTGAACGTTCAAATTCTCTTCTGTTGCTATGTAATAGCGTGTTGTGTCAGGATCGTCAACAAAGCGCGTGAAGTGGGGATAAATGGTTCTAGCGAAGCAGTTCTCTTACCCTTGTGCCGTCCTACGAGACTTCTTTCCAGCGAACAGCACGTGGAGTTTACGTACGAAAATGTTTGAAAACAAATCATAAAGATCGCGTTACTTTTAATGATTTGTATATATAGTTTGAACGGGCACTTTTTAAAGTGAAATAGAAAGAGAAGTGAAACAAGATATATATATATATATATATAATTCGTTTTTAACAATATTCAGAATGCTTCTTTTAACTTAACATTAATCATCCTTTGTCACAAATATTCGCTAAAATTATCGATGCTCACGAATTATAAATAACATCTGTCAATAAAAAAAAACAATGTTATTAATATTGGAAAAAAAAATAATCCATGTCTAATTGGTGTATGTAAAATATTCTCTATGATGTTTATTTTAATTTTCTTCATTCGAATTAACGATTTAAGAGTTTGAATTTTTAACTAAATACTTGATTGGCTTATGGCTTATAAATTAAATATAACCACGTAACGAATCTTGTTTCGTTCCACTTCGATAAGTGGAACGACAGTTTTGTGGAACATCCGTAAATCGTTACGTTGTATCGTGGATATTGCGGCGCATTCAACAGTCGAAGGGCAGAGGAAATGAAGGTCTTCGAGTTGGCAGCACAGATCCTGAAGTTGGCCAGCAAACTGAGGAAATCCGGAACCCGAGCTTGTCAGATAATCCGAACTCGACATCAAACGCTTAAGACATCGTGCTTCTTCTCGTGCGACAACTATACGATGGATTCGAGAAATACTATTGGCTTCAAAGAATCTCTATTTTTTTTTAGTATTATTTTTAATAAAAGTATGATATAATTTTTTAATCTAATTTAATTTTTAATTGTATAATAGAAACGTTTTGTAAAAGAAATTATATTGTAAATTACTTGAAATTTATGAATTTATAAAATTAACAAAAATTATTTTTTTTATTAGTTTGCGATAATTTTTCATAAAAATTTATCGAGAAATTTATAAATTCAGATTCTGAAAGTTTAATATATTTTTCTTATCGAATTATGATTTTTTTTTTTTGTTTTAAAGTATGCCTCAAAGTAATTAGAATATTGCAAAATAAAAAAAAAAAAAGAAAAAGGAAACAAAAATAAACTTTTTTCAAGATTTTCATTATTTCACATTATGAATTTCAAATAAATAGTATTTACTTAAAACTTCTTAAACAACGTCTGACTTTGAATATTTAAATATTACAACGAAAAATAGCAAAAATGAGATATTTCCTTCGACGATGAACACGCTCAGAAGCTTTTTATCTGCATCTCCGTTAGAAACGAAGTAGAATATCGGTTTAAGATTCTCTAAGAAGTTGAATTGCTCGTTCCTCGGAAATTTATTCAATTTCGTATCGCGGTAACACGTTTGCAGAACAACGTTTGGGGACGTTCGATCAAAACGGTTCAATAAACGATCCACCCACGAACGAGTGGACGCATTCCAAAGTAGCCCCGGCCTTTCGTTGATTGTACGCGACGCGAATTCTTCTCCTACTCTCGTAAGGAGAGTAAAGGTTCCCTTGCACCGATCGATCCAATCGGTATTCCCTCGGCCGAGTCTTCCCTTCGAGATATATATCGCGTCCAGAGATCCTCGAGAACCGTTATTGGATTTTATCCCGACCGACCTTCCCCCTCCCTGCGACTAACGATAAGATTGAATTCGACCGAAGAGAGAAAATCAAAAGATCTCGATCGAAACTATCTCTTTCGTCGTTAAAAATGGTTTAATTTTAACGTACAGTCAAAATCAATCTTTGAAGTTTGTCAAGTTTTCCAAATATTTAAATTTTAATGCTTTATTATGCATGTATTATGAAAAATATTTCCAGTTGAAATTACGATGGAAAGTAGAGGAGTGGAAATTTTTCAAAGTAAATTCAAATTTTCTTAGAATCGAGTATTTTTGCTTCGAATGAAATATTTTGCGATAAAAAACGACGAAAAATGGATAGAAGTTTAAAAAATATGGCTGTGCATGATGATGACAATGATAAAAGTCTTTTTTTATTTTTCGCAAGATATATTTATATAAAAAAAATTCAGGTTTGAATTTCTTGGTCGAATCTCTTAAATTTAAAAATCTGGAAAGTTCGATCAAAAAAGTTACCCAGAATTTAAATTAATGGAATTTTTCCATTTTAATTAAGAATCCACAGATTTTAAACTGAATTCTAGCTTTAAAATAAAAACGGAAGCTATCGAATAGCTGCACACTATATTCAACAAATCGAGAAATATTGCATGGAAAAAGCAATAATTTCCATGCGATTTATAAATGTACGTTTAGAAGCGAAATAATGAATATAAAACCTTTCATTATCGCGGTTGACGCATGACCATTCGAGAGTTTCCTCTCTCTCCCCCCCCTACGCGTCCCATTTCTTTTAGTTTAATCCAATTCTCCGTATCTATATCTATATATGCGCTCATAACGTATATTCTTCGATCACAATTTCAATAAATTTATCGTGCAATTATTATTAAAGACCAATCATCTATCACGTTTCATTTCTCGAGATACGAAAATGTTCTGGATCTGTTGATTGCAGAGCCGGTCACAGAGATCGCCGGAGGGCCGGATCTGTTCATCAATAAGGACAGCACGATAAACCTGACGTGCCTGGTCAGATACGCTCCCGAGCCACCGTCCACGATCGTTTGGATGCACGATCGCGAAGTAAGCTGAATATTTCCGAGGCAAGATCTCCGATTCGTTTTCAAATTTCCCACTCGTGTATACTCGTTTTAACTCTTAGCACTCGAATGCACGTCCCTCTCAGGTACCATTCGGAACAACGATAATATTTATTTTACGATTCATTTTCTTTCAGAATATTCGCCTTCGTGAATAGATTCCTAACCTCTTACGAAACAGATAGAACAATGTAATGTCGAAATAGGTGGATTTTCTTATCTCAAATTAAAGGATCGGTCCGAGTTTCACAGTTCAATGTTATTTTCGAAGTTTTTGTAAGCGTGGAACGTAGCGATGATTAGTCTCGAGCGAAGTGGAAGCGAGTTTGAAGAAACTGACGATAGAGAGCGCGGGAGAGCAGACAGACGAAGACAGAGACGAAGCAAGAGAGATAAAAAAGAAGGCAAAAAATAAGAATAACAGACGGTGAACGTTACGTATGACGAGAGTTGAGAAGCATTGTAAGGACGAAAAGACCATTATAAAATATCACGCGAAATAACGATACAGAGTTTAATATTCAACAAACTTAACTTAACTTTCTTTATACGCAAGATAAAATATAAAAGTTTCATACGGGAAATCGTCTCGAGTTTGTCGAGCTCGAAAAAGCCTCGAGCGCAAAGGGTTAATATCATCATTTTTTATTTCTCTCTTAGACTTTTAATCGAAATCAAAACTTACTGCGCAAATTTGCTACCCCCAAAGCTTTTGTCAAAGTAAATTAATCTTCTCTTTAGATTTTTAATCGAATTTTTTTCTCTCTTAAAAACTTTCGATTTCGAAACAAAATTACTCGAGTCGTGATTCATTTCGTTAAAATTTTTTAGTAAAGAATAATAATAATAATAATAATCGATATTTTCGCTCTTCTTTCCTTTCAAAAATCATCGCTGGCACACACGGATTGTACGCACACACGTGGCTAACCATTGTTATCCTATGATATCGATTACCTGTGTGCACCAGTCGAAAGCGTTCCTACGAACCGAGTTATTTATGAAGTCGGCTAACAAGCTCGCGATTGTTCCTGGACAACGATGCGTGGAGGGAGGGCAGGCGCGTAAATAAAGATAGCTGGAACGTAAATTATTCACGACTCGGATAAATCTGGTATTGATTGAGGGGCCGAGGATGGCCCTTCGTCAACCATGATGATTTATCATCTATCGGAGAAAACCCTATTGTAACCAAACCCCCTTCCTTCTCGTCTTCGTTTATTACGGAACAATTGAAGAAGTGACACGGGTGGAACACATCGTGAACGAGTTGTTTTTTTTCTTGCTTTTATTTTAATCTCGTTTTTATTTTAATTCGTTCGGCGAAAAACGAAGACGGATAATTAGTCATCTCGTTCGTTAAGATGAGTAAATCTTTTTTTTTTTTTTTTTTTTCTTTGTATATATAAGCGTTCGATGAATTAGAAAGAAAAGTTAGAATTTCGAGATCGAAAGTGTTATATGTAATTTTATTATCGTAAGGTGATATTAAATTCGTCAATTTTTTTTTTCAAAATTCAGCAAAATTCTTAATTATTCGACAAATGATCCAATTAAAATTCCATGCAACACTACATATAGACAATAAAATGGTTCTGCTTAAAAAAATAACGAATCATTTATTTATTATTGTGACATTGTTGCATGTAAACAAAACGTAGCAGATGAAAGTAATATATTCGTCAAAAAAAAAAAAGTTCAAGAGTTACAAAATCTGACTGTTCTTTAAGATTAAAAAAAATTCAGAATTCTTGATCAAATCAATAACAGATCTATCTATTATAAAATTATTTGAATGAAAGATAAAACAAAAAATCGATAACAATAACGTTTATCTAAAGACAGCATGACGAGTGAATAAATAAATCTCAAGGGTGAATTAAATTCATAAAAAAAAAAAAAAAAAGAAAAAGAAGTCGTCTACATAATAGAAATGAAGAACGAAATAAAACATCAGTCCATTTAGTTGCATTGTTACCGACCGCGCCCGTTTACTTAAAAACACGAAAGGGGAATAGTAGCGTTGAAGAGTACGGGGGACGTGTTTTAAAGGCATTTGTTCCGTTGGAATGGATCTCGCCACTCGGGGAAGACACTTGTCCTCCCCCCCCACTCCCCAACGTCTGGAGTGGCTCTATTCGGCTGCAGCCACGAGGTAACGCTAGGCGCGCTCTCTGTCTGTCTTCTTCTTTTCTGTTTCGCAGGCGATTAACTTCGACTCGCCGAGGGGCGGGATCAGCTTGGTCACGGAGAAAGGACCCGTGACTTCCAGCCGTTTACTAATCCAGAAGGCGATCGAGAGAGACGCAGGCCAGTACACATGCTCGCCAAGCAACACCCTCTCGAGCAGCGTGCACGTCCATATCGTCGATGGTAAATGGAAAGAAAATAAATTTCAATTCTCTGATCTTTCTCTCTTCTTCTTCGAAAATTGAACGGATAATTATTTTTAATAGTTATTATTATTTCGAATACTGCATCGTTTCGATGAAGTATTCGAAATCTTTTTGACTGTTTCGTTTCATCTGATGCAAATTTGAAATATTTACAAAGCAATATATATATATATTATAGAGCAGAAAAATTCTATTCCAATTTTCGTGAATAAGATTCTTTTCTTTACGTGCGAAATGATTAACAATATCGAATATTTATTTATATTATATATTTATAATTTTTAAAAATAATTCAAGATCGTTTGTCCAAATCGAACAAATTTCACGAGAATGTTTCGTCTTCCTTGTAGAAAAGCTGGTTGAAAATGGTTTTGCATCGCATTGACCCAAATAGGGGACCGCTTTAAAATTAAATATCGGCGTGTTTTGGTTCGGGGAAAGGAGCGACCGTTATTACAATAACGCGGGCATTATCTTGATTCGTTTTGTTGCCGAGGCGTGGCGCTTGAAACACGGCGCAAACGAGTTTTCGTAAACCGGCGTAATCAAAATGAAATCTTCGGTCGGCGTACAAGTTGGCCCCCTTTCGCGCGACATCCCGAGCGCAAACTTCGGGCGGAAGAGTTTGCCGCGAGTAAACGCGCCGCGTTCCAAACAGTTTCGCAAGTTTCAGAAATTTCATTTACGCATCGCTCGAACGTATTAGAGGGCGACGCTCGCCCGTACAATTAAGTTTAATTGCTTGAAACATAACGATGTCGAACGATTGTTTTCAACTTTTTAAAACCATTTCTTTAACCAGTCAAAATTATATATATTTATTTCTCTCAGAATTCACGTTATTTTTTTTTTTAGATTTAACAAAAGTGTTTATTATTAATATATATATATATATATAAAATAACGAAAAAATGATCGTTATTTCGATCTCTATATTTAATCTATATTTCTTTATCCAATATAACGTAAGGAAAAAAAGTGTGAAGAGATTCGTTCCGATCTCTCGTCCCGCGACAGCGACAGTCTCGCGTTATCTTATCGCTCTAATTCGTTACAATGCAATGGGAAGGAAAAATAGTGTTTTTTTTACATCGCATCGTAAATTTCCGTTTGTTGCAGAGCATCCAGCAGCGATGCATCACGGAAGCGGCGACAGAATGGCTGCTACCCTACTTACCCTCATCCTACTTCTTTTCACGATCATTTAGCCAGCGTTCGGTTTTCATATAGGATAGCGACTTTAGAGCCCCGCATTTCTGAAATCGAATCAATTTCTCTCGATTATTCTATCTATCGTAAAATTATATTATTTAATTTAAAAAAGGAGAGAAGAAGAATTTTTGAATTCCCTTTTTCACCTCGACGAAATTTGATCTTGATGAGAGTCAGAAATAAATTAGATTTAAAATAAAAATATGGAACGAAATTTTTAACAAAATAAAAAGTAATATAAATCAAAGAGTTAAAATTCAAACCAATGAACTTTTAAATTTTATCTTCTTCCTGAAAATTTTTTTTAAAGAAATAATTTCTTGCTCTTATTTTCACAATTAGAACAATCTTCCAATTTGATTAATTTCAATTTTGAAAAATGTTCGAACTCGAAAACTGCGAAAGCCTTCGAATTTCCTTGTTCTTCATTTTCCTTAAATTTTTAGCCATAAAAATCCTCTCCCATAGATCCCATCTCGAAACAGAATCCCCATGAATCAACGGACCGGATGCACGTATGTAATTTCACGATCGTATAGTGGAGTGTAACGATGGAACGACTGGTATCGACACTGGATTTAATTAAATAAAAACACGTACGTCCTTTCGTGGCGTAACAAACTCGCTTCTTTCCACGTCATCGAAAAGTTTCGCCAATTCTATACGTTTTATTCCTGGAAGAGGATAAAGCGCGTCGAAGCGACCCCGGCCAAACTTTGTTACATTTCTGTTCCTGTCACCGGGAAATAGAATCAACGCCACCCAGAACGATGTAGAACGAGCGTAGAATCTTCCGCGTCCCTTGCGGCTGTCTAATGGATTTACGAGAAGAGAGGGGAAACGAAATCCACGATGTGAACGCGGAATATTAATTTCACGTCGTGATTCCGAAGAATTGGAATTTAATTTGGAATTAAGTTCAGACAGATTTGCAAAAATTTTCCTGTTCATTAATAATTAAAAAAAAAAAAAAAAAAGAATTAATAGAAATGACGAATTAAGACGAAAGGACGTAAATAATAATATAATGTAAATATATGCGTATATATATAGGCACGTGTATATTTTCCCCTTATTTCGAAGAATTATTTATAATTTTTTTCTCATCCGTTCGCTTTATCATTAAAAACGGAACGTAACACGTTTGAATTTCGCGCGACGAACGAGCGTTCATCGAGCACATTCATTGATTTCAATTTTCATCGTCGATACGTAAGATCGTTATGATTTTCTGCTTTACCGGCAGAGAGATTGGGACGAGAGAAAGAATCTAGGTTGCGTCGTCTTCGCTCGCAAGCGACTGCGAAATTATTTTCTTCGAGCAAATTTATCGATGAACGGAGTTTGTTATTGGTGTTTCGAGCACGCAGATTTGTTTAGTGTACAGTGCGATAAATATTACAAAGGAAACGGTGGATTGCGCTCGCGTCGAGAGTTTTATGTTGTTTCGAAAAATAAAAAGAGGTTATGTCGTCAGCGTTAAGGATCGTGAGTGCAACGATGCGTTGCACGAGTTTAAGGAGGAAATGTGTTACGGTGGATTTAAGGAAAGGAACGGCGGAACGGTTTATCCCGAAAGCTCGGCGGGGCTATTCGTACTGATTACCACTTAATTCCCCTGTTTTTACGGAACCCTCTAAACCATTGTGATTACAGCCTATTTCCCGACCGGGCGGCGAAGTTACTGCCACTTTCCACGGATACTTTTGCGCTGTCGACCGGGTAAAAGCATGGTTATAGAGCGAATAAAGTGAAATATTCTGTCTAACCGAAGAAACCAAGTTTAATTGTATACGCTTGCGTTGGCGGGGAACTAGGTAACGCTTTTAAAGAAAAACCGACGAATAATTTTCACCAACTGTTTGTTAAATCGCGTCAAGTTTCTTTCCTCGTAAATATCTTTTGTTTATCAAGAGAATTTTATGCTGGAAAATAAGTAATTGAAAATCGTGGATGAGGAAAGATGCGATTGAATCGGTCATGCGAAAAATTTAATAAAGTTAAATAATAATTCGAAACGTAATAATAATAATAAAAATAGAGATTATACGAGAAACGGATAAATCTTATTCGAACGAATCTTATTCGTTTTAAATAAATTACTCGAAGTAACTTTATTCGAAATTTTTCACTTTTTCAACGGATTCATAGTGTTTCGCAAATTTTGAAAATAATTATTCAAATATCAAAATAATAATCTCTCGTCAACGATATCACCTAGTTCTTCGCTACGAGAAATTCAAATTTTATTCTTCGTTTGTATATTTTTCTTTGAGAGGATGTAAATATATTGTATACCACCGTTGTTATTACGTTCGCTCCGTGAACAAGGAACGCATTTGTTTTATCCAAGGGACCATGATTGTTGAAGAAAGGCAAAGGAAGAAAAGGGACACGGTCTAATTGTTCTCATCAACGGATACGGTAAATAAATATATATTTAATTTTTCGAAATAAGCGAATCGGAAGAAAGGATATACGTTTGTATCCTTTGTCGGTGAACACGAGACGAATATCTCGCCCGAATCACATGCGGCAAAACGAAAAACTGCATTTCACGTTTAACTCGCATGTTGTAACAACACTATGTTGTAGTAGCTGTAAGCGTTTTTACGAAACAATGATGAGAGATGAATATGTATAAACGTATTAATAATCATTAAAAAAAAAAAATACACGATATTTGTTAGTTTTGAAAATTACAGGAACTAGCCAATTATTATTATTATTATTATTATTATAACTCCGTTTAAAAAAAAAAATTTTTTACAAATGTACATAAAGTTAAGGATCTTGAACTTTATTATATCGTTGTAGCAATTTATTAAATTAAGGATGAAATTTGACTCGATGTTCGATTTTATTTTATTTCTCGAAATTGATGAAAATATAATATTTAATTGAACGATGACGTCATCGAGATAATATTTTCCATCAATTTCGTTCTCTCTTAATCCTAATAAAAATTATTCTATTTTTAATTATTATAGATTATCAAGAATTGGTATAGCAAATTTTCCAAAGTCGAAGGATTTGAAGGGAAGAGCAAAAAACATTCGACGATTTAGCTTCGATAAATAAAGGTATCCTGAAAGCTCTCTAATACGAGAGACATTAATTAATTATTCGAACCGTCTTAACTTGGCGCGTTATCAATTATTCACAATTTTCATCCAAGATTGAATTAACATTTGAACAGCTATTAACGTTAATATTTAATTATTTCACATTTTCGGTCAGAATAAAATTATAAAAAATTGAAAATAATCAAAATTGTTCATTTTCATAAAACAAAATTTGTGATACGTACCTTTCGAAATTGTATAAAGTAATTTCTTTCATTAATTAAATTCAAAGATTCAAAAATTCAAAAATTCTTTAATTAAATTCAAAGGTTGTTATTAATTAAATATTTTATTATATTATAAAATTGGATACAAATCGTCAAAAAATTATAAATATTATAATATATATTATAATTATAAATAATTATAAATATTGGCTGAAATTTTTTAAATTTTTTCTACAGTTATTTTTCAAAGAAATTATTAAAGAATATTATTTAAAATTCTTAATCGTTTACGTTAATAAAGGAAGCAAATTAAAATAGCCAATTACGAAAGCGAATCACGTAACACGACATCTCAATTACGCAGAAGTAAAGAATTAAAAATGTCTCATAGATGTCGTTCCAAGACAATTCTAGTTAAAATTCTTCTAAAACATCAACACCACTTATACGCTTGAAATTCCTATTCCTTACGAGATTCTAATTCCTTCTAACAGATAAAAAAAAAAAAAAAATTAAAAACCAAAAAAGAAAAATGTTAAATTATCACGTCGACATCTCCAACGAAAATCTTTATTCTTCGAAGGATCAACGCACCCATAAAATTCCTCAATTATCGCCGAATCGATTTCCAAATCGCTTACATTACACAAACAGCAGGTAGCGAATTAAGGGGCTTCGCTTAATTAAAGAATAAAAAGAGAGAAGGAGGAAGGAGAAAAAAAAAATGGTGAAAAGGGGAAAATTATCGAGAGAATTTTTTCCTCTCTTTTTTTTCCTTCTCCTTCCCTTCCACAAAACCGTTTGCCTATATATTCGGCCGCGAAACAGCCCTTTCATTCACCCGGCCCCTTTTCTTTCCTTCGTTTTTAGCAAGTAACCAACCGTCCACGTCACATTTTCAAGGAGCCCCGGTTTTAATTAATCCACCGAGCGGGGGCCCACGCTGCTAATTACCCCTCCGCAACGAGAGACTTTTTCGCGCGTTCACCGCGCGCTTTGTAACATTAACCGGTCACCCTCTTCAATCTTCCGTTAGATTTCACCTCGCCTGTAGGCGTGTCCACGGCCCCCCCCTCCTTCCTCTTCCCTCGCGCGCGCGCCCCCAATTTCTCCGTTTCCTCTCCGCTCCGCTCCCCTTCTCCTTCTTCTTCCCACTCCAACTCGGCTAAGTATACACCACTTTTTGTTCATTCGCGGTTTAATGACGCGAGAAAATTCAACCGCTCGGCTGAAATTCGACCGTTCCTTGATATCTCGATCCTTCTTTAATTACCGCTCTTCTCTCTTTCTTTCTTTCTTTCTTCCTTCCCCGGGGGAGGAAAGGGGAGAGGAAATATTGGAGGAAGAAAAAAGATACGCTCGCTCCTCTGTTCGAGATGGAACGAAGCTTCGAAGCTTCGAGAATGGTGTCCGATATCTGGAGTTTCTTTCTTTCTTTCTTGGAAAGAAAGATAGTCGCGTTTGTGTATATAATTTGGATCGATTGTTTTCGTTGCGAACGAAGAGGACTTTCTTTCTCCCATATTATTTACACAATTTTTGTAAATAAAATTGATATAGAAAGAGAAACGTATAATTTTGAATAGCTTTAAAATAAATCAATTGTAAATTCTGTATTAGTTAACTATAGTTATACAGTTTTGATTAGCATGTTTTCATCTTGTCTTTTTATATCTTCTTTGAGTAATAAATTCTTTTTTTTGTATCGGTTTTGAGAAGATTCTATCGATTCAAAAATTCGAGACGAAGATTCGTATTAAACAAAGATAAATTAAAGTGTCTCCAGTCACAGTTTTCATACATTCGAGCGCAAATGGCTGAAGCGAAGAAATTGGAAGAGGCAGTTCAAAAGTTGGAACGTTTCGAAACTTATACATAAAACTCGAAACGATAAAAGTCCATTTTTGAATGGAATTAATAATCCGTGACGAAAAAGTTACCATTCTTCTTCAAAAAAAATTAAGAAACAATCTTAATACTCAATCAAATATCTCATCTCTCGTTTCGCCAAAAACACATTTTATTTTTAAAAAATAAAATATTCTGAGAAGCTTCTTAATTTCTTCGTCATCGAAATCATCCAAATTTCATAAAAATGAAATACAATAAAAATTTCGAAGATGTATTTTTTCCGAAAATTTCACGATCTGATAAAAACACGAACGATTGAAATTTTGATTTCAAGAAATGGAAATCAACTTTGAATCTAAATCCACCTCTTAAACGAACGTTCTCAAAAAAAAAAAAAAAAAAAATCTATCGAATTCGAGTATCGAATATTTTTTCTTTTTTTTTTTTTTTTTTTCCTTTCAAGGGTGAGAAGTCGTACGTGAGCCCCGTTTTTAATTAATCCCTCGGATCGAAAGAGATAACAGGTTGCGCAGGAGAAAGGATACAATTTTTAATTACTCCGTTCGCGCGAGAGAGTGTGGAGAATTTTGGGAGATTAATCACGGGGAAGCGGGGGGGGGGGGGGGAGGCCGCCACGCAGTTTAATATTCACACCTGGCCTGCCGCCGGTATCCGTATTCTAATAAAACGAATATCTTCTACGTTCTCGGGTGGGTTTCAAGATTTTCACCTTCCCCCTCCCCTCCCCTCCCTCTCGAGTTAATGAATTTCAATTAAAAAGTTGGCCGAACTCTCGCAGCAACAAATAAAGCTACACGGCCGGGAAAGAAGTTCTCTAATTGGAAGGCGAACAAATTGCGCGGCCCCGCATAATTATTTTCCGCGACGGATTCTTCCGTTTCGAACGAGAACGGAGGGAGAGGAGGGGAGGGGAGAGAAATCGTAAACCTCTTGTTCCCGATTAATTATCTCGGGTCGGAAGCGTCGAGTTTTTCGTGACGATAAACGAAACGAGACATCATTATCCGAGTTACACAAGAAGCGAGAAAATTTCTTCTAATTCGTTCCGAGGGATAGAGAAATCAACCTTTTTTTTTATCGAAACGTTTAAAATTTTTCGTTTGTGTAATATCATCGAAAATTTCATCTTCGAACGGACGAGAATCGAGTCAATTCGACTCGCCAATGAATTATTTAATTTATTAAACGTTCAACTGCACGTAGAGAGATATTTCGATCCAACGATTAATTAATCCAAAATTACAATTTACACAAATTCATATCCCATATCCGATATCCATTGATCACCATTCACATGATTCTCGACACTGCAAACTGCTCTACAATTGCAAACAATAGCGCGATTCCCAACGAGAGAGAGCGAGAGCGAGCGAGAGAAAGAGAGAAAGAGAGAGAGAGAACGCGCGGCATTTATGAAAAGTACAAAAGTCATCCGTCCGTCGGAGAGCGCAACAGGGACGAAGATCTATTCAACGACGAGCACGCTACGAGAGAGAAACGAAATCCAAGTCCGTTCGTCGCGCATGGGATCGGGACAACAGGACGGACGGATCAAAGTCGAGCCGCATTCGCACTTTGGTATCGTTTTGATTGATAAGAGAAACCCAGGTTGGTATCGCGTCGAGATGTGTACGACAATGGGAACGACAGATCGGACATCAGTCGATCGTTTCGATTCGAGCCAGTTACCACGGGGTTAATACAATGGGCCAATCAAGTAGCCGGTATACGCACCGATGTCTACGGCTATTTGTACGTTCTATGGCTCGACGTGCGTATTATGCCGTGTGGAACGCGGCATTGTGACAGAAGTAACCCTCGCGATGTGGACACGTCCAATCGCGAGGATCCTCGATTGATATTCTATCGCTTCAATTAGCGATCGTGGTAGCCGAGCTCTCTTCCCATTCTCCCCTCTCCCCCTCCCCCCACTCCCTTGCTTTGGATTCGAATCGAATCGTTCATCGGCTCGAAATCGATCGTTCGAGCGATTATTCAGACTCGTGAAGACAATTCGCGATGACTGGAATCGCGACGGATTGGAAAATTATTGAAATCGTGAATTTTTGTGAAGTACGTGGTTTTTGTTTAATTATTAGTGCGCATTAGTATTGATTCTGCGTTGATCACGAGAATTGTTTTATGTTATTTTTTTTTAAGGTTTTTTGTATTAAAAAAATCTTGAATCATTTGTGAAAGAAAGAAGAAAGGGCGGCGATTCGACAATTTTCTTTTCTAATACTTTATCAAAAATTTTGTAATTTATACGAAATATCGTATGTAATCCTATTCACTCAATAAATTATAGAATAAAGTAGCAAAATGATTTCGAATAATTTAAATCCTTAAATTTTCCATAATGTATTCGACAATATTATTCCCGTGTAATGGAAAAAAAAAAAAATCAAAAATATTCATAACCCGATAGAAATGATCAATTAATCAAATGATTAATTTCCAAAACCATGGTACCTCGTGAAACAAGACTAACTAAGGTAAACAAAAGCTGATAAATATGCAAGCGTTGACAAATTCTTACCTTAATAAATCAGAATTGAGTGGATAAGCTTGCGAAAGCGGGATCGTTAACGAACTACGGAGAGAGAGGCTTGCGGAATTTTGAGCAGGAAATCAGCGTTAACGGTGTTTCGCCACTTGGAAAGTGGATACGAGAGACGACAAGGATGGAATTTTCACGTGACCACGGAATTAAGCACGACCGATCGAGTTACGATCACTAGTTTGGCAAACACGTTGGCTCATCGTTCGTTGGATCCATCCGCTTCAAAATTCACGATTACGTATTCATGGCCGGTGGAAATAAATGGCGAGATCAGACTAATAATCCCGTTCTTTCCCGGAGGGAACACGCGACTCGATTGACCAGGTGGCGCGCAAAGCGCGAGCCGTGCTCGTTCGTTAATAGAAGATGGCGTTGCGAGCAGTCGACGTTCGACGTTTGCGGGTTGACAATAATGACTGTTTAACATCGAGTGTAATTTGTTTGGTTATCGGCGAGAAATTTTTAACGAAATGTAGTTTTTCAAAAGTGAAATAATTAGTCAAACATTTGATTTTTGTTTACATCAAGAGAGTCCAGAGCCAAAAATTTAATGGTGAAAGAAATATATATAATCGGAATAATTAAACGCCTCTCGAAGAATCGAATCGAATTCGAGGTTACATACAATCGTCCCAGTTATCTCTCGAAAAGAGACACGATCCATTCTCGTGGTTAACTTTGCCATGGCTACAATGGATTTGTAAAAGTTCAATTTAATTCGTGGAGATTTATGTGAGGACCGATGCATTCTCCCACGGTTCAACTGCTTCTCCCTTCTTAATTACGTCTCCTTGTGCCGTTTTACGATCCGCATTTATCACTCGGCTGAGAACATATATATATGAAACCTGAGAGACACATACGCGTTGATGTTCTATGTTAGAAGACGTTTAATTTTATAAACGTCTTTCAGCCTTGTCCTTCCACTATATTTCGCCCAAGGATATAAAACACAACAAGATTAAATCAATAGTACTATTAGTACTATTACTGCTATTAAATTGCTATATTTTATATGAAATATTGCTTTTCTTTCTCTTTCTTTATTCTTTGAACATTTTTGATTTTTCGAAAGAGTCGATTTCTCTAAATATAACAATTTACGTATGGCGTACGTGATACGAAAGCGTTCAGATTCAGAATCGCGTATTTTTGTCCTCGACTTTGCAATTTTCTTCGAATCAAGACCGCGGCTACGCGATTAAATTCGCGGTAGATTGAATGGGAACAGCGCTATAAAATCAGATAGCACGGGAATATCTTGTGGTCGGGTGCACGTAATGCGCGCGATCACGATTTACGAATCGTTGTGCGGAAGAGAGCGTGAAAGAAATATATCCTACTATCGGCGTTCGGATAGTCAGAAGCTATTACATCGAGAAAATACGTACACGAGAGATGATACGTGCACGTTTGCCGGCAACGAGGAGTATCAGAAAAATTTCTTCTGTGAGTTATTTCTTCGTGAAATAAAATAACTAGCTAGTGAATTAATCTATCTGTTCATCGATTGCTATCAAACTTTAGGGAAAAAAGTATAGAAAAAGATTCAATTTTTAATTGATTTGGGATTAAATAACGAACCGTGTAAACTACTAACCATTCACCAATTATCAGTATCAAAATTCATGAGAAAAAGTATAGAAAGAGATCAATTTTTTCAAACATTCTCGATCCAAAATATTCAATTAATTTAGGATAGTGATTAAATAACGAACTTGGTATCGGTATCAAAATTCATAGGAAAAAAAGGAAAGCTTGCTGAAATAAAATTCGATCCAAAATATTCACACCAATTTCGAATCGCAATCAAATAAACTACGTTACTAACCGTTCATCAACTATCAGTATCAAAATTCACGAGAAAAAGTATTTTCTATCCAAAATATTCAATTGATTTAGGATTACTACACATACTAACCATTCACTTGATATATAACTAATCGATATCAAAATTCAAGGGGAAAAAAGAGCAAAATCCTTTTCTGGATTTCGTTTTCAAGATACTCGCGCGATTAATAGACGATCGGCCTGGATCGTTCCCCATTTCTCTTCGTCCGGAGTGCGCATTTTTCCCCGCCAACCTTTCTCCGCGCCGCTGCGCTGTGCGGTTTCACCTGTCCTGGCCGCCTCTCCCTTCCAAAGATTTATCTTCACGCGCTTTGGAAACTCGGCTCGCCTAATCGAAAAAATAGAGTTAACTGTTAAAATAATTCGCATCCAAATTTTCCTCGCGTTTCTCGAAAATTACAATCGATGAACCTTCGTCGAGATTTTTGGAAATTTTTTTCTTCGAATATCGAACAAAAATAATTTCCAAGGATTCGAGGAGATGGGTCGAGCGGGGATTGGAATGTTTGCGAATTGTTGTTTTCGAGAGAGAGAGGGGGGGAAATGGAGGACGATAAAGAGGAGGAGGTGGCTTGTTTAATTACCACGCAGTCAGCACGGCTCTCGCGGGCCAAGGATAATCGTCGATCTCGAGGAGTAAAGGTAAGGTTTTCGAGGCCCTGGCGGGATTGCAACTACGCCCAGGAGGGTGATTCTCGCTCTTGTTCCGCCACTTTCGGAAACACGTCGTTACGTTTTTGCCCGGATTACGTTTCTTATCGCGAGCGGCTGACCGATTTCGAGAATAGCGATGGGATCGAGTGGAGATGTGTATCCGAACAAATTTTTAAAAAAGTGAAATTTATAATGTGAAGTTAGGTACGAATTAGGTATTAAAAATTTCGACAATTTATCGAGCGGTTGATCGATTTCGAGAATAGTGATGGGATCGAGTGGAGACGTGTATCCGAACAAATTTTTAAAAAAGTGAAATTTATAATATGAAGTTAAATACGAATTAGATATTAAAAATTTCGACAATTTATCGAGGTGAGCGATTTCGAAAATAGTGATGGGATCGAGTTGAGACGTGTATGTGAACAAATTTTTAAAAAACTGAAATTTATAATGTGAAGTTAGGTACGAATTAGGTATTAAAAATTTCGACAATTTATCGAGGTGAGCGGCTGACCGATTTCGAGAATAGTGATGAGATCGAGTCGAGACGTGTATCCGAACAAATTTTTAAAAAAGTGAAATTTATAATATGAAGTTAAATACGAATTAGGTATTAAAAATTTCGACAATTTATCGAGGTGAGCGATTTCGAGAATAGTGATGGGATCGAGTTGAGACGTGTATCCGAACAAATTTTTAAAAAAGTGAAATTTATAATGTGAAGTTAGATACGAATTAGGTATCAAGAATTTCGACAATTTATCGAGGCGAACGACTGATTTCGAGCGAGAATAGTGATGGGATCGAGTGGAGACGTGTATCCGAACAAATTTTTAAAAAAGTGAAATTTATAATGCGAAGTTAAATACGAATTAGATATTAAGAATTTCGACAATTTATCGAGGCGAGCGGCTGACCGATTTCGAGAATAGTGATGGGATCGAATCGAGACGTATATCTGAACAAATTTTTAAAAAAGTGAAATTTATAATGTGAAGTTAGATACGAATTAGATATCAAGAATTTCGACAATTTATCGTTCGAAAATAATTGGAAATAATTATAGTGTCACGAATAAATGTTTATTCCAGCATTTTAATAAATAATTCAATTTCAACTTTATTCGAAATTTTTAAGCTAGTTTATTTTTTTACCAGAATTGGGTTGATGCGTTATACGCGCTAAATTTTGATTTCACGCGATGACGAAAAATTCATTAATTTATTTATTTAATTACTTTTATATTTTTACTCTCCAAATATTTTATATTTTTCATTCTTTTTCTTCTTGTTAAAAAAAATTAAACTCGCAAAAACTCGTCATTTTGACGTCAAATTTAAGTATTGTACTTAATCGTTACAGATTCCGATTATAAATTTTTCGAAATCTCCGAAACGAATCGTTACAAAATATTTAGAATGATACGGACAGAAATATCGCATTTGACGTAAAAAAAATGAATATATTTTTAGTTATTATTTCCTCCCTCATCCTCTCCCCTTCCCTCCCTCCCCCCCCTTCGTTATTTTCCTTCTCTCGAGCAAATTAAAAAATAAAATTCCGCGTATGAAATTGACATATGAAATCTGATTGTTATTCCATCCACGGATGGAAAAACTGTCGACGCGAAATATTTAAAATTGTTCGTATTGAGCGAATGTCATCGAAAAAAACTTCGAACGACGACGAGAATAAAACGTTCCGGTTTATCTTTCATCCAGAATAGCATAGACAGAGATACGATCATTAATAATATAAGACAGAAAGAAAGAAAGGAAGGAAGGAAGGAACAGAGAAATTTGTATCGGGATCCGATTCGCAAAAGGAAAAAAAAAGAAAAGAAATAAATAAATAAAAAACGGATCGATGCAACGGCTAACGACTTTTCGTTTCGATTTGTTTGTTTCGCGCACACACAATCCGTCGAGAAGGAAGTGGGTCGCTTTACCGAGCGAGCGAGCGAGCGAGCGAGCGTCAAAAGAATTTTAATCGAGTGACGCGAATGGTTCAACCAACTGGAATAAAAAATCCTGCGGTTAATTAAAAATGTAAAAAAGGTGAGGCCGCGCTTTAATATTGTCTAATAACGAAATTCGAGGGAGAAACGGGCGCGGATTAATAATAGAAAATCTCGCTCGCGTTTAAAAAAAAAAAAAAAAAAGGGGAATTAAAAAAAAAATTAAATTCGAATATTCATTAACGTTACGGTGCGTTATTTCAAACGGATTATGAACGCGTCGCGGCGCATAAAAATACGAGGAGACGGCCGGCCCATTACTAATTTTCCCTGCCGCTTATAGTTATCGATGTTCGAAAATCTCGTTGCGTAAAAATTCCTTCCCTTCTTTTTTTTTTCCCCGTCGAACGAAGCTTTTCGGAGAGTTTTTGGAGAAATGGAACCCATTTGAGAGAAAAAAAAAAAAAAAAAAATTCTCGCGCGATTTGATTCGACTTTCAATATTGGCTTTTTTTCGTTCGGCTGGAAACACGAGAATCTGCATAACGTTCGAAATGTTTTACTTCGAAACAAAGGCCGGTTGTTGTTTTGCAACGTGGGATACGAGGTTACCGCGGAACCGATTCAATTTCAAGAACGCGCGCTATTCGACGTACTTAATATTACCGGGTCCGGGATATGCTGGTTATTTCGAAACGTTTTTTAAATTGTTTCGAAAGCGGACGGAAGGGAACGTGGGATATGACGATACCGACAGTGTTCGAGCATCGTTTATGAAAGTTCTTTTTCAACGGTCGACACGCTGTCCATCCGTTCGACAGCGATGTTAAAGGGAAAATGGTTTGATGAAAATAGTTTGACACACACACTTTGCTCCTCTATTTCAGCGGTTAAACGTACTTTTTAATAACAATGTTCGAAATATTGATATTAAATTTTTTTTTCTCTCTACAATTAAACGGCGGATATTTATAAAAAATTTGAACGTCAATAAAATTTGAATATTTGAAGAATAAGAGAAAATTTCCATCTAAGCTTCATTCAGTCGTAAAAATTTTTATTCTCAATCTAATATATATATATCGTTAATTGCAGCATCCAATACTGTGAAATGCGTTATAATTCTTGTCTTGAGGGTGAAAGAAATATAAGGAGAAGTTAAGTTTTCTCGTGGCGATTACGAACCCGCATCATCCCTCGAGATTAGCACATCTTGGATACCTCGTCTCTTTAATGAAGATCTCGTTTCTCGTTAAACGTATCATCTCGTAGTATCTGGTATATTACGTAAACGTATCGATACCGTTTTATCGAAAACGAATTTGTCCCTAAATGAATATTCACGCAACTATCAGAATAGTTTGGATAAGTTTCATTAAAGCTCCTTATTATCGCTGTTAATCGGATTTGCGATCGAGTCCCTGCTTTACTCGAATAATCACGAACAACTTATAAAATTTTACCTCCAATTTTCGAAATTCTCACGATTGTTTAAAAAAAAAAAAAAATCTTGAATTTTTCAATTCAAACCACTCTCTTTTTCACCCAATATTAATAAATTAATTTAATTTTCGAAATTTACTTACTTAATTAAAATAAATGATCTCTGAATTTTTCCCTATTCCCTTTGCGGTTCCCATACATTTTGCCCAAAAATTTCGAATCGCGCACATCGCGATTCGCATTTTACTTTCCAAATTCACTTAATTTAAACATTTCGAATTCTTTCTAAACCATTCTTTCTCCTTTTTTTTTTTTTACCCAAAATTCTTTCTCGTAATTTGCTCGAATTTTTTCCTCCCTCGAACGCATAATTCTCCACTCGAATCCATTATCTCTCCGGGGGGATATATATTTATCGAATCGCGAATAATTTTCTTAATTTAAACGAACAATCTCGAAATCCTCACCGAGGTTCGCATTTTTGTTTTCACCGAAAAAAAAAAAAAAAAAAAAAAAAAAAGAAAATTTCTCATCGCATAATTCTCTCCAATTCTTTCAATTCAAATAAACATTTCTCTCTCTCTCTCTCTCTCTCTCTCTCTCTCTCTCTCTCTCACACACACACACACACACACACACCACACACACACACACACACACACACACACACACACACACACACACACACACACACACACACACACACACACACACACACACACACACACACACACACACACACACACACACACACACACACACACACACACACACACACCACACACACACACACACACACACACACACACACACACACACACACACACACACACACACACACACACACACACACACACACACACACACACACACAATCTCTCGCGAAATACATACATTTGCATTCGCAACTTCGATTGAAATAAATCTCTAATTTTTTTCCAAACTCGACCCCCCTCCCCTCTTCTCCTCTCTCCGTTTATTTCGGCCAAAAAAAAATTCCTTGGAAGCAAAAGAAAAAGTCTCGAATTTTTTTTCCCTCCTCTGAGAAATTTTCCCCCTCCCCGCGAGCGCGATCATTCCTCTTTTCTCGAATTTTTTCCCTCCCTCCCTCCCTCCCCTCCCCCATTCCGCCCCGTTTCGTTTCGGGCCGCGTTTTAAAATTTATTACGAGCGTAGTCGCGCGTGTGTCGCGGGCAAAAGGCTACACTCGCCGCTTTTTGAAACGTGAAAATGGCGGTTGGTAAATGGTGTAAAGGAGGGGAGGGGAGGGGAGGGGAGGGGAGGGGAACGAGCGCGATATGAAATTTGCGCCGTGTTCCGCGCATTTACGCAAACTCGGTTTTCGTTAATGTGCCGCACTCGCGCGACACTTGGACGCGCTGTGATAATATCTTTTGGAAACCAAAGAGAAATCCTTTCCCTTTCTTTCTTTCTTTTTTTTTTTGGGTTAAAGATATACGTCCACGTAGGAAGAGTAAAGATTAATTTCTCTCAAAAGATAGATACTTGGGATCGATTCGCATTCGTGCGTGAATATCGAAAAATGTTCGACGAGTTCGATGAATTTTTTTCTACTTTTTTAATATTTCATTTCGCCGCGTTTTTTTCGACTCGATGTTTTTCGAGATTTCGAGATGAAATTCAGGGTGTATTTTCATTGAGAACGAGGACGTATTATACGGATTCGTAGATTTAAGTACGAGGAATGCTCTTTCGTCGTTGATAAAAAAATTCGTCGATCTTTAGTCGAGTTGGAAGCTTTCTCGTTAATTAAAATAATAATAATAATAATAATGGTGATGAACGATATATGGAATTTCAGTAATTTATTATTTTTTTACGTATCAATTTATTTCCAGGAAATTCTCCATACGGATTCAATTTTAATAATTTTGTCCACGTATGTTGGCATATAACAAACACCAACTCAAACAAATACGTTTATTTAAAAATTCACTTATTTTTGCAAAATGGATAGCAATGTTAAAATCATTAAAATAATATTTATTGAAAATGTAAAATAAATATCAAATCGAAACAATAATAATATTTTTGTATTCAATTAATAGCTTTACATTCTCCCACTTCGTAGACTGGGAACAATCGTTCGAAGTCAATAATACACTAAAGTCAGAGAATATAAATAATACACTATTAAAAAGACTATATCTTCGTCTCAAGAATCAATAAAACGTCCAACACGATAAACTCCCTTTGCGTTTACACAATTCTAACATATTGGCCAACACTTTCGTTCCTCGTCACATCTTGTCACTAAAGTTTATCGTTCGTTCGACCAAAGCCTTCTTCCCCCTCTTCCCATCTACGATATTTACCTTTTCCGAGGCTCGACGAAGCGCGACGAGACGTCTCCATATTTGTTCCGCCGATACACATAACCTCTTCTTCTTACAGCCGCTTAACCGAACGAGAAATTCTTTCGGCCACTTATCACCGCTGCCAGTTGGCTCCGGCAATATTTACACTTCTCCTTCCTCCCTTTCTTAATCCAAGGTTCCATTAATGGGCAACGTGGCACGACGTACGACAAAGTGTAGCGCATTAGCACGAGCTCGACCATAAAACTTGGCAGGAGGACGGTTAACGGCCATCTTCTTGACTCTTTTAGCTCTGCCCTCTGCCGTAGATCTCGCGAGGCTTATCCACCTTGCGCTGATTAAAACCGTCATTAGAAGCCGTGTTACGCGAGCGAAATTTTCTTTTCTTTCCTCGCCCGCTTGAACGTGTTACGTTGGCGAGATTTCATTAACAGGCGTATGTAATTTCATCCTCACGAGAGTTTCGTCTCTGTCTCCGCGTGGAGAGAATATTCCACCGCCGATTTTTCACATTTCGTTGTTTAATACGCGGTGGTTTTTCATTGGGTGGGGATAATTTAGGGGAAATTCGTTAGGGGGATTTGGTTTGACGTTTTTAGGAATACGAATGTTTTTTTGAATATTGTGATATTTTTTTTTTTCATTTTGGCAAGATTAATCGGGAAGGTAGAGTTTTAATATTTTTTTAATAATCCGCAAGATTTCAAATAGCGATGAAATTTTTGTTTTCACGTGGAATAATTTTCCGCGTTGCGAGGAAGGTGGATTATTGCAACGATTTTTTTTTTTTTTAATTTTTACCTCAAAAATATAGTATACATGTGTATAATTTAATTACTGTTGTTTTTTTTAATATTCGAATTAAAATAAAAAAATAATCGAGAATCGAATCCTCATATATACATACATATATATATATATATATATATATATATATATATATATATATATATCTTCGATAATTTTGGAAAGCACGTCACAGGTATTCCGAACTGAGCAATTTATGTAACTTTCGCATAGCGTTTCGAAACCGAATACCGGCTGGAATTCTGAGAGGTTGAGGAACACCGTGGAGATCGAAACTATATCGAATCGTAGGTTTGGAGTTTCCAGTACGAACTGGTTATTTCGCGACAAGGGAAATATTGTAGGAGCGAAGAACTTTTGCAAATAAACGAGCTATCTTCATAGATACGCGCATGTATTTCCATATATCATGACGTGTTATCGCGTCTCGTCGATTCTGTTTTATCATCATTCATTATTCTGTAAATTAATTAATCAACCGTGTTGTATATAAAGAACGCGTAAAATTTTACTCGTTACGGGCATTAATCATTATTTTCCGTCAGGCGTGATGAATGCTAAACGATTGGTTTGGGAAGGGAGAGAGAAAGAAAGAATTATTCGAAGCGCATGAAATTATGTATCGATGAATAAAAATAGAGAGGAAAAGTTTGAAAACATTTATATAACGTACAAAGTCACGCGTGGCTTTGTATCGAAACGCGAT
The DNA here is from genome assembly GCF_003254395.2 of Apis mellifera. Taxonomy (NCBI): domain Eukaryota; kingdom Metazoa; phylum Arthropoda; class Insecta; order Hymenoptera; family Apidae; genus Apis; species Apis mellifera. The sequence continues at coordinate 14,701,044 of NC_037643.1, read as the reverse complement.
ATTTTTCAGGTATTTTGCAAAACATTTCCAAACCCATTGTGCATTGATGCTGATAACGAAACGCTGCGTCAAATAGATTTCAATTCAATTCCCCATCTTTGTTTTCCCGATATCATTCGAGCTAATGAATACACAAATTTGATATATTGTGTTGTGAATTCGTTACGATTCTAATTTATGGAAGATAAAAACTGATTCTTTTTAAAAATTTTGATAAACAAAGAACTTTTGTATATACTCGATATAAATATCGAAATATATGCCATGTTTGCATTCACGCGAATTAGTGACAAACTATCAAAGAAGAAACTATACATTGAACGCGCGTCTGCTTTTTAAGGAGGTTTTACATTGCTCGATTCGCGGCAGAATGAACGAGAGAGGGGGAAGAAGAACTCTTGCGGAGTAGCCTCTTTCGAAGGTATTTGCACGTTTCACGCGTCGATCGCGCGCGGTGCAATTATACGGAAGTGTTTCGAAATGGGAGACGTGCAAATATTCCCTCCATGTTCGACGTTTGAATTTGCCTACGTACTTGGACACTGGAATGTCTCTTAATATTATATCGAAAGGACGAAGATTCCATTGAGTTACCAGGTAATGTTTATTCGTAGATGATAATATAAAGAATAATTTCTTGAATTGATTTGCATTATTAGGTTAGAACAAGTTCGGAAAAGGATTTTTGATTCATAGTAGATTAGAATATCGAATATAAATATAAAATATCAGAGATTCTGAGTAAATTTTTTCATTTCTTTTTTTTTTTGTAAATGTTTATTTACAATTCAAAAATAGAATTGGATGCACACAGAAAATATTTGTATATATTTTATATTAAATCGGAATAGATGGCAGCACTGACATGAACATAGAATATCAGAGATTCTAGCAGGAAATTTAAGAAAATTTTCTCATCTTTTTATACATAGAAAGCATTTGTAAATATTTACGATATTTATTAGTTTAGAATTATTAAAACGGATTCATGAGGAGAAGGTAAGTAAAAAGTACCACTAAACATAGAATATCGAAATGTTCTAAAATCAATTCTAAGTAAATTCCCTTGTTTTTTTGTTCTCACAGAAATAGAATTGGATGAACACGGAAAGCGTTTGGGTATATTTACGATTCATATTAAATCAGAATACCAAATTATTGGAGGTAAGCGTGGATAAGTAGAGGGCTCCACTGAACACAGAATATCAACTCGCCAGAAATCCTAGAATCAAATCTAAGTAAATTTTCTTACTTTTTTTCTTTTTTTTTTTTTATAAAAAAATAGAATTACAAATACTTCACCAACTAAAGTAAATTTCTAACTGAAGAAAAATTCAAGATTCCTGAAAATAATTCCAAATCGCGAATAAGATATTACTTCTCCCTTTCCCTCAGCTTTGCAAACAAACGTTTTAATAACCAGATAATCGTCGACCGATTTCTTTGAAAAGTTACAGATTGGGCACGAGTTTCCAGGAGCGGGCCGTGTAATTTTGAAAATTACGAGACACACGGGGAAATATATACGCGTAATTAGAAAAGTCGTTGAATTCCTGGGAGCGGGGACCGATGATTGACCATGCGGCCGGCTTAAATGAAGCGACTGGCGGCCGGCCGTCGGTGGCTCGTAATTATCGAGAGACTCGGGTTAATTGGCTTGACCGCTGCACTCGTCCCATTTTCAACGCGTTTCGCTGTAATTTAAAGTAATGCAATCCGGTTTCTAATTAGCGCACTCTATTAAAACCGTACAGAAAACTGTCGACCTAATGTACTTTCCTGCATTACCACTACTTACACACCTTACTGCTTACTACCTCTGCTATTTTTTACGCTCCCCTCCCCCCCTTAATTAATCGCGGATTACAGGGAATAGCCCGCGGCCACTCGGTTTTGCGCTTCATTTTTCTTTTTTTTTTTTTTTTTGTTTCAGAAAAATTTTCTTCGGTTTTAAAAAATAATAATTAGACAAAAACATGTCTTCTAGATTTGAATCCTTTTTCTTCGAATCCTTGAAAAATCACGGCTCGAGCCTGAAATTTCTATCGCTTTAGCGTTAAAAGAAAATTTTGAAATAGAAGTTTATTTTTTTTTTTTTATGAAAATAAACAATATATATATGTGTGTGTGTGTATGCGATAGAAAAGGTTTAAATTGTCGGAATAATTTTATTGCCAATCAAAATTTAATTCAGAAATCATAAATGAATGTTGAAAATTTTTCAAACAAAAATATTTTCTATCGTTGGAGAAAAATGTTAGCATCTCAAATATAATAAATTCAAGAGAAAAATAGGATGACGCGTTGCAAGTAACACGAAACTACTTTTAGCCAGACTTAGTCTTTCGATTTTTAAAGCTGTTGCGCGTTATTTTTATCAAAAAACAGAAATATGTCAAGTGAAATTACTAAGTTAAAATTATATGAAATTATAATTATAATTATAAATATATCATAATTATAAACTCGAGAATTTACGCTCATTTTATATTTCGTTTCTCTTTTCAAAAAAAGAAAAAAAAAAAAAGAAAAAAGAAAAAAAAAGATTAATTATTCGAATATTTTCGCGCGTAATGTATCCTATGTTCGCTTTTGATCGTGTTACCAAAAAAAGAAAAAAAAAAAAAAAAGAGAAAGAAAGGATGCCTTACAGAGGAAATACATATATTTCGTATGCCTCGCAGATATTTCACTTTACCGAAAAGGCGGACGTGCGCTGCCTTTGATCCTCCTCGACCGTGCTCAAAGACCGCGGCAGTTCGTATAATTTGCATTAACTTTTACCGAATCCATCCATCCATTTTCGAATATTCCTTTTAGATAAATAATCCCATAAATTAAACGTATATTAAATTCGTTTCGATTCTCCTAATATCACGCGTAATATCCAATATTCATTTTTTTTCTAATTAATTTTTTTTTTCTACGAGAAAGAAATTTTCCCCGCGACGATTTCGATCGATCCTTTAACAATCTAATAGAAATACTTTTTCATACGTGTTCGTACAAAAAATATAGTATATTGAAGGTTAGGTGAGCAAATAAGTTCTTTCTCCTTTGTTTCTATGATCACAACTTTTCATCGAATTCCGATTACTTTACCGTTCGTAGCGCCATCTGAAAGAACGTTCTTTTGTTTTTAAAAAGAGTCGCGACGAGCGCTCTAAGCAATTTCCAGTCCTGTGCGATAGTTTAGAGCGACAGTATCGTTATGTGCGAGAAGCATCGTTCGCGTTTCTGTTTACTTTTTGTATTCCAGCTCGGGAATCGGTTGTCGAAGCTATTGAAATGGTTTGCGCGCCACTGGAAAGAACGTTGTATCTTACGAAACATGGAAAAAAATACTAACAAAGATTTAAAGCCGGAAATTTTAATTTGGAAGACGATGAACGTTCAGGTGCATCGAGAAAGTTCGATGAGAAAGTGAGTTAAAGGAATCGCTCGACGAAAATCCGATGCAGACGCGGAAAGAATTGGCAGAAAGATAAGCGGTATCTATTCGATTTAAATAATTGTATCTAATTTACGTGATAGAATCTAAAATTTGGAAAAAAAAAAGAACTTATTTGCATACTTAATACATATGTATATATAATTTGTCTCCCGCGGCGATTCCTTCTGTCAGCGTGGTGGGTGCACGCGTGCGTGCAGATAAGAACGATTATATAGGTACGCTCGTTATTCCGAGCAACCGGCTCACGCTCGAATAATAATAGCGTGGTGAAACGACAAACGTCTTATCGTCTCATTCGAGTGTTTAAATATAAACGCCCTCGCTTCCTCGATCTCTCCAATTAATCGAGAGAATTGTTGAACGCGTTAATGCGTGCCGTGTATTTTCTAATCGCGCCGGATACGTCCGATTTAAATTTGCGTGCAACGGTTCTCAACTTGTGGAATTAATGTAAAATTTGAAATAAATTCGAAAGGAATTCGACAACATCGGCGTAATAAGATGCGCATAAAGATGCGCAAAAATGAATATTTGGTACAGCACAAGGCGATTTTTCTTGGGGAGGGGGGGAATGGGCGACTGGCGACGGATAAAACGTATTTCAAAAACAATGACACATCGTTGTCGGTGCGAGAAGAGTGGTATGAGGGGTCGATTGAAAATGTGAATACGAGAAGAAGAAGAAGAAGAAGAATAAGAATAAATTTTTTTTCCTTTGACGCTTCGTTCGTTTCCAAGAAAATTGAATCGAAAAGCGAGCCAAGTCCGATAGATCGTTGACTCGTTCCACTCGCGAACACTCGTACGCCCGATTAATCGTTGATCGAGCCGTGTTTTTATTAATACGTTTCGATCTCACAATTCGAATTGTACACAATTAACGTGTATTTTATCCAACTTTATTTAATTCTCTCTTTTTATTTTGAGCCACACAATCTTCCCAAATTCCTCGAATTAAACGAATTAATTCAAACGCTTTTCGATTCCATTTTTTTCTTCAAAAAATTAACAATCTTCCAATTCTAATTTAATTCTAATTTCGTTATTTTTCTACTTTCCTCTACTTCTCACTTTCTACAAATCCACAAAATTTTTCTTATCCATGAATATTTCGTACATTTTCGATCACCTTCTCAAAAAAAAAAAAAAAAAAGGAAGTTTCCAACCGAATTTCATCATCCTTAATTCCACATTCACAAAATTTCTCTTCACACACACACACACACACACACACACACACACACACACACACACACACACACACACACACACACACACACACCACACACACACACCACACACACACACACACACACACACACACACACACACACACACACACACACACACACACACACACACACACACACACACACACACACACACACACACACACACACACACACACACACACACACACACTCAAAACACTCGACACACACACTCAAAACACTCGACACACACACTCAAAACACTCGACACACACACTCAAAACACTCGACACACACACTCAAAACACTCGACACACACACTCAAAACACTCGACACACACACTCAAAACACTCGACACACACACTCAAAACACTCGACACACACACTCAAAACACTCAACACGCACGCACGCACGCATACACGCACACTAATATCTGCTTTCCACAAAATTTCGAAAAACATTGAATTATACGTGTGCGAGACAGAGAGAAAGAAAGGGAAAGGGAGATTAAAGAGGAAACGGGCAGTTTGTTCCACCAACGGATTCGTTTTTTCGCGGCATTCTTATTCGATCCCAAACGAAATCCGTTTCCGCCCGGTCGCCTTTCGCCTTTTTTTCAACGCCACCTTCGGTCGCCTTTCCACCGATGAAAAATTCGAGATCGAGGGAAGCCATCGTGGGGATTAGGGCGCCGCCATTACCGATTGGAATCGGATCGAGTGTTCACGCCTAAAATAACGTACCCCTTCTAAAAAAAAAAAAAAGAAAAGAAAAGAGAAGAGAAGGAGAGGTCGACGGATGGATGGATGGATGCATGAACGGGGGATCGAAAGTTGGACACGGGACAACAGCGCGTTTAAATAGAGCGAGAATCATCTGGGGAAATATGAGCATGCGATGGAAAGCTTGTATTTCGAATTGGAGAGTAGAAGGAGGAGTGGGGAGGATCATTCTTTAGAAAATTCTATGCAAACGGATGGATTATTAAATGGGATAAGTCCGCTAAGTTTCCTCGAATCTTTTCCACGAATGAATAATTTCTTCGTGAAAATTCGACATTCACGTTTTTCGAATTTGCCGCGCAACCTTTCCTCTTCTTCTTTCCTCATCCTCTCAACAAAACGTATTATTACTAATTCTTAGTAATTCATTTTCAATCCGATCAATGCATAAATACGTTATATTCGTGCATATTGGATGCTTGCATTTCGATTTCGAAATATCGAGATCGATAAAAAAAATCGATAAATTTTCATTCCGATCGCTTTTTGAAAACCAATTGTTTGTTTCGAGAACCGGTCGAACGATGAAACATTCCGCGTATTCAAATTGCAACTTCGAGGAAGAAGAGAGTCGATCAGCCTTCCAAGATCGAGGAAGATTAATCGAGTCGGAAGATAAGAAAAAAAAAAGAATTCTGTGGATCAAGTTCCGCGATAAACAGAATCGAGAAAACGACCTTCGAAAGAGGGGAGGGGAGCGGAAAAAACATTTCCATCCGTTGTTGAGAAAATAGGGAAGCAGGCGAATAACGAGAAATTAAGCGAGAATTAATTAAAGAGGTTGGGGCGAGAGATAAGCGAAGAGATAGAAACGGGAGAATAAGGCCGAGATAAGGGAAAAATGAGTAAAGCAAATGGGAAGCGAGGGGAAAAAAAAAATTCATTCTTTCCATCCCTTCTTATCTTTGCTCGTATAAAGCAAGTGTATACACGCTATGGTTACAGTATAATAAAGCGAAAAGAATGAGAGTGGGGGAAAAAAATTATATAACCAGGAAGAAATAGAAAAGACCAACTCGATTCGTGATAATTGATCGAAGAAGAAGAATGAGAGAGAGCGAGCGAGCGAGCGAGAGAGAGAGAGAGAGAGAGAGAGAGAGAGAGAGAGCAGGTGGATCGCGATAAATGGTATTCGTTAAACGAGGTTACGCCCGGAGTTAATTGCTTAAGTGTCGGAATCGGTTTACCGCAGAGTCGACTGCTGCTATCTAGAAATTCCAACGCAGACCTTGTCCGAAAGACGACCGCTAGGATACATCGCATGGAATAATCGAAAACGATCCATCTACATCAGTAGATTACCCTAGTATATACCTTGTTCCACCGTGTATAACACGGATACCGAGATTACATTTGTTCGTTTAAAGACGGCGAGGAGGGAGGAGAGGGGGGAACGGAGATCAGTTTCCGAAAACCGTTAAATTTTGCACGCGCGGTAAGGAAAAATTAATTAATTTCCATCGAATGTACATCCATCGAGTGCGCGAATCTACAATGATAGTTTTCGTTAGTTGTCGATTGTTACTCGATTATCGATCGCATATTTTTCTTTAAATTTAAAAATATTTATTGTTCGTTGAGCGGAAAATCTTTTAAGTCTCTACGAGTTAATTACAATTGCTCTATTATGTATTATGTTTCTTTTCACGCAAATGAATATTTTGTTAAATTATAATAAAGTTTTATCTGATTCTGAAAAGGAAAAGAAATCACAAGTTAATATTAAAAAAGAAAACATAGAACTCCTTTCTCATCTATCTACATAAATATTTTTTATTCTTACTTAATTATTTATATAGAAAATATTTCTTTTTAGACTCCTGTAAATATTAAATTGAATTATTATCTATTACGTTATAATAAAATATTATATACTTGTGTGATTATGACAAGCAAAACAAGTAACACGAGTTATTATTGTTATTAAAAAAAAAAAGAAAAAAGAAAAAAAACGACTCCTTTCTTGCTCCTTTATGTCTCTCGAACGAGGGTGCACACTTAAGCGTGCGGTCCTACTTCAGTACTACGCGAGTGCATATCCAGTTCGTTATCTTCGTTGTATGCTCGGTAGATAAGGGTCGCTCCGTCTCTAAACCCATTATGTACGCGCGCGAGCACGTACGTCTAGCTCCGGCCCAAATGTTAGCAACCCCTATTTCAATTTTACGCCGACTTGCCTGAAACCCTATCAGCTATGACGTTGATGGAACATAATTGTGGCACGGCTTTATACCGAGCCTTTCTCTAAAACTATATATATATATATATATATATATATATCTCTTTCTTTCTACCTTGAGAAAATTCCATTCCTTCCGATGTTTACGTTTTCGAGAAACGTCACACTCTTATCTTATCTTATCTTATCTTATCTCGAAATCGTTTCGAAAGCGGTAGAGGAGATCGCTTTTTTGATGAATGTCAACGCGTTGGCCGGATTCGAATGTATGTATATAATGGAATGCAATAACTCGGGTGCCTCGTCTTCTCTTTCTTCTTCTTTTTTTTTTTTAATCGTTTCGAGGGAAATCCTGCCCAATATGTACCGCACGGGATAAAGTAAGATTCGTCGAAATGCACGGCTCGTTCAAAAGGAACGGCTATGATATGAACGTTACTCGAAAATGGAACCTCGAGATTATAATCCTAACTTTTGACCGCGTATATCGAGCAGGCAATCATTTATGGATTACTGTTGCTTCTTTCTTTTACGTATCTTCGTTAAACGATTGCTGGAAATATGGAAAGGGAAAAAAAATATTTGCTTAGAGTTAATTCTTTTCATTATGCTTCCTTTCCGTTTCAATTTTCAATCGTTTATCAATTATCGATAAATTATTCGTAGTTTTTCAAAAATGAAAGATCTTCAAATACGACAGACTTTTGAAAAAATATCTATAATCCTTCAGTTGTTACGTGTTATAAATGAACATCATAGAAAAATTCCTTCAAAATAAATAAACGTTCAATCGTACGATTCTCATTCGCAATGTTAGAAATTTTCAACAACTTGAATATCCCGACAGAAATTCAATCAATCGTTCTCGATCGAAAAGAAATTATTAATTTACCGCTTGTAAAATTCGAGTTACCATCGATCGATAAAAAAGTAAAAAAAAAAAAAAAAACGTACAGCAGAGAGTGATCCTCGACGAGAGAAAGAAAATGCGCGTAATTGAATGTTGGAAAGGGAAGAGGAGAAGGAGGAAGGGGCGGGGCCAATTTAAATGCATTAGAGTTTAGAAAGTTTCTTATTAACCGAAGTGCTCGTGATCGGATTCGAGTTGCCATTTGTATCTTGAATATTTCATGACGAGCGTCCCCGAGTGACGCGCGCGAGAGAGAGACCCTCCCCCCTCTCCCCCCTCCTTTCCTTTCCCTTCCCTTCTCTCGTAACCGCGCGAGCGTGTGTCAATCGATGCACACGCGTCGGGTATATCGACTTCAAACGACACGCCGCCCGCCTCTATATATCTCGCCGTCGAATTTCCTATTCCCATAAAAGGAATGGGGATCCACTTTTAGCGGGAAATTTTTATCGATGGAAATGTATCGTACCAGTTTTTTTTTCTTGCGAAAAATACGAATATATTCGAAAGAAGATGCTCATAGTTTATGAAAGTTTCACTCGAATAATTGGATCGAAAAAGTTTTTTAAAAATATATATATATATCTTTTGAATTGAAAGTGTTATTACGAGCGGCTATAGTCTGCATAAGATGCCACTGAAGTATTGCTAAAGTCGCTCTCCGTAAGATGTCGCGCATGTCGTACACACGACGAGCGATCAAGAGTTGTATTCATCGATCGATATTTTTGTTTTTATCATTTGTTTCTCACGCGATTATTAATTATTGTTATTCGAGTTCCAAAGTAAGTAATTAAATGTGTTTAGAAGTAATAAATACCTCGTTTTAAGGAAATTTTTTTTTTTCCCAATAAATAAAGCACCGAGGATTACAGTAAACACAGTCATTGACGATCTTTCTCGAGCACTGTGCACATTTTTGACGGAAAAAATCGCTCATAACAAAAGGACGTAATATTATCAGAATCTTCAAAAGATTAAGTTTTAATATAATCGGAGAGGAAAGAAGAATTCCTTTCTTCGAGAATTTAACTACGTTAACCAAAATTATTTTAAGAGATTCCACATACGATTCTTTTCAATAATAGAATCGAAATTTTTGTACTTATCGTATAATATCTGAAATTAATGTTTTAAAAATATTCCACAAACTTACAAACCGGATTGTATCTTTTTCACAATACGTTCAATACGTTTTTTTTCTTAGCGACTCTACCTTACCTTCGGAGTCGATAAAACGTTTCTTCCCATCTTCCAAAGTTAGATTACGAATTTCATCGAAAGAATGAAAGGAAGAAAATTTGAAGATCTCGTAAACATTTTAACTCGATCTTTCGAACTATATATATATATATATATAACGAAAGAGACTTTTTTTTTTTTTTTGAACTTCCCGTCTTCGTTCATTTTCGAGAAAAATTTTATTTCGATCCTTTTTTTTTTTTTTTTTTACGAGCGTTATTACGCGGCATAACAAATGCTTGTAATTAAAGGATCAAGGGGAGAGAAGTTTCATTTAGTTTCGGCTTATACTCGGTTTACAACGCCAGATACACGTAAACTTTACAACCCAAAGTGTAACTCTTCTTCTTCTTCTTCTTCTTCTTCTCTTCCTTCCAACTTCTCGAATCTTTTGTAAACAAGGTTTCTGCGTAATAAATCGTAGAATTAAGAGTGAGTTACGAGCAGGCCAGATTTATACCTCCGTATTTTTATTCCAACCGTTTCCTTTCCATTCCTTTCCTTTCGTTTCGTTTCCACGAACGAAATAATAATAAAGCTTTGTTCCTTCGAATCTTTGATTTTGCACGAAGGACGAAGCATTTTCATTAATAACATTTTTTTCTCTCTCTCTCTTCCACGGTTCATTTCGTGAACGAGAAGAGAGGAGGGAGACGTCAAGATTGAGCGAAAAGTTTGACAGCTCTTCCATTTATCATGTTCGGGTATAAAATTGACGGTTGCCCGATGAACCGAGAAATTACGAGGAGCACAAGGTCATTCTATCGAGTAATGTTCATTCATCGGGGGATAAGAACGATTGAAAGTTTTCCACTATGTAAAAAGGATGAAACCTCCGTTTATTTTAATATTCGACCTCAACGTTCGATAATTTAATTTTCAATCTGAAATTTTATTATTCGACGACGCACGTTTAAATACGTTTAAAATTGTGAATTACGCGTAATGTAAATGTTATTTTTCCCCTTTCTTTTTATCTTCCACCAAATGATTCGATTTTCATAAATCGCGCTTTCCAACGTTTTAAATTAATAAAATATATATACACGGAAAAGTTGCATAATTAAAGTTATAATACGTGTTGAGTAAATAAATTTTTTATCGAAACGATAAATTTTGAATATTAATTGAATTGCGATAATCAATTGATTAAATATAGAAGGTATGTATAAAAGAAAATATACTTATAGTTTTTTTTTTTTTTTTTTGCTAAAATTTTGACAAAAGTCTTTTCGATATTTTCGATCCGAAAATTTCAACAAACGCAAACAACGGAAAAGAATTTTTCCTTTACCTTTATATTTCTTCCACAGAGAATCCTTCACTCCATTCGAACGTACTACTTATACGATAAGATACCCAATAGAAGGGAAGGCGAATCTCCTTCCGCCGTTATTCAATTTCCTCCCTCGTTCCACGATCCGTTCGTTGCACGAATAGACGAAAGTTTCGTGTCGAATTCGTGTAAAACGATGATCGAGGGAGGATGGCCGTGATCCAGTGAGTGGAAACCAGAATGCGCTGCTTCCGTCGAATTCGCAATTTTTCTCTTCGAGAAAAGAAGGGAAGGGGAGGGAAAAAAGGGAGGAAAAGGAAAAAAGAATAAAAAAAAAACGAAGAGATAACCTATCGACATTTAACGTTTGCGCCGCTTGACGTTTTCACCGATACGCGGTCGATATCGATTTCCAGTCACGATATCTTACCATCTGTCGGTAACGCGCATCGGTCGCGCGATTCACTCCGTAAATTCCGGCGCACCGGGTCCCCAAAGTGTCAAGCCTCTTAAACCGCAACGCGATCTATAGATGGCATACATACAGTGTATGACGGACGTCGATTTTCTGGCGTTTCTGGATCGCGGTTCAACCACGAGGCGAGATGGTCGCGTCGCGTTGGCGAGCGACTGTGTGACTAGGTGGCGCTGGGGTGCGCACAAATCCCGGTCTACCTCTAGTAAGATTGACACGTTTAAAAATGGACGCGCATCGTGCATCGTATGATGCGTCGTCTCTCGTGACGAAGTGCTTCCCATATTTCGCGTTTATTAAATCGAGTTGTGCTATAAATTCGAGTATATCGCGAAACAGAAGTGGAAGTAGAAATACGCTGATCCGAATCCGCTACCGTTTTCCGTGTCAAATTGATCGGTTCTCGTTTTTGAAACGAAGGATATATTACATACACTCGTGCTCATCGAATTAAATCGTAAAATACGAGGGAACGGGCGTGCATATCCATCTTGGAAGAAACGAGCCGAGTTTCGAACCTTGTGTTCCAGCTTCGTCTTAATCTCGCAAGAGTAATATCACGATGTTTTTTTCCTCGCGCGAATTCACTTTACCTCAAAGGAGGTTAGAATAACCGACCGAGCGAGCAAGCGACCGCGTTTGACCGCATCGCGTGAAAATTTCGAAGCAAGGAAATGTAATTTCCTTAGAGTTTTTCCATCGACGAAAAATGTTCGAAAAATTCCGAAAAATTACTCTCGTTCGAAAATCTCGAGATTAATTCTCGCGTGAAAAAAATTCTTCGACAACTGTGATTCTTTGCTCGATGAGAGATAGATCTCCAGAGTTCCCCGGATCTCGAGTTTGGGATTTATCGGTATATTTCGAGGGAAAAGGAACGTGAGTGGAAAGAAAAGGGAAGAATTGTATTACCCAAACTCCTAGTGGCGAACACTCATAATGTCCACCATAAAGCTTATTCCGGAGGACACTCGCTCGCGGGGAGAGGCCATTCGTACAAACGAATCGACAGTTAAAGGCAAGAGTTACGAGCAGCCTGAATTTCATCGATAGAGAAGCGATAGAAACTTTCGCCGGAACTGTCGTCATAAAAAATAGAATTTCCCGTGTCGAAAAGTGAACCCGTAAATAACGAGTAATTTCCATCTTCCAATATTACCAGGCTCTCCTCCTATGAATGATAATTTTTTCAACACGAACGATATCTCGAAATTTTCCAAAATCGTTTCAAATTCTCTCGACACCTCTCAACGTCGATTCGTTTCACGACGAAAATTCTAAATTCTAAATGATAAGGAGACGAATTAGATGAGATTAAGAAACGTTTTATCCTCGTTTCGAGGAGATTGTTAGCGATCGAGTCGAGTCGAATCGAAGTGAATCTGAAATTCCGTCGCCGTTCATTTCGCCGAGCTCACGTACACCATTGTAAACTAGCTCGGACGACGTATGCCCGGTCGATATACAAAGGCGAGTCTAAATCCTCGGCTGCTTCCCACCGAACACGAAACTTGGATCGAGTGGCTTGTCGATGGCTCGAGCACCACCATCCCACGTCGCTTCCGCTCTCCCCATCCCCACCATCCAACCATGTTTCTTTTTCGCCTATCCATGTAGATATAGAATGATCCCTGTGAAACGTACTGTTTATTTGAATTTTAAATTTCCAGGAGGGAAATCTTTTTTTTTTTTTTTCTGAATATTTGGAAATTTGAATGATTTTCAAGTTCGCTGGAAATATTCGTTGATAATATAAAAGATAAATAAAATTATATGTTGTGTATAAAAATATTGTATTCGACTGACACGTGTGTGATTTTTTTTTATTAATAATAAAAGAAAAAAGATGAATAAAATTATATAAGTGTAATATGTTAGTTACAAGTACTGTATTCGATTGTTCGACACGTGATTTTTTTTTTTTTTATTAATAACAAAGTGGAAGAAGAAAAGTTTTTCTTGCGAAGAAAGGAAATTATATTTATAGGACACAATTGAAGATGAATAAAATTATATATGTGTAATATGTTACTTACAAGTACTGTATTCGATTGTTCGACACGTGATTTTTTTTTTTTTTATTAATAACAAAGTGGAAGAAAAAAGTTTTTCTTGCGAAGAAAGGAAATTATATTTATAGGACACAATTATCCACGTTTTATTATTATTTCTCAAGGAGGGACGAGTTTGAAATTTATCGAATGATCCAGCTCCCTGTAATAAGTGCCTTCTTCTAATTCCTCTGACCATGAACGATTCAATCTACCGGCCCGACCGTAATTATCTTATTCCACTTGCCCGATCGTGACTAGCTTGTCCGACTACTAGCTGGCCCCTCCACTCAACTCTAGTTTGACTATGAGTGGTTTATTCCACTTGTCTGGCCTGTCTTGTCCCACTTACTTGGTTACAACTCTATTCAACTCGGATGGCCGGAGAGGTAGATTTAATAATCAATATTTAATACGTCGAGGAATTTCGTTCGCTCGGATTTGAATGAAAATCTTGGATAATAATTTTCTTTAAAAAATTACTTCCTACGAAGATGTTAATTATTATTTTTATAGAATCATTTCAACAATCGTTTGAAAAGAGAATTAAAAAATATTTGGAATATTTGGAAACTATATCGTAATATATAATATACTGTTTTATCGATCCAGTTAAATTTAATTAATCTTGTTATTATTTAATTTGTATACGGATATAACATATAATCTCTCGATTACATATACAGTTATTAATAATTGGAAAATGATAATATCTCTGATAATTGTTGCCACTTTTTCTTCTCCGAAAAAATAAATTTCAAAAGGAGAACTATGCTCTCTCCTCTTACTCTTCTCACACGTAACTTTTTCTTCCATATCCCTTTCCTTTGTGTCGCGTACACATATATACATACACGTACGTAAGAAGGAAGGTTGGAAGGCAGATGGCATTCGGCCAGTGGAAAAGAGTTTTACGACGGGATCGATGGAACGAGTCGAAAGGTAAAAACCGATCGCGACTAGAAAAGGAAGGGGGGGGGGGGGAAAGCATCCACGCCGTTATTCACGCTCTTTACGACTGCGAAAATCCACAGGAAATAAAGATTTAAATCCGTGGGTGGGGAATCGTAATCGTTTGTTTTTATTTATCCGAATTTCACCTATCTACGATCTCTTCGAAGAACAGATCGAGAAAAAATCGTCGAGATATATTCTCGTGTGCAAAAGTTGAATCGTTATTAATCGAGTTATATTATTAAATAATCAATCTGAAAAATTTTCATCCCTAAAAACAGTCCTCGCTATATATTTATTCGAGGGATAAAACTCTTATCTCTGGTTGCGTTTTTCGGTGATTCACTCTCAAAAGAAGATTATATCGATCGAAGTAAATTCGCGAGAAGAAATCCTCTTTCCTTCCGTGAAAGGAAGCACGAATGGCTGGGGCCCGAAAATCGTTCTCGAAACGACACTGGGAAAGGGTCGAGAAAAGATTCTGGCGTCGTAAGTTGCCGAGGTAATGGCGATGAACCTCGCCGCAAAGGTGGGGTTATTAATGGGCGTGAAACCTACGTTAAAACCTACTAGCATCGTGCGTCTCTCGGCGGGCGAGTTAAATCCGCTCGTTTTCTTGTATTTACGCAGCCAGCCGTGAAACGCCTTTGGCTCACGCGTCCTCGCGTGCCTCTCCCCTCCCCTCTCTCATTAATTCTTACAAATATCGTTACAGCTGGAACCACACGCACGCCCTCTCCATTGTATCAAATCGCCACGAAACGAACAAACTTTCGTTTAATGTTATCGACCGGGTTCGGCTTCATCGTTGGCACGCCATCGAATTAGAACGACGGCGATGTTTCAGTTCAGCGTCGAATTTTAATACGAGGTGAATTATTTTTAATTCGAAATGAGTTAAAAAAAAAGAAAGAAAGAAAAGGCGAAAGGGAAAAATTTCTTTTAAAATTTCAACGTTCATCAACGATTCCTTTGACATTAAATTTTATTACGCGAGCTAATTATAGTGAACGATAATAATATATATCGTGTTAATTATCGATTTTTAGAAAAAAATAATCGTTTCAACAATAGAGTTTATTTTAATTCGAATCCTTAATAAATTATCGATAAGTTTTTTTATCCATGCGATAAGAATATACTTCATTTTACTTCGATTCTTTCGAAACATTGGAAAACTATATTAAAATTAAAATTTTCTTGTTACGGATTCTTTGATCGAGCCATTCATATTTATGGATCAATTTTAAGCTTACATTATATTATAATTGTATACAATTATATTCCTTATTTTAATCGAATCATTTCACGAATATTATTAATTTATTTATGTCAAATTTTACGCGATACTAATTATAGTAAATCATAGCTCGAAAAACGAACGAGTTAATTAATATATAGTTCGTTATAATTAAAGTTCACGTAAAATCACGATGGAATATATAATTAATACGATATATGGATAGGAAAAATGAAGGGAATGAAGGGAAATTAAATTTATCAATCGTTCGTTTCGTGGCGTGCGTCTGAATTAACGCCTTTCCGTAAACCTCGTAAATCTTGTAAAGTTTAATGTTGGTAATTTTCCGCAGCGTGGCGCGCGCGCCGATCGAATTAGAAATAACAATGTTTACCATCGGTCGAATCATACGTTTCACGAAAAGAATCAAATTTTATCAAATTTTTTTACTGGGCTCGATCCGAATAATGGATAAATAAACGAAATTTGTTATTCGCTTTTCCAACGAATCCTCTAAAGTTAGATAATCTTTTAATATCATCCATTGTTCCATATCCGCACTATTAAATTAGAATACGTTCGACAACAAATTTCCTTCGTGGATATATATATCGAATTAGAGTAACGACGTCAATCCCTTTGACGAAAATATCGAAAATTTGTCGAAATTCAGACCGATCTATATAATCGGCGGAACAAACGAATAAAATTTATCAATTTAATCGATTCGATTCTCTCGACAGGTGATGATAATAACCCTTCGAAATAGCCGTTTCCCTTCGAATGGGAAATAATTTATTCGTCGATAATTTCGTCGAATCGAATATCAAATTAGCATTAAAAAAAAAAAAATGAATATTAACACCTTCCTGAAAAAGTTGGTTTCCAAACTAAATTATCGTTTCTCCGCGGATAACACAGGAATGGTTCGAATTCTTCCGTGCCATGTCGAAAGCCACGAAACAAACATTTCATGAGAAAACTTTTATACGAATTTTTAAGAAACGTGGAGATTTAATTTGTTAGGGAAATATTCTAGAGGAAAAAAATTCCCTATTTCGATCACGATGCGGTGTACAATTCGAGATATATTCGCACATCGGTTAGCGACTAGCGAACGACCGCACTTTATTTACCTTAATCCTTCGATAAAAATGATCTAGGGAATATAATCTCTGGATGAAAGATTCGAAAGAATTGGTAACGAATCGGGCAAATTGAGATAGATGAAAAACCGATTTCCTGTGCCGGAACCAATAACAATATAGAGATGGAGATTATTTTTTTTTCTTTTTCATACAATTCAAACAAATTCATTTCCTCATTTCTCTAAAATAATTATAGGAAAATCGAATAAAATATGAATTGTCGAAATTGAAACCGATATTAAAATATAGATAATTTTTAAAATTTAGTAAATTCTTTACTATGGTTGATGTTGACAAAACCCTAGTATCTAATACCAACTCTAACGATTCTTCGTAACTATGTTTACATCACGCGTATATAATCACTTAGAGCACACACACTAAAAAAGAGTCTAAAAACAACCTATTTGTCGTGCCGTGAATTTCCATCAATACATTCTTACATAACAGTTCACAAATATTAATAAAAGATTTCTTAAAACATTTCTTAAACGAAAGAAAAATAACGAATTTATTGCTCTTCAAGATTGAAGCGAATTATTCGGACTCGTCCAGTATTATCGAAGGCAACGGGATGGTGGTCGTCGTCCACTTGGCAAAAGTCCAACTCTGTTGGCGGGAAATCATGGAGCAGGCGCTGGAGCGTGTGCGGTTAATCCGTTGTGCGGCGCGCGTGTCGTGCCGGATTCGAAACAGTTTTCGTTATATTTCGTGTTAGCGAAGTAGCGCCCGTATTAATCCGGGCATAAATGGATTTATCGATTCGTTCAATTAACGCGCTCGCCGAACCGTTGAAATACGTGATTAATAGGGGAGGGATATGTGTTTATAAGCGATCACATCTGGAAAGCGGGTTGTTAGACGAGAGCTGCCATTCCCGCAATTGAATACACGGACCGATCGCCGGCCGAGCACCGCTGATTTCCCTCCTACCGTTTATTTGCAACGATCGATCCATCCGTCAACCGACGATTATTAACACTTCTGCCACGGAACGTGGGCTCGAGATAAAATTCGACATTCGACTTTGATCGAATTAAAAACTTTTCGTTCCATCGTGGTTGTTTGGATTTGTTAATTACGTTAACACGATTATTCGAAGCTGTTCAAAATTATCGTATTTCAAGGTGAGCTTTGTTCGTTGTTGAGATTAATTTTTCTCTTTGCGATTAGAGGTAAAATTAAGGATTCGACTTCGATCGAATTTTACGATTAAAATTTTAATTGCAAGTACAAGTTGAGGATAAAGTTATTAAAGGATTGTTAATTACGTTAAATAATTATTCGAGGTTTGTTCGAAGTTTCGATCGATTAATTTTTCGCTTTGCGGCTCGAGATAAAATTGAAGATTCGACTTTTATAAAGGTATTCGGATTGTTAAGTTAAACGATTATTAGAAGTTGCTCGAAGTCATTGGAGATAAAATTCGACTTTTACGATCGAATTTTACGATCGAATTAAAATTTTAATTCCAAGTCCAAGCTTAGGATAAAGTTATCGTTAAACGATTAAAGTTAATTACGTTAAACGATTATTCGAAATTATCGGTCATCAAAGGTGAGATTCGTTCGATCGATTAATTTTTCGCTCAGCGAAATTTCAAATTCCTGTTTTACAGATGATATCGGTGTGTCGATTATCAAGCGATCGAGAAAATTTTCATCGTATTCATTCATCGTATGAAGTAATTCTCATTCGTAAAAATAATTTTAAAATCGGTTCTATTTACGCAAAAGGAAAGAATTATAAAAACTATAAGAATTCGTAAACGAAAGAATCTATATATATATTCGCGTGAAAGAGAATCTCTTCCTTTCCGAAAAATTTCCTTTCATTCCCCCTTTTCCCAATTTTATCCCCCCAATTAAATCCTTCCTCCCCCCACCGATAAAAATATCCCCAAATGAACGAGCTTCGAAAGTCGAGAATTCCCTTCACCTTCCTTCTTTCAAACCGAAATTTCACTTCGCTGGATATAAAACCGTCCGTTCCTTCGCGAATTTCATGCGATCCATTCGAGTCGAGAAGAGAGATAGAGATAGAGATAAAGTTATAGAGATAGAGATAGAAATAGAGATAGAGATAGAGATAGATAGAAATAAATGTAGAGACAGAGACAGAGATAGACAGAGATAGATAGAGATAGAGATAGAGACAGAGGCAGAGACAGAGATAGAGATAAAGATAGAGACAGAGACAGAGATAGATAGAGATAGAGACAGAGGCAGAGACAGAGATAGAGATAGAGACAGAGACAGAGACAGAGATAGAGATAAAGATAGAGATAGAAATAGAGCTAGATAGAGATAGAGATAGAAATAGAGATAGGGAGGAGGGGAAGCGTCGAGGACACCGCTCGAGCGTGCGTACGTGATGTCTGTGTACGGAGGGAAGGAGGAGGGGATGACTCGAGCGTGGAAGGCGTCTCGAGTCCCGCGAAAGGACTCGTCGTGGGCTCTACGTGATCAGATGCGTTACGGGGGGAACGCGAGATGAAGGGAGGGAAATTCTTTTGACGCGATTCCTCCACGTCCCATTTCAAGTGGACGCGAGCTGCGAACAAGGGGCGCGTGACAATATTTTTTTTTTTTTTTTTTTTTAATTAATCTCGCTTTAAATTAGTCAAACCGTAGCTCCTCCTCGAGCAGGAATTTTTACGGATTTTTTTAATTTCGCTCGAAATTTTTTTTAATAGATATTCGCTGATTGGTCGAAGATACCCGACTCCCTTCCGTCCTGAATTTGAAATTTTTTGAAATTTCGCAAGAAGAGGGGGATCTTCTAATTTAAAAAGCTAATTTTAAACTCTTTAAATTATTGTTACGCCTCTCTCGAAAAACATCTTTTCGAACCGATGAACAGAGGGAAAACAATTTATTTTTTCACAAAGGAGAATATTACGAAAGAACATCGAGCAAGAAGAATGCCAATCAATAATACAGTAAAAATAAATTTTTTAATTCGAAAATTCCAAAATTGTCAATCTAATTTAATCTAAATTAATAATCAATCTAATATAATAATAATAATAATAATAAAATAATAATAATCTAATAATAATAAAATAATAATCAATCTAATATAACCTAAATTACAGGTATATATACATCCTGATCCCAATTTGTGTGGAAAATTAAGGAGGAGGGGGGAGGAGGGTGAAAAGGAACGGCCAGCCTATGATCATAGCATAGACACGTTCATACACATGTGGTTTTCAACGTGAACCGCCTATGGCTGGCGATACGGAATTACGAGGATACGCTGGAAAAACAAAGGAGAGAGAGAGAAAGAGAGAGAAAGAATGGGAAGGAAAAGAAAAAAAGACGAAAAAAAGAAAAAAAAGGGAAGTTGCATTGGGGAGACGCAGGCACGCATGAAACGCGTGGAGAGAGCGTGTTTTTCTTTGAGGGGACGAGAGAGGGAAGGGGAGGGGGGGAGTCTCTTTTTTTCAAGGATCGGCTCGATGGAAGAGTGAAGCACGTCGCAACGAGCCGCCGCCTCATCCGCGCGCTCTCGAGAGGAAAGGGAGAAGTAGGAAGGAGAGGAGGGAGTGGGTGATGCCACTCGAGAAGGGAGGGGGAAGCAACGGTTCGAGACACTGTGGAAGAAATTCGAGTCGACTCTGCAGTTACATCCGTGCGTTTTGTGCATCCTTTTCTTTTTTCTTGCCATTATTCAAGTTTCATAGAGGTTTGCATGTTTATCGAGATCAATGCTTCGAAGGTGTATTTTTATTATGTGGGTAGAAAAAGAAAAAAAAAAGAGCGACAGCTCGTCATATAAAATTAAAAGGAATTGACATTTTCATCGAATCGTTTCTTGGAATAATCGAAATAGTCGAAAGTTCGAGTAGTATTTCGAAATGGACAGATGTCAAGCAGGGAAACGAATTATCTTAAAGAAAAAATTCGGTAGAATTTTATTTGATTTTATACGAACAAAAATTTAAAAAAAAAATTCCATCCCGTTTATCCGATAAACGACTCGTAAAACTAGCAATGATCATCGATTTATGCGTTATCCGATTCCATATTTGATCGTTTATTTGTCAAATTCATGGCGAGAGAGATCAGTAAAAATGATGACGGAGACGCGGAAATGAATTTTTTTGTTTTTTCCCGACACGGCCGGAAACGAATCGACTTCCATTTATAAACTCAATTAGCGCAGAAAACTATTAATTTTCCGGGAAGTGGAATTAATCGACCGCCATCGCGACGATAAAGGGGATGATTAAACGCGGTTGGAAACGGCGCGCACGCGTTCACACACCCATTCGATGAAACCCAAAATTCCATCCTTCTTTCTCACGCGCGCGTGATGCTAGTTGTTTCGTTATTACAAATACCTCTCTCTCTCTCTTTTTTTCTATTCCAGACGCGAGCAATGATTCTCGACCCGTTATAACGTTTCAACGATGATTAAATTCGATATCTTATATGTGTATATAGTTCATAAGTTATTTGAAGACTAAAAAAAAAAAGAAGGTTAATATAAGGTTAAGGTAAATATTCGAAATATATCCCGTTCAAGCGTCTGAATTGACGATAATTATCCCATAGAATTGTTATTTCACATAGATCGTTGAAGCGATAAAATTTCTACAGAGAATTGCTATTAGTGAACAACGATCGAACGTGTATCCACTTAATATCTCCACTTTCTTCGTGACACTTGTAAAACCTTGTTAAATCAATTTCATTTTCCCCGGATTGAATCGATGCGAATCGTTCGCAAAAATGTTCGAATGTACGACGAAGGATAATAGTAAAAGTGAATGGCGGGGAAAAAAAAAAAAGAAAAAAAGTCTGGAACAGAAAATGGAAAATCCGCGATTTCGTGTAAACCACTCGTTCACTCGTTGAAAACCTTTGGTGCATCGTCGAACGCGAATTAAATTACGAGGATCATCATTGTTGCTCGAATCCCGGTGCTCGGCCATAAAGGTGAAATCGTGCCGCGTGTTTCGCGACCGTTCCGCCTTTAAACGAATTTCATGCTCTCGGTCAATGCCTCGGTGCATACCTTTCGAAGCGGCGGACAATCGGCCGAAACGCGTTGATTTCTAGGGAATTCGAATAAAAAAAGAAGAGGAGGGAGGGGAAAAAAAAAACTATAATCCGTTCCACCGGCGTAAACGCGATTTCCCCCCGTAACAAGGTAAACGTCAAATTCTTTCCACGGGAAAAGAACAAATCGCAACGCGGAACGTGTGCGCCACCTATCGATGGATAATACCTAATCCGGACATGATCGGATTTACTCCCTCTATTGGCCTTGTTACGAAACTACGCGGCGCTCGTAAACTTGTAGTTCGACGACGTACGGGTGAAACTTTTTACAGTTTCTATATATAAATATATTGGTGTTGGTTAAGTTTGATACCGTGTATGTGATTAAAATGAAATCGGAGTTGAGGGAAAATTGATTATTTATATCTCGTTGTTGATCGTGATAAATGTGAATCTATATTTCTATGTGGATACAGTTTTAGGTTATGGTTACTTTGAACAATTGATTTATTAGGATGTTCGAATAACGTTTATTCGTGTAGCTATTTGTATCCTTCGTTTGCGATTATTATCATCGTTTTGAACGATAAATCGAATCGAAACAACTTTATACGTAATTTCTTCAACCGTTAAATCTTTCTCTCGCTTCTGTCTCGATCTATTTGTACTGCCATATTAGCCGATATTCGAATTATTACGTATACAAGATGCTAATATATGTTCGTAAAATTGGAGAATAAAACGAATATTAGAAATGTGAGCTTCGTCATATGAGAATCTTTGGAACAAATCCTTAAAATCTTGTGTTATTTCGTCGATCTTCTTACGCGTATTATACAATTTTTATGAACTATACTTTGAATATTTTCCACGTCACGCGCATCCTCCGAATTTCTCTACGACGTTCCATATATATTTACATAAATACGTGAAAATTAATCAATCGTAAATTAAATCGTTCGCGACGGTGATTCTATCGGAGGAATGGTGATAAAGATACGAGATATTTTCAATTATCTTACCTCGATCGAATCAATTTCTCTCCCCTCTCCCTCACCGTTCGCAATTAATATCGAAATTAGGGTCCGATAGAGCGAATCTCGTAATCTTCGATTCAGCTTCCCTCCGAGTATTAATCGGCTATCAGAGTTGAAATTGGGGACCAAATCGGGAGGATATGTAATCGAGGAGCCTGTGGAATCGACTTTTCGGACAACTGCAAATGAATGGAGGAGGGAAAAAACAAGGGAATTACCTTGGTTGGAATTTCTTACTGGACGAGGGGAACGAGGACTTTAATGGAGGTACAAATCTCGGTGAAATGGGGCTATTTCACCAGGAGCCGCGGTGTCTCCTCGCTCGTTTCTCGTTCCTGCTTCCTCCCCACCACATCGACGCAGCTCCTTCCTGCTGTTTCGTGACCCAAATACAAACCGTCGTGATCCGTGTTCGTCGTAAAAAAGAAAAAGGAAAGAGAGAGGACCGCATAAATCAACGCTTGTCCGTTTAATGGACGATATTATTTGGCAACAAAAGACGACTCGAATCTCTCTCTCTTTTTCAATGGTGCTAGAGTAATAATAGTTTTAAGCTCTGTATTTCAGGATACAGGATGGGTGGAATGGAAAATAAAAGTGAATTTTTTTTTTTGTTTTATTTGTTTATATTTCTTGACTTTGTGAATAGTGTAAAATGTGTAAAAAGTGAATTTTTTTTTTTTTGTTTTATTCGTTTATATTTCTTGACTTTGTAAATAGTGTAAAAAGTGTAAAAAGTGAATTTTTTTTTTTGTTTTATTCGTTTATATTTCTTGACTTTGTAAATAGTGTAAAATGTGTAAAAAGTGAATTTTTTTTTTTTTGTTTTATTCGTTTATATTTCTTGACTTTGTAAATAGTGTAAAAAGTGTAAAAAGTGAATTTTTTTTTTTGTTTTATTCGTTTATATTTCTTGACTTTGTAAATATTCGTGTACATGATTTTTTTATCGTTTGGAAAAATTCTTAATTCTTTTACGTTTTCGATTTTACAAAATTAACTTTTACGATCTTTCTTTTTTTTTTTTTTTTTTTTTTTTTGGATTCTTTCATCGTCGAAAGAAAACGATACCTTTTTCCCCTAAAAATTCCAAATCGCTGACACTGTTCAGTTCGATTAATTTCGATCGTTTCAATAAAAATCCCACGAGATAGAAATTACAAGCGATTCGATCGATCAAAATATACGATTTAATTTTTAAATCGTTTGAAATAATCTTCTGTTTCAATACTCCCGATCAATTTGGCAAACAGTTTAGAAAATATCGTGGATAAAACTATTTTAACGCGTGTCATCGGTGTCTCTCTCGTGCAATCGTGAAACGACGTTAATGACGATCGAATGGGCGAATCGAGTTATGACTGATAAAATTAATCCGACAGTTGGACGTCGTTTCACGACTCGTGGCCAGATATCGATATTTATTATCGAGCGCCGAGAAATCTTAATTGCAAATTGTTTCAAATTGTTCAAACTCGTGGAATTAATACGTATTTGAATCAATCGATCTTGTTCCAATTACTGTACTGAAATAGAATATATAAAGGAGAACGAAATTTCTTCAGATTCCCTGGAAAAAGAAAAAAAACGGATTAATTAAGACCAAATTTATATCGCAAATTGAATTTTTGAAAGATTATTGTAATAAATATTTCTCTTATAAAGTTATAATTTGAAATTTATACGAAAAGTTACAAAAATAATTTCTCGCAAATAGCTGTCTTTTTTTTTTTTTTTACTCGAAATTATACTTTGGCACAATTCTTATTATCGTCGAGATAGGAGTACTTTTTCTCGAATATTATACCAGAGGAAAATTTTTAATCGAAATTCATTTCCCTCGAAGAGTTTGGAGAAAAAAAAGAGAATTATCGGTGGAGTTTAATCAATTTCGATCGTCTTATCGTTTGTTTCGGGGGGCGTTTAAAGCGCGGAAGTTTCGTCCGGAATGGAACACGAGTTCTGTCGAGATCTGTCGCGGTTGATTCGTCGCGGGAAGCAATTTTATCGAGCGTCACGCGAACCGTAATTTATCGAATCGCGGTGGATGAATGCGCGTTTTATTAGGGAAAATTTCGAATCGTTTCGCGATCACCCTTTTTTTTTTCTTTAACTCGGTGAACGGAAGAAATAATGGAAAGAGGAGAGAACAATGATTAATTAAAAATTCGTAACCGGTGATTGATGGTGAAAATAATGAAAAGTAAAACGTCGTGCGTTTTATGTTTAACTTTTAAATTCGATTTTTATTCGTGGAACGACACATATATGTATATAAAACAGTGTGTGCAGCTGGTAAATTCGAAACGATTAAAATAATCGAATATTTCTTTTCTTTTGTTATTTTTAAGGAAATCGATCAATTAAAAATTCATGACCAATAAAGATAACGAAAAGTGAGATAAAGTTCGAATTGGTAATGTTGTCGTGCATTTTATGTTTAATTTAAATTTTTCGTGGAACATTAAATTTCGTATCATTTTTCTCCTCCAATTAATAAATTGTTTTATTCGAAACAATTTAATCGAATAGAATATTTCTTTTCTCTTGAAAACGTTTGTTATTTTTAAGAAAGGATCGATCGATTAAAAATAATAAAAATAACGAAAAGTAAGACGAAAAGTTTCGTTCGAATTAAACGTCGTGAAAAATTTTATATTCAACTTCTTTAAATTCGTGGAACGATATATATAAAACAATGAAATTTCACTATAGTGAATTGTTTTATTCGAAACAATTATATAATTTAATCTAATCGATATATATATATTTCTTTCTCTCTCTCTCTCTTTCTCTTGAAAACTTCGTTATTTTTAATTACGAAAAATTGACAACCGAGAAATAACCGCGTATCCTCTTTCACGGAATCCGACGATGTATTTAATTACAGCAATTATTTCGTAGAAAAAAAAAAAAAAAAAAAAAGAAAAAAAAGGGAGAAAAAGAAATAATTCGAATAATTATGCTCGAGAAACTATCCTCGTTAAAAAACTTGTAAAAATGTTAACGATTCAAAAACGAACTCCAACTCGTTTCCCCCCCCAAGCGAATTTACGAATAATAAAACGAAACGCGTTCCTTTCTCCTCTCCTCCCCTGCCCTACCGCGTTTATCGTTTATATGAAAATATGAATTATATGAAAATCGAAAAATCACGACGAGAGAGTATAATAAATAATAAACCGGATAAACAATTAATTGGATTAACCAAAAACAGAAGGAGGAGAAGGAGGAGAAGGAGGAGCAGGAGAGGAAGGTTCGAAACGATAGAGTATAATAAATAATAAACCTGATAATTTGTAAAAGATTGATTCGATTAACCAAAAAGGAGGAGGAGGTGGAGGATGAGGAGAAGCAAGAGAGGAAGGTTCAATATTAGAGAGTATAATAAATAATAAACCCGATAATTTGTAAAAGAATTGGATTAATTGGATTAGGAGGAGGAGAAGGTGGAGGAGGAGAAGGAGAGAAAGATATAAAACTAGAGATAAATAATAAACCCGATAATTCGTAAAGAATTATTTGGATTAACCAAAAAGGAGGAGGAGGTGGAAGTAGAGGTGGAGATGGAAGTGGAGGTGGAGGTGGAGATGGAGGAAAGGAAGATTTAAAAACGAGAGAATATATTATAATAAACTCGATAATTTGTAAAGAATTAATTGAATTAACCAAAAAAGGAGGAGGAAGTGGAGGTGGAGGAGGAGGAGGAGAAGAGGAAGATTCAAAAACGAGAGAATATATTATAATAAAGAATAAACTCGATAATTTAGAATAATAAAGAATTAATTGAATTAACTAAAAAGGAAGTGAAGGTGGAGGAGGAGGAGGAGAAGAGGAAGATTCAAAAACGAGAGAATATATTATAATAAAGAATAAATTGAATCGATAATTTAGAATAATAAAGAATTAATTGAATTAACTAAAAAAGGAGGTGGAGGTGGAGGTGGAGGTGAAAGTGGAGGAGAGGAAGATTTAAAAATGAGAGAATATATTATAATAAACTCGATAATTTGTAAAGAATTAATTGAATTAACCAAAAAAGGAGGAGGAGGTGAAGGTGGAGGTGGAGGTGGAGGAGAGGAAGATTTAAAAACGAGAGAATATATTATAATAAACTCGATAATTTAGAATAATAAAGAATTAATAGAATTAACCAAAAAGGAGGTGGAAATGTAGGTGGAGGAGGAGGAGGAGAAGAAGAGGAAGATTCAAAAACGAGAGAATATATTATAATAAAGAGTAAACTCGATAATTTATAAAGAATTAATTGAATTAACCAAAAAAGTGGAGGTGGAGGTGGAGGAGGAGGAGAGGAAGGTTAAAAATTAGAGAGTATAATAAATAATAAACCCGATAATTTGTAATTCGATTAACCAAAAAGAGAAGGAGGAGGAGGTGGTGGAGGTGGAGGAGGTGGTGGAGGTGGAGGAGGTGGAGGAGGAGGAAGAGAAGAAGGTTTAAAATTAGAGAGTATAATAAATAATAAACCCGATAATTTGTAATTCGACTAACCAAAAAGAGAAGGAGGAGGAGGAGGAGGTGAAAGAAGAGGAGATGGAGAGGAAAGCTCAAAACTAGAGATAAATAATAAATAATAAATAATAAACCCGATAATTTGTAAAAAATTAATTCGATTAACCAAAAAGGAGGAGGAGGAGGAGAAGGTGGAGAGGAAAGTTAAAACTAGAGATAAATAATAAATAATAAATTCGATAATTCATAAAAAATTAATTGGATTAACCAAAAAGGAGGAGGTGGAGGAGGAGGAGAAGGAGGAGAGGAAGGTCCAAAAACGAGAGAGTATAATAAATAATAAACTCGATAATTTATAAAGAATTAATTCGATTTATCAAAAACAGGAGGAGGAGGAGGTGGAGAAGGTGGAGAAGAAAAGGAAAAGTTCCCTTTTAACCCTTTGCGCTCTACAATTGACTCTCGCTCATCGCTCGGATCGAATTTGCGGCAATTCCATATTTATTTATTCGTTTCGATATTTTTATAAGATATTCCTTCGCACGAATAAGATTTCTTATGATCCTATTTTACGAAGCGGTACGATTGTACTAAATCGAAATTGGTTTGGAATTTCTTTCGATCTCGAATCGAAATCGAGGATACTTTTCAAAAGTGGATAGAAAAAGTATCATATTTATTATATTTAATGTTAATCATTATTTAATATTCTTTTAAATTATAATATTCTTACAAACTATAATATTAATTTATAACATTAAATTGTAATATTCTTTTAAATTATAATTTATTTATTCCAAAGTTTTCCTATAGTATTTTCATATACAAGAATACACGAACAGAATAGAACACGAAACGAAATGGGATTGGTCCGAAGCGATGAGTATTTCATTTATTTCGAATAAATAAATTATTTCTACTCGAATTAATGAAATTGATCAGATGGAGAGAAGAGATTGAAAGCGAAGAAATTATTGGTCGTGTCGTCCCCGGAAAACTCGTTCGAGAGGAGGAAGCATGCTTGGAAACGGATACAGGAATACAGAATGCTCGAGTATTAATTTTTCTGCTTTAAAAATTTTTAAACCTCTCCTTCACTCCCCTTTTAAATCGTTATGGAACTGATCCATCTCGAGAGAGAGAGAGAGAGAGAGAGGAGGGAAGGGCTTAAGAACTCGGCATCAACCCTCTCTTGGGGATACAAATGAAATGAATCCTTGTTTTATTTATCGTTTTAATTTATTCATCGTGAAAAAAAGCACGATTTCGGTGCTTAATATTATTAGGGATTTAAAAAGCCAGAAAAAAGTTTCTCTCCAATTTTTTCAATTCATCATTTTTGTTTATTATATTATGTAAGAAGATGGTAGAAAAATTTAGGTGGAGCGAGATAGGCCGCCATTTTGGGGGTCTGCTGAATATTTTCGATCTTCTTAATTGGAAATTCCAATCAGATAGATAGATCTTGGGACTTTTAAACCTAAGCAAAAATTCGAAAATTTCTTGAATCGAAGTAATATGCGATGCACGACGTTATGAATATTTGTATGGATATGTGTATATCGTGTGTATTCAAGAATATATAGTTGTAAATTTAGGTTAGGTTAGATTGGACTATCAAATATGAAGAATGTAGAATGTTGAGCGATAATATATTATTTAGAAAGTTTTAAAACGTTTTAAGAGAAGATTTCAAAAAGGTTTTTTTGTCCATAAATGTTTGAGTTCATCTACACTCCATGCAAAAAAAAATTGAAAAATCTAATTTCAAAAACAGGGAAAAATTTGTGAAAAATTATCTGCGCAATAAAAATCTATTCTATTAATTCATTATTTCATCGATCCGATATTTTTATCCAAAATCGTCTGCTTAAAAAAATAAAAATGTTATTCCTAAAAAAATCAAATGTTTTATAAAAAACATTTGCATGAAAATCCTATATCTCTCGATTCCTATTTTTATCCATCGTTCAGAATTAATAACAGAAAGTTTAGAGTAATAAATCTACTCAAAAAATCGAACAAGAAATATACTTTATTGAAAGATTTAAAGAAAAAAAAAAATAAAGATTTTCATAAAAATCCTATATCTCTCGATCGATTCCTACTTTTATCCATCCGTTTCGAATCAATAACAAAAAGTTCGAAACGATAAACCTATTTTAAAAAAAAAAAATATATCCTAAAAAAGATTCCAAAACCTCGAAACGTATAATATCGATCGAGAGGCAACAAACGGAACAATGAAAAAAAAGAGGGAGAAAAAAAAAATCAAATATCTTTACGAAAAACATTCGCGTTATGAAAAAAATCCGTCCTGTATCCGTGATCCTTGATCGATCCCTATTTTTATCCATCCATCTATCCGCGGAATTAATTTCGAATGTCGGGCACGAACGAAACAAAGGGGGAAAGTTTCGGCCGAGTGCACGCGAAATCGAGACCGATTTCGAACGATCCCGCGGTACCCGATTTATTATCGTTTCCCAAGTTTCGCCCATATCGTGTGTACCGATCGTCGGTAAAATCGGAGCGGGCGCGTCGCACGTGACGTAGAAATTTACATCTCGATGCCGTCTCCACCGATTCTCCCTCTCCTCATATCGCTCCCCTCCCTCCGCTCCTCCTATCGCTCCCTTCCCCCCTCCCCTTCCTCCGCGACAGGTGCGCCAGTAATTAAAAACTCTCCGCGCTCTGCCGGCAACACGATCCGCATTTATGGGCCGCTCTGTATGCACATTGCTCTCCCCTCCACGAATTCTGTCCCTGCCCGCGGTTAATCGCACGTGGAAAAAAAGACGGATCGAAATATTTTGCGGTTTCGAATAGAATTTTTAAACAACAGGATTCGAGTCACGTGCCGCGCAGCTATTATAATATCCGGAACAATCGAACAGGTTTTCTTCCTATTTCTCTTTCTCGATTGCTGTTGAAAATGATAATTTCTTTTTTGGGAAAATTAAATTCAAAGATTCGGGAGAGATTGGTTGGATATCTTGGAAGATATGATTATCTCGAGTAAAGGGGAGTATCGGTTATCGGGTATCGAAGGTTTATCGTAAGAAAATGGAGAAATCATTAGAGGTGGTAAATCGATGGATCGGGTTGAAACGCTTTATCGAACGATTTAACGCTTAGCCCAACGCCACGGAACGAGCGAGATAATGGCGGAGGATGGGGTGGGGATCGAGGAGTCGAGTATCAGCCGAAGTTAACGCCGATTTACGATTTCGAGCTGCGCGCGAACGAAACGTCCCGCCTCTTTTTCTTTCGGAGATAGCGTCGATTCGATTATCGATCGTCGCTATCCAATTTTTCCGCGAACAATGTCGGTAACGAAATACGAGGATCAGGTCGAAACACAAGGCAAGTAATGATTATTTCTTTGAAGAGATATCTTGAAAAATAGTGTGATTTGTTAAATGGAAAAAGTTTATTGAATGATTAATTTATTAAGATGATTCGATCATATCTCATCTAGCATTTTCCAAGATAGAATATATTTTTTTCAGCAAAAAAAGTATTAATATTTTTACTTAAAATATCTCAAATGATACTTTTTTAATTTTCAAAATATATATATATATACTTAATGATGAATTAACAATATATTTTCCATGTGGAACTTGCTTAATTAATTATTCTTAATTAAAGCAATCAAATACACGATTACCATTACCCTCAGAGATCAGAATCTTATTAATATCCTTACGATATTCTATGTAACGCTTTTTTAAAAATTTTAAAAATACGTAAATTAATTAATTAATAGTACATTTTTTTCAACAAAAGATACTACACGTATAATTAATCTTAATCGAATAACTTTTTTAATTTTCCAAATATGATCAATTAAATATAACAATTGGATCAACATTGTATTTTTCTCGGCAAAAAAAAAATAAATATTATTTTATATTCGATTCGATTCAAGATAAAAATCCTATTCGTATCTATTTTTTTTCCATCCTCCAAAACACATATCGCAACGTATATAAAGATACTATGTTTCTTCTAATCAAAAAAAAAAAAAAAAAAAAAAAAATTAATAAATAGTTCGCACAATTTCTTCAGCGAGGATCGTTCCCATCACTACCAGCCTATAAACCTTCTCACTCTCCCCCCTACCTCCTATCTTTCACCTTTTCTTATCGGCGTTTCCTCGAAGGAGCGCTACAATTTAATTCAATCTTCATAAACTCGCCAACCCCGAAACTCCGCGGTTTATGATAATGGCCGCCTCATCGGCGGCGATCCGCCACCGGGGACCGACTACTGCTGACGCTGCAGAATCTTCCGTTTCTTTCCTTTTTATCCCTATGAAAAACGTTGCCCCTTTCCACGATCCTTTCCCGCCAGGATAAGAAGGAATTCGTCATTCGTTGGAAACTCGTCGAAATTTTTTCCCACCAAAGCCGCAAAATGTGTCCGCGTTGGTTGAGGAAGATAAGATAAGCAGCGAGTCTCTTTATTTGTCCTTCCTCCCCCCTCCTTTTTTTCCCTCGCGTTTAAAATTAATCGCCTCGTCGAAACGAAGATAGACCGCGAGAGACTGTGTCGATAAGGAAGTTTCCTTCAATTTTTCATCTCGGGTTAAAATGTAAAGCGTCGGATTTTTTTAATTTAATTCAATAATAAGATTTATTAGGGGAAGATGATTTAGAAGGAAATCGTATCAAAAGTTTAGGATGGATCGATATGACGACGCAACGAGATATAAGAAGAACGCGCCCAAGCGAAATTTCTCGAGTGGGTTGGAGATTTAAGAAGGTGGCTCTCAAGAAGGAGTGGGATGCTAACTGGGTATATGTTGTGCGGTTAGAGAGAGAGTGTCAACAAAGTCGAGAAAGGAATGGAGGGGGATAGGTTAAACATATTTGTGTTTAATCCGATACGAGATCCGTTATTTCGATATATAATCCGAAATTTATAATAATTTCTCGTCAATCGTGACTTTAAATAGTTTGAAAATTTTAAACTTTTGGCTCGAGAATTTTTTTTTTGTTTCGACTTTCGACAATTTTTAATAATTCCATCAATCGTGACTGTAAATATTTTACAAATTTTAAATTTTAAACTCGAGAATTTTTTTTTTTTGCAAATATAGCGCATTTCTTTCGATTCGAGCAATACGCATAAAGAGTAGAAAAAAAAAAAAAATAGAAATCGAACGAAACGATAGAATCACGAATACGCGATCAGACGGTGGTCTGCAACCGCTGGTCTGAGTAAAATACAAATGGGGCGTAATGTAGACAGAGGGCGACATTCGGCGCGGAAACGAATATTCGAATTTCGGCCGAAAGCTTTCTGAAACTGCAACGGCGGAGGGTTCCGACCGGTCGGATTCATCAGAGAAGTTGGTT
The DNA here is from genome assembly GCF_003254395.2 of Apis mellifera. Taxonomy (NCBI): domain Eukaryota; kingdom Metazoa; phylum Arthropoda; class Insecta; order Hymenoptera; family Apidae; genus Apis; species Apis mellifera. The sequence goes on along the minus strand of NC_037643.1, from coordinate 14,668,232 downwards.
GCGCAAGGACGAATAAAGGAAGGAAGGAAATGGAGTGGTCGCGCCGTCCCACGGAACGCGTCCGTTTATTTTCTCCCGGAACAGAAATTCTCTCTCGTCCCTTGTCCCGAATCGGTCTTGTCTGAAAAATACCTTTTAAATATAAAGCGCGGTCGGAATGAACGATGCTCGGGGTCTCGGCCTAATTTCTTCCTTTTTCTTTCTTCCGTACGGAAGGGGCAGAGTTCGCAAGGAAAGTTATTCGATTTAAAAATTTCTTGAAACCGCGGATTTAATACTCGATGAGTTTTCTCTCCTTTTCTTATCGGGCATTAACCGTGTTTTTCGTAATTTTCACGAGCAAGATTCTCATTCTTCTTTAAAAAATCTTTAAAAAATATATTCTTCATTAACACGTAAATATAACCTCTCCAATTTATTTATTTATTACACTTGTGACAAATGATAAGCGATACGAAAGGACAAAGGTAAGATTAATTCAGAGATCAACCTCAATTCTTCGTAATTTGATCGGTACAGCTCGTTATTTCCTGCTTAAAAAAAAGTAGCTTAAGGAAGAGCTTTGTAACTTAACAAAAATTCCATCTCCACTGTCTTTTTACGTGTCTTGAAATTCACACACACAAACACATAAGTATAATTAACATATCACTCACATTTTCAAGGAACAATATTATACTCTGCCCAAGTATAATTACACGAGAAATTAAAACGTGATAAACGTGAAAAAGAAAAGACGAAGGAGGACGAACAAAAGTAAATGGGCAGCGAAGCAACGGTCAGTGGTATCGCGTTGCCATAGATACGAGTGCGAAAGAGAGAGAGAGAGGGGACGACGTTTATCAAACGCGTCCACTATTTAAACGCGTCCATCCGAGTTTTTTATCCCGTGAAGCAAGGATCTCCCCCCACCACAGTGGCTACAACTCGCAGCTCTCTCCCTACCACGCCCGGCAGCGAAGGCAATATTGGAGGGGGAAGAGAGAGAGAAAGAGAGAAGAACGGTACGAGTCGTAACGGATAGTTTGAATTGCTAAAATGTCGACGGTTCGAGAGGCGCATCGCCTTATTATTATTCCGAATATAATAAGTCGGCAGCGATGATTCCACCAAGCTTTCCTTTTCTCTTCTTCCTTCCCTTTTTTCTCCATCTGCATACGACTCGGCTCAGTCTTCCTTCTTCTCCTTGTTCAGAGAACAATCCACACTTCTTCTTATCCCACAGAGTGAATTCCATTTGAAATAAAATGCAAACGTTTCTTCGCGCGGATTCCTTTCTCGAATGCTCTCTCTCTCTCTCTCTCTCTCTCTCTCTCTCTCTCTCTCTCTCTCTCTCTCTCTCTCTCTCTCTCTCTCTCCTCTCTCTCTCTCTCTCTCTCTCTCTCTCTCTCTCTCTCTCTCTCTCTCTCTCTCTCTCTCTCTCTCTCTCTCTCTCTGTGTGTGTGTTGTGTGTGTGTGTGTGTGTGTGTGTGTGTGTGTGTGTGTGTGTGTGTGTGTGTGTGTGTGTGTGTGTGTGTGTGTGTGTGTGTGTGTGTGTGTGTGTGTGTGTGTGTGGTGTGTGTGTGTGTGTGTGTGTAAGAATTAACGAAGATTATTCTTGCGACCACGAGTGCGTAATTAAATTAAATAAAGGAATAGAAGTAATTGTTGTCGGGATAGAGCGAGGTTTGAGGTTATATGTGGTTCGATGAATTTCTTACATCTGACTTAAAATAATATCAAATTGAAACTTTTATGTGTGTTTATATAAAGAAAGAAAATTTGTTGAAAATTAAACTCTGTATCGTTGTTTCGCGCGATATTTCGTTTCGATAGGGCAAGTAAAATGTCGTTGAGATTAAAATCCTTACAATCCTTGTTTAATTCCTGTTAAAACGCTCTCGCATTCGCTGTTATTTTTATTTTTCTGCCTTCTCTTATTTCGTCTCTTCTCTCTATCGTCAATTTCTTTACATATAAATAACGAGTAATTTCAAGTTATTCGATGAAAATTAAATTCATTCCATGCTTCGAGAAAACTCGAAAATATTCTATTTGAAGGAAATTATTATAACGTATAATTTAAGGGGAAAAAAAGAAAGACGCGTATAATAATAAATCGTGTACAAATAAATTTCAAAAGTTGGATCAATATAAAAAGCAAGATGATAAAATAAATATCGTCGATATCAATCGTGTATACATCGTGTTCAAATAAATATCGATACGTTTAATTAAGGCCGAAACTGCTAAACGGCAGTGTATCAATATTTAATCACGGATCTCTTTTTTCCCCGTTCCCGGAAGAAAATCCGGTACGTTTATGAGCTTGCGAAAAAAGGTTCGTTGAAAAATATGCTTATCGATTAATTAAATTTTCCTTTTGACGCGAGGCGAATTATGTTGATTGATCGAAGAATCGAGGGATTTTCTAGTCGGATATATGATTAATTGGATTTTCCTTATTGAGAAAAATTATCGCCCTGATTGACGTATTTACAACTATGCCACCAACGTGGAACAACGCGAGATTAATTAATCTAAAATAAATATTTTTTAATAAATCTCGCGTGGAATACAATTTCCGATACAACCTTACACGATTTCTATTTGAAACAGTCTTAGCTAAAAATGATAAGTTTTAATTAAAACTGGTGACGATTTTAAAAATGAATAATTTTCGAAAGAACTTAAAAAGATTTAATAAAAATGAAAATATATATATAGTTTAAAAATACAAAAAAAAAAAAATCATTTTGAAATCCTTGGAACAAAAAAAGAATTCTATTCTTGAAAAATTTTTTTCGGAAATAAATAAACGAATAGTTTGGAAGATGATTGCGCGGGACACGATGTATATTGCACTGTTTCGCGAACTTTTACGTTACAGAGGAATCACCGTAAAAAATGGCCACGAAGCGCACAGTCTAGGTAGGTCGCGTGCATCTTGCCTATCTAACCCTTGGTATATACGTATACGCGCCGCCGCCGCGTCACGAGCGAGCGAACGAACGAGCCAACTCGAGGAAACAAAGAGTCGGTACGTGCACTAAATACAAGGGCGGGCCGGGTGCACGCATTAACTTCCACTTCGCGTCGTTTGACAATTTTATCTCGCCGTCGGGGTTCCCTCCCCCCCCCTCCTCCGTTACCGAGCCATGCCGTGAGCGGCAATGACTCGTGAAGAAATATTTTTAGCTACGAAACGAAACTCCTGTGTGTTTTTAATTAAAACACACCGCACCGCTCCGACGAGGAATTTTTTTCGACGAAAGATATCAGAAATATCGAATGTTTCGAGGCAAAAAGAATACAATACGAAACAACGCCAAACAATCAACCTTCAACCGCTCGAATTGTTTTTCGCGTGGAGAAAGAGAAAGAGGGAGGAGGCAGGGAGAAAGAAAGGGAGGGGGGAGAGAAAGAAAGAGCGCATTAAGAGACTAGTTTTATTTTTGCAAACCACTTTCGGATGGTCCTCGAACGAATAAAGCGTTTCTAAACTTCGACGGTGTTCCATTGTTACAAATGTCGTACATCTGTTTAGGTGTATTAAAATTTTCAATACACGCGGAAAATGAAAAATGGTTTCCCAGATTTGATCCCCGTCTTTCCGATAATTAGAAAAGTTTTGTCGCAATTTCAATGATAGAAATGCAGCGAAATGTAGGAGAATCTCGGATGTAAAATTATTCCGATTTGCAATTTTAATTTCCATTGTAATGATTATTCCATTTGTGTCTTGTGAGGAAAGACAAAATTATAAAATCTTCGTTCTTAAATCGAAGATTGACGACAATTAGTCTCAAAATTATATAATTATAATTTTTCGTAAATATAAAATATTCAATAAAATACGAGTATTTTATTATTGGAATCTTTATACTTGCGTATAAAAAAAAATTAAAACTGCAATGTCACGCGCTTTAGATATTTTTAAATAATATACTTAACTGAGATTGGAGAAAAAAAAGGAAAAAAAAAAAAAAGAATCGAACCAATCCTTAAAAAGTTCAACAAGCCGTACGCGTGGTGAAACGAAAGCGGCGAGCGAGTAAGGTTTTTAGGTTAATAAGGCAAAATAACGAAGAAAACATTCGAAACGCGTAATTCGCTCGGTGTTGTTGCGCGTGTTGGGAGGCCTTATCGCGCGTATCCCGCGAGAAATTTCATTAATTAGCGGGAGACCAAGAGGCTTTGAGATGGAAATAAAAGCGCCATCGTCTGACGAGTATCGTCGACGTAAATCTGAAAAAAATACGCGAATCCGTGAAACGAAATAGCGTCGCGGGCAACGATACGGCCGAGCACGTCGTTCTTTGTGTTTTCATTATTAATCGCCCGTATCGTGCGTAATTACGTGCCTTCTCTCAAAGAGGAGGAAGGAAAAATAAAGTAGCGGCGGTTTGAAAACAAAGAAAGTCTCCGCCGTTAAGAGAGGGAAAGATAAACGAGAAAGAAACGGCGAAAATGGCGGAGAGGAGAATGAGGGGGACGCGGGAACCGGGGAAGAGTTACTGGGAGCGGCTAGAGTTTCTGGTCGGGGAATATAAAACTTTTTACCGCTTTAATCTGAACTTTACGATAAGAAGATTGCATCACACGGTCATTGTAAGTCACCTAGGAGGCTGGTGGAAGTGCCTTTTACTGTACAACACTCGATGAGCCAACTTTTTCCTTCGGCTTGTACAAAGTCCGGAAAATAGAATTAAATAACAAGAAAAGATAAAAATGGAGAATCTCCACCATTCGTTTAGTTTTTTTGCTTTTTTTGTATTTATTTCTTGCTTGCTGGCTAATTTTCAATTTACCGAGGTTATGTTTGCTAACGGTTACAATACGATACGGTTACAAGTGAATTCGAACGTAGAATTTTGAAATAACGAAAGATTCTTTATAAATCGAACAGTAAAGAAAGTATTTCTAAATAGAATAAAAGTTCGAATTATGTTTTATTAAGAATTCCGTTCATTTATAATTCTATGTATAATTTTCTTAAATTTATCGTAAAAATTTGGTGGAACGTATTTTTATTTATTCTTTCTTATTCGAAAGAATCAATATCGAAAGTAGTTACAACTAAATTTTCGAAATTCTTTGTACAAAGATCAAACACTTATTTGTCAATCGTCAGAAAAGGTTAACTTACCATTAATGCTCGAATTCCACGATATGAATCTTTCTCGTTGAAAAAAATCTAATATTTATAATTATCAAAACGATTTATCAAAAACTGAACAGGATTATCCACAAATTATTTAACCGAATTTAAAAAAAGATTCTTTCACAGCGCAAAGTCTTTTTACTTTGACACACATTTGACAGATACTGTTTCTCTTGAACATCGTCCGTTCGAATCGATATATCGAAGTGTCTTTTGCGACTCGCAGTGCGCTTTTCATCGGAGAAGCTATCTTTCTCTTTTTCCTACATTCCGACTTCTCTTCCCCTCTCACTCTTTCTCCTTCTCTCCAATTTCATTCGTCGAATTATCCGCTCTCGCGAAAGAGCGCCGCGTGGCGAAATTGTCCTCGAAAAAGCAGAATGGCTAAACGTTCCTCGATATTCCCAACTCGATTTTATCTCCTTTTGTTCGTTACGTTCCACTGCGGAAAATTCGCCGACATGTACACAGGTAAACCGTTCTTTTTTTTTTTTTTCTCTCAATCAAGAGGCAAAATTTCATAAATCCGATCAATGGTGTTTTAGGTTATGTCGTATTTTCTCGATACTTTTAATTTGAAAAACGAAACACGGTTCGTCAAAGCGGATCGTAACCACGTAACCGAGGTTTTTTGATCGATCGATAAAACGTGTCAGCGACTAGTCTTGCATACGCAACGAATGCAATATCCTTTCGGTACTGGCAAAAAAAAAAAATAATTTAACAATCCGACTGCTCATTAGCGTTTTGGTCGAGCGTGATACCGAATCCGATACACGGCTTTGGGATACGCATTTCAAAAGATCGGATAGCTCGTTACATCGATTCGTATTTTGGAATTTTTTTTTTCTCTCTTTTTTTTTTTATATATATATCATCACGTACTTTGTTGCTTGTCCATACGTGTTGTGATTGATACGTTTATCGAATATCTTTGAATTGTTAGTCTAGATCAATGGAGCGAGTCTGTAGTAAATCAAAACCGAAAGAGTATATATTTTACGAATTGTTATTCGTAAAATATAGGATTTTGCGAGCAATAGTCATACGTAAAGGAATAATATCACTTTAAATATATATTTTTAATGCTATCTCTATATGGATTTTTATAAATTTCTTTCATATGCTCCCGTGGGTTTATCGGAAAGACACTTTTTATTACGTACGATAAATTTTACTACCGTAAAAATCGCTCGATTTCTCCAAGCTTTCCTACTCGGTCCAACTGTCCCCTTGTCCAAATGTATAATTTAACGAGTATAATCAAATACGCGTCTCTCGACTCGCGATTTCAAATTAATTAAAATTAATTGAAGTTACAAACATTTCGAATTAAAATATTTTCTACAAGTTGGTTCTTCGACCAATATTATTCTCAGGGATCGTATTCGACGTATTTTTATTTTTAAAAATTTATTGTTCCCTCTTTATTTTTTTGTTCCTCTACACACTTAACAAAACAACGATAATTTTATATTCTTTTATGCGGTTATAAAATATTATTATTCGGTACAAAAGTTTCACTTTTTATTATATTTTTTAGAATTATTTACAAAATTACACTTTGTACACGCGTACACGTTTGAATTGGCGAATTTATACGATTAAAAGATCGGAAGAAGGGAAAATCCTGTCTCGATATTTTTATCTCGATACAATAATATTTTTATCATCGTTTCACAATCGCCCCTCCATATAAATAACCAGGGCCAAATATTTGTTTTCACCAAGTTTCATCCCTTTGAAACGAATTCTATGTTATTCTTGCCTGTGTTATTATTAGGAAAATCGTCATCCCCCCCCAAGAAAAAATTCTCGTTTACATCGAGGAAGAATAAGCCGAGATCGTTTTCGTAAACCAGGAATCCGGTTTTCTCCTTTCGAATCGCCGTATATATATATATATTTTCGCCCAAATGGAGAAGAAAAAAGTAATGCGCGATTTCAACCGTTGAATCGTGGCTTCTTCTTCCTCCTCTTCCGTCCAGACAAAGTCCCCGGTATCCGTCAAAAGGCAGGTTTCCGCCGCACAGGAGCGTGACGACTATTTTTCGCGATAAAAAGCGTGGTTCTTTCGACCAGAACTCATTCCGCGTTTCCCCCTCCCATTTTGTCCCTGTCGGTAAAAAAGTGCTCCTCCTTATCCCCACTCCTTCTCCTCCCTCGCACGACGTGTAACCCGTGTAACGTGATTTTCTTTCCCCTCGTCTTAATGCAATAAAGTGTTCTAAAGTGGATTTGTAGTTGCGCAATGTTTTAATAAAATTTCCTTCCGTAGGGAGGGAGATTTTGGGATCAGCTTGGCAAATTTATCGCGAAGATTTCTTTCTCTACCTACGAAATGACGGTTTGTATAAACTATTTTCTTTTTATTTTATTTTATTTTATTCTCTTTCTTTTCGATCGCAATAATATCGTTGAAAATATTTTGCGCGTTTAAATTAAATGTATCCAGATTTGTTAAATAGTATTTTTTTTTTTCAGAGATCGATACAGGTTATGTGTTGTGTTTATTCGCAAAATGTACTAAAAATCCAATGGAATAATGGCGGAGAATATTCAAAGTATAATGGGCATTGTGTATTTATTTATTTATTATTTTTTTTTTTATACTCGTCACGAGGAGTTTAATTCAATTTTTTCCACGAATTATAAATAATTTTCTTATCTAATTAATATCTAATCGAAATTGATCGATCCAACCATATATTTAATCTACGTTAATTAAGATAAGATTCAAGTTTTTCAAGCAACAACAATATTTGTAGAACGAAGCAGTATATTTTATATACGTATCTAACGCTACATGTATTTTAATTATTTCGCCAACGTTCCTCCTATTATCCTCGTATTCCGAATTTATCCGCCATGTTGTATAATCTCGAGGCTTTATGCGTTCCCCCACCCCGATACACACGCGTATATACACGCGATGTGCAATATACAAAAATAACGATAAACGAGAAAAAACGATGTACAAAAATAAGGAGATGAAGGAATTGATAAAAATAAGGAGGAGGAGGAATTGATAAAAATAAGGACGAGCGGAACAGCAATTAAAACATATCTCTTCCGTGGCATATTTTCGTTTTATTTTTGTCGCGCCGCATAGGTTAGTTTCGCGTAACTGTAGCACAAAAGCTTCGCAACAGCGCCATCTGGAAATATCGGCCGTGGAACGCTGTATTGGCACCGTTGCTTCGAATAATAACGAAAATCAAAATTCCGTATCGCGAGTGCCACGCGTTTTTTTTTTTTTTTTTTTTTTTGATACCAGTGTCAAGTTATCGAGATAAAAATAAGGTTTAAAAAAAAAATAAAAAAAAAATACGCGTCAATCGTCGAACAATAATGCGACCGTTCAATCGATTCCATCGATTTTCTTTTCCTCTTAGCGTTTTCAAAGTTAGTTTGAAAAAAGAGAGAGAATGTGTCGATCGTTGAACAATAATGTGATTGTTCACCATCCGTATCGCAGATACAGAGCATTTCCTTCTCTCTAGTTTTTGAAATAGGAATAAGGTTATTGGGGAAAAAAAAAGGCGAGAAACACGTGTTCAATTTTATTATATAGATAATAATAGAACATTTCGATATTGGTGTAACTCGTCGATTTTCATTTTCGTTTTCAAAAATATTTAGGAAAAAAAAAAAAGAAAAATGTAAATTTGAAAAATCAGAAAGATATTCACAAATTAAATACGATTAAATGCAATGATATAATGTTTATTCGTTTGCGATCTAAAAATAAATCGATATTATAAATCTCTGAATATCGACGTGTAAAAGTAAAAAATAATGAAGAAAAAATAATCTCGAGAAACACGTATCGATCAACAACACGATCGATTTTCTACTTCGAAGTCGAAAGCAAAAAAAAAAAATATGGCGGGCGACACGTGTCAATCGTCGACAGATAACGCGATCGTTCGTTTCATTCGCCCTGTTCATTCGACGCTCGGCGCTCCATCGATTTTCCCACTCGAAGAACTTGTTCTCGCGCTCCTCCAAACTCTGGAAAACTTAACTTCCAGAGAAACCGAGGAACTTGCTTCTTGGCCGCGATCCGAATACATTTTTCGAACCTCCTCCGTGGATCGTGCCTCGATAACTCTGGCTCGAGTGCACACGTTAAACGTATGTTCCCGCTTCAACGATCGATTGATACGTTATTAAACCGTTGACCGAGTGGAAAATAGAGATTCGAAACGTCTGCGCGTATTTAAGTGGATTTGCAACTCTTGGAAATGGTTGGAGACATTCAAGTTTCGATATCGATTCTGATATTACATTCCATTCTGTATGTATTTCACGTGACGAAGCAATATTCGAGGATATCGGATAAAAATTATTTTTTTTTAATCGCGCTTCAGTTCTAAGATGATTTTATTCGGATCGAATAAATTTTAAGATCGTATTACAAAAATATAATTTTCAAAATTGAAAAGATTTTTTTTTCCATTTAATCATCGACGATACATTTTCACGCGAGTAGAAGTATTTCTCGCAAACAGCATCCGTTAGCACTTTTTTTAACTCCTTTCCGGCTCTAAAGCGATTAACAGTTTCGATATGGCAAAAGTTTAACTTATCTCGCGAATTTGCCGCGAGATATTTCAATGAAAAAGTTCACTTCATGTCGCGAACAAAGTTTCACTTCCTTTTGTCCTGCGCGCGAAACGTGTGCATCGCAATTATGGCGACAAAAAAAATGTAAAGGATCAATAAAACTCGAATAAAACTTGCGATCACACTTCGCGGTTGTGCGCGAGGTTATAATCCGTCAAAGCTTATACACGCCTCTGCTTCAACGGCAGAAGGAGAAATGGCGTAAAATAAATACCTTTGAAACGTCGAGCATCTTTCCGATCCTAGCCGCAAATAACTGATCCTATTTCACGACGTTTGAATTATTAGATAAACGAGAACGAAAAACGTACGAAATTGCACAACGCGATCGCTAAAGATATTCGTGAATAAATGTTACGAAAGATTGTTAATAGCACGTTTAATTCCATAGTAAATTAAATTCTTTTATTCGTTAAATTTCACTTGTAGAAATGAGGTTCGATTGCACGGAGATAAGAATAATAACGATAAAAATTATATATAATGGATATATTATTATTAATTATTAATCCGTTTTCGAAAGAACGGATGGAATATCGTTGAAATTTTAATGATAAATTAAAAAAGGAAACGATCGAACTTGGAATCCCCCTAAATAAATAAAATTTTCATCGGGAATTAAACTTTTAACGAAAATTCGAGAAACTGGATAATATATAAATATTGAATTAAAAATAACCTACGCGTTAATAAGGTATAACGAGGTACATATACATATACACACACGTATATATATTGAAATTTTAATCAAGTTTGAATCAAACAAAAGTCGATCTGTAATAATTCGGCGACGATTCCACGTACATGTATATAACCGCGTTCAACGTTTTCAATATCGTAAGTAATTTCACCAAGTGGATCGAATTTTCTCTCTCTCTCTCTCTGAATTAACGGGGCATAGAAATCCAACGTTGCCTCGCATCCCTTCAACATATTTCTCTCGCGGAAATACATTTACGTTTGTTGCGCATAACAAACTCGTTTACCAACTCGAGTTAACTCGATACCACGCATCGAACGATGCCTCGTTGAAGGAGCGGCGGCCTACTGCCGCGCTTCGAGGCATCGAGTTAACGAAAAATGTTGTGGTGGGGGTAGCGCAGGAGAGGGGAGGGGAGAGGATCGCGCGCTCGCTAATGAATCCGCTTTATCGCGAAAAGTGCTCTTCACGGTTTAATTTCCTGGCCACCGATGACGGGGAAAATTTCTCATCGATATCTTTGATCTATCTTTCCCTTTTGTTAAGGAAAGGAACAGGGGCCTCGCCTTCATATATTTTAAATAATATTCCTCCTTTAATCCAGCAGCAACTCGCAAAGATCAATTAGCGTAGACGTAAAGGGATTTTTTTTTTTCCCTCTTTTTTTTTTTTACAGACAGAAATTTCTCGAGATAATTAATGTGTTTCTTTTATACCTGTGCGCGTAACAGTGAGATAAAGAAATTATGAATTTATCGTCGATTTTTTTGATAAAGAAATTTCTTTCAACAAGTATCTTTTTTAACGATCGTTCTATTTTTAATTTTTTAGAGACGATTATTGGGGTATGTCGTTTATTGACAATGGATACAACTCAAAGTGCAAATTTTAGAGGTTAAATTAATTTGATTGATTGATATTAATTAATTAATTAATTAATTAATTATTGCGGTTTTTTGATAAATGTATAAAAATAGAAACATGTATGCTTTAAACAAATTTTGACTTTTGTGTCAATGTCGATGCAAAATAGTAATATGTTACATAAGTATAATGCATGTCACGCAATTATTGTAAATTTCAATTTCAATTCTCTATTCATCTTTAGAACAATGTTATCCAAATTTTACAAATAATTCTTTATTATACATTTTTCTTATCTTCTTTGTTATCTAATGTATCACGTAAAATAACAAAAGTCCACCATCATTATTTTATCTTAATATCATCATTTATACCTATAAAACAGAATTCTCAAAATTTTACATGTAACTCCTTTATCTCATTTCTCTATAAAAACAATAAAATCATTGAATCTACAACAATCTTCAAAAAATATATTCAATTCCCAACCCAAATTTCATTAATAATTTTTTATTTCATTATACATTTCTTTATCATTGATTATCTACTATAACATTTCCCAAATTTCACTAATAATTCTTTTTTTCATTATACATTTCTTTATCATTAATTGTCTGTTATAGAATAGCATTCCCCAAATTTCATTAATAATTCTTTCATTACACATTTCTTTATCATTGATTGTCTGCTATAGAACATATTATTACTTATTATAGAACATATTATTACTTATTATAGAACATATTATATATATGCTATAGAATATTTACATATTAACATATCATATTCTATAGAATAGCATTCCCTAAATTAATAATTCTTTCATTATACATTTCTTTATCATTGATTGTCTGCTATAGAACATATTATTACATATTATACAACATATTATATATATGCTATAGAATATTTACATATTAACATATCATATTCTATAGAATAGTATTCCTCAAATTTCACTAATAATTCTTTTTTTTATTATACATTTCTTTATCATTAATTGTCTGTTATAGAACAGCATTCCCCAAATTTCATTAATAATTCTTTCATTACACATTTCTTTATCATTGATTGTCTGCTATAGAACATATTATATATATGCTATAGAATATTTACATATTAACATATCATATTCTATAGAATAGCATTCCCCAAATTTCACTAATAATTCTTTATTTCATTCCACGTTTCTTTATCATTAATTATCTACTATTATAAAATAAAAAGATCATCATAATTCTACAATAATTCTACAACAATCTAGAAAAAACAAATTCAATTCCCAACCCATCCATTTCCCAAATTTTCTCTATTTCATTACACGTTTCTCTCCAAAATAAGAACAACTCATCATCTAACCTACAACAATCTTCAAAAAACACATTCAACTCATCCCATAGAACAGCTTCCATTCCTCCCAAATTTCACTCACAATAATTCCTCATTCCATTTCTCTGATTCCCTGCCATTATAAACTAAAAACAATTCTTAATTCTAAATGGATTAGGAGAATGATGCTATTCCAAACAATTCCAAATATTCTCCTATTCCAACCAAACTCCTCCCTTTACAAAACTAATAAAAATCAGTATCCTTGCAAAACTATATATAAACTATATATAACAATCCAATTCTCTCTCTCATTCTCTCTCTCTCCAACTACATTCTAATCTTTCAAGGGCGTGACACGGGATACGAGATCGTGGTGCCGAGGAAAGTCGGTTCGGATGGAAAGTTCGTGTCGCACCAAATACCTCATCACTTCAAGCGTTCCCTCTACGCGGCGACGGATCGAGGGGGCAGCAGGATCGAGGACGACGCCGTTCACTACCGTTTGAAAATCGGCGAGAAGGATTATCATCTCGAGCTACGGCCCAATCCCAGCCTCGTTGCCCCAGGCGAGTCGAAGATTAAAATAAACGCGTTTGCGTTAATTTCGGTCTCGACTTTTTTTCTCCCGAGATTCGAATTTCGAAAATTCTCGAAACGTCGAGAGAGAGAGAGAGAGAGAGAGAGAGAGAGAGAGAGAGAAATGCAACGAACGTTTCGCGATTGGTCGACAGGCGCCGTTATCGAGGAGCATCGGAGGCCGGCGGGAGGCGGAGGTGTGCGCAACAGCGACGATAATTTGTTGAAGGATGCCAAGCTGAGAGAGATGCGCGACTCGCAGTGCCACTATCTCGGCCGCGTCCACGGTCACTCGGGGGACAGCGCCCTGTCCACTTGTTACGGCTTGGTTAGTCCAACTTTTTCTTCCCATCGACCAGTCGTTTGAAACCTGGAAAAAAAATATACATAAGTAAATTCGAAAATTTGTTAATTTTACTTACGTACACATTGAAAATTACGTATTGATATAATTTGGGAGGAAAATTCCAGTCTGTGAAAAATAGAAAGAGAAAATGAATTGGGCAGAGATTAAAAATGAAGATATATTAGGTTGGAATGAAAGTTTCTATGCACTTACCTGAATAAAAATCAATGCAAATTTACATAAAATAAAATTCTCTTCATCGAGGCTCTTCGAAATTTTTAAAATTTTTAACAAATAACCTAGCTTTCCTAGTTTCTGGTATAAGAAAATTCTTCCAATCTGTCCATTACGTTTTCAACCCTGAAAATTTGGGAATAAAATTAATATTTACGAAATTTAGGAAAATTTGATAAATCGTGTACGATGTAACTCTTAATCGAACGAAATAAAGAAATTTATTAGTGAAGGACTGTAAGAGCTTTCTTTCCAACCTGATATATGCGCACGTATATATACATATAAATATATATATATATAAGATTTTTTTAAATCGATTAAGGGGGAGTAACTGCGTGGTTGCGGATAAAGCTTTCAAACGACTCGAACTCGAAATATCGCGGCGATAAAGATAAATCTGACTGGAAGGAATCTCGGTGCTCTGATCTCCAGGCCGGATTTATTAGAACGAAACGATCGTGGTACACGATCGAGCCGGTGGCGGGTCACGACTTTACCAAAGAAACGGAGCACCCGCATGTCGTCTACAAAAAGAGGCCGCACGAATTCGGGAGGAACGCCGAGATTCTCTGTAATGTCACCGGCAATATGGCCAAAACCATTGCCAAGCGCGCTTTCAGTTCGCAGAAACGCCACCCACCCAAGAACCAGGCCAATTCGTACACGATGGAACTGTTGCTGGTACTCGACAAGACCGTTCTCGATTATCACAAGGATTTCGACGTCGAGAATTACGCGCTCACCCTGCTCAACATGGTACCTAACTTTCATCTTTAAAATTGCCCTCCCGTGTTAAAAAATTGTCCGTTCAAAAAAGTAGAGCGAAGCGAAAGATAGATTTGTGTATGGAAGAACGTGTCTCAGATCGATTAAAACACGATTGTTTTCTACGTGATAAACAAGCGCGATGGAAATTATTAATTTTAAGCTTGTTTCAGGCCGCGGCGTTGCTGCACGACGTCAGTTTAGGAATAAATATGGAATTGACCATTGTCAGGATTATAAGAATGCTCGTCCAAGAGAATGAGGTATATATATATATATTGATTTTTTATACTCTATTATTATTGTTAAATAATATTATCGAATAACAGATGAGCTTAACTATAACTAAAGACACGAACGCTACCCTGAAATATTTCCAAAAGTGGCAACGAATGATTAACCCCGGGGACGATACACACCCGAATCACCACGACTGTGCCATTCTGATTACAAAGTACAGCTAGAGATCGAATTAATGTTACGCGAGTCCCAACTTAAGTCCCCCCCTCGAACGAGGTTGAACGCTCGATTCATTTGGTCAGGAGTAACATCTGCGATTCACCGAGCGTGTGTGGCTTCACCGGTACCTCGACGATCGCTGGAACTTGCGACCCTTTGAAAGGCGCTGCCATTATAAACGACGTTGGCCTACACACGGGATACCACATCGCCCACCACCTCGGCCACACGTAAGCGTTTTGCTCCTCTCCCGTTTCTTTCCCCCACTTTTTCTCTCTCCTCCCCCCTCCAGAAACGTGTAACGTGTAGCAGGGCGTCGTAGCTAGAAATGGAGGAAAACAAAAAAAAAAAAATGTTGAAAAATATGACGTACAGAGAGATAAGAAGTATCACGAGACGCCACTTCCATTAACGCGAAACAAAGAAATGTAACGTGAGAAAAGATCGATCCAGAAAAGGTATAGATAAACCGCGGAATTTTATGTAGCTAAGACAGATGTTGAGATACAAAAATACGTCGTATTTTTTAAACTCGAATCGTTGCCTCCGCGGTGAAATTAATAAATCGAACGAGGCTTCGAGAAATGGAGAAAATTATATCCTTTCAGTTGCTTTTTGTTTTATCACGATATCTCGATCGGTTGCCGAGATACGAGGAGTTAAAGTTTTCGTGAAAATAATACAGAGATTACGAATCGAGTGATGTGCGTTCTTCCTAGTAGAATCGCGTCTGTCACTTGTCTGAAGTTTGGAATAGGTCGGTGAGAGCGAGAGGTCCGAGTAAGAGACGAGGATGGAGATTGTAACCGCTTGAAAAATTACCTTTCTGTTTACACGACGATATCTGGGGAACCGAAAGTCGTATCGAGATAAATCGAAAAGCATTTCGAAGGGCAAGGTTTCGCGCTTCTGACGATCTTTCGTGTATCGATAAAGAATCGTTATCTTCGGAATTATAGCTGTTCAAATTTTTCCTAATTTTAATTCGGTTTAATCGGGTTTGAGATTAAACGGTTAAAAATTACTTTTTCTTTACACGATGATATTTCGGGATCCAGAAGTCGTATCGAGATAAATTAAAAAGCGTTTTCAAGAGCAAGGTTTCCCGCTTCTAATGATCTTTCGTTTATTAATCAAGAATCGTTATCTTTAAAATTATAGCGATTTCAATTTTATATAATTTTAATAGACGGTTTAATCGAGTTTTAAATTACGCGTAAAACTTATATCACAGATTCTAAATTAAATGTTCTTAAATAATTTAAATCTTTATTTAACCGAGTATTTCGAGTTAGATGGATAAATTAATCGTTTTAAATTAGAATCGATACCGTTATGAAACGTAAGATTGAAATGATTATTAAAATAGCGTATTCGTTTTTATCTCTATCGATTCGAATTATTTATTTCGACGCTTTGAATTCATTTACCCAGGCTAGGTATGTCGCACGACGTCAAAGAGGAAAATGGGTGTCCGGGCATTATTCATCACGAAAATTACATCGAAACGACGGTCATGCATCCCGGTAACTTGTACATCACGCGAAAGTGGTCCGTGTGTTCGAAAGAGTCGCTGAGATTGTACATCGAGTAAGAAACCGTGGCGTTTTCGCGCCAACAAAAATTTATCAAATCGATTTGAGTTTGCTTTCCATTCATTTTAAAGTAGCAGGGGAAGGAACTTGTTGACCGAGAAATCGGTTCAAAATTCTGTTCACGATGAAATTGGATTTCCACTTGGTGCTACTTTTTATATCTTACTATTTGCTCGCAAATAGTTAAAAAAACATACATCACAAACATAACCTCAAAAAAAAAAAAAATGGAAAATCACATATTTATATTTAGAAATTAAACATAATTATCCATACGATTATTCTCGTAGAACAGATTTAGGATTCTGTTTGGTGGACAAGCAGCAAAATTACGAGTTCCCCAGCACGGAACTTCTTCCAGGTGTGATGTACAACGCGGACGACCAGTGTCGAATAGAGTACGGTCTCGAGGCCCGCCATTGCGATTTGGAGGTGGTAAGGGGACAATTTTTTAATTAAATCTTATGATAATTTTTTTTTTTTTTTTTTTTACCTCCATTTCTCCTCGAGCTCCTCCATTTTTTTTTTTCTTCTCTTTTTGTTAAATATACGATATCACGTTACGCGGCTCCGCCACCTCTACTTTATTTTCCACGTTACATTATGCGCCTCGGCGAGGAACTCCCATATTCTTTATATTTCCATCATATCTCATTGCGACCTAGGAAAAATATATACAAGCTATACATATGCCTCCTAAGATCATACGACATTATTATTATTATTATTATTCAATTTTTTAATTTAATTTGCACGTATTCTTCGAGGGGAAGAAAATCGATATTTTTGCTTTCGATTAAAAAAAAAAAAAAAATATCGAATCGTTCGTTTAAAAATCTCAGAGAAAAATAACACACCGTTCAATTTGTCCATTAATTAATTAATCTAATTCCACGACGCAGGATTCGTCCGGTGATCGATGTTTTCGATAAGTATTCGACCATTGCATCCGCGCGCCGGATTAATTTAACGAGAGAGAGAGAGAGAGAGAGAGAGAGAGAGAGAGAGAGAGAGAGAGAGAGAGAGAGAGAGAGCGCAAAATGAAGCGCCGTTCTAACAGTCTCATTATTTCGTCATTCGAAATCATTGATGATGGACGAAACACGACGGGACCCCAATTGTAATTTTATAATTAAACGCGAAAACATAGGTGGAGGGGGGGGGGTTGAGTCGAGAAGGGTTGACACGCGTTACGTTAACGAACTTACTACGAAAATTCAAACCCGTGTTGCGGTTGTTCACCCCCTCCGTTTATTTGTCGAACGAGCATTGTTTTCCATCCGCGCTGCAATAAACGCGTTATCCCTTGTTGTTCTTCGATATTTACACACACACGTGCGCGCACACACACGTACATACACACATATATAGACACGCGCGACGAGGAAACAAAGATTACGTTTTTTCCCCCACCTCCTCTTCTCCCCTCTCCACCTTCCTCCTCGTCCCCCCTCTTTCGCGCCTCAAGCACAAAAGAAAGGTAATTGAGCGAACCGTTTCGCGATTTCATCAAAATGTGTTCCACAATGTGTTCGTCAAGTTATATTCGTATGTTTGCGAAGAAAAGAAATTACTTCGACGTGTTGCGACGTTTCTCGATGGGTGAAATTGTTCGAGAAACGTGGAAAAAGATGGTTTTATTTCTTTGTGTTTATATATATATATATATATAAGAAAGAGAAATTATGTCGTTCTTGTCGATTAAGAATGAACAGGTTTTAATGTATTTTGTTTTCGTTTAATAGTTTTATAATAACGTTAAAAGTGCAATTTATTTTATATTGTTATGTAAGAAATTTAATGTAGAAAGTATTTGAAAATTAATCCCTCGATTAAGAATTGTTTAGAAGTTTTTGCAAACTTTAGATTTGTTATTAAAGTTTTCATGTTCGAAATTTTTAACTTTGGAAAAGTTGCCTGGAAACTTCGAAAATTTTTCTTTCTCTCTCTCTCTCTTTCTTTCTTTCTGCACATTTCTTTATGTACAAATAACTTCGATTCGTTCAATCTCATCGAATATCTTATCTCTTCTCTCTCGTTCAATACTTCGAATTGCCTGATTTAAAACAATGGAATAAAAAATTCTGCATTTATATTCTCTGTAATATCAAATATTGCAAAGGTAAATGTTCAAATTCAGTGAAATTACATCTTTTTCATTGAATTTGATTTAGATTTACAAGTTTCATATCAAACCTGATCCCATTACTAGATGCAACAATGTTACGAAATTATCTCTAACAATCAATTCCAGCAACTAGAATTCTATCTAACACGCCTCTATAAAATAAAGATAATATACAATATGCAATATACAACACGAACACTTTTTTTTTCTCTTTTCTTCCATTTCTACAATCATATCCATAAAAATTTAAATGTTTAACACAAATGTTTGCAATCTAACCATAAAGAAATTGAAAAAACGCATCAATAATTCATCAAAACACTCATCTTCATATATTTGATATTTTTCGATCTTAATCATGCGATACTTAACCAAGCATCATATGATGTAAGCTATAAATACATTTAAAGATAAAATTTTCGAAAATCTCTCTCGACACTCAACCTTTCCAAATAAATAAAACTTTCCAACTGATCACTATCGTATAAAACGTCTCGAGACATGTTCCTGAAACTATTTTTCACATCTAATAAAAACATGAAGAATAACTATCCAATTATTAATCTTCACTAAAAGTATTTGAATTTGAGATTAAAAACTCTCGAGATATATTTTCTTCAAATCTAAAAACAACAGGAAATTATCAACAATGATAATTTCCATTCCGAACGTTACCTTCAAGTGTCTACTTTCAACAACAAAAACATAATATAAATCGAGTCACGAAAGTTTCACTTCACAAATGCATTCTCGTCGTTATTAACAAGATAAACCACGACAGATGTAGCCCGTGAAGAGGCTCCATCTGTCGTCCACCACGGTAAGCTTTTGCTTCATACGCGCGGCCTGCCTTATCCTTTTAGGAAAATACACGTACACACACACACACACACACATACACACGCGATCGTGAATCGTTGAGATAAGCACGGCACAGCGACTCGGTGGTTGGCTATCGTTGCGCGATATCGCGATCGACACGAAACCATCTGCACCCTGACCGATACGATTGCGTTACATTTTCAGAAGTGCGAGAGCCTGAGGTGCGCCATTCCGGGAAAGGGTTGCGTGTCCACGATGGAACCAGTGGCTGACGGCACGCGCTGCGGGGAGAACAGGGTAAATTATTGCCTGGAAGTAAGCGAAGGGAAATTAGCGGAGTATCCTCGCCTCTGATCTTTCATTTTTGCTCGCTTGGCTAATGGAAATTGCCAGAGAGGACAAAAAGGATTTCGATCGAATTGGCGGAAATGGTTCGCCCTTTTCGTGCAATCGCGTCGTTATATAAATAACTTTTTTTTTTTTTTTTTAGAGATGAGGCTACTCTCTCATTTGGTCAAATTATTTATCTTAGATAAAAAAAATGGCTACATTTCTTTAAAATTTAGCTAATTCCAATCTTCTAAAAGTGAGAACAATCTCGGTTTCAGATATAAAATTCATGTAAAAAATCACTTTGAACGTAATCTCGAAAAGATTAATACGACGATATTGAAATATTTTTACACATTTGTCACGTATATACGTATTGTCACGCGAAACAAGTTCAAATCTCTAGAATCGATTTTCTTTCCATCGAGCGTGACAAAGAAGAGACAAAAATATTTTCACTAGACTCGACGTATTCTTTTACACTTCCTCCTCCTTCCCTTTTCTTCTCGAATTACATCCTTCTCCACAGAAGAAAATAAACACTCTTACAAATTATTACACCGGAAAAGTATTCATCTTCAAACCCGTATATCCCGTGTATCTATATTACGCGGGTAACGAATGCGATTTACATATCTGAAGGATCGTTCAATTTTTTTTTTTTTTTTTTTTAAGTAATGGCCGATATTAAGAGGATTAACGATCCGAGACATTGAGAGGGGAGGTTAAACGCGAGCTTTTATTCCTTGCGCGACAACATTCGTTTTGCGTGGGTGCACCGCGTCGCGAAGAAGAATTATACGTTTCTGTGTTGGAATCATACGTATTGTTTAGATATGCGATAATCCTCTATAAATACGTCAGTAAAGGGTTTTAACGGCGCGACTTTTGCAAGAAACAGGTCTAGTAGGATCCTAGGCGGTAAAACCGTTCCGGATAAAAATCTCTCTCTTTCTTTTTCTTTCTCTCTCTCTTTCTCTGTCTCTCTTCGACTCTCTGGGCCGTTTGAATCTCAATGCAAATACGATTAAGACATTGTGCTCGCTGTTTCTTTTTTTCACCAAGCTCTTGTTAACTCATGTGCGAGCCAGGCCGTTTTCTTCGTCGAATGTCGTGTTTGCATCGATCGAAGAGTAATTAAAATTCTCTCGGTAGGTACATACAAAATCGAGGTGCGTGTCTTCGAGAGGAAATGAGATTGGAGGAAAGTATTATAAGGGATTTAACGTCGCTTTTTTTTTCTTGATTTTCTTTTATTCGATCGATTTGACGATACGGTTATTTTATTTTTATTTGTTTTTTTTTTTTACGAACCAGTGGTTCTCAAACAGCGGTGGATCGAGAAAAATGTTTCTTACGATGAGGATTTTTTTTTTTTTAAATAAAATTTTACGCGGTGCTTCTTATACGATACAACCAATAGGATTTGATTACGTCAACGTGAAGAAATTTTTTTTATACGAGATTTTTAAATTACGAATCAATCTAATATTCAATACGATCACGTATGCTTCGTATAATTAAGTGTGCAAATAAGTTCTTTTCTTTCCAAACTCAAGATTTTATCACATAAATTAAATTGTTTCAATCGGATAGATACCTCTTTCTGCCAATTCTTCTCACGTCTGGGTCGCATTTTCGTCGAGCGATTCCTTCGATTCACCTCCTCGTCGAATTTTCTCGATGCACGTGAACGATCCTCGTCTTTCAAATTAAAATTTCCGGCTTTAAATCTTTGCTACGACTTTTTCCATGTAAGATGATGGCGTGCAAACCATTTCAATAGCTTCGACATCCGATTTCCTGAGCTGCAATGCAAAAAGTAAACAGTGACGCGAACGATGCTTCTCGATGTATTCAACGTTGATGCTATCGTTCTAACTGTCGCATAGGACTGGAAACTGCTTAGAGCGCTCATTGCGACTTTTCTTAAAAACAAAAGAACATTCTTTCAGATGGCGCCACAAACGATAAAGTAATTCGGTGAAAAGTTGTGATCGTAGAAGAAAGGGAAAGGAATTTATTTGCACTAACTAATAAAAATTACAGTATTATTCGAATAGTTTACGAAAATTAAATTGCGCGTTGTGGTGTGAATGTTCCGGAAAAATTCTTTCTTGATAAACATCGAACAAAAGAAAAGATCGTACAGGTAGGACGTTTGACACAACAAATGGTTGGATAATTATTTCCGTCGGGTGTATAACGTTGGGAAAATTTAGCGGTAACCATCAAGTTTGCCTTTCAGAAGCTCGCTAGATTCAATAACTATGCAAATTTCACCGCTATATTTGACTTTGGATGATACATGATGTTGGAGTGCTGTGCGAAAGTTTGCGTTTAGAGAGGAGGAGGAGAGAAGAGGAGAGGAGGAGGAAGAGAAGGGGCAGGGGGGGGCACGTTCGCAGTTTATAATGCGTTAATACTCGTTCCCGGGCCCCAAAGTATCCTCAAAGGTATCCTCGGTGATGCGCGCGCCAAGGCGGTGGTGTCTCTGAAATCCCGTGCCGTAACGAAAAGAAAAAGGAAAAGGTCGTGGTTGTCGTGGAAGATAAATCAACTTGTAAAATAATACATCTTTTGCGCCCGTTCCCCGGGAAAATCGAGTTACACAACGAAGATAAATGTTGAAGGGACAGGATAAGATAGATGTTTGGAACGCGTTGGAAATACTTGAAATAATTTAATCGAGATATCGGGTTGTAATCAATTTCGAGACGGATGATAAAATTATTGCGGTACATATATATATATATATATATATATAAAAGTTAGAAGTTATTGACGTCGATCGAGAAGTTCGTTTCGTTACGCTGGTAAAATTTGAAAAGAAGGAGGGAGAAGGATTAAAGATAAAGAGTTTTCTACCTTTCTTTCGTTCTTCATTTTCTATCTAAAAAATAAATTTTTTTTTTGATTGTTGATTAAGAGCGTTTAAAAAATTTGAAACGAAAAGGATATCACGGATACAATGTCAGAGATCGCGTTGCAAGGACGAAGAATGCCTGTGACGTTGTTGTTCGAGATTTTTCGAGGCTTTGCAAAGAGGAGTGGGGGAAGAGGGGCAAGTCGCCGCACAATGGTTCGAACGATATAATCCTAATTGGACAAAGTTATTTTATCTCGTTTTTCTCGAGACGTTTCTCTGCTTTTCAGCAGATCGATGAAAGGACGACGAGTTTAATTATTCGCGAAAGAACGAACGGGATTATCTTTCTTCCATTCGAAAAGGCGTTTTATCACGTTCCTCCCCTCTCATTGATTATATCGAGAATTATATTTTCACGGCCCGATCTCATCACGTAGAGAAGCGTGATCGCGCGACCGCGAATGGTATTCCGGGCGATGAATCGATTTTTTTTTTAAATTTGAATACCTTCTCTCTCTCTCTCTCTCTCTCTCTCTCTCTCTCTCTCTCTCTCTCTCTGAGTGATCCACGAGTTTCAAAGAAATCTATCATTCTGAGATTATTTTTATTTTTATTTTTCATTATTTTTTTTTTTTTTTTTTAAGGATTTAAATCGTTTTGGTTCTGTGGAATACAGAAAAAGGGAAATTTGATGTAATTTGAATTAAACGTTTGTATGCGTGTATTTTTGGACGACGGAAGCGATTGAATGGATTTTCTAGGAAAAAATTTGAAAACGTTAAACGGCAACTTACTTTTTCGGCCGTTTCAATTCCGATTGCAGGAAAAAATTGACTTTCCAAATTGAAAGGTAACGAGCTTTATCGCTTTTTCCGTTTTAAACTTGTGAATGATCGTGAAAATAAAAAAAAAAAAAAAAAAAAAGAAAAAAAAATGTCGAAACAAAAATTGCTTCTCGCTTAACGTTTGCAATATACACTTTGTTTCCCAACAATTGCATTCTCTCGATTGTAATTCTTTACTTCCTGTTCGAAAATTAAATATTGGGAAAAATGTAATTGTGATGTGTATACACACGTCACACTCTTTCCTCCCTGGAGGAAAAAATAATTTTCCTTCGTTCGTTCAATCGAAATTCCTTTTGAAATTAAATATTCGAAAAAAAGGATCGATCGTCGTGTTAAAAATGTAAAATCAAAATTTTTCGAAAAAAATCTTGTCTTTCACTTTCTCTACCCTTAAAATTAAAATATTTAAAAATATTTATAATCAAAATCCAACGTCATTTTTTTTTTTATTTTTTCCATCCTTAAAATATTTAAAAATATAAAATCGAACGAAAATACTTTTTCCTCTCTAGGAAGGGAAAAATAATTTCCTTTGTTCGTTCCATCTTTTATTCCTTCGAAATTCCTTTGAAATTAAATATTCGAAAATATTCGTGGATCATTCTGTTAAAGATATAAAAGGGCATTTTTGAAAAAAAAAGTCCAATCTTGTCATTTCTTTCACTTTTTCCATTAAAATACTTGATTAAAATATTTAAAAATATTTAAAATCGAACGAAAATACTTTTTTCTCTTTAGAGAAAAAAATAATATTCCTTTCGTTCAATCGAAATTCCTCTGAAATTAAATATTCGAAAATATTCCTCGCTAAACATATAAAATCAAAAGGTATTTTCGTCATTTCTCCACTCTTAAAATTAAAATACTTAAAAATATTTAAAATCGAACGAAAAGACTTTCTCCTCTTTCGTTGTTCCATGTTGTTTCCTTCCTTTCGATAATTCTCCTCAAAATAATTCTTTCTCCTTTCCCTTCCTCAAAAAATCGAAAATTCCAAAGAAACGACTCTCCCCCCTCTTTGGAAAATTCATCTCGAAAGACGTAAAACAGAAGGTTTTCACATAGCTGATCGCATCGAGAAAAAGTAAACGTCGATCGATTCGTTCGAAATTTCCATGATGCAACGATAGAAGGAACTTGCAACGAGAAAGAGAGAGATGGAGAAGCGCGATAGATGGATAGATGGCGCGTGACGCGACTAATTGAAAGAACGGCGAGAGGGCGCGATTGATCGATAATCAACTTTGCAGTGGTGTTACGGAATGAAATGTCTGCTGGTCGGAGAAAGGCCTGGTGTCGTAGACGGTGGTTGGAGCAATTGGTCACCTTGGAGTCGATGCTCACGAACCTGCGGTTCCGGCGTCACACTCTCGGTCAGGCGATGCGTCAATCCTGTCCCGTCGAATGGCGGCGCTTTCTGCAGAGGCGACAGAAAACGTCACAAAATATGCACCACCGAGGTTAGTAGCCCCCCCACTCTTTGCAAATCTTGCAAAGAATCTTGCCAGAAATTGAATTAGCCAGTGGGAAGTGTTCGATATTTCGTGTCGTGCGAAAATGAGAAGTGAGGACGAATGTTTGGTTATGGACGGGTATCGAGCATCGATCGATTTTGGAATCGTGTCGGTTGGAGAGATGAAAGTGAATAATAATTGTGTTAATAATTGTGATTATGACTGCGTGACGGAAAATAGGCAAAATTGGTGGTGTCGAGTCGTGAAGTGATGATTGAAAAGAGTGGCAAACGTAGTAATTTTAGGCGGACGAATAATTTACGAGCGACGATTTGACGATAATTTTATTCGGGCAACAAAGTTTCGCGGAGAATAGTTCGAATATTAAGCGAGAAATGTTTCGTTCATTTTTTTTTTCTAAATCCTTCGTATTGTTTGTGTGCACGAAAGAGAAGAAATCACAATATTTTCTCATCGAATAAATTCAATTAAACGATCGGTGATAGAAAAAGATTGGTGTACGGCAAACAAACGCTTATTATCCGCTTATTAAACTTTCGCTGCAGATGTTCGCCTCATTTATTCAATTTGACGTGGCGAACCGGCGAGGAGGATAAATCTCTATTACGCTTTCGTTGATCTCACGGTGAATTAACAGTCTAGGAAGCTAGTTTAGAACGATGACGTTGATAAGAAAAAGGGAACCGAGACAGCAGCCTCTTCCTTCCCTCTCTGTCGATTGTATAATGCTCTGGATAATCGCGTTTTCGAACACGGAACTATTTCCATTGAAATCTTTCGCAATTAAAATGAAAAAAAAAAAAAAAAAGAAAAGATTCATAATCGAATTTCACACGGTATATATCTCGCAAATGGGACAAAGTAAAAAGTTTTCTATTCAATTGGCCATAAAATTTTCAATCAAAGGTGATCAACTTTTCAAGTTTGCGGAGAGATTCGGTTATCCTGCACGAGCGTTCTCGTTAAAAGTTTTCTTGGATTTGCAGCCGTGCGACGTAGGCGCCCCCTCGTTCCGCGATGTCCAGTGCAGCGGATACAACAACTGGATCTTCCCAGAAGACGGGAAACTTCACCAATGGTCCGAGTACAAGCTGCCCGAGGGTAACTGTCTGGTCAACTATTCGTCTTATTTAGTTATAAAAAGTGGAAAATGGGAACCTGTCATAAATTTAGAGATAAGTAAATTGGACGGAGCTTTGTATTTGTGAAATATATATATATATTTCAATATATTTCATCCATCTTTAAAATTGATTTGTGCAAATTTAGAACTCTGCCTGTTCAATTTCCAAATAGATTATTTCTTCTAACTAAAAATTTAAGCATTAAAAAAGTAGTTAAATGTTTTTAAATATTCCTCCTCTTATGGAATTAAATGAAATTATCACATACACGTGCTTATTTTCCACCTGATCTCGCTGCAATGACACGAGAATCACACTTGAAATTCAAGGAACGATCCAAATATCTCCAATTAAAATTCCAATAAAATTTTTCACCACTTACCAACTCGTCTCTCGTACAACGAAATATCAATATCCAGTTTATCCTTCGATCTTTTAACGCTCTCAAATATTTACATCATAAATAGAAGTTTTTACACATTTTCTTGATCAGAGAGAAAAATAAACATCTTATCATAGAAAAAATTATACTTTTTTTATTTTTTAGAAAAATTTATCTCTTTCATCAATGCTTGTCAGACAAATTCGAGAATAAATTTCTCGTTATTTCTATTACTTTTCAAATAACTTGTTATAATATCTCGAACAATCGTCCCAGATCTGAGAATATCGGAGAACCCGTGCACGCTTTACTGCGTGAACGAGAAGAACGTGGTCGCCTCGCTGAACCCGAGGGTCGTGGACGGCACCACCTGCTACAGGGGTATCCGGAACATTTGCATCGGTGGTATCTGCCGCGAGATACCCTGCGATCTCAACATGGAATCGAACGCCATTGAGGATGCGTGCGGCGTGTGCAAGGGGAATGGGACCTCGTGCAGCCTCAAGTCGTACACGACGACGATCGTGCAAGCGTCACGTGAGTGCGATCCATCTTTTCTCCTTCCCCCTCCCCTAATTTTTGCTTCGCGCGTTTATCTCACCGTCGAAATATTACGGGCCTCCACGTAACGTCTCGTCTTGTGCTACTCGTTTATGCCCGTTTTATTACGCGTCGTTCGAAAGAGGTCGCTCGGAACGAAACCGTTGAAATATTCGCTTTTATCCGCGTTTCTCCCCACATGACTTTATAGGATAGGATAAGGAAATATTTTTGTTTCGTGCAAGAAAAATGTATCGCGAAAATTTCTTAACACGAAATTAATATTTATTGTTCAATTTATCAGTCGAAAATTTTCAATTTTCGTGATCGGGAATATTTGTACGAAATTTATCAAATGTTTGTGAATTATATTTTTACCGCTTTATAAAATTTAACAAATATTTTACGGTTGAAAGTATTTTTTGAATCTTTCGAAAAAATTGTTTCCACTTCCAATTTTCAAGAATTTTTCTATACCGTATTTCATTCTCAGAACGATATCAAAGTCAAATGAAAAGAAATTAAATTAGTCACGATTGAATTGAAATAATTCAAATCTTTCCATGATCTAATTTCACGCAGAGAGAATACGCAAAGGAAGGATCGATTGAAATTAATCGAGACGCAACAAACCTTTCGAAGAATATAATTCGATTCGATCCGTTAGAAAAATATTTTCGAAAGAATCGCGATAAATAAAACAGGATAGGATTGAAATTTTCCACCAGATCTACGCGAAAAGCGCGACAAATATTTCTCGAAGAATTCTCTCGATTCTCCATACCCGTATATCCGTATACGACGAATAAATTTCACGCTCGCGAGTCGATACCGATAGCGCCATCTGCGAAACTTTTCTAACACTCCAGTAACTAAAAACTTCTCGCAATGGCAGGCCCGACGAAACTGGTCGAGATCCCTCTCGACGCGACCAACGTCCGTGTCGAGGAGATGGAACCCTCGAAATCCAGGATAATGGTGTGGAGCAAGGATGAGAAGCCGTTGATTCGTGGGTAAATTGACTTTTTCCTCGCAGTATATTTTCTATCTTTCTCTCTCTTTTTATTCCTCGCGTTTCGATACGTTTCTCTTTGGAACGTTTTTGGAACGCTCGAATAGATAAGATGACATTGTTTGTAAATATATAATAACAATAACGAAACGTAAGATAGAATATGCATATATGGGACAATTATACTGTATACAATGTAATTTTTGTGTTTTAATTACAAAAGAATTAAAGCAGAAACTTTTTAAACTTTAATAATAAATTTATAATCGTAGAACCTGTTTCGTAATCTATGCCTATGTTGTTTGACTTTAAGTACGTGTTTACTCAAACAACGTAAATTATTAATCTTCTGCTCTAGAATACTCTTGAAGTTTCTATGTGATTCGATACTTATTCAAACAAATTTAAATTAATATCACACATGTTGATTTTACTCACAAGTGTCCTTTCTGCAATTTTCTCTTCTCAAATTTCTCTTCTAAAAAAATTAAACTAAAACATTAACATTTAATATTCTTCAACGATAGCCTTATTTTTTGTATTAATTTTTTTATCAGAATATATAAATATTATATTTATAAGAGTTATTTTAAGATTAATATTTTATGGATTTAAATGTTGATCAATTAAATTTATTGTTATTTATTTATTTCATATTTGTTTAATTATTTTTTTATTTTTTCAAATATCCAATTCGCAGAAATAAATTTCGAAACGAAACTACGCCCAAAAAGACAAAAGAAGGAAACTACATTATCTCCTACATTATTTCAGGGATCGTTTAGGATTGTACGAGATTGCGGGCATGAAGGCGTGGTTAGGGGCGATAAGATTGAACCAGGAGACTCTCGTCATACCAGGACCCATCTTCGAGGAGTTGATTATATTGGTAAACATAACGAACGCGCCCCGCTAATTAGCCAGACTCGATCGATAACGGGTATCTCGAGCAACGTGTCCAAGGGCGAGTCGCGATAACACGATTCCGATTGCTTCGATACGAGGAACGAGGCTTTCCATCTTTGTTGAAAAATTCTCTTTACTGGTTAACACGTTGAAAAGAGAGCCTTGTTCCACGATATCTGTGCGATGATTAACGAGGATGTACAAGATGCGAGATGCTTATTATGCTCTTTTAACCCAAGATATTATCTCAGGAATATGGTTTGATGAGATGCTCAATTACTCGGCTCGACTTTTATCCAAATCTTGGTCGAGTTTTATCTATGGAGTTGTAGCTCTTAAAGAGATACTTGACAGGAAACACGAACAATGAAAGAGACATTAAAGAGATATCTCTATTCTTGATAGGAGAGGAGATTATTTAAATTAGTGACAATCGAGTCTTTGAGGCTGTCTTTTGTGAATATACGTGTCTGAATGTACGAATTAAAGTTGAAGTATTACATGTGGATATGGAATAATGTGGTATAAGTCAGATTGTACAAATTATTATTGAGACATTCATTTGTTTTCTGTTATTTATTTTTATGTTTTATATTTTGTCAAAAGTATTTGTACAAATGTTTGGTAATTGTAAACACAAGATGCATTGAAAGTTAATTTATTTTTAGTTAGATTAGAATCTTTGAAGAGTAAGCTTGAAAATGTAGTTTGAGACTCTTGGGGTTAAATTATTTAGCAAGTTCAAGCTCTATGTAAGGTTAGCCTTCAAGATTCATCGCATTCATCAAGATTAGAAAAATGTTTTAAAACGTAAAATTTTTGTATTTTTGTTGTACTATTTTAAAATAGTTATTATTTTTTAATGTAACTTTTCTTAAAATCAATTATCTTTGAAGTACAAAGCGACTCATTTTAATCTATGAATAAAAAGAGAGAGAGAGAGAGAGAGAAAGAATCAGGATGTTATATTGTCAGATGTAGTGATATGCATGCCAACTGTCTTTCACTCGAAACACGCTATCGGATCTATTTTATTCAAACTTTTCCCCAAAAAATTGATTATATCGAGCCACCCTCCCATTTCCAATATTTGCACACGACGATTCAAACATACTTTTTCATATCCTCGCAAATTGGAGAACAAAATTTCAAGTATATTAAAAAAAAGAAAGAAAGAAAAAAAAAAAAGAAAATATTTCACAAACTAGATAAGATTTTCATTTTAATCAAATCTTAATCAACTTTCAACAAAGGTTATTATTTCACAAATTCCGTAATGAAGAATTTCCGTATATATTTTGGTAAAAATTTTTTAATTTTCAGTCAGCGTTATATTAATTAAAATATTACAAAATTTTCCCTCTTTTCAAAGAATCCACTTCTCCTTTCATTGTGTTGCCCTCCTCCTCCCCTCCCTGCTCCTTTTCTTTTCGTTCTTTTCGTTGAATACGCTCCCCTCAACTATGGAAAAGTAGTTTCGTCCTCGAGTGCTCGGGACTCGGAATAAAATTTTGTCAACCCGGTTGGTAAGGTTGTTCCCCGAATAGATTCTGCCGAAAGAGAACGTGACGGTGAGGTATTCGTTCGGCGTGAGAGAGAAGAGCCCTCGTAAGCCCGAGTTCTCGTGGAACTTTCTCGACTGGGAAGAGTGCAACGCGAATTGCGGCCCAGGCGAGCAGATTTCCAAGCCTCGTTGCCTGGAGAAACACGCGGGCTTAGTGGATGACACTTTCTGCAAAAGCATGGCGAGGCCGCAGGAAAAAGTGAGACCCTGTTATCGGGCGCCCTGTGTCCCGAGGTTAGTGCACCTTCTTTCGTCTTTTCATTCAAAAATAGTCGAGGATCCCGAGAGATCTTTCTTTGTTCCGTGTAACTACGTGCCTCGCGATTCTCGAATTGAAATTAAATTATTATTCTGATAATTCTTTGACGTTGATCGTTTTTTTTTTTCGTTTCTTGAAAAATTTACATGTTTTAATTTGAAACCGAGCCTAAATTTTATTTACAACAGCGTGTCTATCAAAAAATTTCATATAATAATATCGAATCATTGTACCGTTAAAAAGTTAGGTTATGTTCTAAAAATTCCTTTACAATAATTTACAAATTTACAATAAAATAAAACGTATTTATCTTTTATCATTATCACGCGAATGTACTTTGCAAAGTAAAATTTGCATAAACATCGGTGAAAAGATAGAGGTTGAATAGGATCTATCACGTCCATTCTTCGAGATTCTCACCAATACATTTACATAAATGGATGAGCATCCGCATTTCTCGCCGATCGCTCGTTCGATCTATCCTCGAACGAGAAGACAATTCTAATTCTATCGAAATGACGTTGATTCCAGATGGGTGCTCGGTGATTGGCAAGGGTGCACATCCTGCACGTTCCGTTGCGAGAACACGCGATCCGTCAAATGCGTACGCCCCGTCGGTCATTCAGAGCAGGATGTAGATATTATCGCTGACAGCTACTGCGAAGGGCCGAAGCCGAAGGAACGGGAGCCCTGCGCCGGCCGGGAGAAACGTAGTAACGATAATATTCCAACAACACGCTCGAAGCGATGGCAAAGTATGTTTATTATTCTATTCTATTCGTATCGATCGTATGTCGAGCATTGGAAAAACTTGAAGAATCGTTGTTTAAAAAAATATCTATGAAAACTATTATTCTCTTTTTTTTTTCTTGCAAAATTTTTTCATTTTGTTATTTATCAACGATTACTTCTCAGTAGATATCCATTTATTAAGTGTTTTGTTATTGTTGAAACAATAAGAAGATTCGGACGAAAAGAAATTACGAATTAAAAGGAAGCACGAAGAAGAGGAAGACGACGACGACGATGACGACGACGATGAGGAGGAGGAGGAGAGGCACGAAGAAGAGGAGGAGGAAAGAGAAGAAGAGGAGGAGGAAAGAGAAGAAGAGGAAGAAGAAAGAGAAGAAGAGGAAGAGGAAGAAGAAGAGAAAGAAGAGAAAAAGGAGGAAGAGGATAGACTGAGAATTCAGCAGATAAAGAAGGGCGAAGAGGTGATCGACAGCAAGGATGTTCATAATTTAACCTTAAACATCATTTTGGAACACGATGCAACCGGCGCCTTGATTTTCCCCAAGGATTTCGTGCCTCAACCACCGTCCAACAGTACCGTGTTTACTTTGGTTGGAATGGATGCGGTCAAGTATATTCAAAAAATTCAAGAAGATGCCGTGACTCCCTCTAAACGACATTCTTAACGAGTTAACCTAATTGAAAATCGATACATACATTATTCGCGTTATGATTGTGTGCCCAGAGATCTGTGTATTAATCGTTCTAATTATGATTAATTTAATATATACGTGCATTATGTACATTACACGAAATGCATTAAATATCACGTTTCAATGCGAGAATGGCCGTCTCTTTAAACGATTAAAACATTGTGACATTGATGGAAATGATTGAGCGTAGATGTGAATCTATCTGCAATACCGACCGAGCAGGCGTAAGATAATTTCGTAATAAATCGACTTGGCGTTAAAATATTAATTCGTCGATTAAAAACACGATAGTACCGGCAGAAACCGCCGGCACTGTCACTGTTACGCTTGCATTTTGTTTCATCGTTGCCGTTCAATTTGCCGTCAGATTACGCACGCTTGCCAGGAAATCGAATTATATTCGACGCGGATCGGGCTTTTATCCGATATATCCTATTGAATTGAATCAAGTGTGCATACGTTAAATATCGTTGAAATATAAGAGAGAGAGAGAGAGAAAGAAACTTGACACGTATTTAATATATATAATTTAATTAGCTTATCTATATTTCTCGATACTTCTAAATACATACTCTTACAATACGATACTTTTAAACGCTCTCTTAAACGTTATTCGAATAAAGTATCCAATTATCATTATTATTATTATTATAATAATATCAATATTAGTTATTTAAACTGTACAAAGACGATGCACTTGGATTTATCTTGAATTAATTCGATAATAACATACCATTTTTCAAATTGCTTGAAGTTTCACAGTGTTCGGAGAGGGGGAGGAGAAGAGAGGGTAGAGAGTGGAGGAAAGAAAAATATTATTTCAATTTTCCAAACTTCGTTTCGTTCAAAAACCTCGAATTAATATAAATTCACGAATATAAATCCGAATATTCAAATATCATATATCGATCTTCGAAAATTATATTATATATATATCCTTTCTTTAAAACGGAATATCTCCCATTAATTTTGACTCTCTGACCCAATTGCTTCGATTAAACGACCAACCATCGACCGACCAATTCCAAATAACATCCGCTCGTCACGATTCGAACCATCGATTCCCGAATCCTAATCCTAACCCGATGCGCGACCATCCTGTCGAAGTCGTCGAAATCAAATAAAAAAAAAAACCGCTTTCTCTCTATTTCCCGCGATTTCTATTCGCGTTTCACGAACTCGAGTTGAGGGTGGAATTCTTCCACGGCTTGAAGTCGGGTGGCCGCGTTATACCCTCCATCTCCTCCATCACTTTGTACGCCTGGGTCCCGTTGAACACCTTGATGCGGGAGGTGTCGAGGCCGCCTCCGATGCTCATGTCGCCTATCTGCTGGTAAGCGAGGTCCGACAGATTCGCCTGCAGGTCCTCGACGATTAGGGGCGCCTGCATCACCATCACTTTCTCCACGGGTAGCGCGTCCTTGATGATCGCGCCCGGCTTCGGTGTGGGGAAGTCGTTCACGCACGACGTCGCGCGCTTCCTCTTCCCCTCCTCGGCGAGCGACCACTCGCGTAGCAGCTGGCGGAAGTCGGCTATCCCGATCCCGCTCTCCAACTCGCTTATCTCGCGCGGAACGCCGTACGCCCTCTCGAGGTATCGAGCCAAACTCAGGTCCACCGCTTTATCGATCAATCGGCCCTGCTCCTCGGCGGGAAGAATCGTCTGCTTCTTCTCCTTGGCGGCCAGCTCCGTGTCCCGAGGTTTCTTCGCGCACAGCTTCTTGCACGGCCTCTTGCCTGCACAGAGGGGAAGGGAGGGTTTGAAAATTATTTTTTTTTTTCTGGAACTTTTTGTTCGACTTTTTTTTTTTTTTTTTTTTTTTATGGATTTTTTTAAGCGACTAAACTTGGGATTTTAGAGTCTATGATTTAGATGTTTTTATTTTTACGAGTTAATTGTGGATTAATAAAATGATTTTATTGGATTTGAAATCAATAGAATTGTGACTTTGGGCCAACTATTTTAGGAGAAATTTTTGCGGAACGTTTATTCGATTTTTTTTTTTAGCGACCAAACTTGGGATTTTAGAGTCTATAATTTAGGTGTGAGAAATTGATAATCTTTTGGCAATGAAATTTTTTTTAATTATTTGTGATGGAATTTTTTAGTGATCTTAGAGTTCAATAATAAATTCTATTGCATTTGATATTTTGTTTTTTTTAATAAAATTTTTTTTAATAAAAATTTGATAATATTTTAGTAATGAATGTGTCAAATTATAGCAATCGAGTTAAAGATATTAAAAATCGAAATATATATCTTTGGTGGCAAAATAATAAAAGAAGAAACGATAGATGGATTTTTGAATTTAAAAATATTTCTTTAAAAGTTACCTAACCTAACCTGATCGATATCGAGACATTGTGAAAAAAAAAAAATTTAGAGGATCGACCAAAGTTTTAAATTTCGCAGAGAAATAAGGATACGATAAGGAGGAGAAAGACACGATTTGTGCATATTTTCTCACCCACTCTCGGCCACCCTTTTCTTTTTCATCGCGGTGTCAATATTTTATTTCCATTACACCGTAAATCTTTCCCTTACACACACGTGTATCACGCGCCTACGTATATTTACCAGCACATACAGCAAAATGGAAAAATAATATTTTCGAATGCCTGCAGAGTGTGAGAAAAAAAAAGTTACTGCGAATCGTACGCGTTTGCACATTTTTGAAAAAGGTACTATATTTCATTACAACGAACAAACGCAATTGTAAACGCACGTATGATATTTTCGATGCAATCACCATTGCCATTTAATCCATTTTTCTCTTTGAATCGAAACGATAAAACGATAAAATCTTTTTTATTAAATTAAATTAAAAAGAAAAGTAAAACACTTATTAAATCGCCTTGTCAATTATCTTGGATCGATAAAAAATATTTCCAGCAAAGAAGGACTATTAATAAAATTTTATATCCTTCCAAGAATTGTAATTTAAACATTAAAGTAAAGAAAAGGAAGAAGAAACGCTAAATAACCTTGTCAATTAACTTGGATCGATAAAAAAATATAATTCATAAGGACTCGTAATTTAAACTTTAATCAACCAAGATGGAGAGAAGGAGAAAGTAACGATACACCACTTACCTACGCATTCCTCTTTCTGTTTGGGCACGCGACCTTTGCACGCGTCCAGATTCGCTTGAATATCATCTTGGCCCGCGATCGGAGCGGGT
The DNA here is from genome assembly GCF_003254395.2 of Apis mellifera. NCBI lineage: Eukaryota > Metazoa > Arthropoda > Insecta > Hymenoptera > Apidae > Apis > Apis mellifera. Next base: position 14,632,699 of record NC_037643.1, on the reverse strand, counting down.
CGCACACACTGTACCTTTCGATGCCTGGTTCCTTTCTTTCCGTCGCAGGCGCTGCACTTGCTCCACTGACTCACGCGCCACCTTTTAAAAACACAACGTACGAATATCCCAACGATATCCCAATTCTAGAATAATTGCACATTCTTCGCCGTAGCACGTACTTGGCGGGACACGCATGCGTGTTGCACACTCGAGTTTTCGGCTCTGGCCGTGGTATGCCGTTGCAAAAGCTTGACACCACCTTTCCTCCGTATTGTTCTATGCACGTTGGCTGCGAAATCTAAATCGATACGTATATCGATATATGTATATATATATGTATTTGCGTGGGCAGGAGAAATGAAAAGAAAAATTGCAACGATTCAAAAGACAATCAGCCTCGTTGAAACGGAAAAAGGAATGGAATCGTATACGGCAATATTAATTGATTTGTATCGCGCCACTGTATCCTTTCGTCGCGCGATGCGGAAAGGAAAGATGGACGAAATGCAATCGCGTTGGAGTAAAGGAAATGGATCGGGACCGATATAACTTTGAATTTTTATATGATACATTTAAATACGTGAAAATATAAAAATACCCATAATATTTCAATCATTTAATTTATAATCTACTATATTGATGCTTGTTTTATCATTAAAAGAAATATACACAAAATGTATACGATATTCAAAGAATCAGATTTCTAATTAAATTCCATTTCTCTTCGTTGTGAAAATTCTAATATTCTATTGTTACACTCGTTTCTTTCATAGCAAGATAATCGCATTGAACATAATCGATTCACTATAACGCTATCGATACACGAAAAGGTCTCGATATCCATATATAATGGAAGCAAAATGTGCATCATACGCATATTGTAATAACGAAATTGTTTCCATAACGATATTGTAAATTGATCACGTTCACGAAACTATAATAATTATTTTGTTATATATATACATTGATGAATCGACTTGGATAATGAAAATTACCATGGTTCCACCTGCGCATCTGACGCTGCATTCGGACCATTCAGTGAAATCCCAAAGATATTTAGGCTTGTACGTGGTATCGGTCGTCATCACGTAATACAAGTAATGAACCCCCAAAATTTTACCTTGCAGCATTAAATACTGGGAAAAAAGAATAAATTTTTATCGAAATTTTATGCAAGAATAATTTTCATTTCATCAAAGAAAAATCGTAACGAACCTGAAATTCAAGATCCTCGCTGATCGGTCCTTTTATGAAAATTTCCTCCAGATTTTTATCAGGTCTTATGTACATAAGAATGCTGTTCGCGCATTCGTAATCGCCGGCTCTCTCTATGACGCTACACGATCGTTGAAACAATAATCGTTTCAATATTATTATATTTTATTACATAATAGAATTATTTATATATTTCCTTTTATTAATTCGATTAAAAAAAATCGTACGAGATAAAAAAAAAAGAAAATTCGAAAATCAAAACTTACAAATCTTTGTTTAAACAATAATTATTCGTATTGGAGACTTTTACTGCCAAATAGTTCGGATGAGGACCCATTTCTTTCACGCTTATACTCCGAGCACCTTTAGGAATAGTGACTATCTTCATTATCTCTGAAAAGAAGATATTGAAAAGAACAGTAGTAGGATATAATAATCCCGTTTTCTCTTTTTCTTCTTTAATAAAAGAAGAAACGTTCGTTTCGAAAAGAAATTCGAAAGAAAGAACTTACGACTGGTTATTTTCGTTTCGTTGTACACGCCTTCCACTGGTTTGCACTTCGTACCATCGCCTTTACAGACCCCACACTTGTCTTCAATGGCGTCCGAGTCGAACACCCAATCGCAACCGACTTTCTGTAACATCACATCTTTCAGTTCCCTCCTTTTTAATCACACCATTTCCTATAAACGGATCAGTAACGTACGCGAGATCTATAATCACTAATAATTAAATCAACAAACCCTTTTCGATTTAACACAAAATTCCTCAAAAATTATTTAATGCAATTATCGAGCACAAATGAACGAAAGATACATTCATTTACTCTTAATCTTTTCGTTACAATCCGTACACACAATCTGTAATTATCAATATAATTAAATCAACAAATCCCTTACCTTTTCGATTTAATACAAAATTTGCCAAAAGTTATTTAATGCAATTATCGAGCACATGTGAACGAAAAATATAACATTCGTTTACTCTTAACCTTTTCGTTACGATCCATAATATACACGCAATCTGTAATTATTAATAATTAAATCAACAAATCCCTTACCTTTTCGATTTAATACAAAAAATACAAAATTTATCGAAATATTTAATGCAATTATCGAGCACAAGTGAACGAAAAATATATAAATATAACATTCGTTTACTCTTAACCTTTTCGTTACGATCCATAATATACATGCAATCTGTAATTATTAATAATTAAATCAACAAGTCCCTTACCTTTTCGATTTAATACAAAATAATACAAAATTCACCAAAAATTATTTAATGCAATTATCGAGCACAAATAAACGAAAGATATAACATTCGTTTACTCTTAACCTTTTCGATCCATAATATACATGCAATCTGTAATTATTAACAATTAAATCAACAAGCCCTTTACCTTTTCGATTTAATACAAAATAATACAAAATTCGCCAAAAGTTATCGAGTTATTTAATGCAATTATCGAGCACAAGTGAACGAAAGATATAACATTCGTTTACTCTTAACCTTTTTGTTACGATCCATAATATACACGCAATCTGTAATTATTAACAATTAAATCAACAAGCCCTTTACCTTTTCGATTTAATACAAAATAATACAAAATTGGCCAAAAGTTATCGAGTTATTTAATGCAATTATCGAGCACAAGTGAACGAAAAATATAATATTCGTTTACTCTTAACCTTTTCGTTTCTACGACTATAATGCCACTGACGTATTATGGCTGACTAAAGTCACTCTATATAAAATGCCACTGATATACTACAGTCGCTTTGCACAAGTATTGTACATATGACGAACGATTGTGCTATTGGAACTATTGTAGAGTATTTTTCTCTGGAAATAGCACCAGTATTCTAATACCATTATTAACCGTTATTATTATCATATATAAATTATATCATATTATTATATTCTATAATGTTATTTGAGTTCCAAAATGCAATTAAATGTGAGTGTGTTTAGAAATTATAAATATCCCGTTTTGAGGAAAATTTTCTTTTCAATAAACATCGTCAAAGCAACTCGGGCTGCAGTAAAGCGTAAACGCGGCCGTTGATAATTTTTCTCGAATATTGTACACATTTTTGGCGCTCGTTTCGACTCGTTCAGAGAGATTAAAGAATTAACCCTTTTTCGCTCGGCCGAATAACTCGTGACGATTTTCCGCACCCGTTCGGTGAATTTCTTAGCCAACTTAAAATGATTTCACGCATGAATTAATATATAAAACTTTTATATTCTAATATCTTATGTATCTTTACGCGTAAAGAAAGAAAATTTATCAAATATTAAAGTCTGAAAAATCACTGATTCGAGATAAAAAAATCTAACCACTCGACATGTATTATAAGATCAAATATAAACAGTTTATGAATCTATTCGTGCGAAGCGATATTTTAAAAATACCAAGCGTGAACAAACATCGTCCCCTTATTCGAATTTCCTTATCTAGTGGTGGCAAAGAGTCACAATTCGAGCGCAAAGGGTTCGAAATAAATGTCTAGCGTAGAGTAACGACGTGATATGCCTTACCCTGCACAAACCAGCGACGCACATGTTGTTCGTGCCAGCTTTACAGGGCGTTGAGTCGTTCACCATTTTCTGAAGTATCACGAAACTATTCTCCTCGTTGAGACAGTACAGTATACACGGATCCAGATTCTTCGACATATGGGCCGTCCAATTGTGCAGTTTATTGTCGGACAACGGCATTTTGTCGTTGTACGATGCGCATTGCATCATTCGATACGAGGGTCTCTTCGGGTCGCAGGGCTGTGGGGGGGGGATAATTGATCTCTCTCGAGATGAATTGAAAATAGGCAAGGGAAGGAAAGTGCAAAAAGTTATCGCAAAATTCGAAATCTTATTATTATTGAATAATTTTGGGAAAAATTAAAAAAATAATAGTTTTGCTACATTATTTATAAAATTGAAGAGGGTAAAAGGAAATATAATATATTGTTCTATTAAGTTATTACACACACGCACATCGAAATTAAAATTACTCGTATAGAAGACACATGAATTTGCATTCGATTAAATTTTCTTTGTTCCAAGCGTTATTAAACTTAATCGACAAACGCTTCCCGTAAAAAAATTAAAAATTAAATTACTAAATATCTTCCAATTCTAAAACTGAGTACGAGAAAAGGAAAATAGAGAGAAAGGAGGAGATAAAGGAGAGGAAAGGAGGGTATTTACATTGGTGTTGCAAATGGTCAATTTCTTCCTCTCCCCGATGCAATATTTCCCTTTGTTGGCGGGTTGCGGATTGTCGCATTCCCGCTCCGCGTACTTCAATCCGCCACCGCACGTTCTGCTGCAAGCGCTCATCGGGCCCCATTTCCCCCAACCTCCGTGGACGGCAGCAGGCCGGGCGCCCATGTCCACGCATAGCTTGTGTATGCACCACTGGGAACAGACGTTTTTCGTTTCCTCTTTGCTTTTTTTACCCCCTCCAACCCTTTTTCTCTTTATAAAATTTTTGGAAATTTTTTCTGGCGCGAATATATTGATAAAATTTGTAAGGAAAATTTATAATTTTGGAAATTGCTTTCGTTTCGAAAAATAAACAAATAAATTTAATTTAAGTTTCTCTATGCGATACGATTTATGGAAAGAAAAAAAGAGAAAAGAAATTACTTTTTCGTACAATTTTTAAAGATTTTCTATAAGTTTACGAATTACGTTTGATAAAATATTCTCAAAAGTAAGTTTCTTAAAGTAAAAAAATAATTTGTTTCTTAAAATGAAATAATAAAAATTGTATTAAATAAAGAAATAAAGATTGCAAAAATATTTATAATCGAGAAATGGTAAATTTTTGGAGAAAGAAAAAAAGGAATTAAAAGTGTAGATCAAGGTTAACAGGATAGATGGGGAAAGACGAACCTTTTTCTCGCCGCATTTCGTTCCATCCGCGCTCTGTGCCCCGTTGCTCATGCAAGTGGTTTCGTTCACTTGGCACCACAGCTGCTCGCACATTTTTGTCTGGAATCGTTGGGTCGAAAGGAAAGGAAAATATAATCGAAATAATTTTTATATTTTTCGAAATATATATATATATATATATATATATCTATATATATATATATATATATATATATATATATATATATCGTTAAATACGAAACGAAAAATCGAAGAAAATATTCAATGGATGTATATATATATTTTTTATATGGAAACAATTGTAGAACAGAAATGAAAAATGCAACGATATTCAAATTGGCCGCATTCGATGCACCGCATTCGAATGAGAACAACAAAATTGAAAAATTCATTTCTACTTTTTTTTCTTTTTCATATTCGTCCGTTCGAAGAAAACCCTCGTAATTGAATTCAACGTTCTTTTAATCGAAACGTATTAAAATATCAACATGGACGAATCTAACCTTAAAGATGTAACGAATATATTAAAAATAAATATATAATATCGAAAAGTATCTAAATTCAAAGATTAAAAATAAGATTATTAAAAATAAATATATAATTTCGAAAAGAAAATCCTCGTAATTGAATTCAACGTTTTTTCAATCGAAAATCGTATTAAAACACTCGTCATCAACGTGGACGAATCTAACCTTAAAGATATATAAAGGATATATTAAAAATAAATATATAATATCGTATATTATATCGAAAAGAAAATTTTCGTCCTCAACGTATCTAAATTTAAAGATATATATTTATTTTTAATGTTTTTAATAACGTTTTTAATATTTATTTTTAATTTTTAAAAAAATATCGTATGTAATATAGAAAAGAAAATTTTCCTAAATTTAAAGATATATATTTATTTTTAATTTTTAATTAATATTTTTAATATTTATTTTTAATTTTTAAATAAATATCCTATGTAATATCAAAAAGAAAATTTTCGTCCTCAACGTATCTAAATTTAAAAATATATATTTATTTTTAATGTTCTTAATGTTTTTAATATTTACTTTTAATTTTTAATTAATATTTTTAATATTTATTTTTAATTTTTAAATAAATATACGATATCGTATGTAATAATCGAAAAGAAAATTTTCGTCCTTATTTATTTTTAATTATTTTAATTATTTATTTTTAACGTATTCGTTATATCGAAAAGAAAATTTTCGTAATTGATCGAAACGTATTAAAACACTCGTCATCAACATGGACGAATCTAACCTTAAAGATATATAAAAAATATATTAAAAATAAATATATAATATCGAAAAAAAAATTTTCGTCCTCTAACATTAAAGATTAAAAATAAGATTAAAAATAAATATATAATATTAAAAAGAAAATCCTTGTAATTGAATTCAACGTTCCTTTAATCGAAACGTATTAAAATATCAACATGGACGAATCTAACCTTAAAGATATATAAAGTATATATTAAAAATAAATATATAATATCGAAAAGAAAATTTTCGTTTTCTAATTTTAAAGATAAGATTGTTAAAAATATATAATATCGAAAAGAAAATTCTCGTAATTGAATTCAATCGAAACGTATTAAAACACTCGCGAATATAACTTTAAAGATACATTAAAATATATTAAAATAAAAACAATAAAATAATTATATAAAAACAAATATATACAATACCGCGTACGTTCGTCTAAGATAAAAATCTTTCCATCTCTGAACCAAAATTTCCAAAGGTTTCAAGTTTCTTTAAACGTGGATTGTTCGACGAGAAAGGATAGAGACATATACATATACATATATACCGCGTGAGATGTGCACATCTTGGAGCCAGGATATTGCATGTCGCATTGGAAATCGGCGCCGTACATCGCGCCGGCCAGCATATCAGGAAGCTTGAACTTGTCGGGTGGATTTTTCGGGTCGTCGATCAGGCAGTCGCCCAACTTTCCCCTTAAATCGATCGAATTTAACGAATTTAAGAGAAAAATCGAGATTATTTTCTCCTCGTTTCAATATTTTTCAATATTATTCGTTTATTACACGCGTTGATTTGAGCAGAAAAAGAAAAAGAAAAAAAAAAAAAAGATCGGAGAATTTTTAAAAATTATTTACTCGATCAGATTTGTGATGAATCTTCTGCTACAGGGTGACCATCTGAGCGTGAACGGATTCACGTACGGCGACATGATGAAGTAACTTTCGTCCTTGTCCTGCGGCTCGCATCCACTGATCTCCATCGTGTCGTGGGAACAACCCATCCTAGAATTAATTTGCCCATTCCAGAATTATTATACTTCCTTCCTCTCACCGATCAAACACGCGCGAATCCTCGTTGAAACGGAATCCTTTTTTCTTTTTTATTATTATTATTAAATCCTTCGCTGCTAATTGCCACGAATCGATATCCAATATCGTTAAAAATATATATTCTCCTTCTTAGAAAATTTTAATTTAAATGAAATTCAAATTATAAATTTGTCGAAATTCTTCAAGGCGAAAATTCCGAAAAAAAAAAAACGAGCGAAACTTCACTGGAAATTTGGAAATTGAAAATTATATTATATTAATATTATTATAATTATGATAATTATATATAATCAGAGATTAGAAGCGAAGGGTATAAGGTGTAATAAAGAGACGTGCATGGACAGTACACGTGACCAACTTCGTGGGCAACTGTGATCCCAAGATTCAGCCCGGTGTCTTCGCAAATGGCGGCCGCCTTCTTTCTGTCGCAGGCGGTCGCGAGATAGGCGAGGCCCAGCAAGTCGCAGTTCGTCAAGTTGTCCGAGCAGATGTCGTATCTGGAAAAAGAAAGAAAGCGGTTCGCGTCTCGGCTCCCGAATCTCTCTCTCGATTACCTCTCTCTCTCTCTCGCTCGCTCGCTCGCTCGCTTGTTACGCTTTCTCTCTCTCTCGCTCGCTCGCTCGTTACGCTCTCTCTCTTTCTCTCTCGCTCGCTCGCTCATTCGTTACGCTCTCTCTCTCTCGCTCGCTCATTCGTTACGCTCTCGCTCGCTCGTTCGTTAAAGAGAAGGAGTGGGGGAGAATGGTCGTCACCTCGTGACGAGGACACCTATGTCGAAGTGATTCGGATGATCTGTATCCTCGGGATTCAACTTGTCGGCCCAGGCAGCGAAGCTGGCCAATGTATCTTCGGCGTTGGGACTAATGGACAAATCTATCTACGGGAAAACCATTTTGAAATGGAATGGGACCATTTTGGCATATTGATTCTCGACAACGCTCGAATTATCCGCGAGATTTTAATTTTTGAGATTTGTATCTTTTATATTATAAGGTATAATAAATTTTTTAAATTAAAGAAAAAATTGGAAAGTATTGGGAATTGAATAAACGGAGAAAATAATAAAAGTATTGGAAAATTTGAATAAACATGAAAATTGGTAAAATTATTTTTCAATTTCTTCGAATATTTAAAAATATATAAATATCGTGGAATTTTGTCGAAAAGGTTTGTGAAGAGTTAAGTATATTCTCGAGATGTGTTAAATAATTTATTTCGCTCGCGCGATAACCAGTGCTCGATCGATATCTCTACTATTTCACTAACTAGTTTCGTATTACCTCCTCCTTTTCCTTCTCCAAATATATCATTCGAACTATAACCAGATCAATCTGATTCCCCACACTTTTGTCGTGATAATAATCGGCGGCTATGTTCATGATTGTCAACAGATACTGCTCGAAATTGCTGCTGTTGTAAAAGTCGAGAAACTTTCTGTCCGCGACCACGGCGATCTCCATATAACGGTGAATGCTGTGCCCGTACGGTGGCTCCTTCGCTTCCTTCCGTTTCTTCCTCTCCCCCTCCTCCATGATCTCCTTCTCCCGCCTGGCCAACTGCTTCGCCCACTCCTCCTCCCACTTGTCTGGGAAAAATTTTTCCAATTTTTTTTTGCAAATTTTAAATTATCGACCCGTCTCATCTTTTCGAGCGGTTCGAACGATGAAAGTAGAATTTTTCGATCTTGCGTTCGAGGAACGAAACGTGACCGAGCAGTATGTATAAAAATTTTAAATTTCTAATAAATTTGAAAAAAATGAATTTTACTCGGTTAATGTTATACATAATTCGAATCACTTATTCGATATATCGTATCGATAGATGAAGAAAATTTGTGACCGAATCAACGATAATCTAACCGCTGGTTCCGCAATGTTTCTTCTTGGGAACTTCGTCCTTCGTTGTGGGGCCCCGCTTGTACGCGATGTGCACGTGTTGTCCGTCTTCCTTAGGTTCCGTCTCGATAGCCGGCTCGATGAAATACCGGCCATGATCAGTTTGCACGTAACCGACCTGTGCGCCCACAATTCGTTCGTTCTATCATTAATCGACCTTATTGACACACCAGACGTCGGGTTTCGATCATTATTACCTTATTTCGAGCCCTGCCCAAATTTTTCATATCCCCAAAAAATCCGTTCTTCGATCTTTTCGAAGATTATTCCACGATACAATGTAATTTATATCATATATATATATATATATATATTGGATTAATAAATAATTTTTCTGCAACGTAATATTCAAGTATCTACAGAGAATTATTTTATTTTCGTTAATACGCGGCTTCCACTTGCGAGTTTTATTCTCAAATACTTTCTTCGACTCGACACGCGTATCTCGACGAAGCAAACTTCAGCGTGGAAATTTCGACGCAATCGAGTTTCACGAACGATAGATCGCGCATTAACCACCGCGACACCGTCGAATTTCTATCGCGCCCCCCTCCCCAAATTACGATCTCCCAATCACGTGGGATCGGCCGCGCAACATTTATCGCGGCCAGCGCCAACGGTATAATTCAAAATGCGGCTGCCACGCAAACAAACAGACTCTCTCCCTCCCTCTCGTGTAATTCACGCGAAATTGTGCGCTACGCTCGAATCCCCGAATATTCGAGGAAAATTTACCGATTCGATAACGCGATCCAATCCGATTGGCTCACCTGGATCGAGTAACTTACTCGAAAAGCGACGACACGCCTATGGGAGTATCTAAGTAACGAGATATTTCTTTTTTGTCGAAAGGAATCGATGAACGAAGGGGATCGCGTTTCGGTGGGATATTAGTTCGATCGGTAAATGAGAGAGGATAAAGAAGTTTGCGATTTTAAATTTCATTTTTATAAAATTTTTTAACTTTGCGTAAACTGAGACACTAAATGTTTATCTTGAATACTACGATTGTGACAATCCCTATATACATATATACATATATAAATCACGTTTCGATCTAAATCTCGCAAAACATGTGAAATTCGCATATTATTTTCCTACCTTCCGCGTACGGTTATCACGCTCGGAGAATTATGCGGAATATTCGTGTCTCGCGAATCGCGGATCGAGTGTCGCAGTCCTCGAAATTCTCGAAGGGAATCGGAAACGGAATCGAGAGTGTTTCGATCGGAACTGTCGAACCAAAGTGTCGTGTCGAATCGAACGATCTAAATGCAAATACCTTTAATATTAATCCGTATCTACTCGAGCGCGTAATAAGAGGAGGCCTCGAGGATTATATCGTGGCGCAGAGTTCGATTGCGCGGAATTCCTTCGAGAATTTGGTGGATCGTCGTAAAACGACGATTGACGGGAAACCTAGCGCGATATATAGCTCTATTTTACCGTGTATATATGCATATATATGAAAGGATATTGGAAGAGATTCCGGTTTAAAATTTACCGGTAAAGAAGAAAACGATTATATTTGTAATCGTAATTAAAGGTGTAAAGGTGTATCGTAAACCTGAATTCGTTGAATTCCGGTTTAAAATTTATCGGTAAAGAGGAAAACGATTATATTTATAATCGCATATTAAGATGTAAACGAATCGTAAACCTGAATTCGTTGAATTCCGGTTTAAAATTTATCGGTAAAGAAGAAAACGATTATATTCGTAATCGTAATTACGGCGTAAAGAATATCGTGCCTGCTTTCGTCGAATGGAACGTATTAATTTAACGCGACGATTCAATAAAAATGATTAACAAATAAATATCAAACGTAAAGTATTACCGTTAAGAACTATGAGATATTACTGATTTAAAGAAAAATTATGTATATCGTAATAAATGAACAAAGTTAACAATTTAATTAAAAAAAAGAATCGAGCATAAAATTAAGTATCAATCTTATTAAAAGCTTTAAGATTTACAGCTAATTTAGAAAAACTGCAATTCTATATACATATATATTATATATATTCTAAACATTCTATATATATATATATATATATATATATATATATCATAATATGGAAAAATGGAAGATAACAAAAGTTTATTACAACGAGTGAACAACGGAACAAGCAATTTCTTATTTTTCCAAAAGAATTAACACCCGTGCGTACGTGTATATCGCACGATCATATCGACCGAGAAAAACTTCGATCCGAAACTCAAACCTAACCTAACTCAACCCAACCGACGAGCACGCGACGCAACGGATATCACCGAAACGAATCATCATCGGATAATATATAACTCTCAAGAAAGAAAAGAAAGAAAGAAAAAAGCGACAAATAAAAGAAACGTATACAAATGTGTACGAACCACACCGTCACAGAGAGAAATAGCCGCCCTCGAGGTGTCGTGGCCCCTAACGAATCCCCTGTAATGGCACTGCTGATCGGGCGCCCTCTTGAATCGCAACGCCTTGTCCAGATCCGTTCGAAGCCCGGCGCCCCTCGTCTCGATCACCATCTCGGGCGAGATGAACTCGTGGTACGGGGTGAGCTCGACGTGGTGCTCGATCCCGTTGAACGGGAGCACCAGGTGCAATTTGTCCATGTTGTCTACGGACTCCTGCTTCCCCCCATCCTCGATCGATCTCTTCTTACGCTGGCTCACCTCGTGCCGGTCGTAGAAGTTGGGCAGCTCGTACGAGTAGAACGTCCCGTCCTCGTGCACCCGCCTCGGGATCAGGAATTCCGGTTGGTGGATGTTTCTCGAGTATCTGACCGCCGGGCAAAAGCCGGCAAACCAAGACGGAGATTGATTAAGGGGAACGTCTCTTTCTCTTTTTTTTTATTTATATTACATTATTTGCATTACATGCATGAAATATTCTTTTTTAATATGTGCTAAGAAAAATTCGTTTTTAATATTTTCGAAACTTAATCTCGCTCCTCGAGTTGGAACAATTTGTTGGGAAGATTAGAAGGTTATTTATTATCGAGTTTTAACTAGTTTCGTATATAAAATTCTCTCCACGAAAAATATATTTTCACTTATAACGGTTGGAAATAACTGATTTAACAACGAATGCTTCCATCCTCGTCGAAATTGATCTACCTCGACTTGACACGATTATTATTATTATTATCTCGATTATAGGATATTTAAAATTTCCCCGACAGTCGACTTCGTGTCTGAACATCGTCATTCTATTGCCATTCTAACATCTCTCTGAGCCTCTGCGCTGCGTCAAACTGATTCGAAAGAGAGAAAAAGAAAGAAATCGATCGCCTACTTTACTGCAGCGTATTTATCCCACCACTGTCTTGGAGAGACCTCTGGAGGCGAGGCCCGAAATCTCTTATCTCCTCGAGGCAAGACAAAAAGTGGGAAACGAAAGTGGAGATAATTCATCCTCAAATTTAAAACAAAGTACAACGTATACAACAATACGATTTTCTTTTTTTTTATTAATTAAATGGAGCGTAAATTTGTTTATATATATTCAAGGAAAATAATTTTGTTCTATCTTTCGAACCACGCGTAATTTGTATCGAGAGAGAATCGAGTAAAAAAAATCCTCAAGAGAGAAAAAAAAAGGCCTTTGGAGGAGGAAGAAGTTGCTCGAGAAAAGAAACTTGAATTTAAGTCGGAAATAATCGAAATTAATTCTCTTTCGAATTTTAAGATTTTTCTCTAGGGAAGAGGAACGCTTCTGATTTATCATAACACGAGAAACGTATTTTTAAAGAAAGGGGGGGAGTGGACAGAAAAGGTGGACGAGTTGAAACGTACGGGATTCGCAATTAATTAATTAATTCGAAATCGAGATCTCTTTCCTTTCGGTTTCACAGAATGGAATGGATATTCCGGTAACGAGGGATCGATTCGACTAAGGATCGTTAACGATGTTCAATATTCCGTAATATTCGATAAAGGTTACGAGAATCGGGGGAGGAAAGATCGAAAGGCGATCGAAAAGGGCGGTGGAGCGCGGGTCGGTGGCGGATCGATAATTCGCCACGGGACGGCTCGTCGAGGATATCCGTCGGGATGCGTTAACCGAAGCGAATTATCCGCTGTGATAGCGGCTGTTTCAAAAGCTGAAAAGTTGAAATCTAACCAACTTTTTCCCGCCCGCGGGATATTACGCGGGTGATTCGGGCCGCGAACTTGCACTTACCTACCATGGTATAGGTTTTTCCCGTGCCCGTTATTATTCGAGCTATCCGCGATTTCGGGGAACGTCAGAAGTGTTTGGAACGTCAGAAGTGCTAGGAATCGGTTCATGACAGGCTACGTTCTTCCGTGGACACCCTGAAGTACGCCAAACAATGAAAACTTTTCGCAATTGTTTCACGCGTTCCGTGGATAAATGAAAATTCCATGGACGAATTAAAGTCTCTCCCTCTCTCTCTCTCTCTCTCTCTTTCGAATTATTTTTTAATTTAAATTTATTTAAAAATCTATACTAATATTTACAATTATAAATAGGATTATATGAATAAATAGTTTGTTTTTAAAAATTAAATTTTAAATTTGTTATTTTAAATATAATATTGTGATAATTTTTTAAAAAATTTTGATTTTTGATTTTTAATTAATTTAAATTTTTTTTAAATTTTTTAAATTAATTTAAATTTTTTTTAAATTTTTTAAATTAATTTAAATTTTTTTAAATTTTTTAAATTAATTTAAATTTTTTTTAAATTTTTTAAATTAATTTAAATTTTTTTTAAATTTTTTAAATTAATTTAAATTTTTATTTAAATTTTTTATTTAAATTTTTTATAATATTTATAATTATAAATAAAATTATATGAATAAAGAGTTTGTTTTTAAAAATTAAATTTTAAATTTGTTATTTTTAAAAATAATATTTATATATAATTTTTTAAAAAATTTTATGTATATTTTTTGTTTTTAAAAATTAAATTTTAAATTTGTTATTTTAAAAATAATATTGTGATAATTTTTAAAAAAATTTTGATTAAATTAATTTAAATTTTTATACCAATATTTATAGTTATAAATAAGATTATATGAATAAATAGTTTGTTAATTTTTAAAAATTAAATTTTAAATTTGTTATTTTAAAAATAATATTTATATGATAATTTTTTAAAAAATTTTTTATTAAATTAATTTAAATTTTTATTCTAATATTTATAGTTATAAATAAAATCATATGAATAAAGAGTTTGTTTTTAAAAATTAAATTTTAAATTTAAATATTATTTTAAATATTGTGATAATTTTTTAAAAAATTTTATGATTTTTGATTAAATTAATTTAAATTTTTATATTAATATTTATAATTATAAATAAAATCATATATGAATAAATAATTTGTTTTTTTAAAAATTAAATTTTAAATTTGTTATTTTAAAAATAATATTTATATGATAATTTTTTAAAAAATTTTATGATTTTTAATTAAATTAATTTAATCAATTTTTTATACTAATATTTATAAATAAAATTATATGAATAAATATATGAATAATTTGTTTTTAAAAATTAAATTTTAAATTTATAATTTTGAATTATTATATATAATTATACGAATAAATAGTTTATTTTTAAAAATTAAATTTTAAATTTATCGTGGTATTCTTTGGAAAAGGGATCTTCTTCTTTTGGTGGAGGAAGGAAAAAATTTTTCCATCCTTTTCTATTTTTCGAGCTTGTTCGAAGCTAAACACGATCGTAAGATCGCATAATAAAGTATTCGCGTGAGCGCGAACGTAAGGTAATATTTATAGAGAGCGTGAAAATAGGGTACACTTGACCGGGCCAATTTCACGATAGTTACACATTTGGCCACGGATAATTGGCGCGCGGTGATCGATCGCAGCCATCGAATCATTAATCACGAGGATACGAGATAAGAGTCGTAGAGCAAGATAAGATCGATGCGCGGCCGGCCAATTTTATAAAGCGATCTCCCTTTCTCTAAAGGTTTTTTTCTTGTCTCGAAAGTGAGCACAAATATTAGAATTTCGAATGGTATCGAAAAATCGTACAATTTGATACGACGTAGACAAAAAAAATAAAAAAAAAAATAAAAAAATAAAAAAATTGGATTATTACATTCGAAATTTTATATATACTCGTATATTGGATAGATATTTCGTGAAATCGACGAATTGCTTGGTTAAATTTTCGAATAAATATTCTACGATAAATTTTTCTCTCTAATTTGTAATAAAATTAAATGTTACGAAATGTTATTTGTATATATATATCTCTTTCCATTTCTTGAAAAGTTACGTACGAACATTTTTTTAAATTTCGAGATGATGATTGAAAAATTCGAAAAAATGTTTTTACGAACGAGTTCCAATTCCGTCGATAAAAAAGGAATGGGAGATGAGCGATATGAACGCGGCATAAAGTGTTTGACGGATAAATTTGATAATCGAATCGGAAGGGTCACCCGGTATATCGGCGGTAGTGGAAGAATACGCTCGAATCGATCCAAATATGGATTCAATCAGCTCCAGGATCGAACCTGATGGGTCAAATTCAGCCCACTTTTTCGGGCCACGTTCGAATGAGAGGAGGGGGAAGGGTGAGCTCCTCCCTTTCTCTTCTCTCTTTAATCACGATAAATGTACGTATCGTGTGTAATTGTTTTACTTGGACTTCGCATCGAGTTGAAAAAAAAATTAATTTTGAAAGAGAAAAGTTTCGAACGATTGTTTCGTCAACCATCGAATCGAAATCCGATGAGAGAAAAAATTACGAGGATCGGAGAATTTTCAATTGTTGTTCCCTTCTTATTTTAATATTATAATTATTTATTAATTCCGATTCCAAAGTGAAGCCTCGAATTTCGCTCGAAAAAACGAAAATCGAATCCTTAATTGAACAAAGATCGTAAATTTTTCTTGAAACTCGAGCCGCCTCCTCGAACGAACGAACGCGATATAAAAATAGTGAGATAGAAAGAGATAGAGGATATACCTGCAGGGACGCGCGGGGAGATCGTTTCGTCGACCGGTCATTGGTCGAGGAGTGAGTAATTAAGATTGTAAGTTCCCGCGCGAGCGGGGGAAAAAAAGGCAAATTGCCGATATCTGTTCCAAGATCTGTTCCAAGATTACTTAATCTTCGTTTCTATCCACGTAAAAGTAATTTTTCCGATCTCTTATTTATCGTTGCATGTTTGATAAAGTCTCAGCTCACCGTAAAATAAACTTGTATTGAATAAAAATTGAATGCGTTATTCTTGCGTTTTTCCTCTTCAATTTATTATATCGAGCGATACAAGAAAAAAAAAACGAAAGTAAAAAGGAGAAAGAAAGAAGGAAAGAAAAAAAGAAAAAAGATCGTGGAGGTGGCGACGATGACAGAATTCCCATATCGTGAAAAGGCAGCGCGGAATGCGGGGAGAATTGGCGGGGATAAATCACGATGGAATTTAATTGGCGTGCCTCCTCCGTTCGATTTCACGTTCACCTTATTCCAAAGTAGACGATCCGCACTTTCCGTGACATTAACGTTGCATTCCGAATAATGCATCATCCCCTGATGCTTGAATGGACGACGATACATGAGAGAGAGAGAGAGAGAGAGAGATAGAGAGAGAGAGAGAGAGATATTATTGGCCGATGAAACGTTTTCCAATCGAATAAGAAATAAACACTTTCCATTGATGGAATTGATTTGGTAAACAAGAGAGAGGATACATATGTATGTATGAATTGTTATAGATAATTGTGTAAAGTAATCAGATACATTCGATGAAGACAAGTTTTATTTTAACGAACACGTAACGTAAAGATGAATTAAAAAATATTTTCTTAAAATTATGCAAAGAATATTTAGAAAGTAAATTATATAACTACGATTAAATAAGCATTGCGAATGATATTATCATGAATCGTGAATAATAAAGCGATTAAAAAAATATAATCAAAATTAATGTTTATTTCTATCTTCATATTAGTGTTTAACGTATTTTTAGATAAATGTTATTTTTACATTTACGTTATTAATTGTGCGAAGAATGTTTAAAATTAAGTAAATTACACAACTACGAGCAAAATACATACATTGCAAATATAAATATAACCGTATGAATAAATATAATCGTATGTGAATAAAGTGACGAGTTAAAAAAGAAAGAAAAGTTGGAAGAAGGTTCAACGGGAGAAGAGACTCTCTCAAATATCAAAGGATCGTAGCAAGGATCGATTACGCGAAAGTTTGGCAACAACGCAATTCATGAAACCACGATTCACCACACCAGTTTGGAAGCGCTAGTGAAAACTATCCGTGTTAAAATCTTCCGTGTATACCGAGGATTGTATACAATTTAGCGATGCCCTTCGAGTATCACTTATTGAAATACGTAAAACGAATTATCGGTACAGCTCACTGCTTAACCAACGGATCGTGACACGTTGTCACGTTGAGCAAAATAAAATGGAAATAATGGTTCGATAAATCTCTAGGTAGGATAATTGGCATGTACGTGGCGTGTCGTGGGGATCAATAAGTGATAATTAAGAGTGACGATCATCCTTCTTTGTAGCCTGGAAAATCATTTCTGAACGGTTTATGTTCAACCATTACGATATTAAAGATTTTCTAGAACGGTTTACCGTTACTCGATATTCTTTCAAAGAACGATCTCCTTTTTTTTTTTTTATAATTGCCAGACAAACCGGCCAGCTTTCTTTTCATAATTAAATAATAACAAAAACGCATACTTTTCACGATATTTGAAATTTATATAAATATCGCGATAAACTTGTTCCACTGTGAAAATGTTTATACGCGCATTTTTATACGCGTGAAACTCGAATAGAAATTCGATTAAATTACGAATTTAACTAACTCGATACGAAAAAAATCAGAGGATTTATCGAAATGAAACGAAGTGGAACGTTATCGAGCGTTTATCCACTCGTGTTACCAAATAATTCATTTTTCAAATATCACTTTGAATCACGTTTCTTTTTGCATTAATATATATATATACATATAATTATTAATTGCATTTGCACGTGAACATATAACGAAGAATAAATGATCGATAAATGATTTCGTTTCGTTCGTTATTATTCAAAAAAGCGCCAACAGGTAAAGAATCTGTGAAGAATGATCTCGATGTAGATGATGCAACGACGAGCGGAAGCTGATTTTTCACGCCTCCCTTTTACCATCTACCTGCTCCCTCCACGGTTATTTGCCATTACAGAGAGGAGAGGAGAGAGGGGAGGATCGCTTAGCCGCTTTAACAGCAGATTAAAGCCATGGATCGGTCTCTCGACAATCGATAGACGACGGAACGTATTTGACGAGCTTGCGAAAAATTCTCGTCCCGATCGCGTCTCTATTTACGAGCCACTTTACACCGATCGATGAATTACCCTCATCGCCTCGTCCTTCCCTCTCCCCTCCCGTCTCCCCTTCCCCACTCGATATACCCGTCTCTTTTCAAACTTCGTTCACAGAGGTCGCTCTATCATCGACTCTCGGTTTCTTTTTTTTTCTTTCTTTCTTTTTTCTCTCTCTCTCCTACTTTTTTCTCGTTACGCGCGGGGTGAGAATAAAGGAAAAGGATCGAAAGAAGAACAGAAAGAGAGAGAGAGAAAGAGAGTCGCCTGTTGCATCCGTCGAACATCGTGGGAACGTCGTATGACGATTGAATGGAAATTTTTTTTTTTTTTTTTTTTTATCGACTCGTTAACAAAGTTTTTTTTACAGAGCAACAAATGTTGCCTGGAATTAACTCGGGAATCTCTCTTTAGCTTTTTTACTACGTACTTATATAATCGTCTTGAAATTCTCATCTTCGAATTCCAATCGCGTCCAGTCCAGGAGGAAATGCGCCAATGGAAATTATTCCAGTTTCTCTCTCTCTCTCTCTCTCTCTCGACGTAATTAGAGTCTTAAACAGGAATACAAGATGTATAAATTCTTGTTCGAGTTTATCGCTTGTGTAATGTGAAAAAAAGGAAGTGTGAATCGAAAGATTTCTTCTCAAATCAAATTTTATCGGTATCTTAATATAATTATAAGAAGAAAAATTTGGAACGCCGCGTTCAAGTTTATCTCTTTTGCGTCGTTTTAAAGTAATATAATAAATTGATAAGTAAACGCGTGTTAGACATCGATCGCTCCTAATAAATTGCAATCTACTTCGAGCTCGTTCGCCATTTTAAAATTTCCTGATTGAGCTAATTGAATTATCGGTGAATTTACGAATTTCTTACGGCGATCGAAATCGTTCGATCTTCGATTCGTTTCTTCGAGATCGAGATTTTTAAATTGTCTATCGATTTTCTATATATATGTATAGAATAATAATAACTAATAATTGTAATAATAGAATAATAAATAATAATAATTGTAATAAATTTTCATATTCGCTCGAAACGCGTAATTCGAAAATTCGAATTTGAAGGAAGGGAACTTGTTTCAACGATAATTCATGATAATTGATGATGAAGAAGAGAACTTGTTTTAACGATAATTGACGATTCTATATTTGATGAAATATAAAACGTAAATCAGAATAACAAAACTGGTTGTGTAAAATTTAATTATTATCTTTGTTAATGAATGTTAAACGTTTGTAAATCATATTTATTAAAAATAGTATAAATAATAATAATAATAATATTTATTATTATTATTAAAAATAGTATATTAAAATATTTATAAAATATTTATAAATATTTATTAAAAATAATATAAATAATAATAATAATATTTATTAAATATAGTATAAATAATAATAATATTTATTAAAAATAGTATAAATAATAATAATATTTATTAAAAGTAGTATAAATAATAATAATAATAATAATATTTATTAAAAATAGTATAAATAATAATAATAATAATATTTATTAAAAATAGTATAAATAATAATATTTATTAAAAATAGTATAAATAATAATAAGAACAATATTTATTAAAAATAATATAAATAATAATAATAATAATAATAATTCGGATGATATTAATCCATTATTATTGAAATTATTATTGGATAACAATTTTAAAAAAATTTTTTTAAATTTTAAAAAAATTATTACAATTATTAATCTTATGAACAACGGATGAAAGAGGAATAATTGATTATACACGTCATATTAACACAAACGTATTAATCTCAAAATTAAAACACCGAATACATCGATAACAATGAAAAATTATCGATATATTTAAATAATTATTATTAATTATTATTAATATCTCCCTTATTTTAATATAATTGATGCTAAAATTATAAATTATAAATGATATGGAACTTCAGTATATTTTTTTAATAACCATGAAATATATAAAGAAATTTTAACTAAAAATTCTCCAACGGATGTAAAAATAATTCGAGGAAAAAAAATCGAAACAAAATTTTAACATTCTGTTATTTCGAATTATTTCGAAGCTCCTTCGAATAAAAAATTCGTATGCGATTCGTGGAGAAAAATTTTACGCGACAATAAAAATAATTTGATAAAAGAGAAATCGAACGAAATCAAATTAAGTTTAATTAAATTACTAATTTATCTCGTAGAAAGATACGTATTTAATTGATTTGATTTTTCACAGGATAAAATATTCTGAGATAAGAAACATATTCCACGCGTATGTTTCGAATTATTTCGAAAAAAAACTTTTTGGAAAGTTTGATATTTTTCTACTTAAATCGATAATTCTGACACGATCTGATTTTTCACAGAATGAAAATAGAATATTCTTTGACAAAGAAACATCCGTTTACATATACGTTTTCGAAACATTTCGAAGCTCCTTCGAAAAACTCACTAAAGAACTCACAACACAACACTAAGACACAATTTTACACGACGTAAAAATAATTTAATAAAAAAAGAAATCGAAGCACAAATAAAATTAAAATATTAATCTATGCCACTCTCTTTATATCCCTTTTCAATCGATAATCTTGATGTCTCTTGACTGTCTGATTTCTCACAGAATGAGAATAGAATATTCTTTGACAAAGGAAACACGTATATATGTTTCGAATTATTTCGAAGCTCCTTCGAAAAACTCGTATGTGACGCGGCATAGTTGGAAGACACAATTTCACACGACGTAAAAATAATTTAATAAAAAAAGAAATCGAAGCACAAATAAAATTAAATTAATATATGCCATTCTCTTTATCCTCCTCTTCAATCGATAATCTTGTCTGATTTGACAAAGAAACATCCATTTCGAGAGCTTCTTTTCGAAAAACTCGGTTTGCAAACGGACGAGACGCGTGACGTCGCATGGAGGAAAAAAAAAAAGAAAAAAAGAAGAAGAAATTTTTTTTCGAACGGATCGCGTTACCCTACTTGCAAGTGGGTTTTACAGTCGATTGGTCGGCGCAGGAACGAGCGGGGAGAGTTAATGCATCCTAGCGGATACGGTCCGCTAGACTCGATCAAACGTGGAACCGGACCGGTTGAAAGTTAATTCGACGTTATGGCCGATCGTTTGTCATACGCGATCGAACGAATCTTGAAACCCGTTGCGTTTCGTCTATCCGGGCAAGCTGCGGTGGGTGGTCCCCGCGCCTGTTATTTCGCTTATCCGCGAGATTACAGCCGTTAATTAATTTACGCGATTCTCTTTCTCTCTCTCAACGTTTTTCTTCTTCCTTCTTCTTTTTCTTCGCCTCACCGCGTTCCGACGGAGAAAAGGAAAGTCGATAATTTCTTAGAAATGGGATAATTTTAAAAAATCTCGTCTCGATGTATATTTCGTTTAAAAAGTTTCGAAACCTGGATACAGATAATTAATTTGCACTGTTTCTTCTCGTTTTGACACATTCCTCGTAAAAAAAGATTCGTTATTTTCGCGGTTTAAAAGTATCGACGCTTGGATGAATTTTAACCTAAACTTTTAGATTTGATTTAACCTTACCTCACCGATCCACTATAATTCAATTTACACAACACGGGAAAAAATGGACGGAGAATCGAACTTGTTATAAATCCAACAAATAAGAAATTTTATATACTTTTTTAGATTTGGAGATATAGATCTAGAAAAATCAAGATATATCCCCGCCTCTCTCTCGGACGAAAGTTTCGACGATATCGAATTACGATCGCCTCTCGGGATCTCTTCAAATTTCGAGAAAAAAATTCGAGAGAACGTTGGAGGCATTCGATCTGTTCGTTTTCGCGCAGGATCGTCGTTAACCGCGCGTTCGACGCAATTGGAAGCGTTATAAGAAACGAGCCTATGGTGGCCCGGTTGATCTGGCACAGCTGCCGCCGCCACACGGCGAACGTCGCATCGATTCTAAAATCCACGGATGGCCGAGCCACGCGAATGTTCGTTAGCCAATTGCAGCTATCCAACTGCTTATTATCCTGAAACTTCGTTTCGATCCATCATCGTTCCATCGAAACATCTTCTGCGCGTTATTACCTATTATCTCGAGTAACGATTCTCTTCGAACAATTTTTTTCAATTAATTCGAGGGAAATGGAGAAATTTTTGAATTGGTCGTAAAGAAATTATCTTCTTTTTTTTTTAATTTTAAACGATCGATCAACGTCACGCGTTGCAATCTTGAGAATTTTGAGAATGGAAAGAGGTATAATTTTATATAATTTTTTTTTCTTTTTAATTATATACTCGTTGTTCGAAAGAAGTTAATTTCTATTTGATTAATTTAATCTTTTTTAAATTTTCTGTTTGGTAAATAATTTTACGAGCGATTTCTCTCCTCTTCTAAAAAGAATAAATTTCAACAAGACCAGTTGAAAAGGACGAATTGTTATTATTCCCTTCGAGTTTCGTGTTCAACTATGTGTTTCTACTATTTTCCTTCTTTCTTTTTCCACCTATCGAACGTATATTCCCCTCTTCTCTCTCAATAGGTAAACAACGTTAAGCCTCTTCCATTAGCCCGATTCCGAGAAAAGTCGTAACCGCCAACTCCTTCTTTCTCTCTCCAAACACGGCCTCGTGTAACTAAATAGAAAACATCTTTCCTCCTTCCTCTTACCTAAATCGCATTTGTAACGAGTCCCCGATCTCCTTCACCATATCCTTCACCCAATCCTTATACCCTCTCGTAACGAAAATTCTCGCAGTGAAAATATTACAACAAACTCAATTTTTCTCCTCAAATATGAAAAAGCATTAAATAATTAATAATTACTGGAAAAATAAAATCGAATAAATTCTTTTTCGAGTTTCAAAAATTTTCTTGTTTCTTTTTTCTTCAAACTCTACCATACTATCTTATTTTCGTATACCTGCCTCTCACGAACGAAATATTCGGATAAGCCGCTCTTCTGATCGGACAAATCGATCTACGATGCTCTTTGAAACTCGACCTTTCCATCCGTCGACACGCGCGTCGCTCTCTCTCTCTCTCTCTCTCTCTCTCTCTCCCTTTACAAATCCACGATTTTCCACGCTCCTTCGTCACACCAAGCAACGTGGTTACGCTCCGTTTGTAACTGGGGAAGGGTTCATAAAACTGCCGTGATATCTCGCTATATATTCGAAACGTTTGAAAAGAGGCAGATAAGAGAGTTCGAAACATTGGTCGTTCGCGATGACTTTTGCGGGCGCGAGGGAAACATTGGGGCCATTGAAGAGAGAGAGAGAGAGAGAGAAGCGGTGAAATTTAAGGAGGGATAAATCTTGAAAGAAAGAAGAAAAGTTTTTCCAGTACGAGTTTTCGTCATTCGTTGAGAATGGAAGATCGCTGTTACAAGCGAGGGTCATAAGGGAGAGGCATAAAGAAAGGAAGGAAGAAGAAAAAAAAAATATTAGTCCTTGGAAATGAACGGGGAATAAAAAGTGTAATTAATCGGCTTGGATTAATCGTATGCATCGAGATACGATGTAAATATATTTCTTTCCTTTCTTTTTTCTTCTCTTTTAAATATAATTATAATAATAGATGAATGCTTATTTATAAATGCGTAGCGTGACTAACGTGATACATTGATAATTATCACGCATTGATAATTATTTCGTACTAGTACTGCGTCATTATTCTCTCTCTCTCTCTCTCTCTCTCTCTTTACAATTACGATATTTTTCATCCTTATTTCCAGGGGATAATTAATATCAAAGGGCAAGTAATTAAAAAAATTCGATCTTGAAAAATTTCGGAAAATTATTGCCTCTTGCATTCTTTCCGCGACTTTCGGCCAAGTTTCATCATCGAGTTTGGAAGAAGATAAAAGATAAAAGTTGAAGAACGGGCAGCTTTCTTTCCCAAGAATCTTGCCAACTTTGCCGACTTCTTCTCCACTCCCCCCTCTCCTCTCCTCGAGGCAAAGTTTTTCTCGAGAGGAGCGCGGTAAATCCTCGATGCGAGGTAAATCCCCTCTAATAGATTCGACGCGCAAAGAGTAAGTAGTGGACGGAGCTCGGGGAAGCAAAAGGGAATTTTCATAAATTGAGCGACTCGATGTTCCTCGCTCGAGTAATTAAAAACGTAATATCTTCGCCTCGTTATAATATTTCGTCGCAAAAAGTTATTTGTTTTCTCAAATTTTTACGAGTCATCGAAGAAATTATTAGGATCGAGTATTCCTTAAATATACGAACGGAGAAATTTTTCCTCGCGAAAATGGGTCGAAATAAAACGGAGCGTCGGTCGGAATCGAAACCAGACGTCAGTCGCTATGAACGATCTAATACGTTATAATTACCAACCTATTTGAATGAGCAGCGAACGAAAGAGTGACGCAACAACGAACAAGAATTGAATTGAAATTTTCGCAAACGTTATTTATTGGCGGTTCTTATATAAAAATCGTAATAAATAAAATGCTCTCCTTTGAATGTAAATTCAAAACGGTTCGTGTTCCGTTTCACGACGCACGAAATTTTACACAAACGGTCCCGAAAAGAACTCCATTCTCGAGAGGATATTTCGCTCGGGAAATATTAGAATGAGAAAAGAATTCATCGAGAGCATCGAAAACGTCAAATTCGACGAAAAAATCTCATGCATTTAAATGGATAAACGCCGAGGAAAATTTCGTTTCTTCGGAGGGCGATCGATACTGAAATATTATTTACGAACTCGTCGAAGGAAGAGAACGGGCGCGATCTCGAAGGAGAGAGAGAGAGAGAGAGAGAGATACGTATATATATTTATCGCGGTTGACGGGAGTATCGATGCTGTTCGGAGCATATTTATTCGCGCGTGGTAGATCCGGACGGCGTGCATGCGCGCCTTCTGCTATGTATACTCGGGCACTCGAATAAAGACGAGCGCGGGAAAAAGAGAGGAGATCCGCGACACACCGAGAAGATTTATGCGCACGCAACACGGCTAACGAGCAACGCGAATTTACGGGCAAAAACAAACGGGGACGAAATTCGAAAAGGAGGGACTGTCGACGGTCGAAGAGAAGGACAGAGAGAGAGTCTTGGTCTCGACAAGGTGCCTACACGGTTTCCAACGCGTGAAGGATATATATATGTGTGTGTGTGTGTGTGTGCGTAGGTAAGAAAGGAAGGAAGGAAGGAAGGACAAAAAAAACCGAGAAGCGAGAGCGAAAGATATTCGGGAGGAAGGCGAGAAATATAATTTGACGAACAAAGTTGCACGAGGAGTGGGGGAAGGGGGGAGGAGATAGGGATCGAAGTGGCGCCCGAAGGTAAAGGGCAAAAGCGTGGAAAGGGGAGGCAAGAGAGAGAAAGGGAAACGAGTCGGATAGAGTCGTGTCGAAGGAGCGGCAAGAAATAAAGGAAGACGGATTCCTCGGGCGCAAGGAGATCGCGAAAGACGCGAAAGAAGGAGAGAGGCAAAGAGCGGCGGGAGAGGCGGGTATATGTGGCGCGAGGTAGAGCGAGAGGAGGGAGAAAGAAATGGACAAAAGACGCGGAGGATAAAAAAGAGCAAAAGAGATAAGAAGGAGGTAGTGAGGGGAGGGGCGGGGAGGAGGGCGAGACAGAGAGAGAGAGAGAGGGAGAGAGCGATCGACGGAAAACGGGTCCACGGCTTGGGTGGAGGAACTAGTCTTACCTAGTAGATTGCCCTGTCTCGGTTCTCGGTCCGTGCTTTTGCGCCCGTCCAAGGTAGGAGGGAACCTCCGAGTCCTCTCCGTTTAACGCATAACCGAGGCAAAGAGGAGGCGGAAAAGAGAGGCGAGATCGAGAGCCGCGTAGTAGTCACGCGTAATCCCGTGTATCGTACGTATACACATAATATATATATATATATATATATATATATGGTGTGTATACACGTACGCGTATACGTGGATAGAAGTCGAGAGCGTGTATATGTATATAGCATAGGAGAGCGGGAGGAAGGCGAGCGCGCACAGGGCCACTCGATCGGGAAGAGAGAACGAGATGGAGAGAGAACGGCGGAGAGGAGCGTGTGTGTACGTAGCATCGGAAGAGTGTACCACCAGACCGCTAGTGTTGTGACGGCGATCGTGCCCACGACTTCTCCGCCGGACCCGGCATCCGTGTTCCGTCATTTCTGTTTCCCTCTCTTTCTCTCTCCCTATTCTGCTTCCCCCTCCTCGCTCTATCTCCTTGTCTCTCTCTCGCCTCGATACCTGTCTCCCTCCGCGACTATTATCCTTCTCCCTCACTCCACCCACCCCCCAAACACCTCGTTCCCTTTTCGTCCTTTCCCGCTTGCCGCGTGTCTCGCTTCTCTCTCTCTCTCTTTCTTTCTCGCTCTTTCTTTCTGTTCTGTTCTCTTCTCTCTCTCTCTCTCTCTAGCCGTCTATCCCATTTCCCTACAACGTTTTCTCTCCTCCACGGTCCTTTTCCTTTTCGCTTCTAAGGTTCTCCGGTGATCTCTTCTCCCCCCCCCCACCTTTGGTCGCAGCAGGCGGTGGTCCCTCGCACTCCCCCTACTCGCGGTATCGGGCCCTCCCCCACGAGAGCGGTTCTGGAGGCGCGCGTTTTCGTGATCCACATAGCCACTTCCGGCGAAAAGTGAACCGCCGTTGGGTGATGAACCGGCGGAGCTGATGAACCGCCGCCACGCGAACGTCGCTCGTCGTGAAAGAGGAGGTGGGCCCGCGGGGGAGGCAGGGAGAGAGAGAGACCGTGCGGCGGTACAGTGTCGAGAGATATCCAGTGTGTTGCATCCTCGTCGCGATTCGTTTGTGCGGAGCAACGTGCGCGCAGGTGTTTCGGAATAGTGTGCCATCGCCGCTGTTACCACGTGTCCACTGCGCGATTCGCCACTCGGTACGTATACGCAACCACGTCTATTTTACCATCGGGTATTCTCGTTTCTCGCGGATGAGATGATATTCGATCGGTGTAGCTGGAAAACGTAAGAAATTTAATTATTTACGTTATTACATCGAGATAGATATAATTCGAATTTAGACAAATTTATTAATTCGTGTGTATCTGATATATCGTGACGTAAAGAGGAAATGACTAGCAATAATTATCCGTTTAGAATTCTGACAATCGTTCTTCGTGATCGATGCATCGTAAACAAAATATCAAGAATCTAAATCGGACAATTGACTCTGTAATCGATAAAATGATCCGATAAAATTTAAATTATTCTCGATGGATTAAAATTAAAATTTGTATTTTGTAGAAAAAGTATAGCGGATAATTCGCAAAAATTACACGTGACAAACCTGATTTATCGCGCGGAGCGTGTTCATTAAGCGGCTTCACGGGGGGAACAGAACCGGCAGGAATTAAAATCTCTTAACCTGGATCGAATGACGCCGCCTGTCGCGTGGCGAGGGGGTCGCGTTTAAATAAATCACGTCCACGGTCACGTTTCCACAGAACATAAAATTACCAGCAAATTGGATAAAATATCGAGAGAGGGTAGAATCTGTTATTTCCCATCGTACGTGTTAATCGTACTTGTCACGAAGATCTTCTCGTTTCACAAACTTCTAATACGATAATTCGACACGCATGGCGTTATATTCGAACTTGCCTTCTCTCTCTCTCCTCCCCTCCTCTCTCTGAAAAAAACGTAACTTCGCAAACTCGTTTCAAAGGAATTCGTTAATTTTTGCGCGCACTCACTCGAACTTTTGAAATATTTACAAAGCCACTCTTACACTCTTGAATTCTATAAAACGCAAACGCGGCAGGGAACGTGAAAGGCGCAAAACTATGGTGGCTTTTTCCCCCCCGAACGGGGGGGAGGGGGGGGGGGTATCGAACGGCGGGGATCGGTAGCAACTGGTTCTCGCAACTTCTCGTGACTCGCGTGATTTATCGCGTGCAAAAGTGTCAACAAGAGTAAACCGTGTGTAGCCGGGCTCCGCGTGTGTCGTTGTGCGCCGTGGGGGCGCTCGCAATTAATCAAGAATCCGAAAATTATCGACAGAGTTATGGATATCCTTTGTACACGGGCTGCCCACTTTGCCTCGCGCGTACGATTAATTTTCACGAGTGCCGTCGGCTACCGTCTGTTTGTTGTTCGCGAGAATTACCCGGTTAATAGGGGAATAATAACGAGGAAGAAAAGAGGTATGATGGATTATGGATATGGCGTTTAATAGTTGCGTTATTTGGAGAATGATTTCGCGAAACAAAGGTTATAATTATCGACCGTGCGCGTCTCGTCGTTTCGTTACCGATAGTGCTCGACTTTTCAATTTCACTTTATTATTAAACCATTCCAAACTCGACGTGATGATACATCGGTAAGAGAGCGAGCATGAAATCATAAAACGGTTTTGTACGGCGATATCGTTGTTAATTTTGTCTCTCATTTTCACAAATTACTCGTAACCTCTAAATTTAATTTATCCGTTGATGAAATTTCTCTACGTTATATTTGTCCCTTCGACTCTATCGATTTTTGACGTCAATATCGGCGAACATCTGTATCCTTTTAGGTTATGCTTACGCGCATACCCGTGACTTGGTTCGTTAATTTAACGATATATTCGTGGCGATTACCACGATCGCGATCGTGTTTCAATTTTCGTTCGATTGAACGGTATGGATTTAATTAGAAAATAAAGCGGAGTGATACGCATTGGCCGAAAACAAATCGTAATTAATATTCAACTAATTGCAACGAGTTTTTATCATATTACCAATCTTTCCACTTTTGATTCAATTATTCGAATCTCTCTTGCAAAAATAATTAGTTTTACTCAACGATATATTTTTCCATTATCATCACGTTTAGTACTCGGAATAAATAACGAATAACGAATCGTTTGACAACAATTTAATCGATAATAATTTTAGTAATAATAAACATGAATTGCTCCCATACGATCAACAATATTGCCAACTATCTGTAAAGAATTGAAATATATTACTCGTCATCTCGAATATTCGAGCAAGATTAGAAAAATATTAAAACATTATTGTTTAATATTTTCCTCGCCAATATCATTAATCGTGTGCGATCTCCTCGAATATCGAGCGTGAATTCACTCCTCTTCTTTGCAGGCATTCCATCCTTCTTCCAAACGAATCTCCAGCACAGTGTTTATTTACGATAGAGGCGCGTAGAAACCTCGTTAGAAGAGACACTAGAGCTTTTGTCCGTGTCTACGACGACACACGTAGATTCCCAGCTTGCAAACTTATCCGACGACGTGGCGTTTCGTGAAATTTATCGACGGCCGCTTACGTGACTCGCGTCACTCGCGCTATACGGATCGATAATCGAATTGCGAGATACATAGGAACGACTGATTAAAATTCCTCGCGGTGAGGCGAGTTCCACGATCCCACCGCGATTATTTCCGCTTTTCTGAACGGATTTCAAACGTGTGCAACCGTCCTTTCAAATGCAAATATGGATTTCTTTGTAACTCGTAACGTCTTCATCGGGAATAAAGAAGAGATGATCGTTGGGGGAAGAGGTTACTCGGGTTTATTCCCTGTTCTGGGAAACAAAATCTTGTGACTAAATCGTAATTGTCGCTTCGATAACTTTATGCAAGTTTATGGTATATTGAAGTGTAAGGTAAATATTTATAGAAAGATATCCGATCTTAATGATTTTTTTAACGTGTGTCAAGGTTATCAAGGAACAGTGTTGTATTTGTTATTTGAAAAAATTATTATCGAACGTAGTTCGAGTTTAGGTTAAGTTTAGGTTAGGTTAGGTTATTTGTTATTGTTGTTCAATTGTCTTATCTTAATTTTAAGTTTAATTTCATTTATAAAGATTAAATAAAAATTCATTTTCTTAATTACATTTTTGTTAATAACTTTTTAAAAAACTCTGACGAATTTTCACAAAATTGTTCAAAATGATAATATTAGATGCCAAGAATTATAAATAAAGTAGAAATTATTTTGAGAAATTGATAATTAAGAAATAATTTTTTTGATTAAAATATCAGTATTAACTTGAAATATCATGATAAAATTATAAAATTCTATCAATTAGACTTACTACGATTCTCGTCTTCAATTATCAATTTAATTGAAAATTAAGAAATAAAATAATATAAAATAATGACATTAGATATTGAAAGGAAGAGATAGATAAATTAATAGATGAATCAACAAATATAACTTAAAATTTAAATACACCAATTATTATTATTATTATTATTATTAGAATGATAAATACTAAATTGGAAAAATTAAATTTTTTTTTGTAGGAAGGAAACGGAATAGAAATAAACAGTTTACACATGATGATGCAACAAGAACTATATACATAGGTAATATATACATATATACTGTATCACTTTATTACTCAATTTAGAAACTATTACGATTCTCGTACATTTATCGTGCTATTTAACGACTGTGCAGGCATCGTTCAAGTTGATAATATCGCTGACAAGTGAATCACAAGCGAGGATGTATCAGTTTTTCGCGAGAACAGTAGAGTGTGAAAGCATAGCACGTACATACGTACACGTTTTTCTGTCGGTAAGGGAGAGCGCAGAAATGGATCGCTCGTGACACGGGGGAGTATCTTCCTTACACGATTCGTTTAACGAGGCAATATAAACTTCGGTTCGAAACGTGAGACGAAACGTGAGAAAATAGCGGGGAAGAAATTACGATGAAATTTCTGTCCGCGGACGAATCTTTTCCGTTAATTGGAGTACGGAAGCTTCCGTGGAAAATTTCTTCCACGAAAGCGGCGTTTCACGTTTCCAAACCATCTCCTCTGGGCGCTGGTGATCGGTCGAGCGGAGTAATATCACGAAAAGCGAAATAAGAAATAATAGAATCGTTAAGGATAAGGAAAATATTAATCGCGCAATTAACGATATAACGAATTATTATTTTTATAATATAACTTATAATATAATATCTTCGTGTTTATTATTTTCATGAAATTTATTATTACGCTCGTCACTTATTAAAATTCAGATTTATGATATAAATTTTGCCGTATACCATAACCGAAAACGATACATCGATGTAGTTTGTTATTTCTTTGTCATATTTTTTTTTTTTTTCAATTAATTTTAATTAAAAATTTATCGTTTAATTTCACTTACTTGATATTTCCACGAAACAAAATATCTTGAATCTTTATATCTTTTTTGATCTTTCTTAGTTGCAACTTATTTATCATCTCGGAGAAACGAGATATATAAATTAAACTCGCAAACGAATTTTCACGAATTTTCACGAAGAAGATAGAAAAATACAAGGAGATTAATTCAATTATAAAATTAAAAAAAATTTTTCATCCTTCTAAAAAAAAAAAATAGAGAAAATTAGGTCGATCTCGAGCTAAAAATCCACGGTTTTATCGCGTACCTGTCGAAACTAATCGACGCGAGCCAGACGCTTTCCTCGCGTCGTCATTATGTTGTTACACGGCTAATAATAACGTGAAAGCGAAACGGCGGAGGTCCTCGTCAAGCCGGTTGCATATCAAATCCCGAGAGGAACGAATTATATCGCGCTTAATGATCGTGCGTTGTTTGGAGAACGAAGGGTACTGCCGCGCAATTATTAAATCGTTAAGTCGGGCCCGTAGCCACACGAACGCGGCCACGGGCGGGCGCATCCCATAATACCGTGCGGCCAGTGGTTCTTGAATCTATCCTTCCGAATCCGACCGCCGAATCGATCCACGTTTCATTCCGGTGTAAGATAAATTCGCCTTCGCGCCACCAGAATATCGCTAATAATAATAATAATAATATAATTTGTGAAAAATTCTAGGTAATAAAGGAACATTGGTATGAGAATGTCATTGTTAAGGTACTTTGTACAGTTTCATAGTATTTTAACCTTTCCTCCAAGGTAAACGAAAATTGACAATAAAAGGATACGGGATATATATATATTGTTTTTTATTGAAAAATTCTAGAAAATTCTTCAAGCCAGTTTCATAAAATTTCTTGCGCCAGAGTGATTCTCCGTGGTGTAAGCGTCACTGGCACAAGGAGGTATCCCCCCCCCTCCCCTCTCTCTCGCTCGCTCGCTCGCTCGCTCACTCTTTTGGTCGTAAAAACCGAACATACATCTCTAACATCCCATAAAATTAATAGAAATCTACATACCTTTTATTAAAAATTATAGAGAGATTCTAAATAATACGTTTTCTTGGGTTGAATTACCACTTGTCCTGACTCGTCGCTTGACTAACGTGGTAAAATTAAATTTTTACAGAGAGAGAGAGAGAGAAAAAAAAAACGATCGTCGAAGAAAAAAATAATTAATCCTTAAAATTTGGGATTCAACGACAAGGTTTAAATTAATTAATTTTTTCCGCCCGGAAGAAAACCACTGGCCATAGAATTTCCATTACTCTCGTTTCTTAAATTATCGTTAACATCGTACGAACGTAATTCCTACCTTTCGTTGCCTCGATCGCGCCGACAATTTTCCACTCTCGGATCTCGGGCAAATAAAACGTTAACCCCCCCCCCCCCCGTCTCTGTGTGTGTGTACGTGCGTCCGATCCGCAATGAGAAACTATCCGAGTGAAATAATTACTTCTTTCTTGCTTGCGGGACGCTCGCAGGACGACGCGAGCGATGCGAGCGTTTTTTTCTCCCTCTTCTTTTTCTAACCTTTAGGAAGAAAGAGAAAGAAAGAAAACTAACCTACTCGGTCTCGCGCCATCTATATATCTGGTAACAGATTACACGGTGGTTTAACCGTGGAACAAATACCGGCTCAACTACAACAATCTCCTCCCAAGGTTTTTGTTATTGAAATAAACAGAGGCAGCGTGTCTCAACCCTTGGCCGATCCTTTACATTATCCTTAATTATATAACGTGTATTTATTTATTTATTTATTTATTGTTTCAAATCTTAAATTTCGAGCTTCGTATATACACAAAGTTTTTATTCGTTAAAACTCGTAACGTCGCGATCGATCTTCGTTTTTTTTCTCGGTTTTTGGCGTTGTAATTATTATTATTATTACGTTTCGAGGCAATAAATTATTAAATTTCTGGGGATAAAAATAATGGATGGTAAATTATGTTTGATTATAATTGTTTTAAAAACGGAGTTAATATAATTTTAATTAACATAATATTTTTAGAGTCGATTGTTGTCCAAAATAACGGAATAAAATATTTCGATGTTAATTTCGTTTCGATTTTACGTTTCCACGAGTTGAAATAATTGTTTGCACACACATACACGCGCGCACAATAGTATTACACGAAATTCACGTGTCTCGAGTCAATCAACGTGCCACGCGTGGATAGATAAATTCATCGAAATAAAATTTATCTATTCGAGGATGGGCAAAGGAGAACGACTGTCGTTTCGAAACGGTAATAGATACGAGTTACAGCTTTGGCATCGTTGCACACGTACGTACAGAGTTTACGGTGAAAAATCGTTAAAGCTATTTAGTTAGGCCAATTGCCGCAATTAAGCCCAATTAAGTTATTATTGCAAAATGTTGCGATCGTAAGTTTTAATAGCGAATAAAGACGGAGACGCTATTCAACTTTTCGACAAGGATTCTTATCTTATCTTTCTTGTACTACTTGTATCGAAAATATTTTTATATTTGGAACGAATAATTATTTTTATACACGACGACGAATTCGTATTCTTCGTATTCCTTTATGCATATTCATACATCGATCGAAAATAAAAATAGAAGAATTTTTGTGCAACAACGTAATTTCTGTACATCTTTGTGTCTTTCGATACA
The DNA here is from genome assembly GCF_003254395.2 of Apis mellifera. Classification (NCBI taxonomy): domain Eukaryota; kingdom Metazoa; phylum Arthropoda; class Insecta; order Hymenoptera; family Apidae; genus Apis; species Apis mellifera. Next base: position 14,598,327 of record NC_037643.1, on the reverse strand, counting down.
TTTTGAAATCATTATATCGTATCAATTTAATTAATTTCAATTTCTCGAATTTTATTTTTCAATTATTTCAAGAAACTTATTCAAAATTTAAGGGAACCAGTGATGGGTAAAATTTGATAGTTCACGAATAACTTTATTGTTCAAAACATAACAATAAAATCGCAAATAAGCAAACCGTTGAGGTTAGGTTCGAAAAGTGAATCGACCACGATAGTTACGAATAAAGTTCGTCCAAGCATTTTAATAAATAGTTAAACTTTAAAGTAACTTAATCAAGAATTTTTTAACTAATTACTTTTTTTAATACCCAACTCTTGCTTAAAACTTTCAATAATAAATCGAAAATTTTTTGCGATCGATAGAATCGATTTTATCGACATTTCGAAGAAAAAAAGATTGCTTGATAAGAATTTGAAAATTGGACTCTTATTGCAATAATAATACGATTCAGAATGAAAAATTCGTCCCTTTTCCATCTCATGCTTTATCCCTGTATTCAAAGTTAAAATATCTTAAAAAAAAAAAAAATAAATAAACAAATTTCGCTACGAGTTTCATTTTCGAATTTTATATAAAATTATTATACGTGAAGGAAACAAATTAAAAAAATCGTGAAAATTTCTGGAAAAGTTGGGAGAAGAAGTTCAATTTTTTTTACTCATCTCGCCAACTTTTATTACAATTATTCAGTTTCAACGCTTCTACGAAAATAAATTTTCGTTCAAATTTATCCTCCATTTTCCTCCCCTATCTTAACTTTTAAATCCGGGTGTAATATGTTGGAGCGGAAAAAAAAAGAGAGAAGGAAAAAAAAGGAGAAGGATAAGTCGATCAGAAGGTTGGCGAAAGAGGAAAGGGGATTTTTATAAGGTACGGTTCATTATCATTGCCCGGAGGAGCACGCCGTGGTTGCGCGCCCCCTTCTTGCGTTTCATCGATATTAATTAAACTTGTGCGTTTATCTTCGCCGGCCATCTTTATTATTATTATTAACGTCTGAATGCGAATCCCAGATTTTATTTAACTTTTCTTTTTTTTTTTTTTTTTTTTTCGAAAAGGAAAGGAAGAGAGACGTTCCATCGTTTGAAGCGGCGAAGATACATGGACGACGATGACGAAAGTCAAATACGATCCATCGCGTCACGTATGATTATGCTAAGCGGTGCGCCGGTGTCGCCACGTAAAATCGATTTATATATCGTCCGCCTTTTCCTATTACGCCGCCTATTATTTTTAATTCCAGACACTCGCGGATAAAGTGTGAACAGGAAAATCCGTGTTCATCGCGCCTAAAATATAACATCGTCTCGGGAATAAATGAAAATGAATCGTTTAGTTGTTATAAATTCTTCTTTTTTCTTTATTTCTTTCTTTCGAATCGCAAGATAAACAATCCTGTCTATCGCAGAAAATTAAAAAGATATATAAATTTTCTTTGTTATATATTTATGTATCGCGAAGAAACACGAGAAATAATTTAATTACTATTTACATCTTTTTCTAAATAAAAATCATCTCTAACTGCAAACTTCTGTCTCACAAAGAAAAAAAGAAACAGCGACTCGAACGATAAAACAGGACGACTTACCCTATTTATTCGAGAGAGAGAGATAGATAGATAGATAAATAGATAGATAAATAGACAGAGAGAGAGAGAAAGAAAGAGAGAGACAGAGAGAAAAATCGATGGAACAACGCGCACGATGCCTTGCTTGCACAACGATCAAAACAGAGTCGGTGTTTTCATCCGGCGGAATAACTTCATCGGGCACTCCCGCTCTCGGCTACCGCCTGTCAATTAGCTATCATTAACATCGGCAAATTAGTCTAAGGAGGCTAAGTCTCGTATTCGTAGGAGTAAATCCCGTTTCCCGAGTCGAGTTCCACTTTTCGTTATAATATCCACTTATTATTCCCTCCTTCTCTTTCTTTCTCTCTCTCTCTCTCTTTCTTCTGCTTTCTCGTCTCTCACCTCTCACTCGGGTCCGTTATATACGCGTTTTCACACGCGTTTTGCCCACGCGCTTGCTCCAATCCATTCGCTCGAATGCATTTCCGGTGCCTCTCACTCGCGTCATCATCGTCATCGTTGTCGCCATTGACAGCCGTTGTACACGTCACCAGCCCACGTGCGCCCCCCCCCTCCCACTCTTCCACCCGAACGCCTCTCCCTCTCTCGCAATTCGAACGAACCTCATTTCTTCCGTGTCTCCCGTTCTGTTGCCCATTCGCGTTTGTCGCGGAAATAAATTTGAATAAATTCTCGATTCGAATCGATCGATGGATATACGCGGATCGATGTGTTTCGCAGGTGGTGTGAAACAAGGTGATGTAAAAAAAAAAAAAAGAGAAAGAAAAGATCAGAGCGAAAATAAAGTAATAAGTAAATTTATTATCGATCTCGTGAAATGAGTTTCGAACCGTTTTAACGTAAATGACGATGAATTTATTTGATTAATGTATCTACGTTTCGAATCAAGAATCGTTCTTTCGAATTTCTCCCAGGAGTATGTATAAAACTTAATTCACCCTTGGGACACAAGGGGTCGCTCGTTGTACACACACGTTGCGCACAAGCAATAAGACAATTTCTCGTCGAGTTGGGACGACGCGTCGTTAATCACCGTGATGATGCGCACGTCTTGTGTGGCGCGTTACACGCACGACAACTCAATTCGGCCGACACGGTACACACGGCTTTAAAACCGCGCCTCGCTTATAAATATTCCGCCGCCGTTCTTCAATACCGAGCGGAACTATCGTTTCGTTGCCGCTTTTACCGCGCTTTTTTTTTTCGTCGTTTCGACCGACGTTCGTCCGTTCGTCTCTTTTCGAGTATAATAAAAAATATCAACAATTTTTTAAACATCGATTTATCGATCGAAATTTTTCTTCCAATTTTGCAGCGTTGAAAAATTATTATTATTATTATTATTATTATTATTGGAACTTGATCAACTGTGGAATCAAGTTTTATTATTGGCCGCGATATTTTCGATATAATTATCAGACCGTGAATATTTTCACGTTTAAAATTAAATTGGTATTAAATTGGAATTGGAAAAAAATTTATATTATAGCTTTGAGTGTTCTTTTTTTTTCTGCATATACAAACATCGAATAAATTAATGATCGATGTTAATCGCGCGGATCACTTTAATGAAACATTCAGATCGATGTGTATATATATATATATTTGTCAATACTTCAAGGTTCTCGATATTGACAATACGCCAATCTATTTCTGCGAATGTTCAATAATATCGATACAATTACGTATTCCACGTGCGTATATATATATATATGTATATATATATATTAAGAACTTCGTAATATTGACAACGTGCATAAATCGATCGGCTGAATATTTCTCTTAAGATACAATCGCTCAAGTTGCAGAAATCGATCGATTTAAGTTACCACATCTGTAATTAAAGTTAGTTAATGCGCCGTCATTTGTCATCGTTATAGATACCAAGCCGGCCGAGTTGTTCAATTGACGGTATATGGTATTTCCATCGATCGGTATCTCCGCTTAAACGGACGAAAAAAATATCGCGTGTTCGAACGAACGAATCTTGTTATTGGGAATTATTGTCCCTTCCAGGGGACACGAGTTTCTGTTGACGAGAGGATATTGATAAAAATTTTCCAGCAAATCGATATCCAGCTTGTTGCCAAACGTGTAGGTTTTTTTTTTTTTTGTATTTTGGGACAAATTTATTTATTTATTCACAAAGGATAGGACAGTTGTTTCACAAGGGATAGGTTCATAAATCTTTGAAGAGAAATTGGATAAATTGGAATATCTGAAAGTTTAATGTGGAAGTTTTAATATCTTTTAATATCTGACATCTCAAAATTTCTAATATCATATAACAATGTGGAATGGATATAATAGCGTGATAAGTTTGACAAGTTTAACTTAACTTCTTTGTTAATGAAATAAAAAATTCAATTTAATAATTTAATACTAATCAAATTTCAATGTTGGAATAGAGAGGGATATGATATAATTGTAACCTACAGTTTTTATAATTTTCAAATGTTATATAATCTTAGAAGCAAATAGATAATAATAATAATTTTACAATCTTTTGCAATCAATGGATTGTTGTTAATTGATCAAAGTTTTATTACAAATTTGTTTATTCTCCTGCTACCTTGACTATTTTAAGAAACTATAAATTTTTGAAGAGGATAAATTGAAAAATCTGCAAATGCAAGTTTAATCTTATATCCTTACAATTTCTAACATCTGACAATAATTTGATATCACAAAATTCCTAACAATAAATATAATAATATAAAAAGGCCAATTTAATTCCTAACATAACCTAATCTTTTATTAATAAAATATGAATTATAATATATTAAGTAACATCAGACAATGTTTTGATATCACAAAATTCCTAACAATAAATAAATGTAATAATATAAAAAGGCTAATTTAATTCCTAATCTAACCTAATCTTTTACTAATAAAATATAAAATTATAATTAAATATGAATTATAATATATTAAATAACATCTGACAATAATTTGATATCACAAAATTCCTAACAATAAATGTAATAATATAAAAAGGCCAATTTAATTCCTAACATAACCTAATTTTTTACTAATAAAATATGAATTATAATATATTAAATAACATCTGACAATAATTTGATATCACAAAATTCCTAACAATAAATATAATAATATAAAAAGGCCAATTTAATTCCTAATCTAATCTTTTACTAATAAAATATGAAATTATAATTAAATAAGAATTATAATATATTAAATAACATCTGACAATACTTTGATATCACAAAATTCTTAACCTAACATAACCTAATCTTTTAAACTAATAAAATATAAAATATAGTAACCATTTAGCAATCAAATTCTAACCTTATAGAGAGGCCAATTAATTCCTAACCTAACATAACCTAATCTTTTACTAATAAAATATGAAATTTAAGCATCAAATTCTTTAGCAATCAAATTCTAACCTTATAGAGAAAAATATGATACAATTGTACAATTTTTGTAATTTCCAATTATTGCATAATCTATCTTAAAAGTAAAAAAAAAAAAGGTAATAACAGTAATAAGACTGAATCCACAATTTCAACGGGTATTAAAATTACCGATATTCGATAATTTACCTTTGCAATCAACGAATTATTGTCAATCGATTGAAATTTTCAGTTTGAAATAAATTTAACGCCTGTGCACGCGCAATTCTACGTGTATATCTATCAGCCCTTGTCCCAATTAGCAACAGAAGGGTGGCAAACGGTGCGGAATACCGAAAGGGTTTGGGGAAATCAAAGTCAGTTGATTAACTCTCTCTTTCTCCCTCTGTCTACGAGATCAGTAATTAGCCACGCGGGGATAGCTATCAACACGAGCGAACTTTCGATACATTTGCAATGGCAATTAACATTTATTTTCTCCGTGCTCCGACTTCGAATCGGCTCGATTGCTAATTTTTCCTTTTTTTCTTTTCCTTCGTCGCCTCTTTTTCATTTATTCGATTCGATAATCGACAGTCGCGAAGAAGAAACGCAGATTCGATTATTATTCATGAGTTTCTTTGTTCTTCGCACAGTTTAAAATATAATTGCCTCGATTTCATATCGGATCGATTGATTATAATACCAACTGAAAGAAAAAAAAAATAGAGAAAGTTGAGTGAATTATAATTTCGTATTTCATATTTAAAAAATTTTTAATCAATCAATAATTCGTATATTCACGAAAAAAAATAAATAAATAAAAAAACCTTGGAAAAATTTTCGTTGGAGGAGAATCTGCTCAAACCGATCAAATTTTCTTGTTTTCGCGACCATCGTCGTCTGTGGTTGGCTCGCAATAATTTTCCAGCATTTTGCAGCGCCCCCTGTGGATAATATAATGAAACTGGAGCGGCAAATAATTGGGAACGCGGGGACACGTGATAATACAAAATAAATCCGGCTATTCACAGGGAGGGAGGGAGGGGAGGGAGAGGTAGGTAGGGTTGTATCGAGTCCAATCATGGGGGCTCTCGTTCAAATCCGATTACCATAACTACCGAGCATTACTCCGCCTGACCACCAGAGGAATCTCGCGTAACAAGCTTCATGCCTTGGGACGCAAAGCTGCTGCTACGAAAGCATCCCGCCTTTTCCTTCCTTCTTTTCTTCCTTCCTTCCTTACCGACCAAGCTGCAACTCAACTTCAATTCCTTTCTTTTCGCAGGGATTATTCCTCTCCTTTCCTTGTTATTCCAAGCCGGTGAAAAACTCACCATTCTTTCTCTGCCTGTAGGAAAAATAATCTGAGAATCGTCAATTTCGAACTTTGTTTTTTACAACAACAAAGAAAGACTCGTTCCAGTTTTAAGCTTCTTCTTCTTTTAGATATCGATCGGTTTGGCCTTGTGTCCTCGAATCCCGCCTCTAAACGTTTTATCGCCCTGGTGTTCTAATCCGAACTGTGTTGGGTTGTTTCGAACGTTTTTTTTTTCTTTTCACTCGAGATTAAACCTCGGATTTGTCGTCTTATCCTATTCGGATTTTTGTTCGACGAATAGCGGCGTGTTTGGATTCTGAAGTTAAAATTTTATTTTATTAATAATTCGGGGGAATTGTTGGGATCGAATTTTTTTAACTTTCGAAGAATTCGAAGGTGAAAAATTCGAGCGAACGAGGATTGAGAGAAAAAAATTAAACGAATATTACGATCTTTTTTTTTCTTTTTTTGTTTCAATCGATGTAAAATTATCGCTCGAAAATGTACTTGCTTACTTCGACGAATCAATTAAACAATTATTTTAATAACTTTTCAACGATTGCTCTCCACTTGCACAACTTAAGAACATAATTCTTCGTCAACAACGTTATAATCTCGTAAATTAAAACTGTAATAAAAATTGCGATGACAATTTATACGATGATTTATATTTATATTACAGGTGAAGGAGAGTGAAAGCTCACGTTGGCGTATCCCGGCCTGACTGCAACCATGCGTTATCCACTGATGCTTCAAGCGTTCATCGTCGTTGTGCATATAGTGCCAGAAGCTCGTCTCCATCGTCCAAGGGGTGAGTCATTTCTGAAAAATATCCAATTTTCCAAAATTTACGTTCGAAAAAATACGTTCGAAAGGGTTTGAAACTTTTGACAATTACTCGCTCGATTCTTTAAGCGAACGACTTGGCACTGTTCGTGCACTTCGAATCGAAACGGAACAGTCTCTCTTTCTCACTCGCTCTTTATCGCTAACTTATGCGCTGTTGTCATTTTTCACGTGTTCACGACGCGGCGCGGGACATCGTTCTAGTCGATCCTTCGAGAATAAAGATGCGTGTGACTCGAGGGAACTGGAAGGAAGGAATCTTTCAAGATTAATTTATCTCCTTTATCGATTCGAAAAAAATTATAAAGAATCGATGTAAAATTTTTTTGAGCTTTATGATTATATATACATGACCGTAATAAAATTTATGACAAAATATACTACAAACAATATTTATTTCTATCGTCAAAAATATATATATAGTATTCTTTGTTTCGAATAGAAAGAGAGAAATAGATGGATTTATACGAGAAAAGAGAATAAATCAGTAACTTTATACGATTGTCAAAACACGTTCGAAAAATTCGTAGACCTCAAACCAAGCTTAATACGATCCATCACGCGTCACGAACCCGATTCGAACAAGTCAAGTTGGCCACAGAATCGTGAAATGATAACGTTTCACACGATGCAATTGCAACCGCACAATTTTCACGTCGCTCAGTTCACGATTCAAGTTCGACCTTTTTTTTTTTTCTTTTTCCCCAAAACAAGGACAAATGAGACAAAATTATATATATATATTGGATACTTTCCACTTCATTTTCACTTCCTGTAAAAAATCTTGTATTAAAAAAAAAAAATTACAAATTACCATCAAATAATTCTCAAGCATTGAAGTCAAAATTAACTTTCTAAAATTATTCCAAATATAAGTCATAATCATCCTTCCACGTTTACTTTTATCAATTTAATATGAATCTCTCGATAAAACCAATCGAGATCCAAATTCGAAATCTGACACTATTTCTTGAACAATCCTTCGAAACCACAAACCTCGTCTATTAAAAAAAGAGAAAAGAAACGGAAAATTCTAGAACAAAGAAGAAACCGTTCCACTTCCCGTCCATCCTCCCCTCTCTCTCTCCCACTCACTCAAGTAACGAAATCCGTAACGAATCCAATTGTACAACCGCCGCCATTTTTCCAGATGGCGCTCGATGCTTTTCAATGCAGATGAATCTCAATGCGAATAAATATTTATTCGGTCTCGCGTGGGCGGTTTGACGTGAGACAATGCGGCTCAAGGATTGGCCTGTCATTAGGAGGGGAGAGGGGGGGAGGACCAATTATCCTCGATCGGGCGAAAATTACAGCGCCCGTTTGTTGTTGTTGTCGTCGCTGGAGAGGGAAAAACAACGCGTGCCAATACGACGCGCGTCCATCCTTAATTCCGCAATTATCCCCGACACCCCTTCTCCTTTCCCCCACCGCCTACCCGCTCGGTAACGACGATCATTAAGGCGTTATTAGGCGATGGATGGGAAGAGGGGAGGGGGGATTCGTCACATACACGCATACACACACGCACACCCTCTAATTTGAAACTTAACGCCCCGGAATTCGAACTACGGCCGAACCTGGCCAAACTTGGAATTGTTCCCCTCGCAAAGTTTTGGCGTGGGATCCGGTTGGTCGGATCCGGTTTAAAATCGTCGCGATGGTGGGACGAGGAGATATAAACTTTGCGCGTAATTACTCGCTTGTTTGCGCGGAAATTTTCGGAAATGCTGTCCGTGTTTGGTTTTTAAAGAGAGGAGGGGGAAGAAGGAGGAGGAGGAGGGGGAATTCGTGGAAAGTATGCGCGAGAATTATATTCTTCTCGAAACGAGAAAGAGAAGAAGAAGAAGAGGAAGAAGTTTGTGTCTTGTTTTCGAACATTTTAATTTAATTCTATTATTTTAGTAATTAAAAGATTGATTCTAGTAATTAGGAGTACGATTTTGAATTTGATTTGATTCTTTTTTTTTTTTTTCTTTGACGAAAGGGGAATTTTTCCTGGGGGAAAAATATTGATTTTTTCTTACTTGTCGGTAAAACAGGGAAGCGAGTATATTCTTAGCCTCGGAGCGATATAATTGTTATAAATAGAGTCGGTGCCAAGAATCTACCCGTCGCTTTTACGATTATCGCCTCTCGTTAACCGTCGACGACCACACGCGGTTCTCCGTCCTTGTCTCTACTTTTTTTGTCCGCGAATGTCGAAGCGAGTATTTCGAACACGAGTCACGTCACGCTCGCCGCGGTCTCGAAGGATTTAGAGAACGTTGCAATCGAGAAAAGGAAGAAAGAGAAAGAAAAAACGCGCAGAGAAATACGCATCTCGGGATACATCCGTCGATCGCATTGTCCTCCACAATATTTTCGCCTCGAGTGCGAAACTTTTTTTTTTCTTTTATCAGAGACCGGTTTCTAAAACTATCTTTCGATCTCTCTCTCTCTCTCTCTCTCTCGCTCGCTCGCTCGCTCGCTCGCTCGCTCTTTTTTTCCGACCGAGAAGAAGAAAATGGACGGAGCCGTGGTGTGGCGCCAAAAGCGACGAACGAACGGGGAAAAAAGAAAAGAGAAGGAATCGCTCGAGCGGAGCAATAAAACCGAGCGTCCATTCATGGTTGGAAACCTGTTGAAAAATCGTTCTCCCGCTTCTCTCTCTCTCTCTCTGTCTCTCTCTCTGTCCGACAAGCGCTCGTCGATGTGGGTGCGCGTTATACGTGTTTCGAACGTAACGCGTGGCAGCGTCGCTCGTTCGAAGAATAATCTCGAAATGAAACGAGAGGAATCTTAAAATCCTTTGCACTCGGTCGACGATTTCCCGGTTCGATGAATCTCCTTTAGCTAATTTAAAGTGATTTCACGTGAATTTTGTTTATGCAAAATATTAATTATATTCTGTTATCGTTTCGCGTGATATTTTAATAGCAACAAGATGCATCTACGATTTTCAATTATTCTTATCATTCTATATTCTTCTTACATTCTCTATTTTCATTCTTCATCGTCAAATTTCTCGACGAATAGAAATAATTTCGTTATTCGGTAACGAAAAATTAAAACTCGCTCGAACTAATTTCATTTCACCAATATTCCACGCCCAGCTAAAAATACTTTGAAATAAATAATATTTCTATTACCAAAAAAAAAAAAAAACGTAATTTTCGATCTGATTCGAGATTGAAAAAAGTCTAACCATTCGACAGTATATTATTTTATAAAAGCGATATTTTAAAAAAATTAAACGTAAATAAATATTATCGCCAAATTCGAATGCTAAGAATAAAAAAAAATATTAATTTAATATAATTTAATAAAAATATAATATAAATTTTAATAATAAAATAATTATATAAGATTCGAGGATAGATTGTTCAATCTCAATCTCTCGGATATTTCGAGAATTGAAAGCATGTATCAAATCGGGGTTGGAAAGATTAAGCTTCCGAGTTGTGAGATTGGCCGCCAACCACTTTGATCTCCGCACGCTCGGTCGGTCACCAAGTTTATCGTGGCTGTCATCGCCCATTTCCTCGCCTCAAACCGTTTCGAACCGTGTCTCCACTCGTGGAAGGGAGGAGGAGAGGAAGGAAGAGCGAGCCCTTCAATTTTCCAACTCTTTCCGTGTGCGAGAGGAGAGGGGAAAGTTGGAAGATCTCGGAAAATCTCGTGGAACTTCTTCTAAGCCGATATAAAATCTTAAGTCCATGAATTACGCAAGCCTGCCCTGACCGAAGGATCCGGGAAGAGCGGAAAATATTCACTTCGAAACTCTTTGAAAACGTTAGAATCGATTTTGCATCGAATCGAGGTTGCGATTAAAGCGCACCGAGCGTCGAAACGATAAGGGGGGAACCCTTTTCGAAAGCTGTTTTCTCGTTTTTTCCCCTCTCTAAATAAAGCGAGACACAAAGGAAACAATTAGCGCTCACGCGATGGCTCGCGCCCCCTGTCCATCAACGTCCGAAGTATCAACTGATAACCGAGTGATTAATGCGAGCGCCGCCCTAATGGATGACGCATTCGGAGGAGCGAAAAGAGAAATAAAAAGGAAACGCGAGGATAAAATCTTTTACATTACGCGGGAACGTAATTTTCGATATGCGAAAGCAATTTGTGTAATTTCCAATAAAAAAACCTTTCTTAAACCTTCGAATTATTCGAAAAGAATAATATTAAAAATTCTACATTCGTTGGATCGATAACTTCTAAACAGATCTGTTTTATCATCCGATTCGACTGTTCCAATTTTAAAAAATCTCATACAGTTTCATACTCGAGACCGATCTGTGAGAATAAAACTAAAAAAAAAATATCAAAATTTCCAAGCGTGTTTGGAAAAAAGAAAAAAAAATCACGGAAGGGAGAAGGAGAGCGGAACAAAATATAGGGATAGGTGGTAGCAGCGATTGGCGCACCTGTGCTGTTGCCGATGTTCGATGAATGCCTGAGCGGGGGCGGTTGGGCGTGGGCCGGGTACTACAGCGCTCGCTTTTTCTCCTCTCTCTGTCTCTCTCTGCTTGTCTTCGCTAAGGATCGGGAGGAGGGAATAAAAGGCGAGAGAGGAGCGTGGGCCGCGATTCCGTGGTGCAATTCCGAAAACGCTGAAAAACGTGACTCGAACGTGGCCGGTTGTTGCTGCTGCTGCTCCTCCGTCCACGCGTAGGCACGCTCGATGACGAAGCGTTATCTTTATTTTCATTCAGAAACCACAGGGCTTCCCTCCCTCCCGCTCCTCCTCCCCCCTCCCGGCCCCGTTATGTAAACCCCGAGCCTCGGCTTATCGTCGAAAAAAACTTTTATTTTCGGACGCCCGAATAACGTTTGCGGTGTTGTCGATGTTTACGGCCGACGCGCGAAGCGCCATCATTTTTCCCTAGCGATTGGCTAGAGAAAAGTTTTTATTGGTTGCATTACAACACCGGGGAAAATTTAATAAATTGAAAACGTAAACGTAAATAATCGTAATGGCGGTCGAGATTATATTAAAAGCGGATATAATAAAAATGTTAACAAGTAATTGAAACAAGTGTATTCTAGATTTTGGTTACTTTTTCAATCGGATTAATTATTCTCGATTGTTAACTGAATTTTTCTATTTTAGAAAATTGCCTTTGTAGCGCGTTCTATAATATTTTCATAGATTCTCCAAACATCCCTGTTTTAATTTTTTAAGAAAATAGGAAATTTAGATAAATCTTGAAGATGGAATTTGTCTCGTTATTTTTACAACGTTACAATTATAATTTAAGATGATTAAAGGGTCTCGGCTCTGGGGGCCCTTAATCCGTTCAAATAATAATAACTATTCAAATTAGGGGAGCGTAGTATCGCCGCCAAAATTCCAATTTCGTATGCGGGATAAACGTTATCCGGGGATTGTAGAGAGTATTAGAGCAAATAGTAGCGATCTGTGTTTGCTCATAATACGTGCGAATACTTGGCGATATAACGCGATAACCATTGTGACCATCATCTTATTAGAGTCATCGTTTACGATTGATCGTTTTAAACGAGACTAAACTACTACAAATTTTTCCATCTTCTTTGAAACGAATCTTAAAAAAAAAAAAAAAACGAATATAAATAATTTCTACAAAATCTTTCGCTTTAAACTTTTTTTTTTATATATAAAATTAAAAATATTCGAAGAAACAATAAATTCTCTATAGTAAAATTTTATCAATTTATTAATTTTATTAATTTCAATATTTCGATATTTTCTTATGAGTCGTATTTTAAAAATAAAATATTACTTTTTTTATTATTTACTTTACATTAAAAATTGTTACCATAAGAGAGAGAGAGAGAGAGAGAGAGGGGAGTCACGAGTTTATTTGGCTATCGCAAAGGAGGGTCGTAGATCTGTCGAGAAACGTTGGGAGACACTGGGTCAGAGCATCGTGTTTCGGCTTCGGGACGAGGGAAGAGCGAGCACCTGCGGGGGCAGACGGCTACGTAGGACGCGGCTCGATCGGCAATAACGAATGAAACCCACGCCACCTTGTCTCGAGAAGTGGCATCAGAAGTGATCCTTTTCGAGAGATACCGTCCACTTCCATCCCACCAGCGTATTACGCTTTCTGCAAATCTTGCCGCATCCCTCCTTTTCTTGAATAGGGTGAATCGAGTTTTTTCTCTTTCTTCCTCGTCCAACGATCAGACGCGTCGTTGTTCTCTGTCAATTCGAATTTTTTCATCTCGAAGTTTTGAATATTCAAGATAAAATTGAAATGTAAATTTTAATCGCAAGTGAAAATTTTGTCCAGTATTAATTTATATTATGGATTTGTTTATTAAATGTACGAAAATCTAAAAAAAATTCATTAAAACGGTCGCCATTTTTTACTATTTTTACATAATTGCAAATCCAGTTGCAATCGAATGTGAATTTAATATTATACGAATATTTATTGATTTCAAGGAATTTAATCTCGTAATAAAGATAAAAGTTTAATTACAAATTGTCGAAATTTTATCTTGTTATTTGTCACTTTTGTAGAATCTCTATAATTGTAATAACAAAAAACATGAGTTTTTTATCTTCACTTCACAAAACAAACCTCACGTTTTATCGAGATTACGATGCTCCAAGTTTTACAAGGTGATACGCTTCGTTGCACCGGTTAAATTTACCACCTTGCTCTAGGATTCAAACAAACTTGTTTCCGGTATCCCCTATTAATTCAACCCTCGACACAAGCCGTGAAACCGAAAGACAGATCGCGCGCGGTATTCGCATTAATTTCGCAAACTTCCAAGTCTCGAAGGAGCGCAAGCGTCTCAGTCGAGAAGAGATTTTTCCTTGTATCCGACTCGTACACGTAACACTTGTAAACTAGCTGCCACCGTGCGTCTTCGCGTGGAGACAGCGCAATAACGGATTTCGCGATTTCCCTAGGGTCATCCGGTTACGATATCGTCGAACAGTCGATAAAACTTGTTGTCCCCCTCTATAGGGACAAAAGGAGCGGTATTAATTTTCTCATCGAAGATCAAAACGTCTACGTTGGAGGCGAATACGATTTTCTTTTCTCCCTCTTCTATTCCCTCGTTCTATTTGACGAATGTTGTCGCGAGATGGCAGGAGAAACAAGCGCGACAATGCGCGATAAACTGGCATGGCAGATTTACACACGTATAAAGTAGCAAACGATTGGAAACTGGACTCACAGTTGAAACGTTGTTGATCTTTTCGCGATTGGAGAGAAATATTCGTGGATATTCGCGAAATAAACTTGGTTGGACATACTGAAAAACGAACAGTCCTGTAAACTCTTACGTTTTCGAGTTATAAGAGGTTATAAATATAAAAGATATAAATAGTTCTGCGAATAAAAAAATACGTTTAAAGTTTTTACAACCTATTTTATCGCACACGTTGGTAGTTTTCGTTCATGGAATACCAAGTTTTAAATATCTTGATGGATAAAACGAAATTGAAGATGATCCTCGTATCTCGAAGAATATTTTACCCGTAGAAAATATTATCGCGAATAACCTGTACAACATTTTCAGTACATTAAGATACTTATTTTATTCTCCCGTTAAGAAAAAAAAAAAAAAAGATGGAAAACACGCGCATTACGAAGGAACGAAATCAAATCTCGAAGCTCCTCTCTCTATCAAGTTTCTCTAAACAGCGTTCGTAAAAGTTCGATATTGCGTAAACATCCGCAGCAGTCCACTCGTTACTGTCCCTATACCCGATAAGACACGAAGCCTTACGCACACTTAAAAAATTATTCGCCACACGTTACTCGCTATCTGTCTCGAGCTTCTCTTCGTCAACCGCACCACTTTGCTCTCTTTCCACCATCTTGATTGCATCCTAACGTCGCGCCATCGAGCGGCGATAAAAGTAATCGCGCTGTTAACCTAAAAATTCCTTGGCATTTAAAAACGAGACAGGGAAACAGGATCTTATCGCGACATTACTACTGTAACTGAACAGGATTTAGATAAAATATGGGAAATAACACGCGTTCGCCGTATCCCTTGGGCTTGGGAGAGGGCGCTCTGTGCACACGTAAGAAAGAAAATGCGTATCTCGATGCTTCTTGTTCCGTGAAAACGGTCGGGGAGATAAGATGCGTTCGTGCGGCGTGTTGCAACGCGTTAACGTGTCCGCGTAAATAGCCGGATTGTATATGGAATTTATTGGGCGGAGCGAAGATAGATGGATTTCGCGGCAAAGGCAACGGGCATCGCGATAACAATTCGTCAACCGATCGTCATAATTTACCACGGTTGATAAGGAAGATTCACGGCAACGGTGGAGGAAAGGGTGTGCTTAGAGGGGGCCTTAGGAAACGTTGTTTTGCTTTTAGCAAGGGAAGATATTGCCTGTGATAATATATTTATCCTGTGTGGATGATGCTCGCGCATTTCGCACGGACACGAATTTATAGACACGAGATTTGGAAATATGTCAACGTGAATGAACGTGGTTATATCGAATTATACGCGTGTATACGTGCAACGCATTTTTGCCTTTTTTTTTTTTTTTAACGAAATGAAACGAACGAATCGGTAAAATTCTAATTGGCTATAATTTTAACGTGCGTTTCATACTGTGAAATTGGTTATTTCGCATATATGACTAGCCCTAGTTATTCCGTTTGGAAACGTTTGGAATAATTCTATCCAGTGTGTGTGTCTGTCGAAATATCAAACCAGAGACCGTGCAGGGACTCGGATGCGATTGATTTGCCTACGGATTTATTTACCTAAACGCGCATACATCGTAACATTTTCCAGAATGAAAATTTAATTTCCATAACTCCTGTATCTGAGGTAAACATTTATTCGATACGCTTCGCATTCAAATATATTTTTTACACACATATTTTTCTTCGATTAAATTTCGATATGCTCGAGCGATCGGCGCATATACACGCGCGCAATGCTATACATATATATATATACATATATATACGTATAAATCGAGAGGGGAGAGGGATCGCAATCTTTATTCGCGTATTCCCATAAATCCATCCAGCCGAAAGTAGCGGATTTTTCGCTTCGTCAAAGCCGTTCCACACCCGTTTCGATCCCTATCTGCGAAAATGCCTGCGAGATAATTAATGAAAACCGAGAACCAACCGAGAGAGCCAATGGAGTCGTAGATCGTGCAAGGTTGTGACAACCACCTACGTGTAAATCAACTCGAACCTGACTGGAAGAGAGAGAGAGAGAGAAAAATTCCGGAATCGTTTACTTGGACGAGTTCGAAAAATAATATTCGAATTGATTAACAAGGAATGGCGCGTCATTTAAATTCACGCCACGAATCTCTCGAAGGATTCTGTTTTTTTTTTTTTTTTTTTATATATGTCTCGGCGTATCTCCACTGTATTTTTGAAATTCATAGCCGGATTTTAATATTCAACCGTTTCAAGTGTTTCGATAGCGCTGACCCGTTAAAGGCGCGGCCTGGAAATAATTACCATGAAACTCTCGAGACTCGAGGGTGCTCTAGTTCACCGAACAAGACGTCCGTCCGATCCACGAGCCTTTGATCATTCTCGATACGTATATATATATATATATATACCCGCTATCGGTTTAACTTCTTTCTAAGATGGCCTTTGAAATTTAGCCGTCGCTAAAGAATCCGCCAAATTAAAAAAAAATAAAAAATAAAAAAGAACGAGCGACACGAGAGATGAAAGGGTTCTTTTGAATCGAGAAGTAAAAAAAAAAAAAAAATCGCTTTTTCTCGAGAAATAGTTGTTTCGTTGACTTTCTTTCGTCAACTTTGTCGAATCATCGAGACACGAATTCACAAAATCTTTAGATAAATCTCTCTTCCCCTTTCTTTATTCAATCGTACGTAAAATTTTTTTTTAGGTTAGGTTACATCTCCATGAATTTATGCGCACCAAAATAAAACGATATTTTATTAATAATAAATTTAATTAATAAAAATAAATTTAATTTAATTAATATTTTAATTAAAAAAAAATAAAAAATAAAAAAGAACGAGAGATGAAAGGGTTCTTTTGAATCGAGAATTAAAAAAAAAAAAAAAATCGCTTTTTCTCGAGAAATAGTTGTTTCGTTGACTTTCTTTCGTCAACTTTGTCGAATCATCGAAACACGAATTCACAAAATTTATAGATAAATCTCTCTTCCTTTTTCTTTATTCATTCGTACGTAAAATTTTTTTTTAGGTTAGGTTACATCTCCATGAATTTATGCGCACCAAAATAAAACGATATTTTATTAATAATAAATTTAATTAATAAAAATAAATTTAATTTAATTAATATTTTAATTAAAAAAAAATAAAAAATAAAAAAGAACGAGAGATGAAAGGGTTCTTTTGAATCGAGAATTAAAAAAAAAAAAAAATCGCTTTTTCTCGAGAAATAGTTGTTTCGTTGACTTTCTTTCGTCAACTTTGTCGAATCATTGGGACACGAATTCACAAAATCTTTAGATAAATCTCTCTTCCTCTTTCTTTATTCATTCGTACGTAAAATTTTTTTTTAGGTTAGGTTACATCTCCATGAATTTATGCGCACCAAAATAAAACGATATTTTATTAATAATAAATTTAATTAATAAAAATAAATTTAATTTAATTAATATTTTAATTAAAAAAAAATAAAAAATAAAAAAGAACGAGAGATGAAAGGGTTCTTTTGAATCGAGAATTAAAAAAAAAAAAATCGCTTTTTCTCGAGAAATAGTTGTTTCGTTGACTTTCTTTCGTCAACTTTGTCGAATCATCGAGACACGAATTCACAAAATCTTTAGATAAATCTCTCTTCCTTTTTCTTTATTCATTCGTAAAATTTTTTTTTAGGTTAGGTTACATCTCCATGAATTTATGCGCATCAAAATAAAATATAATACGTTGAATAAAAATTGAAAAATTGTCAAGAAATGGATTCTTCTTTTTCTTTCTTTCTTTCTTTCCGTTTTCTTTTCTTTTCTTCTTCTACTGGAAAATCCTCGATTCGAGCGCGCACGAGCGAGCAACGTAGCTTTGCATCGCGTTAAGGAACAATGATTAAGTTGTATCGGCATGATTAATGGCCGTGGTTGACCCGAGCCCTGTCCACGGCCGAGCTGCGATGAATACCCGGAAAATTGCTCGGCGGAGTGCGAGCGCCGCGCCGCGCCGGCTGAAATTAATCCTTTTACTACTGAATGTTTCCTGCCGCCACTCCATTTCGTCCGTCGCTCGATCCTTCCTCCTCCACCGTGGAAACTCGATTAACGATCGTTTTTTTGCGCCGAGCTTGAAGTACTATCTTTATTATACTTTTTTTTTTCTCTCCCGTTCGAAAACAACGTTCGCGTATCCGTATAACGATTATTGTTATTATTATTATTATTAAATTGTGATGTAAAATAATGTGACACGTAGCTTGTATTAGTTTTCAATAGGTTAAAATATTTATTTCTAATTTAACCGTGTATATTATTGAATTACTGTTCTTAAAAGAAGTTTATTATTCTATATTAGTTAAGCGTATAATATTTTGATCTTTATATAGAGTTTTTATTTTTATTTCTGAAGTATAAATATTTATTTCTAATTTAACCGTGTGTATTATTGAATTACTGTTCTTAAAAGAAGTTTATTATCCTATATTATATACTTTGATCTTTATATAGACTTTTTATTTTCATTTCTGAGGTATAAGTTATTTATTTCTATATTTAGTTTAGTCTTATGTGGGATATTTTATTTTCATTTCTGAGGTATAGATATATTTATTTCTAATTTAATCATATACACTTGAATTATTATTTTTATTATTCTATATTAGTTAATTGTATAATACTTTGATCTTTATATAGACTTTTTATTTTCACTTCTGAGCTATAAGTATTTATTTCTATATTTACTTCAGTCTTATGTGGGACTTTTATTTTCATTTCTGAGATATAAATATTTATTTCTAATTTAATCTAATTTAATATATACTTGAATTACTATTCTTAAAAGAAGTTTAATATATTAGTTATTGTATAATATTAGTTAATTGTATAATACTTTGTATAATACTCTATATTAGTTAATTGTATAATACTTTTGATCTTTATATAGAGTTTTTATTTTCATTTCTGAGGTGACTTGAATTATTATTCTTAAAAGAAGTTTATTATCCTATATTATCCTATAGTTAACTGTATAATACTTTGATCTTTGTATAGAGTTTTTATTTTCATTTCTGAGATATAAATATTTATTTCTAATTTAATATATACTTGAATTACTATTCTTAAAAGAAGTTTAATGTATTAGTTATTGTATGATATTAGTTAATTGTATAATACTTTGATCTTTATATAGAGCTTTTATTTTCATTTTTGAGATATAAATATTTATTTCTAATTATTTAACCGTATATATTATATTGAATTACTATTCTTAAAAGAAGTTTATTATTCTATATTACTTAACTATATAATACTTTGATCTTTATATTGATCTTTTATTTTTATTTCTGAGATAAAAATATTTATTTCTAATTTAACCGTGTATAATAAAAACTGTATAATACTTTGATCTTTATATAGACTTTTTATCTTCATTTCTGAGATTCCTTGAATTACTATTCTTAAAAGAAGTTTAATATCCTATATCAATTAACTATACAATACTTTGATCTTTACATACAGACCTTTTATCCTCATTTATCAATATTATTCGTTCGCGTATTCGAGATATTTTCACGGTTCTTTCATTCGACATTATTTCAACACGCCTGCAATCGATGTATTAATCGCCGGCTTCGATCACGGAACGTCTTCCCGTCTTTAATCGCGCGAGCGGAATCGCCTTGAAGCGCGATTCGTTTTAATCGAAATCGGTCGGTTCGCCGTAAAAGCCGAGCCATCTGTTGCGCTCGCAACAGTTAGCCTAACGCGGTCTTCCTTCGCTCGGCCGCGAAACAACCGTCCACCACAAGGAAACCTTTTATCATTTCGACTTACATATTACCGTTGACCCAATTAAATCCAATTCGCTCAAGATGCGCTCACGACGTATCGAAAAAACCATTTTTCGAATAACCTAAATTTTTTTCCCTTCCTATTATTCGAATGATCCATCGATCCTTCGTTTTACATATGCATATAAATTATCCTAAAAAAAAAAAAAAATATAAATAAATCGGTGAACTCGATTATTTTTTCTGTTTTATTAGAACGCGTCCTCGATTATTCATACACGTTTACAGTATATGAATTACGTATCGTATCGTATCGCAAAAGTACTCGTACTCGTATGCACAAGTTCGCCCGCTTTCAAAATTTAATTCAACACGGGCGAAGTTAATGCAAAGTTGCATTGTATCCACATCGCGATACATCCTCCACCTTCTCAGGTCGGTTGCTCCGATCCGGGGACGTCGGGGACGAGGGGGGAATTGTCAACGCGCGGTGGAAGTAAGTTCGGTACGAAGCCTGGTACGGGCGAACTTTCTTAATCCAGTTTCCGCGGCTTCGCCCGCTAAGTTTCGCGAAAATTCTTCCCTCCCCCTCCCCCTCCCCCCTCCCCTTCCCTTAACCGGTTCCGTTTCAACGTTGTTACGCGATTGTTTCCCAACGGGAAGATTTGCAAGGAAAATATTTCACGTGTTTCCAGAAGAATCGTGTTTCGAGAGCGGAGAGTGAGAGAGATGCGACGATATCGATTTCTCTCTTTTTAATTTTTCGTTTCCTTGGACATTCGATCTTTAAGACAGAAAGAAAGAGAATATAAATCGTACGTAACGATATTAATTCTTTTTTTTTTTTTATTTTTAATTTTTTAGATTTATTAGAGACGCGAGTTTCTTTCTTTTCTTGTGTCGAGAGAGAGAGAGAGAGAGAGAGAGAGAGAGAGAGAGAGAGAGAGAGAGAGTTGTGTGTGTGTGTGTGTGTGTGTGTGTGTGTGTGTGTGTGTGTGTGTGTGTGGTGTGGTGTGTGTGTGGTGTGTGTGTGTGTGTGTGTGTGTGTGTGTGTGTGTGTGTGTGTGTGTGTGTGTGTGTGTGTGTGTGTGTGTGTGTGTGTGTGTGTGTGTGTGTGTGTGTGTGTGTGTGTGTGTGTGTGTGTGTGTGTGTGTGTGTGTGTGTGTGTGTGTGTGTGTGTGTGTGTGTGTGTGTGTGTGTGGTGTGTGTGTGTGTGTGTGGTGTGTGTGTGTGTGTGTGTGTGTGTGTGTGTGTGGTGTGTGTGTGTGTGTGTGGTGTGTGTGTGTGTGTGTGTGTGTGTGTGTGATATCATATATATATAGAGAGAGAGAGAGAGAGAGAGAGAGATGAATCCTTGTTGCGCGGAGCATCATAGTTTCGTGTAAATTATTACGCTCCCCCATCGTGGAAAACGCGCGTAAACGTGGACTGAATATAAAGGGGCGAACGAATAGTTGCTATTTTCGTAAATGATAGCTAACCGTGTATGATGAGCACGCGAGAGTACGTTGTTCGGAGGAGGGAGGGGGTGGGGGAGGGATTTATGAAAATCGTGGAGAGGAGAATAATCGAGAGGAATGGTCACGGAAAGCGGAAGAGGAAATTTCAGCATTCAGTGAAGCTTGAAGCGAATTCCTTGAGGGAGGGGTTCTATACTTGGATGATATGGATGGTGGAACGAAATAGATTTTGACCCCGGAGATGGTCGATTTCGACGAAAGGAATTTTGTAATTTTTAATGTGTTGATAATAAAGTGATTCGAACTTTGCTTTCGTTAATTCAAATTATTTACCGTTGTTTATTTGACAGATGCAAGATCAATGTGTGGAATGTTGTATTAGATTTAAGTAAAGTTACTAGATAAAAATATTATTAGAGAGAAGATGAAAATTGTAAAAAAATAAAACTACATTGTTACTACATATTAATTTAAAAAAATACGCGTGGTGAAAAATTTCAAAAAATAAAAAATCGCGGAATTATTAACAATTTAAAAATATAGAAAAGTCACGATTTTCAAGAATGAAAAGGATAGATTTAAAAATTGCAATGAAGAGTTTCAAAAACAAAATATATTATTGCACACAGTACTGCCAACTCGAAACATAGAATATTATTTGTGAAAACGAAAAAAAGATCAAACTTTTAATTTTGATCGATCGAAGCGATAAATTTCAAAAAAAAACAAATAAAACACACTGTGATTCACATTTCGAAATTCAACGTGAAAACGCGAGATCAACGGGATCAAAAAAATCATTAATCGAATCGTAGATTCGTATACCTGCGGATTATTTATCGAATGCTGCGTTACTACGTTACTATGTGTTATAACGCAATAAAGGATGGAATCGAGGGAGGGGAAATTCGGTTTTCCAGTGTATCGAAGGCCGTGCAATTCCCGTATTATACATTGTGGTGTGGCGTTATTCCAATCCAGATGATGTACAAAATTACCGAGCTTCGACTCGGTTTCTAAACTTTGAACTATCTCTCTATAACAATCGCGTCCCCGTGGAACGACCTTCCTACCTGCTACACGCGTACGTCTACCAATCACAATGTAAACTCGATTCGGAATGGGAGGGGGGAGCCCTCGACCGGTCTAAATTCCAATACGCGGTCAGTGTAATTAGACCGTCGTGCTGCGAATAATTCGATGCTCGCGCAGCTTGAAATGTTTATAAATTTACGGCTCACGCGTGCCGCTGAAACCGATAAAGAAAATCGATCCGTGGAATACGAAAACATCATCGAAATCCCGCGTTTTTATTATTCGATAAAATTTATACTCGCAGGACGAGTTTACTTAAACAATCGTTCAAGTTTGTTATTGGACAATTTGGAACTTCACGATACTATATTTACATTCGTTGCAAGGATAGATTCAATACTACGCGTATTACTTTGTGCAATAATTTTCATCAATAATATTCTAAAGTCTGCGAGGATAAATTACAAACAAATTGTTTTCTTCGGTATTTCTCTCGTTAATGAAATCCGATTTGTTAGTAAATAAACGGAAAACTAGAAATTCGTTCTCTCCCATAATTTTCTA
Organism: Apis mellifera; assembly: GCF_003254395.2. Lineage (NCBI taxonomy): Eukaryota > Metazoa > Arthropoda > Insecta > Hymenoptera > Apidae > Apis > Apis mellifera. Next base: position 14,575,249 of record NC_037643.1, on the reverse strand, counting down.
GACACGCGTCGAGAGCGGGCGAGCGAGCGAATGTCTCGTTTAGATAAGATCAGAGAAGGAGAGGGGGAAGGAGAGTCATCGAGGTTAGAAATCGAGTTATTTTTACGGTTCCACGCTGCCGTTGTTCCACCGAGTTTGAAAACATTTCTTCTATTTCAATTATTATTTTTTTTTATACCAAAAGAAAGACACTTTATTATCCTTACATATTAATTCAACGTCGATCCCTATCTAGTGTCTTATTCTCGTATCTTTCATACGGAGGATAAATCGAATAAAGAGAAAGAAAAAAAGATTGATAATCGTTTTCGCGTGCAAAATTGCGGACAGGGCAAATTGCATGTTATCGTATCCTCGACGACCCGGTTGATAACCGGAAAAGTATCAATTAGCTCCGCTCCGATCGTTGTCAAAAAACGAGAAAAACAAAAATACGGAAAGTTTGAGATTTCCACGGCTATCGTGACCCTAATGAATTCGATAAGCGGCCTTATGCTAATGATGGGTCCGCCGAGACCCGAGTGAGTCATCGCAAAGGGGAGGGGAGAGGGAGAGGAAACTGGTTCTGGTACCGTAACACGTTAGGCCTTACGTGGACGATAATGTATCGTCCCGACGCCTAATAACTTTGACTCCCGGGTGGGAGGGGAGGGGATACACGAGGACCCGAGGAGGGAGGCGGGGAGGCCCATCGTCGACCGACCCATCGTGGAACCGGAATCTAACAGTGTTGCGTGAACCGCTCGCTCGTGATTCTAAATTTATTCCTCGTTCGAGGGATGGCGCTGCGATCGTTAAGTCGTTACCCAGCCTTCGTTTCCCTTCCGCGTTCCCCCCGATTTCGCGGAAATCTAATTAGAGAGGGATCGGTGGTGGATTCGGTTTCTTGGTGGTAGTGGCCTTGTCAGGGAGGAGAAAAATTTTCTTTCACGTCGTACATGTAATATATCGAGAGTTTTATTTTTTATTCTTTTTTTTTTGTGGAGATTGAAAAGTAAGAGCGAGAATAATGAAATTTCGAGATTATTTAATTCAAAAGAGAGAATTATTTTTTATTAGTAAAAATTTTTGTAAATTTATAAATTTTTTTTATTAAAGGCGAGAATTATGAGATGAAATTTAAAGTGATTAATTTTCATTTTTCATGTATATTTTTATCTAAAACCGTGATTATTTGAGGGAAGAAGTTTCAGAGAAGTTTTATTAAAATTTTGGAAATTTTGTTTGCGAGGATATATCGTGTATTGCTCCAAAGTTTTGCTATTTTTTTCTCGAATGGAAATTGGATTGAGAATGAAACTTTCGAAACTATTTTTCAATTTTTACATTTTTCGAAAGATTCAAGAATTGATCAACAATGAAACTTTCAAGATTTGAAAATTTTCCAATTTTAATTCGAAAGATTCAAACTAGGAATGAAAATTCCATTTTCCAATTTTAATTCGAAAAATTCGAAAATTCATTTGTCTATGAAATAGATTTTATAGTTTTTAAGAATTATTCAGATTTAAATGGAAATTTTTATTAAAGGTGCGAATTAAAAGTTGCTCTTGAAACAGATTATAATTTTCATTCAAACGTATATTTGTCTCCAAAGTGTGAATATTTGATAACAGAACTTTTAAAAGTTTCTTTCTAAAAGTTTGTAAATTTTGTTACATTGGTGTGCTGGGAACATATATACGGTAAAATCCTCGAAAGTTTTTTGCGAATGGAAATTAGATTGAGAGTGATTGCAGAATAAATTCCACTAAGAATGAAAATTTCGAGAGTTGAAATTATTTTCAAAATTTTAATTCGGAAGATTCGCAATTGTCTTTCAAACAAAACGCGGATCGAGAATTCTTCAAACTATTCTTATCGCGAATGGAAATTTTTATTAAATTCCGAGGGTTGCTCTCTCTCTCTCGAAAACCGATTAATTTTCACTTTACATTCGCCTCTAAAGCGAAGAATATAACGTAGAACGTTCGAGAACAATTGTTCTTAAAAAAACATTTCTCCCGAACCGGGAGCCTCTTAACCAGATTGGTCACGTAATGGATTAATTAATAATCAAACGCCGATGCGCACAATTATGCGTCGCATCGTACGCCGCAATTAAACAAACAGCGAACGTGGTTTTGCCAGGCAACCGAATCTGTCGAATACAATTCTAACGTAACGCAGAACCCTCGATTCGATCGATAATTCTATCCGTTTTCCTTTCAAAAATTCCTCTTCGAAACATCCCGCTTCGTCCAACGAATATTTATATAAATATTCGAGAGTAACTAAATTAAATGAAATTATCGATCGCGCCAACAACCAATTTGCCAACACGGTCAAATTATCTCGATATTTCGAACGGAAAACGAAAAAAAAGGGGGGAAAAAATTTGTTTTCTACACCTAAGATAAGATAAGATAAGAGCGAAGAATACGAAAAAAAAGAGAGAGAGAGAGAGCGAGTATCGTTGCAGTAGGTAGAGACTGTATGGGAGGTCCGAGTATTCATCCGAGTCCCCACCTGCAGTTAACTGGAACTCGCTCGAGGCGCACGCTGATTGGTCCGCCCGCCATTTTTCCGACTTTAATGATAATAGGATAATGATGATTACACCGTTCACCGAACGAACCTGCTACCTCTTTCTCTCCACCTCGTTCCGTCTATCCTCCTCTCTCTCTCCCCGTCCAACTGTTTATCTCGATGCAAAAACCTGTATCGAGCGTGGAAAACGGCTCGAGCTCCATCGATCCTGTATCGTTCGATCGATCCGCGTGTTTTTTTCCCATGCGATCCTTGATGCGATACTAACAGCCTGCTCTCGTGGCACAGCGTCCAGAGAGAGGCATCCAGAGAGGTGGCGCCATCACCAGTTGCGCGGTGATTCCGCACGAATTTGGTTAATAAGAATTGTGAGCGGATGTTAATTTCTCTTTTAAACTTCACTGTGGTTGATCCATAAGAAAATTATGATTGACACTTTTTTTTTTTGGTATTGACGATATTTCATACAAAGGCGTGTGAATTATCGATATCTTATCTCGAAATGTTGGGAATAGTGATAGTAAGTATATCCATTGTTATATAGAGAGTTATATATATAAAATCACTCTGTTCTCGCAAAGGAGAGATTGATATCTTGCTTAGCAGAGAACTCGATCGATACTATCTGCTTAATCGCCTTGCGAGAAACACGAATTTTATAGGACCTATATATATTATAGAATATATATATATATATAATAGGACCTATATATATAATAGGACTATATATAATAGGAATATATATAATAAGACCTATATATTATAGAATTATACATATATAATTTCCTTTGGACCGGTTAAGAACACGAGAAGTCGATAATGAGCACGATTAACGAGCTGAGTCATCAATGATTTTTCGCTTATCGAGCGAGATACTCTTCTCCTAGTCTTAAGGAAGCGTAAATGAAGCGATTGGTTTTTTAAAGAAGATAAGAAAAGATTCTAAAAAAAAACAGCGAGAGATCGATTTCGTTTTGATATCTTGATATCGTGTGTTTTCTGTTCTGGAATTTCTGGGATGGGTTTTTTTTTTCTTTTTCGAAATAAAAGGGAAGGTTCGTTTCGCAGCTATCGGGAAAAAAATTTCAAACCGGGATAAAAGTTTCGCCATCGACCGTACGAGGACGCCTCGTAAAAAGTTACTACTTCGTTTAAAGTCTCGATGGTTGGAGACAAAAAAAGATTACAAGGTTTGCGTGCACACTTGTATCGCATGCGAAGGAAACCTGGCAAATATATACGAGAAGAAACGTATATGATATCTTTGCCCATTTTTTCGCCATCTCTATCATTTCTTTTACCATTTTTATCTTACGTGTTTCTCCTTCGTGTTGTCTATGCACGTTGAACGTGACCTCGTGAATATAGTGAAACTTTTCTCGTTTAAACGATGTCGTGCGAATTCGGAAACTCGGTCAAAAAATAATTTCTAGGAAAAATTTATTATAATCGATCCACGTGAAATTTGATATTTTCAAAGGTAAGGAGTTGTTAACGTTAAAAGATTGCCACGTCATCTTATAAAATTTCATATTTTCGTCGATACGCTAAACATCGTTATTCTAATTCAACTGTGGTTAAAAGAGAAAACTCGTTAGTTTTATGTGAAAAAACGCGTAATAACAAATTTCATTATTCGTACAGATAGTTGATCGATCTAAATCACTAAATTTGACAATAATTTGATACTTTCGTGAAACGTGTGATTCGACTGTTGGTAAACATCGTTATTTCTAACTTCTCTTTCTTCGAACGGCACACAACGTCGCGCGCCACGCTGCGGAGAATTAGCAACGTTGAACTTCACAATATTTGCGGTTAGGTTTACAAAAAGACGCTAATCAAATGCGCGCCACGAAACGAACGATTGAATTATATTTAATTTCCTCTATTCATTTTTTTGATATATCGTATTAATTATTCCATCGAATTTTACGTGAACTTTAATTATAACGAAACTATTAATTAGCTCGTTCGTTTTCGAGCCATAATTTACCATAATTAATATCGCGTAAAATTTGATATAATATATCAAAGGAAATAGGTTATGAAATGACTCGATTAAAGAATATAATTATATACAATTATAATACAAGCTTAAAATTGATCCAATAAATACGAATGGCTTGATCAAAAAATTCGCTGGGTAACGAGAAAGTTTTAATCTTAATACAATTTTGCAAAAGTTTCGCAAATAAAATGGCGGCGGAGAAAAAGCAGAAAGTTTCTACTTTTCGACTTTTATCGCGTGGATAAATATTTATCGTGCGAATTTCTAACAAAAAACTTATAATTTATAACGATTCAAATTATTAATAGAAATTTTTTCTAAATTTAAAAATGAAAATTAAAAATAAATTTTTTATGAAATTAATACGCATTATTCCGAACCCACTGTCGATGGTTTCTAACCTAACCTAACCTAACCTCAACGCACAAAAACTTAAACCGATAAAAAATTAAAAAAAAAAAAAAAAAATCGGAAGCGAAAACGGTGCATCGAATTCGTTCGAGGATTCATCGAATCGACTAATCGATACAACGCCATCTATTCCGTTTCAAAACGGATAATAATTCCATTCACCTCGTCTCGCGATCATTAATTCACGCCCGTTTCATCATTTATCACTCTCTCCCAACCTTTCCAAAATTTATATACACCGCAGGAGGAGGAGGAGGAGGAGGAGGAGAAGGAGAAGGAGAAGGAGGAGGCCATTGGAATTTCGGGGATTGTATTTCAGAAATACGGGGGAGGGGGGGCGGGGGCAGGCCGTACGTTAAACAAACCGCTTACAATAATTCTCCTCGCGGCAGCCAAACCTGACCCCGAACAACCTGATTAGATATTAACGTAGATATTAATGTACAGATGAAATTAACCGATAAACCGTTGTAAATCGACCGGATCTCGCATTATCGCCCCCTATCTGAAATATCTCCCCCCTCCAGATTTCACGCGTTTCCGAAACTTTATCTCCTACCTTCGATTCGATAATTTCGATAATTCCAATCTTTGTCGATTCGTTATTAATGCGAGATAATAACGAGGGGAACGGGAGATTAAAAAAATTAGAAAATGGGGGGAGAAGGGAGATTAATTTTTTTTTGGAACTGTTGAAGTTGGATGGAAAAAAGAATGTTCGAGAGCGAAGGATACACCGAGTTTGGATTATATCGATTGCGTCGATCTTGGAGAGATGTGTATTATCGACAGAGGAGAGGGAAATTATTCGAGAAAGAAAAATTATTTCGACGGTGTTGTTATATGTGTAAAGTCGGCAAACCGACTTTTCGAATCGCAACCTTTTCAACTTGCACGGAATATTACTCCTTTATTTTGTTTGAAACGATAATACCGATGCAATGATATCGTATCGTAATTTATCCTCGGGAACAACGATCCAAAGTTGTCAAGAAGCGGTTTTGAATAAGGAACGAGCATTAGGTTATTTTTCCAGTTTGCCCGAAAGTTGAATTCGTCCTTGCATCCATTCTTAAACCTGTTCCCCAACTCACGTAAAATTATCTTTATTATCTCTCGACGAAATTTCTCTGGCCGAATGGAAATGGAAATCGATTTTTCTTTCTAACGAGAGAGAAAGAAATTCGCTGGTTAAATCATTCTCCGATATTCCAATCTCTCGAAATCGAAGATAAATATATATCCGAGATTTATAAAATTCGAATACGAACGTATATAATACAATCCCCGCGCGGCGAATAATAATTCAAGCATTTTAAATTACGCATTTTGTATTAGATCGTAAATCAGATGGTGCGGGGAAAGTGGACGAATGCGATTTTATCCGAAATAATAAAATCCACGCTTGTCCACCAATTCTTGTCCATGAATCCGCGTCGCGCCGGATGAAAAGTGACCGCGATAAACCTCCTATTAAACAAAACGGGCCGTTATCAATTCTCTCGCAACGGGATCGGAATCTATCGCGATCCATCGTCCGTGTGCGCGCGCATAAACCTAGCCATAAAATAGAATAGGTGGAAAATATATATATTACGTTCAATTCGACGTGTATTATCGGTGATTCACATAAGTCAATATTCTATGCTCTTGATTGTATCCTTCAAGAGAGACACGATATCTTAATAATCTTGCTGAACCGAGATAGTGTATCTTCATGCTGTTCTCTATTTATCAATTCAGAAGAATCTCCCCTTCCTCTGAATTAGAAGAATATAAGATTCTAGGAATTTTTCAGAAAGTCAAAATCATCGTCAGATCCCACAATATTAACGAGTAAATAACAAATTATTGAAATTCAAATTCACTTTAGAACAACTTATTTAGATATAAATCTTTTATTTGTATATTTCAAATTTTAAAAATATAGAATTTTATTACGAACACCTTCCAACACGCGAAACTACTCAGCGGTCATAATTCGGGTATTTTCACTTCGTGCGATAAACTAAACGCAAGCTCAACTGTGTAACGTAAACAAGCAGTGGGTCGAACAAGTCAAACCGCCAGAAGAAAATAAACAACTGATCGTCTCGTGCTCGCCAGTTATATAGCGTCGAAAAAGTGTACCGGGTATAAATGTTTATATATATATACACATACACACGTAAGAATATAGAAACGGTCAGTCCATCGAAACGTGGATTCGTGTGTCGTCGGTTATCGATCGATGGATGAATCGGTCGGTACAGAAGGGAACAAGAGCTACAAACTATTTACTAACTATTGTCGACGGTGATCTAACGTCTAATAGAATAATTGTGGTTGGCCTATGGCACGGCGAGGGGGAACTGAGGGAGAGAGGAAAGGACTGGTTGGGAATGCGACGACGGGAATCGGTTCAAGCCGCGGGGTAATATGTCTTCATGTAGAGAGCCGGCTGACAGTTGTGTTCAGATCCAATCTGCGTACCGAGATCGGATATCGTCTTCAATGGAGGAAAGGACGGTGGCCGTTCCAGATTTTTTCCTCCTCGGCCGAGCATAATCGACCGGGGGTTAATAGAGACGTTGCGTTCCAGCTTCGCTTCCTTCGACATCCGATCTCTCTCACTCTCTCTCTTTTTCTCTCTCTCTAATTTAATTGTATTAATTTTGTATTATAGTTGCAATTGAAAATCGTGATTTTTCGAGATGTTTTTTTAACATTTTTCGATCTTTCATCTTTTTTATGATTGATATTCGCCGTTTAATTTTAGTTTGAACTATAATCCTATAATTTTAGGTTATTTAAATTTCAACGTAATGTAATATAATTAAATTAGAGAGAGAGAGAGTATTAATTTCTCTTTTTTTCTCTTTTTAATCTTCGACTTTAATTCTCTTTTTAATTTTGAACTTATTAGACGAGTTTCACATTTTTTTCTTCATTCAATCTTTGAGAAAGAGAGAGAGAGAGATGTTGTAATATTAATTTTTCTTCTTCTGTCTTTTTAATCTTTGACGTCAATCGATATATAATTATTAATTTACTTGAGATAAATTTTGTTATTAATTTAAAAATTAGCGTTATAGATAGTAACTCGGTTGAAATTTTCTAAAGCAGAGGTTCTCAATCTGAATTGTGAAAATGACCGGTAATATTGCTTACGAAAAAAAAAAAAAAGATTCGACAATCCTTGCGATCGAAAAAGAAGAAATCTCGTCCATCAACGTCCGCGACACGGATCGAGAGATAAACACAATTCCAGAGCTGTCGAGAGCTCGAGCTCTCCTTGGCTATCCTTTGACCTCCCACGGCCCAACCGCCGTGAGAGTTGACAAATTGGCGGCGACATTCCTCTCGTGGGACGAGATAAAAATCGAGAATGTGGGAGTTTTATCGATATCGAGGAGGAGAGAATAATCGAATCGAATCTCAGCGGTTCCTTTCCAACCGCGTGTGCTGCTTGCTCGCGCCCCGAGTTAAATCGATCGGAAATTATTACCGCCTGCTTCACCGGCCCGTAAACTGTCCTTCGTTCGTGCCACGCGCCGTCGCTCGTTCGTGCCGTTTTTCATAACGCGGTCGGACAACGATATTCCGGGCATATATCATTTTTCGCGCCCCAATACGGATAATTGTCCCCCCTCGCACGTTCCGCCTTTCGTTCCGCTTTTCACGGGCGCTTCTATAACCCGATGTTATTGACATTACGGCGAGTGAAATTTCGCGGTAGGGAGTTATTTTACCAACAGATACACGCGATTCTCACTTATGCTGCGTAAAAATGCTGAGTCAAGGGAAAAGATTATTTTTTCGATTCTTTTATATATATTATATGTATATATATATTTGCATTGATGAAACGATGAGATATCTTGTAATAGAGATAAAAATGAAATAGAAATAAAAGTATCCATGGTTTTGATTTTTCCATTTGAAATAGCGTTTTCCAAATATTATATAACATTTAAAAATTACTTTTCGATTGAAATAGCGTTACAAATAAAATTATTAATATAAATTTAGAAATTAAATGTTAAACGAACTTATTAATATCAAGTTTTTTTAGAAATAAATTTAATTTAGATATAAAAATATTTTAATAAATTAAATTTTAATTAATTTATTAAATTTTTATATTAAAAATTTATGGGATAATCTATAAATTTAAAATAAAAATTTACTTTTAGTTTTAAAATATTATAGAGATAATATTTTTCTTTAATTTTAATAATTTAATAATTTAATTTATTCGTTAATAATAATGATTTAAATTTAAATTTTATTTTTCTATAAAAATTTATATTTTAATTATTAAAATATAGAAATAATGATTAGATTAGTAATAAATTTTATTTTTAATATAAATTAATTAATTATATAATTTAAAGGAACTCGGCAAATATATTATTCACAATTTTATAAATAATTTAATATAATTTAAAAATTATCGATATTGCTACGATTGAAATTTTTAGCAAATTTTTCCCAAATTTTCTTCGAACTTTCTTCTATCTTTTTATAAAAATGAAATGAAAAAACGAATAAAAATTTTTTCTTCTCTTCCACTTTTTCTCTTAATCATGTAAAAATATTGGACAACAACTTTGCTTCACAAAAATTTACTTTATCCTATTGTTGAAAAGAAGTATTTTCGACAAAATCGACAAAATTTTGGGAGAAAGGGACGATAGAAGTACAGTGGATGTAGCGACAACAATAAAGAGGAGACGATAAAGAAAATAAAAAGGTGCGTATTACATAGCCTGAAGACATTCGAGATCCATTTTCTTAATGAACGCGATTCTTTCTGCTTCATATTTGTATCAGGTTTGCTCGTAAAACTGACACGACACGCTTCGTAATTATGTAGCGCAACGGAGTGCTTTCGCGAATGAAAAATGTTATTAAAAAATAGGGAGTGGAGTAAAAATGGCGGGCGAGCGTGCGAGCAAGAGAGAGAGAGGGAGAGCGGGTTGAAAATGAGCGTAATTTTTAACGGCGGGCACGCCGTGTTAAGTGAATAAAAGTTGGAAAGGAAGGCTGAAAAGTATATCCAATCCGCTACGAATACTGTTTCCTCGTCTCTGCATATTCTATTCACCGTCGACTTCATACCGTGTATAATGAGTTCCATGAACTGGAATATAAAAAAAAATAAAACGAAAAAAAAATAAATTATACCGTCATTCTCGGTTGTTCGAAGCCAGAGCGGGGAAAATTAATGAGATATCCTGATAACGTTAAATATAACAATGTTCGAACAATGTGAATATTTTTGAAAATAATTTGATGCCAATAATTTAATATTCGAAAAAGAGAGAGAAGAAAAAAAAATGATAGAAAAAAATGCCATTTTTAATACAATTATTGAAATTAATTGATTAACTGGTTTCGGATAACGAGGCGTTATATATCTAATTTATAATTGCAGGAATAATATAAATTGAGATTTTAAAGTAAATAGAATCTGAAATTAAATGTATGAATAATTAATAAAAATGTATGAATAAAATAAATATTATATATATAATTTAAGAACTGGTTACAGAGAATGCAAAGAATTCGTGCAGGTATAGGTTAATAAAATTAAAGGATAGAAAATTTTTTGTCGATAGAAATCTTTTTCTGGCGTGGCTACGCTCGTAAAACTTCCCGTTTACGAAGAGAAATAAACGTTTATTGCATCGCGGAGCCCTTATCGGGATCAAGATGGCCGACCGCGAACATGTCGGTAAGAGTATTAAGGCTCAATCAACTGTAACGAACCAATAGAGATCCCGTGAGTTATTCTCGCGGGCGGCCAACGATTCGAAACTCGAGAAACGCGATGTTGAACAGGCAGGATTGAAGATGGTTGTTGGTTCTTCAAAGAACGGAAGACAGGTTTATTTTCGAGAGAATGTAATTTAGAGGTTGATATATAAAAAAGAAAAAAGTAATTAATGAATAAATATTTCTATTTTATCGTTTTGCTTTAAATTGAAATAAATGTAAATTATCGAATAAACTGCTATTTTTATTATACGAAGAAATTGTATATATATATATATATATATATACAATTTTCCATTTAATATTTTTAACGTTAGATTAAGAGAATAATTCTCTCGAATAATTCTTTTTCAATCTTTTTAAAATAATTATCCTGTCGCCGGTAAGATCCTCAATTACTCGAAACGACGTAAATGTTGATATAAAACGGGCTATTTATCGCAGATTTTGAATTGCTTTATGAGGAGAGACTTTTACGAGTAGAAAATAAAAAAGAACGTTTTATTTCTCATTTTAAATAAACACTTATTCATTCAAGAATCATTAAAATATATATATATATGTATATACATACGCTTTTTCATTTAATATTAGATTAAAACAATAATTTCTCGAATAATTCTTTTTCAATCTTTTTAAAATAATTACGAACTGAATTCATTCTTTCTCTTTCTTTTTCTCTGCTAAAATTACGTATATGTTGATATAAAATAATTTGTTGCAGATTACGAATTGTTTTACGAGAAAAGATCCTTTATCCTTCACGAAATTATATTATACTTTGAAATAAAAATCTCTGATCTACCACCGTTTACTCAAAATAATAATTCTTTTCAATCTCCTTAAAACAACCGCGAACGCATGATCTCTACGTATCTATCCTCTCGCTTCGACTTGTTCTCAAACTACTCAACGCGAGGACGCGGTTTCGTCCTCGTATCGCGAATAACGCGAATAACTCGATTGGGCCGGATTATCACAATCACGTCGCGATAGTTGTCTTCTTAATGAAGCGTCGGTTCGTCGATGCAATTATTTTATGCGAGCCCAGCATTGGGTGTTCGCGATCAATCAACCCTCTCTCCTTTCGAATTCTCCGCGCTCCGTTTATACGAGTCTCTGCCCACTCGGCTCTCCGACACTCGACGATGCGCGCGCATCATGTTGGATTGGCCCGTGGTGAAACTGCCGCCGGTAAACACTCAATTAATATATATATATATATATATATATATTATACGTATATATATATATATATATATGTGTGTCCCTTTGCTGGACGCAAGATTAATCGCGTTACGAATAAATTTCCAGGGGAAAGGTGGGGGAAGGAACGAACGGTCGTCTTGCGTAACCAAGGAGATTATCTCGAGCGTGCGATCCACGATGCTCGTTTTCTTTATTCGCGTGGACGCAGAGAGAAAGAGAGAGAGAGAGAGAAAGAGGAGAAAAATAAAATTTCTATGCGAGAGCATCCGTAAATGATGACTAACGTGTACGTTATTTTAAGCGTTATTTATCGCGATTGTAAATCTGGGAGATAACCGATGCCGTGTAAATAGCAGGTTTCGGATTTTTGAATATCGGTATATAATTTATAATCGATGCGATTATAATTGTCAAGGGTATTTTATTTTATTTTATTTTATTTTATTTTATTTCTCTTTGGTTGGAACGTTTGCGCTTGGTTATTGCTCATGGAAATATGATTTTTTTTTTTAAATTTATTTTCTAACAAATAATGTTAGAATTGCGTAGAATTATCGCGTAGAATTTATTTTAACAATCGCGTCGCGTTATTTTGCCAACGTATCGCTAATGAGAGAGAGATAGGGATAAAGGAAATGGAATATGATCCTCTAGAGGCCCCCGAAAGCGTTGCCTTTACCCTTTCGACCGTAATATATCGATATCAAAGATATACCGATATCGGTGTATCGCCTAAATTAGCAGAGATAATTAAATAATAATCTAAAATTATATTCTACGTAAAATATCTATTTTTAATATCTGCCCCGATTATTTATTTATCGCAAAGATAACACTTGTTTTAATCACAGAGAGAAGCAGAGAACTTCTGTATTAAAATTCAAAATTAGATCGTATATAATCGAAAAATATTACATTTTAATTTTTTAGAAAAAAATTTTAAGAAAAATGGAATTTTGTATACCGTTGAAATTATATATGAAATATTTCGATAATTCATATCAATTGGATTCTAAATTCAAAAAAAAAAAAAAAATTGCAATTCGAAAATAATTAAAAAATATTATTTTGATTCTTTAGAAATCAAGAAAAATAAATCTTCTCCTAATATTTCGATACGAGTTCACATCGATTCAATTCGAAAATAATTGAAAGAAATACTAATACTTTAAAAATCAACAGAAAAGTAGACTTTTCCCCTAATATTTTAATTCTACCCTTTAAAAATCGAGAATAACTGCCTGCGCTCGAAATTTTGATTTCATTCGAAAATTCACTTTCCATTGATTTCCGAAAACCGGAAAATGACGAACCGGGCGAAAAGAAATTCTGTAACTAATCGAGATTCCGTTTCCATTTCCAGGCGTGTACACCGTCCAGGGCCACGGGATCCACAGCCACGAGATAGCGATACCCCGAAAAGTGAGCGAGCGAGGCGTGCTTATTTCGCACAACGTGACCCATCACCATCACGAGGATGGGCCAGTGGTTCACTATCGATTATCGGTAGCCGGTAACGAGTACCACATCGAGCTGGCCGCCGTGGAAAAGTTCATCGGGCCTGGTCTCGTCGTCGAAAGGCGGAAACGAGACGTGCACGTGCGCGCCAGGCCAAAAAATAGCTCGAGCAAGTGCCATTATCGGGGTTTCATTCGGGGACATGCCAATTCCCGGGTCGCCTTGTCCGCCTGCGACGGTTTGGTGAGTTTTACCCCCCTCCCTCCTTTCCCCCACTTTATTCTCCCTCCTCCCACCTCGGTCTCTCTCGCTTACCTTGCGCCATCGATCGATCGATCGGATCAGCGTCTCTCCATTTTTCTCGACAAACGTCTCTTTGACGATTGAGAGAAATTATGTTGAATTCGCGCGACGAGAAAAGATCGTAGGATCGATCGACGTTTCTTTAGATTGGCGTTTCACAAGCTCGAGAGGCGAGTTACGTTTAATTTAATTTAACGAGAGAAAATAAAAAAAATTATTGTCGATAATTTATAACGGTTTAAATTGGAACAGGTGTTTCCAGATCCGTCGTGAAATTGAAATTTAAATGCTTCTTTAATAAATTTGTAATAATAATATTTCTCGATTCTATCGTAACGCGACCCGAACAGTTTATCGATCGGTTCTCTGCTCATATAATATTTGGGTATTTGGTTCAATCTGTTCAATGTTTAAAAGAAGGAGTAAAAATTTTAAGAGTTTCGATGTATATAACTTTATATTGAAACGATAATTTTTTTTATAAATTTGGAAACGAATTTTATCAACTTTTAGTGATCGGCGAGTGATTTAGTTATCTCGAATTAATAAAAGTATCGATTTGTAGATAAGGTTCCTCGGATTGTTATTTCTTCATTAAGAAACGTATAAGATCATTTCACTTTATATATGCGCAAAGTTATTTCGAGTTCGAGAAAAAAAGTGAGAAAATAGATTAATGAATTGAATCGATTCAATTTTTAAATTTACCACGATGATGATAGAAAAAAAAAGAAAAGTGAGAATAAGAGAGGCGATTATTAAAGATTTTACGTTATAAATATTCGAGTTATAAAGGGTAAGACGGTAAATCGTCGATGAACAAAGAATTCTCTTAAGTAGAACGGGGTAACGAAAAATACCGCTGGCGGCGGCTGATACATCGTACGGATCCACTACTTGAACTTTCATATCGACCCAGATACGTTGCACGCTCGCAGCATCGACAAAATTTGAAATGAAGTTTCACTTTGTTATTCGATTATTATATATCACTCGTTATTTTTTCTATTTTTTTTTTTGTGTTATTAACGTATTAAATATTATCCACGATATGGCAAATGAAAAATATTGAATAAAAAAAAATTGTATCAAAAAAGTGTTATAGCAAGTTCAGCGCATTTTTTTCATTAAGAAACAATACGCATGCGCGTGCGTTTCTCTTCCCCGCCAACCCAAGCCACGGTTTATATTTAAGAGTTTACGTATATACTTGATTACACTGTTGCTAAGTAAAGAAAATACACAGCGAATGAATAACACGTAACGTATACACTCGCAGAGGATAACCCTCAGTTAATAAGATTTAGTTTTTTTAACTTTCTCGTGAATCCGAGCGACACGCTATTTTCCTTAAAAAAATCTATGCCAAAATTCCATTTCCTCTCTAATAATATCGTACTTTATTTCAATTATTTATTAATTATTTTGCAAATATTTTTATCCTCGCATTATTTAAAAATCCGTCGACGATTTTTTTGAAAATATTCGACTACCTCGAAACAAAATTCATATAATATACACATCTGAATAGATTAATTTATTCTCTGAAAAGCGATTCGATTCCTCCAACTGTTGCCTAAAACGAATTATGGCGATCTTCCATTGGCGTCCCCCTCTCTTTTCCCACTTGTGAAACACCGTGTTCCAATTGCTCGTATCCAGACGCTTGAAGCGCCCTCACAGCGAACTTCGCGGATTCGCTGACGCTCGGTGAAATTACGTTTCTAAGTCGGCCAATCGAAGGGCCGAAAAATGCCGAAATTCACGAAATACGAACATGCACATCTACTATTCTCAACATTCGTGCTCCTAGTAGAGGAACTGTGCGCGCTCGAGAAACTCGAGCACAAGAGTGGAAGAGGAGGGGGAAGAGTTAGAATCGTAATAAAAGAAGAAAGAACAAGTGGAAAGAAAGAGAGAGAGGATACGGTTGGATGAGGTTAAGACCGTTAATACTTTTCGTCTGGAATTTGCGCGAGTGAGAGGGAAGAGGAAGGAAGAAAAGGAGAAAGAACATTGGTAGGGTCGTTATAACGATAATTCAGAAAGGAAAAGGATGCGAGGAGAAAAGAAACGTTTGAAGCAATAATAGAAAAGAAAGGAGGGAGGAGAAGAAAAGTAAACATTGGTAAACAAGCGTGCACTGCTTAGAGTTGGTTGCGATAATTCAGACGGAAGAGTGAAGAAAAATAGAAATACGCGCGGTGTGATCGTACGCAAGAGTGGTTGCAATAATGCAAAGAAAAAGGAGAAAAAAGAAACGCGTATGAATAGTACTGTATTGATGCGAAGGATCGAGAAGAAAAGGGATACATGCGGCAAAAAACGTAACACGAAAGAGGGGAAAGTTGAACATTCTGAAATAATCGCATTAATACAGAAAGAAGGAAAGAAGGAAAGAAAAGGCACGGAGGTGGTATCGAGGTGGAGAGTGTGAAATGGGGAGAACAATGGAAAAAGGCGAAGAGCGGAGGAGGAATATAAGGAGAGGAGAGAGAGAGAGAGAGAGAAAGGGAGATGGCACGATGCATGCATCGGCGCAATTTGCTCCCAGCTTCCAGATAATGATTTAATTTGCCATACCTTGGCAGATTTATGACGGCGCACCTTCGACCAAGCACCGTCTACCTGTGAGAGAGCACGCCTATTCTCCTGTGCGTCACCTCGTGAACGTAATCAGTTTCCAGGCAAGTTCGAATACGGGCGTTTATGTCGGAATAAATCTAGAATCCTCGGGATTGCACCGTATTCTTCTTTCGGGTTATTACTGAAATTCCGTGATATTTATTTGACTCTTGGAAATTCCGTTGAGAATTGAATACGATTTTACGATTCTTTTTTTTTTTCATAATTATGCGAAAACACTTTCTCAATCGAATAATTAATAGATCACTTTTCGAAATTTAAAAATATACAGATATAATTCGAACGTGAAAACGTGTAAATTATTCCTCGATCTTTTCCACACTTTTTTTTACACTCGTACAAAAAATCCATTTTCACCGAATCAAAATTAAACTCCAACGATTGCACTCGTGAAAACTACCGGAAACAACATCTAATCAAACGGTTATTTCGCGTCCGCCGCCCTCTCAAAGAGATTCAAACCCGGGAACATTGTTCGCCCGTACAAGCCTCTCCCCCCTCCCCTCCGCTTTGATCCCAATATCATCGACCTATCCAATAAACGTAATGCCGGGCTTTGAAATGTCCGTGTAAGCCACTCAACGTAACAAAGGGATCACGGGGCACGGCATCTTGCGGGGACAGCGGTGGAAAAGGGTGGATCGGGATGTCAAATTCAATTCTAACTCTGTAAGCGGTCGAAACCGATGGCGGTGTTGTACCGTACGAATTAATCCCCCGTATAATACCGTTGTACGAGCGCGTCCCTGAAATTACCCGAACGTTACGTATCCGTGCCGCCAATTACGCTCTCGCGCGCCCTCTGCAACTCTCGAAACGATTGCTTCATTTACGTGTCGCGTAAATAAGCGTTTGCTTCCCACCAGAGGGCAGGTCCGCGGTCCACGGATACGTCGATGGCCGAAAATTACATTCGAGAATGCGTTGATCGCGCGAGAATCGGGCAAACAAATTCCGACAGTTTCGTGGAAGGTTTATCGTTGGCGAATTAATATCGTCGGGGATAATTGTAATTTCGCAGTCGTGGCGATCGTTGGAGAATTTACATAGGAAGGAATTCGAGATCGATGCTTGCACATCGAGAGATTTAGCGTTTAGAGAAAAAGAGATGTGAAAAGATTGTGTTATTTATCGTTGTGTTCAAATAATTGTGATTTCACATAATCATGGTGTTGTCATAGGTTATGATTTGTCTTAGTTTCTCAAGGAGATCTGAAAAAACTCTGAGTGAATTCCCATCGAGAAAATTCATAAAAGTTAGGTTATGATTTGTTTTTGTTTTTCGAAGAGAAAAATTTCTTTTTGAAAAGATTGATTTCATAATCATAGTAATTGTTAGAAGAATTAATGAAAATTAGGTTATGATTTGTGTTAATTTTTCAAGAAGATTTGAAAAGGTTCTGAGTTTAATTTATTATCGCATCTGATATTCACTAGTGTTGTGATTTCATAATCGTGATTGTTATTGGAATTTCCATCGAGAGAATTAATCTTGTTGTAATTTCATAATTTTTTTTCTCACTATTATGAATCTTAGTTTTTTCGAAGAGACTTAAAATGAGCTCTGAAAATTTTTGATAATCGTGATTGTTGGAATTTCAGAAAATTCTTGAGATTCTTAAAAATCGATATTTCATATTTTACCATTAAGAATTATTCTTCTTTATCATGGTGGTGGATTAACAAAATTCGTAGTTATTAATTTTTGAAGAAATTTTTAAAATAATTTGAATTCTGACGAAATCAGTTGAAAGCGATGACGAATCGGCGTCGTTGAGATCCACGACACTTTTAGAAGAAATTATCATCGAGCTAGAAGCACCATCTTACCTAGATTCATAGATTTGATTTCACAGTTGCAGAATTAGGAGTTAAATTTCGAGAGAAAAATACCCGATCAAGTCCCGGGAAGGAATGAAATACGGACGGTAAACGACATTTGTAAATTTTAATACCGAGGATGGAGAGTGGCTGTTTAAAAATTGAGGCCATGTTTTACGTCCACCGGCACGTGGGAGAACTTCTCCAACAACGATAATATTTCAACGAAAAAATTCATCTGGAGAAACAGCGGTAGGGAGCAAAAAGCAATTTTTCCGTTTTTAAGGATGCGATAAAATATTTTCGGTAAATATAACGCCAGGTAATTCGTATCGTTAACCATGCTTTAACTATGCGATTCCTTCCATTAATTTTTCCAGAAACGGGAAATTTATAACGTAACGAGTAACCACGACGGACGTTTTCGTAATAACAGAATGAACAAAAGTTTATCTCGTATAATTTTAAGATTGAAAAAAAGAAAAACGATCGAGAAAATTCATGAAAGTGAGGTTATGTTTCGTCTTAATTTTTCGAGGAGATCTGAAGAAACTTCGAATGTAATTATTATTGTTATGTTTTTTATTATTATTTTTTATTATTGTTTCTTATTATTATATTATTATGTAATTTATTATTGTTATGTTCAATATACGATAATATTGTGGTTTCATAATCGTAGCAATCATTGAAATTTCCATAAAAAGAGAATTAAAATTAGGTTAGGTTTTGTCTTAATTTTTCGAGGAGATCTGAAAAAACTTCGAATGTAATTTATTATTGTTATATTCAATATAGTATTGTGGTTTTATAATTATTGAAATTTCCATAAGGAGAGAATTAAAATTAAGTTATAATTTGTCTTAATTTTTCGAGGAGATATGAAAAAATTCTAATTTTCATAATCATAGCCTAACTTGTTCGAAGAATTAATATACCGATTGTCGGTAATATTAAAAACGATGTTAAATATTATCAAACTCGCGTATACGGAATCCTATATCGATATATTAATCTTAAACGCGTTCAAACCTCTCAACAATTCATTATATCGAAACAAATATGTATTTCGTTAAAACTCCGAAGCTAATTAACGTCAAATTATCGATAGACTCTTCCAAAACCTAATTAAATCTCTATTTCAAACTTCGAATCGATAAAGCAATTATCAAGGCACAATCAACAATCGATCTAATTTTCAAGCGCGCCAACTTTGACCATTAAAAATCGAAATTCTGTTCGATCTGCAACAATCAACTTCGACACGAAGAAAAATAATAAATAATAAATCTTAGGCGATCTCGTGATAGATAATCGTCAATAAGCGTCAATCCAGTGTTTTACGAAAACATAATCCCAATCCTTAAATCCGAAATTAATCGTAAATTGCTTGAGCGAATCTCTCTCTCTCTCTCTCTCTCTCTCTCTCTGTCTGCTCAAAGGCATATTCGCGGGTCGTTCGAACGCCTCTGTTCCGTCAATTTTATGGTGTAATAAAACCGGATATCGCACGCACGAGAAAATATACGCGTAACAGCGGGAGAAACATGGTTAATGCGAATATATATATATATGTATACATAAACGATCGCACGTGGGCACGTCCGACGGCTTCAAGGAGAAATTAGCAACAAAGTGTGCCGCCACTGTTTCTACAAGGATCTGTGCTAATTTTTTCTTTCTTTTTTTTTTTTTTTTTCTTTTCACCGCACCTGTTGTCTTCCCTTCGAATCGTATTTAATTTAATCTAGGCGTATTCCGAGTCTCGTTTTCGATGATTGTATATAAAAATCGGTTATATACAAATTTTATTTATTATTTAATTTTATTTATTATTAAATAATTAGGAACGTTTATAATTCTAAGATTTAACGTTTGATCTTCGAATTCGATAATTGATTTTGATTTTTGATTTTGGTATTTTGATGATCGAGATTTTATTGGGATTTAGATTGGATTAAAATTGAAGTCTTCTAGAGATTTAGATTATTTTTATAATCTTATAATTGAAGTTTTCTCAAGATTTAGATTATTCTTATAATCTTATAATTTAATTTACTTGTTATTTAATTATTCCAAAGCAGAGAATTCAGTGATGATTCGATACCATTCCAAACATTTTTTTTAATTCTCCTCTTTAAGATTATGATGAATCTTAAAATTGAAATTTTTAAAAAATTTTTTCTTCCATATTCAAATCATTCTAATTTACTTGTTTAATATATTCGAATTCGATGATAATTCATTATGAACGAATATTTCATTTTTCTAATTATTCTCTATTCTAAGAATTCACATTTCGCAATTTTTAAAACGGACGTGATCAAAATTCCATTCATCCTTCTCCAAATATCGAAATTTAATTTTCACGAATCCATCAAATATCTCTAGGCCGAAAATACTTCAATATTCCGATATAATACTCAATGATACATTTCTATGGCCTTCAATCCACGGCCAATTTTGATATTCGATATTAAATCCAAGCTGATAAAAGTAACGCATCGTATGGATCTCTAATCACGACGAGGACAGACGAATAATCATATATATATATCAAAGCAAAATTCGGTGAATTCACGATGGCCGTGGACGCGTGTAATTTCCTCGCCTGCGATTTAATTCGACAAGTCGCAATTCGATCGATGCGCCACGAAGCCAACAGGAATCCAACCAATTAATTAACCCTCGCGATGTGGGCTTGTAACGGACTTGCGAGAAGTGGAGAAGGTGGTTCAAAAATTTAATCTTTAATCCATCGAATGAATTATCTTCGAAGAAAATTGTTTCGATCGATATCGAATTTGCATGGGTGAACAATTTTAAAATATTCCGAGAATTGTATTTTTATAATCAATTATAAAATATATTATAAGTCTAAGAAATATTAAAAATATTCCCAATCTAATTTATAATTATTCTACCATATTAAATTCTCGTAACTTGTCAAGATAATATTCGAAGTATATATATAAGTATATATATTCATTTGCAATTTCAAATTTCCCTCCCCTTTTCGATTCCTCTTATATTTAAAAAAAAAAAAAAATAATCGCGGAGGAATATTCAAAAGATGCCATATCGCTCAACCTACTTCCAACGCAACAAATACGCAGAGCAACGTTATCAAGAAGCAACGAGCCAGACACGCGAGACCGTAGCGCCTCCTTCGCTCCCTCTCTCTCTTTCTCACTCTGCGAAGAAATAGTAAGGACAATTCGTTGCGGGCGAAAGAAGAGGAGAAGGAGGAGGAGGGGAGGGGAGAAAAAGCTGGCAGGTAGCTATCTAACCGCTACCGAAAGGTGTGGCCCCTTTTATCTCCCCCCCCCCTCCCCTCCGCCTCTTTACGTTATCTCGAATCGCACGAAGTCCTCGGCCGTATCGTCGTCCGAGGATCAAGGATACAACAACCGCGGGACGTGTCTATTAAATTTCCAGGAACGATCGCGAGCTACGATAGGCCCGGTCACGTCGGCTGCGAAATGCCTCTTGGACATGCATCTTCTCGCGTGAGATGCCTTGAACAAATCGCGCCTACAAGATGGCGTACAACACAACACTCGTTGTTGCGTTAGTTAATTCCGAAGTAAATAATGGGAATGTTCCTTTGAAAAATAACGTGGATTTCCATCTCCCTTCGATTCCTCTGAAAAGATATAGGGGAGGGAGTGGGGGAAGAGAGAGAGAGAGAGAGAGAGAGAGAGAGAGCTCGACACGGATTTATCCTTCGACTGGAAAAATGCTAATTTTATCGGCTTCTTTCCTCGAATCCTCCACTACTCTAGGGATCTAAATTTGCTGTAAAGAGCAAAGCACATCAAAGCGAGGTAATTTGTGGAATTTATTTATTTTTTTTTTTGATCGGTGGAATATTTTTAGACGTCTCTACGTCATTATAAAATAGAATTATTTTTGGTTTCGATGACACAATAAACTCGAGATCGCGTACGAAAACACTTGTCACTATTATTAATCTTGAAAAATATTCGGAACGAATCGTATGTATCTCCGTTACAAAGAAGAAATTCATTTAGAAATCATTGTATCGGATTGATCCTTCAAGGAGTTAAAATTAATTCAAGGAAGAATTATTCAACAGCTATCCCCAAGCTGGAATATCGTTACAAGTTATCCTGTTGACTCGTCAATTGAAAGAGAAGAAAAACTACGTACAACGTTGCGCTTATAAATCCGTTCTAATAAACGACCAAGATTATTTATGACTCTGTTATGCGATAACGAGATATCCAACCACGGAATCGTCTCGAGAATCCATGTTAATTCAATTCTCTTGAATTTTTAACGAAAAGAAAATCTACGAAACGTGAAATTGGTAGTACTGTGAAATTCTTATATTATCTCTAGTAATATTTCTTTCATAAATCACAATTAGATTCATCGAGTGAAATTTTTATAAATTAATATTTTTATCATGATACAAGTTAGATGTTTTCTTTTTGCGAAAAATTCTAAATTTTCTTGCTAGTAAAATATATTATATTTTTAGAAATTAAATCTTGATAAACTTTTCATCACAACTTGAAGAAATTAATCACTGATCAATTGAAATTCTACATTTCGCTTATTTTGTGTCACATTTTTATATACGATTTAATTTCCCATAAATCACAATCTCATAATTTATATTATCTATACTTATGCTACTATAATTCCTATACAATATGTATACTTATACTTTTAGTTATACCGTATTTATCAAAGTATAAATCTACATTTCTCCACATTTTCCCACAAATGCATGCATAATCTACTCATGGTCGGACAATAATTCTTATGCAACTTTTAATCCAACTCTTGCTTATAGCTCTTTACTGTACACGCATTAAATATACACATTTCGATAAATCGCAATCTACACATTACTGTCTCTACAAATTTATTACATTCCTACTGTATCTACTTATCTATTAAATAATTATAAAAATACATTTACATACCTTTCAATTTTCTATAAATCCACAATCTAATTTACGGCCACATAACCTCAGCTTCTTCGATTCTCATCTTGCAAGAAAAGAGGAGTTAATTGCGAGACAGAGAAGACGGGAGAAGTTTTCCAACCTGTGTATAACTTAACACCGATACGAGTACCGGGATTACGCCCTTCTGTCCTGGCAGAACTTATTAACGAGACGATAAATTATTCGAAATGTCAATTGCGCGATATCGTTCGCGTCGGGTACTAATCGCGGCAAGGATCGTGAATGACGTCACGCAGCGATCGCTCGTGTCCCTCTTGCGCATGTCTCCCAGCCGAAGACAAGACGAATTAACCACGCAAGCATGGGTGTGTACACTTGTCGCAATGTGTTGTGCACAAGCCGATAGGTTAGGACCTCGAAGTTACCATCCATGATCCCTGAAGAAATTCCTTAATTACTTACCTTCTCACCGATTACACCAAGAGTGTACAAAGTCATTCGAAGGCTCATTAATCATTATTAATCGACGTGGCTCGATCATTTTCTTTCGATTATTAAGTCATAGATCATCGTGGATGAAGTTTTAATATTTTAATTCGTCGGAGGTGGAATGTAAGTAAGCGCGTGCAAATCGATAATATCAATAATATTTTTATGTGATTTGGTATTTTTGATTTCTCTTTATTTTTCTGATACGTATGATCAATGATATTGTCAATATCGATTGTTATTGATTTTTTCGAGACCAAATGCAACCCTAATACCTATTGTCGATAATTATTGATTTTTTCCATACGAGGCTACATACGTTCAATAATATTGTCAATAATTATCGATATTGGATTATCGATATTATTGAACGGATGTGGTTCTCTTAATATTTGCTAATCCATCTGACTACCGTACTCATAATTCACTTTTATACTCCGATGACCGTGTTTGTATATTCAAATGAGTTTACAATGTTACGAAATTAACGGATTATTTGCTTGAGCGATACGTGTTAGTGTTTCGCTTTATTTAAACGTGATCGAGTAAATATCTGAATATCGAATTTCTTATTCTATGTAAATACACGTAATTCGAAAATATTAAATAAATAAGATTTATATCTTAATCTTTACATCTTAATTAAATGAATTTGACACGTAAAAATAAAATCAGGTACTGAACCTTCGTGTTTTACAGACAATTCCAGGGAAATCGATAAACGGCGTGGAGACTTTTCCATCACATTATTCCCCCGCGAGGTATATAAATTCTGTCTTTCCCTTCGTTACACGCGTTTCCTGTCAAGTAACAGGGCAGATACAACAACGTGATCGGGGCCGGTGAATAACGACTCCTTTTATTTCATCCGCGATAGTAATCGGTCCATTGAACGGCCATGGAACGTATAACGCCTTGATCACGAGAGTTCGAGGAATCCAGTAGAGTTGGAAGGCGGATGGAGCTCGCCTCGTAACGAGATCAAGGAATCCGTTGCCGCGGCACGTGTTGCACGAGTTGCATCGATCGGCCCGCGTGTTTTCCGCGTTTTTTCGCATCGAGAAAAATCGTTCGCTTTACGTTGGCGGGCCGACCGTTGTCGACTGTGAAGGTGGCCGATACGGATTTACGAGCCTGGCAGGTGTAAAGTAAAACGGCGTGACGATCGATTTTCCCTGATATTCGTACTTGGCCGATAAAACAGAAATACCATGGAATAACGTATATCGGAAAAAGGGATCGAAACCAGGCTTATATTCAGGGCAGAAAAATTGATTTTTTTTTTTTTTTGAGAAACTGAACTAAAGATTTTTTTTAAATAAATAATAATCGATTTCTCGATTATTAAATTTCGCTCGCCTGATAATTATTAACGATAAATTTATTTTCAAACAATATTATTATTTCAATTAAATTCCCGATCGAAACATCGATTCACTCAACGTGTAATGATGCACAGAGAGGAGGGGGGGCACGATATTTTTTTCACAAGATGAGAGAGTTTACCGACTCATTACCGTAATTAATTACGCGATCGATCAATCATACGATGACATTAAAAATGGACAACATCGATGATTAACAGAATGATCGATATACCCATTGAACTTAATCTTTGACGAAACACACGAGAGTTAACGTTCTCAAAAAAAAAAAAAAAAAAGAAAGAAAGAAAAGAAGAGAGATTAAAACAACCATTTCCCCGAATCTTCATCCCCCCTCCTCCACGCCTTTTAAGCGTGAAGAGAGAGAGAGAAAAAAGAGAAGAAAAATCGATGTTCCCTTTAGCAGTGGCGGAACTTGGTGATTTCTTGATAAAAGGCATGCGAGAGTTCGTATTCCTTGGGGAGGGTGGCTTTTACAAGGTGGATGCATCTGCTCGAGCCGAGAGAAGAATGGCCGGCACAAAGGGAATGGGAAAGGGGTGAGGCGAGGGGGGAGGGGCGGCGAGAGCGGCGAGAAATCGATGGCGAACGAAAGGAAGGAAGAAGGTGAAGGGGGCAAGAATCTCGATGATGATAAATGCTTCCTGCGGTGGAACGTGATTTATGCCGTCATTAGAATAGTCGCCACGAACCACCCGTATGTGTGTGTGGGTGGTGCATAATGATGGCTACTACCACCACACGCGTGCTCCTCTCCTCCCGTATTGGCTTTCAACGAAAAAGAATCCCGATTGCACGGATCATTGGGACGAGCGTAACCACCGTACTCGTAAGACGCGTATACCATATACGATATGCTTTGCGATTCGCAAGCACGTTGAGAAACGTTGCTTTCGAGAATTTGAAGATTATTCTCCCGGGAAAATGTTGATCTATCGATTATTCGTTTCGTTGGTTTACAAAAGAAAAAAGAAAGAAATGAGAAAAGACGTAGAATCGAGATAAGATTTTTCAACGTTTTGATTGCCGACCACCGGCAGAGCGAGCCAATTATCCGTGTTTATTACAATTTCTAGCTATCTCGAGAAGTAGCCGGGAGGTGGCGCAGCGATCGACGCCAACCGTTCATCAACCGACAGTTTTTCCAACGTTGCGCCGTCGGTTCGATTAAAACGATCGATTATAACGCTAATTGCCGAAAGTAATAAGGACCACCCATCTGATAGCCAAGATCTGGTGAAATAGATACGCATTAATTGGACGGGAGGGGCCGTTTCCCCACTCTGATTACCTATTACCGATAATTATATGTTAACCACGTATATCGAGATCCGGGCCGGCACGTACGACGACCGCTCGAGAAACCTGTTCCCCTACAGCGGTGAACATTGAATCAAATTGCGTGCGCGTGCATGCGTGTACACCGACTGTATTCACGCCTCCTAACCTTTCGCTACCGGTTAGATCTACACTGTGAATAATTACAGTTTGGTTCGTAGTGGATGGATCGTGGGGGCCATTGCGGCCACCGGCGGAGCTTCCATAGATTTCGACGGTTCCTTCGATACAATTTTCGTTTCGGTCTGTTTGAAATGTTTCTTTCTCGTTTTTGTGATTCTTCGATGATTACAAAGAAGAATTATTGTATAAAATGGAATTTTAATGGAGAATCGAAATAAAAGATTTTAAAGTTGAATTCGGAAAAGATATGATGGATTTTTTTTATAATTCTGAGTGTATTTCCGTGATAAATTAATTACAATACGAATGTTATAATTCATAGTTAAATCTTCATGGATATTTTTAAGGAGCAACGAAGAATTGATTCTAATAAAATTTAAAATCCATGGAAATTTATTTGTAACAAAAATAACGATCTCCATCCTTCCCGTATTTTTACGTTAAGTTAATAATAATTTTCAATTTCAATTTTCAAGAATAAAAATATCCAACGGATACGAACTTATGCAAATTTTTCATAAATCGTATTTCCAATTTGTCATAAAATATTCGTCACGAAAATCTCGAATTTCTACTTCAAAATGATAGAAATAGAATTTCATTCCGTCATCTCCCAATTATCGGCTGCAAATCTGACGTGCAAATCCGATCAATTAACGAAGAACAAAGAAACAAAAAATGAAGAGATTTTCGATCGTTCGTTTAACGAGTTTATCTCGAAGCGACGACGCATCGACGCTTTTTTCCAATTCGAGACGAGCGAGTCACGAGCAAGGAATAGAGACGAAGAATCGGGATAGCGGCAACAATGCGATTGTTGTCTATGAGTGACGGGTTGACCTCGAGCAATTATGAAAATGGGTGCAAAACAAAGGAGGGATTGATGAGGAATTGCAAAGGTGACAAATTGCCAACATTATTGCTGTGGCGTAACACACTTTGCAAGCTGTGCCTTTGCCCAATCAAATTCAATTAGCTTTGACATTCGTTAGAGACTGTTCACGATTCAGCATGCTTGAACGACACGGAAAGGAATATCGCAGGGAGGAATAATATTAATTCGAAGATTGAGAATAATTAATAATTTTCGTTTCTATTTATCTTTGTATTATTCACATCGGTTTTGAATTAATTTTCATTAATGTTCTATTTGAATGAATCAAAATCATAATCTACTTCGCTTCGTATTAGAATTGTGTAAGTTTGGCAACAGTTTAGATTCATCCCAGTCTTACGAACAATCCTACTGTAAAAACTTTCTGCAGATCCCTTTATCTAATAGAGGCGCGTAGCCGAGAGTTAATAAACGTGAAAGACCGATTGTCGATTATCCACGGGATATAAATATATCGGTGAAATTTATCGGAGGGATTAATCATCTCGAATCCGTGGGTGCAACTTAATAATAAATTTCTTTGAAATTATCATTGCGCAACTGATAAATAACGTTCGAGTAACATGCTAGATACGTTGTAAAAAAAAAAGAAATTCACGATTTTCACGCTATTGTAACGTGGTAATTGGTATTGATTTGTCGATCGGCTGGACCGAATCGATCCCCCCTTTTATAGGCGAATACGGCCCCTGGGCCGGTGCTCGGCGCATTTTATGCCGTAAAAATTTATTACGCCATGAATACTGAATACAAATTATTATTGCTTATTAGCAACGCTTTGCATAATGGAGAACGGTGTAATTTATAAATTGTATTGCACCGGGGGTTTTTTAAACTGAACGAGGGGGAACTTTTGTTATAATTAATCAATAGTTTTTGTCGAGGAGGAGGAGGAGGAGGAGAAGGAGAAGGAGAAGTATATGTCGATAAGAGTTTCTAGTTTTTGGTTTTTTAAATGTTAATACTAATTCTTAATTATTGATATTTTTTAATATGTGTAAATAATTATTTGGGAAAATTTAAATTTTAATTTTTTTCCATCTTGATAACAATTATCATATTCGTGTTTTTTAATAATATTATAATTGTTATTGTTAAAGCAGATTAATTTTAATATTTGTACACTGTATTATCTATAATATATCAATAGTATAATTTTCAATAGTATTATATACAATTGTTATTGTTAAAGTAGATTCATTTTAATATTTTGTACACTGGATTATATATTTTTCCATCTTGATAACAATTATTATATTTTTCAATAGCATTACATACAATTGTTATTCTTAAATAAATTAATTTTAATATTTGTACACTGAATTATCTATAATATCTCAATAGTATTTTTCAATAGTATTACATACAATTTTAATATTTGTACACTATATTTTATTTTATCTATAATATCTCAATAGTATTTTTCAATAGTATTATATACAATTGTTAAAGTAGATTCATTTTAATATTTTGTACATTGGATTATCTATAATATCTCAATAATATTACATACAATTTTAATATTTGTGCATTGGATTATCTATAATATCTCAATACTTTTCAATAGTATTACATACAACTTTAATATTTGTGCATTGGATTATCTATAATATCTCAATAGTATTTTTCAATAGTATTACATACAATTGTTATTGTTGAAGCAGATTAATTTTAATATTTGTGTACTGAATTATCTATAATATCTCAATAGTATTACATACAATTTTAATATTTGTGCACTGGATTATCTGTAATATTTCAGTAGTATTTTTCAATAGCATTATATACAATTGTTATTGTTAAAGCAAGTTAATTTTAATATTTGTGCACTGAATTATCTATAATATCTCAATAGTATTTTTCAATAGTATTACATATAATTATTATTGTTAAAGTAGATTAATTTTAATATTTGCACACTAGGTTATCTATAATGTCTCAGTAGTATTTTTCAATTATATACAATTGTTATTATTAATATTCAAATGCAATCTATATCACGTTAAAACATTTTGTAAGAATATTGTTAACAATTCTATGATTTATACATGTAAATTATACGACATGCCTGATTATTTAATTTCACTAAATCATAGCCAAACAAACAATGCATGAAAAAAGAGCATTGACAATCAATTCCTCATTGTATTCAATAGAGAGACATAATCAAAGCGACTATTCTCAAGGCAAATTCAACTTTGATCATCACTTTTCAGCAGTCATTACAACGTGCAATGCATTATCGATCACGCTTATCAACCAAATTCAACCACTAATAGAAGTTAGATTAGGTGTGTGGACAGACACTTTAACGAGCCGGGATAAGCAAAATTTTAAGCTAAAGAGAAACTAAAGAGAAATAATGTTACTTTGGTAAATTACTTGAAATAATTTATTATTTAAGCATCGAATAAATAAATAACTATGAATAACCGAGTCAAAGATTTTAAACAATTAATTTTTTAAACAAAATGATTTTTTAAACAAAGATTTTATTTAAATAAAAAAAAATTACGTATCTTTATGAAACAACAATGAAAAAAAATCTTTATTCCTTATTTCTAAAATTATTTTCTTTTTCACCTTTACTTTTAATTATCTATTCATAAAAAAATCTTGAAATCATTTTTTCACTACAGTTAAAATGTTTACTTTTTGCTTAATTTCAAAAACAGGAAAATCTCTAGATCAAGTCTGGACTGTATAATGAATTGATTGAGAAATTGATTGATTTTTCACAAACACAGATTACAAAAAAACTAAAAAAGTGAAGATATATTATATATGTAACACAGATAATGAATTATATAGAAAAATAAGTAATATATTTTTAAAAAATAAAGAAAATAACTATTTCTTTCTCTTCATAAAGATACATCTTCTTTTACTTTTCATTTAAACGAGGTCCACTCCAACTAATAATAAATATTACTAATTTAAATAACTTTATACGAAATTTTATCTAATTTTCTTTAGTTAGCTTAGGCCAAAGCTCTTTCTTACTTAAACTTAAACTTGCGGCGGAAACGCGCAAAAAGGCGGAAAAGGCGTTTAAGCGTGGCCTCGCGATCTCGCGAACTGCGAGCATGGGCGTCGACAAGCGACAGCGGTGCGACCGCCCATCGATACACCTCGTTGGCCGGACAATAATAATTTATATACGCGGATCATGCCGCTAGATTGCACGCACAAGATAGAGACTTGCACGGCGTATTGCCAGTCGGGAATAATGACTACTCGGCGACCATTAACTAACCACAATCGAGCTGAACGCCAGTCCGTGCGTTATGCTAATCCCACCTTTGCTCCTTTGGCCTGCCTGCCTTCGTATCTGCCTTCCTGTCTTCTTTCTGTCCCGATTCGAACGATAGACAAACTGTTAAGTTATATCCACTGTGGATATATTTAATCATTTGTGCAAAACTTCTTTGAGGTAATTTTTGAAAATTAAGAAACAATTAGAATACTCACTTTTATTCTTCTGTGAAGATAAATTTTATGAATAGTGGTAATTACAATTTAAAATTTTAAATCATGATAAATTTATCATCATGATATTTTTATCAGAGTATAAACGTATCTGAAAGAATAAGAATTATTTAAAAAAATATATTTAAGTATAAAAGTATAGGAAAGTATTGGATCAAAACTTACCCAGATATTTTTGATTGGTTTAAATAAAATATTTGTTAGTATTTATAATTTTTTTTTTTGAATTTCATTCTTTATGGCGCGTACTTACTTTTCGTATTTATCTTGGGTTTCGAAACGAAGATATTACAGGAGCTTATTTCGAAATATCGACAATCGATCGATTCATTCTATATATATGTATTTTCCGCACAAGTTTTAGCAGATGAAACTTGTTACCGATGGCATATACGAGTATAACAATGATTGAGGTTGTCCCTTGATATCGACTCACGTAGCTCTCGAAACAAAAGCATCCTCTCTCTCTCCTGGGACATCGTGTAATATATTTCGAAGGAACCATATACTTCGATCCGTAATATTAATAGAACTGGCAAAATTGAATTTCCTGGTACGGATAAGAAACAATAAATGTATCAAACTTGAGACTTCTTAATACGTTACTATAGATTTTGATTTTATGATACGTACGAAATATCGTTTGTAGAGAAAGATTTGTTAAAATTATCATTTATAAGTAGTACGTTATTTTTACCAAATAAAATGTTGCAAATATCGATCTAAATTCTAGAAAAATAATATCCATACTCACAATTTTTTTTTTATAACTCTGCAAAATGATCAACAATCCTAGAAAAATGCAAGAGATTCCTGCACAACAGGTATTCCTGGAAACGGATAAAATTTTTAAACATTTTTTGTTTCATTTCCTGGAAATAAAAATAAATAACGTTAATATAAAAATAAATATTAAATAGTTAAATTTTTAATCGAATAAATTAAGTTGACATCGCTTTCACAGGCGGCCAATAACCTATAATTTTGCTAAGTAAATAAAAAAACTATTAAATAAAACTAAATAAATGTCATAATCATGAAATTAATCGCGCGACCAACTTCGATCGATCACTTTGTCATCCGAGCCAGTCGTCGTTTTTCTTATCCGACAAAAAATATTTTTCCGGCGTGAATTCCGATCATTTACGGAGAAGTCGACGAGCCAGTTTTCCTCGAGAATCTGATTCCTCGAAAGGGGGAGCCATGGAGTGAAGAGAAGGTAGAGAAGCCGCCGCTCGCTGCCTTAGATTCTCGCGTGTTCACGGCAATTAGAGGAAGGTGTGACAGATACGAAGAGGTTTTGCCGTGAAACGAGCAGGGAGGAAGGTGGAGAGCGTAACGCATGGCCAGCCATAAATTATCGACCGATGGTAGGAATTAATCGGATCCTAGGAATGGAAGACGAGGGGGGAAAGGGGAGCCATGTGCGCGCATTCATCGTTACGAGAGGAGCGGCTCGGTATACGTGGCATCCAAGCCGCCACGACCAATTAAATGAACAAAGACGTCTAAATGGGACCGCTAGATCGTCATAGAAATATATTTACTTGTGATTGGATGCATTCAGTTCCCGAACGGCCATAAGCCGGACACGAAATAACGAACGGCCGCAAGATCGCTCGATCGATAATGTCCTCATCCATTTCCATTCGCCGGTTCGAGCAACACCTCAGCCACGAATGAAATTACTTAATTTGCGCTCGGCCTGCCAACTGGCTCCCCCTGTCGCGTCCTCGGGATTCTGATCGTTTGTTATCGGGGAAGGCTCGAGTAATCTACGGTTATTTTAGATCGTCTTTACCATCGCCGCGTGGTGTGTGCGTGGTTAACTCGTTGAAACTATCGTTCAACTATCTCTTCGTTCTATCTATATTATTAAAAGCGAACTCGCGAATCTGACGTTCTGATCAAGAATTGCTTAACGTTGTATGTGCACAGTAGGTAAAATTATTTCGAAGATGATGAGGTTAGATAAATTAAGCATCCTTCAGGGATAAGTAAGATATATATTGGGATAAACCTAGATCAATATTGGATTAATCTTAGTCAAGTTTCGATACACAAATAAACGTGTATTGAATTCAAATTTGTTTAATTTCAGACATGACGTGATACGAACCTAACCTAAATCTAATCCATCGTAAACTATTCTAAACATGGCTGAAACGTAAAAAAATATCAGATTATACTTACAGAAAGAAATTATTTATAATGGAAATCTTGGTAAGATATTTCAAAAATACCAAAATCAATAAAGTGATTCTTATTCCAAACAATTATCGAGTGTAGCGAGTCATTGTCGTCGCAGTTATCCACATCGATATCGATAGTCCATTCCATTTTCTTCGATTGGAAAGATTCTGGTTCTAAAACCTTGTAAACTATGTAGACATTTATAGCCTGTAAGATTCCGATAGAGGATTCAATTTAAGACACGGGGAGCGTAACAATAAGACTCGATTAACTTGGCGCGAGAGGCGAAGACATCGGAGGTCGAAACGGAGCAATCGATTCTCTCGATAAGAGTACCGCAACCATGTTTCAATTCGAGATAAATCCGGATTAGCACGACGAGGTTAGTCGCGACGAGGAAGAGACGCGTTGAATCTTAAGGGGATAAGGTTTCGGTAAATATAACGCTTTGCCTGTTAACCGGTTCCATTCGTAAATTGCCGAGAGGATAGTGAATTTATACGGTTCACAATTTATGTTGATCCAACCGGCGTGCACCGTTCCGCGGACGTCAAATCGAAAAGTATCGAGTTTACAAATAAATTTAACGTCGTCCAACATCTAAGGAAAACGCTTTCACGGTAAATCTCGTCGTTTGAAAACTCAAACATCGTATCAACCTGCTAAACGTGTTGAGAATAACGCTGAAACTTTCTCTATTCAACTTCGAAGAACATTCCAAGACTTTATGAACGGTTGAAGAAATGGGTTAGAAAATTAAATTTTCTTTCAAAACCTAACCTCATCTGTCACTTCATCGTCCGACTTTGTACTTCGAATTAGAGTTGGAACTATCGATAAATATCGTTAATTCGATAATATTCGTTAAGATATTTAATAACAGGTAAAAATAATTATTTTTATTGATTTTTTAATATATTCAAAATGTCGTTAAGACATCAATGTAAAAACGAATGAACATTAAATGAACTATTATTCGATTAAATATACTTTTTCAATAAAATCTATTTTTATTGCAACTTATTATAGATTATATTTTTTACGTGTTATTATAATAATATACAAAAATTAATCATTTCGAAAATTAATTGAGAAACGTTTCTAGAATATTAAAGCATCCATGTAAAAATCTTAATGTATATAATAAATACAATAACAAAAAGAAAAGAGACGATCTATTTGATAATCTAAATTTACGTACGGAAATGAAAATTTTTTATCGCAACGAGAGACACGACTAGTAAAAATTTAACAAAATTCGACGAATAGACGCGTTTACACGCCCGTCAAGTATCGCCCGTCCATCTCGAATAATTTTTTTTTTTTCCCTTTCGGATTCGTGTCGGAATCGTTTTCTCCGAGTCGAGTCGAAAAGGCGGCCTGCTCGATCGGTAACGAAGCTCGATCTCGTATCGGGAATAAAGAGTGCCGATCGAAAAGAAAGGGAGAAAAATCGGGGCGGATCGTTAACCGTAAGCCGACGACAATGTTCGTGGCGTGGTTGAAACCACCATGGCAACAAATCACTCCTTATATAGCCGATCGGCGTTTCTGCGCGCCTAAGATGAAAAGAAACGGTGCAAAAAAAGGAAGAAAAGGCGGCCGCGCAAAGGTGGAGAAAAAGATGACGGCGAGGAGGGGGACGGCGGGTCGGAGGGGATGCGCGGAGAAGGAGTTGGAAGGAGTTGCGATGAGGTGGGGGGAGGGGGGATGGATTCAGCGCCGTAAGGCCCCATGCGGCGCTGAATCACGCTCGAACCTTTTTCACTTTCAGGTCCTTCAACGGCGCCCCCTTCGAAGGCTTACCTTTGTGAGGCTGGCGCCGTGATTTTTCACGGTCGCCGTCCGCCAATAGTCGAAACACGACCAACGGCTCGTTCCACCCGTATTTAAGACGTCTTTCGTCTGGATCGGCTTCCCTATTTCTTCTCCTCCTCCTTCCCCCCCCCCCTCCTCGAATCGAATTATTTCCAGACTATTTTTACGCTATCCACTGGGTTCACTGGCAGCTCCTGTTGGAATCTCGGTTTCGTTTCTCGAGATTCTCGGTATCGGCAGTGCCTCTCTTGGGACAAGTTGTGTGTATCGTCGTAAGTTAAAACTGCTTTCGCATCGAATTTACCGACCGGTGAAAATCGAGGATCTCGACGGGTTCTACGAGCGAGTGTTAATTTTAAGAAAGGGGGAGGGGTATATATCGGCGTATAAAATTTTATATAAAAATTTCGATGCGATACATAAAATTATTTTTAATTCGAAATAAATAAATAAATAAAAGTAAGTCTCGAAGATTTCGAAATTTTCGTAAAATTACGAAAATGCACATATGTTACTTTTTTTAATTTTAAAATATAAAAAGAATTGAAGCTCTATCATTTTCTTTATATTCTCTTAGATTCTCGCTCTCGTTATGAAATATATATTACGTGAAAAAAAAAAAAAAAGAAAGAAAAATCTAAAAGTTTTTCCTCTTAAATTTCGCCACGGAGACCGGCTGTCTGGCGAATTGGGGCAGGCGATAAACGGACGAGGGATTTTTTTTTTTCTTTTAATAAAAGAACGGAAGGACGCGTGAAAAACGAGGCGTGAAAGGATAAAGGAGAGAGAGAGCGGAAAGGCTAACGACTGGCCGGGGCCTCGAAATTCGGCTCGAGGTTGTCGAAGTTACGTTTCGTTGTAATGGCCGCGATAAAAGGGAACCAGATGAAAGAGGGCGATAGGAGGATCGAACGGGGGCGGGCGTAAAATGTGAATTACATCGAAATCGGACCGATGGGTGGCTCCGCCAATCAATTGCCAACTTGACAGCGGATGGCCA
The DNA here is from genome assembly GCF_003254395.2 of Apis mellifera. Classification (NCBI taxonomy): domain Eukaryota; kingdom Metazoa; phylum Arthropoda; class Insecta; order Hymenoptera; family Apidae; genus Apis; species Apis mellifera. Next base: position 14,539,428 of record NC_037643.1, on the reverse strand, counting down.
AATGCGATCGATGATCGAGCGAATGATTAATGACACGGCACAACTATAAACGCCGTAATCTACCATCGATTTACATTGTAACCGTTGCTTGTTTCGAAGGTGTTACGTTGCGACGCCGGACCCCTTTCGAAACGCTCTTTCGTCCCAAACTGGGCAATGCGACAAATAGAATTCCTTTCGAAATTGTGTGAGACAATTTCTTGATATTTTTTTTGTGATTAAATTATTCTTTGTAGCGAGGTAAAAATTCGACCAGTTGTTTTTTTAATTATATTTTATTACATTTTATTTTTTAATTTAATTTCTTTAATTATAGTTATTTTTATTATTTTTCCTTTTGAGTTTTGACACTCTTTCATAATAAATTAAATTGTGCAATGTTATGTATGGAGAAAGGAAGATTTAAAAAAATTTAAGAATTTGTAAAATAAGTTGATCAATGATATAATTATATATAAACAGTAAAAATTATAAATTGATAAAAAATTCGAAAATTTTTTTAAAAATTGTTTTAATCGGATTTGTTAATGTCGATGATTAAATTTCCTCGAAATTTTACAGTTTAAAACAGTTGTAAAGAAATATATAAAATTTTTTGCTACGAGATGTATTGTTTCATTTAAAACTTTCGTTGTAAAATGGATGGTTAACTACATTCATAATAATAATCTACATCCCCGTGTAGTTACAAGTTGTTCAATCGAGATAGAAGCACAGATTATTATTCGAGTAATTTTCACTTTAATGCGAAAAGTCTTTATAGTTGTAATTTCCGTTAACGATCGCTTTTTACGTAAATTTTATACGTAAAAGGAAATTTTTGTCATATATCGTGTTAAAAGTTGAAACGTAAACGTGATTTCGACACTTTGTGTTTTTATGAATTAAATATTATTCGGTATTATTAAATTATTAACAAATACAAAATTTTTTAAGCAGACAGAACAGAATGTTTATAAATATTCATGGAATAACTTGTATCCTCGTTATTCGAAACATGCAAATATGCGAGAATTCCATTATAAAATTATACAACTTATTGTTAATTGAATTTTAACATTGCAAACTTAACACTCCGTGTCCTTTAATTTTCATGAAAATTTTTTCACATTTAACGAAGATGATTGTGCATATTAAACAATTTTTTAAGTTTATGCAAATTGAAATTTTTATTAACACACAACTGAAAAAAGAAAAAATTGAATAAAGATCTGTTTTCTTTAAATATTTTAATTTTTATATCTCTCTGCATATCATCCGCGTTATTATTCATTTAAATTTTTCATAAACCATCTCCCAGTTTACACTTTTACTTTTTTTTTTGCTCTAAAAAATATAATTTTTATCCATTTTAGATTTTCAATCGTTAAAACCGTGCTCGTCCCTTTTTCTTTTTATATCATTTTCACAATACAAGTATTTCCCTTTGAACGTGTTAATAATAAAAAAAAAAAAAAAAAAAACAGAAATCAAAAATAATTCTCTCGATCATTTGGGAAAGAGTTCCTCTGAAAAGGAAAGTCCCAGTAGCGGAATATGCGTCCTCGCCTCTCGACGAATTCTAACGCGGCGCTATGTATAAGCGAATAATAATACACGGTCTCCCGGCAAAGTCAGAACAAAGACTCGATGTAACACGATAGTGGGTTTCGTGTTTCAGGCGGGCATGCTGCGCGGCGATCACGGCGAGTTCTGGTTGGAACCAGTCGCCCTGTCCCCGGAAGAAGAACGAGTCCGGTTGGAGGAAGAAAGGTTGGAAGACGCCGGCGCCGAGGGCCGTGGTGCCGCGGGCCTGTACCGGAACTCTGTGCTGGGCAGGCCGCATCTCGTGTTCCGTAGGTCCGTGGAGCAGCCGCAGCTCGAAATCGGCGCTGCAGGCCGTGCCAGACGGCGGCGGAAAAAGAAGAAAAAACTCGAGAGAAACTGTGGCACTCGCGGTGAGAATCCACCGACACCGTTCTCCCCTCTCCCCGCTCTCCCCGGCCTCCTCTCCTCCCCCACTTTCTTTTCGCTCCTAGCCTTTCCCCCTCTTTTCGTCTTCTCGTCCCCCTCCCTCCCCCTCCTCGATTCTTCTCGTCGGTTTCTGCGCCCGGCTCCCCGTTCGATCCTTGCTTTCCTTTTATCTCCCCTTTGGAAGGGGTGGGGGAATGGACGGAGAGGCGACTATTAGCGGTTATGTACGTCTGTCCGACTCTTTTTTTCCTCGTTCTACTCGAAACAAACTCGTCTCGAGAGTAGTTTAAGTTACTTTGTAAGTCTTCTTTCTTTCTTTCTTTCTTTTATCGTTGTTTCATTTAGAAGATGAGACTCGTTGGGTTAGGTAATGTATAATATTAATTTTGCGAGTAAGATCGAGTGTGATGTATCGCATGGAAAGTGAAATTAAATTTGTATCGTTTAATTGTCGATTTAAATTTTTCATTCTTGGATTCAATCAACTTCTCATAAGCGAAATTAATTGATTGCCAAAGAAGAATTCTCATTCTCGACACTTGTCGTGTTCGATCAAAGATATATACAGAGTTTAATTTTGACAGTATTTAATATGTCGTTAAAAGTATCGATTTTACATATATCTAAAGATTATTAAAAATTATTAATATATAAATAAAGGAACGCACAATCTTTTTTGCTACAATAGATTACAAAATATTTAGAATAATAATAATATTAAAGAAGTAAAGTTTATATCAAAATTACGCGAATCACGAAAGACTAGACAATTCAATAAGACAAGCGATAATTTAGTTAGGTTATAATTAGATCGATTCTCTCCGTTTATCCTTCCCAACTCGTTCTCTCTTCCCGTTTCTTTTCCCGATTTCTCCCGCTACGAACGTTTACGCGTTCAGGCCACGGGATAATTGGATACACGAGCTGCAAAGCGTGGGCGTGTCGACGTCGAACCTTATCTCCTTATCAATGAAATTGCTCCCGGGATAACGACAAATGTTAACGCGCCAGCCAATTTTTCCCCCTTCTGTTAATTACGCGGGCTCGCGTAATTAGAGGCCGTTTTAGCGTCCAGCTAAATACTCTCGCACCAGTTTCTAATTAGATACCGCTATTTTCAAATCTCGTGCCCTCCCGTTTACACGTGTCATATCTTAGAATCAAGAATTCTACCCACCTTCTTCTCTCTTGTGAATTTCGTCGTTCTTGTTTCGTGATAAATTTTTTTTTAATTTGAATAATTTAAATGAGCAAACTTTCTGATATTCTCAATGTTTATTGACAAGCTTCGAAGATTTAATAATTTACAGTGCAACGAGTGAGATGAGTTTATTGTAGTTTCGTAAAATTTTTTTTTTCCGATAATTGAAATTTAAAAAATTGTAACGACGTATTCGAAATCTTTTAATATCGAATTAGAGTTATATTAAATTCAATTATCCATCTACTTCATATATTTACAGCAAAATTTCCAATTTACCCGAGTTCGATCGATTTCGCCCTATGGCATTTTCGGTCCACAGGAAATTCTCTAATACAGGATAAATTAACCAAGACATGATATACGTATTTCTGTCATCGAAGAATCGATTGCAAATCCGGTAACAATATTAATATCTTCCGTTTTGTAATGAAGCGACATTTTCGTTAATTGTCAAGAGACGGAAAGGATTATAATTAATGATCGAAAATAGAAAGGAGGAAGAGGATAAAGAAAGGAACGAGATGAGACTCGATATCTTTTTTCTCTCTCCATCTTGTTTCCTATTCCTGTTTTCTCTCTCACCACGGCTCGTTCAATACAGCCCCTATTACGAGTATTTATACCGTCTACATATATAGTATAATTGAACGTGGGCGTGCAAAGTTTTGCGCTTTTACCTCTCTTTGTAACGATTCAAAAATTATGAATTGTAACATTATTTTTTTGATTTTTTTTATAAAAAAATTCGTATTCATCGTGAATCGCTTATTGATATTTTTCAAATTTTTTTGTGAGAAATTCACGAAATTCCGATTTCGTGTCTTTCACGTTTCGATTCGAATTTGTATTCTGTATATTTTTCATTCTAAATTGTAATTCTGATTCCAGCTCGATTATTCTTTCACGTGGAAATTGCAATTCGCGACAAATGACATCGCTTATAAAACTATTCGAATTTCGATCTCGTATATTTTCAAACGTACGAACGATGTACGCTGTACATATAAAATATTTTCCAATGTTATTCTCGAATAACCTTCTTCTTCTTCGCGCTCTTGTGTAAGTGTAAAAAAACGTTTACCATCCACTATTTACTGCTGAAAAGAAGTCTCGCGGGACGGCACAGGGGCAAGAGGGGTCGTTCGCTAGGGCCATTTATCCCCACCTCTCGCGCTTTGTTGACGTTCCTGACACCACACGCTACATAACAGTAGAAAAGGTCAGGAAATATTTTCGAAGCTATATAATTATTTCGATACGATATTAATATATCTATTCGTATATACGTATAATTATCATCTTAATCTACTCGAATTACATTTATAAATTAAAATTAACTCGTTACTAATCTTAATTAACCTTAGAAGAGAAATAAAAATTTTTCTATATTCGTATCGATACGATTAGAATTCTCACTTGGCCTAAGCCAATGTATCGAGCTTTAGATCGTAATTTTCGATATACGTGACAAATATTATGATAAAATAGGCGTTTCTTTCCACCAGTGAACAGAATTATGATAGCTTGTTAATTGAAAATTGAAATACAAGTTAAATAATGAACGTAGAAATATATATATCCGAGGAAATTGGAATCGCAATCTCACCATATCTCAACGGACTATGCGTCCAAACTTTGATTGCTCAAATTCAAACTAACTACAGACATGTATATATATATATATATATATATATATATATATATATATATATATATATATATATATAACGGTTCACGATCAATATGCGAGATCAAGTTGAATTTCTGATAAACTTAATCGATCGTGAATCGAACTCGGAAGAAACGACTCGATTGAATTTGTAAAAATTCACGGCTCGTGACCGTCTTACGCATTGCCTATTAAGCAACCGATGATTAAGCCACGTTTCGACGACGGATTGAAACGAGGAGATCGGTGGGGCCGAGTAGATAACCGGGCGATACGGTCGACGCGGGGGATAATCCAATTCGCCGCAAACCCGTAATTAAGCACAATGAATATCCATTTTGGCAAGACACGGCCGATCTATACGGAGGAGGAACCGAACGAAATCTTAATTGCACGCCTCTGCGATCGAGCAATCTGCATAAATTAAGGGACCAGGTCTTACGTGGCTGCCGCGTCTTACGTCTTTCTCGAGATAGAGTCGAGACACGTGGATAGCAATTTCGTACGGTGAATCACCGAGGAAGATCGATGAGGTTGCGCCGCCACGTCGTCCTCTTCCTCGACCAGGCATTTTTCCTTCCTTCCTTCCTTCCTTCCTTCCTTCCTTCCTTCCTTCCTTCCTGAAAAGATTAATCCTTCGATCGATAATTGCCAATTCGTTGCGATAATATTAGTAGCGGCGTGTCTTAATTTTCCTTATCTATTTTTTTTATTTCTAGGAACGAAACTAACATTCGCGTTCGTTCACATATTAATTCTATCTACGGAATGGAACCTCAAGTAACCATTCCTTTTATCAACCGACTCGAATATAATATAATACAATTATAAAATATTAAATAAAATTAAATAAAATTAAATAATAAAAATAATAAAATATTAAATATTAAATTATATAATATTAAATTATTAAATAAAATATTAAAATATTAAATATAATATAAATATAATATAATATAATATATATACTATAAATATAAATATTAAATATAATATAAATAAAATATTAAAAATATTAAACACGTGTGTAATAAAATTAAATAATAAAAATAATAAAATATTAAATATTAAATTATATAATATTAAATTATTAAATAAAATATTAAAATATTAAATATAATATAAATATAATATAATATAATATATATATAATATACTATAAATATAAATATTAAATATAATATAAATAAAATATTAAAAATATTAAACACGTGTGTAATAAAATTAAATAATAAAAATAATAAAATATTAAATATTAAATTATATAATATTAAATTATTAAATAAAATATTAAAATATTAAATATAATATAAATATAATATAATATAATATATATACTATAAATATAAATATTAAATATAATATAAATAAAATATTAAAAATATTAAACACGTGTTGTTTAATCCTCGTTCATGAATTTGTTCAATTTCACGCATTTTAAATCCTTCTTAAAGGGGAAGATCAGAGTCTCGAACATCAATCATTCGATCGACGTTCATCGATAATCCACCGCGTTGGGATCAAACCGCAACCGAACTCCCCTCCCCTCCCCTCCTCTCTCTCTCTCTCTCTCTCTCTCTCTCTCTCTCTCTCTCTCCAACGAAATTTCTAATCGAGCACGGGTTTCGCAGAGCCGAGACGTCTGACGGAAACGCGGCTCGAGTGGCAAACGCAGCCCGGGCTGGTGCAGGTTCAAGGGCGCGGGCGAAGGAAGCAGCATCAGGCGAGGCGGTGGCAGCGTTCCAAGAGATCGATCAGCAGGCCCCGTCACGTCGAGGCCCTAGTTGTCGCCGACACGACCATGATGGCTTTCCATCAGGACGGGGATGTCGAGACCTATCTGCTCACCATCATGAACATGGTTTCGTCCCTCTACCTGGACCCAACCATAGGGAATTTCATTAACGTCGTTGTGGTCAGGATCATCCTCGTCGAGGAGGACGACGCGGAAGTACGTGCGAATCACACCAATGACGATGTGCTCAATGCGGTTGTGTTCAACAACCCGCCGGCGCAACGGTGATCCTATCCGCCGTCGTGTTATCCGGTTTAATTAATTAAATAAAATATAGGAATATGTTGGAATTGATAATAAGTCGGCCTTGGCCGTGAGCTGATTTTATATTATATCACATACTGCGTCGTAAATTATAATGGGTTGTAATTGCGTGGAACAATTTTTTTTTTATTAGCGAGATGAAAATTGAAAAATCGTTGAAAAAGTAACTGGTTAAAAATCTCGAATAAAATTGCTTCGAGTAATTATTAATATATTAAACTTATATTAAAATGCTTGAATAATATTTATTCGTAGCTGTTATAATATTTGTAATTGCGTGGAATAATTTTTTTTTATTAGCAGGATAGCACTTTGAGTCGATAAGTTGAGAAAAACATTGAAAAAGTAACTTCAAATATTATTGAGATTATTTTTATTGAAATAATATTGGATAACATTTGTTCGTAACTATTATTTATTTCGTAATGGAGATGGAAGGAAATTTCGTAGCCCATTATGCTTTACGTACGCGCACAAATTTTCCAGTATAAAACACTTTTCTGACTAACTATATATATATCAAAGATAAAAATATTCAATCAGAAAAAAGATTCTTCTTTCTTTTAGACCAATAATATCTTTAACTTTGACTATTCTTTTTAATTGTTCAAAAGGGAAATTAATCTTTCGATTTTCAATGAATTCAGTTTCGAAACTAATTCTAATCGCTTGGCACGAAAAAAGCGCGAAACCGTTGTGTCGAGCATCGAGATCCGGCGGCACGTCTCGTACACTCGTAGCGTAGTGGACAAAGCGTTGGACTAGAGCGCGTATATATCTATATACACATAGTATATATATATATATATCTATGACACGTGGAGAGGGGACAAACGTCTGTTTGCAGCAAGGGCTCGACATCACGGTGAACGCGGACAGGACGCTGTACAATTTCTGCAAGTGGCAACAGAAATTGAACCCGGCCGACGACTCCCATCCGAATCACCACGATGTAGCGATTCTGGTGACGAGGGAGGATATATGCTCGAGGGCGAACACGCCGTGCAGCACTCTGGGAGTGGCCCACGTAGCCGGCATGTGCCAACCGGACCGTAGCTGCAGCGTCAACGAGGACAATGGGATCACGCTCGCGCACACCATCACCCACGAATTGGGGCACAAGTGAGTGGAAACGGATTTTTAACTGGGGAGGAAGGGGGAGGAAAGAAGGAGAAAACAATCCGTTTTCGAACGGATGTGTTTGGCCACTTCTTGATAGCGTGGATTTGATCCTCGAATTCGTGAAATTTGAAAAAAAAGAAAAGAAAAAAAAAAAATAGGATGGAATCTTCTTTATCTATGAAGTACTATGAAGTTTGACAAAATGTTCTCTCTGACAATAGTTTTCTTCTGACAATAGTAAATTGTCCAGTTTTTTAGAAGTCTATGCTTGAATTGAAATTAAAAAAAAAAAAGAGAAAGAGAGAGAAGAAAAAAAAGAAAAAGAATAGGATAGAACCTCGTTTATCTCGTACCATGAAATTCGACAATGTTCTCTCCGTTTGGATATTACTACCACTTTTATTCTCGAGCTTGCGAGATTTGAAAAAAAGGAAAAAAGAAAAAGAAGAAAAAATAGGATAGAATTTCGTATTTTTATCGTGAAGTTTAACAGTATTTTTTATAACGAGAAACTATTCTTTTTATTGCTCATCAAAATTCTCTTATCTCTATTGATCCAAAATATTGGACATTTTCCAAAAACGTTTTAAAAATTTAAATAACGCTGCAAGCATTAAAAAGTGTCGTCGAAACTTTTTGAGGTTAAAAAGTCGAAATCATTCCAAAGTTTTGGTCTTTTTCTTCTTTTACATTTTTATAATACGAGACGTAAGAAAATCTTGAATAAATCGTTTTTATTATATTAAATTTAACAAATTTTCTTTCATTACTAAATTCGTACAGAAATACATAGAACGAACATTAACTCGTTCTTATGAAACGAGATGCGAGACAAACGAGCTTCCACTATAGGCTAAAATTCCATAGGTGGGATGTCGCGGACAAACTTGTCCCTAAATTTCCAAGAAAATTTCCTAGGGAAAAGTAAGCGGTGGAAGTGAATTATCTTTGCGATGCTCGAGTATTACCCACTCCTGTAATCCAGAGAAATTTATCGCCCCTTTTTTATTAGATCCTTAGAAGCGCACTTAACCTGGCCAAGCTTCTTTTAGCCCCGTGGCAATTACCCCCAAACGTATTTCATATTTCTCGGTGACCAAGTATCCTCGATTTGCCTAACTTTTTACCAAGATAGCACGTTTTAACGTTATACCTTATTTGAATTTATCTTGGCCGGCTGATTTTTCCTTCTTATCTTCTCCTTACGATCCTTAAATCTAAACGAGACCAAGTGAAATTCACAAATTGAATATTTTTAATAATAATTTATCAAACTATTTAAAGATTAATATAGAAAATTAAGACTATTGTCAATTTTTAAAATATATTTATATATATATTGGATTATTCGGAAAGTAATTTCATTTCTTCACACGAGTGTCGCTACTTGAACGATTTATGCAGCCAACTTCATTCTAAACCGTGTTATATATTTTAAGAGTTGGCATGTATGGTTTATTTATAAGAAAAATTCATTTGATTCTACGCGGCTGTGTTTTTCGTGTGTAGTAACAAAAATGCAAACCTGAAAAGAGCATATTTTACTTATTTATTACCGAAAAGATAGAAATACTGTTCAGACAAGAAAAAAGTTATGTGAAGTCTATGAAGAAGGTGTATTAATAGTACGCTAGTGGTTAAAAGTGGTTTTCAAAATTTCGTTCCGACAATTTCGACATTAAAGATGTGTCATGTTCTGGAAATTTAGAAGCTGATGAAGACAAATGTGTACATATATATATACAATTTCTATCTATTCGAAGAGATTGTTAATTTTAAATCTGATTAAAATTATTCCCACGATTATTTCTCTCGTCGAATGAAAAATCAGGAAATAACGCCAAGATAATTGGTTATTGGAAATTGGTATCATTTGGAACTCGAGTCGAGATACGTTCGCGTGGCAGACAGTTTCGATCTCGGCGAGGTGATTCACGAGTTCGATTTCGTGTCCAGTTTCGGCATGTACCACGACACGGAAAAGATCGGGTGCAGCAAGAGGGACGGCGACACCTTGCACGTGATGACGCCGACTTTCGAGGTGGACACCATTGGCGTCGCATGGTCCAGATGCTCGAGAAGGGACATTACCAATTTTTTAGAGTAAGAAATTTAAGAATCTTAACCGGCGACAAGTAATTTCTCGATTTCGTAATTCGATAATTTACGCAAAATTTACGAACGTGCGCAATATAATAAAAATTACGAAAGGAGAGGAATATTTTTTGAAAGAAGAAACTCTTTTTTCTTCTACAGTCAAGGAAAGGGCGAGTGTCTGGAGGATGAGCCGGCGGATAACGATTACTCGTATCCAGATTTACCACCTGGGGCAATGTATAACGCGGAACACCAGTGCAGACTTCAGTTCGGTGTCAGGGAGGCTTCGGTTTGCTCTCCCTTGCAGGAGGTGATGAACAAAAGTAAATCGAGTATGGGGCGATTATGAATAGACCGATTATGAATAGAGGTCGGTGATTTTGTTCGCAGATCTGTTCCAAATTATGGTGCATCGTCGACGGGACTTGCACCACGATGCTTCATCCGGCCGCCCCGGGGACGCACTGTGGAAAACACATGGTACTGGTGATCACTGATTTTCGCTCCTTGATTTTTTCTCGCGTGTTTTAATTAATTTCGAAATTGAAGTGAATCAAGATTTTTTTACTTTTTTAAAGAAAAACAGATAATTAAAAATATTTTTAATCAATTGTTCGAAAATATTTATTAAATAAGTTAATAATAAAATTTTGACGAGTCGATTCTAGGAACAAAAATAAAAAGTTGATTTTATACAAAAAGTAAAAACACCGACATTATATATATAATTTATATAAATTACTGATATAATATCTACAATCTTTTTTATCGACTGGAACATCGTTGCAGTGGTGTCAAAACCAAGAGTGCGTGCCGATCGTGGACAGGCCACGTCAGATCGACGGAGGATGGGGCGAGTGGGGCTCTTGGAGCGAGTGTTCGAGGACCTGCGGGGCAGGAGTCTCGATCGTGGAGCGTAAATGCGATCATCCGGAGCCGGCGCACAGCGGCAAGTTTTGCATCGGCGAGAGGCGCCGTTACAAAATCTGCAATACCGAGCCATGCCCGGAGGGCACGTCCAGCTTCAGAGCGGTCCAATGCAGTCACTACGACGACAAAGAGTACAAAGGGAAAAATTATACGTGGCTGCCGTATTTCGATCAGAGTAAGCGATCGATTTTTAAGAAAATGAAAACGAAATCTTATACCTTTTTTTATTCATATTTTGCATCGATATCGATCGATACTCCATTCAACAAATACTAATAAATGAATATCGCGTTTAATTGAAGCGGAGCCATGCGAACTGTACTGCACGGACACGGAGGAAAGCGTGATTGTCCCGTGGGGCGAAGCTGCCCTCGACGGTACACCGTGCAACGTTGGAACCAGAGATATGTGCATCGCAGGCATCTGTCGAGTCAGTTTTATCTCGAGGATACAACGATTCTTTTTTTTTTATAATTTCATTCCCGATATTATCTCGATGCGTATATTTCAAATTGCGATCGATATCGTAGAAAGTTGGCTGCGATTGGACGGTCGACTCGGACGCCACGGAGGATCGTTGCGGAATATGTCACGGCGATGGAACTCAATGCGAGACCACGGGCGGTGTTTACGACAAAAATGACGGGCCGGGATACAAGGAGGTAATCATTGTCCCCAATGGATCGAGAAACATCAAAATCGAAGAGATTGGGAACAGTAAAAATTACATTGGCATTGGAGTGCCCAACTCTGACAAATACTTCCTTAACGGTAAACGGTAAGTAAGAGATCTACACATATATATATGTATTCTACATCTGGAAAAGATGAATATAGAAATAATAATTTAAATAAAGAACTAACTGAATAATATAATATAGGAGTTAAAGGATAAAAAGATGTTGCGTCAATATTACAATCTAGAAATATGATTTTCATCCCAATTGAACAGGCAGATCACTTTAGCAGGAGAATACGAAGTTGCTGGAACTCCAGCTCTGTACGAGCGAGATCGGGACAGAGAAAAGGTCAGAATTCCTGGTCCCATCAAAGAGGACATTGCAATCTACGTACGTAACCAATCACGTTCCACGATCATTTCATCAAGTCTTTCTATCTTATCTAATTCCATCCATTTTTCGTCCAACCTCGTTCTCAATAATATTATCGTTTCAGTTGATTTCGAGAGGACATTATCGGAATTTCGGGCTCCGTTACGAGTACACCGTGCCGAAGAAGGAGCCCGACCGAGCACCCGAATACTCGTGGGTATTCTCCGATTGGTCACTGTGCACGGCCACTTGCGGTGGCGGCACGCAAACCTCGAAACCGTTCTGTAACGAAAAGAAGAGCGGGGTCGTCGAGGAACACTTTTGCGAGAGCATCGAGAAGCCGGAGACAAAATTGCGGGAGTGCAATTTGAACCCATGCCCGGCCAGGTAAAATTAAAACTCTTGGAGAGAAGTTCTGGTAAAGAAAAATTCAAAGTTCGATCGTATTTTGAATTTATTATTTAAAAAAAAAGAATACCGATACATAAATACTAATATATACTTCTTTGAAATTAGATGGTGGTTCGGTCCATGGCAAATGTGTCCAGTGACGTGCGGGGAAGGTGCCCTTCGAAAACGGTCGGTAATGTGCGTCTCTTCGGGAGTGGGCCCAGACAGATCTGATCTGGCCCTGCCCGACCGGGACTGTAACCGCGACGTGAGACCCGAAGAAGTTAGCCCGTGCCCCAATTTGCCTCCTTGCAGCTCGACCGAACCCCCCTTGATCGTTTACGCGGACAACAAGGACGCCTCTTTCTATAACGTGAGCTCGAACGATCAGAATGGTATCACGATCGTCGACGGTCTTACGACCGAGGAGCCGGAGATCCTCGAATTCGACAATGTGGTCGACGAAAATCCAGGTAATTCCATGTACGATACCAAATCGAAGTGGATCTCCTCTAAATGGAGCCACTGCGCGAATGGAAAGAGAACTAGAAAGGTGACCTGTTCGGAGCAAGGGGAGTGCAATCCAGAAAATAAACCAATCGCGGTTGAACTTTGTCAAGGTGCAAGATGGATCACCGGTGAGTTTATTATATCGAGTATATTTTGCGATAAATTATTTTCCTTCTTTCGCAATTTCAATTTCTGAAAAAATTAATTTATAACCTCAATTATTCGTGCGTTTTCTCATCGATGCTATTATGATAATAGCTCGAGCTTAATTCTAATAATATCCTTTTGAAGTCTGGCTCGTTGCCAAAGATGCCATGACCGATGATTAAGCGCATAAAATCTTGATCTTTATGAGCGTGCTTACAGGAAGATGGGGATCCTGCAATGCGAGCTGCCTGGCGAGAGTCGGCGTTAAACGCAGAGAGGTGGAGTGTCGTGATCGTATAACGGAGTTATTGTCCGACGATTGCAATCCTGAGAGAAGACCAATCGATACGAGACGTTGTTATCACAGGCGGCAATGTGCAAACGATAAATCCGGTAATTGCAGAAATGCCAGAAGGAATCGGTTATTAAAAGAAATTCATGATCATATGAACTTATATGTGAAAACTTTTATTATTCCTTTTTACTTTCTTTCTTTTTTAATGAATATCTAGAAAGTTTTCATAGATCATTAACCACATTGCATGTACACGAATTAATCTTTTCAATGTTTTACGATATACTTCTTTAGAAATATATAAATATGTATATATATATATTTTTTTTTTCTGATATTATTGCCAATTGTAATTGTATTTATCTATGAATGAAAAAGTTTGTATATTTTTATGATTTGCATTAATAGAAGCAAAATATTGTATAAAAATATACATATATAATTTTTAAGTAAATATCTTTGGATGAATTCATTTTTATAATAATACATAATTATTTTTGAAATTATTTTTAAAATAATTGATATTCAAATTTTTATTTATTTTTTTCCATAATATTTGCGAATATCAGAAAAGTTAATAAAGAAATTTGATTATTCAATATCAATCGATTAATTAAAATAATTTAATCATCTAATGTTAAGTAGATATACTTTTGTTTCAGAGTGCAAGGATACTATAGTGCCAACTTCAATGTGCGCGTCATATAAACGCATGTGCGATGTGTCATTGATCGTACAGGATAAATGTTGCGCTACTTGTTTCAAGAAGCGAAGACACGGTCGTCATAACAAAAGACACATCTTTGATGATTGAATAATCAAAAACGTAATCTACGATTTTTAAATTCTGCATTTTTTATCGCTAAAACAGGATCCGTCCTAAGTCTACTTTAAGACTAAGCTTGTTGAAAAACTATGCAAATATATCTCTAATATAGTTGATTTAAACAAAAAGATTCAATATATTATAAATCTAAATAGCTGAATTTTATACGTGATTTAAATAACAACGAAAAAAAAAAATGTAATTGATATGTAATGAGAATTAAAAAGTGCGCTTAATATTTTAATATATGTAAATGATATTGCGATATTTTATTGAAAATTGAATATTTTATAAATTTTATTCATTTTCATCAAATTTCCAAATAAATAAGTTAATTATATTATATTATTGTAGATAAATTTAATTTGTAATACTTGCAATTTAATTGTGCAAATATAAAAATTAAAAAAATTCGCAAAATGTACAAATACATCTGTATAGAAATTCGATATATCTTTCAATTACATATAGACAAAAATATAAATTTGTATTTAATGAAATCTTATATTTTATTTCCTTGCTGATAATATATTATATTTGATAGCATAATTTATAAAAATAAAGAAACTTATATTTGTACATTATAATATCATTAAATTAAAATTGTTTTTAAAATAGAATAAAAATGATCAAATTTTCTTCATTAAAATATAAATTTTCATATTTTGTTATATTTATTTTAGTAATATATTCCGATGTATTCTATATTTTATGATACTACACTTTTGTACAATTTTATATATATATGATTCCAGTTATAACACATTTACAGAAAGAATATATAGAAAACAAAAAATAAAAAGAAAATTCAATTTTTAATAAATCAAAAATAATCTTACAAACAAAATATTTTTAAGTCGATGATTCCTCAAACTGTACTTAATGTTCAGTGCTCTATGACGCAAATATAAAAAATATATTAATTACATTGATTACTTTATTTATTTAAATATTTAATTTAAATATATGATAATAGTTATTACATTTTTCTACAATACTTGTTCAATTTAACAAAAATATAACTGCAGAAATATATTTAACCTTTAGCTGCATTATAATTTTTTACATTACATGCAATATAAAGTGGAATCGCCATTAATCCTACATAAAGTGCAACACCATGCAACATCTTTTCCTGTAATAAACATAAAATTATTATTAATTATATATATTAAATAATTAAATATTTTAAATCTAATATATTACAATAATAATAGTATTCAATTATAATATAATTATTAATTTTTAATATCATAAATTGAACATGTATATAAAATTACATTAAACATATACTTTAATGTAAATAATCAAATAATTATTATTAAAATTAATTTTAAGTTATTTATTATATTTTTCATATTCTTATGTATAAATCATATTTTATTAATATACCAATATATTAATTAACATTATATATTATAATAAAACATAAGATAAATCCTTTTATAATTTAAATGCTTTCCAATAATTTTAAAACTTTTTTATGTATTTTGTTTTTTTTAAAAAAACAATAAAATGCAAAATTTAATTATTGATAATTGATTGAATTATATTTTTATAAAAATATATTATATAAAAATATTAAACAGATTAATAAATATTTTTATTTTTTTTAATCAAAATATGAATTTTTTATAAAAATATATTTATTTTAAATTTATTTTAAATTTATTTGCGTTGTTTAAAAAATTATGATTTTATATAATTCTTAATGCTTAAATTCAATATTAATATTTATAAAGATATTCCTTAAATTTTAACTAAAAATTATATCAAAACTATATAAAAAATAATTAAATCAAAATAACATACTAAAATTTAATAATTGATTTGTTACATAAGTGCTTTTAAAAAAATAATACTTACAGTAAAAGATACTCTAACTCTTGGAGGTGTACCAAGAAAACTTGTTCTGCATTGAGTTTTGTATAAATTTAATGCTAACGGTGCTCCGTTAGCTATTTTTTGAACAGCGAACATATTTTTTCTTTTCGAAGAACTTCCAAAGAATGTTATCTGTATGAAATCTGTAATATTAATGAATATTAGATTCTGAATACGTCTATATAGAAAGAAAAGTATAGGAAATATTAAGATACATAAAAGAACTAGCCAATGATAAACATTATATATATCATAAAATATTTAATATAGAATTATTATTTTGATTTTAAGTCATTAAATAAGATAATTTTGAAATGAATGAATTAATATAAACAATTTTAATTAATATATAGAATTTGTATACAATCTAGGGAAATGTATTTTAGCTGAATATCGTTCATTGAACGAGATGATTCACGTGATCAAAATCTAGGGAATTCACTATCTTGAATTTACAATCTTAAATTTAAAATTGAATGTCAAATTTTCTTTTTATCCCAAATTAGACATTTTAATAAAAATATAAAAAAATAAATTCGATTCTATATATCTTAATTAACAAATATTAACATAACAAATTTTAATAAATCAATGAAATACATAATGGTAGTAAAACATGTATAAACAACAACTTTGTATAAAATATATAATAATTATAAAATATAAATTATTGTGATTATGAAATAAAAAATTATGAAATATAAACGAAAAACTATATTATATGATAACAATTTTTTTTAACAAATTTTATAAATATATATAAATTTACATATATCAAAATATAACTTCTATAAATATTATATATATATGTGTGTATATATATATATACACGGTTATATATTATTATATATATATATATATATAAAACACATAAAAAATATGTATATTTCATTCAAATAGCGAGGTACAATATTAAATAAATAATTCTAATCACAAAATAAAAAATAAATAATATAAGAAATATATATCATATGATTATATTTTCATATAGAAAAACTCACTTTTCACCACAACAAATTATCATTCAATATGTAACAAATTTCATACATTTTTTTTTCTCTCTCTCTCTCTCGTCGTATCAATTCTTAAAATTCAGTATTAACAATTATTTTGTTTTCGATAATAAACAATTATTCCCTGAGATTAATTTTTAATACATATTTGCTTCTTCTAAATTCTAAAAGAAGTCGCTTTAAAAGCTCTTTTGATCAGAAATCATACATATAAATAAATAGAAATGATATTCATATAAAACTAGCAATAAAATCATCACTAGAGTTACATCATTTCCAATTGTAGTATAGATATGAAATCACTTTTATTTACGATTATTTAGTAAATAATCCAATAAATTATTCTATTTTCATTCAATAGGTATCGCCCAAGGGTGATCTTGTATAACACCATATTGTATATCAGATAAATGCTTTAAAAGCATTTTGTAAATAGGATTAGAATGTTCCATTGTAGGTATATATAATAGTTGTCCAACAAAGTCTATGTAAGATACGGGACTAATTATACAAGCTGTTCCTGACCCAAATATTTCCAATAACTAAAATAAAATTGTGATTTTTTAATATTCAAACTTCAATTTGTAAATATTTAAAAAAAAAAAATCTTACTCGATTTTCTGAAAGTAACTGACAAACTTCGTCCATACAAATCTTTCTTTCACTAACTTTAAATTGATTCCACTTTTTACTTAATGCTAAAATAGAATTTCTTATAATTCCAGGAAGAATCAAACCACTTGTCAATGGTGGTGTTATTAATTCTTTCTCTAAAATGATAAAACAATAAAAATTAAAAATATTTTTCGATAAAATATATATATATATATATATATAAAATAGTGCATATATATAAATGCAATAAAATATATATGTAATCACTTACCACCATCATCATTTAAAATGAATATAAACACATTCATAGTTCCAGCTTCAGTTAATTCATTATCATCTCCATAAAGCCATAGTACTTGTTGTAAACCTTTTTCTATAGCTTCTTTTTGTACATATACTGTAGGACCATAATTGCTGCCTACTTTATAGTTACCACAACCACCTGGCCATGCTCTTGTGTATCGAGGATCAGCTAATAAAGATATCCCAATGTCTTTTTTTGTTTTTTTAAAATAAGAACCCACGGGTGATAAAATAACATAAAGTAAAGCAGACTCAGAAGATGTAACGCCAAGGATAGGCTATACAAAGATATAAAAATGAATATACAAATAATATTTTTTTATATAATGATTGATTATAATTATTATGTAAAGGTATTGATTATTTATGTTATTTTTTATATTTTTTATGTTGAAATATTTATTTTTGGTTATTATTTCTTTATTTGGATTATTTTTAATAAAAACATTGCATCATTATATCACCATAATAAATGATAATATGGACGAATTTTTTGATTTCAATTTATAAAATGAAATATGATGTGAATGTAGTATTCATATTATAAAAAATAAACATATAATTGTAAGTAAAATTAAAAGCATAAAAAAAATATATTTTAATGAATACTTTATATACAATATTGAATGAAAAAATAAATATAAAATATTTAAGGTATTGTATTTTAGTTCTATTATTCTTAATTTTTAATCATTAGTTCTTGTTTCTTTTTAAAATACTAAATGCATGCATTATAATATAGCTTTCAATGTAACTGTATTTTATTACCCTGCCTCAACAAAAGAACATTAAGCATCGATTTATCATGTATTATCATTAAGTATTGTGAAATATATTGCTTATATTATATATATTTGTTTTTATGACATCTGTGACATCAGTGACATGATTATTATTTCTATCGTTTAACTGATTAAAATTATATTAAAATTTACAAAACTAATATATTTATTTCAAATTTATATTTTGTATTTGTTAAAATTATTTTTTTAAATATATATACTTACATCTATTCCTATCATTGTTGGCCGTATGTAAAGACTAGAAGCAGTAGAATGAGGTACCCATTCTTGATCAATACTAATTAATCTACATAAACATTTAATTAATTCCTCACCAATAAAAACAGGTAAACCAGTTCTCATTGCAGAACTGTTCATTCGTTCCATATTTAATTCTGGTCTAAATATTCTTATTTTACCATCTACTCCTCTGTAAGCTTTCAAACCTTCAAACAACTAAAATAGAAATACATACATATAACGTATATTGATCGATATAAAAATTACATTATATTATATAAAAATTTATTGTTATTCAAATATTTAATTTCTAAAGATATTAAATACATGCTATTGGAAAAATTATATATTAAAAGATTAAAAATCAGATATATATAATAAATAAATATTTAAATTAAATGGAAAACTGAAATACATAGGAAATTTTTTAAATATTGAAATTATATTTACCTCTATAGCATAATGAAATACTTTTGATGCTGGATGAAGAACTAGATTTTCAAATGGAGTAATTTCTGGCCTTTGCCATCCTCCTAATGTTTCATGATAAAATATTTTTAATATATGATCTGTAAAATATTTACCAAATGCTAAATCACTAACATCAGGTTTTGGTTGTAATTGTTCTGGTCCTGCAAGACGAACTGATAGATCTGTATACTATAAAACATAATTTATAAATGTTATTTAAAATAATCATTTTAAGCTATACATAAAAGTACATAAAAATATTTTTAAAGAAAAACATACCCTAAAAGAACGTTCTGGTTGTATTACTTTTTTATCTTTAATTTGTAAAGATGATGAATTTCGTTTGATATTAAGTTGAAATTGATTTAAAAAATTCCCATAAGTCAAAATCTGTATATAAAATTACTATAGTTTAATAATCTTAATATATTCATCTATTAATATAATTAAAATAATAAACATATTTTTATTTATATGAAATTGTTATGATATTATATATATTTGTAAAAAATAAACTCTTTTTTAAAATTATAAATTATGTAATATTTAAATTTTTCATTGGCAAATTGTGAAAATTGCTTTGAATATATAATGAAAACTATAATAATATGATATCTCAATTACCGATTCATATCGGTATTATGAAATATCTAAGTTTATGACAACAAAATACATTAATATTTCTAATCTATTTAATTTTGTATAATTTTTATATAATTTTTACAAGTTTAAAAAATATAAAAAATTTAAATTACAAATAGATTTTTAATTCTTATATTAGCAAGGACATTTAAAATATATTCTATGTGATGGCACCAACACGTGGCACCAACGCACTAAATGTCACATTGAATATTCAAGAACGCACGCGCCAATATCATGAACTTTATAAAATGTCGTTTTATCCAAATAAAATAATTAAAGAATTTTTTCAATTTTTGTATTGAAATTGAATTATTTTTTATAATTATCATATTAAAATTGTACAATTTATAATTTTGAAAATACAAAAAAAATATAAAAAATACAAAGAAGCATAAATTCAAGTATTAAATGTAAGAATCACTGAAATTTACAAAAATAATTTTTCTGATAATTATAAATAAATTTCTGTTAATTGTTAATTCTGTTAATTATATTTCTGATAAATATGCTATTTTAATACAATATATTTTTTATTATAGATAAATTAATAATACGATATTACAATAAAAATACATTATACCGATTTTAAATCTATAATTTTAAAAATCAAAAAAATATTAATATTACATTTTATTTAACAATTATACAAATAAAATTTTCGTTAATATAATTTTTTTTTATATTTTTCTAAATTCTTTTTTAAACAATGTTTTTATGTATATATAAGAATCTTACATCATCACGGAAACTAAGAGATAATTATAAAGATTTCATAAAAAATTCAGACTGAGTAAACAAGTAAATGTGCGAGATATAATAATATTTTCAGAATATTTTACGTTTCAACTTATATTATTTTATTTTTCATTTGTAATGTAATATTTTACAAAAATTTTTTTTATCAAAAAAATGTGAAATTTTATAAAAAAAAAAAAAAATATAATTTACCTGGCGCCGTAATTGAACCATAGTAACGGATGGACGAGTAAATAACCAGGAAATAATTTAATTCTTTGGAACAATCGTTAACGCACAAAATACACTATGCGAGATCATAAAAACACGATCGATAAAACACTTCGAATAAATTAGACAATTGTTTTCTATTATCCTTTCCTTAAAGGGAAGGATTGAAATGATAATGTGGAAAAAAATAAAATTAAAAAAAAAAAAAAAAAAAAAAAGTAATAAAAAATAAATTAAATACAAAAATTTGATTGACGGGCACAAAATATTCACTGTTTTATACTTCGAAAGTGTAAATATTATACTATTCACGAATTATATATTGGGTTATATACATTGCATTCCTTGGGCATTCTTCGAATAATGTCTGCAATTAATATCGGTTAATATTTTATTTATTGGCGCAAGGGGCACAAGAGTCAGAAAGAAGCAAAGAATCCCCCTTCCCACGTTCGAGAGAATAAAAGAGAGGGGATTTGGCGATTCAATATATGTATACTATAATAATAATTATAATGTAACGTATACAGTGATCAGGAAATTTACATTCGATTCTGTCCTGAATTAATTAATTTCTTATCTTTCTCTAATTTTTACAAATTATTTTTTAACAAAGTACATCCATGGTTAAACAATGAATGTTGCAAATAATTGTAAATATATATATTGATCATTAAAAGGTACAATTATTTTTATACTATATTGCGTTTAATCTAACCTAAATTAATTAAGTAAAAAAAAAAAAAACAAGATAAATTTTAAGGTTATTTCAAGATATTTGTTTCAATTCGATTCATTTTAATTATAAAAATTCCATTTCAAAAAAAAAAAGAAAAAATAATATTATCGTCTACGCAATAATAGCAGAGTTGTGAATGAGAATAGAATCACCCCGTACGTAAAAAATGAAATTCATGAATATATTACACGATTGAGAAAGGGGAGAAAAACTTCTAGTGAGGCATGATGGGTGGGGGCAATTTATTAAAAACAACTTGATAATATGACTTGTTTGGATGATAAGAAAGGATAGCGCACGCGTTGTTAAGAATATTAAACATCTCTCCATTCTTAATTGCATAAAAATATATAAATATTTACTAGTAAGTAAGCGCGTTATTAAATAAAAATCAATTTGGCAATGGAGAGTTGTTGCTATCTTTTCTGGTTACAAAAATATTTTCTTTCAAATTATATAAGTATTTTTCGCGCAAAATTAACAAGCAAGAAAACTTGTCATCGCTGAAAACGATGATATATCGAGTGAATTATTATTACAAGATAAAAAATTTTCAATTTCCTGTTCATATCTTTTTTTTTTTTTTTTTTTTTTTTTTTTTTAATATTATCGATCCGTAAATTTAAGAAATAATATATCTACGACGACACAATTTATTTAATTTTTTTTTTAAGAAGAAATAAAATAAGCAAAATTGAAAAATAATTGCATAATAATCGTATATTCAGATTAATATTATCTCAATTTTTAGAATTATTTTTCTCTTAATATTTTTCTATTTTTATTTTGCCATTAGAATTTGTTAAAAACAATAGTTATTTTAATAACCTCTTTGTTGATATTATTATCGTATCGATAAATCAAATAATTATGAACGTTTAGAAATATCAAAAAAAAAAAATATTAAACTTGTAATTTTTATTCATATAATCGATATTTATATTATTATGTAATATAATTTTTAATCAAATATCTTTTACGTAATTTAAAAATTCTCTAATAAAAATAAAACGAGGAATTTTTCAAGAAAGGTTATAAAAATATTATTCTTATTTTAGAAATGAACGAATATCTAGAATATTTTATTTCGATTTCGACTTTTATGCAAATTATTCGAGAGATTATGTCGAGATTATTCAGATATATATAATATATATATATATATTGTATTCAATGTGACTTCTAAATTTTTAAATCAAAAAATAATATATATATATATATGTCATATATAATATCACAATATGTTCATATATTTTTACATATTTTATTTTTTCAAGATATTCCTGCATCATAAGATAAAGAAATTAATAACAAAAATAGATAAACTAATAACGGAAATAAACATTTCGCGGTATTTACATACGTATACACAGCCTGTGTGTCATTACATTTGTAGATAATGTGAGAAAATGATATATGTGCAACGTATTTTCAAAGATCGTATTTAGAAACGAGAGACAGTGAATGATATTGAATGTTATCAAAAATGATATTTAAATATTTCAAAAATACTTATAGTATCAAGTTAAAATTAATCAATGAAATTAATTCGATATATTTTAATAAACGATTCGATAAATGAACGTATTATTTCGAAATAAATATTTTCTTCGTGGCCAAATTCGCTAATTGTTTGTTGAAATATTTTTTTATCGAAAAAAAAAAATTAATTATCGAATTATATCATGAATAAAATAAATATAATATTCAACACTTTCTTCGAGATATGTTTGCGTTTCGTGATTGACCAGTAGTATTTTGTGAACAAAGCCAAAGAAAAATGTTGCTTGAAATTATTTAATAAATTACATAAGGACATCTTCAGTTTACAGATGTAAATATTCCAATATTTTTTAAACATTTTATATATATACATAGTTAATTTCAAAATAAAAATATTTTTTACATTCTTCTTAGAAGAAAAAAAAATATTATCTGATAATCTTATATCGAACATTTAGATTATTAGGTTAGGTTTTTTTTCAGCGAACAGTTGAACGATATCGCGATATTGTGAAAGTGTGAATGGATGAATCATATCATAAAATTCTCATATTATTATATATGTTACATATAATTAAATATATTTATTAAATAATATAGTATTTAAGATTAAAAGATTCAGAAATATATTTAACATGATAGTCACATAGTTATGTGGGGGTTGATAAAATCATATAAGTTAATCATAGAATGGAGAGCAATGATAATAATGTGAATACAAATTTATACAAAGAAAAATTTAACGGTTTATAAAATATAAATTTATAATGCTTGATATTATTATAATCCATGTAACTAAGGCAATTCATGTCTTTTTATAATTGAGAAGAAATATTAGAAAAGGAAATTATGAATAATGAAGAATTAAAGAATTTAAATTTTCAGAATCATATTTTTATTTTGAAACATCTGTATATAAAAAAAATATCTTTTTTTTTCATAGATTCGTGTATTTATTTGAAATAAATGTCTTAAAGAAACATAAATACTTTGTATCGATATTTAAACACATTACTATTTTAAATTCAACCTCGTACATTATTGTTTTCATAACAAAGGCAGATATACATTCACAAACATTTCATCACTGACTAATAACTTATCATACAAGAGTGCAAAACGTATAACAATTGTGAAAGCTTTAATGCATAAAATATATTTCTTGAAACCATGTCATTTATTGTTGTGTAGTTTTTCGAATATGAATACCTATAATAAGTTTTAGTCATATAAATAAAAAATTATAAATATTTATTATCAAACAGTATATATGAATAATCAATTAAATTTTATCAGATCATGATTCTATCGATTTAATTCAATAATTGTTATATGAATTCAATAAGTTTATTATAATGAGAGATATTGCACATCTTAATTTTATTATATTATTCGAAATTAAAATTAATTAAATTTCGAAAGATTTTAGTTATCAAAGATTTGTTACATTTATAATATAATAAAAGTAGCGATTGAATGATTTTCCATTTGTGTTTTTATTAAATTATATATGCATTATTGTAATCACATTTTAATGTTTTCGAAAATTATTGTTAATTTTAATTAAATTGAATTTGATTAACTTTATGTAACAAAACCAAAAGAATGATAACATTTACAAACTTTTTGTCCGTCAAAACAGATTGTACGAACTTTTCTATCAATCAGTTTTCTCACTAGTCGACCATTATTCTATGTAACAAGTGACATTATAATCATTTATATATTGACGAAAATTGAAATTATTTATGCAAATTTTATTTTATTATTTTATTTGTATTTGAATATTAATATTTAAAATTAGCTTATATGTACTAGGAATAAAAACTATATGCAATTCAAAAAATTACAAATTAATCACAATATGAATATATAGAACGATAGAATCAAATATAATATAATATAGAATTATGTAATATAATATAGAAATTATATAATTTAATATAATAAATCAACGATACAAACAAATAAATGACAAAAATAGGCATAAGCATTAAACTATTATAACGAAATTTTAATGAAATCCAAATACAAAGATTTTAATTTTAAACGCATTTTTTTTATAATGAATTTCTATTTTACTTTTCATGATAAAATTTGTCTTTAGCTATCTATATGATTCAATAATGAATGGTATCTTTTCTTTTAATACGATTGAATTTATGCAATGTAATGAAAATTATGAAATATATTTTTTCTTATTGGTTTGAAAAAGTTTGATCTGAAATTATATTTATGATAACCTCAAATAAAATTAATTGCTAATTATCCATATTTGATATTATTAGGTCATCTAAGAATTTTAAAATTAATTTATATTTAAGTATGTGAAGATGTAGATAATCAAACAAAGATAGAAATCGCGTTAAACTTTGAATCAGTATTTGCTGATTCAAAACTTTGTGATTCATTATCATATGAGGTAGATTTGTATACATTGATTACGTATACTTCAAAGTCATCAAGGGAATTTTTTTTATTATAATTAACTTCGTAGTAAGAGATCGAATTGTTACTAAAATTATAATTTGCATTATAAATTTTATATATTTTATTATACATGATTGATAAAAATTTATTATATTATAGTATAAACACTTCTATTTTTTTTATTGCTAATATGATGAATTTTATCAAAATTTTTTATTCTTTACTGATAATAAATACTGATAATGATAAATTTCACATATAAAAATAATAAAAAAGCAGATAATCAACAAAAATTGTACTATAATTGATTCATTAAAAAATTACAATAGAGAAAATTAAAAATCGTTTATATATATTATATTCAAAATATTATCCATTACATTCAATACAAATATTTACATACCTAATTAATTAAATGATATATATTCAAATGTTATTTGAATTATAGTATTATATACTTTAACAATAACGTCTTCTTCAAGTTGCTTGTAATATTCATGAAATACATAAGTATTCCATCTTATCTTAACCATTATATTATTTTTCTGAACATCTGATTGCCAACTTGCTAGCATTGCAGTACATATTTTATTTTCAAAGTTTATATATTATTATTTTAATAATAAGGATTTAAATTTTTCATATATTTCAATTATGATTATGTATATTATAATTATAATATATAATTATATTTTCCTTCATCTAATTTAAATTTTTTTCTATTATTTAATTAAAAATATTGTCTAGTATTTTTATATTCATAGATATATGAGGTTAGGATGTATTCAAAAAGGGAATAATTCATTTACTTTAATTTATATATATATATATATTAATTTGTATATTATATATCAAAATATATATTAATTTTTTTGTAAATAATTTTATATTCAATAATTTCACTTAACTATATTAAAGTGGAATCTTTAATTATATATTATATTTGTTTAAATTATTTCTATTTTGAATTATCCCGCCATTTAGTAAATGATATACGTCATACTAACACGCCTTTCATCGCACTTGATGTCTTGTCGATAGCAATAGACAGTAGAGTCATGTTATGATGAGAATCACGATTTAAAAGTGGCCGTTTGTTCTTCTAATTTTATCTTCTTTAAAAAAATCGCAATACGTCGTAAAAGAGAACGCGGTAAGAGCGCGAAATTCCGCGCTAAAATGAGTCTTAATATATCAAAGTTATTTTCAAGAAAGAAAACCGGCACAATTGATACAGTCGCTGAGATTGGTCGCCCTACCAATGTTTCTCATAAATTTCATGTGAGTAAAAATGCCGAAACAGGACAATTGGAAGGTCTTCCTGAATCTTGGATTCGTCTGCTTAATACACAAATATCAAAATCAGAACAAGATGAACATCCTGCTGCAGCTTTGCAAGCAATCAAATTTTACAATTACTCGATAAAACGGAAACCAGAAGAAAAAGTATTCAAACCTTTTGTTACAGAAGATTTAATTGAAGAAGAATCTCAGGAAATTGATAAAATTTTATCAAAAAAATGTCAATCTGAAGATTCAGATGAATCGAGCACTGCAAGTTCAACAGATAGTCAGGTGCAGGAGTTACCAGAACTTCCACCAAAAGTTAATAAAATTCCAAAACCTACACCACGAATGTGCCCTGAAAGAATTGAAAAAACTATTACTGAAATTCTTGAAGATTTAAGTACATATCAAATTGAAGATGATCATCCACTTGAAATTGAAAATGAACAAAATAAAACAGAAGAGAGCCCTATTTTACGAAAGAAAATAGAATGTTCTACAATAAAACTTAATGATGAAGAAATTTTTGAAGAACTTCGAGCTATTTGTCATAATGGAGATCCAAATCTTCGTTTTGAAAAAACTAAAGAGGTTGGGGCTGGTGCTTCAGGTACTGTATTTATAGCTACTGATATACAGACTGATCAAAAAGTTGCTATAAAAGACATAGATTTATCAAAACAGCCAAAGAAAGAACTAATATTGACTGAAATCAAAGTTCTTAAGGAATTTCAACATCCAAATTTGGTGAATTTTTTGGATGCATATCTTTTAAATGAGCATCTTTGGGTTGTTATGGAATTATTAGAAGGAGGACCTCTTACAGATGTTGTTACTGAAACTGTAATGAAAGAAGTACAAATTGCAGCAGTTTGTAGAGAAGTTTTAAAAGCAATTAGTTTTTTACATACAAGAGGAATTATTCATAGAGATATCAAATCAGATAATGTACTTCTTGGAATGAATGGTGCTGTGAAAGTTACAGACTTTGGTTTTTGTGCTAATATTGATGGTGATGAAAAACGTCAAACTATGGTTGGTACTCCATATTGGATGGCACCAGAAGTAGTGACGAGAAAACAATATGGTAAAAAAGTAGATATATGGTCTTTAGGTATTATGGCCATTGAAATGATAGAAGGTGAACCACCTTATATGAAAGAAACACCTTTAAGAGCTTTATATTTAATTGCTGCTATTGGTAAGCCTTCTATACCCAGATGGGACACATTAAGTCCAACATTTCAAAATTTCTTAGAAAAATGTTTGGCAGTTGAAGTTGATGACAGGGCAACTGCAGATGAGTTATTATCCCATCCATTTCTAGAAAATTGTGCAGAATTAACAAGTTTAATACCATTAATAAGAACTGCACAAAGAATTCTTCATAAAGTGTTCCATTAGATAATTTTTTTAAATAGAACTCAAAACCTATTTTTATATGAATATAATATTGCATTGATTACTTATACAATGCAATAAATATTCTACATATTGCACATAATTTAAATATATATAATATAGCAATTAATCTATTTTATATGTGACTATCTATTATATTTATAACAATGTTATTAAATTTTTAATAGAAATCATGATGTAGTAATAAAGAAATTACTATAAAATAATTTTTAAAAAATTGTTCATTTATATAATATTCGTAATATAATATAAACAATAGATTAATTTCTATTGCTTTGACTTATTAGAAAAATTAGTATCGTTAATAATGTGCATTATTCATTTTTTATGTGCAATATTCATATTTTTTTTGTGTTTATTTCTATAAGAAAAATATAAGATTCTATCAATTTTTAGAATAAAATAAATGCAGAGAAAATATAAGTCAGAATCATTGTGTTAAAAATATATTTAGTATTTTTAGTTATATTAGATTATAATTTTACTTTAAAATTATTTGCATTTACTATATAATAAGGTATAATTTGTTCATTTATTTTAAAGTTCATTTTTACCAAAATAATGTACTTAGTTTGTTTAAGAACTGAAAGTGCTACAAATATGCTGTAAAATATGTGCACATAATATCTATCAGGGGTATAACTGCAACTTATTTTGTATTGTCAAAACACTTTTTAAAATAATGATTCCAATTTAGTCATAGTACAAATTAAATTTATAATTTTAATTTAACAATTTTGCTAATTGATGTTGTAAGTGTACATCAAATTTTATTATATTTTTTGAATTCTATATTTTCTCCTATTCAAAATTATAATTTAGAAAAATAAGTTATGCCATACATTTTTAAATCAAATAATTTATATTTAAATTAAGTATTGTAATTAAATTATTTAATATTTGTTCAATCATAATCTAATTGCATAAGGAAGACCACTTTTTTATAAAAAATTCTATATTCCTGTTTTGGAGGAACATTTTGTTATTAGTAGTGAGAAGTTGTACCTTATGATTCAGTGTTATAAGCACATGTATTAATAACTAAGTATTATAAGTGATGTGATATATCACACATTATAAAATGCATTTTTTAAAAGCATTATCAATCTTAGTTAGTTATAAGACTTTACCAAATTTTATAATATGCAATTTTTTAAGAAATTTTTTTGTATTTTAAAATCTAATGCTATTCATATGCCAAATTTTAACAAATATTATTCTTTTAAATAAGTACTATGAATTATGTATATAATATTATATTTATATCTTTTATAAAAAATATTCGAATTTGTATTACAATTAAATATTGTCCATAATTAATTTAGTTTAAGATCTGAGCAAATACGATCACATAATATCACGACTGTGATAATGAAAACTGAATCCTGTTTTATTGTATTTCTATATTAAATCACTATATCATTTTTATTTTTGTTTAACTAAATTATTTATACAATTTGTATGAATAATATTGAATTTAATTTCAAGTTAAAATAATGAATATTCACATAAAATTATAATAATTCAATGTCATAAAATTGATAATTCACTTATTTAATCATTTAATTAAATGTAAAATATATTTGATTTTGACTATTATATATATATCTATATATTAAGAACAATTTGTTAAAGAATTCTGCAGCTGTAACATTTGTGCCTTATCAAATCAATACATATGGTTCTCTACCAATTGCCTTACAAATACGTTTATCAGTGATAATAGAATATAAAAAAAAGTTAAATGTAATAATAATCTATTGATAAGAACAGTTGCACAAAAAATGCTAAATTTTGTATATTAAATTTTGTATGTGTATATTATTTTCAAATGTATATGAAAAAAACACATGGTTTTAACAATAAATACTTTATTTACAAGATATAGCAATGACTTTGTACATTTTACTAAAATCCCCAAAATTCTTAAATCACACTGAAGTTTTCAATCATACAAGTTTCTAATACTTGAATATTATCTTATTTAATTTTGAATATTTATTTATATGTATTTACATTATTTTATACAAAATTTTATAATATATATAAAGTAACATATTTAGTATACAGTTTTTATTATCTATTATTATTACATGAAAGAATTTACATCAGTGTGATTATTTTATTAAATTATGTATATAAATAGTAAATCAGATATAAGTTATTCATTTATATATAAGGAAATAAATTAAATATATAAGATATATTATATTTATAATTAATTGAAATAAATTCATATAAATTTATATTATTTATTAATTTTGACATAGAAAGATCAACTTATACCTTATTAAATATTAAATATTAAATTTTTTATCATTTTATATATATTAATTTATTATTTATTATTTTTGTATATTTTATAGATATGCTGTTCAAAAGTTTTTAGTATGTATATATATATATATATACATATATTTAAAAATTTTTATCAAATAAAAAATTTGATGGAAGCGTAAAATACATTAAGTAAAAAAACAAATTTATAATCATTTATATTTAATATGTGTAATTGTAAAAATGATTTTATTAATAATATAATAAAATTGATAAAATTAATTTATTACTTTAATCTTAATGTTTTTCACATTTCCACTAAAATATTTTTAATTATTAATCTAAAACTTGGCAGTAGTATCTAGGCAGATAAATAAAATTTTTTTTTTTTGGTTACGATTTGATTGAAATTTTAAAATATTTAAAATTATTTTTTAAATAATTTCATACATCAAATTTTATATATATAACTTTTAAAGCATAATAAAAGCTATAAATTTATAAATGGTTTAAAATTTAATCTTATTACTTATAATTTATTTTTGAACGAAATTATGAATTCTTCAGATCTATTTTTAGAAAATTAATAGTAAAGAAAACTATAATTTAAATTGAAATCTAAATTATGTCAGTAAGTTTCTCAGAATTGATGTTTAATTAAAGATCAGTCCTGTGCGTACCTTAGTGCTCGTAATCTTCCTGCAATAAGAAAAGATGGGTCTTCCAACATAGCTTTTAAAACAGCTAAAAAGTCAGCTGCTTGATCTTCATCAATTGCTCGTCTATCATACGATAAAGATGTTGACATTTTTGTTACTTTTTGTAATGCAGCATCTATAAAATTATATATACAATACATTAATATTTTATAATATTATAATATTATCTTTATAATATTCTTTTTAAATGCTTTTTACTTAGTTCTTCTCGACCACTTCCAACTGCTAATATTGCTGTTTGAGGAAGATTTATAATGGCTCTGAAATGCTTAATACCAAACATTCCCAAATTGGATATTCTAAAAAAAATATTAGAAACATATAAAATATAATTTATATCTCTATGTTTCGTTCATAAATTTATTTATTTACGTGAATGTTCCTCCTTGGAATTCTTCCGGTTTTAATTGACCAGTTTTAGCTTTTTCAGCTAATTCCTTTATATTTTTCGAAATATCCAATATACTTTTAGCTGTAGCATCAAAAACAATTGGCGTAATAAGTCCTGATTCAATAGCAACTGCGATAGAAATATCAACTCTTGGCATTTGAATTATCTATTAAAAACATAATATTTATGAAATTTATTACATTTATTAAATTTTAATAATTATATCAAAATTATATACTAACTTGATCATTTTTATATAATGTATTTATAAATGGACATTCAACTAGTGCATGTGCAGTTGCTTTTGTAATGAAATCATTTATCGAAATATTAATACCATCAGCCTTGAGTTCCTTACGAATTTCATTTATTTTATCAATTTTAATATCGATAGTCGCATAAGAATGCGGGATAGTTATCTAAAAATTTATTAAAAGTTTATCTTCTATTATATAGAAAAAGTAATATTATTGCATATATTAATACATAAAAATAGTTTGTAATTACTTTTGATTCTCCAAGTCTTTTAGCAATGATACTGCGTATATTAGAAACTGGAATATCTTGATAAGTGGAGGGACCACCACTGGGTACATGTTTCTTTAAAGGAATATCAGGTTGCTTTTGATCTTTAGGTGGAGGTGCTATTTAAATAGAAATATAAATTTTAATTAATATATAATATTAATATATAATATATATATATTTTTTTTTATCATATTTTTATTATTTGTTTTTACATACCTGTTTTTGGTGCAACTTTTTTTATATTCTTTGTTTGAATATAAGTTAAAACATCACTTTTTAATAATCGATTAGGTCGACCAGTACCTTTAATTTCTTCTGATTTCAATCCATATTCCTCCAATAATCGTCTTACAGCAAGACCATATACTCTGAAGAAAAAAAGAGAAAGAAAAATTATATATAATAATAGAAAACATATTTGTATCATAATTCAAAATTAATATTTTTATGCATACTGTCCACTTGGTGCAGATGGAGTAGCAACAGAAGGAGCTGGAACACCTACAGGAGGAGCAGTTGGAACACCTACAGGAACAACTTCAGGAGTAACTCCAGAAGGAGCAGTAGGTTTTGTTGTTGTTGGAACTACAACATTTTTCCAATCCATTCCCTTTTCTACTGTAATGGCAATTAATTCTCCTACTTCTGCTTGACTTCCTTCAGGAATCTGTTTCATGATAAATTTTTAAGTAGATGTTACAATTTTTCAACAGAACATAATTTAATAACAATTATATACAAGTATTTTTGCAAATATGCCTTCATCCTCGATTTCAAAAGTCATAACAGCTTTGTCTGTTTGAATTTCGGCCACTGCATCGCCAGGTTCTATTTTTTCTCCTTCTTTTTTAAGCCATTTTACTATCGTACCTGAAGTCATTGTTGGTGAAAGCGCTGGCATACCAATATTTGTTCTGAAAATAATAGAATCTATATTAATATAATATAATCTGCATCTATTTGAATTTTTAATAGTTTATGAATGAAAGAATAAAAATAATATATTTATTACTTTAATAAATACATACTGTCCAGGAGGTCCTTGAACTGGCATACTTGGAGGAGATGGTGATGATGATGAAGATGCTGGAGGTGATGATGGAGGAGGTGTTGATGATAATGGAGATGCTGATGATGATGGAGGACTAGTTGAAGATGCAGTTACAGGTGGTGTAACTGAAACATTATCTGGCATTTCTACAGATTTCCAATCTTCATCTACATCAACTGTAAGTGCTATTAATGTTCCTACTTTAATATCTTGAATTCCTTCTCCTACCTAAAAAGTATTGCATTAAATTTACTTTTGAAAATAATTGTTAAATATAATATTTCTCATAAAAGTAATTTTTCAAGAAGTTTCACTTTAAAATCTTACAATGATTTTTGCAAGAATACTCTCATCTTCTAATTCCAAAGTAACAACTGCTTTATCAGTTTGAATATCAGCAACCGCATCTCCTGCTTCAATCTTATCACCTTCTTTCTTGATCCATTTCACAATGGTACCCTTTTCCATAGTAGGTGACAAGGAAGGCATTAAAATACTCTTTCCTTGGACTGAAAATAAATGAAAAATTATGAGATTGTACTATTATAAGATTATATATTGAGTAAAAATTATATGATTTTAATATTATTATATATAAGTTATATATATTTTTAATATTAGTATAAAACTTGATTGCATAATCAATTTAAATAATGCTGCAAATATATTATAACAAACAATTACAAGTTATAATGAATGAAAAATAATAAAAATATTTTTCTTCAGTATCTTAGGCGTTATAATTTATATATAAGTTAATTAATATTATTTCAAATAAATATTGTTTGAATATATGAATGTATGTTAACCTCAATCACGTATAATGGTATTATTAATATATTTCTGAATAAATTGCATACCATCGAAAACCCAACTTGTATGGAAACATAATCGTTGATATTTTAACGGCACGAAAATTCGAGGTACTACACGACTATTATTTTTAATGGATAAAAGTCCAATCCTAGGTATCATCATTTGCGCCATATTTGATATGAAGTAATTGAGTTTTCAGTATAGATTATATATATATTAGATCACTTTCGACCTTCACAATGAGAATCTATTTATCAAATAAATCCGTTATAGGGTAAAGTCTTCTATTCAATATATTTTTTAATGACATCGCATTAACTGTTACTAAGTAATTACTATATAATTATTTATTTAATTACATTTATTATGATAAAATTTAATGATAATTTTACGTTTACATTTTTTCCACGTATTATAAACAAAAATTAAAAATTTAAATTTTAAACTTATTAATGTATTGCAAGTAATAATATACTACTACATATATATATATATATATAAAATCATCGTATAAGTACATACATTGATTATGTAATTGCAGCATATAATAAAATTATTATTATTAATATATATTAAATATTTGATTATTTATTGAAATCTTTTAATAAACAATATAAAATTCATTTAAATTATAGTTTTAAAATTAAATAATATAAATTTAACTCTTTCTTAAATAATTATTTTGACTTATAACTATTTATTATAAAAAATTTAACAAATCAACTTTATAATATTTTTTATTTTGAACATATTTTTAGATAAACAATTTTTATGAATAATGCGACGATTATTGAATTATTAAAGTCTTATTTTTAATTTTTAGATCTTAAAATATAAAATTATAGTAAATGAGTAAATAAAGTAACAATCACAGTTTACTATTCATTGATGGAATATCATGATGTAACGATCATTATCTGATAAATATATCGCGATGAAACTTTTCAATATTTTTTTCATCAATGATTTTTATAATCTTAAAATAAAGAGATTTTATTGAGTTTTACATTCTTCTCGATCAGCATTTTGTGGCCAATCACATACATTATTCTTTGTGTTCCAAATCAATTTATTTGGACAAGTGAATTTTACTGCCCTTCCGTGAACGCATTCATAATACTGCAACAAAAATTATATTTATATATGTAGCATTTAAAATTTTTTTAATAAAGAAAATAAATTAATATAACAAAAATTTATAAAATAATTATTTACAGAGTTGCAATTTTTAGACGGAACGAATTTATCGTTATTTTCACAATCGATCTTATCTGTTTCTCCATTGTTTACCGATGGAGTAGATTCAGATTTATCTGTGTTTTCCGTAGAAGTTATTTCTGGTTTTTGAGTAGATAGCTCTGTAGGTTTGTAAGTAGATGGTCGAGTAGATTGAATAATTTGAACATTATCTGTAGTGCTTGGTGGTCTTGCCCATTCAGGCTAAAAAAAAATCAGACAAAAATAATATTTGATATAATATTGATCAAAAGTATTTATATATCGTTGATTATTTATATAAACGTATAATTTTATATATACTAAGCTAGAATTTGTTTTATTTTAATAAAAGCATAATTTTTTACCGTAGGGGTTGTATGAAAATCTTTTTCTGGCACGTTATATCCTTTTAATCCTTCGTGAATGACATTCATTAAAGGATTGCGATCACCACAAAGCCCATGAAAATCGTCCATATCAATGGCCCAAACCATGGCTCCCGCGTACCGAGATTCCTTGATAAAATCAATCTTATATTTCACACTTTCCACGTTTTCATAACCGACCCATTGTGTTCCTAAAATTACAATTAATTTACACATCCTCAAAATTATTTACTCGTGGTATATTCATACCTTGATACATATATGGAACTTTTCCAATATTGTCGAATTTTTGTGTCCAGTTACTACCTGGTGCTTGCAATCTGGTACAGATCTAAAAATAATAATCTCTTTATTATTTTTAGAGAAGAAACAAGCGATAAAAAAATTTTCATTGTACAAACGATAAAATATATTTTTCTTGTTGAAATTGTTATCTTTTATTATATTATCATAATTGATCGATCCTAGATCCTACTTCGTAATAAGCAAGAAATCCTTTAGCTTGAGTGTATTCTCCAGGCTCCCCACCACCAGCCTCTTTATTGATATAGGTACCAGGCTCGTAATTGTTGTTACTCTGACTGAGAGTAAACGTACGCCCATATAATGGGATTCCAACGACCAGTTTTTTAGCAGGACAACCTTTTTCTTCCCAAAGTAGAAGACCATCGTGCTGAAGAAAAATATGTTGAATATCATGAACAAAAAAAATAAAGAATTTAAAGAGAATGGATATAATTCGAGGAGAAATTTATTATACAAATATTCGTACCACGTTCAATTTTTCATATGCCCATTGATCATGCGGGCGGCGATAAAGTGGACTGTGGACATCGGCAAATCCAGCCCAGTTACCTCGAAGATCGTAAGCCATTACATGTACGGCATCCATATTTCTGGATAAAAGATATTCTTATCACAATTTGCAGAAACGTTTGATTAAGTTTAATTAAAAATCTCGATTCTCCGTCGATAAAAATATTTTCAATTTACCGGCATATTTCTGGCACGTGATATCCTTCGTCCAATCGGAATTTCGCCATTGGCACAGCGATCGTCAGTTCCCATCCTTTCTTTTCCTTGTCGAAGGCACGTCTTATTTCTTCGATGAAGTAGAAGAAATTGTCCTTGTCGGAAAACCTGCCGCCTCTGTCACTGGCTCCAGGATACTCCCAGTCGAGATCGAAACCGTCGAAACCGTATTTGTGCATAAATTCTAGAAGATAAAATTAAATATAATAAAAATATAATATAATAAAAAATCAAGAGACGATATAATGTTTCTTTTTACAATTTCTCTCTCACTTTAGAGAACGATTTTACCTAACATTGAAATTATCGATTTCTTTTCGTTTTCAAATTCACTTACCGACCACGCTCTTGATGAAACTGTCGCGTCTCGCTTTCACGCTGACCATGGCGCTGTACTTTCTGCCACCTTCTCCCCAACCGCCGACGGCCACGGACGTCTTCAAACGTGGATATTTAGATCTAAGATCGTTGAACGCCAAAAAATTGCCTTTCTCGACATCTAAATCCGGATCCAGGATTAACACCTCCCAAGTCACGTTGCTCACGCCGATGAACGAGTAGATGACGTGGGTGCACAAATCGCCAGGAATATCGTCCACTCCATAACTGCCGACGTCCTTTCGATAGATCGCCCAGTTGCTGAAGTAACACGTTATCCTAGCAGGTTGGCTCGCTGAAACTTTTCGAAAAATTTTCCTTTCGATAATATCACGTAAGAAACGTGATTCTTACCAGTTTTATTGATATGTTAGAAATTATTGATATAAGAAAGTTTATTTTAAAATTACCTGCGTGAATGAGAACTAAGAGTAGCAAAGGAAGCGCCAGAAGACATTTTCCCGATGTCATTTTGAAAGCTGTTGCAAAAATTTAGATACAGTTAATATAATAAATTTATTAATATTTTGTTGGAATTTTTAAAAAAATTTTTAATTAAAATTCTCTATATTGTTATATTCAATTTTTAAAAGGAAAGTTTTGTCAAAAAATTACGAGTGTATCTTCAAATTAATAAAATAATTATATTTATAATTTATTTAAAATATTGTGTAAATTGAATTTATTTTTATCGAAAAAAATTGAATTAATTTTTAATATTAAAATTCTCATCGAGAAGAATTTTCAAGACCGAGAACGATCTGATCGATAATTAGAGACGTCTGTTTTGAAAGAGGAATGATTTACCGATTGCGAGTAATGAACGGTTCATCGAAATGTGTCGTTCCACGAATATAAGCTCGTTGTTAAGTAAAGCAAATAACGCGATATCTCCGTAAATTTTATCATTCGAATAATCTCGGTCTCGTTTCCGCACGAGCGCCACGAGCAAATTAACCGTGTCCAAGTCGATCGTTTCCTCGATCTTGATCTTGGACTCGCCCCTCCACTCCAGAAATCTCATTTGGAAATTGAATAGTGTAAAGTTGTACGTCAAATTCGATTTTATGCGCTCCGCTGGTTTATTGCTTTTCTATTACCTTTTTATCAGTTTTTTTTTTTTACGGTTTGTAGAGAACAAAATAGAGAACAGAATTTCAATAATATTTTTATGTTCACATTTTTTTTTTTTCATCGTCTAATTTATGAATAATATTTTCCAATATCGAGAATGAAATATAAAAATATACATATATTTGCGCGAAAATATTTATACTAAAATTTACGAAAAAAATTTGTATGATTTATAATTTTTTATTTATGATATTTTAATTTCAAGCAAATTTTACAATACGTATACTCGTACGTGTAAAAATAGAATATTTTTTTCTTTTGAAATTTTTTGCACGCTTATTATCGTTATTTTATAATATCATATATATATTACATTATCGTTTCATATCTATATCGAGTCGAACCGACATTTTGCTCGTCTCGAAACGAAAACGAGTTTGCGTCCAAAGAAGCGACATAGAATATTAAAAGTTCAAGCACCTTTGCAACGGGAATTCTCGAACACACGAGAATTCTCGAATTCGATACACGCAACGATCCAGCTTCGATAAAAGTTGTATATGTATATGTATATACTATACATATATTTTGTGCGTGTCCCAGCTCGATAAAAAATCGACGCGAAATCAAATTGCTTTCATAAAACGAAACCCTTTGGTTGGGGAGGCCAAATTGCAATATAAAAATTTCGATCGATTTGTATTCACTTTCCCGTAAAAATAAAACCCAAACACCTCTCGTTGGTAACAGGATTTACATCGAACTTATTATATTTCTTTCTTAGAAGATGGCAAAAACATCTTTTTCATCTTTTTATTTTGTTTTTCTTTAATAATTATTTAACTATAGTGATCGAGAATTGATTTGATTTCTAATATTTCGTAAAATATTTCGATCGTGATGCGAGTTGCAAACAATACGAATATATAATACGTGCATGAAAATATCGAAGCAAAAAAGTTTTTCAAACAAAGAATATTTTCTCCTCAATTCGATTCGACATTTAACACATTTCGAGAGAGAAGAAAACGAGATTAAACGAGAAAAAAAGATTATACGAGAGGAAGGAATCAAGAGAATAAAAGAAGAGATAATTTCTCCGACGATAAAAATCTATTTTTCTCTCCGTCCATATCGACCGAAGATTAAATAAATTGGTTCCAGTTCATTGTCTCCGATAGAGGCGCCAGTTAACGGAACGATCGAAATGAGGCAGGAAGAGAATTACAGGATAAACGAGAAACAAAGGTGAAGGATCAAAGACCTATCCTTGGGATTTGAGAAGTTTCGCGCGAAATAAAAGAGTTAGATAATGATTCA
Source organism: Apis mellifera (assembly GCF_003254395.2). Taxonomy (NCBI): domain Eukaryota; kingdom Metazoa; phylum Arthropoda; class Insecta; order Hymenoptera; family Apidae; genus Apis; species Apis mellifera. The sequence goes on along the minus strand of NC_037643.1, from coordinate 14,499,684 downwards.
GGCTGCGAGAATAAAGGAAGATAGTGGGAGCCGCGGTTTTTTCGTTGCTGCGAATTAAAATGCCGGCTGCATCGGATCCCTCGACTACTATTGAGCTGCATTGAGAATACAAACACGCCCTCTCAGGGACCCGTGAGATCTCTATTTCCAGCGGGATGATAACTTTAACTTAACCTTAAACGTTTCGTCGATCCTTTTAATCTTTTCCTTTTAGAATCGTCGTATCTAGAATCGTGTTTATATTGCAATAGTTTTGAAGAAGGGAAAATTTTGAAAATTGTGCAAATTTCTTTTCTTTTCTTTTGGCGTTCTAACGAATTTTATCTGAAATGATACGGATCGATTTCTAGAAAATATCGAAAATCGAAAGATATTATACATGTCTCTCTGATGACAGAGTTATAGGAAATTAAAATTTAAAAAAAACATTTGCAATGTTGCTTCTGGATATAATTTCTAATGTTGATTTTATGCATTGGTTTCAATTCATAGACACAATCTCGAATCAATATTCAAGAAATGAATCGAACAGTTCGCTTTCGATATTCTTCGTTAGTTCTACACACACTTTCGAGGTTCTTCCTGCTCTATAAACAAACAGGGACACGACTATCTATGTTAGATCCTCGACTCGATGCGTGATGCAATTTGTTGTAATTCGATTAAGGCAGACAAAAAAAATAAAATTAAAATAAAAATAATAAAAATTCGATAAATGTTTGTTTTGACTAATTTTCGATATCAATCGATATAAATTGCTTCTTTATCTATTATATATATTTTATCTAATATATATGTTATCCAACCATTTAATTGGACTCTGTATAAATATATATATCTATAATATCATTTAAAAACAATGTTTTTTTTTTTACATAAAATAAGAAAGAATAAATGAATTTTTTATAAGTATATTTTAAATGTAAGCATAAGTATTTGTATATACACATACAAAAAAAGATTGGATATTTAAAATTTCTTTAGAGATAATAAAAAAAAAACGAATCAGAAATTTTTATTTTATATTTCATTTAATATTTCATTTTTGTTAGCAATATAATTATTGTTTTATTATTAATAAATAATAATTTGATTAATTTAATTCTATTATTCAGCAAATTTTTCTCACAACAAATAAATTTAATACTTTTTATGACTTTTTCATTTTTTTTAATATCATAGTAGATTTCTAACTAATAAATCAATCGTCATTTTGTGCGATGATGGAAGATAATTTTAGAGTCTTTAAAATCTTAATTCCTTAAATCTTTCTAAATTCTATCTAGGAATTACTTTTGAATTGCAACTCGATAAAAAAGACAAAAAAATGAAGAAATACCATTTGAAAGATGAATAATAAAGATATGAATAATAAAGATATGATACTAATTTCATCGTACCACGTACAAATATCGTTTTAATGATCTAAGATGGAAATTGAAATTTGCCAATTCTTTTCTTTTTCTTTTTCTATACAACGTATAGAAATATTTGATTTGCTCTTGAAAAATAAATTCTTAGATGTTTATTTTCTCTGAATATTTCTAATGGAAAAACAGGTCATTGTAAAACGTTTCTTGTTAATTAATTTTCAGAATTTTTAAATTATGAGGAGATAAATATTTTTCATAAAAATTTCAAAAAACTTTTTTCCAATCAACTTTTCACTCGTATGTCGTGTTCCACGATTCTAAAAATATAATTATAATAATTATAATAAAAATATAAATATAAAAATATAATTATAATAATTATAATAAAATATATTTATAATAATAGTTAATAATTTTAATAATAGTTATCGAAATAACAATTTTAATTACAATAATAATCTATAAAGTTTCAATATTTAGAACAAGAATTATGAAATATTGAGATAAATAGAGATGTCACGAGATAAAACAAAACCAATAGAAACACTATTTAACGATCATTATCAATTAAAACACTTTAAACTTTAATAACTCTAATTCAAAATTTTAAAATAAATTTTCATTAGAAGAAAGATAGGTCATTGAGGAAGCAAGTCATCAAAAGAAACATTAAAACCAAAAAAAGGAACGAACAAGTCATATTATCAATGATCCAGCAAGAAGAATTGAAAGAGAATCAAAAAAAAAAAAGAGTAAATCCAGCTAAAACAAAGATTATTCAATTGATTAATTGAAATACCTAATAATCTTACTCTCAATAAATTCAAGACACTTACCTCGAAATCTCATGAAAATAATAAATTTTCAACAGAAGATAGTCAAGTCACTCGGGGAAGCAAGTCACCAAGAAAACACCAAGAGAATTAAAAAGAAATGGAAATCACGATGCATTGTCAATAATCGTGGACGGAGCGAGAAGAAGTCGAGAGGACGATTCTGAAGAAGACACAAAGAGGAACTGAGACTCAGAGAGGAACGAGAGTCGAGAGTAAAGCAAAGAGAGTAGAAGAACTCACCTCCGCGAGTAACTCAGAAAAATCGTTGCCTCGACCGAGGTTAAGCTCTCATATATACCCAGGTGGGCCTCATTAGAATTCAGGTGCAAGGGGCCTGACACGATTGGCTGGTTCGTCGACCCTCTGCCTCTCGTCAACAACGAGAGGGGCGATCACGATCCGTCACTGCTTCACATCTCTTCTTTTCTTTTTTCTCTTCTTCATTCATCACAGATCCCTTTGTTTCCATTCTACTCCCTTTCTTCCTTTGTTCATTTCAATTTTATCAACTTTTTCTTCACCCAAGGTTATATTTTATTCAATACATTTGAATTAAGATTGAGAGGAATTGAAAGAAATGAAGATAGATGAAGATTAACAATTATCAATCATTTAATAAAGGTATTTTATTATATATAGATTTTACCAATGAAAAATCATTACCTTTGTAAATGTTACTTTAAGTTTGTGTAAGAAATCTTGCTTCTGTTTACTTTTAACAAAATTAAAAAAAAATTTCATTTTTTTCCTTCCTATAGATGTTGATATTAACCTTTAACAAGGTTATTTCAAGTAGAAACTTTCATCTGAGATTTATTAATAAAATCTGCATTTTGCAAAATATTTCTGTAAAAAATGTAGATGTGTCTTTTTCATCATGGCCTTCAAATCAAATGTGTATTAATTCCATAAAAAAAAATTACCATAAAAGAATCAAGGAATTGCTTGAGATAAAATTTGAAGAGCAATTTAGTGAAATTTAGTCAGGAACAAGATGAATGAACAATCCAAACTCATGTAATATGGATTTTATTTTATTCGTGTAACAATAACAGTTCCTGTTTCCACAGTAGTTTCCTTTTACAATAGTTATTTCTCTCGCTCAAACTCTACCCTAATGGCGCAGTGGCAACCGCAGAAAGCAATCCTATTAGCTGGTTTCTCAGGTACCATAGGGCCAATGGGTATGTCGAGGTTTTCACGATGAACACACGCATCGTCGTTTCTTTCCTTTTTCTCGAACCCTCGATGTTTATAATTTTAATTTACTCGCGATGGTGGTATGTCCATCCGATAAGGGAAAATTCTTAAAAAGGGCACGATGGTAACGATTGCGCTAAACGGCCATTCCTCGCGAGTTTAAACTCTCTTCTTCCCGATCTCGAGAGGAGTGATCGTGATACGATCGTTGGATTTCACCGTGCGTTTCATCCTACATCGTATACACGGATCATCGTATCGTAAAAAATTATTTCTAACATTGATGCCTGTGGACCATACAGAATTTCTCATATAATAGAAATCGCATCTCTTAATTAGCATGATTAACGAGATACCTTTTTTCTCGGTATTTGACAGTCGTCGAGGGAAGATCCTTACGTTTAACCTCACTTTTTTTTTTGTGCTGAGCGTTAGTCTTAGCTGGTTTCATCCTTCTCTTTTCTCGCTTTCTTTCTCTCTTTTAATTGACGAGCAGTCGCCGTGTTTCGCGATCGATCTGCTTTTGCGTATATAATTTGGCACACTTCAATTTCGCTCGAACGTTCTACGATTTTTTTTTAACAGGCTACAACAGTGCAAGATAGCATATAAACATTCGTCCATCTTTGCGACGCTTCGCGTCTAAATGCTGTATCTCAATTCTTTGAAGCGTTGTTATCTAGGTTATTTCTTTCTAATTTGTTTTATCGTAATATGGATAGAAATAAAAATTGATATTTGCAGGAAAAAAATTGGAAGAATGTTCTGAACTGTTTAATCTTACGATAATAAGAAAAATAATAATTGCGATTAATTCAATTATCGCTTCAAAGAATTAAGTTTCGATTATATCGAAGATCACGCCGACAATCGATTTCCATTAAATGGATTCCGACATCGAACGATTGTTGCACGCATCTAAGTTCCTATCACATAACTTATCTAGTCGCACTTTCTTCAAAGCTTATTCTTCTCCCTTCGTTAAATAATACGAGAAACGACCTTAGAAAAAACATAAATACACGCTACTTCGAAAAGTTGAAAGTAGCGAAAGTAGAACGCGTTGTTTATAGGACGTTTCTAAAGCGTACATATGTGTTACGTGTTTCTTAAATTACGAGTGATTCAGCATCGAGTCAAATGCATTTATCTGTACGAGAAAGTTTGTAATAAAAGTGTCGAATAGAATACTCGAATGATTCGAGCGAGTCATATAAATCATATGCATTTGACTGTGTTGAAATTGGAGCAATTTATGGATGGAAACACCGATCAAACGTGCAGAATATATAATAATATCATGTTAAATTTCACGTTCACTTTTTGTCAACGATCATACGATGTATAATTATCCTTTATAGTTAATAATAATTAGCAGACTTTCAATGATAACACATATTTTTATCAATAAACATTTTATCGTTATTCTGTTGAGTAAGAGATTTTATATAAAAAAAAAGTTGAGTGAATAATCTTTTTAATATTAAGAAATATTTTGTATAATTTTATTGGTTTTTCACTTGTTAGATTATTCTTGATTGGAACAAGTGTTATTCGATTTATCCACACGAGCAATATAAATTCTTATGATAAGATAGTTGACATATAATTTTGAACATTTCATTGATGATTCAATCATTACACTTTATATATTGAAAACAAAGCACTGAGTATACACAGATGTTCGAAGAATTTATTTCCAATAATTTCGTATACCCTCGATCGGTGTTTTATATCTAAAAATGACTCATCTCAGTCAGTTCAATATGATCGTTATTTAGAGGTTATGTTTATTCATTATTTGACTATGTTGCGTTGCTCATAGCACCTAGCGTAAACGCAACCTTATATTCTATCTTATTTCTAATATACATATTTGTTCCTCTTATATAAACCAATTTAAACCGATGATTCCCAAACTCGTTGCAATATATACATATATATATATATACATACATACAATAAATTATTTGCTATTAACGTTAGTAAATATAAATGTAAATGTAAATTCAAAATTGAAAGACGAGTTTGCAAAGCATGGTTTCGTGTAATAAACAAAAACTGAATTCGGCTAATACGTAATTTATAAATGAAACTTTTATTAATGGAAGAATTACAAAAAGAATAAAGTTGATTAAATGGAAATTGAAATTACATAAGAATTAATGTTAGAATCTAAGTAATATTTTTTTTGACAAATTATAGTAATTATAGCAAGAAATTGGAATAACACTCAAATTATCTAATATTAGCCGAACTCAGTGATTAACCATGTTCCTGAATATTTATTTTATCATTATACTTGATTCCTTTCCTAAATAACAGCATTCATACGAGTTAGAGGAATTCGATTACAGTCATTTTCTAAATAAACCGCATTGTGCGATCGCTGTTTCTTAATTTATTATTAATATTATGATTATTATTGTTGTTGTTGTTATTATTGTTATTATTATTATTAATATTAATATTATTGTTATTGTTATTATTATTATTATTATTGTTATTGCTAGTGATAGAAACTTGTGAAAGCATTCTCTTCGTGATAGAAGAGAAAACATCGAGGCAGTATGGCGTCAAGCATAAATGGTCTCAGAATATTATATCGTTAGAATAATTTACGTTCGAGCAACATTTACATTATGAAATATAGGCCTCATAATAAGTCTTTAATTTTATAATGATGAAGTTTTATATGTGCTTATCGTTTAAAAACTGTATAAGACCGTACAAGAGTAGAATATTCATCGAAATTTCTTGTTAAAAGCGTTCTTAACATAGATTCAGTAATCCAATGAATGACACGATTAAAGTTTCATACGAGTCGAAACTTGAAACCATCCTGTCTCGACGTCACAATTAAATGATCATAACATTTCAAGTAGAAAATAGTAAATATAAGCTATTATTAGTCGATTGAACTATGAAAAAAAAAAAAAAAAATTAAAAGTTTCTTTATTTTTGAAATAATTTCATTTGGATATTTACTATTTTCTTCTGTAAATATCATTCATCTAATTTTGCTCGACATCCATTACATTACTAATTCTTATCGACAATCCAGAGGATAGCTATTTATTATCAGTTTATTAAATCGATGATTATGTACAATATCGATGCAAATAAAAAAAAAAAACATCTTTTTTTCTTTTTCTTAAATCGTTAATATAATCATAATAGCAAGTGTCAGGTAAACCACCTTTTTATGAAATTTCAAAAAATGTTTGAAGAAGAAAGATGTTTGAGATTTCTCTGTTGTTCCGGGCTGGCAGTAACGTTTTCACTTTGTGCTAAAAAGATTTGTCAGCTGTGCGAGAGATTTTGTCTTCTCTATTCTCATTTTTCTTATGAGTAATAGTTCTCCCTCTGCTGATATAGTGGTAATGGTGTTACAGGCGAGAGATCCTCGTCTTCTAAGCTCGATTCGGTCTTCAAAGGAAGGGTAGCCAGTGCTTTCACTATCAAAATAAAGGAATTAATTTCGAATCGACATGAAACGTTCGTTGGAGAATTATTTTAGATCATTTCACAGTTTTTAACAGGAATACATTAATGACAATATTTGAAAATATATCACTCATAAATTATTTAAACAAATTTGTAAAATTTAATTTCTTACATTTCTCCAACGAGCGTGCAGCAAAAGAAGAAAAAAAGGATCACTACAAAAAATGAAAATTAATTGAAAAAAGGATATATGAAGGGAGATGTAAAAAAAAAAAAAAAAAAAAAAAAAAAAAAGAAAAATATAAACAAACCTGAGAAACGATAATATGATGTGCGTGTCCTATATGGGAAGATGGAGTAAGCATGTCAGTCAGTGTGCCTGGTTACCTATACACAGTATAAACAATCCAAACAACACTCACTACATATGACACAACTATATTTTACATTAATAGGAATCTCGATAAAAAAAATTAATCGTATAAACGAAATTGTAAAATATTTATGACGATGCATGCCAATGAAAAATTCTTTTTAAAACATCTTGTGATTTTTGGAACTAGAGAGAAAAATATTTCTTTTTTTTTTTTTCTTAAAAAAAAATATTCCAATTTCTAAATCATATCTCTAGCGATAAAACTTAAAATGTAAACATATATAAAAGAAAAAGCCACATTCTTCTAGTTCCGATAATAAAATTACAACAAATAAGAAAAAATTATACAACGTATTGAATAAGCACAAGCCTTCTGCTACTAAAAATAAGCAGAAGGCATGAAAGCTAATTAAAATTGGTCATGCTATCACACCACTATACACTAAATATTATTAGATTCATGCAGAATGAATCAAATCGGATATTTGCATTTTGAGAAGTCAGGATTCAACGTACCCGCCACCATTTTGCTCTTTTCCATAACTTGCTTAGCTAAAATTTGATTCAATTGTAGAATATGTTCCCTTTGCCGTTTTTCTTCCACTACTTTTCTCTTCAAGCTATCAGATTGCTCAATGTTAATATTGTCGTCTGAAAGAAGAATGAACGATTCATTTAACCATATAATACCCGTTCAAAAAGTACCCGGATGTAATGAAATTGTGAAATGATCCATACCACTTCCGTCTGGCGCGGTCACGGTTGTTTCAGACAACATCTTCCTTATTGCCTCCGCTTTCTTCAATCGTTGCTCCTGCTCTTCCGCGGTTAACTCCGGTGTCTACGAATCACAATTATCATTCTAAAATTCCATCGAGGAAGAAAAATAATTAAATTATCCCACCTGTTCGGGTATGTATCTTTCGGGAATCACGATCTTATTCGGCGTTCCCAAAAGTTGATCGATAGTGCTCTCGTTATACTTCAACTCTTTGTGGCTCAAAGTCGATCTGACGACATCCGGAGCGTTGATCCTCGGCCTGAGCGCACGTTCCATGTCCAGATCGTCTCTAGCTCTTCCCATTCCCTGTGTAAACGTTGCTTCGTACATTAAATCGTACACATTTCACACTCGCGACAACGAAACACGAGAAAGCGACGCCACAGGACACGACAAAGTTGGAAAAATGGAATTGACAAAGGAAAGAGAGAGAAACTAATGAATTGGGATGACGATGAAAAAAAAAAAAAACAAAGAAACACCAAGAGAAAAATAGCGAAAAGAAAAGAAAACGAATATTAAAATATCAAAAAAGAGGAAAAAAAAAAAGAAAGAAACGATACCATCTTTGAGAACGTATCCTCTAAGTCGAGGACAGGTTTGCTACTGGACACGGTATAGTGTCGCCTTTTCTCGCGAGGGATCTGCCTGCGTCTCGGCCCCTCGACTTTTTTCTCTGTCATCTCCTTGATAATCTGTCTCGCTGCCTCGCTCTTGAACACGGGCGACAATTGAGGCGAGCTCGGCGTGTTTACATTCAGCGACGAGCCGTAAGCTTTCTCCTGACCTTCTAGGTTGCTCGACGACAACAATTCCGGGCTTATCGCTTCTTGAACACTCTCGCCATATTGCCTGTACGGTGTATAGTACGGAGGCTGATGATGGTGGTGATGATGATGGCTCGATTTGATCGTGTAATTTTGCTGGTGGCTACTAGGACTGTAGGACGGACTGGTCGAGTAATTTGGCGAGCTGATAGGAAGATGCGTGCTCGAGGCGAGGCTCTCCGTGTACGGCGACAAAGTACTGTCCGAGCTTCCTTCCTGTTGCGTTTCGAACTGCGTGTCGAAATAATACCGATCGAGGGCGGACCGTGGAGGTGGAGGGCCGAACAAAATAAGGCGTCGGGGGGTGAAAGGCGAAACCAATGAAAAAAAAAAAAAAAGAAGAAAGAATAAAAATACGTGAAATCATGCGTATAGTCGAGATGCTTTTGGTGCTTATGGGTGGATGCTTGGGCCGCTCGTCAATGTTTTCGGTCCGATCTATAGTATCGCCACGCGCTATAGTATATGTATAGTTATTTATAAACGACAAAAAATTTTTGGAAAATTTTAATTCCTATTCGAAAAGTTTTCGATTAAATTGTTTGTCTGATTTGTTGTTTTTTTTTTTCTATCAAGAAACGTGTATAATATATTGCGAATTTCACACAACATACAACAATATCGTACAATATCAAAGATCAACAGTGAACGTAATAACACGTATCGTGCAAAATAAAGTTTATTATTGTTATTCACGTTTTACGTAAGAAAATATAATAAATTGTTAGCACAATGAATGATGCTTTCAAAAATTAATCGAACGTAAAAAGAATTTAAGGGGGGGGGGGGGGAAGATAAAATATGGATCAACGAAGGGGGTTAATGATTAAGAATGATCCATCGGATCGATTAATTGGCGCATGAATAATTTTAAAGAAACAAATGGAATTACTTACCCTGACCTTGTTACGTCTGGCCAGCATTGTTCTCAAGGCGTGCATGCTATCGCTTCTAGGAGGAGGCACAACCGGAACTTGATGGATCTCCGGCTGTTGCAGCCGTTGCCCGCCGAAACCTCTCGGCAAGGACATGCTTCTTTGGAACTGCACGTCGTCCAAGTCCGTCAACTGGACTGTGCTTTGGGCGTGAATCATCGGCGACTCTTCTACCACCTTTCCTAATTGAGCCTTCTAAAAATAAATTGATTGGGAATAGAATGAAATAAAATTGAAACAACGTTGACCGTCGCTGCTGAGACACATTATATGAGTTTGCAGACAAAGTTCTAATGTCTAAATAATTATAATAATGTTTCTAAATTCTAAAAAAAAATTGATATCTTTATCATTTTATAATATATATAATATAATTGATATCTTTATCATTTTACTTATTGAACATTTGTCTTCTAAATTTTTAAATATACTTTTTTTTAACATTTTTGAAAAAAGAAAAAGGTTAATAGCATTCACAAGAATCGAATGGAGAAAGATAAAGAGATGGAAAAGATAAAGGTGGTGCACGAGATTCGAGGATATTACCTCGAACTTCTGAGAACCTCCTAAATCATCGTCGCACAATCTCTTCGCACCCCCGGGCGCCTGAAGCCCGTTCGTTAATGGAATTCCAATGTTTCCAGTTCTGTCTCCTCTATCTCTTTGCCGTCTTTCCGACTCCCGCTTCACTATTCGCACGGTCTTAATCTCTTGTTTCTCACGGTTGTGGATCAAGCCTTGAAAACACACAATTACAGTGAGTCACCAATCTATATTGTCGTAAAGCCCGATGATTGCGTTATTGATTTCGCTTACCGGTAAACTTGTTGTCCTCGTTCTGTCTGTAATTATCGTTCAGCAACGCTTCTTCGTTCAAGGGTGGCGGCGGTGGAGGTGGAATGTACTCAGGTGGAAGAATTGCACCATTTGTCAGATTCCCGTCTTGCTTGTTGTTCTCTGAAATTGTTACAGTATAATTAAATATGAAACATTTTTCATTGGAAGGAAAGAATCATTGTCAAAAAAAGGAGGCAATAAAAATATAGAAAGGTAAAAATTAGAATTAGAAACGTTACTTGTCAGTCAGAATAAACTGGTGAAAACTCATTATTCATATATTCTTTAAATCCAATATTCATAGCCAAAACTTTCCTCACTGAACAAATTCCACTCTCTGTTATCCATGCTTTTTTTTTTTCAATAAAAGTTAAATTTCTGCTTCAAAAATTCATTCGCCTGGAGTTTTTGAATTTGAAAAGAGCTGATTATTCAGTTTCTCCCCAAAAATTGTCTGTCTCTCCTTCTCACCTTGAATTCTAGAATCCGTGTTTATATACAACGGAGCGACATTAGCTTGTATAAGGCTTCCTTTCCCTTGCATCTGATCCTTGAGAAGCTGTTGCTTCAGCTGATGCTGATGGATCTGTTCGCGTAACTGAGGAGAGAGCGAAGAAATATGATTCTGCGGCGATTGGGGATACGATTGCAGGTTGGCTTGCTGACGACTCGTGGGTGACGAGTCTTTGATCTGCGTCGGTGAACTGAAATGCGGATACGGTCCGCCGTTCTGCTTGCCACGGGGCGACGAGGACAACGCTGGACTCGATGGTGAATCCAAACCGTGATCCAAAGTTATTCCGGAATCGAGATCGGTCTCCAACCAAGAGTTTTGCGTCCGCTTCTTCGGCTGGTGCACTTGAGGAGCTGCAACAGTAATAATATGGGATAGAATTGTATTTGATTTATTCTCTAATAATATTATAAAAGAATTTTGATGAACTTGATAGAACAATTCATTTGAAAGAAAATTTGATAACACTTGTAATTGATACATACTTGCCATTTATAAAAGATATTCAGATATTTATTATATATTTATTTTATATATTATATTTTTATATATTTTATTTTTATATATTTATATTTATCATCTAAATTTTTATTTTCAATATTTAAAAACTAAAATTCATCTAGAGAATAGACATAGATACAATTTTGATATTTAATATTTCTTAATTACTTAATTCAATTTAAATTAAAAGATAAATGCAATATTAAAATTCTTTAATTTAAATATTAGAATTGTATTTGATTAATTTTCTATAAAATTATAGAAGAATTTTGATGAAGCACTGAAATTTAATAATATTTGTAATTGAGAGTATCTACTATAAAACTTGCTATTTATAAAAAATATTCAGATATTTATTATATTTATATTTATCATCTAAATTTTTATTTTCAATATTTAAAAACTAAAATTCATCTAGAGAATAGACACAGACACAATTTTGATATTTAATGAATATTTCTTAATTAGTTAATTAAATTTAAAAGATTAAATATTAAATGTATTAAAAATTTTTATTTAATTTAAACATTAGAATTGTATTTAATTTTCTATGAAATTAGAAGAATTAGAAGAATTTTGATGAACTTGATAGAACAATTCATTTGAAGCAGTAGAATGTACTAGAATTTAACAATACTTGTAATTAAGAATATCTACTATAAAACTTGTCCATTTATAAAAAATATTCAGACATTTATTGCAATCTGTTTTTTCTAATATTTCAAAAATAATATCAGTATTTCCTTTTGTTATTAATCTAAATTTTTATTTTCAATTAAAAAATTTTAAAAACTAAAATTCATTTAGAGAATAGACACAGACACAATTTAATGAATATTTAATAAATATTTCTTAATTAGTTAATTCAATTTAAAAGATTAAATATTAAATATATTAAAAATTTTTAATTTAATTTAGTCACTAGAATTGTATTTGATTTTCTATAAAATTGTAGAAGAATTTTGATGAACTTGATAGAACAATTCATTTAAAGCACAATGTACTAGAATTTAACAATACTTGTAATTGAAAGTATAAAACTTGTCCATTTATAAAAAATATTCAGATATTTATTATATTTATCATCTAAATTTTCAATATTTAAAAACTTTAAAATTCATCTAGAAAATAAATACAGACACAATTTTAATATCATTATCAAGTAATCATTTTCTTCCAATTCTTAATAACTCAGTTAATTAAATTTAAAAAGATAATGAATATTGAATTAAAATTTCTTTAATTTAGACGCTATCCCTTTTTATACTTTTTATTAGATTTAACGTTTAATCTCTGGCCGGGCAACGGAGAGCTCGAGAAGCTCACGCATTCGGCTCACCAGAAGTAGGTTGCGGTCGGATCTGCTGCACCAAGTTATGAGACTTCTCTGTGAGCTGTCTAACTTGAATACTCAATTCCTTTCGTTGTCTCTGCAGATCACCGACCAATTGTTGAACCCGTCTCAATTCCGCTTCGAGGGGGCCAGTGGTTGCCGAAGTGTCCCTGCTCACGTTCCCCGCGTATCTTCTCGACGCTTGAAGCTTCTGTCGAAGCACGACCAGGTCTTGTTCCAATCTCGCGTTCTCGGCCACCGTCTCCTCGAGTTTCTGAAAGAGAGAGAGAAGAGGGGGAAGATTATTCCTCGCTCTTGACACGTAATAGTAGTAATAGTAGTAGTAGTAGTTCGACAAGCTAAGGTCGACGATACGAGCAAAACGAAATTTATCTATTTCTGTGCTTTTCATTCATTTACCTGGAAGAATACCGGCTTTACCTGGAAACAATGAATGGGACGATTAAATCAAATTTCTTTTTAAAAACTATTTCTCTACTTTTTATATATATATATATATTGTTTCGAGAAGAAAATCCTGATTACTTTTCACTTTGAAAGAAATTCTTCATTCTTTTCGAAGAATGGAACGAAAGAAAAGTTCTAGATTGAATTCGCGTCTCTTTGAATTCGTCGGATGGAAAATACGCGCGAAATCGATTCAACTTTTATCCTACGCCTCTTGCTCGAAGATTAAAATTCTTAGGAAGAGAATTTTTTTCTCACAAAACGCGGCTTTACTTTAACCGGCCAATCAAAAATGATTCAGACTCGTCCTACCTTCGAGTTGTGCGCCAACAACACCCTCACTCTGCTCAGCTCTTTTTCCAACAGAAGCTGTTGCTTCCTGTATCTCTCCGCCTCCGCCAAATTGCTCCTGCTTCCTTGCAGTTTGTGCCGGAGGCCGCCTAGAGCTTTTTCCAGGATCTCCTGCAAATCGAGATGATAAATTAATTTGGAAAAATTAGTGATCTCGAGAGAAATTTCGTAAATAATTGGAATAAGAATTTAATTTACGATTGTTAATTTTATATTATTATTTTTTATCTAATTTAAAAATCGTATTTATAACTTTCATATAATTCACTAAATATTTATATCGTATTTTATATATAAAAAGAAGAAGAAGAAATTTTCAAAAATCAATTTTACCATTTTATGATCCTTTGAACGATATAAACAATTGTGAAACGAAAACAGTAAGTTGATCGAATATTACGCGATCTTGCGCTATAACGTATCAGTTACAAGTACGAATACGTATACAACACTTGTCACGTATTGCGAGCATTCAAAAAAAAAAAAAAAGGAAGAAAAAAGAGACGAACAGAGTTTTGGCATTTTCGAAGATCGGGCGGATCGCGTTACTCGCCTTGTCTTGTTGAAGACTGTGAAGTGTTCCGGATTCCTCCTGGAGCAACCGATCCAGTTTGTAGAGCTGCTGCACCTTGGCCTACGACACACAAGCGGCGCTGTGAGTTAACCTTGTAGCTTCCAGCCGAGCGTGGAACGGATTCGCGTTTCAACCGGAATCTAGCGATTCCGCTAGAACGAGCGATGCTCGTTGTGTCGTAATCGTGGTCGAAGAAAAGAGAAAAAAATTGCGGTTTTTTAATACGAACGTGTCTCGCATTTCGACGCGTATTAATCATAATAACGCACGAAACAGCACAAAGGATCTTTATATCGTGTTCGAGTTGGTAATTTTCCGCGTCGTCTCCTTATTTATTTCGTTCTCGATTTTCCAGGTCGGTATTTATGCACCGTTATAGAAGATCCCGCTAATTCGTATTTATCATGAGGACGTTTTCTCGGTAGGTAAAGTAATTTGTAGGGAGGTGCGCAAAAGTATCTATTATGGTACAAAGGGAAAATAATTCTTGAGATATGTATAGATATATGTATGTATCAAACGAAACGTGTTATTCTGTCTATGTTTCTTACTTCTCTTTCCTTTTTATAGACAACTTGATGGACAATCTGCTTTTTTCTTCTATTTCCGTTATTATATCCCGGAGAAGGGAATATTTTTATTTCGTACACAGATTCTTCTCGACTTTCTTGCAAATAGGAGATTCGTATTTTTCCATTGCATTTTTGGAATTATTTTATTTGGATTTGATTGCATTTCTTTTTTTTTTTTTACAATTGTTTTTTCTTTTTTTCTTTTTATACGAATATCAAAATATTGACGTTTCCCATTGAGAAAATGTCGATTTTTCATTCCACGTTGAATCTTGTCAATCAAAAGCAGTTTTGAAATTTTATGACGTATGTTCTAGAGGATACAATACACTTTAAACATTTTTACCAGTATTAACAAATTAAAATAAAATATATCATACAACACGATATTATTAAATTTTAAAATTCCATAATAAATTTTTAAATAATTATAGCTTACTTAAAAAAATCTTTATTAATTTTATAAATTAATAAATACTCTCAGCTTACCTCGGATAATGAATTCATACTAAATAATTTCACACTAAACCAAATGAACAAATCGTATCGTAGGACTCGTCAATAGGGATTGTTAACCCGCGTCATCATTTAAATAAGATTCGATGATCGATACCTGTAATTGTCCGTGGTCGGGGCTCAATCGGTCCCAGTCCCTTCGCTCCTCGGCGAGCAAACGCTGCTCCTGCACCTTCTGATTGAATTCCAACCGATGATCCCTCGAATTGTCGTGCGCCAGATCGTGTCGCGAACCGGATACACTGTTGGTCCCATTGGCAGTGTTGCGATTGTACAGGGAGCCCAACTTCACCATATTGTCGACCAGATTCACCAGCGGCTTGCCCTTCTCGTACTTGACAACGACAAAGTATATATATATATATATATATATATATATATATATATATATATATATATATATATATACATATATATACATATATACACAGGTTGCATTGAATTTCCAACTTCGATCAACTTGGCCAAGTTTCTCAATTAATCCTCGAAAAACTTGCCACCGCTCGACGGAACTCGGACGGAATAATTAAGCGGCGGGGCCGTCGAAATAAATTTCGTTTCGTTTAATTCATTATCGCCACTTCTCTCGTATCGATCTTTCGATTTTAACGACTCGACGTGTTTGAAAATATACCTTGGAAAAAAAATAATTTTCGAGAGAATTCGATCCGATATTCGAGGAAATGAAAATTTTACTATCGAAGTTGGAAGTTCGGAGAACTTTTTTTTTTTTTTTTTTTTCGTTCGTACCTGCTTCTCGAGATCCATCAGGTGTTTCTTCAGTTCGTCGAGCTTCTGAAGGTTCTCCAATCGTCGCGGTGTATCGAGTTCTGCCAATCTAGCCTGCGGGTCACAAAAGATGGACGATTTAAAAAATATTTCCCATCATTCTCTCTAATGGTGCTCTCCTTCTGAGAATTCTACGAGTTCCTAATTTCATCGAAAGATATTCAACAAAGATGATACGATCCAGGAAGATATGCGAAGAAATCAATAAACGAAACGTCCATTTACCATTTTTACCATTTTTTACCATTTTTACCATTTTTACCATTTTTGCCATTTTTACCATTTTTGCCATTTTTACCATTTCACTTCCCTGCTTAGAGATTTCTATCCCAATGACTTTTCACAAGTCAAGAAAATTCGAAGACTAATTTTACACATAGAAAAATATCATATTATGAAAATTGGACGACAAGAACGAACAGAAGAAACATCACGATCACGACGATAGAGATACCATTTATTTTCGCCGAATCCAGATATAAAAAAGACTCGAGGTTGATGACAATTGATCACCTCACGGAGATCGACGAGAAGAGAAAGAAAAAGAAAAAGAAAAAGAAAAAAGAAAAAAAGAATGAGATAACACGACGACGGGTGGGGTTCAAACCTTTTCACACGCCCCTTTGAAAAGTAATAATTGGCTCTCGATTCTTTCGAGATCGAAAGTTGATGAAAACATTTTAAATGAACTCGAATCCTGGTCAACGCGAAGAAAAGAAGAAAGAATTGAAAAAAATAAATTTTTTTTTCTTTTTTTATAAGCAATTTAAATTTGAGATGGAGAGAAAGAAAATGATCCATATGATGATGACGAGAGAGACGAGATAAAAGTTTCATCCGATGCCAACCAATGGACATTTTTTTCTTTTTGAAACGAACAAATTTTTTTATGGAAACAAGAATCTTTTTTCTTGTTGAAAAAAAAAAAAAAGAAAGAAATCTGGAATCGCATTATTATTCGATTCAATTGTCAAATGTAAATAAAAATTGCATCGTAGAATTATAAAAAATTAAAAAAACAGTTTGAATTTATATTATATTCGTATACGTGCGGAGATTGTTTCGGAAAAGTACGTATCGCCTCGGGGCGATCGAGTCGGGATAAAACGAGTTAGAGTGAATGTGATCTTACGTAAAATGGATTTAGAATCGATTAGGTCGGTGCGTGTTAGGTGAGAACGATAAATTGTGCAACTGTGAGTCGAAGTTTCTTGAATTTTTTTTCACTCGATGCAAATTATTCGAAAGCGATAAATTCGTGAATTTCGCTTTCAAAAAGAAAGAAAAAAAAAAAAAAAACAACAACAACATTTGTAGAAGAATCTCGTTTGATGGTGAAAAGAAAAAAAAAGAAGAAAAAAAAATAAAAGAAGTATCATGCTCTTTTGAAGAATGCGGCCGATCAAAGGACAAAGGTGGAATTCTTTTCCCCGAGGAGGAAAGTTCCTATTCTAATGACGTTCTTCTCCTCGAAACCGATGTCCTTGAAACCGGTTCTCCGCCGTGAACGCGCGGCATTTTTCGCGCCGATAACAGGATTCTCGATCGCGATTATCTATCAACGTCGCTCGTGAAAATATCTCTTTTCTTTTTAAAAAATCCCACGAAAATTTTCGAGACGAAGCTCAGAAATATTTCATATCGAAAATTATTATTGAAATACGATACGATTAAAGCGTTGTTCAAGCTGGAGCTTCTTTTCTTTTTTTTTTTTTTTTTTTTATTTTTCATATATATCATTTTTAAGATGGAACGGAGCAAAAATTTCTCTCAAAAAAAAAAAAAGTTCCATCCGCTCGAACGACACTCGAAAGCGCAACGAAAGAAAACGATGTGAAAAAATCGCAGATGCGAATCGAAGAGGAAAGACTAGGGTACTGGAGCAGCCTCCGTCATATACGCCATCTCGTCGTTTAGTTGGAGATAACGGTGGCCTTTCTGAAAAATGTTCGGACCTGTGCCTCGATCTCCATCTGGCAGGTCTCCATAGCTTTGTAGATGGTGGCGTTCTGCCGGCGTAGCTGGATCAGCAGGAGCACCAACTCCTCGTGGGTCCTGCCGAGGAGTTCACCGGCGGAAACGCGAACCAGTCCGTGGGCTCCTTGCTGGTGCGCCAACTTGCACCCAACCTCTGCTCGCTGGTTGCTCTGTCGAGGCATGCAATCTTTCGTTAGGGATTCGCGGTTGCGGGAAAAAGAAACGAAAACTCTGGCTCTCTCTCTCTCTCTGTCTCCCCTCGCGGCGAACAATTCGGTGTGCGAGGAAAAAAAACTTGGCAAAAAAATCGCAGCGTCGATTCGAGGATCGAGCTCTGAAAAAGTATATATTGAAACCGAGCCGAGTTTTTCATTCGTTTTCGCTGTGGCAGAGATCGATGCTTTTCCAAAACCATTGTGTGTTCCATGACCATTTCTTTTCAACCGTATCGTCTGTTCGAGTAAACTTGATAAGGAAAATTTAAAAAAAAAAAAATTGACGCGAAATTATATTAATATGGACGCGAACGAGCGTGAAAAATTTCGTTGAAATGGAAAGTGAGAGCAACGGTCACGGCGCGCAGGTTGGGAACCACTGAGCTAGATCTACGTAAATATCGAACTAAATATTATGGAACATATGAACGGTTGTACATTATTAGGCTTGACAAGTTTTTTTTAAGCTCGAGTTGTCGAGCTTAACAATGATCATTGGAATGGAATGATTAAAAAAATTATAGAAAATGACAGACACGAGATGTACAGATGTGCGCGTTGTTGTAACGAACATAGCGTGTGACGAGGGTTTGTTTTTCTCTTTTTTTTCTTTTTTTCACGACACGTTTTTCTATTAATCTTGACACCGAATTATTTCACCATAGATAAGATTGAAAAGCGAGAGAATCTTTCGACGTTTTGTACGGTTGATGCATGGTTAAGAAGCGTTTTCGGTGAAATGATTGGCATGGGAAGAATGAAAAGAATGAAAGGAAAAGAAAAAAGAGGCGTGAGAAAAAAAAAAGAATTGAAAGTAAATCCGTTCCATTGATCGAATGCGGAAAATGGATGCAAGAAACAAATATCGCACGAAAATTTGCTCAAACATGTATTAAGTAAATGATAAAGGGAACAGTGCTCAAAAATGAAAACTGAAAACGAAGAACCTATATTATTAGCAAAACCTAGGCTTAGACAAAAAATCGACACATGTTGTTAAAAAAAAAAAATCTACCAATTCATTCTACTAATACAATCTACTTGAAACGCTGCAGCATATGTATGCGCATATCCATCCACAATACACAATAAATAATAAAGAAGGTCACAGTTCCTGTATTAATAAAATAACCTAATTTACCTAAATAATAATAGACGAGCCTAAATAATCGAGAAAGTTATTTACAAATCCCGATAATATTCCAAACTTAACACTTAACCTTACCAACTTAACCTTAAAAACGATCTTTCGAAAAACACTACGTTCGAAATCACTACGCGCACAAAACCTCTTTACTTTACTCACTCAAAACAAACTTCGATAAAAACCTTTGATCTCTTTCTCTCTCTCATCTCCATCCAAATCTACCTGCACAGAATTATTCTCGACTCGTCGATCCCGCGAACGATCTTCCTCGTACCTGTGTTCAAGTGGCGCTGGCCGCAGGCTCGGTGGAAACCATTCCTTCTCTCTTTTCCATCGGAACAAACGAAGACTCAAAAACGAGACGAGAGGAGGCGATATCGTGGAGAACGTCTCATATCGAGAGACGTTCTATTAACGTGAATAACCGTGGCACAATGGAGAGCGGCGAAAAGCGTCGCGAAGGTGGAAGGAAGACTTTGGAAGACTGGCGTGATGCCCGGCCTGATCGACTCGCCTGTTCACCGACTCCTACAGTACCCGGCATGCACCGTGGTTCCTTGCTCGGGCTTGTCGAGCTATCGTTTTGTATGTTTTGCCTCGAGATCTGGCTGGCTTCGCCTCGGCCTATGTTCCCTCGGTTAAGGCGGCCTTTGTAACTGGGATCTGATTATAATGTCCAGCTTAAATACCCTCTCTACAAGGAACGCTATTCAAATTGATGAGAAAATTGCGCTCATCTTTCTTCTTTTTTCACTAGATTGCAAGTGTACGTCATAGAGGTTAGGAAAACGTAAATTGGAAATAGAAGAGTGTCCCGATGTCGATGAGAGATCGTATAGGTTATTTACATGAAAAATTGATTAATCACGTTTACAAATTTTTGAATTTTAAATATATAATTGATCCGTTTTTATAATTGGGGTCTGATTAAAAATGTATTTAAATATTTTTCTTATAAGAAAAACTATATAGGTTTTTTTTCTTGGATAGAAAGTGTATATTATAAAGATTATAAAAATGTAAATTAAAAATATTGAAAGAATGAAAGGATATGTAAAGTCATTTAAATTGCATTTTTTGAAAATTTTTGAATTTTTAGCACCAAAATGTGTATATATTTAAATATTTAATATTTAATATTTTTTGGTAACTAAATAGTTACTAAAAAGATTGATTTTTGAACACATGCGTTCCTCTCACGTTAAACTCTTTGAGCGATGTGTTGTTTAAGGCTTGTTTCTTTACGGAACTTTTTCCTCTTTGTCATTGGCTGATTCGACTTGTTCCGTTTGCTTGTTGGTTGCAAAGACAATAAACGGACACTGCTCGAAATAATTGGAAGATTGTGTTACGTTTGCCGGTCTAAAATAGTTCCGCTAAAATAATAGAAGCGCAGAAATTCCATCTTCCGTGGAGAAATGTAGAATTTTCGAATTGTTTGATATTCGAATTGTTTTTTGGAATCGTTCTAATGAAATCTAGATAAAAAAAAAAATATAATAATAATTAAACATATCTTCCAATTAAAATAATTATTCTTTTTAAAATATTTTTTAACAAACAAAAATTATCAAATTTTTTATTTTTCAAAGATTAATTTAGCCATTTTTATTCAATCCATATTTTTTTTATTTCGTACATTTAATAATTATTTCGAAGCACGCGAAAAGACATTTTTAAAATTTTCTATCGTAACACGTGTGCGCTGGAAACCATTTCCAGTGGCAACCGAGATTTTCGAATTCTTTCTCCAAGAGAAACTCGAAAAAACTCCTCGACTTTCAAACTATCGGGATTAAGATAGTTCCTTCCATAGTCTCGAGACTTTTAAGTTTCCGAGAATTTGGGGAGCTTTTAACGGTTCAAAGAGTCGTCCCTATCTGATATCGTCGTTTTCAAGTATCCTAGCTTTTCAAACGATCTTATTTCGACGAAACGGATATACTTTCGCGGGGAAAACTCGCGAAAACTTTCATCGAGTATATCCTTCCTTCCATCTTTACAAGATATAAACATCGAGTATTCTATTTGTCGAATACTTGTCTAATTTTCCGTAATGGTGCAAATTATTATAATATTCAACTTTTTTTTAATGGATTTTTCCTTATCGAAATGATATTAAAATTATTCCAATAGTAAATTTTATTAAATTCATTCACCTAATTATGAAAAAAAAAAAAAAATATATAAATGCAAAAAATGTAAAATCGAGTTTTTCCATATCTTTAAATAGTTATTAAAATTTTAATGAAATTGTTGCAATGAAATATATTTAGTTAAAAAAAAAAAAATTTTTTTGAAATATCCTTCTATATTAATCCAGCATCAAAAAGTTTCTATTTTTCAACGATCGAATATAATTAAGTTCCCACAGCATCGATCGAGAATGGATCGAAACAAAGAAACTCTTCGGGCGAATGTTTAACGAACGATATAACGCTTGTACCAACATTCTATTCAAGGCGAGTTTCCATTGTGGAGGCAGCTTAAGGCCTGTCTGCAGTTGCCTGGCACGGTGCCCTTGCTGACCACTGCTGACCGTATGCAGGATCGACCCTGGCCCTTACTTCTCTTAATCCTCTTTTCTTCTCATCCTTCTCTCGTTCACCTCTTTCGTTTCTCCCTCTCCTTCAAACTTCTTTATCTTTTTCTTCTTTAACTTCCACTTCTTATCTTGTACTTCTCCTCTCGAGTTTTTCATTCTTCTTTTTCGTCCTCGCTGGAGAACCTTTTCAACCACTATCTCTCTCTTAACGTATGTAGTAGGAGGACGGCGTTTGTGTTACTTTCTCGTTGAATCCGCGTGTCCTGCAGCGTCCAAATAAAGAGACGGCTCGAGAAGGGAGGTTTGCTTGCTTTGCTTGCTTTCCGGTCCGTTTCCATTCGTATTCTCGAGTGCGAAATGGTGTCGTGGAATTTCTTCGATACGATTCGATAAAATGTGAAAAAAAAAATGGTCGGCTAATTCCAAGATTATGTTCAATAATTTTTTAAATATTCGATATCGTTTAAACAGTTAAGATTTGAGAATAGACAATTGTGACGAACGAAAATACGATTTTATATGTCCAAATATTTGCGATAAAAGGACAGGTAACATTATTTGATTGGAATACTAAACGTCCTTTCAGAACGGAAGCCAAGAAAAGAAATTCGCGTTCAAGAAGGAATTGCGATAAAACGAGGACAAGTTATATAATATGCACATGTAACAATCGTAAAAATTTGCTTGAATTGCGTCCCTTGTAAAGTAAATTTTTTATTCGAAAAAGTATAATTATATATAGTAAAATTATATATGTGCGTAACGAAGTGCAGTGAAGTTTATAGAATTTTTTGTGTACAAAAAAATCATGCTAAGAGAAATAATTATATATATTGTCAGAATCATGCTGAACATATATTAGGCATACTTGTTTTAAACATGTAAATTATTTTAAGCGAAAAAAAATTTGTTTATTTTATTAGTGAAAATAATTAAATTTCGATTCAAACAATTTTAGTTAACGAAATTATTTCATATAAGAACGAAGACTAATTATATCATAAAATAAAGTATGAAAAATATGAGTAAAAAAAATTGATTTATATGTAACTGATTTAAATATATCAATAGATTCTAATAAGAATTTTCCTTTTCTTCTTTATATTAAATCAAATATCTTGTCATTATCATATAAAAATATCATTAACAGCAATAATTCGATATATAATTATATTGAATGAACATCGTAATATCAAATCTTGAATAGAAAATGCACAAAATAAACAATTCATTAAAAACATGTTAATATATTTTAATTGAAATATCTAAAATCTATTTTCATTTTTAGCTTGAATCACATTAAATCCAAAATATTTTCTGCACAGAATTATCAAACGATTCATCTTTATTATATATATAATATAATATCATTACAGAATTCGCAATAGTAAATTATATATGATAGCTTGATACATACATATACGTTACGTTATATATAATTACGTTAGGTGAGCAGCTCAATATTAATTGCAACCGATCAAACTTCAATAGAGAATAATATAATTCATCGATCTCGATACAACATCTCGATATATTTGAAAGATAACAATGTCCAAAATGCTTTTTCTCTCTTAACCTAAATCAAATCTAAAACACTTTTTTCTTCTTTTCTATTCCGCAATTGCCAGATATTTTAGTATTAATAATATGACAATGTCATTAGAGAATTCGTAATAATAAATATCGAGATTGTCTCTGATAAATGTATATGCACTTATGCTAAATGAACAACGGAATATTAATCGCAGCCGATGAAATCACCAGAAGAGTATGGCACACGTGTTCGTTGTTATCGACATGTACACGCATGCATGGTAAAGGATGTATCTCTCCTACTCTCGATCGCGTATGATAATGAATTTCTGGGACAAGCAGGTTGCGCTAATGAAAATGCTTGGAAACTCGGCATCAAACGGACGCGGTTGAATCGTACTCTCTTCTCTTTGGACACCAGGTTGGAAACATCGAATCCAACCAATGGCTGGATTCCTCGCGTAAAGGGGACCGTACGCGTGCATTCGTGAGTTTCAATGGCTTTCATCGGTTCCTTCGAGCATGTCCTCTTCCATAATGGATATCATTCTCTCCAGACTGTTCCCGGTTTCGAATGCTTTATACACGTGTCGAACAACTTGGCTGCGTTCACAACTCAATATATTTGATTCGATGTTTTTCATCCAAGGATCAAATTCTCGATACGAGATACCGATACGAAAGAAAACCATTATATACTGACTCGTTGAACATTGTAAAAGTATATTCTAGAAGTATAAACTATAGTGTCGGTGGTAACTTTAAGAGGATAGAATACTAGTGTAGCCCTCTAGTGGTAATTTAACACAATTCACTTAGGGCTAATCGACATCGTATGTGTTCTTTGGAAAATGAATTTGAAGCTTGGGTTTACTGTGTGATCAATAGTTAGTGGTACAGTTTTGACGAAGTTGCATTTGTGCTGTTTGAATTGCAAAAGTTTCGTTAGTTTTCCGTATTATTCCGTGTATTGTCTATATCGAAAATGTGGTTAATTTTAAAAGTGACTTCTTGATCTTTAATAAATTGTGGAGGAGAGTTCGTTTACGAAACAATTTTTTTATTTCTATCGAAGTTAAAAGTTATCAAATCTATTGAATCTATATTTGAATTGGATGATTCGTAACTTTGGATCAGCAACATGTTTATTCGATCAGATACAAAGTTTAACGGTCTAACAACTAATCGATCTACGTGTCTAAACAAACGTGAACTAACCAAAGTCGATAACTCGACAAACCACAGCCACGTGTAAAGTGAAACTTTAACACGATGACCGTAATATCGCCCGCTATAAACCGCAGTTCTAACGTTTCCACATTTTCCGCCTTAGTAGATAACCTATCAGAGTGCATAACTAAACAATTAATCTAAACGATCTATAACCAATATACAGAAATACATCTATAACAATAAATACTAAACAATACACTACTCTTTCCATTGAACGATACACTAAAATCTTTCCGTAATATTTTCAATATTTTTACAATTAGACGTTAAAAACAAAATCATACAATAACGTTATTTTATATTAGCAACATGTTTAGAATATATTAGCAAAGGATTCTAATGCAAGGTTAATTAAAATTCTATGCGATTTTGATCTAATCCTTTTCAAGCAACAGCAAGGTTTTTGCAACTAACCATTACCGAATTGGTGGAATAATCGACTAAAGAACGTTTCGATCGACTTATTCGGCGCACAAGTAATACAAAATTGAATGCGATAACGAGAGAATTCGTATGAGTTCGATCGTCTCGAACATTCTCGCGGTCACGAAAATCGGAAACGCGTTCGTAATTAATTCCGCTCGTACATCGCTGCGAAATCGGCGGCTCACCCCGAGGCAACGTTTTAATTAATTAGACTAATGGAATTTACATGCTGGAACGATAATGCGGACTACTGCACACTCGCGAAAGGACAGAACCTTGGGACAAATCGTGTAACGTGCGAGCGTGCTTGGTTTGCTTGTCACGTGATATTAATTGCGTGTACATACGCGTGAAAAAACGGTGTAACGATCACCAGAGAGGGAAAGGAAAGAATGGAAACTAGGAGAATAGTGTGAGAAAAAAAGCGAGTGATCAGCAGAAGCTGTGTGTTGTTATATTGGATTCCTTTCTCTTTCCATGCTCCGCCATGCCAATCAACTCGAAGATTCCGCTTGCGATTAATTAATCTTTCGCTCACCCTTTTGTGCAGCAACTCGTTGTACTCCCATACACGTTGATTCTGTCTAATAGCCGTGCCTCCACCACGATCCACTTCTCTGCCGATTGGGCTCACCATTTTCCTTTCAACTGTAAAATATATTGCGAAAATAAGAATAAACATTTAAGAATGTTTTTTATATGAGATGAAATTTGTCTCGAAGCAAATGATACGTTTAAAATCATTTGGAATTATTTAAGTCGTGTCATGCGTAGAGGTTAGAAAATGCTTATAAGTAGAGGTAAGAAACAATTTCAAATCGTTTTATATCTGTCGTTTTGTTATAGGATATCTTTGGAGTGAAGGAATTTTTTTTCATGATTAAAATAAAGTAATATTTTATTCTCGGATTTTTTTGGTATCGTCAAATTCTATTATACACAGGTATTTTATTTATTTAAATTTATAAATAATATTTCATTCTTAGATCTTTTCAATAGATATCGTCAAAAAATTTTTAAAATAAAATAAATTTTTAATTTTGAATATATAAAGAAAATTAAATAATATTTTATTTTCAGATTTTTTATTAAATTCAAATTTTCGTTATTTAAAATTTCTAAAAGATATATTTTATATCACATGTGAATATAAGAGAGAAATATCGATGATAACAGACTTTTCCTTTAATCGTAAGTGAAACCTGCTAGACAGAAATATAGAAAGCGGTATTAAATATGCACAGTAACTGATCCAGACAAAAATTCAATACGCAAATATTGGCTTGATATCGCTTAACCGCTACTCGCATTTGAGCATTGACCATTTTCACTAATGTTTGCTCGATAAATTATTCAGTTATACCTGATACTACATTAAGTATAACGTACTATACACGTATACATACATTTATATGGATTAATGTAAAATTTCAACAGAAGAGCCGCAATACGATGCTATAATATTTATTACGTCGATTTAAAATTAAAAAAAAAAGAAATTTCTCAGAGCTTGTGAATAAAACCAGACAATTAAATCTTCAATTTTTCACAATCATCACAAACAACAGAAACGAAACAATTATTATTAATAAACCAATTTGACCAAACATTAAACTTATTTCTCACGAGACACGTACAATCCCGTTCTATCCATTTCTCTAATTCTCTGATATCCTTTAGCGAGAAAGCATCGAAAGAGGTTAGCGGTTTGCCCCAATGTACGTGGGATTTCTATTATTCCTCGTGTCGCTTTGTGCTCCTGGTCTTTCCCCGCGGATATCTGAATAATTAACCTCACTTCCACCCTCCTCCTTTCGTCAGAATTCACCGATTCTCTCTCTTTCGATATTAATTCTCCGAGTTCGGATTCAATTTGCGCGATTGCCTTCTTCTTTCCTCGTACCTTCTTTTTATCCTCGTTCGAACAAGGACGCGCGAGCTTTCCGAAGAATTTTCGGGAAAGGGAATTTGAAGTGTAATTTAATTCCGGTCGATATTCGTGTTGCGACACGAACGGTGGGTGAGTAAATTTAGAGAGACTGAAGAGATTGAATGAACTTTACGCGAATGTTTGGGGCGGAGATTCAATAGTTATTTGTGTTCGAATTAGTCGAGGAAACGTATTAAAACAGTGATGGAAACTGTGGATGATAGTTTGAACAAGGATTAAGATTTTAAAGATGGACGTAAGTACGATTTATTATTTAATAAAGATTTAGATAGAAACTATATTTTATTTTCAAATTGTAAATTATTTCTATCGCAATTTTATATCGCGTACACATGTTGGATATATCTTACTTGGGCTGTGAACTCGTATGTCGCTGTCACTAGGGCTAGAGACACGGTGGTCGTTCATGGAAATGACCCTTAACGCTCCGGCCGGACTCATCAATCGTTGAGTTGCGTGCCCGCCCGGAGAAGTTAACCTTATTTCCTTTCCATCGTTGTTGTTGTTGTTCAACCTGCAAAGTTTCCATATTGAGCGGATATATAGAATATTTTATTCTAGTTAATTTCCGTTACAATTAAATCTAAAATTTCTTAAGTTATTGAACAGTGATTTTTTTTCTTTCATATTTTTATCACATTCCAGTTTATAATTCACTTTAATGTTGTACGCGTATATTTTGCATTGTGTAAAGGTATAATCGTAGCCGGATAACGATTAATCATTGAATATAACGGAATATAATGGAACAAAAGTAGCGGAAGAGATAAAACGTTAA
This sequence comes from Apis mellifera, assembly GCF_003254395.2. Classification (NCBI taxonomy): domain Eukaryota; kingdom Metazoa; phylum Arthropoda; class Insecta; order Hymenoptera; family Apidae; genus Apis; species Apis mellifera. The sequence goes on along the minus strand of NC_037643.1, from coordinate 14,471,649 downwards.
GAATAGGATTAAAGAAATTTAATTTTCCCAGTTAAATTGCTTAATTAATAACTGCCACGATGCGAAACATTTTTCGATATTCAATTTGGGAAACGTATAATTGACTCTTTTTTATCGATGTTATAATTATACCATTATTATTATTATTATAATTGATACGAAAGCAAGGAGAGAATTTCGAAATCGAGGAATATCTCGTTAATAAACGTGGCAACGACTCGACGACAATTTTCCCCCCACTTCTTCCTCCTCATTTCAATTTCTATACCCCGTGGATGTTCCTTGGCCGGATAGTTTTTATCATCACAGGAGGAGGAACACGATCGAAGTAGAATTGCTGACGACGTTCTCGAGGAAGCATACGCTAGTTTCTTCTTCTTCTTTACGTATCCAAGGTGTGAAACAGCCGGGAAAAATGTGTCACCGAGGGAATTCCAATGCCGATCGAGCCTTCCTTCTCGCCAAGAATGCTCGAATTCGTTCACGGTAAGCAGTTTCTCGCGTTGGAATTTTTCGAACGTGCGCTTCGAAAAATCTTTCTCGACGACGCGACTTTTAAAAAATTTTCAATTCTCGTTCAACTCGCGCGCGCATATTTCCACAGGATTCGTTGCTAAATACTACGATAAAAATTCCATTATAAATTTCAAAATCAAATTTTTTCCAATTTTTCTTCTTATTGAAGAACAATTTTACATATCCTTTTTCTCTCGATTCGACTCTCGCTCTTCGCAATTTTTTTTTTTTCTCATCCATTCCAAGGAAAGGAAAAATTCTTTGTCACTCACATTGCAGATCCTGTCCCGATGTCGCCATTGCTGGCGACTCGTAATAGCTGCGAATTGCTCGCGTCGTTTTCCGATTGTCTGACCGATTGAGGGGTGGACTGGTGGAGGGGCAGGGGCTGCCTGTGCGTGGCATTGCTCCTCGGCAACGGAAGGGTGGACACCGTAGCCGGGGGTTGAGTTTGAGTCCTTTGAGCGAGTTGCGAAGTGCTGACAGCCCTCGGCGGAAGCGGATCCCTTCCTATCACCGATCCGGATCCGGACGCTGCGAATAAAATAAAATATTGCTCGTCATGAAACGTGCCTCCCTCCTCCTCGACAAGATTAATTTTTTTTTTCAATGTTTATTTATCGAAATTGGAAAAAAAGTCCATTAATATTTGTTCGAATATATCTTTTTTTTTTTTTTTTTTTGAAAAAGTTAAACAAATTTTCAAACATGTCTCGTCTCGATATTTCGAGACTCGATTCTTGTCAAAATTACCGTTAACAGAAATTGAATTAAATTAAGAGTATTCAACAGATTTTCACAGGACGACGAATATTTTTCCCTGTAATTCATTTGAAATGTATAAAAATATCGGACGTGAATGTTAAGAGAAAATTAAATTAAAGTTAAGACGATATATTCAGTAATTTTTTATTCCAATATTTAATTCACTTAATGTTACTTCATATAAAAAATATCCTGTTGAAAGAGTAGTATTCGTCTGCAAGGAGGGTTAAAGTACCATATTGAATATTAAAGGGATACGAGTTTTAATTAAATATTTCTCGTGTCATTATTTGTGTACATATATATATATGAATAATAAAATATATATATACATATACAATATTCGAAGTTAATAATAAATACGGTTCCGCTTGAGAAACGTTGAGAAACGGCATAACCACGTACAATGACGCTTTCGATATTTACGATCAAAATGGCACGCCGCGTCCGCGGCAGCTAATCTTTATTTCTTGGAAAAAGCAATGCAATCGCTAGGGACTTTCACCTTAGGAATTTCCTGCCCGCACTCATCGCGGCTTTGCTTAGTTTCGTGCCTGTGGTTAAGGGAAACGCTTACGATACAACTGCAACGTTAATATTCATAAGTTCATATCGAATTTGAAAACGAGCAAACGCGATTTCTCTCGCTTGCTTTGCAAGTTTGTAAAAGTCACATCGAGAAAAAAAAAATAGAAATTTTATTTTAAGATTCTTGAAAAAGAATTATTTTTTAAAATTCGATACTTTTTCCTAAATACACGTTATTCTTGATAAATTGATAAATTCCAGTTAAACTTTGAAATTCTATCCAAGAAACGGCCAATTAAGATCGATTTATCGGGTTTATTAAATGCAATTTGGCAAGGTTTGACGAAACGCTCGACCTTCTTTTCGAAATTAATTCTGGATACAGATCACGTTTGTAGTATAATCGAAGGGATGAGCCGATATACTCTCTATTTTCGACGATTTTGCAAAGCAAACGATTCATCGGTTAAGATAAATTGCATTTGCGCGAGTACAAAGAGCAGCAGCGCTGCACCGATTAATTATGGGATTTGAACCGCGTGGATTTGTATTCGTCATGTTCGATATAATTAAAGATCAAAGTCTTAACGTACATACACGCTTTCGATAAATAGTGATTTTTGTTGATTCAATATATAGAGACAGATAAGAATAATAAAAAAAAAGAAATTATCAGAATTACAGAAATGAGAATTTTGTAGATTTATTCTACCGAGCACTCGTGACGCACAGATTAAAATCGGTGAGTAAGGGATACTCGGCACAGTACACAAAAGAGTAGATCTAAAATTTGGAGGATATTCTTCTCTTTGTATCCGAGATAAATTCAATTAACTCAAGGGCGGAACACGTCACTGTTGTCACATTATTATTCTTCGTAAAATCAATTGTAATACACCGACACAATACTACGTATCGTCGAGCTATTGTTTCTCTTGTCTGAATGTGGCACCATCGAAAAGGAAGAAAAGGTTAGTTGTACGAAAAAATTTCGCATTTTACATTTTTCATCTATTACATATTTCATATACACTCGAAATATCAATATATCTGTACGAGAAAATGTAGAAAATGCAAGTATAAAAAAAAAAAAAAAAAAATATGTCACCGTTTCATTATTGAAATTCGAGCCGGGTCCTCGATCGAATTTGAAATTCCGAAGCGGTATGGAGGATGCGACGACGCGGGCCAAAGTAATTGAATCCAGCCCGCTATTTTTACGAACAACGGGCGTCTGTTAACGCGAACGATGCGGAGAATTTGCCGTGAAAATGCGACGAACACGAGGACATCTATCGGAAGAAAAATTGGAACGCGAAAAATTTTCAATGAACTACTTTCGCCCAGTTTTCGTGTTAATAATCGGTCGAAATATGCGACGAATTAATCGCAATGCTTGATTCGTCAAGGTTTCAAAAAGGAATTATTTCGTGGGATAAATGGGACGTCGTTTGGTGATAAAGCTAAATTTACAATTAGAACGACCTTTCCTATATAACGTAATTTGAATTAGTGTCACGTCGGTTTTAGGTTAGGTTGCCTTGAGTTGCGTTTATTCGCACGGTAAAACGAGCATCCGGTTTTACGATGGGATTAAACGATTATTTTTGTCGAGGATACTGTTCGTAGTTGATAGCGATAAGTGGCACGAGGAAACGTTCACAAATAAACAATATTCCTTTAACTTTCCATAATTTCAATATTGTTTCAATATTCCACTGTGTAATATTCTCGTTGCTTATAGAACTACACGAACCAGAGTACCTTTCATTACCTCTATTTAACACTTTCGTTACTACGAGCGACTATATAGCGTCGCTCTGCATAAGATGCCCCGTATTGTATATATTACGAGCGATTGGAATTATTGTCGAATATCTTTTATCATTCGTTCCTCACGCAATATCATTATTAAAAGTTCTTATTATTATAATTACATCACATTATTATATTCCGTAATGTTATTCGAGTTCCAAAGTGTAATTAAATGTCATATCAAATACCTCGTTTTAAGGAAATTTTTTTTCAATAAACACCGAAGAATTGCGTCGTAAACTCGACGATCTTTCTCGAGCACTGCGCACACTTTTGGCGCAGCAGCGGAGAAATCGCCCGTAGCAAAAGGGTTCAAAAATTCAATCGAGTAACAAAGTAATAAAATTTTCTCTCACCAATAAATTTGCATTCAAATTTACAAAAAATTCTTCTCTCTCTCTCTCTACCACGAACCTATCCTATAATATTCCACGAATTCCATGGGTTCTCGGCCTATTTCGAGGGGGGGATCCTTGGAGCGAGCGGGACCGCGCCGAAATTCCGAAACGTCGCGCAACTTGGAGAGGGGAAAGGAGGGACGGAGCGCGCGTGTCGCGGCATGCGGAACGCGCGTAAAGAGGAGTTTCGAGCGTTGGAGGGCGTAATTGAATCTCACGGTGGCGGGCCGTTAGCGGCGACGCGGGGGCCATAATGAGCAGCCGGATGTTTTGCGGACATGGGAACGGCGCGGAACGAAATGGAACGGAACTGGTGGTGGCCGGCCAGGAGGGGAATTACCGCAGAGGAACCGCCTCGTTTTAACAGAGGAACAGACCGAGGCTGGAGACACGCGGGAAGGGACGATTTATCACGTGCAATTAGCCTCAGCCTCTCTGTGGAACCAGGCCATCCTGGTTCGCTTACGCTCTTACGTAAGGAATACGAGTCACCTGCTGCGATGCGAATATGATCCGTCTTTGTAGTTGGACAGAGATTTTCCTTCTATTTCTGCGGTTTCGTTTCAATATTAGTTCAATCATTGTTAGATGGACATTGATTGAATTTTAAACCTAGAAATGATAGATTTTTTAATTAGCGTGATTTTTTTTTTGTTGATGCGAAAAATTAAGAGAGGCGGGTAATTTAGGAAATAATTATTCTTTTATTGTTATTGAAATTATTAAATATTCTGATATATGAAAAATGTAGCAGAATACATATTATATTTGTCGTTAATATTGAATTAGAATATAAAATCAATTTTTTTTTTAACAAGAAAAAGAGGAATAAGACGTTTTCGAATCGAAGTTCAAATGAATGAAAGTTTAAACAGAGATTTAATTTTTATGGATAAGTCGTAAGTGATGAATCATGCAGAAAGAAATATTTTTGGTGGCGAATATAAAGATTTTTATAATCAATATATATTTTTATAATCAATATATTTTTATAATTATCCTTACTTATAATGAGAAGAATATTATTTCATATTTTCTATTAGTCACATATATATTCTTTTCATTGGCGTAAATATAAATATTTAACAAAAACGTGTGTCGAAAATTTTTTTGCATAAAGAAGAAAGCTTTTTTCTTTCAACCGAGTATTGCGTTAAAACAAATTGTATTTCGAAGAGAACCTATTTAGGGAAGAAAAACAGAAGAAATCGGGATAAATCTGAAGCAGGACAAAAGGAGAATCAACAACTTTCTATCGACCACACCGAAGATACACACTTAAAAAACTCAATTTCCTCGGTTGTCCCTAAGAAATCATATTAAAGCTTCACTTTAAGCTATTGTTCTCCACTTCGACCTATCGTCCTCCACTTCAGACGGCGCTCGAGTAGAAAATTTCATCCCTTGTTTTTTTGTGAACGAGGAAAAAAATCGTGGAAAAGATGGAGAAAGAAATACAGAGTTGAAAACTCTACAAGTCCCCTAATTTTCCACATTTCCTTCCTTTGAAAATTTTTACATAAATTTATTTTACTTTCAACTTTTTTCATCAAATATATGTCTCAATCGTTATATCAATCTATCTTTGCAATTCAAAATTTAAACTATAATTTGATTCTCATAAGATAAAACAAATATGAAAATTGATATGCAAAAATGTCGGTTGAAACGTATAACTTTATATATTAAATTGAGTTGATGAAGACAGATCCGTTTTATCTGGAACAAAATTAAATTGCATGATAATATAACTTGATAATTAAATTTCATTTCAATTTTTATATTTGTTTTTATAGAATCAATCTTTTAAAGATATCTCTCTCTTTACCTTCTAAACCAATCAAACGATTTAATCCATAATCAATGAACGCACGATGACGTTCATTTTCTTTAAAAGAAAATTCTTCTTCAATGCATCGGAATGGAATACATTAAATAGAAAAATTGATTGAATGTCGCGAACGGTTCCTCGACATTCTTTCTCTCGCGAATGGAATGCGTGACGGTGCATTAAAGATGGCTACAATTTGCCGCGGTCCATTCTCAAACGATTCTCTTTCCTTTTTTTCCCTTTTTTTTTTTTTAGGCATTTCGATGCATTTCTCGCATTCAGCGTAGCAGCTTTGACACGTGACGACCTTTCATTCCGATTTTGTCCGTGAAACGTTGACGTTGATGAACCGATTGATCAAGATAGGTTTGGAATGCGTGCTCTGTTTTCAAACGAGGTCTTTGTTTAGAAAGTTTCTCTTAAATGCTTTGGAGAAAAATATTTCTTTTTCGAAAATTGTTCAAAGAAAGATGAAGTTGATGTCTCAAGTTTCTCCTTTTAACATGCATTCTCCTTTTTCATATCTGTGAAATATCATATGATTTATTACATTGTGAAAAAAAAAATAGCATGATGGAAAAATTGAAATAATCCAGTTTGAGGAAATTTTTATCACAATTAAAACAACGACTTTGGAAACTACTACTGATTTTAGCACGAAATGGAACTTGAATCAAAGTTGTTGCAAAGGAGTTTAAGTAATTAAACGTGTTCAGAAGCCCGTGTACAACAATGCATTAATTCCATTTCGCACCTTTTTCAATTACATAGCTATCGTTAACAAACTGTTCGACGCGAGAAAATAAAATAAACTTGGATAAAATGTAAATCTTCGTCTGGATTACTTTTTTACATTGATTAAACGAAACCTCTAGATTTGTTCAGTCCATATTTTCGAATCACTGCTTTGCCATGACTTCTAAATTCTGCTTTCACGTTCAATTCTGTTTATCCATACCTATGTTATCCAATACAATAAGCCTCATTAATTATTTTTTTCACTCGAATTTCTATAGTTACATTTAAATATATAATTTATACATAATTTATTATACATAATTTATTACCAGATATAATAAATTAATTTTACCTGTTTCATCATACATTTCCAAATTATATTCATCTTGGAGATCACAATATTATAAGAATCATTTTACAGTGAAAGGAGGAAGCGGCGAATTCATGATGACAAAAAGTTGTTATACTTATTAGAAATTACACGCGCAAATCGCGACGAAGTCCAAAGGTATCTGAAAAAATGTGTTCGGTGCATTACAAACAGGAAGAGCCGATTGCGCCAAAGATTTACGTCGAACGCAGCTGTCGCTTTTGGAATTCGGTCGAAATATCAGAACAGTGACACGGCATCGCGGATGTTCGCGATTTACATGGATTTATCTGTAAACTGCAGCTTGACAAGGTGTACAAGAAGCGGATGCTTTTTCTCTATTTTTTTCTATTTTTGCATTTGTAAACATGAATCGTGACACTTGTTCCAAATTATACAATTTCGATGTCCGTGCTGGAATATAATTATAATGTTATAATTTGTTCTTTTTTTTCTTCAATTTTTATGAAATTGTACGATAAATATAAATTAAAATACATTTTTATAAATAAAATTTAATTTGGATAGATATATTTACGTATAACGAATCATAACCTTAAATTATAATTTCAAATTTTCTTTTTTTAATTAAATTTATCATAATGAGTCTTATAAATTCATATCAACTTTATCCGGATTTATTTGTCATATTTTCGATAAATAATTCATGTATCAAAATGAACTAAATCAATTACCTGTGTATTACATCAAAAAAGTTAGCAATTTCATCGAACGTTGTTCCAATTAATTAATAGACTTTTGTAAAAATCGAATAACACTTTCGGATTTTTCTCTTTATTCTAGTCGGATCGAAATTTCTTGGACTGAAATATAAATACAGAGTATAGAGAAATGTTTGTACATTAATTTCAATAACATTTGGTGTTGAATATTAATTGGGAAAGAATTAATCTCCTATTTTATATGAAACTTTCGTTCCTTAATTTAATTTATTTTTTTTGCAATAATGATATGGAATAATTTTAAAATTGAAGAAATGTATGTCATGAGAATATTTTTAAAAATGTCAATTAATTTTTAATTAATCATACGACTAAGATGATTAAATTCAAATATAATAAAAATTAATATTGATTAGTTTATGTTTGTCGAATTGTAAAATTTCCAATCTGGATATATTCCATTTTAAGAAAATTCTTCTTTTTATTAATATCTTCAATAGACATAAATATGTCCTATAAAATATACCAATTAATATTTTCTTCAAATTTCACTTTTTATAAATACAAAAATAATAATACATAAATAATAAACTTGCACTTTTATTAATTCCTTTTCTGAATAATTCGATGAAATTATAAAATTAATTGAAACTAAACTAATCATACAGGTTATTAATTCATTGAAATCTGCCATATTACTATTGACATATCGGTATGTACTATTGTACATATTACCAAAAATATCCCTTTGCGTAAATGTAAAATTCCCCAGGCGGAACTGGAATGAAGTCATGCACAGATCGACATAACGGCGTCGTTTCTATGACACCTTGATCTTTTCTGCGCTAGTGCCAAGTGGAGCGTCTATATTTACCGAACACACGCGAGCACGCGCGCGCCGTAGCAAGTTTCTGCACGCTAGTGGATAATGTTGGTGGATTAAATAAACCGTCGGATTAAATAGCATCGCTGCATTTCGCTCTTTCGTGGCACGAGGACTGTCCGGCAAATAGGTCGACCACAGGCATTCAATCTTGGAAGAAGTGAAGTACCGTATCGTCGACAATTTTTCTTTCGGTCAACGGACACCATTTTATATTTAGAACGGGTATGGTCGCGACGGTAACTTTTCGTTACGCCGGTTGTTTTGTCTGAAATTCGCGTGACGCAAACGCATTATTCGCGCGTGTTTCTGCCATTCCTGCATCGACTGAGCGATAACTCGATAATATTTCGTTGTGACTTCGCTGCCACCGAGATATTACTGGAAGATTGATCGATGAAAAGAGAAATTTACGGGTATCATTATTTTTTTTTTCAATTATATGTCTTCATTGTTATCTTGATACATTATTTTTAATTCGAAAATTGTGTTATTACATTTCTTTATAATGCGATGAAAAACGCATTCCTGTTTCCATATAACGTGTTTAAATTAGGTTAAGTACTTTGATCCTCGCGTTCTTTTTTTAAAAAACATAAGATATTTATTTTCTTATTTTTTCTTTCTCTGTTTCAAACAGATATGTTTTTCTCTTAAACGTAATGTTTATCGATATAGAAAATTAATGCTGAAATATACAGCTATCGCTTACTGATGATTTACTGCCATGTCTGGATCAGAAATATAACCCATTGGTATGTCGTGTCGATTATTCTTAAAGTTTTAAAATGTAATCTCGTATATAGATTGAATAATATTTTTATTTATCAATTTAACGAACAATTGTATTGTATATTTTATATTACATTAAAAATATTACGCAAATATAGTACGCATTTCATTGCAAAAAAAATAAATTTTTTAAAAAATAAATGTCAAATGTTCGCATGAATTTAAATTAAATCATGCTCATGTTGCATTGTAATTCCGTCACAATTCACGAAATTTTACTTTGTTGTATACCGGATCGTATCATTACCATCTGAAACGACAGAATTCTCTCGCAAACATATTTTACTTTGTTCGTTTCAAAGCGGGCAAACATCTACACAAATAGAATTTCGACCAGCAAAAGGATGTGGTGCAGTAAGAGAGGTTATAGCTAGGGATTGTTCACCCCATAGTTCTGACCGCTATAGAGCTTATGGTGGTGTTGCGACGCCGGAAATGGCGACGGGCAGACATCTAAGGGAATCAGAGTTGTTATTGGAAACGTTGTCACGGGGATGCTGTCCCTCGTGTGATCAAAATTCTATTTGAGATGTTTCTGGGGATGTCTCCGAGGTCATCACGAGTCTCGTCAATTTTGCTTTATGCCATTACTTTGATGTTACGGTTGTTAGAAATTAAACTAGTTAATTATTAAATTAAACTTAGCTAATTAAATTCGCATCGTATTTAATTTATACATGATTCTAACGAACAAAATAGGTTCTTCTAACATCAGGATACAAGATGTATCATATTTTTATATTTTTTTTTATTTAATAATAACTTTTGAATAATAATAACAATAATAATTGGATAAAAGCTCATAATTTCTCTTTCAACAAGGTAGATTCGGGAAGATAAATTAATTGTCGCGGAAGAGTATAACGTTTCGATGAAAGAAGCGAGGTGAAGGGAGGAGAGAGTGGGAAAGGAAGAAGGGAAGAATAGAAATTGATCGAGGTAGCTCGAACAGACCTGCAAACAGACTTCCATAGTCATTTGTATCGTTGCTCGACCTGTTGCTGTTCAAACGACCGAACTGTTGATTTTTCTTTTTCTAGGATGCTCCGTACACTTCCATCCTCCGCACTCCTCGCTTGAGGGCTTTTTATTGCAAGCTCTATTGTAAAAAAAACCATGGAGGAGCCACGGTTGCGGCCAGTCGTAATAAATATTTTACGTTCTCGCAATCGTTTTACTGCTATTGGGATATCCTGAACGCGGTAAACCACCCGCGGGATTTCGGCCTTTTTCCTTTTGCTCCTCCAATCGCGTATCCCTTTCGAAGAATGAGCGCCTATAATCTTCCCCCTCTACTCGAGTCGCGCTCAAACAGGTAATAATATAATCGGTCCATTATATTCGTTTATTATTCGTAGCAGGAAATCATTTTTTCTTCGTTTCCTAAGAATTTACGATTCGAAAAAAATGAAGAAAGATTCGATTTTCGATATTAAAAATAATTGTTTCGTACAAATTATTAGTTAGATTAAATTTAATTTCGTTTAAATTATTATCGATTTTTTTTCTCTCTTCTTTCCAGATATCCTCGAGGAATTTTCTGGTCGTCCAAAAAAAAAAAAAGAAAAAATTGCAAGACATCACTCGGTTTGCTAACATTTAAATTTAGAATTCAGGTTTTCGTGTCCGTAAATAAATAAAGATTCGTGTTCTTTTTTATACCGGTCTTCATAAATCTCGCAAATTGTCGAAGCATTTCTGTTTCCATTTCTGCGTCATCTTGCAGGTAAAAATAAACCATCGAACGCGTAACGTTAACAGGATAGATGGTGAAAAATTTAACTTTCCTTCGCTCTCGAGATCGTTCAATTTGGAATGTTGCAATCTCTATCGGTATCGGTGATTCAAGTTTCCACAAGATTCCAGGATCTCAAGAATTCAATCGTTACACCAGACTCGTACTACACTGATCGTGAGTAAATTTAAACAAAGTTAAGTAAGTAAATCTCCTTTATTCATTTTTCTTTCTCATTTGGAATAAATGTATCAATGTTATAATATTTCTTCAATTTCTTCAATTTTTAAAATTTCTCTTTTTTTCTCAGAATATAATTTCCATCGAAATTAAACGAAGGTTATATAAATCGGTCGAGTTTTTATCGACAACAGGCTTCGAACGAATCGTCGGACGAAGATGTCCATTTTCTTTCTTCCGCGCGGACATTTTCTTTCTCCGGCGAGTGTCGCGCCGATCGAGGCGAGAGGTGCGCATGTGCAAACAAGACAAGAGTGTTGTCGACTCTTCGATGCCAACTAACGGGATCTGTAGTGATCAAGTGGGTCAGACGAGCTCGATCCCGACTCGGTCCCTTCGCCGGTCGGCCATCTCGTCACGCGGATATTTCAAGGTAACCAGAAAATTGTTTCCATCCCCTGTAAACCGTATACCGTGAAAAATATCATTGTCAACGTTCTTTTCAAAGGATGTTAACGACGTTATGCCAATATCGATAACGAAATTCAATATTTTTATGATAAAAGTTTGGAATTGATAATGTCTGAATTTTTTCTTTTAGGTTATGTTGCTTCTCGATATCGTTATTTTGAAGAAACTTGTCAATTATTAGAGATGCTTGGTATAAATAAATATCTATTTTTCTGATGATAAAAGTTTGGAATTGATATAATGTCTGAATTTTTTCTTTTAGGTTATGTTGCTTCTCGATATCGTTATTTTGAAGAAACTTGTCAATTATTAGAGATGCCTGGTGCAAATAAATATCTATTGATCCAAATTGATGGAATTCAGATTGACGAGGGTGAAATTTGGTTAGAAATTTAATTGGAAAGAAGAGGGATCAGGGAGAAGAGGTTGTCTAAGCTCGCCAAGTTTTGGATCGGAGGGAAACTTTGATTCGCTCTTGAGAGTAGAGTTCACGATAGTGGTATACTTGTTGTTTTCGCGATTAATTCGAAGATAATATTCTCCCAGTGCAGAAAATAATATCTCTTTTGATATTAAGAATTTCGTAATAATTTTCACGAGATGAATGATCGAAACCGAGAGTCGATTCTTTTTTTCTTTTTTTTTATATTGTTACGCGATTTCGATTTAACGGCGAATTAACGGACATATTCTTGCGTCTCGATTTCTATTCTTCCGTTTAAACAACGGAATAGAAATTCACTCGATGCAATTCCATTTTGAAAATTTATCTATTCAATTAATTTTAAATTTCGTAATTTCAATAAGAATGAAATTACGTACGTGTAATTATTTAACCCGTTACTTTTCCGGATAATATTAACAGATCCACCAGTTTTAGTCGATTATTGTTGCATCAAAAAGAATTATTCGATCATTTAACAAAGATCTGTAATTATTTAATCATATTTCTTGGATTCATAAAATATATTATTCCTCTCCCGTACGAAAATATCAGATTAATTCAAAGCATAATTAATTTAAATCGATTTTAAAAATTTCTGCCCAATTCTTCATTCACTTTTTACGCTTTTTCGAGAAAAGAATTCGAACTTCGTTTTGAAGCGAAGATAGTCGTTCGCGTTTCGCCTGAATTGATCGAATCACGCGTCGATTTTGCCGAATTAATGATCAGTTTTATGTTGTAACAATAATGTAAAAATTAATTGGAAAATTATATATACATTATTATAAAATATTACGATATAATATATTATTATATTATTATGTATTAATATATTATATCATACAATTGTAATAGAAAATTATGTATATATAAATTATTTTTTTTTTGTGTGATGAAAAGCCAAAAAATCTCTTTCTAGCTGTTCGATTAATTTCATCTCGATGGATTTTTATGTTATAAGCAATTACGTGATCCAAGAAAATTGATTATTAATTGATCTCTATTTTTTTCCCCCTTTTTAAGATTTTGAAGCTTCAGTTTTGCATTTTTACCTGTGCATCGATTTACACATTCGATCGATATTTCCATTTTTTTTTTCAAAGTTGAATCCTTTTTCCTTTTTTCTTTCGATTAGATTCATCTTCATCAATTTATTCAAGATTAAATTTTTGAATATCTATTTCGTTCTTCAGAACAATTTCGGAAAATAAATTTTTTTCAGCTTTAAATTACAACTTTCGTCGTGTTACAAATGGAGGAGAGAGGGGAGAAGAGGAAAAAATTAAGGTAAAAATACCGTTAGAAAATTGTATGTATCGATATATATTGCAAGTTACATTAGAAAATTGTGTATATGTAAATACACGGCTGGATTCAATCGGGTAAGTGTTACAAATGTAGGGAGGGGAGGGGGGAAGAGAAAAAAATTAACGATCCCGCACGCGTAACAATAATCAACAACGTAAAAATACCGTTAAAAAATTATATAAAATATTATATATATGTTATTACAAAATTATATATATATTGCATAAATTATATTAAAAAATTGTGTATGTGTAAATACACGGCCGGATTTAATCGAGCGTCACAAATGAAGAGAAAGAAAAAATTAACGACTCCGCACGCGTAACAATAATCGATAACCGTAAAAATACCGTTAGAAAATTACATATATAAATATCATAATATAATACGTTATTACAAATGGAGGAGAATTATATGTATCGATGTGTCACATAAATTATAAATACGCACGGCCGGATTTAATCGGGCAAGCTGAATCGTTAGAATCCAGAAACGAGATCCAGAATCGGGGGTACGGTGTCGAAAAATCGGAGGCGGCCGGGATTATGTAATATAAACGTGGCGGGGGAGGGGGGGAGGGGAGGCCGAGGCGAGTACCAACGAGGCGAGTAACGGTATCCACGTGGCAGAATGGTTGTGCATCACGTGGCATGTTAAATCACGCTTTCTTAACGGTTCACAAGAAGCCGAATTCGAGTTGTTCCATCTTCTGATTCAACCACCACCGTTCTCTTAAATATATATATATAAAATTCGTGATATTAGTGAAAATCGCTCGCCTGTTCCAGGTAACGTAATTATATCATCGCGAATGGCTGGTTCCTTCGACTTAATTGCAAACGAACGAACGAACCGTGAATCTTCTCCTCTAAGAAAATTAATCTTGACAAAACTGAAGTTGGGAAAACACTGCACAAATTTTTGTCCGGTTCGAGGATGATGGAATAACCTCTCTTATTTTCACCAGATTCCATTTCCTTCTCCTTTTCTTCTTCCTCTTCCTTGGAGAAGAATTTATCGAAGCATGTTCCGTGATAAATCGTAATGTCGAATCGCGCGATTATTATAATAATAAGAATAATCAAGTTTGCAGAGTTTGCAGCAACGAATTTATTTTTTTTCTTTTATAATTTCAATCCCTGTCTTATAATTTATCTCATCTATCTAATTTCCCTTGCATTTAACAAGTTTAGAGAGATTAAAAACCACTAAAAATTACTCTTACTCGGTGAAGAAAATTACGAGGAAAGCGAAACAAGTAAGCCAGAATAACCTCAAATTTATTTCCACTCGACTCGTCGCGTCGGACGTTAAACGTCTCATCGTGAAGAAGAGTGGGGGAAGAGAGAGAGAGGGCAGAATCATCGAAAGTGACGGTGGAGGGGGAATAGAAAGAGCTCGAGCTATTTGGAAATCCAACGATTTTCGGTCGTGGTTACACTCCTCCTTCCAAGAAGGATAGACGATCCGGCGGAGAAGAGATCGTCGCGATAGCGATTTTCGTTGGCCGCGATCCAACGCAACCGAGGACTCGTCCAGTTTATAAGGGGCGTCCCGTTTTCTCAAACCCATCTCTCTCGCGCTTTTTTGGTTAATGCTTCTCGAGAACGACTCGGTTTCAAGGATAGGAATTTAAACGGTTTCTTATCTCGCGAAAAAATAAAGAAAGAAGAAGTTCGATCTTGTTTGTTCGACGAAGACAGATTTAAGAAGAGACAAAGCGTTTCGAAGAAAGGGAAAGAAACATTCGTCCGATTGGATATACTTTTTTTTACGATGCATTATAATTTCACGTTTATTAGAATTACTCCAACCGCTCTTTTGAACGTGTTATATGACGAAATATATTTCATTATATAAGAAAAACGATTCCACAAAGCGACGTATATATAATTTATCGTAAATTTTAAAATATATATATATATTAAAAAGAATACAAGATAATAGAATAGGTTTGTGAAAAATTACTTTCTTTGTTGTTAGAAAAGAAATACTCTTCTCTTATTTTTCGAATTTTTTGCATGCAAATTCGTTTTATTCTTATTGATTCCCAAGAAGGAAATGGCACGACGAGTAAATTCTCAATTATTAAATAACATTTTCGTATATCAGAAAATCGTGATAAAATAATGATTATTATATACATACTGTACTTTCCGGACCAGCAACTGCCGCAAATCAGCCCGACTTTTCCACCCATTTTCCTCCGTGTCCAAACGCGTACACCGAGTTTCAGACACGCGCTCAACACTAGGAGGGTCGCGTTCGTCCGCTTTGTGACGGATTCCAGTGCACAATGCTCGATGCGTGGCCACAAGCGTGTCATGAGTGTGTCACGCGCCTTCCTCGTTTCGTCTTCGTCGTTCTCGCCACGCGCATCTGTCTGCTGTTTGCACGGCAAGCACAAATAATTGACACGGTCGATCGATCGCAAAATACAGTCTCGATAAACTGGAATGGATCGAAAGAAGCTTCCCTTTGTTTCGATTTTCAAGCACGATCGATCGAATTCTTCTTTAAAATTCGAGAGATTATTTTTATATTAAAATTAAAGAGATATTTTACTTTCACTAATAAATTGTTATTAATATATAATATTGTCACAAATTAATATAATAATTCCTCGTTACGTTATTACGTTTATTATCGGTCACCGTGAAAATAACGGAAATAGGAGACAAGAATAACTTTCTAAACGAAAAATAATATCCGACGAGATTAAAGGAGTCGATAATTGAAGAGAAAATTCCTTGACAATGTTTCACTCGTTGCAATTGCATTTCTGAAGTGAAAGCGACAGATTGTTTCCACGAGTTGTTTGACAATAAGGGAACGAAAGATTCAACGAAGAATAAATACAAAGGCGAGCTCACAATAACAAGTTTGAAAAGAAAATCGACGATAGATGTTGAAGAGGAATTCTTTGTTCGTGAAAATATCTGGATAATTTTTTCCTCGTAAAATGTTTCCATAGACATATAGAGATAAGATAACGATACGGGAAATAAGGAAACTCGTAAAGGCGAATAAATCCGTTGCGGAAATTTCCTCTTTAAAATCCATCGATTTCTTTTTCTTCGTCGAAATGCTTCGAATTGCGCCTTAAAAAAAAAAAAAAACACGAAATTTCTATTAAAATTACGAATTCAATTAACAATTCAAGGAACTTTGAAACTTCAACTTTCGACAATTGCCAGAATCATAATCGAGTTCACGAAATACGGAATCGGGCGTTAAAGTTAACCGGCAGAATATTCCGATAAAATTCACCGAGAATTATATGGAGAGCTCGTAACTTTTACGATCCGGCCAGACGCGATTATTACAGTATCGTGAAAAAAGAATTGGACGCTTTTCGAGTCGTGAAACGAGTGCCACTAGAGTCGTATTATAAAATGGCCGATGGTGAAACCGATTGTTTACCCATTTCGCGGACAATTTGAACGGGGATCAACGATCGAAGTAATGAACTGTGAGAATACTCTTACTCTTTATTACCTACGATCGATAATAATATCTTCGGTAATTATCTCGAATTGAAACCGCCTCATTGATTTCCCCGTCCTTGAAATAAATTGTCCATTCAATGCTTGGTTTCGTATTAAATTATAAGTTTAAGTTAGATTAGAATTATTATTTAAATTGATTATTTTTATTTTTTTATTTTTTTTGACGACATATTTCAAATTCAATCTCGCGAAAATTCCTTTTCTCCGTGAAATTTAAATCGGTTGATCGCATTCTTGGTGAGGTTTGGCGTGAAACTTGATACTCGGGGCGGACGTGCTCGAAATATTTGGAATCAATCGAGCAAAATAATTCACCGAAACGGCCGTGCGCACAATGCGTGCACGTGTGCAATGGAACGTAGCGTCCAGAAGCCACTGAACGCTCAAATATTGACTTTTAGATATTGGCCCAATAAATTAGACCGTATTTAACGATACCGCGTTTCTCGACCCGCGGTATATATATTACCAACGCTACACTCAACGAACAAAAAGCCGTTCATCCACAGTTTTTATACCAGAGCACGTATTTATCCGTTTCGACGTTGTGCCCTAATGGCCCAGCGTTCGAACCCGATATTGACCATTTTCACGTTACAAGTTGACGTCCGATTTTCTCTTAATTCTAATCGCGTAACGTGTGAATTCGCTTCGTTTTAAATTGCTTAATAATTTATTCGCGCGAGTTTATTTTTCTTTATTTATCTTTTGTGAAATGGACTTTGCTCGTAGCTAATGTTATGCAAGAATTTTTAAATTAAACTCGAGAAGAAAAATTTATAGTACAAACATTGCATCCAATATAATATTTATTGAATTTAGAGAAATTATTTAAATTGTAGAATGTAACGTTCGAATTACGATTTAACGTTTCGTGTATTAAATCGTGCTCGCGACCTTGTCTGAATTACTTCGCGTTAATACGACAGTGGCTTTCTACCACTTTGTAAAACGTTTCTACATCGACGCGCTTTGCTTTACTTTTAAACGAGACGTCACGTTCCTTGAGCCAACGCTTCTCCATGTGTATCGTGTATCCCATTCTAACTTCTAAAATCGATCGAAACAAACTTGAAACAATTTCGAAATTCCATTACAATCCATTATTTATATCATATATATATACTCATATAAATTCGAAAAAATTCAAATTTCGCGCGCAAATGTTCGAAAGAAAAGCGTCACAATTCCATTTTTTTTCCAAAAAAAAAATAAAAACCTGTCCAAAACTTTTACAGACTCTCTCTCTTAAAAAAAAAAATCATCTCCTTTTAATATAATAATATTGAGAAAAACCGATTAAAACAAATTATACCCGAGAAACAAACCTTCTTCTCTCACTTTTTCCGAAAAAAGAAAAAAAAGAAAAACAAGAACGAAAAATACACGAGAAAGAATCGCGCGAGAGGCAAGGTGAGATCTCGGATCGATCGGAACGGCGGAGTGAATGGCGCGTGGTGCCGTGGTGAGCGGCATCGGCTGACTGACTGACTCCGAGTCCCAGCGAGTGTCGTGTGGCTGCCTCTTTCGTCCGCCGATCTCGCCGAGTGGTGTGTGCACCCGTTCATTCCGCTCCGTCCTCGGCGAACGATTCAAGGACCGCTCCAATTCTCGATACCTAATCGCCGCCACGACGAGGGGAGGGGGCGGCCTTTTGTTTACCACGCGGCTAGGCTAGGTGCCCCGTTCCCGCGCGATTCAATTGCCGCTCCGCCTTTCAACGCGGGAATAAAAGTGTCCCTCCCGATATTTCGATTGTTTACCGCTACCGCCGCCACCATCGCCCACGTTCGTCTCTGCTGGCAATGCGTCGGACAAGCGATCGCGCTTCGAACTGAGGGAGGTGTGGAGGGGGGAGAGAGAAGAGAAGCATGGATGTTGATTGATGGTTTTTGTTGTTTTCGCCACCGAGCGTAGGGGGCCGAGAATTGTTTCGGTGGATCCGTTGATTGAAATTGGCGTCTCTTATATTCTTCTCTCTTTCTCTCTCTCGTTATAGATATTAAATAGTGGGGTATAGATATATACGTATATCGTGGGATTTTTACGGGCTACGATTTTTTTTTATACGATTAATTAATTTATTGAATTTAGATGCGTATGGAAATAAATTATTTATTTTATTCTTCTGAGAAATCGAAGGATATAAGGATGCAATATTTGGACGGGTAAATGAATAAGAAAAGGAACTTGGTAGAATAATGGAATAAAGAGATTGAGTGGAACAATCTTGTGCACGCTGATCAAATATTCCATAACGTATCGATGGATATCGTTGCTGGAGGCGTTTCTCTAATTCGAGAACGAGACGAAACCGCGATCCAAGGATCATGCCTCTTACGATCGATATTCTCGTCGTGTTCGGCAGTCGTTTAACCAAATTCGAACAACAAACATGGACGGTCTCTATTCTTCTTTCTATATACAATTCGTGGAAGATATTATTTAACGATTATTTTCGATAGTTCATCCCTTCTGTTCTTATTACATATATGTATAATGGATATATATCGTGATACGGAGAAGAAATATATATACTGGTGGACACGGGAGAGACCTTTCCAAATCGCGTTTACAATCGCCTCGCGACGGCTGACATTTCGCCAGGCAGCGAGCAACGATGACCGGCAACCGCAACGATGCCATAAACGTGGTTTGCTCATCGCGTCGTAAACGCGTTAGACACGTTGTCGTTGTACGTTGCACTTTGTCGCGGGTTCAATAGCACGAGGGAATCGATGAAGGTATTACTACAGTATATATATGTACGAGGTATAATTCGCGTATACAGAAAAATAATAATATAAGCGAGTTTCATTAATCGAATTGAATTCGTTAATTAAATAACGTTGAAATTTATCTCGGATAAATTAAATTTACTTATTTTGTAAATAAGATAAATGTGATTATAGAAAATTTGGATTGTATCGTTATTAATTAAAAATCGATAGAGATTAGATGGAATTTATGCAACTTCTTCCCATCAACTTTTTTTTCGCAAGAAAAATATCCAAGAGCGTTTATATTAAAATAAAATTCTTCGAATACTTCCGACAAATAAATTACTCTAAAAACAATGTAAGAAAACGAGTCGAAAAAACAATGATTACAAATCTAACATATTGAATATTGGCAAATGAAAAATATAATAATAATACGAAAGAGCGTATATCTTAAAAGAAATAAATAAATAAAAAATCGAAAATTTTCACGCTTCGAATATTTATAAGTAAAAGAAGTAGCAAGTCGGAACGAAGTCGAAAGGAAAACAAACACTCGAACGATAATTCTGTCCTTGGAACAACCTATCCACCCACTCGTACACTCGTCGAACGTCAACAATGGGAAGAAAGGCGATCGACCAGCAATACTCGACGGACGATCACATCCTTCCCTCGATTCACAGGTGGAAGGTTGCGTTCGTCACGCGTTTTCTTCCTTCGTGTTCCTCTCGTTCGTCGCCCGGTCGAACCCGTTTCGATAGGCCGGGTCGAGTCGAGCTTCTCTCTCTCTCTCTCTCTCTCTCCACGCTTCTCCCCCCCCCCACCAGTGGCATTAATCCGGGCGCTCGTTCGGCCAAGGTGAACGCACTTATTAAGAAGTTGCCGCAACCGACCGTTATATCCCGAACCACTCGCGTTCGTGGCCAGTCGATTTAAATCCGCTCGCTTTTCCACGCGATATTTCAAATCCAACTCTTTTTCTTCCTTTTTCTTTCATTTTTGCCGATCCTGGCGTTTCGATAGATGGCGATTTTTTTTTTTTTTTAGAAAATTTAACTTGAAGTTTGATATTGAAATTCTTTTCAAAGATGAGATAAAAGGATTCTTGGATTCTTTGAGAAAATTGAATTCGAAATTTACTAGGTCTTGAAAAATTCTTCGAGAGAAAATAGGTGGTATTTAATTTTGGAAAGGATTTGGAATAATCCTGTTTTTTGACAAATTTTGATTCTTTAATTCTTTGAGAAAAATTGAATTGAAATTTACCAAATTTTGAAAATTTCTTTTCGATCATAAAAAAGGGGAAATATTTAATTTTGGAATAAAAGGATTTGGAATAGGATCCTGTTTTTTGACGAATTTTGATTTTTTAATTTTTTGAGAAAAATTGAATTTTACCAAATTTTGAAAATTTTTTTTCATGAAAAAGAAGAGATATTTAATTTTGGAAAGGATTTGGAAATAATCCTGCTTTTTGATGAATTTTGATTCTTTAATTCTTTAAGAAAAATTGAAATTTACCAAATTTTGAAAATTTCTTTTCGATCATGAAAAAGGAGAGATATTTAATTTTGAAAAGGATTTGGAATAGTATTCTGTTTTTTGAGGAATTTTGATTCTTTAATTCTTTGAGAAAAATTTAATTGAAATTTTGAAAATTTTGAAAATTTCTTTTCGATCATGAAAAAAGGGAAATATTTAATTTTGGAAAGGATTTGGAATAGGATCCTGTTTTTTGACGAATTTTGATTCTTTAATTCTTTGAGAAAAATTTAATTGAAATCTTGAAAATTTCTTTTCGATCATGAAAAAGGGGGAGATATTTAATTTTGGAAAGGATTTGGAAGAATCCTGTTTTTTGACGAATTTTGATTCTTTAATTCTTTGAGAAAAATTGAATTTTATCAAATTTTGAAAATTTCTTTTCATGAAAAAGGAGATATTTAATTTTGGAAAGGATTTGGAAATAATCCTGTTTTTTAACGAATTTTGATTTTTTAATTCTTTGAAAAAAATTGAAATTTACCAAATTTTGAAAATTTCTTTTCGATCATGAAAAAGGGGGAAATATTTAATTTCGAAATTTGATTCTCGGATTTGAGAAAAATTTGAATCTTGATTGAATGAAAAAATAAATTGTTATCATTATATTTTTTTTTTCTTATAATTTTGTCTCGAAATTCTTGGAAACTCTCGAAATCCAGGACACGCTTGTAAATATAATTGAGTTGTTGTTAGTCGAAGCATGAAAATAGTAGATTCGTATCATTCTCCTTGTTCGTATTTATTTATCTGTATTTCGACGCAGAATAACAATTCTTGGTAAAGAAACCTCACAACCACGTGATACTATTACCTTCGAGTTCAAGGTCGTTGAAAAAAATCCGATTTCTCTTCGATTTATTCGTATCGAGAATACGCAAATAAAAATTGGATCAAAATTATCAAATTTTCAACCAAGAAATTACCTCATCATCCCCAAACTTTAAACTCGAGTATGCTCTTCGTTTAAAATATTCTTAAGCTCTAAAGAAAAATTACTCACAGAAATTCCAGCAAGCTGCGTCACTCCCGTTTACACAAAGCTGCAACAATTTCTATGGAAGGTAAACCGATTATCGATTTCTATTTCTCGTTTTTTTTTCTTCCTCTTCCTTTTCGATCTTCCTGCTTTACAAGATATAAACAAATTTAAAAAAAAAAAAATACAACTCGATCGATTATCTTTCTTTTATTCAAAATCCATCGAAGGCACAACCAATTATTTATCTCGAGAAAAGAGAAACATCTTTTTTCATCTCGTCGTATTGTAGAAAATTTCTTTTTCAAAATATTCCAATATTTTTATTCCATTTCACGCAATGCTTAATTAATTCTTAAACAAAGATACGATTATTATTATTATTATTGTTATTATTATTGTTCTTACTATTATTATTATTATTAATATTATATTTTCTTCCTCAAGATCTCAACGCGTAGAAGACGTACAAAAATATTTTATAAAACTGAAATAATTAAGGCGGGGAGAAAAAAAAAGAAAGAAAATTTACCCCTTTAAATTATTACGCTTACACGCTAAAAATATTAAATGAAAAAATATATATATATGTATATATATATAAGAAGGTAGAAAGAATGACAATAATTGATTAATTACTTGACGTGTGTATGTACATACTTTCGTGACTCTTAAAATTAATGAAAGGAAAAAAAAAAAAAAAAAAAAGAAAGAAACCCGGTCGGTAAAAAAAACGTAAAACCCCTGCAATCGTGGCTCATCGAAATCGAACGATAAATCGCGATATATTTATCGTACGTCGCCATTTAAAAGTCACGTGTTTTTTACTCCTGTACCCTGAAAATTCATTATTATTATTATTCTTATTCTTCTTATTATTATTATCATCATTATTATTATTATACTCCATCTATCCGAGATGAATGCCTTTTGTCTTCTTCTCGCTCGAAAATACTTCTCTCTCGCGAAACTCTTCCTCTTATGCGATAATAAATAATACGCGTATGGTTAAACAGGCCGTATGCAAGTATTATTATCGACGGGAGCGTGGTGGTGCGCAGTTGAATTGTTTAGCACGTTAGGCGCACGCGCGGCGAGCGCGAGGAGAAAGGAAATACGACGAAAAAAAGAAAAAGAGGAAAAAAAAAAAAAAGAGGATTTCGAATAACGTAATCTCGGATCGTGCGATCCGTTTAACAAGTCGCAAGTCCTCGTCACAATGGCCGCTAACGAGAGATATTCACGCATCGACTCTCACGCAACAACACTCATCATCTGTCGGGCCGTGTTCCAACTCGCAACTTTTTTTTACTTTGGACAAGTTTGGTCGAACTGTAGTACTGCCCTCTTTAGTTCGTTTCTCTTTTCTCTTTTTCATTTTTCACAGTTTGAAGTTTCGTTCACAGGATTCGTTAAATTATTTTTGTAAATATTATCTATTACTTGGAAGGAGAAGACACTTTGTATTACGATTTATTACGCGAGATTATTATTATTATTAATAAAGTATGAACACGTCCGTTGTTCACGCAAAATGTTACGTTGAAAATGTCGATTAATTCGTTGACGTAGAGACTTTAGTTACTTTCTCGCAAATTAGTTAGTTAGGATATTTCGATCTAAGGAGGACAGTCAGTGATGTAACATCGACGAAAAATTCTGTTATTTCCAAATCGTGAAATCGAGCAAACGTGATTCGATTTACATCGTCTCTGCTCGAGCAAACGATCGGATGCAAGTTGGAACGCGGTCTTCTTTATCGACTAACAATATATAAGTAATACAAGAATTTTTTTTCGAGACTCGAATGGTGCTTAACCGAACGAGTTGTATAAACGATGGTTTTATATATATATATAAAATATACACACATATATATATATATAAAATTTTGTTCGTTGTTATCGACCTGAAAATACTACATTTAATTCTCTAAAAATGTATAGTTTCAATTGCAGATCCATCATTGGAAAAAAACGATGGAAGTATAGAAAAAAGAAATATATATATATATATAAATACTTGGCCTATTATTTCATAAGATTTCCTGTTCGATTTTCAAGGTCACACCAAGATCATCCTCTTAATAATAATTATGAAATGAGAAAAAGAAGAGAGATCAGTAAAGATTTTGAAATGACCTTGAAAATCATAAAAAAAAAAAAAAAATCGACGCTCGGATGCGATCGCATTGCGCTCAAGAATCGAAAGACGAAAAAAAGATCCAAAGATCATCGATCGAAAGTCTCTCGATCTGTTCAACGAAATGAATCGCAATCCTCGAAATCACTTTTCCAAAAGCGAAGAGAGCACATAATCATTTACTCGAAAACTATCTATATCGATCTATCGAGAACGATATCGTAATATTCGCATTAAAATTGAATCCGGTTACTCAAACCTTCGAGTTTTGGAATCCAAAAGAGCATCAGAGTTTGTCCAACGTGTTATGTGGCAACGAAACGCTGTACAAGGCCACCGTGAAGAGAGAAAAAAAAAAAAAAAAAAAAGAAAGAAAAAAACGCAGGTACACATGATATACAGATATACGAAATACGACCGTATTGGCTGCTCCACACGAGCATTTTCGACCGATCGACGAGATGGAAGAACAGGTTATATATATATATATATAGTCAGCGAACGAGAGCCAGTCGAGGATTTGGAACACGGCCAGTCAGTCACTTCCTGAACACACCACCGGATGCCTTGAGGAGCCACTCACCTGCAGCCCTGTTACAAGCCTCCTTCTTGCTCTTCTCGTTCAGCTGTTGCCTGTTGTCGCTCGTAATCGTGCTCGTCGAAGTGGTAGCCTGCACGATACCCTTGCACTCGAGCGCCTTCAGAACGACATCTCGATCGTGATTGGTCAACGAGAACGCGTTGACGGCGCCACTGTTCCTCGACGCGACATCGAGAACGTCTCCAGTCCGTTCCACGATTGGCAACCCTCGCCCCGAGTCCGCCATCGAGCTGCGCTGCTGCTGTTGCTGCTGCTGTTGCTGTTGCTGTTCCTGGAGTAAGCAGGCGCTCGACAACAGGTCCCATTGTCGCAGCTTCTCCCGATCGAGCTCGAACGCCGCGGACGCGGAGATCGAGCGAACCGAGGGAAGGTTGCCTTCCTCTAAAAAATGATCTCTGTCCTCGATGATCGTAGCAGTGTTCGTGGTCGCGGTGGTGGTGGTGGTGGTGGCGCTAGTGGCGATGGTGGCGCTAGTGGCGACGGTGGCGGTGCTGACGGTCGCGTCGACGGTCGCCTTGCGATAGGCCTCGTTCTGCGCGTCCCACACGTAACCCCCCGCGTGAATCCGCTCCATCGACAGGCTCTCATAGGTCAGATCGTCGACCACCTCCTCCTCCTGTTCCTCCCCCTCGTCCCTCCCACCCTCTCGCTGCCCCTTGTTGCCTCTCCGCTTCACTCGAGGCCTGTCCTCGAGGGGGCACAAGTTCTCCCTCCCTCTCGACAGAATCACGCTGTCGTTCACGTAGGTGGCGCCACGAGTGATCTTGTTCCTCGCTCCCTTCGAGTCCGTATTAGGCGCGGCAGTTGTTGCCTGTTGCCTCGGCGGTTGGTTGTCCAGATTGTCCAACGATCTCGCGTTCCTTAAACTCACCCTTCGAAGACTCTCCCTCCACAGGAAATCCTGCTCCCAAGGATCGTCCGCGTTGAAGTTGCTCGTCGTCGAGGGAGAGACTTGGTCGATGGCTATTGTGTCGTTGTTATTGTTATTGTTGTTGTTGGTGTTGGTGTTCGAGGAAGAGTGCAGTTCCGTGTGAGTGGGTTGAACAGTGGCCACGCGATTACTTCTGTTCCGTTGCTCGACCAGATTCTGAAGCCCTACGTCGTCCAACAGGCCCTCCAACGATCTCGATCTTCTGTGGGACGTAGTCTGCGACGCGTCGAACGCCTCCCCCCGATTCTGCTGGCCGTTCGACTTGTCCCGCAACCCGTGCGGGTACAGGTTCCTGGTGTTGATCTCGGGCGAGGATATATCGGGCAAAGGATCGGTGGACTTCACCCTCCTCAGCGTGTCCGACTCGTAAAAGTTCTTCTTGTCCACGAGATCCACCTTGTTGTCGCCCAACAGTTGGCACGTGGTCTTCCTGAGCTCGGCGGCGATCCGCCTCGCCTCGTCGATGTCGTCCACCTGGATCTGTCTGGGAGGGGGCGGTGGCTGCCTCGAGATCGGATTCACTATACGGCCTATGTCGTTCCTCTTGTTGTTCATGGCCGATGCGTCGTCCCTCTGATTGTTCAACTGGGGCAACCTCGACGTGTGGCCGATAGGCGGTTTCTCCCTCGTCTCGGCCACCGTATCCACGGTGCTCGCGCTCGCTTGAAGATCGGAATAGTAATACGGGGCGGCGCTTGATTGCTGACTGTGGGGACGAGGCTCGCCGGGCAAATACGATTGAGGGCATACGGCCGAGGGATTCGGTTTGACCGTGTTCGGGCTTGGATAGTGGGTGGAATCCTGGCTCGACGAGGATCTGCGGTTCGACACGATCGAGTATCGGGCGGAATCCTGGCTGGCCGACCTCGAGTGATGATTCTGGAAACGTTGTTGATCGGGATAGGGTGGGGGGGTCCCGGTCGCGTTGCCAACCGTCAGATTCGAGCCCGTGGGAGAGTGGTGGTGGATGGACGAGGACTGGGCGCTGGCTGGCCTCTGGCAAGCCATGGAGGTGGAAATCGACGCGGCCAGCGAGTAGCTCGACTCTCTGCTGTGGGACAACAGATTACTCTGGGACCCAATTCGAAGCCTGTGGTTGCCGTTGCTCTCGTTCTCGGGCGTTCGAACAGCCGGCGAGCTTCTGAGGGGGGAGAAGCTCGAGATGTTCTCGTAATGCGCGTCCCCCGTGAACGATTGCGAATGCTGGTGGGAGGGTGGTGCTGCGTCGCTCACCCTCATCGAGGGCAAACTGCTCGCCGATCCCATCTTGTTCCCGTACCTCGATTCGAGATCCTCGAAACCAGGAGGGTTTCCAACTCCCCCCCTGTTCAATCTTCTCGACGGCTCGTGACAGATCATCGTCGCCTTCCGCGTTGGCTTCTCCACTCCCCCCATCATTCCCTCGTTGAACCCGTAGATGTTGCTGTAACCCGGCGTAACTTTCGCGTTGAACAGGTCGACGTTGAACGCGTCCCTGGCCTGCAGCTCGTCCAGATACCGATCCAGGTCGATGCTCGCGCCGTCGAACCGGCTTCCAAGCGACTCCAACTCGTCCAAGCTGTCCAGGACCTCGCACACCTCGCTCACAGGCCTCGTTTTCAGTTGCCTGTGCCTGGCCTCCTCCTCGGCCGTCCTCGACGAAGCCAAGTCCGCCACCACGACCGAGTCGCTGCCCGAAGCGCTCTCCAGAGAGATTCGACTGTCCCTGAACGCCGAGCTGATCGTCGCGTCCGAGAACCTCGAGGGTGGTCTGTGATGGTGACCCCCCTCGATATGCTGCCCCCCTTGCTGCTGCTTGCCGTTGTTGTTGTTGTTGTTGCCGCCCTCCGCCGTCCTCGTGACGGGAACCTGGGGCGAGACTTTCTTCATCTCGAGGGAGGAGGACTCTTGCGTGTCCTCTTGCGAGTCCAACTCGTCCAAGGGCGGGGGGGAGGTCGGGATCGGTGGCGGGGAGACCAGCTCGCTGTCCGAGGAATCGTGCAACTCGGCTATCATTGCCCGGCTCGCGCCCAGATAATACGAGGCGGGCCTGAACGTGTCGGACAGGCTGAACCTCGGGTGGCGGGGCGCGTCGATCGAGTCGAGATCCTTGGACGACTCGTCGTCCGCGTCCGAGCTGTCCGACTTCAACGCGGTCAAGATATCCGGTAGATCGGTCCTCGAGCCGTCGCGCGACCTCCCCTTCTCGCCGCTCCTCTTCTTGCCGCCCCTCTCCCCTTCCCCCTCCCCCTCCCCCTCCCCGGCCAATTGGCTCACCTCCATGTACACGGGCTCCATCTTGCTGTCCGAGACGCAGACGAACTCGTAGTGGGGCGCGTTGCTGTTGTCGTTCAGTGTCGAGTAGTCGCCCGAATCGTGCCTGCCCCCCTCCACGCCCGGCGAGGGGCCGAGGAGGGAGCGGCCTATCCCGTTCTGCGCCATCTCCACGTAAGAGCTCTCCTCGTGGCCCAAATTCGCGAACAGGGTCTCCATCATCTTCGGATTCGGCCTGTTCTCGTCGTTCGGGTCCAGTATGGCTTTCCTCGGCGACATGGGAAGGTAGTGCTCCTCGGGCGGGCTCACCGACTCCTCCTGCTTTATCGTGGGGCTCGCCGTGCCGCTCTCGTCCCCCGACGACCGCTCCCCCCGGTCCACGTGGGTCAACAGGGACTCGGTCACGCTTAACCTCCCTCCTCCTCGAGTTGGATTGTTAGACAGGCCATCGTCCAGGATCGGGTCTTCCTCCTCCTCCTCCTCCTCGGTTTGAATTTCGGTTACACTCTCGCCGGGAGATGGTCTCTTCTTGCGTCTGAAAGCTAGCTCGCCTCTCTTCCTGTTCGAAGCAATTTGTTCGTGATCCTCGTAACGAGGACGATGACGGTGAATATCGACGACGTTCTTCTCGCTCTCCCTTCCATTCTCCTCGCTGCCGGTGTCGTCGTACAACAACGCCTCCGAGTCGCTGAACACGCCACGATGCCTCACCTCGGCCACCGTTTTCCCGCCGTACTCCCGCGCCTGCCGCGACTTCCTCTCGAAATCGGCCAACAAATCCTTCACGGATTTGTTGCTGTCCGTGGACGCTTGCTTCGCGTGGCCCCCGTCCCCCTCCGTCGAATCGTTGACCGTGGATCGTCGACCGTGTCGCGTGCCCGGCTCACCACCACCACCAAGAGCGAAATTCCGTATGATCGAAGACGTGGTGGTAGGCGTTCTCTTCTTCCTTTTCGCGCACTCGAGCTTCGAGACGTGGGCCTCGGTCGCTTGGAGGGGGGACACCTTCAACGGTTGCTGCATAGCGAGCGACTCCTCCTCCTCCTTAACGCCGTCGACCAGGAACGTATTCTCGAACGAGCGTATCCTGTACCGCACGAGATTGTTGTTCTCGCTAACCTCTAACTCGCTTCTGTCCACTACTTCCCCTCCTTCTTCTCTAGGCTTTATGTACTGATAAGAAAATTCCCTCACCACCTTGCTCTCCATGTCCGCGTTCGCCTCGTCCCAATCGTCATCCTCTCCCTCTCTTCTCCCCCCTCCGCTCCACTGCACCGTCTTCTGGCCAGGCCACGTATCCGAGCTAACGTACGAACCGCCGCTTCTCCCTTGTAATTGTGATTGCTCCTTGTTGCCGTAAACCGTGCACGTCTTCAGTATACCGGACACGGGCTTCTTTCTCTCTTCTTTCCCGCGTTTCTTTTCGCCATCTTTGTCTATCTCTTCCTCCTCCTCCTCCTCTTCCTCCTCACCGTCGAGCTCGGTCCTCGATCGATCCTTGTTCGACCTTTGCTGCTTCTCGTCCGTGGGAAGAAGTTGGACGCCAACTGTGGCGGCGGGTGGATCGATGCGCGGGGGGGACGGGAAGCTTACCTCCTCGTAGCCCGCGTCCGGCGGTATACCGCCCGGGTGGGGAGACGGATGGGGTGGGGGGCTCGGCCGGCGGTCGTTGGTCGCCGTCCGTCGACCGTTTTGCGCGGTCTGGTAGTGGTGGTGGTGGTTGTGGTGATGATTGTTGTTGCTGTTGTGGTGGTGATGGTGGTAACCGCCGCCGCAGCTGCTACTAGTCCCGCGATGGATCCCGTCATCTTGATTCGAATTAGCCAGCGCACGATTGTTGTTGTTGTTGTTGTTGTTGTCTCCGATTGCCGAGTGGTGGCGGGGGCTCCTTATCCCTGCATGCGAGGGTCTGCGCGTTCGCTTCCTCCGGACATCTCCCAGCTCTGATTTCGTCCGTTACGGAACAAACACACAACGAGAGGAACGTTCGTTACTCGTTACGAGTGTGTGCGTGTCGTGTGTGTGCCCGCGCGTGTGTGTTTATATATGTGTGTGGTGCGTGTGACTGTTTAATCCAAACCCCTGCTCCCTCCCCTTGCGACGCGATGATACAGAAGCGAAGGAAGCTTTGGAGGAGGGAGAGGGGGGGGATTGATCGTTGCGAGAGACATCGTTCCATTATTCTCTTCTTTGAAATTTCTTTTGCTTACGATGCTTGACAATCGAATTTTCGGTCGAATCCCCCCGCAACGATCCGTCGATTCTTCGGTCGGTTTTGTTATTATGCGAGGAGAGGCATTATAATATGGTTTGTTGTATAGGAGAAGGTGAAACGGCGGGCGGCAAGAGAGTTGAAATGGCTCTACGGATAGTGTTAGTTAGATTATATATATATATAATTATATATATATATATATATATAATTTCTCGACATGCCATGCTGACCCACATCTTGCAAAGTATTACTCGGATCTAGTGTTAGCTCGGTAACGGACGGTATCGCTAGTTAAATTCCAAAGGTGTTAATATCGTTCCCATTCACCAGTCACAGCCCAGACCCCCAACAGCAGCAGATAGAGAAGGAGCCCCGTACGGAGAGAACGTATTCTTTGCGCGGATTTCTATTTTTTTTTTCTTTTGTCTTTTATCTATTATTTATTTATTTATTTTATTTCTGTTTATCTTATTTGTCGGTTTCCTTCCGCAGGATAGGATTCTCTCCAAACATCCTTTTTGCTAGCTACGAGTATCTTTGATACAGCCCTCGACTCGGAGGGGGACGAGGATGGATGGCTTGGCGATAGAGAAAAAAACAGCTAGTGAGAAAGAGAGAGAGAGAGAGAAAGAGAGAAAGAGAAATAGGAGAGCACGGACGAGCAAGTTTCGCAGCAGGCGTCGTCGTAAACACGTCGCACGTGTACGCTTTTTTTTACCTCGTTTCGTTAACTCGACACGAGTATATTTGCTCGTCTTCTATTTCTTGTTAGTTCTTTTCCAGGAGAGGAGTTGATTAATTTCGAATTAATCGCGTGATTAATTGTACTGCATACGGATTAATTATATTGTTATATTAAGACTCTCAAAGGCACTTTTGTTTATTGATTTAGCGTTTAGAGAAAATATATGTATATATATAGATATAAACTCGTTATTATTCATGCGCAATCAAAATATCTCGCTTTGTTTCCATTTGTACGAAAGTATATATATATCTTTGGTTAACGTGTTCTTTTCTAACGTGATTTCTCGTGCACAAAAAAAAAAAAAAAGAAAAAAAGAAAAACAAAACATTCAAAAGCATTTTTTTTCCATTCGTTTCTAAAGTTTTATTTATTTTTTTTTTTTTTCTTTTTTGCGCAGAACACACGCGTGAATACTGTGTTAGAACGATTACGTATTGGTTAGAGTTTTTGCTATACTTGGTACAATCCAGCTAGAATTCTACTTGAGAGTTCTTTAGATAATTCGCAAATATAATCGCGTTCCTGGGACGAAAAATTCTTTCTTCCGTAATTGTGCTCATTTCTTTCCATTTTAGAGAAGAGAGCTATTGAAGAGAACTTGACTTGTATTACCGCTAAGGGGCAATAATTGAGAGTTGAGTTGAATTAAACTTCGTTTTCATACTTTTTTCTTTCTCCGATAAAAAATATATCGCTTTTGAACGTGCTTCGAAGAATCTATGCGCAAAATTTCGGAATCATCGAAAATGTGTCATTTTCATTATATAACATAAAGCGATTCAAATTTTTACAAAAAAAATATCTTTCGATGATTTTTTTTTTTAATACAACTTCAAAATAGCGTCACGAAATTTTTACTCGGAAATCCTCGCATTGCTCAAAGCGATGACCTCGACGACTCCATATTAAAAAAACCCTCAAAAAATTTCCAACCAACGATATATTCCCTAAGCACGAAACTACGAAGGAAGAAGGAGAAGAGAAAAAAAACCACACAAAAAGCAAGTAATAATAGCATCCAAAAACGAAGTTTTCACCTCAAACTTTCCCAAACACCATCATGACACGATTATTACATATTCGCTCCATGTTATATATATATATATATATATATATATATATATATATAAAAATTGGCGATCGATTCGTTTCTACGAGTGTCTGAAAATTGAATAAGAAAGCTGGTTGCCCGATCGGGCGGATAAGCGGAGAACAACAACACGGTCCCAGGAACGTGGTTGAAGCCACAACTCAGATAATAAGTTCAGGCGATGTGTCCCTACCTTCGTCGTCGCTGGAGTAGCTGTTGTACCGCGAAACGTTCGCGACAGTCCTCCTCCCGTCCGTGCTCTTGCTGCGCGCGTGCGGCCGATGACCACCACCACCACCACCACCTTCCTCCCTTCGCCTCGAGTGGCGGCCCTCGGCGACCGACGCCTCGTGGGCAGCGAGATCGAGCAGCGCCTGCTGTTTGTAATACGTGGACAGCTCGTTCTGCGCGCGGCCCCTGTTCGCCGAGGCCGACGGCTTCCGGGTGAGCGGCGACTGCAGCATCCGCTGCTTCCATTCCAGCAACCGCTTCATCGACTCCTCGCGCTGCAATCACCCACGCATCTCGTTCGAGTCTTTTCGCCTCTCGCTTAGAACGCTGTTTCGAGGGAGAAGGGTGTGTGTGTATGTGTGTGTGTGTGTGTGTGTGTGTGTGTGTGTGTGTGTGTGTGTGTGTGTGCGCGCGCGCGCGCGTAGTTTTGTGCGTGTTAGATGTGTGCGTGAGCGTAGTTTTGTGTCAGATGTGTGTGTGTGTGTGTGTGTGTGTGTGTGTGTGTGTGTGTGTGTGTGTGTGTGTGTGTCAGATGTGTCAGATGTGTGTGTGTGTGTGTGTCAGATGTGTCAGATGTGTGTGTGTGTGTGTGTGTGTGTGTGTGTGTGTGTGTGTGTGTGTGTGTGTGTGTGTGTGTGTGTGTGCGCGCGCGTGCGCGTGCGTGCGTGCGTGCGTGCGTGTGT
The DNA here is from genome assembly GCF_003254395.2 of Apis mellifera. Classification (NCBI taxonomy): domain Eukaryota; kingdom Metazoa; phylum Arthropoda; class Insecta; order Hymenoptera; family Apidae; genus Apis; species Apis mellifera. The sequence goes on along the minus strand of NC_037643.1, from coordinate 14,438,544 downwards.
GTGTGTGTGTGTGTGAGAGAGAGAGAGAGAGAGAGAGAGAGAGAGAGAGAGAGAGAGAGAGAGAGAGAGAGAGAGAGAGAGAGAGAGAGAGAGAGAGAATTTGTGGCGACTAAACGAAGCTTATAATTTTATATATTTTTATATTTTAATATTTTATATTTTATATATTTTTTTTATATTATTATAATTATATATTTTTTTGGCGAGATGTTTGGAGTGGAAATCGAAGCGAGAAATCGCGTTATAGTATATAATTTTACGAAAATCGTGGTATAGGTATTACTTTTTAGGAAATAAGAAATATCGGTTGCTCGAGCAAAATAATCGCTGGAAGGAAAAAAAAAGGGAAATAAATTTAAAATTGGTGGCACGAGGGACTCGGACAATTGTATATCGCGGATACGTAGCACGGATCGAAGAATCGTGAAGGAACTAGAGTGCCGCGATCGAGGAGAAGAAAGAAGGAGGCGTGATTGAAATTCCACGCGCGGAGAAGTAACGTTTCACGTTCGTGGAAGTGCGCGAGGAACGCGACGATGACGCGAGGATGAAACGGAGTCGCGGTGAAAGCAGAATCATGGGACGTGACATGGATGCAGGTAGCGTGCAGGTTGCACCTTTCGCATGAATCATCTCACTCGTGCGGTTACGAATTGTCCTGTCCGTCAACCAGCAGACACGCTGGTTTCACGATTACGCCATGGAAAACCGATTTATTAGTCATCCCCGTTTACGAGACGTGCTCGCCTTCCAGAAAGTATTCGCAACGCGACATCCGGCCCGACTGCCGACTGGAATCTCGATACGGTGTTTCCCACTCGATCGATAAATTTTTCTACATTGATTCTGCTTTAATAACGTTCGGGAATTTTTTGTTGACTCGTTCCACTTTCGATTTCGTAATTATTTCGTGGAAATAAAAATGGAAAGAGTTTCTTTTCACATTGTATAATGAAATAAACGCACTTTTAGAAAAGGATTTTTCACAATTTTAAACAAAAAATATACAATTATATAAAAACCTTACTTTTACGACTTGATATTTCGTAAAATTCTTAGAACGATAAATAGAAAGCCAAGCGCAATAACGTTAACCCATAACCGTTAATTCAAGGTCACCTTAATGGGACAACGAACGCGATTCGACAACAAACGCGCGAAATAAAGCTAGGTTAAAAAAAAAACACTTTACTTAATATATAAATTCTTCTTGATCCCTCAACACTTTTAAAAACGCGTTTAAACTCACAAAGTATGTATACAAGTTTCTACAAGTCGATCATAGACGTGGATATATAAATATAAGAAAGACACGAAAGGATACACGTCGAGATACAAAAGTATAAAAAACGCGCGAAAACATAGTCGCACGATGAATGTAACCAACCTGTTGTATCTTTCGTTCACCATCCCGCGAGTCCTGCTCGGACGATCGTTCGTAATCGTCGTCGTCGGGGTCCAAGGTGGCCGGGTGCCTGGTCCTCGGTAGACGCGCGGACGCCGACCTGCAGAACTGTTGCTGCTCGTTCCATCGTCTGGCGGCGGCGTGAGGAGCGTGACACGGTTGGCCCACGTGAGCGCTACCCTGACTCGTCCCCCTGTTTCCCCACCCCATCGAACACTCGTACTCGCGTGGAATTCTTCGCGGCACCGTCCCTTCCTCCGCCATGTGACTCAGCATTTCTCGGCTGCTCGCCTCGTAACTCTTCTCCCGCAACGACCGCCTCAGCTTCGCCTCGTTGCTGCTCATTCTGAATCCAACAATAACACGAATTCGATACTTTTTTTTTTTTTTTCGTGTTTTTTCGCGCTTGAAGCATAGGTCGTAGCTTTGCTTTGAATTTAAAAGTAGATTATACACGTATATTTTTTAGGTCCGGTTGTGTTTTTTTTTATAAAGATCGTTTTAGTTTTGTTTTGTTCGCTTTGAATCGAAATTTGATACGATTTCTTTTTTTTTTTTTTTTTTTAGCTTTCTTGTTGCTGTTCATTTATACTGCGTATACAGTCGAGCTAATTCTATAACACGGTTAATCCGCACGGTTATCCGCGTTGTATTGAAATCGTGAAGCGAAACTAAAACTAATTTAATTCGAACGAACGTGTTGAAAATGTCAACAAAAAATAGATAGATCCGCGCTGTATGATGGTTATTGTAATTTAATTTTTTCTGTACGCATTGACACAGCTTAATTCGCGCAATTGATTCTACGTTTATTTAATGCGAATTAATTTTGATTTAATTATTGAAAAAGCATCTTTTTTTTCTTTTTTTCGATACAAACGATGCAGATCTTTCTTTTATTTTTTTTTTTTTTTTACGATTCATGGATAATATGCATGGAAATTTGTTTCCGCAAAGTACATTTTATACTTGTTCAAATGGATGTGGAAACGAAACAGTAAAAGGAAGGCATTTGTATGCGACACCGCTATTGTAAGAACATTGTAAAACACAGGCAGATGCGCATTATCGATTTTCAGTTAAGTAAATGGAATGTCTGGTTGTAGCATCAGGTGCGGAGAAAATCGCAATTGGAAAAAAGTATCGAAAATAACGCGACACTTGGAATTTCAATAACTCGCAAAATCCATTCTAAGATTTTCTAAAAATTAACATTTTCAATTTAAAGGAGAACTTTTTTTTTTCTATATCCCGAAACGAAAGAAACATCGAGAAAGACTACGGCACGGTTTTACATTCTTTGTACACGTTGGAGAAGAAAGTGTATAGAAGATTGATGGACAGTGACTCACTCGGTATGCCGTTGGAGCGATTGGTGAGGTATCACGTGTTGCTGATGAACGTGTTGTCCCCGCCTCAGGCCCGAGCAGGAAACTTCCGGTAGCGTAGCTATCCTACTTTCGTCTACGCTTCTGTCGCGGATCCCGGTCGCTTTCGAGGGCATTGTCGTCCGGGAAAGCGATTGGTTCCTTTGTTGCTGGTGATGCTGGGGCGTCTGGTGGAGATAAACCGCGGATTGCCGCATCTGTGCCGCGTATCTGTGCCCAACACACGCATATTCATTGAAATGACGAAAAAAGTCGCGAGATGAATATATTTATTCGCAAACTTGGGACTGAGAATTAAAATAATGTGAATTTTTTTTTCTTCTAATTGAAATAAAAATTATCCAGGGATTCATTACCTTTCCTCGGAATAAAAGTATCCATCGTTCGCTGCGTCCGACGGAGTGACGATGTCTAAACTCGATTTAGGCCTCTGTGGACGCCTCTGTTGGTTCACCGATTCCTCGCACTGCGGCGGCATCTGCTGTTGAGGCTTCCTGATCGCCTCGTACTCCAAGAAGTCAGCGCTGTGCGGCCGTGGCGGTGGCTGCGCCCTCGGCTGTCTCATTATCGGCACTGAATCAAAAACGGAACCATTCTCCTTTTCCCCTATTTTCTTCACATCGCTCCTTAAATTTTCCTCCCCACATTATACATATATATAAACGCAAAAAAAAATATTCTTAGAATAGTTATTCATATACCACAGTATTAAAAATATTTATCGAGACGATAATTGTCACAAGTTGTTCAAATCTAAAATTCGACCGCCCGGTCCGTCGTATTCGAAAACAACGATCCCTAATCGATTCCAATCGATAACAAAAACTCTACTCACCGTTCGTGGTCGCGATATGTATCTGGTGCTGGTACTGATGATGGTGTTGCTGTTGTTGCGCGTAAAGGGGGATCGGGATCGGGGCGGGCGAGGCCCCCTTCGTGTAGCCGACGGGGCCTGCCGGCCTCTGGTACAACTGGGGCGCCCCGTAAACCTCCTCGTAGTCCCCGTTCCCTCTCCCCGGCCGCGGTTTAGCCGCGCTGCGACCGTACGTGTCGGGCGTGCGCCGCTCGGTCTGCGCCTGCACCTGCCCCCCCCCGTAACCGTAATTCAGGCCGGACTTATCAGTCCTGAGGCTCTGTTGCCCGGCAACAGTTCTACCCGCCCCACCATAGATCGCGCCACTCCTTTCGTAGTCGGGCATTGGACTCTTGCCGCCTGCCATGCTTGCGACGTCCGGCGAGACGGGCGATTTTCTGTAGTCGGGGTCCGGGGAGGGGGTGGAGTACTCGGTCGAGCCGTCGGTTATCCGCCTGGGTTTAGGCGGCGCGTTCGCGTAGATCGGTTGGCCGAATTTCCTCGGCATAGGTTGGACAGTTTGCACGTTGGGCAACTGTTGTTGAGATTGTTGTTGTTGCTTGTTGTGTTGAAGGATCTGGGTAGCAGTTGGGTGGGGAAGGTGCGTTTGGTGGAGCAACGCTTGGTGGTGGTGGTGGTGGTGGGTTTGTTGCAGGGACGGTTGGCCGGCCATCACGACGGATGATATCAATTGGCCGTATTGTTGTTGTTGTTGAGAAGTGCTCGGTTGGCCGTAAGGCGATTGCTGTTGTTGGATCCAACCGTTCACCATCGGTTGAACGTCGTTGGTGGTGTTGTTGTTGTTGTTGTTCCCGGCGAGGCTGATGTTGTTGTTGTTGTTGTTGGTGACGGTGATGGTGGCGTTATTGTTGGCGTTGTTGCCGCTGCTATTCCCATTGTTGCTGTTCCCGTTGTTGCTGCCGCTCAGGTTCGGAAACGAGGCGGTGTTCACGCTGTTCGGGCTCGAGTTGTTGTTGGACGCGTGGCTGGGATCGTCCCGCGATTGGAAACCGTGGAAACCCGAATCGCTGTCGTCCGCGCTCTGGTTCAGGATCGAGGATATGGAGGAGACGCTGGGCCTCGCGCTTCGTTCGCCCTCCTGCTGCCCCCCTCCTATCTCGATCACCACTGCCGCCTCGCCCCCTCCGCTGAAACATTCGTTTTGATCCCTTTTCGGTTATTTCGGCTTTGTTTTCATTCGATTTATCAAGAAATTATTTATTATCGAGAAAGATCTTTGGAATAATTTCGATTACGTCACGATTTATTATATTTATATTATATATAAATATTTCGAAATTTTTCGTTTCGGTAAAATTTGCGAAATTTCGAACTTTGTTTCGAGAATGGATAACGAGGAGAAAGAGAATGTGATTAGAGATTAGTTTGAAAGTTTTTTAAAATTTAACGAACGACGAGTTTAATTAGATACTTTTCCGGAGAAAAAGTGATTTGATACGAGATAAGAGAGGGAAGATCCGACAAAGGATAATTTTATTCCCGTAGGAACGATTTAATTCGAGGATAACGTGTCAGAATTTCGACTTTGTTCGATATTTACTGGGATGTATATATATTTCGCAATGTTAAATCGGTAGAAGGATTTATATATATATATAGGAAATTTAACATTAGGGATAATTTCGACGTTATTTTAAAACCCTGTCAATCTAAAAACGTTTGCATTTGATATTAATTTAGACTCAGAAAGGAACAAACGAGCTTGTTAATTATATTTGAAGGTGTGTGTGTGTGTGAGCGAGCAAGCGCGTGTGTGAGCGTGTAATTGCGAGCGTGTAATTGTGTGTGTAATTGTGTGTGTAATTGTGTGTGTAATTGTGTGTGTGTGTGTGTGTGTGTGTGTGTGTGTGTGTGTGTGTGTGTGTGTGTGTGTGTGTGTGTGTGTGTGTGTGTGTGTGTGTGTGTGTGTGTGTGTGTGTGTGTGTGTGTGTGTGTGTGTGTGTGTGTGTGTGTGTGTGTGTGTGAGAGAGAGAGAGAGAGAGAGAGAGAGAGAGAGAGAGAGAGAGAGAGAGAGAGAGAGAGAGAGAGAGAGAGAGAGAGAGAGAGAGAGAGAGAGAGAGGTTCGTTGGATTCGTTATTAAAACAGAATTCTACACGAACGCGAAAAATGACGTCTTCCGAACTTTCTTTCTCTTTTTAATAATTATACATTTAAAATTTGACGTTTGGAAAAATTTGATTTTATATTTTCGTTTTCGCGAGAGGGATATGTTTTGTTTTTAACTAAAATTTAATAATCCATCCTTTTCGCATAAAAAACGTCTCGCTCGTGTGATTTTTCAGCTTTGTACGACGAACCGTCCCCCCTCCTGTTTCCCTGTTCCCGTGCAACACGCGTATATTTCACTTTTATATTAATCCTTTAACCCAATTTAAAACCCAATGAAATGAAACGCTAGACCTAGCAGAGATATTAAAAACACGTTTACAATTTCAATTTCGCTAAAAATTTCATTTCTCGTCTTCGTATTTTTTTCTTTTTTTTTTTTTTTTTTGCTTTTTGCGCGCGCGCGACATTAGATAGATTTTTCACTGTTACGATATTAACAATGTGATGATATTGTAATATTTTAATACGGGGGGAAAAAACGTGTACAAAGGTGTAAGATCGTTCATAAATCTCTGAAAAATTAGTTCGTGCAATAAATTGAAAAATTCAGAATGCTTTATTATTAATGATAATATATTTCTTGCTTAATTAAATTAAATTAAATTAAATTAAATTAAAAATATCGTACTTAATTAAACCGAAAGCAAATTTCTTATTCATTTCCTTTAATAATGTCCAATATATTCTTATAAAAAAACTATACAACAAGCACAAATATCAATAATTGAACGCGTGCGAAGAGATAATGGAATTAAGAAAATACGTAATAAAATAAGTAATTATCTAAAAAGATATACAGCGTGCAAACAAAGATCGATGAATCCTAAAGCTTTGAGAGTTGCGCAGTCGTTAGCTTCGAACGCGGAGAGGAAATTCTAATAGTAAACACGAGATAGTTTCGCAGTTTTTTTCGAAGCGAGCAACGACAAACTCTCGCCTGTGTTTATTCGCGGCCAACTTCGAGAGAGCAAACGAACGAACTCGATCGAAACCCGCGATCCTCGGCGCACACTTTCGTGAAAGCGGATAGTAGGGGCAGCGAGGGAAGAAGGCGGGCACCGAACCGAATTCCTCGGTTTGTTCGCCCGTGTTTCTCTGTTTACCTTCGCCTAATTGCACGGCAAATCGGCCGATTACCACTTGCGTTCCCGTATTCGAATTTTTACAATGCGAAAAGCATTTGTTTCGAAAGCCTTTGCCGTTTGTTTGCCGGCGATAAATAATGGCGAGAAACGTTTCTTGTTACATTCGTTTTGAAACGAGCGAGATGATATTTTTATTCCTCCGAGTGAAAGGTATAGTATTGTCCGTATTAAAAAAGAAGTCTCGTGAAAGGAATGCTTAGATTGGTCAATTTAGCCAATTATGATTTCTAATGATAATTTAATTTTTATAAAGTTAAGATAATAATTATACTATTAATATATCGTATCGAAATAATTATATAGTTTCGAAAATATTTTCCTGACCTCTTCTACTATTACGTAGCGTGTGGGCTTCAGGACTGTCAACAAAGCGTGTGAAGTGGGGATAAATGATCCTGCTGAAGGACCCTTCTTGCCCCTGTGCCGTCCCGCGAGACTTTTTTTCCACCAGTGAACAGTACACTTATCTTCGGTTTCGCTTTCGTTGTGTTATTATAGGACGGAGTGTGGATGTTTATATTATTTGTGCAAGGTTGAAATGTACAAAACAATTTCTATAGAATTTCCATGCATAAAAAAGAAAAAATAAAAAACTTTAAGCATTGCGATTATTAAATAATGAAATTAAATTCTCGTTCAATTTTACAATTTTATATAAATAGTCCATTTATTACGAAAAGATTCGTGTATTCTTACGTTTCTCAGTATATTTTATAATAAAAGATAGCACGGTTTTGTATAGAATAATTTTATACGTATTAATTCAATTCGAAATGAAAAAATTATAATTGAAACTTTTCATAGTTATAACTTCGACGATGATAATTTGGAAGAAAACGTATTTTTGTTTCTATATATATTTGTTATATTGATCCAAATCCAGAGAATTCTAAACGTATAATATAAAATTATTTTTATTTCTCGTAATATGTTTAAACTAATTATGATTTATAATGATAGTTTAATTTACAAATATAATTTTATATATTCGAATAGTTAAGATAATAATTAATAATTTCGAAAATATTTCAACTTCTAATCCCTAATGATTATCGATTTTGAATCAGTCGAAACTATATCTCTTCTACCATTATGTATAGCGTCAGGATTGTCAACAAAGCGTGTGACAGACGGTTCTGTGAGCCGTCCCGCGAGATTTCTTTCCAGCCAGTGAACAGTACAGAGGATTCGTATTGAAAATATTGATCTCGGTTGGTAAGCAGAGCATTGAAAAAGGTAGAAACCAATTAAAAAAAAGTTACTTCAAATAATTGTATTCGTTAAAATGCTCGAATAACGTTTACACGTAACTAATTATAATTGATCCAATCCTCATTTATTTGAAATTATTCTTGATCTTTCGAACATATTGTCGAAGTAACTTTATCCCCAATTTTCGATTATCAAATTTCCACCGTCTATATTGAAATTATTCTTGATCTTTTGAACAAATTATCGAAGTAACTCTATTCTCAATTATCGATTATCAAATTTTCACTGTGTATTGGCGCGAATCGGATAATTAAAAATCGTGCTTACGGGCTTGGATCCTGAAGCAGGGTCGCCAAAGTCAACGCGTTCACCCATTGGTTCATGCTCTCACGGCTGTCGGCCGCGAAGTGATACGTCCTCATGTTCGCGTGTTCAGCTTTGAACGCGAACTTCCTGTTAACCTTGTCCTCCGGTTTGCACACGGTAACTCTGTACGATGGCAACAATATCGAACCCAATAATTTCTCCTCTTCGGGACCTGAAATCAATTATTTTTTTTTTTTTTTTCCTTTGAATCTCTTATCCTTTTTTACCGATCGAACACGAAATAATTTCTCGATAATTTCGAAACTCGAAACTCGAGAAAAATAGGGAAATAAAGGAACAGAGACGTGAATTCTCGCGAGGTGGTACAATTTTCCAACTACTCTCTGAATTTCATCAGAATTTCGACAACTTTTCTCGTTTTCGCCTTCGTTACCACCGCTCGTGGAATGTCGTTACTGTTCTATCATATGCATCTGCTGATGAGAAAACGGCAACACAAATTTGATATATTCGAGACAAAACAGAAGGAAATCTTGGAATAGTTTTTAAAAGAAATTTAAATATATAAAAACTTGATTCAAAATCTGTTTAAAAAAAAAAATTTCGTATAATTCAGTGTTAAAAATTGAAAAAAAGGAAAGATCACAATTTTATTGTTTAACAATTTGCTCAGAAATGTAGAAAACTTTTTGAAACTTGAAACCAAATACTCTCCCCTTCAAGATTAAACAATCTCTCGAGAACTTTGTACCGTCCATCTAGGACGAGGAGAAAAGTATTGTTATTATTGTTACGAAGAAATATTGTATTATTGTTACAATGTTTAACAAAAAATTCAATTTCCTCCACGTTGGGATCGATTCTTTTAATAAAAAGTCTACGTGTGTTTATCTGGAAGGAATGTTTGTATAAAACTTCGAACTTAATATTATTATTATTATAATAAAATTATTAATAAAATTATTATTAATAAAATTATTATTATTATTTATTATTATTATATTAATTATTTATTATTATTATATTAATTATTATTATTATATATTATTATTATTATTATATATTATTATTATATTAATTATTATTATATATTATTATTATATTAATTATTATTATTATTATTATTAAAAATATTATTATTATTATATTATTGAAAATAATATATATTATTATTATTAAAAATTATTATTAAAATATAAAATTTTTCAGCAATCGATTTGAGAAAAAGTTTATTTTCAAAATTAGAGAAATTGGAAATCTCTCGACAGAATTTCCATATTAATGAACGAGATTGTAGATGAAGAAAATTATCCTATTATACCGTGGAAATTGGAGTTAAAGTTCCAAAATTCTGGTGAAAAACGACGAAGAAAGGTGTTGTTGGAAAGAAGAGGGCGATAGAAAAAAGAAAATTTTGGACCGCGTGACTTCGATAAATCGTGACGTGGAGGGAAATCATTTTACGGGATGACAAATGGAAAGATTCGATTTGAACGCGTCCGAAAATCCTAACGCCATTGACACGCGTTAACCCGGTTGCAACTCTCCCCCCCCTCCTCGACTCCTGGTGGGGATATAAATCACGCGCTCAACAGTGGAAGAGAAAGAGGATAAAAAGGATCTTATAAATTTGGGAATGCCAGGAATGGACCGAGGAACAATGACACGGATTTGGAGAGAGAAATTCGTTGGGATTTTAAAATTTGTATTGCCAAGCGTGTTTTCTTGTCCGATAAGAGCCTTCCTTTTTCATAATTTCTTTGTTCTATTATAGTAATCGATAATCGCAAGATGATATATATTTTTCGCTCCATTCGTTTCCACAGAAAAAAATTAGTGAAGAATTGTCCAAAATATCATAAGAAACTATTTGGTTGTAATTATAATTTTTTTTTATTATATGAATATATTATTAATTCGAGATTATATATATTTTTGATATATATTTTTCGTTCCATTCGTTTCCACAAAAAAAAAATTAATGAAGAATTGTCCAAAATATCATAAGAAACTATTTGGTTGTAATTATAATTTTTTTTTATTATATGAATATATTATTAATTCGAGATTATATATTCGATAACCATAAGTTCGTGTAACCTTTGATCCAAGGGAACAATCTTCACTCATCGCGTAAAAAAAAAAAAATTAATCTTGCGCGATTAAAGCACGGAATTGATGAAACGTGCGATAAATAAGAGGTGTTGAATTGTGATTAATCGATTCGTTCGATTCGATTAATTTTTCTTTTCAACGGGAGGAGGATAAAAAAATCCACAAACGATTAAATTACGACAAAATTATTCGCAAGGGAGAAAATCTCGTTACAACGATCGAAAACGATCGTCGCCAACGATCCAACGTGACAATGGTCGATGCGCATAAGCGTGCCCGCTTAATAATGAAAACGAGCCTTTAACGCCTTTCATCACCGGCCATTTGATATTTAACGCGCGAATATTAAAATCCTTGTTAAGCCGAGAGAGTTCACGCTTAGGCGTAGGGAAAACGCAACCGGTTAACTAATTTATACAGGTGGAAAATAATGAGCCAGACGCACATTGTTTCCATTGTGCGTGCGTCGCGGAATATCGCGTTAATTAACAACGCGGAGCCATGAAGGTTGGTTCCATTCCGTTCCATTCCGTTCCATTCCGTTCCGTTTCGTTCCGTTCCACGAAAGAAAAGCTTCGCGTTAATGAAAATTACGAAAATTACCTTTATGTATTGGCGGAATGAAATTCTCTGGGAAAAAAGGAGAAATATCACAACTTTCGAAAAAAGATGCGAGTATTTTGAGAATCGAAGTTTAATACGAAGTTAAATAAATTAATCGCGAGAAAGGAACTCGGTCGATAAAAAAGAAATAATAATTTCGATTTGTTCATAATTTCTACTCGAGGAAAGCGAGTGAAAGGAAACGAATGAAAAAAGGTGGAAAGTAAGTGGTAAGTACCCACGAAATTGGGGAACTCGTAGTAATTAGTGTTCCAGTGGAAGCGAGTTAAACCTGAGAAGTAGGGGAGAAGTAGTTCGACGAACGTAAGATTGGTGGAGTGTGATGGCGAGAAACAGGAGGGGAGAGAAGGAGAGGGGAGGACGGCCGGCCGACGGGAGAGAGTTGAAACCCAGCCAAAAGTCTACGCGTGGCCAACGAAGAAAGAAAAATTGTCGACTTCGGTGTTCTCTTTTATCGAGACACGAATTTTTCTTGTGGGGAAGATAACAAAAGCGATGGAAGATATATTAAATGATGAGAAAACGACAAGAGGAAAAAAATTAAATTCAACGATCATCAAGCTGGAAGAGACTGGACCGATCAATAATCGAGTAGTACTACTTTCGACCTTATCGTATCGATCATCTCGCAGGCTGGGAGAACAATTTAAGAATTTTCATTAAGAGTAATATTTTGTTTAAAACTTGTGTACATATATTCCCCGCTCCGAGAGAGAGAAGAAATTTTCCTCACTCGGTTTTAAAATTACGACTGAATAGAACGTGAAAGAAAATAAAAAAGGAAACAAAAATAAAAGAGAGGAAGAAATATGTATTCTCGTGAATGAAACCACTAGAATTACGAGTCGCGTGTCGAGAACCGGTGCCTTGTGTCATTCGAGAGAGAGAGGAAAAAAAAACAAGAAAGCAAAAGGAAGAAAAAGATGCATACATAAAAAAAAAAGATAGAGAGAGAAAAGGATGGAAAAATCTTTTGAAGAGAGAGATACGAGGCGACACGTAATTTCAGTGGGAGGAAAACGAGGGAGGAGGTCTAACCTTTGTAATAAAAGAGGCAGTACTCGGAGAGGACGAACCACCGTTTCTTCCACAGCATCAGCCCCTCGGATCCCTGTTTGTGTAGCCATCCCTGAAGAGCCACGGGGGCGGAGAGTGGCCTCTTGGCGGCGGGCGATCGTAAACCCTGGGAGCCGCTTCGTCTCCGTACCCCCGACACGGACGCTGCCACCACTCCCGAGCCATCGTTCTTGCTACGTACCTGGACAGGTACGGGGACCGGTGCCGCCTGGACAACCTGCAATCATTTCATCTTTATTTCTATGGCTCCCCCTTGTGTCAACACTGGTCAAAGAGTAGTTTCAGTATTTTACGGATTTTTTTTTTCCCCTTTTTCCGTCGAGAGAATCCTTTTGTTTATATGTGTCGTGTGGATAAGTTTGGTGTGCGATCGTACCGTCTGGACAATTATTTCATCTTTATTTCTACGGCTCTTCCCCCCCTTCTTTGTGTCAACACTACTGAAAGAACAGTTTCCAGTACTTTATCGATTTTTTTTCTTTCCTTTTCTCGTCGAGAGAATGTTTTTGTTTATATGTGTCATGTGGATAAGTTTGGTGTGCGATCGTACCGTCTGGACAATTATTTCATCTTTATTTCTACGGTTTCCTCTTGTGTCAACACTGTATCGAAGAATAGTATATTTTTAGTATTTTATGAATTTTTCTTTTTTCGTTGAGAGAATATATATATATACGTGCATAAGTTTGGTGTATGATTGGACAATCATTTCGTCTTTATTTCCACGCTTCCTTTTATGTCAATATTATAGAATATCGATCAAAGAGTAGTTTCAATATTTTATGGGTCTTTCTTTTCTCGTTGAAAGAATATTTTTGTTTATACGTGGATATAGATAAGTTTGGTGTGCGATTATATCGACGGTGCTTAAAGGGAAATTTTTTTTATAGCTTTTTCTTTCTTTATTAAAAATATATTATTTATGTGACATAGTAAATTTCGTGTGTGTAATAAATATAAATAAAATGTGTTTGATTGTACTTAAGGAAAAGCTTTAGTGTTTTATAATTTTTTCTTAATGATTCTGCTATAAACTCATGCATTTATTGTAAAAGTATCCTATATATATATATTTATCACTAAACTCTACTTGCGATCTTATCTTCGTTTAATTTCAAAAAATCTGCACGAATTAAAGGTGAAGCTTTGCAAAAATTTTTGGGGAAAAAATTTAAATTTTGACGAGATTAAATTCTTCCAGATTAGAAATCTTGCGTACAATGCACGGTGGTGATAAAGCATTCATACAACTAGCTGACGCGGTAATTTAACCTGTATCCCGTTAGCAAGGCCATCAACCACGGATAATAGAAATATTTATCTTGCTGATACCGCGCGATAAATTCTGTTCTAATTTACATAATTATACCAGCCCCCTTCCCCCTCCCCTCCCCGAGGAAATTTGGATAATCGGAGACGATTATTATTTCGATCGAACGATCCCCTCTCCCCCCCCATCTCGAAAACATTCAACGAAAATAGCGATGACTCGATAGAATAGACGTACGTGTTTATAAATTCGAACACCGCAACATTATTCATCGCGCGCATCATCGCAACTGACAGTTTCCAATTCTCTTCCCCTCTCTTTCTCTCGAACGATCAATTTGCAAACGTAATTTTTCTAACCGTTCAATTCACATTTCTCGTTAAAAGAGAGAAATTTTTTTTTTTTTTAAATAAGGGAAAATTCATTGTATCCTTTATTTCGTACTCAGATTCGTTGAAAATGAACGTATTGTAATAAAAAATTGGAGGAACGGGGATATATTTATAACCGTCGCGGGGATCGATCGATGAAATTTGTTAAAAGCATCGGTGTGGTCGAGGAAAGTTGAGGAGGGGACTGGTTAATTTTGAGAGAGTCAACTTCGTTTACGCCGGTCAGACGGGTTAGATAATCCCTGAGTGCGGTGCCGTGTTGCCCTTCCTGAAACGACACGTCTCTCGATACCCGATCGAGGAGGACCTGCCAGCTAGAGCCACCGCGAGAATTTCAACCGTCCGATGGAAAATTTATCGACCGAGCAAAGTCTCGCGCGCGGTCGATCGATCGATCGAGAGAAAATAAAAAAAAATCGAAAAAAAAAATTCGTAACGCATATATTTTTAAACGTAAATTAATCGATGGATATTATTTTTCTTCTTCTTTTGTGGATCTTTCGTGAATAATTGAGTGTCGCATCTATGTAATATAGCGATGCCAATTTTATTCGCTTATCTGGTCTCCATGGAAACCAACGTCAATTCGCTTATCTAGTCTCCATGGAAACCAACGTCAGAAAAAGAGCAACGAGTCTCTCTTTTTGAAGACAGAAAAAGATTTGACTCTTATAGAAATATTCATAAGATTAATTAACGTATTATTATAAATGTAAACCCTTCTTTTTCCAAGGATACTTCTTTAAATATAATCATACTTATTCTACATATATCTGATCTAACTTTTCTCGAATAAAATCGTGAGGAGAAGGAATTTCTCAAGACGAACAGCCCTATAATAATCATATCTTCTTCACTCTCTCCACATTCGTGTTTCACAGATCGTGGACAATATATTCTCTCGAGATACACTTGATTCGTGAAATACTATTTATTCTCTCGTTTCTTTTCTCGGGCGGAGAGATTTCGAGAGACTTGATCGGAGAAATTCGTGGTAATCTCGGCTTCTTTTCGTCGTTTTTTGCTCAATTAAAGGCTTGCATCTAAAGAGCCTCCTTTTCTCGCTCGAAAAATTCTGCTGATCCAAATTTGCTCGGGATTCATTCTGCTGATCGAGTTGTCGATCGATGCGCTAATTTCATTGAAAAGTAAACAAGATCCTTGGGCGATTCTATGATAATAATAACGTTAGGAAGAGAGAAATTGAGAAGAATTTGATATTTTCTTCGAATTATGGCTGACCTCGATCATCGATGATGCCTCCCCCCCTTTTTTACTATCTTATATAATAAAATAAAATAAATATTGGAAATTAAATCTCGTATCGAGTAATATCGATCCCTTCCTCTTCTCCAATTCGTTTGGTCAAATTAACATCCGAATGCCAAAATGTATCCATATTTGTGCGATATATTTTTGTATCGAACGATGATTTTGATGAACGAGCAAGCAAGTTAATACAATCGTCTTCATTGTTTTGACGAGTTTTTTTTTCCGTCGAAAAATATAATGAAAATTGCCTTTGAAATTGAAATTGATCGACGACGAGAACAATTATCGATTTGAGAGAGAATGAATATTCTATCGTCAGATTCGAACCATGATTCAGTTCAAAGAGATCGATTCGATTTCAGGATCGAATTCTGTTTCTTTCGATTTTTACAAAAAAAAAATTACAAAAAAAAATTACTCTTTTTTTCGTATATTTTTATATTTTTAAAACATTAATAAATATTATATACTTTTTATGATAAATTAATAAATTAAATTCCTCACCTTCTCGTGAAAGATCGACAAATCCCCCCTTTTTTTTTATTTATAATTTTTGTTAGACAAAAATATTCCCTTCCTTTTAAATGTATTCTCCCCCACTCGCTCTTCCAACAGTGAGATTTAATAATAATAGCTCCAAACTTTTGCTCGGCCAACGGCGCTTCTCATCTCGGATTAGAAAATTCATCAGAGTAAGAAGAAACGGTGATGTATTCTCGGGGTGAAAACAAGGGCGATTCTTCTTTTCCAGAGGAAAACATTGTCGCGACTCGAGGCGATCCGCGGGTCGGAAAATCCGGTTGGAAAACTTTCTTCCAAGAGGCGTGACACTCCAAGTTCGTGTCAAAAGATGGAAATTCCAAGAAAAAAAAAAAAGAAAAAAGTGAATCAAAGTAATTCTTACCGACGGAGAAAGATACCAGAATTGTCGGTAAATTGTTGGTATTGCCCAATAGAAAGATATTTTGGAACGAAGGAGACGAATTATTTTGTTTAGAATAATTGCTGGTCTAACGTAAAATTTTGACCGTTACCACGACTGTGTTTTTGTCAGGTTTCAACGGATCGAGGAACGAGAACCGAGTTTAGAACATCGTCGGGAGGGCAGGAGAATAGGAGAGAAGTTAAGTTTTGCAAAGGTGAGTTTTTTTCCGCCGCAACTGTCGTCCGTAAATGAGGCAGAAACGGAGAGCTCGCAGTCATGAAATTACCGCAATGTTTTTCGTCTCTGTTTTTAAGATAACGACTCGCCGAGGAGCAAACCGAACGGCAAACTGTCACCAGCTATTTTACCAGAGGATAATTGGGGGGAAAATTCCTCTTTTTCTTCTTTCCATTTGTTCCAAGATTCGAAAGAAAATGGAGAATAAAATTTTAGAAATTTCAGATAAATTGAATATGTTTGTTTTTTGAAGTAAAATCAACTTAATTCTACATTCTTTCTTTATAGATTTCCTTGCGTGAATTTTATTGCTTCATCCTCGAAACTGACCGATTTTTATTCTTCTAAAGACGGAAAAAATTTTATCCGCCTACCAATTTCATTTTCACACGATAATCAAATTTGAATATACGCGTGTTATTATACTGAAATCTAAATATCCGAAAAATTATGTTCCCTCCATTTTATTTCTTATCTAAAAATTAATCTCGGTGGCGGATCGATAAGGAGGAACGGTGCGGACGCTGATAATGGGTCTGATTAAATCGGGGAGGGGAGGGGATGACTGAGAGCCAGTTTATCAAAGGGCGCCCCGAGTCGAGTAATTAAAGGAGCAAACGATGTAACTGGAAACATTTAAAGTTCCCGGTTGAATTCAGCGAGATCCCCGCATTAGTCTCGGCCGGTTATCGCGTCGTCGATTTAATCGCGTTAACTTTAAACGACATCGTTAATCCACCAATGGCAACGCGCGCAGCCCAAGTGTCACGAAAAACGCTTTGCAACTCGCCATAAACTCTTATTACGCGTATCGATATTTCTTCGAGACGATCTTCAATTTTTAACCTTTCTTCGAAATTGAACTGTCGCTTGTACTTTTTTTAACTTCTTAATACACGTTTCCACCGTTTTCATTGGTGGAAAGGAACGCGGATCTCTGATTGGTTAAGGCCTGGAGAAGGAAACGCCTACTTTCACACGTATTTTCTATTTGTCACATATACTAATCCAACGATCTAAACTTCGATGTATTAGAGTAGACATGGAATCCAGAATATTCTATAATATAAAATTATTTTTCTTGTAATGCATAGACTAATATTACGATTTTTAACGATAAGTTTTAATTTATAAATTTTGTATTCGAGTTAAGATAATAATTATACGTATATGAATATATATTATTATATTGAAATAATTATATAGTTTCGAAAATATTTCTTGACCTTTTCTACTATTATGTAGCGTGTGGCTTCAGGACTGTCAACAAAGCGTGTGAAGTGGGGATAAATGATCCTAGCAAAGGACCCCTCTTGCCCCTGTGCCGTCCCGCGAGACTTTTTTTCCACCAGTGAACAGTACACTTATCTTCGGTTTCGCTTTCGTTGTGTTATTATACGACGAAGTGTGGATGTTTATGTTATTTGTGCAAGGTTGAAATATACAAAACAATTTCTATAGAATTTCCATGCATAAAAAAAGAAAAAATAAAGCTTTAAGCATTGCGATTATTAAATAATGAAATTAAATTCTCGTTCAATTTTACAATTTTGTATAAATAATCCATTTATTACGAAAATATTCTTACGTTTCTTAGTATATTTTATAATAAAAGATAGCACGATTTTGTATAGAATAATTTTATATATATTAATTCGAAAGAAACGAATATTTTTGTTTCTATTTGTTACATATACTGATTCAAAACACATCAGTAGACATGGAATCCAGAATATTCTAATATATAATATAAAATTATTTTTATTTCTCGTAATACGTTTAGGCAATTTACAAATATAATTTTATATTCGAATAGTTAAGGTAATAATTCTACATGTACGAATATTATCGAAATAATTAATAGTTTCGAAAATATTTCAATTTTTAACCCCTAATGATTAAATTATTTTTAAATTAATTACGATTGTCTTTATATTTCTTTTAATAGAAATAATTTGATCGAAGTATTTAAAATCGTGCTTGCACTTGGTTTGATACTTGGTACTTATTCGTGTTTTTGATTTAAAGAAAATTTTAAACAAAATTTTTGTTTAAACAAAATATCGTTAAATTTTTAATTTTATTCTAGCATTCGGTTAATATACTTTTTTTTTATCGTTAAAACAATATACGTATAAAATATGCATTAAATTGCAGAAAGATATAGTATTGAATAGTATTGAATGTACTGAATGCGAAATGTATTCCACTATACACCGTGATCTTTCCTCATAGTTTCGTAATCCATTACGCGAACTATTCTATGCACATATCCATCCATGATTTACCGTCTATGGATTTATGGAATTGAAATATGCCGCTCGGTGGAGAAACACTAGAGATGGAAACAAATTCGATGGAAGATCAAAAACATATTATTCGACGAGATACAGAGATAAAAAGAAAATTCAACTTAACCGCGATCGAATTATTTACGTATATAAAAGTATTTTATCCGAACCTTTTTGCTGTCCATTCCGGACGTCGAGCTGGTCACCGGCTGGTCGAGCCTGAAACAATAGAAAGAAAAAAGGAAATAAAGGAAATCAATAAAAATCCTTCAAAATTTAAACAAGACAAACAAAACGCGTATAAATACACTCCACTGTATCAACCAATACTCATTCAATCTTCAAACAAACCAGATACATCATATTTTTCAGCTTCATATTTTCTAAATAAATTATTTATTATATAAACGTACGATATACATCTGGTAAACATTTTCCAAACTCTTTCTCCACGAACGAATCCATACGCGCGCGCGCGTCCTCCTCTCTCGATTTTCACTCCGCTGGTAAAAAGTTTCCAGACGCAGAGAGAGAGCTTTTTCCCCGCGAGAGAAATTCCTTTCGACCATTATAGCCCATCCCTTCGTCATCCTTCACTTCTTTTTCCTTCTCCCGCACTTCTTTTTTCCGTCTTCTTTTCAGGTGACGTGCACGTTAACAACTACGCGTTTCGTACGCATACGGGGAATCTTTGAACATCGCTTTAACACTTTCGTTACGGCAATTCGTTCCGCCAAAGCAATGCCACTGAACCGCGCCGAAAAGCGTGCGCGCACTGCATGTGGATAGTCCTCGCACTTACGTATCCACCTTGCCATTCTCTTGTATCTACGATACTTTATTAAATGTTACGCAACAATCGTTCCGTCGTATTTTATATGAGAAACGCGAAAATAAGTACATTTCTTGTTTAAAAAAGTTTTATTATAATATACTTTTACAAATATTCCACTGTCGGATAGAAAAAACAAAAGAAACTCGCATTTCAATGTTCAGAATATATTATGTGCGTCGAGATATACTTTCAGTAGGATTGAGATACTCTCTACAGGTAAAGTAGAATCTTTCTTATAATCGGCAATCGGTAACGAGAGAGTTAAGCGTCCAAAGCGTCCTCGTCGATTAAGAAGAGTACATTCGGCTCGTGTAACTATACAATATGTGTCGATTTGAGTACAAGCTTCGATGGATACAGTTTGGACATTTTCGATATATTTTGTGACACGCTGCGATGCCGAATTCCGTTGTGCGATATCTATCTCGCGTAACTATTCTATTAAATAGATGTAAAAGTATGTTAATACGATTTTAAATCATCATTTTTGGAATTTTAAGAATTTATTTTATAATAATTCGATGATAAATTGAATATGAAATAAGAGATCGGTGAACTCGAGACGTATTATTTTATCGTGTTTTCTTGAATACACGCGTCGATACATAAGCTTCGATGGATCTCGATGCTGTTTGGACATTTTAGACATATTTTATTGCGATGTCTCGCGTAACTTTCTTAAATAGCTATGACGCAAAGGTACGTTCATTAATATGATTTTAAATCATCTTTTGTAATTTTAAAAATTTATCTCATAATAATTCGATGATAAATTGAATATGAAATAAGAGATGACAAACGAACTATTATTTTATCGTGTTTTCTTGATTGTTAAATATTCTTCGACGAATTTAAATTAATTGTAAGATATACAAGATATTGCGCATGACGTTTTTTAATTATTTTTGCAAGATGGATCTTCACCTTTCGAACCCTCGCTTCTTGCCTCGATCTTTCTTTAACGAACGAAGATCTCGAGTTGAATAAATCGAGACGTAAACGAACGTCGTCACGGCTCCCTCGAAATTCGTCCGCGGGAGGATTATCCTTTGAAACGCGGTAATTGAAATAGAATTTCGTTGGCCAAGTTTCGGTGAAAAAGAGGTTCGGAGTTTCCTCGAGATTCTGCCCGACCTCTTTCGTCCGGCAACGCTAACGAACCAAAAAGTTCGAATGGAATTTGAATAAATTGAATATCGGCGTGGGAAAAAATCCTCGAATCGTGTGCATCGAATTTTCAAATAATTATCCTTCGAATTATTCTTAAAATTTATCCAATTATGCTCCATGAATAATCCGATTCGAACGGAAAAATTGTCAAATCTATAAGTTTCGTTATATTTTATTATTATTGCTAATTATATTAATCATTGTCCATTTTCCACTCTGATTACAATCGAGAGGCATGAAAAATTCACAATACAAAAAAAAGAAGATAGAAAGAATTAATTGACAGATAGTCAATTCTCATCTGGTTATCGAAGACAATGTGAAAAGATGTGACATAATAAAAATTTTTGATGATGGATATTCTTTCCAAGAAATAATTATAAAATTATTCGAAAAAAAAAATTCCAAAATTTTGTTATTTCTCGAAAAGAAATTCTTGTTTCTCGATTTTTAAGTAACCATAAATATTATATTTCCCAATTTATTTTTGTATTTTATTCCAATATTTTTCCTAATTTTACGATCCTGAATCAAATTAGTCAATCGTTTTATCTTTTACATTTCTCGAAAGAAAATAGAATAAAAAAATAGAAATCCTTATTCTTCGATTTTCAAATTTTTTTCAAAACGATTATTAAATTCGTAAATCTTCGAATAACCAAAGATTACATTCACGTTTGTATTTTTCCCTAATTTTATTCTGAACAAGTCGAATCTTCCATTTATATTACGTATAAACGCATGGAAATAATTAGGGAGCCGCACCCGATATGTCCGCCCCTGAATCAAAGAAATCATGAATGGACACGAATGTGGCGGTCAACGATTGCATCGAACGATTGCCATGCTATTACTTTCATAACGGCGTAAAGGAAGTAAAGACTCGTCGAGGTTGTATTGTACAGAGCAATCAATCAATGTTTTCAAAGGCTTCGTTCCGTTGTTGAATCGATCCGCTTGTTTCTCCATTTCACCGTGGAAATGAAGATTCGATGTTGAAAGATCTCGGAAACGCGTGTAAAAATACTTTTATTTTCGTTTTCGTGTACGATCGAGTGAAACAAATGATATACGAAATTGAAATTTAATATAAAGATGAAATTTTATACCAAGGATATTTTATATTAAATCAAAAATAAGTCATAATATTTTTTAATATTATATTTTTAACAAAAGCAAAAGTTGTGTCGAGTTAATTTTACAAATTAAGTGAGAATCGTTTAAAAGAGATAGAAGAACGTAAAATATTGTTGAAAGCACAAAAGTAGGATATATTCCAAAAAATAATAATATCGGAGGAATTTTTTCAGAGGAATAAATCTGTATGGTGGAAAAATAGAAAAATATTTCTTTTGATTTTTTAATCGTATAAACGATATAACAATAATATTATAAAATCATTACTTCCGAATTACCATATTCATACGACTTGTATCTCTTGCGGATTTGTAAAATCGAACACGATACATTGATATTGCCAAACGCGTAGCGCGGAGAGAGATGAGAACAGCTTTTCATTCGTTTCGATGCGTTTCGAATAATTCAAAAGCAATGTGGA
This sequence comes from Apis mellifera, assembly GCF_003254395.2. Lineage (NCBI taxonomy): Eukaryota > Metazoa > Arthropoda > Insecta > Hymenoptera > Apidae > Apis > Apis mellifera. The sequence goes on along the minus strand of NC_037643.1, from coordinate 14,416,317 downwards.
AGAACGGGTGGCAATCGTATTTTCCGAACAGCTAGTTTGTTTTAATGGACCACCATCTTTGTTTACTTCCGCCTAACAAGAACGAATAATGGAAAAAAACTCGTTTTGAAAATTATTCAAAGACGAAATGACACCTCGTTTCACAGCGTCGAACCTCGAAAGAGAAAAAAAGCGTTTCGTGTCAATCAACGATTATTCGTTGTTTTGTGATCAGAGACAAATTCAGTAATTTTTGCAAAATTACACTTGAATAAAATAAATACAAATTCACTCCCTAAAATTGTACATACACAAGTACAACTTCAACAAATTTTTCAACAATTATTGACAATTGTAAATCAAAGTCGATATTCTCATTAAAATTTCTTTAAACAAAATATGATTAATAATACATTTAATAAAAGAATTAAAAATATATATATATATATGAACAATAAATAAAATTTTAAAAAAGAAGAAAATTAGGAAGCAAAGATATATATATATATATATATATATTCTTATCTCGAAGACATTAGGTACGAAACAATGGCCGAATCTTCGATTTCTTTTTGGTCTCGCGGAAAATGGGACAAAGCTTAGGAGGAGAAGAAAGAAGCGTAAAAAGGGTCGTAAAACACGTCGAAATTCGACAATGGCCGTGGTGAGCGATTAAAAACGTGCTTCGCGTCCGTAAACGCGGAAGAAAGGCGGACGAAGAGAAAAAGGGAAAAAAAGAAAAAATCGAACGAGAGATGTCATTCTTCGCGGAAATGATGAAAATTCACGGATATCGCGCGGAAAAATTCTCGTTTCCTCCTCTCTCTTTTTTCCCATCGTTGCGTTCGAATTCTTCCAGTACAGTATCGAGAGCCTTCGATACACGGCGTAGCGAAAACAGTCGGCCGTTCCATCCATCCTTTTCTCTTTCTTCCCATCGAAAGGAGACGTCACGACTCGGTTTCTCCCTCTCTCTCCCTCTCTCCCTCTTTCTTTCTACTTCTCTCTCTCTCTCCCTCTTTCTTTCTACTTCTCTCTCTCCCTCTTTCTTTCTCCCTCTTTTTTTCTACTTCTCTCTCTCCCTCTCGCTTACCTAATATCGCCAAACGTTTTTTTGCCCGTTTAACTTTCGACGACGCGAGCTCGCAAGCGTGCAAAAAACGTTCAGTGCGACGCGCACACACGCAAACAGGTATACACACGTATACACACACGATGGAGGCCGGTCAGTGGATCCGCGCAACCGTCGCGCGACCTGATTCCCAGAACAATAGCAGGCCCAACGTTTTTTACGCTGATGTCGTTGAAAATTTATCGAGCGGCTGTGCAAAATGGTCGGGCACAGAGTGGAGACGTATGCGAAACGTATGAAAGGGAAGAGGTTCTCCGCGATGCTCGCCCGCAAATTGCTCGTTCTTTCTTCGTTTACACCGGCGTGCAACGTTTTCCTTTTTCCTTTCCATCTCTCACTCTCTCTTATTCGAGAGAACGAGCTCGATAACACTGGAGAGGAGGCTACTTATATTCGATGAAGAGTGCTTCTTCTCCTTCTAACTTCTTGGATCCTTCGCTACACGATTTCAAAAGCGTGAAATTAAAATTCGAAAGGATTTGAAAACTATGGAATTCGAATACGCAAAATTGAGGAGAGAGAATGGAAAGAAAATAAAGTTTCAAAAATTTGAAGCAGAGTAAAATTCCAGAGAATTAAAGTTTAAAAAGAAAAATTGGAAAAAAGTAGAATTGAAACAGAATTCGAAATAAATAAAATTAAAAAAAATTCGGAAGGATAGGAAAAAATCTACTCTTGATTAAAATTTAATCCTTTGCGAATATATAATATGTCCTGAAAAATCAAAGGAACTACGTCTGTCGACACAGTTTCCATTCTTCTCTAACTAACTTTTTCGGCCAAGGATCAGAGAAGAAATTTTCTTATCCTTATATACTTGCTCGATAAAGAAGACAAAAGAGATTTGCAAAGAATGGAAGAAACCGAAACTTCGGTCTGTCAAACTTTTTTCGAACTTTTTTCGTGGCATTCATTGGTCGAACGGGGCTTTTTGCAGAATTGCCACGTATAATCCATTTTTCTTTCGCCTCTCCTTCGATAACTCTTCCCTTCTTCTTCCTGGTGTCAGGTTAAATGGATCGTAACTAAAAGCCAACATTTCGATATTTTTTTGTTTTTTTAGAATTAATTTTAGGAATTTTTCTATCAAAAAGATTGAAAATAAATAATATTTTAATCTCTTCAGTTTATCTAAAATCGATACTCGCGTGGATTTTAATCAGATTTCAAAGCAAATTGGCTTCCATCCGTGTAATTTAACAATTGGCCAAAGTGAGAGAAAACAGCGTCGAATAAACCGATTTATTCGTTTGGTATAATGCACATGTGCATTGATATTGCGAGAAAAAAAAAAAACGAATTTTTACAAAGAATGAATAAATAAAAAAATTTTAAACATCGATATCCATCGAAGATTATCGCTCATCTTTTTTTTTTTTATACATTTTATGCGTCATCCTCGTCTTTACAACATTCAGCTTTTACCGTAAAAATTATATTCCTAGCGACACGGTACTCCGTAACGTTAACGGGCGGCTGAATTTCCCCGAGTAATATTCCCAAAGTTTCCACTCGTATCTGACGCGCCACCGAAACGCCTTCGAGTGGATTAACCTCATCCTTCGACGGCGTACTTTTGCCCTCGCTTTTGAATTCCTGATGCATCCCTGCGCCGAGTTTAATATCCTTTATTAGCGGCAACACGGCAAGCAGCGCCGGTTTTATACAAATAGCGGGCCCCGATCTTCTTTTAATTCCCTATCTCTCTCTCTCTCTCCTTCAATTTCTTTTCCCTTTTAAATTCTTTCTCTAGGAATTTCATCTCTTCCTTAATTAAAACGAATAATAATAATAATAATGATAAAAAAAAAAGATCGCGATTGAGAAACTAATAAAAGTAATCTTGCTAACTTTTCTTGAAATGAAAATTTTAGGAATATTCCCATCTAGGAAGAAAATTAAATTCAATTGGTAAGATGTGTTTGATTTTTAACATCGTTTTATTAAGCGTATTATTTTATATTCGAACCAATCGAGTATATATATATATATGTGTATGTGTGTAAAATAAAACGATAAATATCTGTCAAAAATATTACGAGATTTCTGTGTTATCCGTGCACAGAATATTACGTACATAATTTTGTTCGATCGTATAAAAAGGAATATATATTTTAAAAACAAAAATATTTTTCGTTCTTTCTGTATTTCATTTATAGTAAAAAAAAAAAGTATTTAATGAACGTCATTTAAAGAAGCACATCATTTAACGGTTTTCGCGATACTGTTAAATTCTATTTGCCACAGAGGATTATTCAAGGAAAGCGAATGAAGCATCTATCTATGTCTAATTCCACTCGTGGAAATCGGACATCGCGCGAAAAGCAAGCAGTTGGAGAGAAATCGATTCCTCTTTCCACTTTGTCCACCGTGGCTACTCATTCGATAAAATAGTGCGTGAGGATCTCTCGCTCGGTCGATAACAATATTGAATCGAGTTTCTTCGGAAGATTTAGATAGCGGTGCGCATGCGTCAACAATGAATGCACGTGAAAACGAACAATCGTAAGCATCGTATAACAGTATTTAACATTTATACAAAACGTTAAAAGTTGAAATGCAATATTACGATATTTAAACGATGAAATAGACCGTTAATTCTTCGCTTGTGTCTATAGAAATTTATATTTTCATAAATGTCCACAATGGTATGTAATAATGAGCAAATATCGTTTCATCACTCGTGACAGCAGAACATAAAGTGTCACGTGTATGCGACGGAGCAGTTAATAGGGATTTGAAATGATTAAATGAAATAAATATCGCTCCACGTGCTTTGTACCAGCAATTGTAATCGTCTTGAAATTTGTATCTATGATAATACATATCGTGCAAATGATTGATATCATATTTATATTTTTTTATTTATACATATTCGAAGCAAAACTTTTTAAATAATTATTAGAACGAATATTTCTTTTTTATCTATACCCTTATATTTATTTTTCTCGAATAAAGAAAGAAAGAACGCTTAAATTCTAAACCTTCCACCTCTTCTTTCTTTCGTTGCTTCGAGGGACGTTGCTCGAATTGTCTATTTTCACCGGTTGCTTATCGACGAGCACGCTTCGAGAGGTAAATGAACCGAGAAAGGCATGTTTCGAACGAATGGTAGTAGTACGTTTCGAACGACCTTTGGGAAACGTTGTTGGAAAATGGGAAATCACAGGTGGTACATTCCCCTTGGTGAACGATAGATATCCGTTCGCAAGAGAAAGAAACGGGCAAAAGGGGGAAAAGGAAAAAAAAAAAAAAAAAAAAAAAAGAAGAAATTGAACCCAAATCAAACCGACTACTACTTTAAAACTAAATTTGAATCTCTCTCTTCCCTTCTCGATTCGAATTTAAAACAATATTTTTCTTAACCTTTCCTGTCGATAATACAGATCTACAATCTTACCTCTCGATCGATTGCACGATGAACAATTTCGCAAACCTGCTTTTTCTCCATCGATATATAGAACACTGAGACTCACTTCACTGTTTTGCTCGAACGAAACGAAATCTTTGGATTAAAATAAACGAAGTGGTTAATTTCAACAAGCGGATCTCGCGACTTGAAAGGGAACGCTTATTATTTCTTCGACAGGAATTTTCGTCGGTGAAATTAGTCGATGAAAAGAGAAGAAATGGAGGAAGATGGCGGATAAAAAGAAACGGTAAATTGGATTCCCGCGTGGGATAAGCGTGGATTTTCGCGTGGAATCTCGGCGACATCGGCGGATATTTAAATTGCAAAACAAATCTAGTTATCAACGTCGAGTGTACACAGGCCAAGCGCTTGGCGGTATTTTTGCAATTCCAAGCGGCCTGCCTCCCCCTCCCTCTCTCCCTCTCTCTCTCTCTGTCTCTCTCTGTTCACAAAGGATACATGGCATAAAGGTGACTACTTAAAGCATTTAAATTCTCTTTACGAGCTACCAAAAAAGAACCACTCGTGCTTTCACCAGACGAAGAGTGGTCGAATTTTTTTCCAAAATTAATTCTAAACCCTGCGATTTGTATCGAGGGAAGAGAAAAAATACAATTTTTTTATTAAAAATTCTCTTTTTTATGCGAAAAGTGTTAGACTCGATTTTTTCAAAATTTGAATTATTCGTTTTACCTCTCCTCTGAATATATCATACATGTTTCATATATGATCTCAAAATGATAACGTATCTCTTCAGTTCCAAGATCTTTCTCTTAAATTGTAGCTTCGAGAAGTTACAAACTTTACGAAAAGTATATAAAAAATTCTGTCTCTTCGAACAACGAAGAATATGAATTTCCATTCGTAGTTGTTCATTATTATATTGGTCGTGAAACGCATAAAGAGACTTGAGAAAGAAAATTCTCTCAACCACGAACAAGGAGAAGTAAGTAAGTAAGTAAGAGGGGAAGTGGAAATACGTTTGAGAAGAAAATAGAGGAAGCGAAATAGTTGCTCGTTTAACCTTATTATCGAGCGTGTGTTAAAACGAACTAAACAGTGGCGCATCGTGGCGCATAGTGGCGACCCAATTTTCCCTTGCGAATTAAGGATGCATCGAATCCCTCGATCTCTCTCGATTATGTGATATACGTGACCGTAATACCGTTTCTTCTCTGTTGAGTTATCGAATCGTTCCTTCTCCCCTCTTCCTCTCTTCCTCCGGATACGTTTTCAAAAAATGTACAATAATGGCGGATAATGGCGGATGGGAGGAATGATGATAGGGGAGAAGAATGGTGGAAGATAGGGCGATGATCGTATCGTGTCGATGAGTGAATATTTTAATATCTTTTAATGTTATTTGATAGGGTAGAGGAGTGGAGATTGGATTTCGTGGGGTTAAGAAGGAGATGGTGGGTGGAATGATAGTGGATGGGAACGATAGATAGGAATAATGGTGGATGGAAAGTGATGATGGATGGGAATAATAGTGGATGGAAATGGTAGTAAAAATAGAAACGATGGTGGATGGAAACAATGGTGGATGAAGGGGATGAATGGAAACGATGGATAGAAATAATGGTGGATAAAAACGATGATGGATATAATAGTGGATGGAAACGATAATGGTTAAGAATAATGGTAGATGGAAATGATAGTAAAAATAGAAATGGATGGAAACAATAGTGGATGAAGGAGATAAATGGAAACGATGATGGATGGAAACAATGAATGGAAACGATGGTGGATGAAGAGAATGGATAGAAACGATGATGGAAATGATAGTGGATGGAAACAATAGTGAATGGAAACGATGATAGATGAAGAGAATGGATAGAAACGATGGTGAATGGTAATGATGGATAGAAAAAATGGTGGATAAAAACGATGATGGATAGGAACGATGGTGGATAGGAATAATGATGAATGGAAACATAGTAAAAATAGAAATGGATGAAATAAAGATGATGGATGGAAATAATGGTGGATGAAGAGGATGGTAAATGCAAACGATGATGAATGGAAACATTGATGAATGGAAATGATAGTGGATGGGAACGATGGATAGGAATAATGGTGGATAAAAGTGATGATAGATGGGAATAATAGTGGATGGAAAGTGATAGTAAAAATAGAAAAGATGATGGATGAAAATGATAGTGGATGAAGGGAATGAATGGAAACGATGGTGAATGGGAACGATGGATAGGAATAATGGCGGATAAAAGTGATGATGGATGAGAATAATAGTGGATGAAAATGATAATGAGTAATGGTGAATGGAAACGATAGTAAAAATAGAAACGATGATGGATGGAAACAATGGTGGATGAAGGGGATGAATGGAAACAATAGTGGATAGGAATAATGATGAATAGAAACAATAGTAAAAATAGAAACGATGATGGATGGAAATAATGGTGGATGAAGAGGATGGTAAATGCAAACGATGGTGAATGGAAACGATGATGAATGGAAATGATAGTGGAAACGATGGATAGGAATAATGGTGGATAAAAACGTTGATAGATAGCAACGATAGTGGATGGAAATAATGAATAAGAATGATGGTAGATGGAAACGATGGTGAATAAGAATGATGGTAGATGGAAATGATGGTAAAAATAGAAACGATAATGGAAATAATGATGGATGAAGAGAATGATAGATGAAAACAATGATGGATAGGAACGATAATAAAAATAGAAACGATGATGAATGGAAACAATGGTGGATAAAGAGGATGGTGGATGGTGAATGGAAATAATAATAGATGGATAGGAATAATGGTGGATAAAAAACGATGGATGGAACGATAATAGATAGCAACGATAGTGGATGAAAACGGTAACAATAGAAACAATGGATAGAAATAATAGAAATAATAGAAACAATGGATAAAAATTATGATAAATAGCAACGATAATGAATGGAAATGATAGTGGATAAGAATGATGGTGAATGGAAATAAGAGTAGATGGATAACAAAAATAGAAACGATGGATGGAAATAATGGTGCTTGCTACATCTTCCTATGTGCAACCCTACGAAAAAGATAACCAAGATAATCTCAATAATCAAATGATAATCAGAAAAGTATTCCAAGATATATATATTTCACTCATTCAAAGCAAAGGGGAGCAAGTGTGAACATCCGTGGACGTCGAAACTCGACCTGCGTTGCATTCCATTTCGACAATTTGCCACGCCAATGGGTAATGAATTTCGGCTGTTGCCCAGCCGGCCAAGTATAAATAGCGTAAATCACCGATCGTAACTCTGCTTAGGGGCAAACCGTGTCGAATGGAAAGGATGTTGTTCGTGTTGTCCGATTATTGTCCACAAACTCGATGCAATAGAGGGTAAATAGAGAGAAGGGGAAAGGTGTAAGAGGATTGTTTATAATTGGAGGATCTTCGAGCAACGGGATAATCTTTCAATTTTTTTTTTTTCGTTCCAATTCGATCGATTTGTTATTTGTCGATCAAGGTTATCTCGTTTATCTTTTTCTATTCCAAAATTATATATTTGTTGCACGAGATGATATCGAGTTGGATGAGCTTGAATCCCTTCTCCTTGCCAGAATATTTTTTTTTTCGCAATTTGGAAAAAAGCTTTCCCTCCAAGCTTCAATATGTTTCTTTTCTAAGAATGAAACAATTTTATTTACGAGTTATTTATCGTTATAATATATAATATATATATTTATCATTATTTATCAGAGGAATAAGAATATATATATATATATATAATAATTTTAATAATAATAATTATAATAATTATATTAATAATAATAATTTTTATCAGAGGAAAAAGAAGTTTATGAAATATTTCTCTTTAAAATTTTCCCGCTTTAACTTGTAAGATTTTTAACGGAAGCAAGTTTGAACAAGTTTGAACAAGTTTGAACAAGTTTAAACATGTTTTATAATGTCTTGGATGTTTATTTATTCACACTTTAATTTAATTCAATGATTTTTCAATGATTTTGAAGATTTTGATTTTTAATTTATACTCTTTGTATTATTTCCACTCTCATTAATCATAATAACTTGTAAAATTTTCAACGGGAGCAATTGAATAAATGTGAACAAGTTTGAGCAAGTTTAAGCAAGTTTGAACATGTTTTATAACGTCTTGGGTGTTTATTTATTCATACTTTAATTCGATTCAATGATTTTTCAATGATTTTGAAGATTTTGATTTTCAATTTGTACTATTTCCACCCTCATTAATCATAATAACTTGTAAAATTTTCAACAAGAGCAAATTTTAACAAGTTTGAGCATGTTCGAGCATGTTTGAGTATATTTAATAACGTTTTGAGCATTTTATTTATTCATACTTTAATTCGATTCAATGATTTTTCAATGATTCTAAAGATTTTGATTTTCAATTTGTATTGTTTGTATTATTTCCACTCTCATTAATCATAATAACTTATAAGATTTTCAACGAGAGCAAGTTTGAACAAGTTTGAACAAGTCTGAGCATGTTTGATAACGTCTTGAGTGTTTATTCATTTATATTTTAATTCGATTCAATGATTTTTCAACGATTCTGAAGATTTTGATTTTCAATTTGTATTATTTCCATCCTCATTAATCATAATAACTTATAAGATTTTCAACGAGAGCAAGTTTGAACAAGTTTGAACAAGTTTGAGTATGTTTGATAACGTCTTGAGTGTTTATTTATTCATATTTTAATTCAATTCAATGATTTCTCAATGATTTTGAAGATTTTGATTTTCAATTTGTATTATTTCCATTCTCATTAATCATAATAACTTTTAAACTGTAAAATTTTCAACGGGAGCAAGTTTGAACAAGTTTGAACAAGTTTGAGCATGTTTGATGAACGCGTCTTTCATCAACAATTCAACAATCGCTCTCGAAAGCAAAGTTTGAAAACGGACAGTCCTTTAATTTCCCCATCCAGTTAATCGCATAAAATTAATTCTGCGCGCAATCACTGGACGATTATTAGAACGAAAAGTGAAATGAATTTATTATCGTTCACCCGTTAACAACAAATGCCTTTCGAAATGCCCTCTTCAAATCCGTATAAACTTGTTGTAACACGAACGTTCTTGGGTTATCCGTCGATATCCGTGCAAATATATCATTGTCTTCGTATCTTAAAGATCCGTGTGTTTGACTAACGACCTCGATAAACTCGAAAAGCCAAAGATTTCGGAGCATCGAGATACGATGTGATTTATCCGACCCGGTTATCAATCCTTTTCATCGTTGTATGCAATAGTCGCGGTAAGAAAAGAAAGAAAAATCGACGAATCTCTTTCGAGAAATTTCGATAAATTGGAAAATTCGAATAAAGTAAGAATAAAGTGATCGAAATCCTCTCTTCTTCTTTCTAATATTTCGAATATTTATTCACTTAATTTATTTACTTAATTTATTTATTATATATTAATACAATTTATTTACTTTTATTTATTTAATTTATTAATATTTCTAATATTTGTTCGTATTTATTAGAATTGTTCCGACAGAAGAAGAGATCGAGAAAAGATGGAGAAACAGATAATCGAATAATTATTCCAATAAAAATTCCATTACGATTAATCACAACATCAACAGATGTAATTCATTCATGAACAGTTCCATCACTAGGTTAGTTAAAGTTGATGCAGTACCAGGACGAATTAATCAATTAAATTTAATTAATAAATGTCCTGGAATCTTTTTTGGCCAATGTTCAGAAATTTGTAGTATAAATCATAGATTTATACCAATTATAGTTGAATCATTTTTTAAATTGAGTAAATAAACAAATTTAAAAAATTAGTTAATTCAATATAACATTAGTTTGTCAAACTAAAATAAATTTTTAATAAATTACTTTTTAAAATCAAGAAAAAAATCATTAGATGTCTGAATTATAAGAGTTGATCTTTTAAATCAAATATAGTATATATATATATATATATGTAAATACTTCTAATGGGATTTAATTCCCCAAATAATACCTGTAAAATGATTTTTTATCTATTTCATTTATTTATTAGTATTTTACTTATTTATTATGTTAATCAATTCAATATTAATCAAAATCGATCAATACGATCCAAAACGTATTCCATTTCTTTATAAAACCCGATGGTTTTGCAAAAATTGCGAGAAGAAATTATTACAGAATTATATTATAATATTATTATTATATATAATTTTATTATTTTATTATATTATTATATTTTTATTATTATATTACATTATATTATTATATTTTTATTATATTATTATATTTTCATTATTTTATTATATTATATTATATTATAATATTTTTATTATATTATTATATTTTCATTATTTTATTATATTATATTATATTATAATATTTTTATTATTTTATTATTTTTTTTATTTTTTTATTTAAAAAAACAATCGAAGCGATAATCTCGATCTTGCTTCTCGCTTCTCAGTCGATAAGTTTAATTTCCATCTAATTTCTAAACTCTCGTACGAGATTATGTGGATTTCGTTGGAGAGAACGAAGGGAAAATCTCATTTTCGTTGTATATAACGTCACGCGAATTACTCGTCGCGAGTTTCATTAAGAGACCGGTTTAATGATAACAGAGCCGATATTTCCTCGCGATTTGCCGGACGAAACGTAATTGCGGAGGAGGGGGAAGGGTCGTCGTCGTCGCCGTCGCCTCGCCGGATTGCATACATCGAATTTCGTACGTCGTTGTTCCGATCGTTTTATTCGAAGAAATTCTCGAATGCGAAATTAAAAGGCCACCAGATATTCCAAAAGATGAGATGATCGTATAAATTATACGTTTCATTTTTTAATAAATCGAAATGGCGAGTTGGAGAATTTGGGAAAAGCTCGAAGATAATAAATTGAATTTAATGCTAGATTAATTATTTAATTGATTACTTAAATAATTTTTGGATTCGATATTCGAAACGAAATTCGTGTACAAACAATATGTTTTACATTATACATTATACTATATATAATGTATATATAATAATTTCAAAACAAATACATATAATATTCGTACAATATAAGTTACATAATCGAAGATTCTGAAAATTTCCTTTAAACCGATTCAAAATCTACGTACGAAATAAAGTTCTATATTTATCTGCACGAATGACAAGTTTGCTATTATATAATAATTTCAAAACAAGTAATATTCAAATACAATGCAATAAATAACAGTTACGTAATCGAAGACAACTTCACTCTGAAAATATATCAATTTTAAACCGACTCGCAATCTGCACGAAGTTCGAGTCTGTGTCAAATGATAGGTTTGCTATTATATAATAATTTTAAAACAAATAATATTTGATATAATAAATGAGTTACGTAATCGAAGACAACTTCACACTGAAAATGTTTCCTCTTCCCAATTTTCCCAAGCGGAGGAGGAAACGATTGGATAATGAAAAATAAAAACGAAAATAATAGATATCAATTACTCTGGACGCGGGGGGAAGAAACGGAACGGTGGGCGACGCGATGAAACGCACGGTTTGTCTCAAAACGCGGGGAACGCGGGGGACGTACGTGTTTTCACGCGCGAAAAATCGTGCCGGTCGATCGATCGATTTGTCGAAGCGAATTTGACCTTCCGCGTGACCCTGCTCCGCTCCAACACCTCCCCCCTCTCTCGCGATTAATAAAGCGCGATAGCTCGATGTACAGCTTTATGGGACGAGCTTTCCTTTCCTGTTGATATGCTGGACGGAGGAAAAAAGAAGATCGATTTTTATCTTTCTTCTTCTTTAAGATTTTCGCGAAGGATTTAAAATTAATTTTTTTTTTGACATTGAGTTTGGAAATGAAAGGATGGAAAGGAGTTTGATTTACCCTTCGAATTCAAAAGTGGAATAATCGTTAAGCATGTTATGTTGAATTTGTCGAGAAAATTATATTTATTATTATTATGAGTATTATTGCACTTTATACCTCAAAATTTTCCGATCGAATACTATTTTAAAAAGGAGTATAACCTTTCCCTTTAAAATTAACAGAACAATGAAGCGTGAATTTTGAAATCGAGTTTCCATCCTCTAAAATTAGATAAAGAATTCGCCGTTACAACGAAAATGTTACGAATGAATCGAAAAGTGATTACGTTAAATCGATCGATAAAGTTGGACGCACGGTCGATATTAAAAATTCTCGGTTGAATAAGAAAACTTGTTGGCAAATATTTTTCGGAACGCGGTAAATATCGCGTCTAATAAACTGGGAAAGCTTGTTGACACTGTAAACGTCGGCACAGGGGGGGAGAAGGAGGAAAATCGGAAATTTTCGAGTAATATTTTGGCGAAAAGATACGCGATTTATCGGCTATGAATGTTTGCTCGGCTGATGGATATCAGGGTGCGCTCGCAAGATCCGTCGATATTACAGTTAAATAAGAGACAAGGACGAAAAGAGTTTAATAAAAATCTCCATCACGTGAATTATTCGCTCTTCGATGGATCGATTCTGTGTATGAAAAAAAGAAGAAATAAAAAAAGAGAAAAAAAAATTGGAAAATATTGCAATTACAATCGAAACGTAATATACGTTTTCAACAAGGTATTAAAATGGACGGAAAACGTTGGATCGTAATGTTACAAGTATTTAGAAAGGAGAAAACAAAGATAAGTGGCGCGACAGTAGCGCCACTGGACGCCGTGGCTCTTATACGTACAGGATACGTTCGAGAACGAAGCTATGGAGAGATATTTCTTTCTTTCGCGAGTGAAAATTACGTGCGAGTTTAACATCCGAAGGGAAGAGTGTTGTTCTTAAGTGTATTTTTTCGTAAGTGAAAATTACGATGAAAGTGAACGTTCGAGAATAATATCCAATAATCATTTTAACCAAAAGTATCGCTTAAAATCGAGAATTGCTTTTAAGAGTATTATACACTGGGCTCGGTGGAAATGAATAATTTCTTTCACTCTCGGCCGTCCACTCGCGAAAAATAATTCCCTTAGAGCGATGGAGAGGTTTTTTTTTATTTATATATACTCGCAAATCTTGCCACCAATTTTTCTTTTCCTTTCCTTCCTTGTCTCTGAACGTTTCGCTTCCTTCCTTACTTCTCGGACATCGGGCGTAAATCTTTCACGTAGAGAGGGGGAAGAGATTTGCTGTGAACGTCGATGCGCATTCGTGGCGACCAGGATAACCAACCACATAGTATCCAAGTTACTTCTCCTAGTATTTTCTTATTTTCCCTGACCTCTCCGAAGCCTCTCTCTCTCTCTCTCTCTCTCCCCTCGCCTACTTTCTCTCGAGAACCACGTTTCTTCGAAGCGAAGGTAAATAAAAACCGAGCCCAAACGATGAAAAACGCCGATGGATAGTGTGCTGCTACAGTGGGGAACGGACGGAGGGATATTTATCGGCGCGGGGCATTCTCCATTCGACCATCGCTTTGAGAATATTTTTCTTCGTTATACGAAATCCAACAGGCGGAAATCGATTGGGAATTAACAGTTCATCACGAGGGAGCAGGATTATAACCGATAATTTCGAGATACGTGTACGTAACACGTATTTCGCAATACGTGTTATCCCGTGTAATTTGTTTGCATTGTGTGTGCATTGTATACGATTATAATTCCAAAAGTTTATTACCATATTTACTTCATTCTCTCGTTCACAATGAAAAATCCATATATATATATATATATATATAGAGAGAGAGAATATTTTTGAAATTAACTATACACGTATAGCCATTTATATATTACTGCTAAAACTAAATCATGATAAAATCGACCATTTCATACTAATTCAAAATTAAATTCGATCATGCCCGTTGAAATCGTAAAATTTCCAAAATGTTTGTCAAAATTAAATTTATTATTCGAATTATTGATTCATCGTACGTAATTTCGTATTTAAATAATCAAAAAATATGATGTTGAAATCGAAATATTTATTGAAACGAAGAAAGAGAAATCACGGATATTTGTCTCTTCTTTCCTGTATTTTTCTTCGTGAAAATTTTCGAGAGGCGTATAATTCACGAGGGAATAGGGCAAAAAAAAAAAACGAGGGCGGGTGGACGGATAGTTTGGAGGACGAAAGAAAAGTCAGGACAGGATGATTGTAGGCGAACGTGAAAGGGGCTTTTCTGTAAGAGAATTCGCAAATATTTTCACGTGCGGAAGCTCCTATAATCCCGCCTGAGACGGTCGCTTCCGACCGGGTGCGCGCGCATCGATAACACGTACACACGGCCAATACACTGCTACGACTCGACACTGGCAAGAAATCATCGTGAGTTTTTGTATGAAAAAGAAAAATTTAGCCATATTTTTCACGAACTTTTATTTTAAAAGGCTTTTAAAAGACGAAAAATTAATTATTGTATGTTCTTACCAAGTACATTGGATCGTATACTGTTTCATGTTTAGAAATATCACAATGAGAATAAAAATATTATAAAAAGATTACGAGGAGGTTATGAGCGAATCGATGCGCGCGCATCGATAATACGTACATGGCTAATACACGGCTACGACTCGACACTGGCAAGAAATCATCGTGAGTTTTTGTATGAAAAAGAAAAATTTAGCCATATTTTTCACGAACTTTTATTTTAAAAGGCTTTTAAAAGACGAAAAATTAATTATTGTGTATGCTTTTACAAATACATTGGAACGTATACTGTTTCATGTTTAGAAATCTCACAATGAGAATAAAATATTATAAAAAGATTATGAGGAGGTTATGAGCGAATCGATGCGCGCGCATCGATAACACGTACACACGGCCAATACACTGCTACGACTCGACACTGGCAAGATATCATCGTGAGTTTTTGTATGAAAAAGAAAAATTTAGCCATATTTTTCACGAATTTTTATTTTAAAAGGCTTTTAAAAGACGAAAAATTAATTATTGTATGCTCTTATTAAATACATTGGATCGTATACTGTTTCATGTTTAGAAATTTCACAATGAGAATAAAAATATTATAAAAAGATTACGAGGAGGTTATGAGCGAATCGATGCGCGCGCATCGATAATACGTACATGGCTAATACACGGCTACGACTCGACACTGGCAAGAAATCATCGTGAGTTTTTGTATGAAAAAGAAAAATTTAGCCATATTTTTCACGAACTTTTATTTTAAAAGGCTTTTAAAAGACGAAAAATTAATTATTGTGTATGCTTTTACAAATACATTGGAACGTATACTGTTTCATGTTTAGAAATCTCACAATGAGAATAAAATATTATAAAAAGATTATGAGGAGGTTATGAGCGAATCGATGCGCGCGCATCGATAATACGTACATGGCTAATACACGGCTACGACTCGACACTGGCAAGAAATCATCGTGAGTTTTTGTATGAAAAAGAAAAATTTAGCCATATTTTTCACGAATTTTTATTTTAAAAGGCTTTTAAAAGACGAAAAATTAATTATTGTGTATGCTCTTACCAAGTACATTGGAACGTATACTGTTTCATGTTTAGAAATTTTACAATGAGAATAAAAATATTATAAAAAGATTATGAGGAGGTTATGAGCGAATCGATGCGCGCGCATCGATAATACGTACATGGCTAATACACAGCCACGATTCGATGCTTCACGTTCGTAACAAATTACCGTGAATTTTTATATCAAAAAGAAAAATTTAGCTATATTTTTCACGAATTTTTATTGGACTTTAGAAGACGAAAAATTAATTACTCCATACTCTTACCAAGTACACTGAATCGTATACCGTTTCATGTTCAGAAATTTCAATGAGAATAAAAATCTTATAAAAAGATTATGAGGAGGTTATGAGCGAGTCGATGCGCGCGCATCGATATACGTATGGCATACACAGTTACGATTCGACGCTTCGCATTGGCAAGAAATTATCGTGAGTCTAAGAAAAATTAATTACTCTATATTCTTACCACGTATTGCGTCGTATACTGTTTCATGTATCAGAATTTGAGAATAAAAATATTATAAAAAGATTACGAGGAAGTGCATTTCACAAAAATAGTAAAATATAATCGAATAATTCGTTCTTTAAAAATGGTCAACGATCTTTCAAGGATCTCCACCCGCCATATTTTTTCTCGTCTCTCCATTCCAAACCTCGACGTTTCGAAAGTTTTTGCCGCGGAAATTCGGCACGAAAAAGAATTAGACCGATCGCGGGCGAGTGTTCGGCCTTCGTTCGCTGGAACTTCACCAACTTTTAGAGTTTAAAAAAAAAACCTTTGGAAATGGCTGGAGGAAAGAGGTCGAAACAGACAAAAAAAAAAAAAAAAATGGAACGATAAGAAAAATAGAAGATGAGAATCGATCGTGTTACGAATTATTTTCTATCGAAATAACCAAATATACAGATATTCTTCCCACAATTTCATAATTTCAAAACTCGAATATTATTCGATACTTTTATGATATACATTACGCATCATCATACGTTAACTTTCTCTCATATTCTATATAAATGAATAATAATAATAATAATAATAATTATTATTATTATTATTATTATATAATAAAACTCTGTATTAATTTTCATCCTCGCATAAAAATAACAACATATAAAAATATACAGGAAAAAGTGTTCTTTCGCTACATTTCACGATGACATCCACTAAAATCCGATATCTCGATTTGTTATTTCCTCTTTCATCTCCATAATCAAAACACGAAAAAGGAAAAAAAAAACTCTCCTCTCCATCTTTTCGATCTTTATCGAATTTCGCGACATTTCCACGATAAAGGTATCATATGACTTTCAATCTTTTGATTCTCAAACGATTCTCGTGCGAAACTTCCTCCTCCCACTCCTCTCTCTCCCCTCCCTCTCTTCCACCGGTCTCCGCGCGTTTTCGAGGCGGGAGGAGAGGGGGGCTGGCTGGCTGTCGAACCGCAAGAATCGCGAAGCATAAACAACCGCGATCCAGCAAAGGGGTGTGGCCCCTCCTCTCAGAGCTCTTCAATATGCCGGCCCAGTCGATAAAGCCGAGCTTCTTCTCTCCCTTTTACCTTCTTCGTCTTCGTCCATCACAGCTCTTTCTCTCTCTTTCTCTCTCTCTCCTTCATTCGCGGAGGATAGAAATGGTGCATCATTCGAAATACGAAATTCTTTCGTGATTGAACGAAGAAAAAAAATTATTAGACGTATAATTTCAATAATTAAACAATTTTTCTATAAAAAATATTATACGTTTGTTGTAACGAATTATTAACAACAATTGAAAAACATTGGAAAATTATATTGTAGCGTTGGTTTTAAGCGTGGACAGGTTCGAGCAATGTTGAAGAAGGTGTATTGAATATTATAGTTTTTTATCGATAAAATATTCACATTCCATTCTGTGGGATATATATCGCTTGGATTTGTTCATGCAGCTCAGTTGATTGGTCAGTGTTTCTTGAAATTATTCAAAAAATCTTCAAGTTTACAGATGTTATATTTTTGAGACACCCTGTATGTATTCAAATATATAAATTCATTTTTAATATATTCGATATTTTTGGAGATCAATTGCAAAGCGAGTAGAAAAATTTATACGAAAATTGAGATTTATTTATTCAATTATAAGCATTCTAAGTTACGATAAACATCGGTGAAGAAACAAAAAAGTTAGGTTATGTTTACAACGTGTACTATACTTTGAATGTTTTGCGTCTCTTTTTTTTTACATATCCGTAAATTTTTATTACATTTAAATTTCGCATAAACGAATGCATTAACAGTCAACTTTAATCTCTAACTCGACGAATAAGTTTCGATATTTTTGTACAGCTTTACAATTGTCCTTCTAAACGCAGCGTCCATCTGTACGTGAATCAAGCGCTTTACTTATAATTCGCAAATTAATCCAAATTGTCGATTGTCGCTTGTTTATCGTTCCAAATTTCAATTCGAGGAAAATTAGTGAAATAATAAATCCCGAGTAGAATATAATTTCAATTTTAACAACGGAATTAATTTGAACGGAAGTTTAATAACGCAATAGAGGAGACCTGCTTTACCGATTGACGGGACAATTTAGGAACAATTTTGAAACGTTAATGGAGAAACGTCATTACAATTCGAAAATCATTGGATTCGAAGGTGAACGTGTTGTTGCACCGTAGTGATTTACGTATATTGGAAATAATAATTGGAAAGCAACGAATCTTTTCTCCTCAATTTTCCACCTTAATTCAATCAATCAATTACTTCAAAACAAACTTCAACTTAACCTCAAAATTAATTTCTCGAGTTAATTTTTTCTGAATTAATCTGAAATTTTTTTTAATTTAATTTTTTCAAGGTTTTGAAATAAATTTGAGCATTTAATTTACACAATCTCGTGAATAAGAAAATTTGGGAAATGGAAGATCGATATATCGCGTGTCATTAATGTAATGTCGATGTATTAAATTTGTTACCATCTGAGGCATGGTAATTTCATTAGTTGACACGCACTTAAGACTGGTATCAGAAATTCAGTGATACGTACAGTTATGTATATATAATTAATTGTTCATAAATGTTCTGTAAATGGGAAATACGCGATTCAAAATGAAATGGGGAAGGCAACAAATTACACGATACTGTATTCGTACGTCATTTGAATATTTCATTAGATACGTGAGGCAGAGGATGATGTTCATTTTAGAGAAATAAATTACTGCAATTTTAAACGCGCGGAACGAAAGATTCATTTCACGATGAAAGATTCGGAAAAGTTATATTCTTTTTCGACCAAAGTTTATATTCCAGAGATCGAAAGATATTGAAAGACAAAAAAAAAATTTGCGTGGAAAAATTCACGATTTTCAAATATGATACAGGAAGGAAAAAAGAAAAGATACAAACAATCTCTCTCTAGAATTTTTAACAAAAATATTTTTATTTTTCTCTCCCTCTTTTAAAAAAATAAAATTAAACGGCGAATATCAATCGTAAAATTCCAAAAGATATTAAAAAGTATCTTCAAAAATTTTCAAGTATAATACAAAAAGAGATAAAAGATACAAAAGTAAGAGAATCATTCTCTTCCTTTTCATAATTTTCCAAAATTATTCCAATTCTTTTCTTCTCTCTCTATCTTTCAAAAACTTTCAAACCAAAATTAAACTTTCAAACTTTCAAAATTCAATCACAAAAAGATATTAAAAAATATCTCCAAAAATTTTCAAGTATAATACAAAAAGAGATAAAAGATACAAAAGTAAGAGAATCATTCTCTTCCTTTTCATAACTTTCTAAAATTATTCCAACTCTTTTCTCTCTTTCAAAAACTTTCAAACCAAAATTAAACTTTCAAACTTTCAAAATTCAATCACAAAAAGATATTAAAAAATATCTTCAAAAATTTTCAAATATAATACAAAAAGAGATAAAAGATACAAAAGTAAGAGAATCATTATCTTCCTTTTCATAACTTTCCAAAATTATTCCAACTCTTTTCTTCTATCTCTCTTTCAAAAACTTTCAAACCAAAATTAAACTTTCAAACTTTCAAAATTCAATCACAAAAAGATATTAAAAAATATCTCCAAAAATTTTCAAGTATAATACAAAAAGAGATAAAAGGTAGAGACAAAAGTAAGAGAATCATTCTCTTCCTTTTCATAACTTTCCAAAATTATTCCAACTCTTTTCTCTCTTTCAAAAACTTTCAAACCAAAATTAAACTTTCAAACTTTCAAAATTCAATCAAAAAAAGATATTAAAAAATATCTCCAAAAATTTTCAACTGCAAATATAATACAAAGATAAAAGATAAAAAATAAAAAATACAAAAGCAAGAGAATCAATTCTCTTCCTTTTCACAACTTTCCAAAATTATTCTCTCATTCTGTCTCTCTCTCTCTCTCACGAAAACTTTCCAGCCCAAAAGTTAAGCGGAGGAGTGTCAATCGCAAAGGCGATCGTAGCCAGAAACTCGAGACTTGGAATTAAGTTCCCCCCTCGAACGTATTCTAAGGGAGGGGAAAGCCAGCTTTGTTCGCTTCATTCATCCACGATCTTGGAAAACCTTGGTCTAGGTCCCGGCGATGACGTTATAACGCAATAATTCAGAGGCTCTCGCCGTTGGGGGAGTTTACGCTCCCGGCCACGATCGTGTGTAATTCGCAGCTGCGAGACCCTACTCGGCTAATAGTACTACTCCCTGTATTACCGACCGATAAATGCTTCGAACACGGCGCGCGGCCATTTTACACTTAACCTCACTTTTTTTCTCCAAGAGGAATCAGAAATTTTTCCAATCCTCCTCCTCTCTTTTACTTGAAATTTTCCAAAAATTTGAAAAACTACTTTCTCAATTGTATTATCATTATTACAGATATTAACGCCGTGTATATGCACGGAATCGGAAAATGTACAATTCGTGCTCAACGAAAAGTCTGCGTCCGCAGACATCTTCGAATATAAACGAACCGTTAGATTTTTTTCTAACTAATGAACTTATTGATGAAATAGTGCGCGAAATAAATAATTTTGAAATAAAAAAATTAAAATTTGCTCTACTTGCTCTGACAAGGATGCATCTTGGTGATTGCTTTTTTTTTTTTTGTATTAGTATTAAGAGGGATGAATTATATCAGCATCACATTGTGTAAGATTAATAAAATCGAAAGTGTTTCTCTTTGAATGAACGTGCATTATTGCATTTAACCAAGACAAGACGTCACATTACGTCTATTTCGCACAATCTTTCTTTTTTTTTTTTATTATTTATCAGAAATGAAAAAAATATTCTTTTTCTTTTCTTTTTTTCTTTCACAAATTTTCTTCTCACATTATTAGAATAAATTCTAACAACAACAAGTTCACAGATATTTTATAATAATTATAATCAACATCAAAACAAATAATCAAAAATAATAAACGATCGTAAAATAATTGAACAAAATAATCAAAAGCCTTACCTTTAAAAATTTGCACAAAATTTAATTTTAACGCGCCCCTTAAAAATTTTCCCTCCGATCGATTATTTCCTTGCCACAGTACGATATAAAAATTACACCGATTTATTTACCCAATATTTCTCTCGGCCATTGCCATCTCTACGCCACGCCCCCTTTCTCCCAAAGATTAACAGAATTATTACCGGCACGCGAGCCGCTCGACATCCTCCTCTCCCCTCCCCTCCCCGCGTCCGAAATTATTCAACGAACGCTTAGCGACGGCCGGCTACTTTAATTAGGCCTCCTCGACGAGAAAAGAAGAGAAACGAATTAAAAAATTTGCGCGCACAGCGAAAAAAGCACCACGTTTGCCGAATGCTCTTTTGGATATTTTTGTTTCTTTCTCTTCTTCTCTCGAAGAAGAATCAATCGAAGAGGATTTGATCGAGTAAGATATTCGAGGGTTTGTTGTTTCGCCAAACGCGATATCTCGAGGCGCGAACTCATACATCGTAGTCGGTGGTTCGAGTTGCGTCATTTAACTCGATGTTACGAGCTTTGCTCTACGAAAGAACGGATGGTAAGAAAGATTGAATTTATTATTCGTTATTATCGACTCTAGATGTCGTTGATATATACTTCTGACGAATGTCAAGATCGTAAAGTTTATCGAGATTAAGATTGTATTTGTAAAGTTAAAATTGTTTATACAATACAAAATGAAATATTTTTTTTTTTCCTTTTTTTTTTTTCTACAAATTTCCTTTTCTACGAATGAATTTTAATAAAGATTATTGAAAAAAAGAAAAAGAAGAACGGTCGATTTTTGAACGATAATTAATATATGTGTTAAATTAAATTTTTCTGATCTTCTCTTTTCTTATCTTACTTCTTCTTTTTTTGAAGTTACTCTTTGAATCTTTGAATCCTTTGTCGTCAACAATTTTTTCGTATAATTTTTTATAACAGAATGGTCGATTTTTGAGTTCCTCCACTTTCTAATCGAAATATTAAATTTCTCTATCGTATTTTTCACTTTTTCAAAGTTATTTCTTTGAACATGATCCTCTTCAAAAGTAGTCAACAACTTTTCATATAATTTTTTATACGAGAATAACCGATTTTTGAGTTTGTCTTTTATAATATTAAAATCATAAAGTCATTTTTTAATCGAATATTAAATTTCTATATTTCTTCTTCAAAGTTATTTTTTGAATCCTCCAAGATCATCTTCTTCGTCGTCAACAATTTTTCGTATAATTATTATTATAATTTTATAATTACATATATATAAAATCAAAATTGAAGGATTACTAAAAAAAAAAAAAAAGGAAGAATGGTCGATTTTTGAATTCGTATAACATTAAAAGAGCCTCATAAAAAAAATCTCCACTTTCTAATCGAATATTAAATTTTTCAATACTATATTTCTTCTTCAAAATTATTTTTTGAATCCTCCAAGATCATTCTCTTCGTCGTCGACAATTTTTCATATAATTTTATACATATATATATATATATATATAAAATCAAAATTGAAAGATTATTGACTAAAATTATTAATAAAATTATTATTAATAAATCATTAATAAATTGACTAAAAAAATGAAGAATGATCTCCATTTTCTAATCGAATATTAATTTTTTTCTGCGCTCTATATTTCTTCTTCAAAATTATTTTTTGATTCTTCCAAAATCATCCTCTATACATATCCCTAATTTTTTCCAAAATTATACATATATATAAAATCAAAATTGAAGCATTGCTAAAAAAAAAAAAAATGGAAGATTAGAAATTAGAATTAATTTCTAATCGAATATTAATTTTCTTAGCTCGTTAATTTTTCTTCTTCAAAATTATTTTTTGATTCTTCCAAGATCATCCTTTTCGTCGTCGACAATTTTCCAAAAGCGCGACAAAGGAATACAGAATTATTCGTATTATTCGAATATCACGGACAATTAAACATGTAAATTTCGATGCTGATTCGAGCCATAGAAAAATCGATTAGAATCGTTACGGATGGAAAATCATCTGCTCGTTTTCCCGCCTTTTTTCATTTTCGAATTTTCAACCGTTTCGATTCGCGCAAAACGAGAAAGTTCCTTTTTTTCTTTTACTCGTACAGAATCGTACAGAATTTGTCTCGAAAATTTGCCCATTTATTCGCGATGCTGATAAATTTCACCGAATGGAACCAAGGAGCAAGAAAAATGACACGATTTTTTTTCAACTCCGTAAAAGCTAAACGGAGGAGCGAGAGGGGCGTGCAGCGGTAAATCTAACTCTGCTCAGGGAATGGAACTGTGCTATAATTTTACTTAAAGTTATTTCAACGTGTGTAATTGCAATCGAATTACAAGAGAGAGAGAAATGAAAGAAAATTATTTTATGCGAATATAATTTTTATTCGAAATAATTACTTGCCAATTAATAGAATTAACAGAATAAACTGAATTAATTCGATTTAACTTATTCCAAAAATATCGAGTTTATTTATATCGAGACAATTAATAAAAAAATTAGAAAATTAATAATTAAAAAAAAATTCGAAATTAATAAAAAAACGGATTCCATTTCCAACGGAATGAGAAGCAAAGAGAAATGAAAGAAAATTATTTTATGCGAATATAATTTTTATTCGAAATAATTACTTGCCAATTAATAGAATTAATAGAATAAACTGAATTAATTCGATTTAACTCATTCCAAAAATATCGAGTTTGTATCGAGACAATTAATAAAAAAAATTAAAAAATTAATAATTAAAAAAAAATTCGAAATTAATAAAAAAAACGGATTTCATTTCCAATGAGAAGCAAAGAGATTTCGTCAAATCGAAATCATCGAGATTTCCCCCCCCCCCCCCCCCTATTCGAATCGAAACGGATGATTTAATAGGATGTTCCTTACTTAACAAAATCCGGGAGATCTTACTTAATAGAAATGTCGTCGTAATGCGCTCTAATCGATTGTCGATAAGATCGAAAAAACCGCAATTAAATCGAAGTGACTCGAAGGCTCGGCGAAAAATCGATCCTCCGATGTTATTCTGATTCGCTTATCTCCAAGTAAGTCTCGAAACGAATTTTAAAGAGACTATTGAAAATATTAATTATAATGTAATTTTGATCGATAGATTGAGAGAGAAGAAGAAACGAAGAGAATGTGAAGTCGAGGCGAGAGGTCGTTTTATTATTTTATTTGAGAACGATTTATGTAAGAGCGATTGAAGATTGTTATGAGTGAGAATATATTTAACCAGGGGAGGAGTAAAAGCGAGCGAAATATTCTTTCGAGATATTCTTTTAATTTATCGTTGAAAGTTTTATCTTTTTTTTTTTTGTAGATCGTTAATATTATAATTAGAAAAAATGTAATATGTAAAAATATGTAAGGATAATATAATGATATTCATATTTATTATAAAAGAGATTTTTATTTGAAAAAAATAAAATTAAAAAAATTAAAATTATTAGTCTTTGTATATCGAATATATGAAAAGTGTTTAAATTAATATCAAAAATAAATAAATAAATAAAAATATATGTGTAGAAAAGTAAGAAAGGAAATAAGAAGCTAGGAACGAAGCAAGTGCAAGTAGTACGATCGTTGTATGGGCTGGCCTCAGTCTGACCAACCGCGAATCGAACCAACTTTCCCTAGTTCTCGATTCCAGATACCCGCTCTTTCGACACGAAACGCGGCTATTTCCGAATCCTTGTAAATTTTATCGTGCTTCGGACGGAAATATCCCAATTGTTATTCCATGCAAAATGGAAACGTAAAAAGTGTGTCGGCTAACGTATTGTTTCTTCGATTTATTCACAAAAATAGATTTGAATCGTTCGTTAATAAAAAGATAAAAATCTTTTCACCGAATTGAAAATTAATGATGGATGACATTCATTTTTCATTCTGAATGACGATTATATGACATCAAAAATGCATTGGAGGGAGAAAAAAAAATTAATGGTAAAACGTGGAGGAGAATAGCAAGAAAAATGAACGTTTGATTATCGATCGGTAACAACGTTCATTTTCTGTATCGATTAATTGAAAATAAAAATTTATTCACCGATTGAAAATTAATGTTCGTGGATTATGGATCGAACATAACGTTCATTATTCACTCTGAATGACGATTATATGACATCAAAAATGCATTGGAGGAAAAAAAAAAATTAATGATAAAACGTGGAGAAGAATAGCAAGAAAAATGAATGTCCGCTGGTTATCGATCGGTAACAACGTTCATTTTCCGTATCGATTGTGCAAGTGACGATAAAAATACATTCAAAATAATAATAACAAGGAAAAAAGTAACAACGAAAACAATGTGAAAAGATTTTTTAACGTCTCCAAATATACAAAAAGATTCGTTTTACATTTCATTTTGTAATTTCCATCTATTTTCCTAATTGGAGAGCAATTATAGATTCGATTGCTTCATTTTCGTTGCTCGTTGCAATGAAGGCAATAATGAATTTAAATAGCCAATTATAATTTACCAAGGCCAATTGTTCCCGAGATTCTCGAGATTAAGGGTGAACTTTGGAATTCTCTGCAAAATTCTTATCTCAGCAGTCCTATCATTTTAATTCGCTGCGAACGAATTACGAGATTTCATCTTTCGCGCCATTTTTAACTCGTCGATTTTTTCGAATCCTTTTCATCCACTTGAAAATCGAATATAAAAAAAGAGTTATAATAAACGTGATCGAGAATTCTACACGAAAGTATGTATAAAATTGTCGAGAATAAGAAAAAGATATTTTTCTCGACTCTTATATAATAATAAATAATAATAATCAATAATAATAATAATCAATAATAATAATCATATGCTCTCGAAAATTATTTTTCATCAATGAAAATCGAGAGTAAGAAGTGAAAGCATTACAGTGAAAAGTGCAATCATTGTTGTGAAATCAATTTGATTTTCAATCGAAAATTATCGTATAAACATTTCCAAACAAAATCGCCAAACAAAACGATCGAGGAATTGAGAAGGAAAACGATTTTATCAATTGGAAATATCGTTAACACAACTGACTTTCTTCTGCGGAACAAGAGAAAATTTATACCCGAAAAAAAAAAGGGATCCGATCCTCCTCTTATCGCGTTTCTTCCTCCTCCTCATCGTCGACGAAACAATGAATATCCGAGGAGAAGACGGAAAAATTCCAGGCTTCGAATCGTCTGCCGTTATCGATTATCTTCCTTGCACGAGAAGAATTGGATTCGAAAAGTTTTTTTTCCAAAGAGACGAAAGAAATATCGAGGCGAAAAAGCGCGGCCGACTTTCGATGCGTTTGGGAACGACAACCGATCAGCGAGAAAGAGTGAGAAAGTGAGAAAAATAACAACGAAACGAACGCGTAATTAATCGACCGTTTGCGAATAATCATGAGCAAATATACAACGAATTTGCGCAACTTGCGATAAAACGTGATCGATGTACAATTAACTTGTGAGATTCGTTGAAATAAAATGGTTATCCAGATTGATTGGATATCGAAACATTTCGTATACATATTCGTATACGGAAGATAATTTGATAAAACTTATTAACCAAACTTGTTTAATTTCGAAGCAAGAAAAGATGCACTTCGAAAAAAAAAAAAAAACGAAAGATGGATCTTTTATAAATTTTTCGAGAGTGAAAAAAGAAATTCAACGCAAAAATTCACAGGTTCGTTGTTTTTAAAACACGAAACGCAAGTAGATTGAGCAAGCAAAATCATCGTATTAACGATTCCAATTCGCCAACTTTCCTTCTTCCCGTGTGCGTGAATTCAGAACATAGTTTGAAAATTATCGACATGGTCGAATACGTCGTCGATACGTTTGCGAAGAAGGGCCACGGGATTAAACGACACAGAAACTCCAACGAAACTACTCGCTTATCGCGCGCGAGCGCAATAAAGATTAGGTTTCCACGACAACCTCGACCAACGGCGGCCCAGAGCGGATCCGGTATTGTTTCCGAGTGGGAAGAGCTCGATCGGCGTCGATTCTGAAACGGCGAGCAAATTGCTTCGAAATTTCAACACAGAGAGAGAGAGAGAGAGAAAGAGAAAGAAAGAGAGTGCTTTTAGGAAATATTGCCTAACCTATCCGAAGGATGGAATGACAAAGGAATAAAGAGAAACGAAAGAAGAGCAGAAATAATTTTTAGATTCTTTTCACATACAAATTTGAAAATTTATGGAGAGAAAGAGTGTTATTTTCCTTGTTGCTGAAGGCAATGGATGTAGAATATGTGGTCTCTTATCTTTTAAGAAATATCAAATATTAAAGTTGAAAGGAGAGTGGTTATAAGTAATAACATTACTCTTTTAAAGACGAGATCGATCAAAGAATGCTAAAAGGATTGAGTGTCGACTCTTTGCTTGGATACAGCGGTTAAATGATGAATTAAAGTTAAATTAAATTCTAATATATATATAAGATAATCGATCAAACAATTTTTCTTTATTTCTAATTTTCAATTTATTCTATAATCTAATGATCTTTCGCAGTAGAATCAAAAATTAGAAAAAGTTATTCGTTATCGTTAAAGATAAAGTTGAACGGAAAATGAGAGCAGGATGGGAAAAATGATCGAACTCGGGAAACGAAATGATCAAAGTGTGATTCGTCGCTTCGATATATATACACCTGGCTGAAAAAATTGATGGAAAAACCACCAGGTGTAAATCGAGAAACCAAAGGACTCTGTTGGAAAATTGCCCAAACACGGAATTCTCGACGAGCAGCGTAACCAAGTTTCTTTTTTTTTTCCAAAGGAGGGGGGGGGGGACATATTCGATGCGGAAGAAACCGCTCGATTTGAATATTTTATCTTTTTCTCTCTCGAGAAATTTTCTGGAAGGGGGATGACAACTTCCATGCTTCCATGCTCTTTTATTTATATTTCCACGTTTCTCGATTCTTCCGGACGGATTACTCTTTTATTTCTGTGAATTTACGATCGTGACATTACGATTAATACGATGGAATAAGAATCGTTTTCGAGAATTCAATTTTCGAAATGGGGATATTCAATATTTAAACACTTATAAACGGGACCAGTTTTAGAAAAATTATAAGAAAGATCGTGACGATTCCATGGAAAATTTAATCTAGGATTGAAAAAGATAGATCTCGAAACGGATTGAAATATTGAACGTGGAATATTTATATACCCCAAGATTTTTCATTTGGAATAATTAAATCGATAGTCAAAATTTATCTCAGAAACTTAATTTTCTTCGATCGATCATATTAATTTGGGATATATTCGATAATGTTGATTAATCCACGAAATATTTTACGCATATATTAAAATCTTTTTATAGATACTCGTACTTTTTTAATCGGACCGAATAAATTAATAGAAGGAAAAAACTTTCATCTTTTTTTTTCACCTTCGATAAGAAGAATGTTAATTAATTTAATAATATAATTTGTTCAAACTCTTTATGCAAATATACCTTATCTCTATTCTTTCGACTTCCTTTTGCTTTTTTTTTACATTAAACCTGATCCTACCCTTCCTTTTCGTTTCTACCTTCACGTTTTCTCCCTTATCTTATCTCTTCAATGTATATATATATATATAAAACTTTAGTTCTACCTTCTCCACTAATTCTTCCACTAACTCTTTCCCTTTTTTCTCTTTTTTTTTCATCGGTACACGGGTTACCTTTACCTCTCCTTTTTCCCCTTATTTTTCTTGGATAAAAGATTCCCGGGGTTTGTTGGATCCCGTGCACGAGAATCATTCTTGAAAGCAAGTTTTCAATCCTGCCACGGCTTATCTTTGCAACTCCGTGTTCCTGCTTCATCTTGTATACATATATATGTATATACACACACACATATATTCCTTTATATATTCCAGAAAAATATATATTCAACCGAGAGAAGGAATGGGAATGAAAAATGGGCTCGAAGAACCCATGTGGTGCCAAAAAAAAAAAGGACGAAAAAATGAACGAAAATAGACTGAGTAGACGCGATGTAAAGATTATGTATGTATTTCGTAACGAAATGAAAGAACGTTTTTTGCAAAAAAAAAAAAAAGAAAAAATTTGGGACGAAACGAGTGTAATTTTTTATCGCTTTCCTCGAAAGAGAGAGAGAGAAAGAGAGGAGAGAAAAACCTTTTGAAAATTAATCGAATATTTGTGTATCTGCGCGCTCAACTATCCCCGTTTAACGATACTCGGTCTTCGGTGTTTTAACCATGAATATTTCAAATTGTTGCAAACAGCGGAGGGGGAGGAGCAACATAACGCCGGTAATGAATGCATTATGGATAAGGAGAGGGAGGAAAGGGGGAGGATAAAAATTTTTTACCAACACGTTCGACAACGATGTGGAAAATTCATATTTTCATGACGGCTGATGTGAACGTACGCGTCACGAAGAGTTTTCTATCGTATGACGAATGAATGTAGGCTTTATGAAGATTTTCAATCTTATGGCGTGTAAACATACGCGTCAAGAAGATTTTCTATCTTATGGTGTCATGGAAATTTTTTATCTTATGGCATCATGGAAATTTCCTATTTTATGACGTCATGGAAATTTTCTATCTTATGGCGTCATAGAAATTTTTTTTTTATGGCGTCATAGAACTTCATTTTTTTATGGCGTCATAGAAATTTCCTATCTTATGGTGTCATGGAAATTTTTTATCTTATGTCGTCATGGAAATTTCCTATCTTATGGCGTCATAGAAATTTCCTATCTTATGGAAATTTCCTATTTTATGGGGGCATGGAAATTTCCTATCTTATGGTATTATGAAAATTTCCTATCTTATGGCGTCATGGAAATTTCCTATCTTATGGCGTCATAGAACTTTATTTTTTTATGGCGTCATAGAAATTTCCTATCTTATGGTGTCATGGAAATTTTTTATCTTATGTCGTCATGGAAATTTCCTATCTTATGGCGTCATAGAAATTTCCTATCTTATGGCGTCATAGAAATTTCCAATCTTATGGAAATTTTCTATTTTATGGGGTCATAGAAATTTCCTATCTTATGGCGTCATGGAAATTTCGTATCTTATGGTATGAATGTGTGTCAAGAAGATTTCCTATCCCATGACGCCATGGAAATTTTTTACTTTATGGTGTCATGGAAATTTCTTATCTTATGGCGTCATGGAAATTTTTTATTTTATGGTGTTATGGAAATTTCCTATCTTATGGCGTTATAGAAATTTCCTATTTTATGGTGTCATGGAAATTTCCTATTTTATGACGTCATGGAAATTTTTTATTTTATGGTGTTATGAAAATTTCCTATCTTATGGCGTTATAGAAATTTCCTATCTTATGGTGTCATGAAAATTTCCTATCTTATGGCATTGTATGTGCCAAAAAGATTTCCTATCCCATAGCGTCATGGAAATTTTTTATTTTATGGCATTATGGAAATTTCCTATCTTATGGTGTCATGAAAATTTCCTATCTTATGGCATTGTATGTGCCAAAAAGATTTCCTATCCCATAGCGTCATGGAAATTTTTTATTTTATGGTGTTATGGAAATTTCCTATTTTATGGCGTTATGGAAATTTATTTCATAGCATTATGGAAATTTCTTATCTTATGGCGTCGTGGAAATTTCCTATCCCACAGCGTCATGAAAATTTCCTATCTTATGGCGTAAATGTACGCGTCAAGATTTGTTATTCCATAGCGTCGTGGAAATTTTTTATCTTATGGCGTCGTGGAAATTTCTTATCTTATGGCATTGTGGAAATTTCTCATCTTATGACGTCATAGAAGTTTCTCATCTTATGGCGTCATGAAAATTTCCTATTTTATGGCGGTTGACGTAGACATACGCGTCATGTAGAGATTTCTTATTTTATAACACGAATATTATGGCGGTTGACATGGACATACACGTCATGGAAATTTTCCATCCTAATAACGTGAGCACACACGTCATGAAGAGATTTCTTATTTTATAACACGAATATATATGCGTTATGAATTTTTAAAAAGAAATATTCATAAAATGAAAAGAAATTACTTTTTTAAATATTCCATTCCTTCTTTACGCATTATTATTGAAATATCGAAAATGAAAACAAATTGAACGAGTTTTATTAAAAATTATCATTACATTTCTTTAAATTCCTATGAACTTTGAAGATTTCGTTGAATTTTCGAATATACTTCAAAGAATAAGAATATCAACGATGTCAAATATTCAGAATATTTATAAACTCGTGTGACCAAATATTTATAAATAAATATCAATTAACAATTCGCTCGAATATTATCAAATATACATAAGAAGAAAATATAGGTTAGATTCACGTCACCACTTTCGCAAAAATCGAATAAATTCAACCGCGAGCAAACATTCGAACAACTGCTGAAATATATTTCCTCTCCTTTCGATCCCCTTCCCGAACTCATTGTCTCTCTCTCTCCCTCCTAGATTAGATAACATTTCCCCCTCCACCGATTCCTCGGAATTCCGTTGCAGAGGGTATCGCTGTGGCGCGTTTCTGGTCGAGCGATCGAGAGAGAGAGTGGAGGGGGAAGGCTCGCTCAGCGGACACAAGTCACTCGAACGGAATCGAATGAATCTCGCGGCTGCACTAGCGCTGGGTGGGATCGCTAGCTCGATGAACGCGTGTCAACATTGGAAAGGAAAAGCTGCAGCCTCTCTCGGGCAAGGAGGCGGTGATCGATAGGGGTACGATTGAAAGAAGAAGCTTCCTCCTCCCTCCGCGGATGCGTAAAAGATAAATGTTAACGACTGTCCCCCGTTTTGCCTCGCGTGTATTTCTCGAGGCGAGCATCGAGAGTCGATTGGACGTTGATCGATGCGGCCGCGGGATCTCGTCGCGCTTTATTTCTCGATCCGGTTTCTTCGATTTACATCTCTGCGTTTCATTTTTCACGATGCGTGTCGATATTCGAATATGTCGAGCTTCGATCCTTGATAAATGTAAATAAATCTTGAGAATCTTCTTCTTCACGAAGGAGTGGTTATTTATGAGCGTAAATTTGAAACATTGTGAATTTTTGTGAATATTTATTCGTTTCAAATTAGGGGGAGGAAGATACGATCGACGAATGAAAAGGATTCGTTAACTTTAAAATTTGAATAGTTTTAAATAAATATTTTTAAAAAAGATTTAAATTAATTTAATGATTTCAGATTAAATTATCTCATAATTTTCTTGAATAAAAGTTTAAGAAAAAATATAAGAAATATATTGTTGTAAATAATATATTAATATTAGTGAATGGATATTCAATTAATTGTTTTCCTAATTATGTTAATAAAATAAAATTATTGATAAAAATTCAATAGTAAATTTTATTTAAAATATTAAATTTATCGTTTATTGATTTGTTATTATAAAGAATTATAATATAAAGAATTAGAATTGATATTACCAGTCCAATTACATCTCCTAGTTTATTAGGAATTGCTCGTAAAATAGAATATGCAAATAAGAAGTATCATTCAGGTTTAATATGTGTTGGAGTATTTATTGGATTTGCAATTTTAAAATTATCTGGATCTCCAAGATGATAAGGAAATTAATAAATATAAAATCCTAAAAGATCTTTGAATTGAAAAATATGGATGAAATGAAATTTTATAATTATTAAAATTTGAACCAAGAGGATTTGATGATCCGGTTAAATGTGAAGCAAATAAATGAAGAATTACTATAAATAGAATCACTAATGGTAAAATAAAATGTAACGAATCTCTGAGATTAAATTTTGAGTCTTGAAAATCAAATTCGAGTATCTATTTTTCATTTTCGAAGTTGCCTCTCTCGGGAAAAATAATAGTGTCATTTTTCTCTTCGTAGTTTCTTCACTTTTTCACTATGGAAAAGCTTTTCCATAGTCTTAACCGTAACTCTTACGTGTAAAAGCGCTTTTATCCTCTCCATAGTGCGTTACCTATGCATCTACAATTTAATACCTCGTTGAAGAAAAAATAAAAAAGCTTGGTCGTAATTGATTACAAAATTGTACAAATATTAGATAGTTATAGAAATATATTTTTCATTTTTACAAATTCAATTTCCACAAAGTTTCGAATATCTTCGAAATTCGTGATCTTACGAATCATTCGTCACGGACTTGCGGGCTCCTGAGATGCCTTCCCCAAGGAAATTACTCAGAAGAAATAATAAGAAGGACGGGAAGAAAAATATCGAAATTCGAGAGACAAAGCTGATTTATAAAATGTCCCGATTTCCGTATAACGAAACATTTCGAACGGTTCCTGTCGCTAACACTAACGTTATTGACTTCTGTATGTGACATCTCGTACAATTTTGCGGCCATCGTACACACACGTCGTCTATTTCACTCGATATTTCAAATTCGAAGTTTTAAAACCGGCTTGAATTCGCTTCTTATATTTCTCTAGAAAAATTATCGATTGGAAAACCTCAAAAAAATTAATTTCATCATTTTACGAATGATTCGCGACATTGAGGAGAAGGTTGTCCGGTTTTCGCTTCCGTAAACTGCTCGCAAATATTTGAATCTCTTCGCGGCTCGATTCTCGGTCGATAAACAATCGGCTCGGTCGATAAACAATCGGACGAAAATTAAAATTGCAAGTTTTTGCCCGGGTATAAATTGTTCGATCCCCGATATTTCAAATAATATGGACAACGTTCTCAACAAAGCATGAAAATTCTTAAAATTTAATAAATGACACGTGAAAGAAACGAAAATTAATATTTTTCCATACATTTACCAGATAAAATCGTGTATCGCATATCACAATCGAAGTTAATAATAGAATAACTATTCGTTTCGATAATTCAACGATATATACAAATAAAATTTATTCGAGCATTATTTTAATATAATTTTAATATAATAATATAATTGCTCGAAGTAACTTTATTTTTCTTTTTCCAACACACTGTCGCAGAATTATTTATACATAAATTGAAAGAAAAACAGCAAGGGAGGATTAATATTAAGGGAGAATAGTCTTACCAGTCGAAGAAGTTCCAGAGACAGGTGAACATGATGATGGCGCATCGAACAACGACAACAAGGCTTCACACGGCTTCGATTTCAATTCACTCGATCTCCGTCTCTTTTTGCATCACATTTTCATCCACGCACTACGACGACCATTCCCCACCGTTGCATTCGTCTACCATGACATTTTTCCCCCAACGAGATTTTCTCATTATACTCTCCAAGTTGCAAACAATTTTCACGAACGAAACTAGGAACTTTGATACACTATGATACACAGAATAACATACGCGAAAAAATTCTGTTATGTTCCATATCTATCTAGTTGGTTCTATTGAGCTTCAAGTTACGTCTGTTTCTAGAATATCCTAGAAACGTACGAGATATAAAATTATTCCCATCTAGAAGAATATTATTCCCGATTTATTATTTGAAATTGTATAAGTAATTGTTAGACGAAGGAGGAGATGGTTGAAAGGAAAAATTATTTCGTTCCTATTTTCTATTATTCGAAAGTAAGAATCTCGTAAGAAAAGATAAAATGTGAAAATAGATTTTTTTTCTACTTTATAATAATTTATATCGAAGCCAGAACGTTGAAATACGACGAAAAAAATTATTCGCAAGATTCAGAATAAAGATCGGAATAATTATTGTCATTTAATTTTGTTAAAATGAATTTTTAAAATGGATTTTTATTCACTTTTATCATGTTACTTTAAGATACAATTAACATAAATATAAATAAATATCAAACTGATAATATCACAATAATTTTCTGTCCAATCTTTTTCAACTCGTATATCTCTCTCGAGAGGTCAACGATGCAAACAAACAGTTAGTAAACACACACAGTATTATTCTCCAAGATTCTACACTCCTTGACAACAATATTGTTCCATCCTCTTATTACTGTTACAGAACAAGAACAAAAACGTATCCAAAATAACAACTAATAATATAATGTAATACACTCGTCAAAATTTTCAAACTCGATTTCTTATTCGAAGAAACTTTTATAACCTCTCTTCCTTGTGACAATCCCGACAACAAAACACGTTCGAGTAGAACTCGAGAGAGGGCGCCAAGGAGGTTTAAGAAAATGGCGGGCCTGTTGCTACTTTTCGGTCTAGTGGAGGGGAGAGAGGCAAAATTGCATTGTCCCCGAACGAACTGTTTGTCATAGAAATCGTCCTCCCTCCCCCCCGAGATCTTGCCCTGGCAATTTGTCAGTTAATTCGGGATCGCGGAATTGCAAATTAACCGTCCGTCTTTTCTCCGCGAGATATGTAATCTCGCCGCTAACGCAAACAGTAGGAGGGGAAATTGCACACGTAGCGGCGCGTATACTACCCGGCCCCGCCTGCTTTATTAGCTTTTCACGAGCTCGCGTTACGTTTTCGCGGCACGATCCCCCTCCTCCTCCTCTCTCCCCGCTCCTCTCTACCCGTGTATCTTCTAATTCGAGAAAGAGGAAAGAAACTCCTTAATTCCTCGGGGAATTACAATAACGAAAACGATCATTTTTTTTAAATTATTTTAGTAGATTTTCGAGTAAGTACGATCGTTTATCAGGATGAGTGAAAAATTGTTTTTATCGAGCTTTATTAAAAACAAAGATATTATGTGTAGTTTCTTTTTTTTAAATTAAGATTATTTATAAAAAATTTTAATTATTTAAAATTATCGCTTCGAAAGTCTTTTACGTTTTATGTTTCTGAAGAGGTTAATTGATATTTTAAATTTTGTATATTTTATCTTTCTTTAATTTCCTTCGCAATATACAAATATACAGACAGTAAAGATTTCAATAATAAATCGAGATGTATCATTATGACTATTTCGCGAGGATAAAAACGTTTTACGACGTTTGAACGATGCGATATGCAAATTCGAGACACGCGTTCATTTGCATAATAACGCGTGAACGTAACGAAACGCGTGTACCTGTAGAATGAGAAAACGAGACGAAAAAGCGCGACATCGTTTCGAAAAAACAACGTTTTAAACAAGACTAATATAAAAAAAAAAAAGAATCATAAAAGAATATCACATGTTTTCTTTAAAAAAATTTAAAAAATGAAATATCACGAATTACTTCGATTATCGAAAAAAAAAATGGACATATTTTTCAATAATTCAAATAATTTTCGTGTCACGGATTTATTTTTCTCTCATCCATACACTCGTTTTTTTTTTTATTCTCAATAATTATTATCATTTCTCCATAATTCGAACGAATCTCGCTAAAATGCTCGAAAATTAATACTTGAAAATTTCCATTCCCAACGAACAACCTGTTTTTTTTTTTTGAAAATACATATATATATACGGCATATGCACTCGTAAATTGGTTTCCAGTGAGGTAGTAAATAAGAGGAGCGGAGTGTCGTCAATAGCTTAAGTACCGGCTTAATTGGACGATTAAAAGGACGAGCGAAAGGAAAATCCAATACGGGAAGGGAATAACGGGGGAGATGGCAACACTGGCCGTCGCGAGTTTGTCGTTTTGCTTTCTCTCCGCGATGCGAGAGTGGCGCGCCGTGTCTCTCCCTCCCTCTCGCGCACCAAGCGAGTAGAGCAAAACTGCAATTGCTAAACGCTGTTTCCGTGTCGCGTTACATCGCTCCATGGCGAATAATCGGAGGATAATGGAGGGAGATATAGGAAACGAAACGACAATGGAAACGCGAGTAAGAACTTTTGTTATTCGATTTGAATGGCGATCCAAATGGAACGAGAGAAATAATATGGGAATGGATTATATTTTATTCGTTATTGAGTATTTTGTGGAAATACTTTTCAATACTTATTACGATCTTTTTTTTTTTAATTCTTTGTAACGTATTCGAATAATTAGAAAGTTTTAAATTTTTTTCAAAGATAAATTAGGATAAGATAATTAATAAAAAATTGTTCGGTGTTGATATATTTATGGAATATCTAATATACAAAAATGCCCTGTCTTCTTTATTCGGTGCAAACTTAAATTGTTTATAATAAATATTTTGACCGATATTTTTTTTTATCTTTGAAAAAGATAAATAAGTATATTTAACAGGGGATTTAATTCAATTGAATTAACGATGAAGAACGGGATCGTACAACAGGGGTGGATCGATGAAAATAATCCAATTATTTAAATTAGGTAAAATATTAGTTTAAAAAATACCTGCACTGCAATCACAGACTAAAGACATTATTCGAAGAAAATAATTGTGGAAATTTAACCAAGTCTCAATTTCGTATACGATGAATCGACTTCTTCAATAAGATTTAACGAAAAAAATTAATAAATAAAATAATAATAAAAATAAATAAATAATTCCAAGCAGAAATTTAATTTATATCAAAAAATATAAAGCCTCTATATTCGCTATATTCAACTTCTTCAATGAAAATTAACAAAGAAAAATTAATAAATAAATAATTCTAAACAGAAATTTAACTTGTATCGTAGAAAAATATGAATACAACGAAGCCTCTATAATCCTGAATAATTAAATTAAACTAATCGATAAGAATTAACGAACGAAAAAAAAAAAAAATTGATAAATGAATGACCTCAGAAGTTCATCTCGTATCGAAAAATCACGATTAAAATTCGAGTATTAAATTAAACACGAATATATCCACATCAATCCTCCTAGATACGTTTATTCCACGAATATCCCCCATCAACGCTCGAAGTATAATCGAAAATTAGAAAAATCGTCGCATTCTCCCTCGCCAAAAAAAAAGAAAAGAAAAGAAAAAAAACCTCTCAGCGTGTCGTTTCACACGCGCCTATTTTTCCACCGCCCATTCTTTTCTCACTTCACAGTAAACCCGCGCTTAAACGTCTCGCCGAGCAATATGTCGAGGCGAGGCGTGGGGCGGACAGCTGTGCACGCGGGCGATTTGAAAAAAAGCACTTCGCACAAAAGGCGAAGAAACAGCGAAGCGAGAACAATGTGTGAGAGAGAGAGAGAGAGAGAGAGAGAGAGAGGCGGTGGGTTAGAGGAGATCGGCAAGGTCAATGGCGAGCATCTCGCGCGCCATCTCTTTTTAATGCGGCGCGCGTGCTACGCGATTAGCCGTTCGCTTCTGTTCGCTCGTGGCCCACTGTGCTCGTTCCACTCCATGGACGGAGTGGGGAGAAGAGGAGTGGAGAGGAAGAGGGAAAGGTGAATAGAGATAAGAAGAGTGGGGCGATGGAACAACGGTCGACGAACAGCCGCTCGAATTCAGTACTTCACCGTGTTTCCCCATTTCAATTCGGCTAGATTAGGAAAAAAGTTTAAACCGAAGTGCTTCTCCGTTTAACTCGTATCCCCTCTCTGTGTCGTTTTTTCCTAGAATAGATGAAAGGTGATGATGGAACGAATATTTACGAAAGGAAGATTCCAATCGATTCTCTCTATTTTCAGATTTTGATTGGGATTTGGAAAAAATCTGGTATAAAGTGTTTTTCTGGTTCGAAGAGAAGAGAAGTGTGTCGAAAGGTGATGAAAAATATCGATAGGTTACCACCGATGTGGAGTTATTTTTATATTTAGATAATTCTAATTTTAATTGATATTTGAGTATTGGGAAAGGTATACTTTAAACTGGTATTTCAATGATGGATAGAGGGCGTGTTAAAAGTGTGAATATGGAATACGTGCAATGCTGAATATTAATCGATTCTGTTTTTAAAACGTTTCCCGATTTTTATCGGGATTTGAGATTTTGGAAGCTATTATAAAATATACTCGTTTTCGCTTTGCTTCGAACGTAGAAGCGCGAATGTGGAATTAGAATGAAGAGTGGCGGAAATAGTGCCGTTCGAATCCTGTTTTCGCATTTTTCCCGATTTTAATTAGAATTACTCGCTTAACTCGTTTCTGTGCGTGCTTCGAAAAAGGTGTACAAACGTGAAATGTGTTCAAAACAGTGAATGTAGAATATGTAAAATTAGAATTAAAAAATAATACCCAGCAATCATTCGATTCTCATTTTCAGTCATTTTTCCCGATTTTTATTAGGATTTGAGATTTGGAGACTACTCTAATTGAATACTCGCTTTTCTGCTTTGTGCTTCAAAGGAGAAAAAAAAGCATCGAAAGAATGAATAGGAAGGTGATGGAACCGATCGCGAATATTTGCGGAATCGATCTCTTTTTAAATTTTAATTGGGATTTGGAAAAAGTATCCCTTTAACGACGATAGAAAGTATTCGCTTAGCTCGCTTCGTCAGTGGACTTAGAAGGAGGGGGGAGAAGGAAAAGAGAAGAAAGGATGAATAGAGGAAGAGGGACGAGGAGAGTGGAGGATAGAAACGAGTCGGTAATAAAGTGGCGCGAGAAAAATTATATGTTCGTGCTTCATTTTTTTCTCTCTTCCCTTTCTTTTTCGAAAATTCTTCTCGATTTTACAATGCTCTTCTCTCAGACGAATATTTTTTTTTTTTTTTATAAAAAATGAACAGCTTTATCGATTCGATTTAAAAAGTTGATTTATCGTTAGATCGTGGGAATTTTTTTATACGATTAAAATAAAGACGAGATAAACTTTCTTTTGTTCTATAAAAATTATATCTTTGAATTTTTAAATATCCTTTGGCATGGATGAGTTGTTAACTTTTCAAAGAGAATATTGTATATTTGTAAAGATATATAATTCTGATTTTTAAAAGAAAGAAAGAAACTTGATAAATTATCATTTAAAAAAGATCTTTCTTTCTACGTCAAATAGCTATTCAATTTAAAAAAAAAAAAAAAAAATTAGGTATAATCGTTTTGATATTTTCAATCAAAGGATCCGATATTAAAAGATTGAATGATTTATCCCGATTTATTTTTCACCAGTCTTTCGAATTGGCCTTCTCTCCAGACCACTTGAATATTTCAAGTGTTTATTTCCGATTGAACTTGGTGCTCCATCTTCTCCCCTTGACCTCTTCATTTTATATATAAAAAAAAAATCACTAACTTTTCTCGCATTCTTACCCTTCCTTACCGATCGAGAAACGGAAATTTCGACTCTTCTCGATTTAATTTTATCCACCAAGTTTCAAGATCGAAGACAAAATTTTGAAAACGAACTTTTGATAGTTTTTAATTTTTACACTTTAGTTCATTACTCATTAATAAAAAAAATACGAAGAAAAATAAGAAAAATAATAATCACTAACCTTCCTCGCATTCTTATGTTTCTCTTCCTTACCGATCGAGAAACGCAATTTCGATGTAATTTTATCCACGAAATTTCAAGATCACGGAAACAAATTGTACAGAAAAAGTTTGATGGAGCAGTTTTTACACTTGATTATGCTAATACGAAAGGAAAAAAAAGAGAAATAACGCAGCAAAGAAAAATCCAATCCATTAATTTACCGATCAAATGAATGCGCTTGTATCTTTACGGTACGAGTATCCAACAAAAATAACTAATACCGCGATTTAGAAAGAAAAAAAAAAAAGGGGGGGATTGTGTCGTCTTCTCTCCCATTCAATGTGTGTATCAGGTTGTGAACAAACGTTTACCCTTGTACCCACGTATGTAGTACTAACAACTCCCCTCCCTTTCCTCCACTTCAGCCACTGCTATTCGCCACCAAGCAGCGCCACCAAGTAATCCCTCGACACGGGAGAAAAATTCACTTTGCCAAGCTTCTCTAACGAAAGTACAATATTTGGGGACATGGGAGTAAGCATGTCGTACGTATGTATTTGGCATTCGGACAATGTGGAATGTGTTTCGACGCAAAAATATCTTTCTTAAACGTATGAATGCACACGAATGTGTTATTTTCTTTTCGCTTTTTTTTTTTTTTTTTTTTTTTTTAGATATAAACATTTAATACAGAGAGAGATATACAGAAGATATATCTTCTTTCCCCGAGTGGACGAAAAAATAAATGGAAAAATGATATCCACGTCGAGTTATTTGGAACGAGTTATCATCCCCGTCGCAAACAGCAATGTTTGCTTCCCGTTTATTTTTTTCGAATTTTTTTTTTTTCTTTTTTTAATCTTCCTCGATCTCTCCCCGCTCTCGAATTATTAAAAACACGTTTATTGCTTTCGCTTTATCCCTCCCCTCGCGCATTATTTATTCGTCATAAATTTTAATCTCTCTCTCTTGCCCCCCTCCTCTGCCGTTTGAATCCGAACGAGACTTCGATTCTCTTTCACGGATCGGACGACGATGCAACGAATCTCGTTGAAGGAAAAAAAAATTATTATCATTGCACGAGTGATGGGACGTAGGTATCGCTAGTCGAATATTTGAAAATTTTCGATTTTTTGGTTCGAAAAAAAAAAAAAGAAAATTTCAATATCGATAAAAGAAGCGTTTTCTTGATTCAAGAAAAAAAGAAAAGAAAATTTCAATATCGATAAAGAGAGAGAAAAAAGAAAAGCGTTTTTTCGAATTCGTTCGATTTTTTTGATTCAAAAAAAAAAAAAGAAAATTTCAATATCGATAAAAGAAACGTTTTCTCGATTTGTTCGATTTTTTGGTTCGAAAAAAATATCGATAAAAGGGAGGAAAAGCTTTTTCTCGAATTCGTTCGATTTTTTTAATTCCAAAAAAAGAAAATTTCAATATCGATAAAAGAAGCGTTTTCTCGAATTCGTTCGATTTTTTTGATTCGAAAAAAAAAAAAGAAAATTTCAATATCAATAAAAGAAGCGTTTTATCGATTTGTTCGATTTTTCGAAAAAAAAAAAAATTTCAATATCGATAAAAGAAGCGTTTTCTCGAATTCGTTCGATTTTTTGATTCGAAAAAAAAAGAAAATTTCAATATCGATAAAAGAAGCGTTTTCTCGAATTCGTTCGATTTTTTTGATTCGAAGAAAAAAAAAAAGAAAATTTCAATATCGATAGAAAGGGGAGAAACAAAGATAGAAACGTGGCACGCGTTCCTTTATCCCGATCGAAAATGGAAATCGATCGTGAAATGTGAGATGTGACGAGGCGAGATTCGAACCGATTTCTCGAGGGGAAAAAAAAAAAAAAAAAAAAAAAGAATAAAAACTATGTGCGTATTTGCGTTTATCTCAAAAACTTTCTGCATTAAATATTCCATCGAGTATCGAGGTTCTTTTCTTTTATCGTTAAATTCGAATCGTCGAACAACAAGAATCTTTGAATGGAACGAAAAGTGTGGCAAAGTATGGACGACATTTCGCGTGATTAATGGCTTGTGATCGACGCGAAAAAATATTATCCCGTTCTTAACGTAACCAGCTTTTTCTGAAAAAAAGAAAAAGAAATTAACGATAACGAAAGAAATCGATTTTCTCGTAAACAAGAAATTTTCACGATCGACTCGACTCGATTTAAGGTTAATTTGAAATTTTTTGCCATTGTTTCAAATTGCACGATCAATTATTGACGTTGTATTTGTATAACGTGATTAAATCGAGCACGTGTATTTGGAACCCATTATACTATTCTTCCCTTTTTACCACACATATTATATTTACATTGTAATATTCGCTTTACCTCGTAATCCAAATTCAATTGCTATCTAAATAACCGGAGATAAACCGTTCCATTTAAAAAAGTAACGCAGCACTTTTTTCTATCCAAATAATTGGCTTTCGTGTACCATTTAATTAAAAAAAAAAAAAGATCATATCTGCAATAATTTCGAAAAAAACGAATCATTTTGAAATATTTATAAATCTTAAAATAATCCATTTAATTAAAAAAAATAAAATCATACAATAATTTCGAAAAGAAACTGTTTCGAAATATTTATAAATCTGAAATCTTGAAATTTTCAACACCCTAAATAATCGATTTCCATTCTGATTAAAAATTTAATGGAAAAGAAAAAAAATCAATAACCGTGTAATTATTTTTAAATTATACGTTCTAAGAGCACGAATTATTCTCGAGAGAAAGAAAAAATCGATTTCATCAACAAAATAAGAAAACGAGGAATACAACTGACTCGGCTGTATTTACGACGATCTCGATTAACTCTTCGTCCGTCCGTCCCTGTGTTTACCTCACCGTATTCCTTATCTTTCCACCGACTAATTCGCGCACAAAGCCAGTCTCAGCGCGGCGACGGCACGCGTCACTGCTGGCCGACTAAACGCGCAGGACGCTCGATAATGGAAAACCGATGGGTTGCCCGTCGTTTACACCCGTCAAAACTCTTCCAACAAATCGCACGTTATTTCCTCCCGGATATATAACTAACAATCGCGAGAAAATTGATCCAAGTGGAGAATAATATTATTATCGTAACTGAAATATTGTTATTCAGAAGAAAGGAAAAATTGTGACATGTAAATAAGAAAAAAAAAATGTTGTAATGTTGTAATTTCGTTACAATAAACTTGCTTAATAACAATACTTCACAATTTTAATTCAATCGTTTCATGAACGAACCGAATAAACGATAATAAAAACTTAATAAACTAATCCCTAATAACTAATAAATTTGTTTACATTTCCATTTTATTATAATTTTATCAACAAAAATCTCAACTTTCCAACCTTGTTTCGAAATCACTTTATATATGTTGAAACGGAACCGGAAGGGAAAACCGTTTCGAAAAGGGAAAATTTTAAGTAGAGAGAAATCGCATCGATGAAAAAAAAAATTACGCTAATATACCTCCCCCTCCTTCTCTACAGGTCCGTGAATAGAGCGGTCCGACGGATCAAACTCGAGTCAAAGTTTTAATTAATATTGGCTTTTTCGTAGGAGTTGTGTGTAAGTTGCGCGATCTCGAGGGATACTTTCGTAGGAATTTCACGAAGGAGGAGGAGGAAAAGATTGTGTTTAACGGCCGTATTAAATAACGAGGATGGAAAATTTCGAGGAGTGTATAAAGTGGCCGGTTGAGGAGGAGGCATCGTTAAAGGTAATGCGCTTTGTTAGGGTCGTTCGTTGTTGTTGTAGAAGTATATACTTCCACGAATATCCCCCTCCCTTCTTCTATTTTTATACACTCTAAATTTATATAGAATAGTGAATCTAAAATTCTTCGACTCGTCAACTTGTTATGATACATTCGAAGGATGATAAAATTTAAAATTATATAAAATCGTGATAATATCTAAAGATCGAACAAAGGGTTAATTTTATCCCTTTTTATAGGCCCTTCCACGAATAATTATTCCGATTCGATGGCCCTTTGTCCGATCTTTAGATATTATCGCGATTTTATCCAGAATTTTAAATTTTATCATCTTTCGAATGCATAACATAACAAGTTGACAAGTCGAAGAATTTTAGATTCGCTATTCTATATAAATTTGTATAAAAGTGTATAAAAATAGGAAAGGAGAGGGGGGAGAGATTAATAATAAAC
Organism: Apis mellifera; assembly: GCF_003254395.2. Classification (NCBI taxonomy): domain Eukaryota; kingdom Metazoa; phylum Arthropoda; class Insecta; order Hymenoptera; family Apidae; genus Apis; species Apis mellifera. The sequence continues at coordinate 14,371,623 of NC_037643.1, read as the reverse complement.
CAAATTCATAAAATAAATAAAATAATAATAAATTTATAGATAAAAAAACTAATAATAAAGAAATTATCAATAATAAATTTATAAATAAACAATTTAATCTATTATTATTTAAAGAAATAAAAATTAATCCAAAAATTCATAAAGTTAATATAATTAATCCATATGAATATATATTAAATATTAAATTACAAAAAATATAAATTCAACTTAAATTAAATAAATTTAATAATAAAATAATAATAATTAAATTTCCAATAATCAAATTTAAATTATTTTTTATTTTATTTATAAATAATATAAATAAATAAATTATTGATATTATTAACATTTATTATAATTAATAATAAATATATTAATTAATAAATTAAATCTATAACCCTTAATTTTTGATGACCAAGTTCATAATTTATTCTAACTAATAATGATAAACCTAAAACCAATTCACATACAGAAAATACTAAAAAAAATTAAAAATAATCATCTATTAATTTCATATCCAATAATAAAAAATAATTATTATATCATCGGCGAGAGTCCAAAGATGTTAAGTTTGATCAATTTCGAGGTGGGCCAACTGGATAGAAAGAAGAGAAAGAGGGAGAAGAGAAGAAGAAGAAGGGTTTCCTTTCACATCGGATCCGTCGAAACGAAAATTATTCTATCGTCTGAAATTTAAAACCGGGAGGCGCGTAAAAATTGCACCGGAAACCTTCCTTTCCCTTTAACGGTTGGAATCGGATTAAACGATGTTCCGAATACGATATACGTTATATATATATCGTACGATTTTATCGATCGAGGATTTTGAAAAAAAAAAAAAAATACGCTATTCGAGTATGGGGAATATTTTTCAATTAAAAAGTGACGGAAGAATATTTTTTTTCTTCAAAGAAGAATCTTCTGTCGTCTTCTGTCGTATCTTTAGCTTCGTCGATCGAAAAATACCGCTATTGTTTTTTCTGCATCATCGAAAATATGAAAGGGGGTTAATAATATTTAGTTCGTAGAACGTGCGTAAATTTCAGATATGCTGAAGAATTTTTCATCTACGTCATGCGATGTAAGAGACGACTATTTTAACGGAATTCAAAAAATTGCAATTTTATTACGCGTTCGAGATTCTTTCTTTCTTTCTTTCTTTCCGAAATTCTTGCTTCTCTTCAAAAATAAAAAAAAAAATTTTCGAGAAAAAGTGCCAACGCGAGAGAAAAAAAAAAAAGAAAAAAATTGGAAGACGATGGAGTTAATAGTACACGAAGCGCGCAAGAGTTGAACATTCTCGATAACGAGTTGCACGTGCCTGTTACGAGAGCTCGAAGGAGAGGGGATTCCATCGATTCGACGAGTTTCCTCTCGCTTGGGGGACACCCCAGGTCGTTTCCGACCTGTCTTCGCGGGTCTTGACCCCTGGCGTTCCTCCTTCTTCCGCGAAGATCAAAGGAAATCGAGATTATTTTCCTCTTCCCATTCGATTTTTCTTAATCGAATTTTGAGAACCGTTTGATGACGGTCGTATATTTATAAATTTTTAAAGGAAGAAATAGATTTCTTCTATATTCCCTTATTTCGAGACCGAGTATGAATAATAATATATAATGTTGAAATAATAAGTAGTCAAATAATAATTTCTACTTTATGTCATTTATACAATTTTTCATTGTGTACAGTTTATGTATATACGTAACAAAACTGAAATGGAATATAGTTGTAATAATTTTGAATTTAATATGTCAATGTCGATTGAGAATGAATCATATATATATATATATATATATATTATATAATCCCCAGGTATACCTTTCGAGCTCGGTATTCTATTTAAACCGCGTTATCAGACGTAGATAAAACGTCGGGGATAAAATTCACCATAAATTCTACGACCTTATTTTTTTCTGCTATCCCTATCCATTTTTTATATCTTCGAAAGATACGAGAACGTTTATATAGAAACACGTTCGAGAAATACGCGACGATACATGTACAACACTTTAATGTAAGAAAGAAAAAAAATAACACGAAAGAAAGCTCGATTCGAAAGTTACGATCCACTACTATCATACACGTCCAATATTTTCGTCTAAGAGAGAGAAAAAAAAAAGAAAATTCAAGCTGCGATTACAGCTTGTCCCTTCGACAATAAGTTAAAAGAGAAAAAAAAAAAAAAGAAGAAGAAAGAAAAAAAACAAAAGCGACCTCTTCTCTATTCAAGCCAAAGCATCCTCTTTAGCATCTCTAATTATCCTCCGAGTTTTTCCCTTCCGACGAGGAGAGCAGAGTCGAGTCGATAAAAATTGAATCGGGTTTGGGACACGAGACGAGGCGTTAAAAAAAAAGTCAAGGTCAGTTTCTCTTCCCGTTCTAATTACCTCGTCCACCGACGACGAAACCGAGCGAGAAAGAATAATCGTTGTTTTCAAACATTGTTATGACCTTCTAGCGCGACCGTTCTTATTTGTTTACCTTTTTTCGGAAGATTGAAAAGGACGATTATTTTCGATGTGGCACGCTTGCAGCACAGCATACGCGGCGATCCACATTGCGCGCGATGAACGTTATACGACTGTCTGCGGTTTCGCGTGGAAAACAAAAAAACAAAAAAAAAAAAGAATTGCAACCACCGACTGATGAAGAGAGCAAAGCGTGTTCGTTTCCATTGTCGGGAGGGAGGGAAGCTTTGACTAATGGAATTGAGAGGGGGGATCGTGAAGCTCGAAATAATTTTGAAACTATTTCATTTTTTGGACTGAAGTGTGTATATATATATATGTATATAATAATTTCAATTTGTTCTTTTCTAGATGAAACGAAAAAGAAGAGGATCTTTCTCTCTCTTTCTCTGAAGAAATTTTATTCAGAATCGACTTCCTCTTAGACGTTGAGTGTGTTAAGAATCATTGATAATATTGCAAGGAAAATCTTTGAGATTAAATTTTGTGTAATCGATCAAGCAACGATACCCTCTTCCTCCAAAGACGCAGAGACAATCATCACCTCTTCTTACGATACGCGATCCTTCGCCTCGTCTTTACCCGAAGAATCCCTTCCCGGCACGAACTTTCACAAAATCAAACCTCTTCTTCTATTTACCTTCAACTCCGTGATCCCGCCCGAAAAAACACTTTACTTTCCTCCTATCTCCCTCCCTATCTCAACACCAGTAACAACCATTCTCCTCCTTCCAAATTGCGCGATTGTTGCACACGAGATATCGGATATAGGCGTACTCTGGAAGCTAAAGAACTAGAGAAACTTCCGTTCCGTTACGTAAATCCGCCGGTTCCGGCTTCAAAGGAATAGGCGAGCCTTTGTCCCAGCCTTGAATATCCATCCCTTCGTGAAAATCCATTTTCGCACAACACTCGAGATCTCGCGCACTTCTCTTTCTCTCTTTTTCTCTCTCTCTCTCTCCTCTTATCCTGGAAAAAAAGAGGTGCTCGTGGGACGAGACGCACTTTTCCACGCGCCGGCACGTGAAACGTAATATTATCGAACGGAAGGAACGTATGAATATACGTGAGAAATATCGTTTCTGGAGACGGTTGCTTTGATTATGTATATATAAAGGAAAAAAAAAAACAATCGATCCGATTTGGCGGACGATGCAGTTTTGGACGAGCGACAAACTTTTCTGTCGAAACAAGGCGGAGAGATAACGCGGTTGATCGGACGACGACTCGCGGGAGGCACTGTGCGGTGGTAACTCGCGAGGAACACTGAGACACGGCTGTGATCCGATAGACTGGATAGAGGAGAGAAAGAGAAATAGAGAGAGAATAGAGAGAGAGAGAGGATACCGGGAGAAGCCGGGCGGTAGCAGGCTGTTGGCCGATTCGTAACGCGGCGACGGCACAACTGGCATGCGCCTTTTCCACCCTCCTTTCTCGCCCCTGTCTCGCCCCTTGTGCCGCCGCCGCCACCCCCCTCCCTCGGCACACGCTCGCCTCGGCCAACCTGGCCCGGCGCATCGCCTCCCCACTCCCTTCCCCATTCTCGGCCGCCCTTCAATTCTCGACGCCGCGCGTTGTTCCCGTCACGGGAGATGGGGAGGGGAGAGGAGATGGTGCTGCGTAATAGTAATAATATTCGAACGCCACCGAATGTGACAACTTTAACGTTATTCGAGTCGACTGATTTTTAATTCGAATTGGAGAGATCTCTTAAAAAGGGATTATTAAGGATCTTTTGACGAGAGTTCTTGTGACGAGAGAGAGGCGGCGCTGCGTAATAATATTCGAATATCGTCGAATGCGACAAGTTTAATTGTTATTCGAGTCGATTGATCCTTAATTTGAATTAGAAAGGTGATCACTTGAGGAGTTATTAAGTTATCAAGGACTGCAGCCTCGGATTCTTTACCGTGCACCGAGAGAGAAGCGGCGCTGCGTATATACAATAATAATATTCGAACCGAATGTGACTTTAACGTTATTAACAATTTGTTACAACAACTTTAATTTAATTTAAATTAGGAAGGAGGAAAGGGGTAAATGATGATCTCTTAAGGAGTTATTAAAAAGTTATTAAGCTATTAAGATATGATCTTTCTTCCACTGTTTACCGTGCATTTCTCGTGACCAGAGAGACGGTGCTGCCACGGTAATAACATTCGAACATTACCGAGAGAGTTTATTCGTATTAGAGCGTCGTTGGACCTTATTTTTTCAATTTAAAAACAAAGGACAAATGTTATTATTTTCACATGAATTTTTTATATGCTTATATAATCTTCTTCAATTCTTCATCGCATATTATTCTTACAGGAGAGTAATATTCGTAATATTTGAATATCATCAAGCGAAATGTATTGCTTAGTGAGATGACGATCTTTTTTATCCTTTGAGGAGGGAACTAGATATTTCGTATAAATTTTATTACACGTACGATTAAGACTATCATTAATAATAATTGATGGATTAAAGAGCGAAGTAAGCTTGCAATGCTCGATACAATAAAAATTGTGATATTTTTATAGAAAAAAAAAAAAAACAAAAATCGTCAAGCACATACGACGTGCATACATCGTTGACACAAGAAAAATTCACGTATTCCAATAAACTGTGTAAACGTTATCAAAACTTGCATCGTTATTAAATATTTGTATAAAACTGTTTACACTTAAATCTTTACATTTAGACCTTTTTCCCCTCGAAATTGAATTGATTTTTGAAAAAATCGATCTTATCGAAATTTATCATTCGCAAAGAGCGATAAATCCCCCGATAATAAAACTGGAACAACGAGAACGTCTGGTCGAGGTCTCGCCACCGAGGGGTGGCTTAAAAATTAAGACCCCTCGGAAAACTGGTCTGAAAGTTTACAACTTCCGCCTATTTCCAAACACTATTTTTACTCCTCCATAAATCCTATATTTCTCCGTGAGAATAGAGTGGCGGATCGATTAAACGTCTCCTCTCTTCCTCTCTCCTTTAATCTTTTCAGTGTCATTTCCTCTCTTTTCCTTACACACCGCTCGAAACATTTTATTTTCTTCATACTTTTTTTTTATTCTCGAATCGAAACAAATGTCTTCGTAATTTTTTTTCCTTCCTCTATCCACATTTAATTTCTCATCGCAACTTTGCGTTCCTTCTATTATTTCACTTACGTTAAGAAAAAGAATAAATCGAATGAACTTCTTCACAATACATTAACGTTCCTTTTTTTCTTTTTTTTCACTCGTATAACACAATCGTCTCTACATTTTCTTAGAAAATTTTTTAATCGCTCTTCGTCAGAGCAACCGTGACAAATGACACATTCCGTGTGTCCTATCTTCACATTTATCGATCGGTTCGTCGAGAAGAGAGCGACCTTCGAAATTCGTTCGCGTGGTAGGGATTCGCGATTAGCGCGGCGTCGACGATCGTCCCTGTTGAACGAGCGCCAGCGCGGCCGCTCGCCTCTTCCCGTTTATTATCGTTAAAGAAGAGGGACGATCGTTCGATCGAGCGGCGGCGCGCGGCTCGCGCTCGACTCGAGCCATGGCGGCCGTGAATGAACAGCTGATCGCGTCTATCCGCGCGAATTCGATTCTTAAAAATACAGAAGAGTATTTTTAGGAATTGGAATCGAAATTTTTGGTTGAGTTTGGTTTTTTTTAAGATGGTTAATGGAGCTGGAAGTGGAACGCGTTATTGATTATATAGTAAAAAAAGTGGAAAAAAAGTAAGTAAAGATATTTTATATCGTGCAATTATGTTGATCCTTAAATGTGGCGAAATTGGATAACGGAATTGGAATATTTTAATATGTTAATATTTTAATATATTTTAATATTTATTATTTTAATACGTAAGTATGTGAATAATTGAGCTTGATATTAATGGTATTGTAGATTAAGTGGATTAGGAATTAATCGAACGTAGCGTTTTTTTTTAAATAAATATCTAAAGTTCGAAATATTGAAGGTAATGTATATATAATGTATAATAAATTATTGGAAAATTTAAAGTATAAATCGAAGAAATATATATTTTTTAAAATATATATGTATATGTTCTAGGAAGAAAATATTCCAAAATAATGCGAAAATTAATAAATCACCCAATTTATAATTTTTTAAAAATATATTACAAGAATTTAAAATATCTCAAAATATCTAAAATAAAAAATTGAAATTCAATATAGTAATATTCAAAATATTCAAAAAAAAAAAAAATATTCAAAATATTCGAAAATAATGATAAAAAAAAATGATGAAAAAAAAATAAAAATCAATAAATTACTCAATTTATCCGAAAGCATAATTTTTCTAACCTATATTACAAGAATTTAAAATATCCCAAAAGAAAAAAATAAAATACACCCAAAATACTAAAATTTATTTTTACACACATTCTAGAAAAAAAATATTCGAAAATAATGCAAAAATCAATAAATTATCCAATTTATCCAAAAGTATAATTTTCCTAAAATATAATATAAAAATTAAAATATATCCAAAATACTAAAATTTATTTTTACACATATTCTAGAAAAAAAATATTCCAAAATAATGCAAAAGTCAATAAATCATCCAATTTATCCAAAAGCATAATTTTCCTAATCTATATTACAAGAATTTAAAATATCTCAAAATAAAAAATTAAAATACACTCAAAATACTAAGTATTTTTACATACATTTTATAAAAAGAGAATATTACAAAATAATCCAAAAAATTAATTACCCAATTTATCCAAAAATATAATTTTCCTAATCTATATTATAAGAATTTAAAATATCCCAAAATAAAAAATTAAAAAACCAAAATACTAAAATTTATTTTTACACACATTCTAGAAAAAAAAATATTCCAAAATAAAAATCAATAAATTACTCAATTTATCCAAAAGTATAATTTTTCTAATCTATATTACAAGAATTTAAAATATCTCAAAATAAAAAATTAAAATATACCCAAAACACTAAGATTTATTTTTACACGAAGTAGCGGAAAATAGTTACTAAATTTCAAAGGGTAACTTCGCGAGATACCCGCTAATGTCCGGTTAAATGTCGCAAAATTGAAATTGGGACGCGTTGCCGAGTAAATGCAGCGTTTTATGTGTACATAATAAGCATGTAAATTTGATCTTAAACAGCGGCGCTCGGTTAAATGTCGCAAAATTGGAATTGGGAACAGATCGAACGCCTAACACTTTATGCACACATAAATACGTAAGTTGATCCATCTATTCGAACGTCAGACAGTTTAGAACGTATCCCAATTGTTCCCCTCGAAAACTGAACTACGAATATAATAACTGAATAATAAATAGACTCGAAATAATTTTGAAAAAATAAATAACTCGCTTTTAAATTTTACGAACAGATATGATTGTATCAAATTCTAATAATATTAACAAAATTGCAAGAACACGTATTTGCATTCCTATTTCCACATATTTTTTCTACACACACACACACATAAAATCCTGAATTTTGAAGAAATAAATAACTTGCTTTTAAATTTTCTAATAATTAATTCTAATAATTCTCGAAAAATTATTTTGAAAAAATAAAAAAAATAAATAAGAATTGTATCAAATTCTAATAACAAGTAATATTAGCAAAATTGCAAGAATAAAAACACGTGTTTCCACACGTGTTTGCATTCATTTTTTCTACAAAATCCTGAATTTTGAAGAAATAAATAACTTGCTTTTAAATTTTACGTACAGATATGATTGTATCAAATTCTAATAATTAATTCTAATAATTCTCGAAAAATTATTTTGAAAAAATAAATAACTCGCTTTTAAATTTTACGAACAGATAGAATTGTATCAAATTCTAATAAAATTGCAAGAACAAAAACACGTGTGCTTCCACATGTGCTTGCATTCATTTTTTCTATACACACATACACACACACACACACACGATCCTGAATTTTGAAAAAATATTCTAATAAAAATTCTAATAATTCTCGAAAAATTATTTTGAAAAAATAAAAAAAATAAATAAAAATTGTATCAAATTCTAATAACAAGTAATATTAGCAAAATTGCAAGAACAAAAACACGTATTTCCACACGTGTTTGCATTCGTTTCTATATATATATATATATATATATATATATATACACGATCCTTTACAACGAACGAACTACGAAATACGTGCAACAAAATAAATATCATCGCGTGTTCCCCTAAAATTCCTAGGATACCTAGCTTCGAGATTTACAGTTTCTATATTTACTATTGTCGCACGAGCGAATCCTCACGTATATATCGAGTAGGGGATCTGGGTAAACAGGCTGACTGATACGTAAACTCGAATGGCGGTCGATAGGTCCTCGCGCATTAACCCACTAAAATCCCACCGTCCTCCTTTCTTTTTTTCTCTCTTTCCCATTTCCTTTAAGATAAATCAAAAACCTCCTTGCCACGCGATAAACAAGTATCTTCCTGTCCGTTGAAACTGAAAAATAATTCCTCGAATATCCAAATCTTGAAAAATTGGAGATAAACGAGGAGAATGAATATATTCCGTTCGGGGAACTGACGAAAACTTATCCAGTTATTACTTATGCAGTTTTTTGCAATGCAAAAAGAAAGGGAGAAAAAAAAAAGGAATCTCGACCGATTCTCCTTCGAGAAAAAAAAATTTATTAGATTCGAAGGGAGGACGAGAGGAGGTGGAAAACTAAGAAAGAGGTCTTGCGTGTTGTTGGTCAGCTTCCAGCCAAGGGATCCTGGCCTACTAAACACTCGCGCAATTTATAAAACCCGCGACGACCCAGACGACGAGCTCTCTCCAAAGCTCCAGCTTCCTTCCACCCTCCTTCGTTTTCGTTCGAACGACCTCGATATCCATCCTCGTATCCCAATTTTCTCGTCGTGGGACGGAAAGATATATATATATATATATATATATATATATATATATATAGAGAGAGAGAGAGAGAGAGAGAGAGAGAGAAAGAGAGAGAGAGAGATTGAGACTGAGACTGAGACTGAGACTGAAATTAAGAGAGATTGAGATTGAAATTGAGATTGAGATTGAGACTGAGAGAGATTGAAATTGAGATTGAGACTGAGACTGAGACTGAGACTGAGACTGAGACCGAGACCGAGATCGAGACCGAGATCGAGACTGAGACCGAAACCGAGACTGAAACCGAGATTGAGACCGAGACCGAGATTGAGACCGAGACCGAGACCGAGACCGAGACTGAGACTAAGACTAAGACCGAGACCAAGATTGAGACTGAGATTAAGACTGAGACTGAGACCGAGACCAAGATTGAGATTGAGACTGAGACTGAGACCGAAACCGAGACTGAGACTGAGACTGAAAGAGAGAGAGAAGAGAGTAAAATTTTTAAAAAATTTTGATCCTCAGAATTCTAGTTTTGAGCATGACTCGACATCACATTTCTATACACAGCTCCTATTGTCAAGTTAAATTCGACATTGTACAACGCAAATTTTTTAAAAGTAACGTTTTTCTTTCTCAAATAGATATTTTACGCGATATTTTATGGAGACCCTCTTTTTTTACATCCATTTTGCGGGTTGAATGAGTTAAGAGTGGTTAAGACGATCGATCGTTATCGACGATAAAAGAAGATCGAGAGTTCGAGAAATAAATAATAATTCGAATAAAATAAATGGTTCGAGATGGTGAATCGGTTGGACTATTCCTTTTTTCCCCCCCTCCCGAGATCGAATACGGAATAATAAAGTTTCGAGCGCGTGCTACGAATTAAATGCTCGTGGAAGAAACCGAGTCGACAAATATTTAAAAGAAAACTCGAACGAGGAAATACAACGTGGGTGGATAAACGAATCTCTCTTTGAGAAATATACATTTGAACGAAAATTCGTTGTTCAAGGAAGATCGTTTAAAAAATCTATTTAATTCCCTCTTTTAGGGAGAGAGGGAATATGATGAATTTAAAAGAATTAACAGATGTTTCTTTGAGATGTTTGATTTTTAACAACACCTTTATGCGAGAAATAAATATACGTTTTACTCGAAGGATATAAAAGATGAGGTTAGAATCAGCGAGAAACGGAAGAAACTCGTTCGAAGAAGCTTGAAATTTAAATTTAATATCGAGAACATTCAATGTGAATATGATTCCATTTTTTCTTTTTTTTCTTAATTCTTAAGTCTCTTCGAGACGAGAAACTATCCTCTTCCATAACGAGACCAAGCAAGAATCTGGATCGTAACGTAATTAATAATCGAAAATAATAATTTCCAAAATTGAAAAGTCAGTCTGCTTAAGCATTTTCTTACCATTTTCAACGAGACGAGGCAAGAATCTGGATCGAAATATAATTAATAAACGAAAATAATAATTTCCAAAATTGAAAAATTAAAATTATCTCTCCGCATAATTGTACACAACGATTAAAGTTATTATACATCGAGTATTATCACCATTATACAAAAGTTATTATTATCATTATATCCTGTAACGTTATTCGAGTTCGAAACTGTAATTAAAAAAGTTATATAAATACCTCATTTCGAGGAAATTTTTTTTCTCAACAAACACCGTCGACAATAATAAACGATCTTTCTCTGTCCACAATTTTCGCGAAAGGATTAAAATTATTATTCGAATGATTTCATCGAAAAAAAAAAAAAAAGAAAAACGACATCGATCGATCGTTGACCGACTTCTTGGTCCGGTTGGAAATCGTCTGAACGAATGGTACAAAAGAGCGGGGAGGGGAAGAAATTCTCGATTACTCATTCGTCTCTTTCCAATCTTCGGAGTGTAATTGTTTTCCCGGACAAAGACATTTCCCTTCCTGTTTTTATAGCCGTCCACGATTTCACGCTTGCCAATATTGCGTAAAACGCGCGATTGATTGGTCCAGGAAAAAAAAATATTTCCAACAGAATACTCTCCTTCGAAAGAAGAGAAGATAAAAATAACGGAAAAATTGTAAGAAATTAACTTAACACTTCCCGGATAATCATAATTTATCCTTCCTCCTAAGATTGATAATCGAAACTTTATGTTCAATTTAAATTTTATAATTGCCGGTAAACATAAGAGAGAGACTTTTGAACGCATCTTTTTACGTCCATTCATGTCGAGGAAAGTTTTCATAACCGGTGGAACATTTAACAATCCACGCGATGCTGCGCACGTTTATAAGCGTCGAGGGATAAGTTTGGTTAAGATGGATCGAGGAAGGAAACTCGAATCCGTGATAAATAAACCGCTTCGAGTGGAAAATTGCCCCTTGTTCCGCGAGCTGACGCGAACGAAACGCACTTTTTCTAAAAAAAAAAAAAAAAAACACTAAACGATCGTTAAATTTATCGATTAATTTATCGTGCGTTTGTTTACCCTTTTTTTATCTCACAAAGTTTCCACAAACAGCTTCTAATTTTAATTTGAAAAATTTTTCTTCAAACAGTTGGAATAAAAATTGGAAAGCGTGTAAAAAAAGGAAATAAAATCGAAGATTATTGTCATGGATCGTTGTATAACTCGAAAAAGTTTCGAACCGGGTGTATATCACCTCGGGAATCTCGTTGGCAAACATGGATTAATCGAATGATTTGTCGCTAATTATTATCCAATCTTAGGGTTTCGGGCTCGCAACAATGGCGGATAATTCCCAGACGAACCATCGACGTTGATCCCGTTGCCGTCCTCGACGAAATCCCATCACCATCATCCTCGCCACCTCGTGCAATTCTCTCTCTCTCTCTCTCAGTTAACCTCCGTTAATTCCGTTAGATTGCTACGGCTGTTCTGTTAGACGATACGAATGATTGAAACGGGAAAAATCGTGAAATTAAATTAAATTAATAAAATTACACTGCGTATTTTTTAGGATGAGAAAAAGAGAATTTGATCAAAATAATATATTTTATATAATTTGATTTAGTTTTGTGGATAAGATATACTTCTTTGTTATTGTCTGTAAAAATTATTTCCAACGTGTAAAATACAAAAATACTGTCCGATTATATCGTTAATAATCGTTAAAGATACGGGTAAGCGATGTATCGTGGCAACGAGCCATTAGAAAGATCTACGAGCCACCGTTAGATGCACGTGATTTCCCGCGTACCATGCGTTTCACGAACAAGCTTGTTACGGAATTAACCAAGTTTCTTTCACTCGTCCGACTATTACTTTTGGTTAAGAGTCTCGACAGAAGCATTAAATGAAAGAAAAAAAAAAAGAAAAAAAGAAATTATGAAAATAGAAATAAAGGAGAAGATAGAACGGGTGGAAGAATAGATATACGATTTATAAATTAAAAGGAATTGTGTAAAGGTGAAAAAAATGAGCAAGAGAAAAGGAAAAAAGATGTATAACGTATAAGAAGAAAAATAATAAACGCAGCGAGCGAGAAATAAATTTAAAAAAGTGCTTCATAAAGAGATAATATATCCGATAAAGTTTAATAGAGATAAAAAGACAAGAAAAAGCGAAAGTTAATCTCATCGAACCTTTATTAATTTAATTTAACCCAAGAATAACCAAGAATTGCGTCTATATAAATATAAATATAAACATACAATATTTCACAATTTTACGTGAAAATATTCCAAACACTCTCATTTGTACTTACCTACGCGCGACAAAATACCTTTACATTTTACAAACAGAAACGGAGGCAAAAAGACCAGAATATCCCGGTCATTCAGCCAGTTGGAATCCTAACCTGAATATCGGGAAACTGGATACGGGCGACAAGGGAAAGTAGAACGGAGCGCACAAAAGGCTTCGGTGAATTTTTTGCGCAAGACGATTCAGTAGCGAGAAAATTTTAGAGGATTGCCGCAGGGCGACAGATTGCCTCCTCGATGGAGACAGAGAAGAATAGAAACTCGTGCACCGTCTATGGATCCATTCGTGCGCACGTGCCCGTGCACGTGATGCATTATGGGAAAGGCGAGCGCGCATGCGCGCTACCTTCTTCGCTGAAATTACCGGCAGAGCCAGCTGCTTATGAATAACCTAGCTAATTCATCGACTAAGATGGAATCGCTAAACACCGCGTCGACGTGAATTTTTTAGTGTATCAGATACATCGAAAAGACGAGTTGCGAATAAGTGAACTTTTACGTTGAATAATCTATATATCGCTTCAACGAGACGAGGAAATAGGAACGAATTAGGAAATATATATATATATATATAAATGAAACAGTTTCGTGATCGATATTAGCGACTGTTATGTACATGCTATTAAATATAGAGGGCCCTCGCGTGCGAGATTAGACAAACAAATAGACCACTTTAATATTTTTCTACCGTGTATCTGAAATATTAATCGCTATACGCGCATCATTATATGCATCATCTAATACAACGATCGATTTTTTTTACATGAATTGAATTAAATATATACTATATATATAATAAAATAAGAAAAGGAATAAGGAAGATTATGTCACGAGATCCAGCGGAAGTTTTAAATAAAGGATGGCGTCACAGGGAGAAAAATTCATAAGAGGAAAAAGCAGGGGAATAACATTATGGAAACCCTGCAATCTTATCCGCGATTCCATTGCTCTTCATTTGTGAACTCGCTCTGTCTCCCCTGTGACGTGATCCATGGTGGATGTTGGTAGAAAAGTAAGGGAAAGGGTTAGCAAAAAAAGTAATTCTCCAAGAAAAGGAAGATTGTGGCGTGTCACAGAAGGCGAGTAATCGATGTAACGATGATTCCCTTTCCAACCATCCTCTTATATGAAATCCTCACCCTCTGTGACTCGATCCCTCTTCTCGGTTAAGATAACAAGAGAAACTTTAAGTCATATACCATTGAAACTTGATTCTACACATATCTCACAATTATAGATATCGAAATTACAATGATGCTCGCTTCGATTCAAACTTATTGCAAATCTCGTCTTAATTAAGAAACCGATCGAAATTTCTCGTCCAACCAATAAAGAGGTATTAAACGAAGAGCGTAGGGAAACAATCGTAATAAATTCGAGTGGGATAAACGATCGTGTAGCTGGCGATTAACCAACCCATTTTTCACGGGGAACTCTTGTTAACAATTACCAAGAGCCCGGCCCTCGGATCGAACCTCTCGCTCTCCCACGGTTCGTAGTTTACTTTCATCGACCGCAGGCCAACGAACTTCCGCCAACTAGGAGGGCAGCCGATTCATCCTGGAATTATCGTTCGTACGTTCGGAAAGCTCGCCGTTGTAATTGGCTTCGATACTCGGACGTTGGATCAACCGCAACGGCAAATACTCGGATTCGGGACATTCCTTGCCTTGTTTCCTCCTAGCATTGCATCCTCCTCTCTCCGCGCAATTTGTTCGTCGTCCGTCGTGCGATCTTCATCTTCATCTCGATGAAAGTGAACAAAGTAAAATAATTTAAATATAATATATAAAATTTTTGATTTTACATATTTTTTTTTATTTAAATAAGATGATTAAGAATATTCTTTAGAAATTAAAAATTTAGAAAATTTCTTCTTTAGAATATTCGCTTCGTGAATAAATCTCTTAAATTGCTTAAGTTAATAAAAAATAAAATATTAAGAGAATTTTATTTGTTATTTGAAATCATTTTAAATTAAATAGTTTCGAAAATTAAAAACTCTGAAAGACACATTTTTTTTGTAATTTCGATCGATCCAATTGAAGGGCGACAATATTTATTTAGAATATGATTTAGAATATTCGCTTCATGAATAAAATTCCAAACTCTTGTAAAGTATTGAAATATTAAAATTTTTATTTGAAATCATTTTAAATTAAATAGTTTCGAAAATCAAAAACTCTGAAAGACATTTTTTTTGTAATTTCGATTGAAGGGCGACAATATTTATTTACGTTTGATTTAGAATATTTGCTTCGTGAATAAATTTCCAAACTCTTGTAAAGTATTGAAATATTAAAATTTTTATTTGAAATCATTTTAAATTAAATAATTTCGAAAATCAAAAACTCTGAAAGACACATTTTTTTGTAATTTCGATCGATCCAATCGAACGGCGATAATATTTATTTACGTTTGATTTAGAATATTTCGTGAATAAAATTCTAAACTCTTGTAAAGTATTGAAATATTAAAATTATTTGAAATTATTTTAAATTAAATAGTTTCGAAAATCAAAAAACTCTGAAAGACACATTTTTTTGTAATTTTAATCCAATCAAACGGCGACAATATTTATTTATGTTTGATTTAGAATATTTCGTAAATAAAATTCTAAACTCTTGTAAATTGTTGAAATAAATTTATTTATTTAAATTTATTTACTTAAATTTTTCGAATTTGAATATTTTTTTATCGCTTAAATCCGATTTTTCATTTAAAATCGTTCGAACAATTTTTCGAAAAATTATTTCCACAAGAATTTTTCCAACATCGAGAATATAATAATTTTTAAACGGATAGATTAATAAATGGAATCGAAAAAGATCAAGGAAAGATGAATGAACGAACGAGGAACTGAATCTGATCGAAAGTTTTATTAAGCCGCGTCTCCAAACTTTCCAAGCATCTTGCAACAACAGGGTTTGTAATCTTTATTATTAACAAAAATTTTCTTAAACGGATAATAAATTTCTCTTTTCACGGGGAAAACATCGCTTTGTTTCTATTCTGATAAATAACGGATTCAGTTCAGCGAATTACGGTTTCCGGTATTGTTATCCCTCTCTCTTTCTTTCTCGCTTTAAATAACTCTCGAGAAAATACTTTCATTACCGAGCGAGAGAGATTGTTCGGATTAAAACTGGATTCAAAATTATTCCGAGATTTGTTATCGACGGAGCGAATTTTAAATAATATAAATTTTTAGCATTGAAGTGGACGAACACTGATCGATCAATTTTTAAGAGAAATAAAAGGAGAGAGAGAAAGAGAGAGATAATAGAAGCCCGTTTTATTCGAACGCAAAAAAAAAAAAAAAAAAAAATGGTAATTATGATCAGCTGAGTTCTCGTTTCGAGCCGCTTTTGTGAAAATTGGAAAACGGAGAGACAAAGCGGGCAGAGATTCCGGCGTAATATGGCGGCCGATTGAAAACTTCCCGGATGTTTTCAACGTTTGCTCGTCGACTGTGCGCCTCTGATGTCTTTTTCCCTCTTTTTTCTCTCTCTCTCTTTTTGCAACGCATCGCGCGCACGAACGACGAAATCGTTCGTTGACCGATCATCCTCGAAAGAATAATCGATATTGTTTATGTGTTAGAAAGGTTGAGATTCGAGATTGCTCGATCGGTAATCGAATAAAAGGTATCGAGATATCTTTGCGAAAATTATTTTTTTTTTTTGTTTTAATTTTGGTTCAAAAAACGAAACGAGAGTTGTAGAGTCTTGTAGTTTCGAAATAAATCTAGAGAGAATTTTGGCTACAATGACACATTGCTGGTTATCTAATTTTAATACCTGTCTTTTCTTGGACGCCGTCATATCATAACCTCTTCTGTTCACAATCCCACTATTCGCGGTGAAATATTCTATTATTATCGGATCGAATTGCTTCATCCTCGTGTACGAACGAAAAAGAAGAAAAATCTAAAATAGACACAAAAACAACGAGTTAATCGAATTAAATTCGTAAAACAAATAATTCGCGTACAATAATAATAATCGTTCGATCGAAATATTCCGAATATCAATTATTCAATTATTCGTTCCAACCACACGTTTCTCGTCCTGCAGAAAATTCGTCAAAATAACAATCGATATAGGAGATTCGAGATTTCCTCGTATATCGTTCCCGTGCAAAAAAAAGGAAAAAAGTTGCAATCAAAATCGCATCCGACTCGTCGAGCCCGACTCGTTCCATCTACTGCCACGAGCGGCGCTGCCCTCGCTGCTCGCAAGATATCCGTGGAAAAAAGCGGATCGCGAAACGGACGGGTGAATAGGCGAACCGGATCGATCACCGCCGACAAGGACGATGACAATCTTTCAAAGAGTAATAACGGATTTCGAAATCCACCAATAACAAAATAACGCTCGACTGAACTACGATGGAAAAAGAGAAAAAGAAAAAGAGATTCTGAAAGCCTTAATCCAGTTTTGCACCTACCACACTCCTTCAATTTCTTGAAAATCGATCGTATTGCACTCGCGAGCACGATATGATCCTAAGTTTATCGTTCATCGTTCATCGTCGATGTCATCCGATCCCTTTCTTCGTCCATTCCTCGAACATCGTCGCCGCTCCGTCTGCTCTCCGCTATTCCTTTGCCTCGAGAGTTTATGAGAGGGCGCTTTGTAGTCGATTGCTGCGCCCCGTAGTTTCGCCCAGCCTTTTCTTAGAGCGTCGAATTTCAGCAGGTGTCATAAGCAGCTAGCGTTCCAAATAGAAATATCGTTCTAACCTCTCTTGAATAGTTTTGTCGTTGATTGAAAATAACGTTAGAAATTGGACGAATACAGAATCGATTTTATTTTTTTTTATATTAAGAAGAACTTGGTTCTCGGTTTTAGAGCGAGATAAAATATCAAGCTAAAAATTTAACTTTTTTATCAGAGATGACGGGTGAAAAAAGAAAGAACTAGCGTTCTCTTTTATTTTTGCTTTGACGATTATTCCATTTTTTTCTTTTTTTTTAATAATACGTATTTCTTTCAAATATGAATCAATATGATATTATTTAAAATGTCAAAAAGTCAATTTCCCACAATTATTTATCCCATATTTTCAAATCAAATTTATCATCGCGAATTCATTTTCACGAGTTTTTAGCGAAGAAAATAGAGAATCTGGATCGACGTCGTATTACGCATCGTTAAATCGGACAAAGGAATATTTTTGATACGATTTTTTTTTTTTATTTATTTATCCTTTATCCTCGTCGATTTATCCCTCTAAAAAAAGGAAAGAAAATATGAAATCTACGATACGGTTTCCACAACTATTTATTGTTCCGGCAAATTGCAGGCCAGCTTAAGAATTGACAGGAAGACGCGAGCGGAGTAGCTCGAGCTTATTCCTCTCCGAATCGTGCGCCGTCACTCCAACGAAACTGACAAGCAATTCTGCCTTATTGGATCACATGGTAAAAAATTATTACACTCGTACAGGCGATACCTCGGATAGATATCTTTTTACTAAATTTAAAATTTTATCGCCGAAAGATATTTTCCAAATAATTCGAATGTAATTAAATAATAATTTCCAAATAATTCAGCTCGATATCAAGTAATGATATCGAGCTGAAATTAATCCATATTGAGGGTGATCAATATATATTTCGAGCGAAGAAAAATTTAATTTACAATTTTGAAGAGACTCATAATAAAAGAATAAAAAAAATCTGAATCTGAATTGAAATACAATTGGATTAATATTATTTTTTTTCAGTTTTATATATATAATTAATTTACATCGAAGATGTATTTGAAAAACTTTGCGTGGACAAAGTTTCGTAAGGATGAAGAAGAGGAGGGAGGAAGTTACGCAAAATATCCGTGTAAATATACCCAGACGTGGGATGCTAAATTTAACCGACCAAACTTCTAAATTTTCCAAATAGGGGAGGAAAGTTCCGCAAACATCATCAATTAAAAAAAAAACATCAAATAACATCAAAATCAAATTGAAACTTGCTCGAGAACATCGAAAAATATAGAAAATTCGAATCTCGACATCGATCGATAGAAATCGAAAAATTATTATTTCAAAAAAAAAAAATCCTCGATAATAATTATTCAACTTCCAATTCAATAATTCGAAACAACAAATTACATATTTCAAACGTTTCCTCTTCTTTGAGAACGGAGATAAAATTTTTCGAATTTTTTTAAATCTTCCTCTCTCAAAAAACGCGAAAAATCTCTCCTCCTATCCCGTTCCCTCGATTAAAAAAGATTTACAAAGACGCGAGGAGGAGGGGGGAGAGAACACGGAGTCCGCTTTGAATTTACAAAGAGGCGCGGGATCCCTTTAATCCGAGCTCCGATGATAATTTCGTCGCGAATATATATATTTGTTTCTCTTCTCTACCGATCGAAGTCTTCCCCCTCCACCGCCGCCGGTCGGTTGGTTGCAACGCCATCTCGTTTGAGCGCGAGAGGAAAGGGGAGGGGGGGACGGAGAGCGGAATTTTCATAGGCGCGGAAGGAAGGAAGGAAGGAAGGAAGGAAGAAGGGTGGAACGGATAACGAGAGCGTTAATCGCGCGTGGAAGACGGGGGAAGGGAGGAGGGGGGGGAGGTGAGTTCTTGAAGCGTTCGCAGCTTCGTCGATGTTCGAGGATGTTTGAGGAATCGAGGCGGAAATTGACCGGTTTTCGCAGGCTGGCTGTCCGTGTCTCTTCCCCCCCCCCTCTCCTTTTCTTCTCTCCCTCGTTTGCGAGGGTTAAATGGAGGAAATAATGATAACGGGGGTTTAACAGTTTCTCTGTGACGGGATATACAAGTGTGCGTATACAGTAGCAAATAAGTGTAGAATAAAATAATTTTGTTTGCCATTAATGATTCGTAGATTTCAATCTGAAATCTTGAAAAAAATTAAATATAATGACCATATATAATAATATTAATAATAATAATAATAATAATAATAGATATTGAATCGAGCGAAAATTTCAAAAATTCCCTCGCGAAGATAGAGAGGGTGAGGGGGGGGGAGAGGAAAGGTGGAAAGGATCGGTCGTAAACCCGGATCCGAAAAAAACGGCCGTTGAATAAACGCTAGTTCGCTCGTGAAACCGCGTAACATCCTCCATCTTTCTGCAAACGCGCGCGCAATTATCAGGCGATTACAAGAGTCGTAAACGAGGGAGGGGAGGGGAGGGGGAAGAGGTTTTTCGAATTTTCTGCGCGGCGAGTCCCTGTTACAATACCGGCGCAAGCCAAGCATTACTGGTGGCGTATGCGGAAAAGTAGCATGAACGGGAGAAGACAACGAGAAGTGCAGTTGAATGGCGAGCAGCATCGCCGTACTTCCGGGATAAGCGCGGCTTTTTTCTTCTTTTTGTTTTTTTCTTTCTTTTTTTTTTTACGATGGAATAAAATGCAGGCGGCGCCCATCCGACCGATGTTTTTTTCAGGGAAGCACGAGGAGGAGGAGGAGGAGGAGGGAAAAGGATTGTCTTCCTTGTGGCAAAGAAGAATCTTGGGATAGAGTCGAACGTGGTGGTATCGGTTATATTACTTCCGCTTTTAACGAGCCTTGTACAATGGGGCACGAAAGAAGAGCAATTTCGTGTATCCGTCGGATCTAGATATACGAGGAAAATACGAGGCGTGTAGGTTTCTTTGCAATAAGTATAATAATAAAATTTTGACGATTTATCATTCGTAAAATATTACGAGGATCAAAATACAAGCAATTATTCTGGGATTTTTAAAGGAATTATTCTATAATAAACGTGTTCTTATATGATCCTCATCCAAACCTCGATGTATCAACGTATCAGGCATAGAATCCAGAAAATTCTAAGTTATCGATCGATATGATATAAACATTTTTTTATATCTCCTTATATAATACAGGCTAATCATGATTTTTAACATTAGTTTAATTTATAAGTGTAATTTTATCAAAATAATCAATAGTCTCGAAAATATTTCCTCTCATAAACTGAAAATAATTTTTTGAACATTCGACAAATTATAGTTCTTCCATCCATTACAATTCTAAGTTATCGATCGATATGATATAAACATTTTTTTATATCTCCTTATATAATACAAGCTAATCATGATTTTTAACATTAGTTTAATTTATAAGTGTAATTTTATCAAAATAATCAATAGTCTCGAAAATATTTCCTCTCATAAAGTGAAAATAATTTTTTGAACATTCAACACATTGTAGTTCTTCCATCCATTACATGGTGTCAGTATCGTCAACAAAGCGAAGTGTGAGGTGGGGATAGGCGAAGGACCCCTCTTGCCCCTGTGCCGTCCCGCGAGCCTTCTTTCCAACCAGTGAACGCACAATGCCCATCGGTACAGAATCGTGAATCGCGCGACGAAAGAAAACGTTTACCGAGAAAAATAGTAAAACGGAATCGATCTGATACTCGTATCCTCTCCTCCTTCATCATTCATTTTCGCAAAACGAAACTCTGTTCACGATTCTCGCATTGTCCGGTTTAATCCATCGTTAAATACCTAACCTATAATTTCTAATAACTTCGGATCGAGGTACATCGTTGCGCGCGATCATTTGGCATGATAGTATCCCGGCGGTTGGATAGATGGGGCAGTGGTGATTCAAAGTCAGTTAATAGGGAATTCTGTCGGAGCGTTATACGGCCATTTCTGACGACTACTCGCGTAATTGGTATTCGATTACCAGTGTGATTCACGAATCGACGACTCTCGATCGTCCGAACGAATTGTGGCCGACACAAAATCGAAATTTCGTACTTCGAAGATATGTTAATGTTATTTCCAATATTTTAATCTTTTAAAAATAATGTAAAATTTAATAAGAGATCGCGTGTCCTCGTTGTTGCAACGCAACAGCTGTATATATAACGATGAAAGATAATATATATTTCGGAATAATTATGTGTAATAACGAGATTAATACATATATATATGACGAAGAAAAAGTGTTATCTCGTAATCGTTAGATGAAGAAAATTGTTATCCTTACGTATTGCATGACTCGTATCGATTACTTGCACACCTGTGTGTATATAATCAACGAAAAAAATACCATATATCACGATTATGAAATTAGTCAAACAAAAATACAGGAAATACAATTTAATCAAAATATAAATTTCAACTTTTCTGATTAACACTTTTCATAGGAATGACTAGATGTCAATATGTAAAATATATATAATAATAAAAATAAATTCGACGGAAATTTATTTCAACAGAACTACATTTTATACTATATTGGACTTATTATATTAATCCTGTGAGAAAGAATCGATTAAACATTCCTCGTCAAAGAATAATAAATACATAAATAATTGCAACGAAAATAAAAGAATCATTTTATGCTCATTAAACAATTATTAATTTTTCAAAAAAATAAGTCAAAGCAACATTTAATCCATAACCTAACCTAAAACCGTTAACAAATCCATTAATAAATAAATAAATAAAAATTAAACAACTTCACTTCATGGTATTAAATTTCTATCGAGAGGTAATAAAATTAAAAACAATTAAAAAAAATATTTTTAATTAAATACAGAAGAAAAAAAGAACGAATAAATTATGATGATTTAAATGGCTTCGAACGACGCGAGAGAAAAAAAGAGAGGAGGGAGGGAGGAGAGGGGTGGAAAATAATGGAAGCGGAAGAGAGAGGATGATTCGTGCGCGCAGATTGGCGACCTGTAATTCGTACGCGGGAGAACGTTTCCGTAATTCCTGTGAAGCTGGTGAAACGCGACCCCTGGGTCCGATTTTTGCTCGTTGGTTCGAGGCCGGAATGCAGAACGCGTCACCCCCCCTCCCCCGATGTCGATACGAATCGACGAATCGAGGTTAACCGTGCGCGATCAAGATCGGGACCATTCATGCAAATTAAAATGTTTCCTGCTGGAAAACATGGTGGATTTTGAAATTTTTTTTTCGTTTTGTTTAGAAGCTGTCCTGAAAATTTAAATTTTGGCAAGAGCGATGTAAAAAAATGAAGATTGGACGAGGTAAGTAAAAATGTTTCTTGATATGGTTGAAAATTAGGAAGGGATGTATAAAAATTTAATTGGAAATTAATTATAATTGTATTGGATTTGATCTGTAATATAAATTTCGATATGTATATATTCCAAGTTTATAATCTTATTACTAAAAAAAATTATTAAAATCAAAAATTGAATCAAGAGATGAAAAAAAGATTAAAAAAATAATATCCTCTGTTTATATTTTGAATTTTCATACGTTAGTGCATCTAACTTTTAGTTTTATAATTCCACTCCTTTTCCTGGAAATTATTCTTTATTTCTATTTTAAATACTGATATTTATTTCTCCCGCGATAACCTTTCAAAACACGAGTCCCCCTATCGTGTTAAATCAATGCCTAGTCAGGACACGCGTGTATGTTTTCCTTATTTCACACGAAGTCTCTATCGGTCGCAATTCACCGTAGATCGCACCTATTAATCTCCCTTCGAGCTATCAATTGCCCAACCCAAAGGTACGCTTCAAAATATCAAGTGTCGGAAACAGTTCTCGCTCTGAAATTCAATCCTCGTTCTTTGCCGTCCTTTGATATACGTAGACACGCGTAGTATAGTACAGAAAATAAAATAAAAGTCGAATTACAATATTTATTTGTTTTATATCTTCTTTAGATTTATAGAATACCAAAACAATTCCAAAACTCTGTTTCTTATTTTTTATGATTGGTATGAAAAATGAAATGAAATTAAGATTTGCGTCTAATAGTCAAATATTCATTGCAAATTTGCAATTGGTAAATATCATAAATATCGACGAGCGTGATTTAATTATATTTTAAAAGACAGAGCCAGCCGCCAGAAGGACCGTTTCAATTTAACGGTCCGTAATAGTCGTACAAGGTACGAGGGTAACGAGTACATATGTACGTCAATTAAAACCGACGTACACACGTAAGGGACA
This sequence comes from Apis mellifera, assembly GCF_003254395.2. NCBI lineage: Eukaryota > Metazoa > Arthropoda > Insecta > Hymenoptera > Apidae > Apis > Apis mellifera. The sequence continues at coordinate 14,347,655 of NC_037643.1, read as the reverse complement.
CAGCTGCGGCGACTTACCTCGAATGCAGGGCACAGCTACGCTGTACTGTGGGGAAACTCGAGGTGGGAGGCGGAGGTGGAGTGCAATATGCCGGTGGTAATGGTGGATCATGTCTGTGAAGATGGTTATGCCGGTGACTGTGAGAGTAACTCAGGGAACCTCTCAGACTGCCGGGCAGATGGCGATGCGACGTTGACTGATCACTGAAAATAAACAGCGAAATAAAATGTTTTAAAATTATTTTTTACTTCCTTTCGTATTTAAATTTTAGCAAATAGTGTTAAAACATTAGCTTCATTGTCAATTTTGTAAAATTGAAAGTTAAGATACATCGTAATTTTGAAAGAAAAACGATGTGTTCGAAATTGAAATTTCGTATCTCGTCTGAACACGCGCCAAGAGTAAACGTAGAACGAAGAGAACGAATAGTAGAAGAAGGACAGAGATATGATAAAAATATTGAAATCAACGCCATCTTCAGTGTGCCGCAAATGAAACGCGTAAATAAAGGACAGAAAATAGAGAAAGAAAGATAGAGATAGGATGAGAATTGACCATTACCGCCATCTCTTGAGCGCTAAAAGATCTTTCAAAGAAATCGTGTTTCTTAAATGATCGACAGATGGCGCTAATCTTCAGTTCTTGCTCTACTTTATCATGCCTTTCAAAAGATGTTTTTGATAGTCGAGAGATGGCGCTCCATTCCTATTTTATCTCCGTTCTGTTTCATTTACGGCACCTAGAGATGGCACCAATTCCCTAATTTTTCATCTTATTTTTATCTTTCTGCCACTTGTTCACTTTTTTTTCTTGATTTATAAATACTTTGTTTGATGCGATATTTGATTAAAAATTAAAAATATAAATAAACATTTGTAACTTTTATATGAATTTAATTATTCATTTTTTTACGTTTTACGTTTTTACGTTATTTTCTGAAGTAAAATCTTTATGAATATTATTTCTAAATCTAAAAAAAATTAAATTTAAAGTGTATGAAACATGATAAAATCAATGATACAATAAATCCTCTAAAAGCTCCCTAAGTTTAAAAATCTTATCATAGATTATAGATACGTATTTTGATTATGATATCTGAAGTGCCTTACTTAAATATAAATAAATTTAAAATTTATTTCATGTATTCATCAATTTTATCATTTATTATGATTTTCCAATTCGAAAAATCAACCAATCATTAATTATCTTTAAATAATATATAATACGGCTTAAATAATTGATCGAAATTTTTTTAAAAATTAATTTCGAAATATCGAACATAAATGTTATATTAATTATTTTAAATAAAAGTAATTACTTTAAGATTTCTTTAAAATAAAATGTTTCAAAAAATAATTTTGAATAAATTAAAATATTTATTTACTTTCCAATTTCAAGTAAATCTATTGAACTTCGCACCTGCTAAATAACAATACGGACAAAGGAACTCTTGTTACATCCGGTTACGGCACAGTTGCCCACCTGAAATCCCCTCGACATGTTAATTCCCACGAAACAACGTTGCAGATAACGTATCAAGCCAGGACAAAAATATACATATGTAGTGTGTGTCTTGTCGATTCAATGATAACCACTTCCAGCGTGATCCAAAAATAACGAAACTATATTACTTTTTTTCCATTCTATATTTAAGATATAGTTGGAAAAATAAAATGTATTTCGTTGTGAAATATCAATTTCAATTAAAGATCAACTCAACAAATAACACGAAATAATTTTCCTTAAGTTTTCTATATTCCTATTTTTTTATTATTATTATCGTTTAATTTCTACACGCACCAGCAGAACATGAAAAAAATTTCAAACACATTCACGTTATCTCCATCATTTCATAATTATAGATATCGGTGTAAAACAGCCATTAAAACTTTCTATTGCAAAAGTATGGGATAAAACAAATATAATCGTATCGCAGTAAAAACTCGCATTATGAGTTCATTCATTTTATTCACATTTTTATTAATATTATATAATAATAATAATAATAAACATGAAATATATATAAATACATATATAAATATAACGAAAAATGTATATTAGATTGTATGGAAATTTAACTTCAATTTTATTTACCATTATTCTGTAAAAATTAATATGAAACAGGAAATATCGAAAGAGCTCGTCGAAACCTTCTTTGGGAACAGTCTCCCTCTCTTATCTGGCGTCAAACACTTTAACCGACACGATATCGTGTCGACGGTAGATAAAAAAGAGTAAGTATACACAGAAAGCCGCCAGAGGGGCAGTTAAACTGGAAGTTACATCTGCTCGACGCAAAATCGCATTTTTAGTATGTACTTTTCAAAAAGTAAACGAAGAAAAAACGCGATAAATTACGAATTCACTCGAGCCGCTTTTTAACGCGACATAATTTCCATAAAAAGGAAAGTGGCAAACGGTAACTAGTATTTGAAATAGCGTGGTTACTAAATCGACTTGGAATGCATGCGTAGTGTTATATAGTTTGGAGGTTAGGTACGACGTATCAGAAACTAAATTTCCGGAATATAAATTATTCGAGCTTCACTTCCGGATCCTTGAAGCAGAGTTCAAAGAGTTTCCATTCCCAATTAGAATATATATATATAAAATTTATAAATATAAATCAAGTAAAAAAATTGCTAAACTATATAAAAGTTTTTAAATTTTAAACTCTTAAAATTGTAATTTTAGAATAATATTAACTGTGATATAATATTACTGTTGATAAAATCGATCATTCGAACGAAATTTTGTTTGAATTATTAACTGAAAGTTATTATTCTCTATAAGCAAACATATTCCAAGCGTTACACAAGTCACCGAACATTTGTGTTTCGAGTATTGTCAACGAAGGTTTAGTGTGTCGTATAACTTCCTTCAACGGTGTACAAAATTAATCAAATATTAACGTTCAATTACTATCTTATTATTTAAAATTCCATTTGTTTCTCTAATTAATTCATCAAAGGAAATTAAGACGACGAATATTTCGACCGTGAAAAAAGCAAATCTTAATAAACTTTGTATATTGAAAAGTAACTAGATTCGTGTTAAAACGGGATTTTTTTAAAAAGGAAAGAAAAATGAAGATTAAAAATATAGCCAAAGTGTATACTTGAGTGATTAAGGAAAGCCATTTTCCACGTGTGGTGGATCGAATTAACTACCACGGTTTTTTTATCGATATTGCTGCAAAACGACATTAATTACATAAACGAGGAGGTAAACTTGCACGAGTCAAGCTTCCGGTCGCACGATCCTGCTTTAATGAGGGCTCAAGACGTCGAAGAAAAAAATGAAACACTGTAATCCTATTTCGCCTGGAAAACGTCATCATTACGGGTATCGTGTCACGACGAAAGTGTTAAAGTGGAACGTTAAGTACTTATTCGCAAGGGAACAGATGGAAAGGTGAATTCGTTTCTCGTCTATATATCGTTCTCGATAGAAATCGAAACCATCAAGTTTTCTAGTGGTTTCGAAAAAAAAAAATATTAGTCCTGAATGTTTAAAAAGCGTGTCACGTGCAAACAGTTTAACTTTAAACGATTGATTATTTTGAGGTTATGATCGATCTCGAGCCATGTAAGAAATTAACAGATTTTTTTTTTTTTGTAAAAATATCGTCACATTTTATATTTTAATTAATCGTGACGTTTAATTAAATTCTTTTCTTTCTTTTAATTTTATTTCATAAATATAAATAAGTAAAGAAAGTTTCTGTATAAATAACCAACTTTAATACTTTCAATTACGTAAACACGGGAAAAAATATATTTAAAAAAAATGTGTGTGTAATATCTCGTAACGAAATTATTAATTTGACGAGATTACGATTTTTTTTTTTTTGCTAAACCATTTTTTTAAATATACGTATTCACAAACTATGATATAATTATATTTAAAAATTAAAGTAAAATTTGAAATTGTATTCAAGAGACTGAATATAATGTTTCTAAAATAATAGAGCGTTATAACTAAACATTAGTCGTATTTTAAGACGTAATAAAAAACAATATCATTGTATAAAAGAATAGTGAAAATTTGGGAAAAAACAATCTTCATTTGAGGAAAATTTTTCGACGAAAACGAAAAAAATAGAAAACAAAGAAATATTTCACGAGATAGAAAATGAGAAACTTTTAAAATTCTAGTTAAAAAGTTTAGCAAGAGAATTCTTGTAATCATTACATGCGAACATAACCTCGAAACTGTAGAACGAAACGAGAATAATTTCTTTGAAGATAAATATTTCTTCAAAGTAGTTCAAACAATAACGAATTTTTTTATTTAATATAAGTAACGAAAGTTTTAAAAGAAAAGTCATAATGTAGAAAAAATTATTCTTCAAGTGTACTCGTTGCAGCGAAATATTTCAATAAAGCGTGTTTTTATCGGCGTCATTTTTCATCGAACCTAACCTAATTTCGCTCGTGGAAAAAAATTAAAAGACCTTTCACCTCTCCTTACAAATGTAAATACTTAACATACTTTATAACCCATTCTTTGAATTAATATTTTTCACGTGAATATTTTTTCATTAACGTAATATCGAATTGCTAATTATCTCCATATAGTTACTTTAACTTAACCATGATAAATTTGAAAAATTTATAAATCAATTTTAAATAGCGACTCAAGAACAAGTTTCATTCATGTGAAAAAAATATTCATTCTATTATGATGAATGTTTTCGAGCCAACATTCATACCTTTTTATAAAAACAGAAATTTTTAAACGTATGCACATATGTTTGTTTTACTACAAGTTTTTCCATAAAGTTTTACGTTCCAGTTTTTCAAAACAATATCATGTAATAAAGGAAATAATTTTATTTTTCGGTATTTCATCTGATCAACGTATTTCTTTATCTTTATTTAACAATTTATCCAACATTATTAGATTATAATAATACTTGAGAATAATTTTTTAATAAAATTATATAATTTTAAAATATATATAAAATTTTGCACTATGATTGTTTTCTTAATTTATTCTAGATCAATTTTAATTTTATTCTTTTTTCTTTTTTGATTTATTTTAACTGTAAAGTATCATATCAAAGTTGATTGAAGAATTCTAAGAAAGGATAATATTTTATAAAAGAATAGTATTGTTATACTACAAGTAATTTTACAATGCAAATGATGTTAATTTTAATTTGTATTTTATCTTATATACAGTGAGTATTTACTATTTATTATTGGAATAAAAATATACAATATACATATACATCTCTAAATATATTCATTTGTGTACAAAAAAAGTAAATTCTAAAGGATAAAATAGATTATATTAAATCGTGGACTTAACGAATAATAATGAGCCAACTCGAGAGATTAAAAGTTGCAAATCTACAAACATATATTATGTTTCTCTTTTTACAAGCATTTATTTTTGCAGATCTCAATTCGTCATTTTTTTATTTAAGGTATGTTGCAAAATGTGTGTATACACGCAAAAACAATAAATGATAGCATGGCAACTTCAGTTAATCTCCTTGGGATACGTTTTTGTTTACAAGAGAATGTTTTTCTCTTTCTTCAAGTTGTTTTTCATTCTAACTAATTGGAGGTTGCATTATAGTACTATAAATATGACCAGAAAAAATGTAATTATGCTTTGTAAATTTATCAGGTATCAATCAATTGTGTATTTATTTTTATTTGTTGTTAAAAAAATTGCAAAATTGCAAATATGGAAATATGAAGAAAATTTAAAGAAGAAACTTTTAATATATTTTCTATACCAATAATTTTAGTTTTTGATATTAATTGGTTGCAATATTTTTATTTTTATTTGTTAAAAGAAATTTAAAAATTTGCAAAATAGGAAATATAAAAATTGTTTTAAAAAAGTTTTAAAAAAATTTTCCATATTAGTAGTCTTGTCACTTCACTGAATTCCAATGTCTGGAATTCTCTGCACTGTACTCTTACTTTAATTTTAGCAATATTATTTTAAGATTGCAGTATCCGCAAGAAAATCACGGCATCTCAAGGGGTGTCGCGTCCCCCATGAAGAAGAGAACTCAAAGTAAAATGCTAAAAAACTCAACGAAGCGCCGTGGCCAAGTTTAGTCAAGAAAGTTCTATACTTGACCTTAATGGCGTCAGTCCAATGCCATAAACTTCGAGGTGGTCTTTAACGTTTTCTCTTTTCTCGTTACGTGTATTCATATCCATATCCATGAGTTTTTCCAGAAATATTCGAAGCCAAATCGAACGTATTTTGGGAAATTGATTTCACGGAAAAAAACACATTTACAAAAGGGACATACAAAACTTCAAGTTACGTTTGTGTTGCATTGAATTTCGGATTTGCTGCAACATTAGAACTCCATTTTACCATCGTAAAGACGTGCCGTTGAAAGGAAAAAAATTCAAAGAGAGGACATTGTCGAAGAATTTCAATGGAGACAAAAAAACTGCACTTTTAAATGAAGAAATTTAAAAAAAAAAATGAAATTATTTATATTGATAAAATAATTAAATTCTACAAGAATAAAAAAAGTAGAAATATTCATAATTGTATCTCAAAAAATTGTAAAAAATATTGTAAATATTTATAAAGATTTATAAATTCAAAAACCTATTCTGTATTAGACTTCGTATATTGTAATCCAAACGTTAATATTTCTAGAAGCATCTAGAAGAAGAAAAGATAATTATCCTGTTGAAAAGGATACTGTCGGTAAAGTAATATTCTTTCTTATTAGAATAATAATAATAATGTTTCTGGGAGGACCTCTGGATGGTGTATTAGACTTCGTATATTGTAATCCAAATATAAAAACAAAAGAAGGAAAGAATATCAGAAATTGATTTTCCTTATCACTAAAAAGTTCACTTCGAAGCCAAAAGTTTCACTTTAAATGCACTCTCGAATAATATATAATCATTTTCATTTTGCACGAAACGTTAATATTTCTAGAAGCGTCTAGAAGAAGAAAAGATAATTATCCTGTCGAGAAGGATACTGTCGGTAAAGTAATATTCTTTCTTATTATAATAATAATAATAATGTTTCTGGGAGGACCTCTGGATGGTGTATTAGACTTCGTATATTGTAATCCAAATATAAAAACAAAAGAAGGAAAGAATATCAGAAATTAATTTTCCTTATCACTAAAAAGTTCACTTCGAAGCCAAAAGTTTCACTTTAAACGCACTCTCGAATAGTATAATACAATCATTTTCGTTTTGCACGAAACGTTAATATTTCTAGAAGCGTCTAGAAGAAGAAAAGATAATTATCCTGTTGAGAAGGATACTGTCGGTAAAGTAATATTCTTTCTTATAATAATAATAATAATAATGTTTCTGGAAGAACCTCTGGATGGTGTATTAGACTTCGTATATTGTAATCCAAATATAAAAACAAAAGAAGGAAAGAATATCAGAAATTAATTTTCCTTATCACTAAAAAGTTCACTTCGAGGCCAAAAGTTTCACTTTAAACGCACTCTCGAATAGTATAATACAATCATTTTCGTTTTGCACGAAACGTTAATATTTCTAGAAGCGTCTAGAAGAAGAAAAGATAATAATCCTGTTGAGAAGGATATTGTCGGTAAAGTAATATTCTTTCTTATTATAATAATAATAATGTTTCTGGGAGGACCTCTGGATGGTGTATTAGACTTCGTATATTGTAATCCAAATATAAAAACAAAAGAAGGAAAGAATATCAGAAATTAATTTTCCTTATCACTTCGAAGCCAAAAGTTTCACTTTGAACGCACTCTCGAATAGTATAATACAATCATTTTCGTTTTGCACGAAACGTTAATATTTCTAGAAGAAAAGATATATTGAGAAGGATACTGTCGGTAAAGTAATATTCTTTCTTATTATAATAATAATAATAATAATGTTTCTGGGAGGACCTCTGGATGGTGTATTTGGAGAGATTAATCGATAGCCGGAACATCGATATCGTTCAAGTAATCTGTCGATGATCGTATCGAGCATCGCAATTTCGCTAGGTCCGCCATAATCCTCGAGATCCAATCAGAATATATGCCTCGAACCATGGATGGAATGCGACCTATCGCAGCGGAAGCGCCACCACCAATTTCGCCTGGTGGAAACTTGACAATGCTCGGAACTCGCCGGCAGTTTTAACGGTCTGGAACGAGATTTTTCGAACACTTGCGCGAACACGAAACGAATATGTTCCAAGTCAAACAATCGCGGAACGCGCCACGTTTCTCTCTTCTGAATGTACACCCTGTTACCTGGATAAAGCTTCCCGGAAAGAATCCAATATTTGTGCATAGCCGGACGAAACTTGAAAAGCGTTCCGGTTGAAGTCAAATATTTTCTACTTTTGGAAATAATTTCTCATTTTTACATTCCTTTCATCGTTCACTTTCCGTACATATTACGATGGCTGTAATTCTATTTATAACAAGATTCTTCGATATTTCGAAGATCAAGGATTTTGCGTAATTAATTGTCTCAAAGTCTAATTTATTGGTTGAGATTAAATAATAAAATTGTGATAATAATTTAAATATATATATAATTTTATAAAATAATTTAAAAATAATTGTGATAACAATTTCTTAGATAATAGTTTCTTAGATTTATGTTAGTATAATAGAAGATAAAAAAATTAACTAATCTACAGATTAAATAGATTGCACATAATACTTAGATAAATTTGAGAAAACAATGAGAGAGAAGTATATCGTAATATCAGAGTCACATGAAAGTTGTCCGGATAAAAATGTTCGACTGAAGTATCGATACGTAGCTATTGAAAGCTTAACCTCATTGTTTTTGCAATAAACGTTAACTCGTATCAGACTCGAAAATATAATCTAATTTTGGAATAACGTAGAAAAACTTTCTTTTCGAAATACATATATAAAATGATCGAAAAGTTGAGTTTTATAAATAAAAACTTTAAATTTGATACGCAATAATGGATTTAAAATTAAAAAAAAATTGTTAAAATGCACTTTGCACAAAAAATGAAGAAAGTTTTTGTGATTGCTTCGTTAAATGTTTGTTCGAGTTTATTAGTTAATAGTTTACTAATTATTGTTTACTTTGAATTCAGATTTTAGTGACGTGTTAACAACAGTTTATAACAATGGAAAGTTAATTATTTTCTTTTGCGTGACCCACTGAAGTAAATACTTCAATTGAAAAACAATTACTACAGAAATGAGTTTGCTACATGTGATAATTGAAAAAATAAATTAATTAGGAATAAATTATCCTTAAATGAAAAATTATTTGTTTTTGAAAAAGAACATATTTAAATATTTTATCTACAGATATTTTTCGAATGTTATAAACGAATATATCAATTTTAAAAAATATTATTGTTTGAAAAAAAATAAAAAAGTTTATTCTCTGATTAATATTTCTTTCGATTATATAATAGCGATAAATTTAATAGCAAATTGTACAATATCAAAATAAAACAAATAAAATACATGCAAAAAAAGAAAAACTATGCATTATTTCCAACCGAACTAAGACGTAATTATTATTTTCAATTATTAAGCAAATATTTCCTGTTTTTCTCAAAATCCATAGAAACGGAGCATAGACAATAAAAATAGAAAAATTCAACACCCACGCGTGCTATTATTTATCGAATAGTTATCACACCTACACAAAACCGAGAAGGAGAAAATTTCCAATATATTTCCAACATAATTGCGTATTCCGGAATCGAATAATCCAGGAAATAGAGGGATCTCGCTTTCATAACGAAATTGAACATTGAATACTTTCGTTATATTATACGTCGAAATATACTACTATAGTATATACAACTATTGTATCCGTGGAGTAGCTTCGAATGCGTTAAACACGCCTGGGAATCCTCAGAAATGCACTCAAGCGTACCTGTCTACGTTGTTGTTCTTAAAGCTGACCATCCCGTTCTCCAAACTAGCCTCCCTCATAACCACGCACCTTTTCGCGCACTCTTTATGCACTGACACTACACGCGATAACTACCGGACGCGATGTTGAGCATAAGGATTTACGCATACAAAGAAACATCGTCACGTGTAACGAACAAGCAACGAACGACGAGAAACGTCTTCTTCGCACCGCGTTTCCGGACCGACTGAAGAGGAGCCACGCTTCACGGCCGATCTACCCCCACCAATCCTCCCAGTCGACGCTCCCCACCACTGGTGTCTAATTGCAGCGTTCCGGCAACGGAAGGCCAGCTGACGTTCTTTTGTTGTCATTCTCGACTCATCTCCTATGACGGCCGATCACGATCGGATACCACTACAAGATGGGTTGTGGAGGGTCACGTTTACTTGCTTCTCGACCACCCTGTACGTTGGATGCGTGAGATACAAGGCAAGAAAAAGTCACTGGAATGGAAGGATGAGGTTAAGTTTGAGTTATTGGATTTTGGAACATTCGAAAGTAGGAAATGATACAATTTTTCTTCCGTCTTCTGCAATTGCAAGTACATTATATCTAAAAATGTGCGCATGCGCGTGGGCCGTGACGCGACTCGACTTTTTGAAAGTAACGTTAATTTTCGAACTGTTCTCGTAACCGGGGGAAAGCAACAATGCTCAACTTCTGACATTATTCAGTCTGCAAATCTGTGATTTTTACATCTCTAATGTAATATTTTCATTTAATAAATTTTCAACCACGTATTCAATATACGATTATCTAAGTAAAAGCTTTTATAGAATTTTTTTTAGATTCATTATCCGTACAATTCAAAATGAATGTCTTATTTTTTTCATTATTAGATTTGATACAGTTCTCAATTTTTTCTTATTTTTTTCAATTTTCCAAAAAGAAGAAGTTTTCTTATTAAACGGAATTCAATGCTTCTTCTCTTGGAAATTTCATCGAAATTGTCTTTCAAGAGTTATAATAGAATTGGGACTCGATCGGTAACTCAATCGCGTTCTAACTTTCAATCTGATGTTACTTTGTTTTCACGACAAACTATACGAATTTCAACACTTTTCAATATATATTTCATAAATATTTTTTTGATAAATATTACAAATTCAATCCAATTTCAAATTTTATCTAATTTAAAAAAATTTCTCGAGAAATTATTACTGTTCTTAAGACGATTTATTCCTAACATTTGATTTAAAAAATTTAACAATATCAACAGTATTTTACTTTTTCTATCCGATGAATATTCGCGAGCATAATATGTGAAACGGAAATCCATCGTTATGAAATATTTCTTCTAACAATAAGAAACGGATGAGTTTTAATGTATTCAGGCAAAGAGCCATTCATTCATTAATTCACATAGTACATATCGTTCCTTAGCAGTCAATTAAATTCACTTTGTGCATTTAGTTGCTGTAAATGCAACTTTACGTATTATTAACATATATATCTCAGCAGAAATAAATATCATGAATGACTTTTCTTTAAAGATTAGATCCAATTAATTTTTAAATTGCAATTTACATTGCAATCTACATATTATTCTCCTTTATCTAATATTTAATCATATATATATGTACTTCATTAATTTTACTTTGTGCATATTAAACGAGATTGTTTATGTTGTTCATTAAATACTATTAAAAATTTAGAATTGTTATAAATCATAGAATTTTACAGAATTAATTATATTCTATTTATAGAATAGTGATACAATTTATTGATATTTTTTTTCATATTAAAAAGTATCCAAATAATTGCTTAATTTTTATAATTTTATAATTCAGTTATAAACGAAGAGGAAAGAGAATATTCCTTAAACGAGATTGTTCATGTTGTTCATTAAATATTATTAAAAATTTAGAATTATTATAAATCAATTTATGGATATTTTTTTTCAAATTAATCAAAATCTCTTAACTATTAAAATTTGTTAAGATTAAAAAATTCATCCAAATAATTGCTTAATTTTTATAATTTTATAATTCAGTTATAAACGAAGAGGAAAGAGAATATTCCTTAAACGAGATTGTTCATGTTGTTCATTAAATATTATTAAAAATTTAGAATTATTATAAATCAATTTATTTATATTTTTTTTCAAATTAATCAAAATCTCTTAACTATTAAAATTTGTTAAGATTAAAAAATTCATCCAAATAATTGCTTAATTTTTATAATTTTATAATTCAATTATAAACGAAGAGGAAAGAGAATATTCCTTAATCGAGATTGTTCATATTGTTTATTAAATATTATTAAAAATTTAGAATTGTTATAAATCAATTTATTGATATTTTTTTTCAAATTAATCAAAATCTCTTAACTATTAAAATTTGTTAAGATTAAAAATAATTAAATCCTATCCAAATAATTGCTTAATTTTTATAATTTTATAATTCAGTTATAAACGAAGAGGAAAGAGAATATTCCTTAAACGAGACTGTTCATTAAATATTATTAAAAATTTAGAATTGTTATAAATCATAGAATTTTATAGAATTAATTATATTCTATTTATAGAATAGTGATACAATTTATTGATATTTTTTTTCAAATTAATCAAAATCTCTTAACTATTAAAATTTGTTAAAAAGTATCCAAATAATTGCTTAATTTTTATAATTTTATAATTCAGTTATAAACTGAAGAGGAAAGAGAATATTCCTTGGAGGAAAGAATTGAGGATTTTCATAGTTTTTTTCAACAATCGTGATTCATAAATTCTCCAATTGTTTCACTGGAAAAAAATGGAAAGTATGGTGTAACGATGCGAGAGATGAAGTGGTGGTCTTGAAAGATGATTCATAGTTTGAACGACGTCTACCTGCATCTGGAGCACTAATAATAGATTTTCAGTAGCCGGAGGGTAGTACTCCATGAACAGCAATTCTATTTCAAGAAGGAGGAGGTGGCTGCTCGTTTTACAAATAAAAGGCTTCATTGAGATGTCGAGCGCAATCGTTAGAGTGAAACGATCTCAATCCATGGCTCTAGCAAGATCCCAGCCAAAGTTTCCAATATCTCTCTCTCTGCTCTCTCCTCTCTTGAAAATGAAAGATTTTGCCCGATCAAAGGAAAATCATTTGTTCTTCACGCTGCAATCGACGAATGGAAACATCTCGTTTTGCCTACTCTAAATATTTGGCGATTAAACGAGGAGGATCGCTCTTTCAAAATGATTGTTAAAATTTTCAGTTTGACGTAAAATTATTCTTCCAATCTTCTTTTTCCTTCCGTTTGTTAATTATTTTTTTTTAACGTTGCACAATCTGTCATCCATTTAAAATTGAATATGATTCAAATAATTTAAATAAACAAAATAAATCACAAGAATGTCTTGTTATATTATAAAATTTTCGTTTCTTTTATTTTATAGAAATCTGAGAATTCAAAATTAAAAATTTTGTACGTTAAAATATGTTAAAATAAATATTTTTTATAAGATAAAATGTAAATAAAATAAATATCACTATAATTTATAAAGATATCACAAAAAAAGGGAGATGTGTCATTTTTTCATCCACTATATCCATATAATGCATACCTCTCTTCTACAGAATTTAGACGTAAATTTTAAAGCATGGTGCGTTTAGCCTGAATTCATAGCCATAGTATTTTAGCGGAAATTTACATCATAATTCCGAGGCTATCTACTTCAACTTCTGCAGCAAAACATCGTTTCCAAAACTCATTCCCTTAATTCATCTAGACACGCGTAAAATATATATATATATAAGAACCATTTCAAACAGTTTGAAAAGATATCTCCATTTTCTTCATTAATGTCTTGAAAACGAACAAATCTACTTACATTGTTATCAAGTTTGTTACCGACCGAGTTTCGTTCAAATAGATATCAGATTCATATTTCCACAACAGCCAACAATACTCGCGTTTCCCAATAGTTACTATTAATCGTGAGTCACGATCGATTCCATTACAACCTGTTCTTGATCTCATTTGAAAGCAAAACTTGAATCAAGCAAACACGCAATTCCGAACACACATCCCTATATGAAGATCCGTTCGAAAATGTATGGAAACACGCGAAACAGTTGGCTACACTTAATTTGGTCGAAGCGGTTCGTTAAAGAACGCCCCCTAGGCGACGAAACAAAGGTTTCGAAGCGGCAGATCGAAGTTTCGTGTCACGTCGATCCCTTCCAGGAAGAATTTCTTTTCACGAAAAACTTTTCAGACTGAGAAAGAGTTCCGTCCATGTAAAATTTCGTGGAAACGTCGTGGCCGTTTCAAACTCTCCTGAATAGGGTTTAACCTATTTATAGGCAGAACCGAGACGGCGCAGTTTTAACCGTTTACGGTCGTGATGTTTAGTAATGAGAAGTTGGAAGGCGAAAGCGAGATGAAACGTGGTGCGTGTACGGATCAAGGTAAATTACGGGCTCATTGTAAATTAACGGTTGATTGGATGAGAGTTTCGTGAAAGTGAAAGAGAAATCTTAGGAGCTTTCGAGTATAATGAGGAAAAATAACGAAACGTAAATGTTTATTTTCGTTAGATTTAACGAGGATAACGTAAAAAGATTGAATTTGATGAAAATTAACATTGTTAAAAATCGATTATTGGTTACTAAAAATTTAAGTTTGAATATTTTTCCAAGTGCTTGAAAGAAGAACGTGTGTGTAAATTATTCTTACCTTGATATTCACGAAGAGGTTAGAAAAGACGAAGAATGCATCGCACGTTTTAATCGTGAAACAATCTATATAAATGCAACTAGAATACTAGGTAATTAGAAATCTCCCATACTTCTTTTTCCATACACTTTATATATGTCTCGCTATTGTAACTAATTCTCCGTGAAATTTTTTAATATCTCACGATTGGCGATTAAATCGTACGAAAAATACAATATATCTTGTTCATCGATCTATATACGATCAGCCTATTAATTTTATTTTAATAGAAATTACATTAAAAAATTTAATTATTTTCTTAATGAAATAGAAATTCACCTAATAATTTCTCTTATAATTAGATATTGACTCGCTTAATATAATATTCGTGAAAATAATTCTTCTATTATTATTGAGAATAATATCTTTCACTTTCATGCCAATTTCTTTGGATTATTAGAGATTAATTTGAATCATATTAATCTTTTATCTGGTCAAAATGTTATTATTTTACAATATATAAAATATAATTTCATTAAAAATTATTCTTCAAATCCTCTTTTTCGATTACAATTAATCCAGATAAGCTTTTGATGAAATTTGAATTTCTAGTTTCCTCTCTAAATATCTATTATTACAATTTAATAATATTTCATAGGATAAGTTCAAAGTTATTAAATCATAATGATAATATAACTCATAATGATAAAACTTTTGTAATACCATTATATATTCGAATATCATTAAAATGTTTTAGATTTCATTTTTTAATCATTTTAAATGGGATCTACACCTATTATTCAGAAATTAAACTAAAGATTTTAAAAATTTTAATTTCCAATTGAAATCCATTACTATCATTCATTTCTAAATTAAATATTTCATATTCCCTTTTAACTTTTGTAATTTCTTAATAAAAAAAAAAAATCCTAAATTTGGAATGGAAAAATAGTGTATAAATCCAATTCATTGACAATATTAATAAATTTGATATTTCTATATTTTTAAATAAAAAAAAAACTTGAAAACGCTTGAAAATATTGACGCAAAGGTTAATGCCACCAATGTCGAAAATAAAAACGAGAATGTATTTACTCGATAATAAAAAGTCGTAAAATATAAAGAACGTAAGAAACGGGATAGGAATAAAAGTGGGCAACGAACGCGTTTAACACGGACTCTCTTATACTGAATGCACCTGACGATGCTTATTCGGGGATACAGGTGAACACCTCAGGTAAAAGGATCCTTTTCTTTCGATGTTCATTGTTGCGTCGTGACGATAGAATCGAGCGGAATACATATTCAGAGGGATGCAAGTGAATAGGCACAGGTAAACGCGCCATCGTTAATTTATTTGAGAGGAAAGCGACGAGAACAAAGTTCTTTCACGTGCCAAGAAACTAATGGCCGCTTTTGGGGGAGGGAGGAGGGGGGGAGAGGGGAGGGGAAGTAGACCACAACTTTTACAATTAAGATTAAGTTTCTCGCTGTGAAATAATGAACACGTCTACGCGCACTTCTTGTTTCTTCTTAACGAGAAATGCTATAAGGTTATTTCAAATTAAATATGCATTTATGAATAGAAATAAACTCTTCGCGTTCATCGATGTTCAAGATATTATTTAATTTTTGATTTTTAATAAAAAAAAAAAAATTCTAAATTTTGAATCGAAACAAATTCGGAAATTCGATTATACCAAATAACGAATTTGATATCGGAAAAAAAAAAAAAAAAAGGAATATTTAGATATTGACATAAAAAGATCAACACCAATATCGAAGGCTAACTAAAAATTAAAAAACGTGTTACTAAAAAATATAGATAAAGTATTTTACAATATTTTTTACAACTAATTGTAACAGATTCGAATGATATTTCTCAATATTCTTTCATAAATTATAGTTAATTCTTTTTATTATAATTACTTTAATAGTTATCTGAAATATTATATTAACCATTTGCTACTGTGGCAACAGATGGGAAATATTGAAACATTATTGAAACGAAGAAATCGAGGTTGGCAAACTAAAATAATAACTAAATCAAATGTGAAATGGTTTTATGGCGCACTTATTATCCTTTCCATATGTGCCCGACCGAATGCTTGCGCGGAGGTTATATAAACGGCGAATAGAATAAAAAATTTTCCCAAAGGTCATTTTCCAAGCTTTTACAACGTCATTGAAGTATTATTCTATTGAAACGAGAAAGTCATAGATTCCATAGCTTGCAGTAGGTACGTTGATGTAGTTGGAAACACATGGTTTTTAGACCCGGTCGTTTCAGGATAATAAACGATCCATCTTTGTGTTTTTTTTTTTTTTTCTTTTTGAAAAGAGACACGTAATTCTAAAAATCTCTTTTTCGAGAATAAGGATTTCAACGATCTCATTTCAATAACATTTTATTACATGATCTTGTCTCGCCCTTTCTTATAATAATTAACGATCGGTATATTTATATATCATCATACTATTCATTTCTATCAAGTACACATTTCTATGCACTCAGTGCAAACAGAAACCGTGAGAAAGTTTCGCTATAATTAATCACTTCCATTCTCGAATCAAGACTTGAAATCTCAATTTCACAGAGAATCTGTTTATAAATGTGTAATTTCATTTCCATATCCAAATTCATTATTCCGATAATAAATAAACGCTCATTTGTCAAACTTTCTTCGCTATATTTCTCAATTATATAAATTTGAAAACGAAAATTTCCAGAGTTTCTTTCATTATTTTTCAATCATCGAAATTTGGAAACACTTTTATCGAATTTTTGCGAATTTCCAAAATTTCCTCCCTGTTTTTCAAAATTTTTCAAAAAGACAAAATTTCATTATTTGCCAAGTAAAAAATTTGGAAAATTTACACTAAAAATCTCTCTCTCTCTCTCAGTCTCAGTCTCACTATCAGTATTAGTATCAGTCTCAGTCTCAGCCTCAGTATCAGTCTCAATCTCAGTCTCAGTCTCGATCTCAGTCTCAGTCTTAGTATCGGTCTTCGTATCAATATCGGTCTCGGTCTCGGTCTCGGTCTCAGTATCAGTCTCAGCCTCAGTATCAGTCTCAGTCTCAGTCTCAGTCTCTCTCTTTCTCTCCATTCTTTTTTCGACGAACAAAGGGAGACGATCGAAAGGAAGACTCACTCAATACCCAATAGGTCTGGACCATGTTCCATGCAAAGTTGGAAACTTCGAAACTGGTTTCTTTCGAGAAGTTCTCTCATGGCAAAAGACAATGGCTCTCGAAAAGTTGGTTGTACGTATTTACCAAGTGGCCTCCGCTTCCCTCCCCCCTTGGCCATTCTCACGGTTCTCCGGACATCACGTGGCGCGGAAACTTTCCTGCCAATTGCGAACGTTTCTCATGGAAATCCAAACCGCGTTTCACGAACATTTGCGCGCCACGTGGTCGTCTATTGGAATTCGAACTCGCCTCTGGCCGAACTTTTCCGTCACCTCGAGAAGAACTTTCAACTCCGTGTATTCGATGCATGGAGCGTTTAAAAAAAAGAAGTTAATGCGATTCGTAAAAGTATAATATACACGTCTGCATACTTTTTATACAATTTTCAATTTTCACAGTCTAATTTCTCTTCGAATCGTATGCTTGTACGATTGTCCTTTTATTGTTGTTTCCTTTTTCAATTTTTAATTAATGCATTTATTCGTATTGTATCTCACGAAAGACAAAGAGTGTGCGTTGCGACGAGGATATTCGATCTAAATGGAGATAATATTGTCAAATCGTAGAATAGGATAGAAATATTAGGTTTAAAGATGAATTCAATGACAATTGCCGTGACCTTGGAATGATCTTTGAATGGAATGGAATGGAATATTGAATATGAAAAATGAGGACGGAAGAGACGTGTAAATAAAAGAGTTTTTAACAAAAAAGAAAGGTTGGTTGACAGTACATGACCTTGACCTACTGCGACGATTTTACGCGAGGTCAGTGAATTCATCTTTTTTTTTTCTCAGGAAAAGGTCAATATATAGCGACACAGGTTAAAAAAAAACATCAAACACGAATTACCTTTAACATTTTCTTTATGAATCTGATGAATTTTCTGTTCAAAAATATAAATAAAGGTACTAAAAATTGCATAATAAATATACCCTTTATTTATAAATAATTTTATAATTATATTCATATATTCACTATAAACATTTTTATTTTTTCAAATTCTTACAGCGGATTTTCTTTTTTCAAACAAGAGTAGAAAAACTTTTATAACTTTTATGAAGAATTTTTCGCACTAATAATAAAAAAATAAATCGCGTATGTGTCACGGAGAAAAGTTAATTTTCACTTGACAAGGTTACTTAATAACACGTTGTTCTCGATTAATTTTTAAGAATCGTTATCCGTGTAATAAAAATAAGGGGAGAACAGATAAAGGGAAAGAGGGAACTCCAACTAGAAAACCCCATTGGTCCTTCGATTTCAAATTGCCCTCTTTTGATGAGAACATTTGCATAGTTTAGTGCGCTCGTTTCCGACAAACGACGCGATAGAATGGCAGAGCTGAACGTGCTGGCTGGAACGCAGTAGAAAATTTTTGCCTCGCTACGAGGCGATCCACAGGGATAAAAAGCCGGTGGAAATTGCAACTGGAATTTTTCTACCGTGACAAAAAAATTCGATTAACTCCTAAAATTGGCAGTACGATTTTAAATAATAATTTTTAATCAGATCATTAACACTTTTCGAATGTTAGATTAGATTTCAAACGTTGAAATCTTAATTGCTGCCAGATGTTACGAACGATCATTGCCGTAACTTTATTAAGTAATTTGAGTAATTTTTAATTAGGTTAAGATCAAAATATAATTAAGAAGGACAAAATCTTTCAAAAATTAAAAATATTTTTTAAGTTTATTTTTTATTTAAATGAATGGATTAAATAAATGTATTCTTCAATTACAATTCAAAGAAAAAAATGATAAAATTTTTCTTAATCTTTTAAAATTTACGAAATTCTTTTTTCAATGAAAACAACACGACAATATCACAATGCTTATATTTTCTTTTCGAAATCACTGACACTCTTCACAGAACGATTGCTAGTATACATGATTTCAATTAATGAGTCACGCGTACTTCACTATTTCAAACTTCTTCCGTCGATATGCACATATATCGCACATATAAAACAGTGAATTCGTGACTATTTGAGTGACAGAGTTTGACATTTGCCAGTTGAACGATTCATTACGTTGAAAACACGACGATGGTTATTCCTCTTGCGCAAAATGTCACATTGTTCGATGAACACTCGATATATATATATATATATATATATTCCTTTTTCACAAATGTCGATCGAGTGACAGAGTAACCGATTAGAACATAATAGATTGAATGTTAGAATAGCTACGAAATAATTGAGACTTTGATCGAACGATCTTTTATTTTCCTTTTATTTATAAGGATTATCGTTAAAATTTCGACAAAGAATGGAGATGAATCGATAAATGTATAAATTTTTCCGAAGTAACTCTTCCGACAAGATATAAATATATAACTTATATTTTTGTACAATTCTTTTGCTGGAAAGAAGAAGTCTCGCAGAACGACACAGAGGCAAAAAGTGTCCTTCGTTAGGACCGCCCACTATCCCCACTTTAGACGCTTTGTTGACAATCCTGACACCACACGCTACATCGTAGTAGAAAAGATGTAATATTCAATCGTAAAAATTATTTTAAGAAAATACGTTAGGATAATCATCTAAGATTGAAATATTTTCAAAACTATTAATTATTTTGTTATAATATTAACGTATCTATAGTCTAGCTTATTAATATATATATAATTATTATTTTTACTACTTGAATACATTTATAAATTAAACTATTGTCAATTCATAATTAGATTACATATTATAAGAAAATAAAAAACTTTTTATATTACATCGATACGTTTTCTGAATTCTATTAGCCTAATACATCGAGGTTTAGATCGTCGTTTGGATGTGTGTGACAAATACCATGGTAGAGATAAAAATGTGTGTGAAAATAGGCGTTTCCTTCCACATTACCAATCAGACTAGCATTTCTTCCACGAGACTTCTTTCCTGCAGTGAACAGTACATCACATCTTTTTATTCTTTAAAAAAATATTAAGATATTTATTTTGAAAATTGATTAGTTATTTATAAAATATTTTAATTTAATATTAATAATTAATATCGTAAAATTCCTTATCTTTCATATATTAAAAGTTTGCAATTTTCGAAACACCTTCGTTCAAGCACCTAATTTTACGAAATTATAAACAATCTGACATTTTCGAAATATTTAATTTAGTTAATCAAATACGTTTAATTTTAGCTCACAAAAATTTTCTTCTACTACTTAACTGCTTAAAAAAGTATTAAGATATTTATGTTGAAAATTGATTAATTATTTACAAAATATTTTAATTTTAATTGTATGAATATCATATTCCTTATTTTTCATATATTAAAAATTTGCAATCTTCGAAAATCTCCATTAATAAACTATTTTATTTTATTTTGCGACGTAGCAATCTTCGAAACATCTTCGTTCAAAACACCTAATTTTACAAAATTACAAAAACAATCTGACATTTTACCATTTTCGAAACATTTAATTTAGTTAATCAAATACGTTTAATTTTAGCCCACAAAAATTTTCTTCTATTACTTAACTGCTTAAAAAAGTATTAAGATATTTATGTTGAAAATTGATTAATTATTTACAAAATATTTTAATTTTAATTATATGAATATCATATTCCTTATCTTTCATATATTAAAAATTTACAATCTTCGAAAATCTCCATTAATAAACTATTTTATTTTATTTTGCGACGTAGCAATCTTCGAAACACCTTCGTTCAAAACACCTAATTTTACAAAATTACAAAAACAATCTGACATTTTACCATTTTCGAAACATTTAATTTAGTTAATCAAATACGTTTAATTTTAGCCCACAAAAATTTTCTTCTATTACTTAACTGCTTAAAAAAGTATTAAGATATTTATGTTGAAAATTGATTAATTATTTACAAAATATTTTAATTTTAATTATATGAATATCATATTCCTTATCTTTCATATATTAAAAATTTACAATCTTCGAAAATTTCCATTAGTAAACTATTTTATTTTATTTCACGAAATTTTGCAACGTAGCAATCTTCGTTCAAGTACCTAATTTTACGAAATTACAAACAATCTGACATTTTCGAAACATTAATTATTTAATTTATTTAATCAAATACGTTTAATTTTAGCCCACAAAAAAATTTTCTTCTACTACTTAACTGCTACGACCAGACTCGGTTGCAACGGAACACTGTACACAAAAAAATCAGAATCTTTGGTAAAAAGCATGGAACAAAAAAAAAAGAAAAAAAAAAAAACGAAGAAACGTAAAGCGCGGAAATTTTACAGCGCGAGGAATTTACCTATTACCTACCATTGGCCGTGCGCACCTGTTTTCATCCGACTCTCGTTAATAAGGCCGTGTCAGTCCACCCCCGCTTCGCACTAAGCCTCTTACCTCTACCTGTGGGATTGGAGGCTTAACGATCCCATCGAGTCGAACTTCCTCCGTAGTATACCTTCACCCCTCGTTGCGTCGCAGAGAAAGCAAATACACCTCTGAAATCCTTCAAGCTGAGGTTACCCAACTTTTTTCAACCCCTTTTCAACCTCGAACGATAATGCAGGGGGTCACTGTTCGATGTTTCCTCCGTTGGTTCACCGTACACGTGTCGTGTCACACTGTGATAAACTTTGCAGCCAGGATACATATTTATGATACGTATTTTATACGTGTTGTGATTTTGTTTTGAACGAACGATGCGACTTGGAAACTTAGTGTTTGCACCAATTTGGAATTTTGATATTGTTGTTTGTTACCGATTGTTTTATTACCATGACTACGATGGTTGCAATAACGAAAGGATATAAGATAAGATAAATTCAAAGAAGAATAATCGTAGATGTATAGTTGTAAAAAAATTGTCACATTTCCAAGTATTCCTCCCAATTATTTTCTCGTAAAAAAGGAATTATAATAAGGGATTAAAATGCTCCGTTATTATTCAAACACGATCACTAAAATCGTCCCGAGCATCTTTCACCTCTCTCTCTCTCTCCTCTCCCCCGAATTTTCAAACTCTTGATTAACGACAGCGAAACGATCTCGTTACGCGAGGAATAAAGCAAAAATTCGGGTGGAGTTATAAAGATGCATTGAACTTAATTCCAGGGTAAAGTTACCACCACCAAGAGTTCGCTCGTGAAATCTCATTTTTCACTCGGAAGGGGAAACAAATTGCGGTAAGAAAAATTTCGCGACGAAACTTTTTCATCCGGTAACCTGCGGATTCCTGAATTAGCCTTGGAAATCTTCTTTCTCTGTCGTATGTATGCGCGCATCTATTTCTCTCTCTCTCTACGTGCGCGCGCACGTGTACGTTAATTTTGGCAAAGCGTGTTTCTAGGCGTGTATACGCGTCTACTTTGGCAGAGTCTCTACGAGCATCGACAAAGACGTCCGCGTCTCAAGTTTAACTATTAATCTTTTATTTACCATTTATTTTACCGGCAAGTTTTAATGTGTTAAAGCGCTTGGTGCACGAATAACGCGAGGTTGGGAAAGTTTTTTCAATCGAGTGGAAAAAAAATATATTTCTTCGAAGGAAAAGTTGAGTATTTGAAATTGAGAATTATATTTCAGAAATATCCAATTATGGAGAGATATTTGAATAGTTTTTCTTCTTTTCTTTTCTCGACGAGATAAGTTTTTAATGAGTAATAGGAAACGAAAAAAATCGGAGAAAAGGGATTGGAATTTATAAGATCTTTTTTGTTCGTTCCTCTCGTAGTTTGAAAATGAAAATTTTCTAATACTTCAAAATTGTTTATTACTTTTATTCTAATGAACTTCTGGTTTCCTTTATTCGAAAAATTCCCCGAATTTTTTTGCACGAAGCAATCTTTTACATCGCGAGAGGAAAATCCATTCGAGGAATTTTCGTGAGAGATAAAGGGTAGCAGTTCGATGAAGCGAAATCCGTGAAGCGGGGAAAACGCTAGAGAGCTTTCTATGTTCAAAGTTCAATAAACCATTTTTCCGAATTTTGCATGAATTCCGGGAATTATCGCGATGAGATAATACGTTATTATTCGTTTTTCTTTTTTCATTTTATTCAAAAATTAAATAATAATTTCAATGACAATAAAAATAAAAGAAAATGAATAAAGTTTACGAATTTATATTTTTTTTTCCTTTCCATCGTATTTTGAAATTGACTACGAAATATTCTCAAAGTATCATCGCGGAATAATATATTCTGTTTGGAAACTTTCTCAAGACACTTTGTTGGCGAACTTGAAAAGTTTAATAATTTCCTTTGATAACTGCCAAACTATTATATAAGTCTTCTTGACAATTTTCAAACTATATCCTTCAGCTATATTGTGCTTATATATTTAAATTAAGTCCCTTTTTTAACATCAATTTTCTCTTCAATTTTTCCCTCCCCTAATTCATATTTATTTTTCCTACAAAGCAAAGAACGTTATTAGAAATTATGAATCAATTTCGAGTCTAAGAGTAGAAACAAGTCTCTCAAAAATTCTTTTTCCATTTTTAACCACAAAAGAGAGATTCGGATTATTTTTTAAAAAATCATTCCAATCTTCTAAATTCTTTTCTTTCCCTAATTTATTATAAAAAAGGATTATCATATATAGTTTTCATTATTAATCACCTATCTCTTCATTATTTTCATCCAAACGATATTATCCTAGCAACAAAAGATTAATTCGCATATTTTTTACAGAACATAGAGGGGAAAAAGCAGCAACCACCAATTCTAATCCTGAAAAATTCCAATTTATATTCCCAACGACAAAGGATTATCATACTCGCGTATTTATTTCTTTTTTTTTTTCTCTTACCACGCGGGGAACAGAGGTTATTCGAAGTAATAACCGATATTTGGCATCGGTTTCCCGGCGCAGTTTCCTTATCTGCCGCAATTTTTCACCCGGCATTCCGGTCACGGATCCGGCAAATAAATCTTCCTTTTTTCATCGGCGTCCCGCGCCCACGAGGGAAAAGTTGCCCGCGTGTGCGCGGATCTCCTCGGTGAAATTTCGAATGGGCCGGCCCTGCTCTCCCTCCCCCTCCCCCTTCCCCGCGCTTCCAAACTTTTCGACGATCCTCGCGAGAAATGGACGGCCCGCGTTAAGGCGCGTCCTCTCTCTCTCGCTCTTTAGCTTCTATCCTTCTCGAGGAAATATCGCTACTTTCGCTAGGTTTTTTATAGTTCAACGGATACGTTCCGCTGCCCAAGTTTTCTTGTTGCTTTCGATCGAGGGGAATAATATAACCTCTCGATTAATTTTGACGGTTGATAGTAATAAAATATGGAATGTGCAAATAAGGTTTGTATATCTCAATGATTTATTTAAATTTAATTTAATAAAGTTATTTCAATGATTTATTATTCAAAACATAATAATAATAATAATAATAATTGAGATTATATGAAAAGCGGATCGATTATAATAGATAAGAAATATTGTAAATATTGTTCGAGAGAATTTTAATAAAAGTATATAAAAATAAATTAATTATTCGAAATTTTTGACTAGTTTGATTTTTTCAACGAGTTAATGGGGGTCTAAATGATTCGCATAAAAGTAATTATGGAATATTAATTTTATATAAATTATACGATGATAATAATAATTGAGTTATATATCGCGTTTGTTTATCTTAAATCGACTTTTTCTTTTCAATCAACGTTGATGAGAATCTTTTTTCACAGACTCGATGTTCAAGTAGGAAATTTTATGTAAATGTAATCGAGTTATACTGCTAGATATTTATCTTAATTTCGATTTAAAAAGATTAGCCGATATAACGAGAAAAAAATTCTTTTAGTACTCCATAAATCTGCGACTAAACTACTCTATGATTGTTTTCATGATACCAACTATTAATTAGCCTCCTGCGTTTATTGCTATGCATTCTTTTCCACGGCCGTCCCCATAGATCTGTATTAACAGTGCGAACCATAAAAGTTTTTGTAACGATGAAATACGATTTCATTGAACGTACGTTTTACAAGCTTTTTCTCGTTGCATGCGTTTCTGAAAATCTGAAGTTTTGGGAAGAAAATTATTTTCGATCGTAATTCGTCAGATTTTTATAAAAAAAAAAATAAATTCTATTTCGAAATATTATTATACAATTTTATTGTAAAATTTTCGAAGCTTCGAAAAAATTATTAATCCATTTATAAACACCCTTTTCTTTTTCTTAATTTATTACAATTTCATTACAAGAATAAATATATATTATTACGTCAAAAATATTTTCAAAATTCACTATTCAACAATCCATGAAAATAATCGACAAGTCGTTTCCTCACCGAATTAAAAAAGATTATTAATCACTTATATTTATTCAATCATGTTGCAATCACAAAAACAAAGATCAAAAATATTCTCAAAGTCTAGAAAATCCAGCATTCAATAATCCAATTTGCCATGAAAATAATTGACAAGTCGTTTCCTCACCGAATTAAAAAAGATTATTAATCACTTAAACTATTCAATCATGTTGCAATCACGAAAACGAAGATCAAAAATATTCTCAAAGTCTACAATTCACTATTCTACAAATATTCCATGAAAACAGTCATAAATCTCAAAGACCGATTGGAAACGGTTGTTAATGAACTGTTATTCCATTACGTTACGATAAATTTCCTCGTTGACAACAATCGAAAAAGGTTATCGATCAATAATATTATTCCACTGGACGCAAAGATTTCTTATTTCAGACCACAATCGCACACTTTCCCCGTGGATCGATCGGAAAATGTTTTCGAAAAGCGACAAAAGCGTTTCGTCGATTCTCACGGAGACAACGATCTCGCAACAATGAGACACGAATTGGAAGTTGGCCGAAAAGCGGCAACAAAGCTTCTCCGCATTGGAGAAACTTTGACCGACAGAGAGCGCCACCATTGCGGCGTAAACTTCTCGGAGATATTGGATCCCCGAGACGATTTATTTGGCTGGAAGTGGAAAAAAAGAAAAAATTTCCACGCCAGGATTTCGATACCTCTTCCCTCGATTCCGCGATTTTTTTCTCTCTCGATGAAGAATCGGCAACCTTCCAGCGAAAGCTAGTAAACCGGCTGCCCTTGACGTTTCATTAATTGAATCGTGAAATAACGTGAAATTACAAATCGCGCCGCGTCTGGAAAAACAATCGAGCCGGGTTGGAAGCCTGCTTCTTACGTGATCTCGGACGTTTCTGGAACTAAATCTTGTAATTGTCTCTGCGCCGAACGTGAAAGTCTTTTGAAGAGAGAACGGATGTTTCTTCGAATTTTAATTCTTCGACGAATGTACGTTTAATTTTACGAAATTTTGGATTACATTTATTTTCTTGTGATTATTTATTTATAATTATCTCGTAACAATTTTTTTTTTCGAAGCATTTTTCGAGCACGAAAGTTTAAAATCGAAGAAAAATGAAAGATTTCGATCTTTGAATTTTAATTATAAATGTGAAATTTAAAGAAATATCTCAATTTGCATTCTAAAGATAAGATTTGTTAAAAATGAAGATTGTTATTCGAAGTCATTCATCATTTATTAGAATAAAATCTCAGTGAAGATTTATCATTATTTATATTATCTATAATTAATTTATAATGATGAAATTATTCTGCACGAAGGGGTTTTTCAAATTTTAATTTTAAATTTTTGAAATAATGCAATTTTTATTTTTATAAAAGAAAAGAAAGAAATTCGTATGTTATGATCCTCATTTATCCAAAAAAAAAAAAAAAAAAAATTCTTCAAGATCCATCCCGCTTCGTGAAGATTCGTAATAAAGTCGCATGATTCTTAGGGGAGTCGTTTACTCGAATTTCACGGGCATAAATCAGAGTCAAGAACGATTTTCTCTCATTGACGGCTAACAAGCGCCCGTTGTCGAAGGATAGCAAGAGTACAAACGTTCGTGGTCTCTTTGTAACGCGAGTTCAACAGAATCCTAAGTTAATTTCTGGAGAGGGGAAGGCTCGAAAACGTGATCCGTGGCGGGTAGAGCTATGATTCGTTTGGAAGTGTGCCAAAGGAAACAGCATTGGAAAGAGGGAAGAGAGTGGAACGTTCGAGAATAAAGGAGAGAGAGAAAAAAAAAAAAAGAGGAAAAGCAAAGCGTCTTTGCTTGCGATTAATGCGACATTAATGGTCTTTGAACCGACTGTTCCACACTTTCTTTGTTCTTTTTTTTGGAAAAAAAAGCATTGAGCAATGTTTGAGAAAAATCCAAATCTTCTTAAAATTCATGGTATTCAAAATTTAGAGATAAGAAGTTCCTTTCTTCAAAGTTACTTCAAAGTTATTTGATAAAATAATTTTATTCTACATTTTTTACTTATATAATCATGCAATAATTTTCTAATAATCCACTCTTGATAATTCGCACGAATCCAGTCTAGAATTAATTTCCTCGATTTTGATTAGTATTTTTTAAAAAACCACTCACACAATATAAAAAAATCACTTACAATTAATTAAATATTTAGACAAATAAAATATTTAACTTTTATAACTTTTATAATTAATTAAATATTTAACAGAAAGTTAATTTCCAAATTTGAAATTAATATCAAAATTTTTTCTAGCTATAATCAAGCTTTATTTATACAAAAAGATAAATTTTCGCTTCCTTGTGAATTATGTTACATATAAAAAAAAGAACGACATTCTTACGATAATTCATAAAAAAAACTATTCCTTGAAAAATTGAAACCGCGACAAATATGGAAATTTGCAAGAATTTCGTTTATTTGTAAATTTACATTATCACGGAGCGAAGACGTTCGATCTCGTTGCAATGGAGATGGTCGCAAGAAGAAAGGCGGCTTTCCATGAAATATGTCGCGCGATGTAAGGACGACGAAATTCCTGGAGCACCCGCGATGCAATATCTCGCGTGCTCTGTCTTCCTCTCCCCTATGAAGGCTGTATTTCGAGGGACGAAGAAGCAAGCTTGAACGAACGGGGAACTGGAAAGGACGCGTTGCTCGCGAAATGAAATTTTAACGAGATTCTTAGCTGAGAAGTGAGAATATTTTTGAAAATACTCAAGTTTGAATGATTTCGCGTTTTTTGTTTTTGATCTTATTAGATCGATCGACGTGATATTTGTCGCCTATAGTAATCTATATCGCACTAACATAGATATAAAAATCTAAAGAAATCTAAAGAAAACATATCGATTATATCAATTTTATAATATAAAAATAAAATTTTTTTTATTTTTCATAATATACGTAGACTAATTTTGAATTGAGAATAATTTAATTTATAAATATAATTTTATTTTTAAATAATATATATTAATATAATATTTTATATAATATAATTCAGATAATAATTATATAAAATAATTTCGAAAATATTTCAATGAAAATAATTTCTGCGATTTTGAATAATTCTAAATTATAACTTTTCTACTACTGTGGTGTATTGTACTGTGGCGTACTGTGCTGTACTGTGGTGGGATTGTCAACAAAGCGTCTGAAGTGGGGATAGCAAAGGACTCTCTTGCCCTTGTGCCGTTCCACGATACTTTTTTCTAGCAGTAAACAGTACACTTATCTTCGGCTTCGCGTAGAATTATTGTAAAAAGGACTTTGGATGTTTACACATTTGTGCAAGGTTGAAAATTTCTATAGAATGCACGTACAAAAAGAATAGAATAAATTCTCATTTAGATTCTATGAATTTTCTACGAATAATTTATTTATTACGAATAGATTCGTAATAAAATTTCTCAGATAACACAAATTTGTATAGAATCCTTAATTTTCCACGTATTGATTCACTTGTGAGTTCGATCGTGATATCCTCGAAGATAAGAAGAGAAATTTGTTTTCGAAAAAATTAAATGAAACGACAATTGAGTTTACATCGGTGGAGGTCTCGAAAGAGCATCAGTTTCCCAAATTTTCGACGACAATCGCGCATTGTGAGAAAATCGAGAATCGAGAGGCTCGGTGAAATCTGGAACGTCGATTAAAGCTTCCGATATCGGCTGTAAAAGACGTTCCGAAACTGGAAACTTTCGTGAAATCCCCAATGGACGGTTCGGTTACCAACTTTTCGCGCGAAACGCCCCACTAATTGGTAAACTTTGGCCATAATTTTTAAATTTTTACAAATACCGATGTCCAAAATTTATCGAACTAGAATGTAGAAATTCGCATTCAGTCTGGTTGACGCGAACGTATACGTCATGGACATGTTCTATTCTATGGCGCATGCTCGAATTTTTTTTAAGAAACACGGAGAAAAAATGGAGAAAAATTTTCTACATATTCAGCTTTCCTTTTGCACACGCGTTTAATAGAAGCATTGTCAGCGACTGTTTTGAATCAATCGTTACATTTCTCATTCGTTTGTATTTTTTATTTATCAAAAATCTATATCCTCTATCTATATTGGAAAAAATATACGCTTTAATTTTTGATAATAAAAAAAAAAATCTTATCGTCTTACTTTTAAACAAAATGTCCTTCCTTATCCAGAATGGAAATCTAAAATCGTCACGCGCGTTTCAATCCACATTGTTTCAAAAATTCCTTTCTTAATTCAACGCATTCTTCGCCCATCACAGCGTAACGACAACACGTGGGTTTAATTGGCGCGGCGAACGTATGAAAAGCTCAGCCACCGACAACAATGAGGCGCAGGTTCTACGCGTTTCACCGACAAAGACGAGGTCTCACGTGGGTAATCCACGACAAAAGCGATGAAACCGTATTTCCTTCAACGTATAAATCTGAATGGATGCTTGAATTTTTGGCGATAAATCTAACCGATATCGACAAAATTTATATCAAGGATTATCCTTGATATAAATTTCCAGCGTTCTATTGATTCGACTTAATTTCATTAATTAATAGATATTGAACGAACGATTGACTAGATCAGGAATAATCAATTTATAACGAAGGAATAGAAACGAGTGAAATTACCACGTCCATTAAACATTTACTTCTATAAAATATTATATACTTTCATATTTCATACGTTTTTATATTCACTATAACCAATAATTAAAACTAAGAAAATACACATTACAGTAGTATTGTGAATTTCTAAAACAAAACTACTGCCATCTGGACGTTCTTGCACGAACTAAAAAAAATACCTCGAAAATAATGATTGGAAAAAATATGTACACGCGCGTTTTATAAATAAAAACCAGAGAAATTATTAAAAGAAATGATAGTTGATGTTATTCGTTGAAAAATTTGTCCAATTTGTCCATAGATTCGCCCGAAAGATTTATAGATTCATCGCTCTTCGCCCCTCCCCCCACCCTTCCTTCGAGTCTCTAGGTGAACTTAATTACAAAGCAACGCGAAGCTACGACACTGCCGGAAATTAATAAATATCCGGCCGGAAATTTGCCGTGGAACATCTGTTCCGTGAATCTCGGTTACAGCCGCGTGGCTCTGCCTATCAGAAATTCGCTGCTATAGCGAATACGTGTATACGTACATGTACATACATGTGCACATGGATACATACACGTATGTTTTATCGACTCGAACGTTATTGACTAGAACGATGCGATGCAATTTTATGGTTTTAGGTCAGACCTGCCGTTGTGTTTACGTGGATTATATTGATAAATAATATCGTTTCAACAAATAGTGCGCGTTACAAATTGTTATAAACAATTGGACAAGAAAAATAAAAATTGAATCGATAAATTTTTATCTCGATTTAATTTCTACAATTTTTCAAGATATTATATATGTTTTTAAAAACGTTTGTAATTTAAAATTATTTTATTTCGAATTGAAAAATTATATTTTCTATATTAATTAATTTAATACAGATAAAATGCAAGAAAATTCAAATTAAGATGTACATCTAATTAATATGGTTATCCATCATGTAATGGATATAATCTGATTATTATAAATTGTCTAATTTCCAAACTATGATAATAGCTATCAATTTATGATTAATCGTTATAGTTTCCTCCAATAGTTTCTCTCTGATGATACTGGAAATTTGAAAACTTGATTTAGCGATATTTAAATTAACAAAATTATATTCAATATGTCTTTTTTTGATACTCTACATCTCTTCAAAATTGAAAACTTTCAAACGTTTATCCTTTTATGACAATTGACATTATTGTTAGCAAATAATAAGATCCATTACGTTTGTACAATGATCATAAGGCAATATAAAGGTCAAAACATTTGATCTCGATTGAAGTTCAGTGACAATCTAGTTTAACACCAGTGATTATCCTCACCAAGGGGTATATCAATCTTAATAACAAGTTTAAATCAAGTTCCTTTCCTCACCCTCTTATTTTCACTCTTACACTGTACTTCGCTTAAATAATTCGTGCGAATGAAACATTTCTCACGAAATTCGCTCTCTAAATATCAACATTGTTCTTGCTAAAGTCACACATAAATTAGTCACCTTTGTGCAATCAATTTATTAGCCAGATTCGAAGCCGAGTTTCGAGTAAAAAAATTTTTGGTGAATCTTATTCTAAAGTCATTTCTCGACATGGTGTTCAATGCTATCAAACTAACTCGAGAAGGGAAACGAAAGCGAGGAAACGTGGAACGAGGAGCAGAATGCAATTAATGGGAGAACCGATGCCTTTGCCAGGCAGGGAAAACGTTTCATCGAGAGGAAAGCGCGGTTGAGAACGAATGTGCATATACGCCGCGAGCAGAGGCAACGTCTTACCTTGACCGAACGCTTCCGGTGTTCCTTTGCTCTCTGTTGCTTCTACCATTTTGCGAGTATAACTTCAAGCGGTTAGATAATATTATAGGATAAGTGATTCGAAGCTAGCGGTAAGATTGAAAATTTCAGAGTTTGAGATTCTATTGGGTTATCCGCTATACATTTTCTGGACGAGATGAGAATAATGGAAAATTAGCACAGACTTTAGATCTATCTAGGGGAAAGTTAGGAATTGCAAAATTAGCTGAGTGGAGGCTTCAAACTTTAATCCAATGTTCAGCACTTCTTCAAGGGTAAAGTTAGGGAAATTAGCGAAATGGAATCTTCAGATTTTAGGCCCTAACATTTTCTATTTGCTCATGGTTATGCTGTGAACACAAGAGTTGCAACAAATTAATTGAGATTGGAAACTGAAGGTTTTAGAATATCAAAGATAGGACTTGTAATAAGACTTGTAATTTTTACCTCTTCTGTCTCACTATATGTTCCATTATATTGCATATTGTATATTGATCATGGACAATGTCGTTGAAGCTATGGATAAATATAAAAATAGAAATATAGAGCTTGTGGGTACTACTAGTCTTCTACATTCTACATATTCTACGACTACGTTCTGTCCGTGCAATTAATTATTAAACAGCTTGGCTACATATACCTCTTTGGGATCTCTTAGATATTCAGTTCAAAACGAAACTTTCTATCTCTTTCTATCTTTCCCTCGTGACTAGCTCTTCAAGCAGAAACCATATCCCTCGTGAACGAAAGTGAAATCGTGAAAAAGTGTAGAATGGCGGATACAGGATCAAAGATTGGAAATTTGCCAAGAGGAATTGATGATCAATTGATTAACCTCGGGTCGATTGCGATTTAAGTATCTTATCGTTTGAAAAATATTAAGATTTCGAGAATATTCCTGTAAAAAAAAGAGATTTAGAATTTTGTATAATAAATATTTCATAATTTACTTTGAATATTTTAAATCCAAGTAAGAAACGTTCGAGTCGATTCACTCTTACAATATCCTCCTCTTCTAGTTCTCGTTCCCTTGTTTAACAACTGTTGCATATACATACGCGTAATAACTGTAATATTTATCACTCTGCACGATAGTTAAGTTCCTGCCATGGTGGGACGATCGCCTACATACCGTTAGAATTGCATATAATTCCATAATAAACGACTAACTTACGAGTGTCGTTGAGCATGATGTCGCTCGACAAAGAGACTGACCCGTAAGTTATACGAAACGTGCAAACTTGCGCGTTTAAACGCGCGAATATCGCGTGAAACAAAACATATTCATTAATCTTCATAATGAAATAAGGATTACATGTAAACGTATACGAATATTCATTTTTAACATTAAACATTTGCATGCATACATTTTAACGACGAAGCATCAAATTTTTACATATCATATAGTCTCAATACACATTTTACAATTGCCCATTGTTATTTCCTCTGATCTTTTTCTCGAGAAAGAAACGTTTCCTGGTTCTCCGTCACTTTAAACAAATTTCTGAAACCACAAAGTATCCAATATAGAGTGTTGTTATATTCGTAGGATACTTTTATAATATCAATTCTTTTATAATGTCGAAACAAATGTAAAATTTGGTATGCAAAAATTAACGCAAATAGAATGAAAGAATAGTACTCTCATTTCGTGACTAATTTAAACTTTAATTTCAATTTCAATCTTTACGAACGAAAAGAAAGCATGGAACTATACCTAATTGTTAGTAATCTAATAGAAATGCAGATGTCGCGATTAGTACAATTTTTCATATATCAACGTTTATGCACACCAATCTCTGTATTTGTCTCGATCGTTAGAATCAATATTTCAAATCAATATTAAACGAACATATCAACACTTCACCGTAACATAAATCTTCTCCAAAATTCCATACATAACCTCTACTCACATACACGCGAACATCTGCCGATCGATTATATCCACTTTAACCTCACCGTTCGAGATCTATTCACGAATTGACGAGTATGATGTTCAGCTTGTGCTTTGGACGATGCCTGTGTATCTCAATGATCTTCCCTTTGTGTTTCCTTTTCCCGTGGGTGATGATGTAAATTATATTCCGGGGATCCGGGTCCGAAGTGGTGTTTCCACGCTCCACAGCCCAAAACAAGAGGATCGCGAGCGTGATCACGCTTAACCAAAATGCGGTACAGTGCATGGCTGACGCTACATTATCGGCCGCGCATCGTTTCAGTCGGCTTTTATAAGCTGACCGGTTTATCGAAATTCGCACGCGGACGTGACGAATCGCGGTGTAAATTTGCCGGATCGTAAATCGGTTAAGTATCCATCCAATGATAAATTTCATGCGGAACGGCAAGCGGAAAGGAAAATTCCGTTTTCCAGCCGGTGATTTTCGACGGAAACTCGGGTTTCATAGATTTTAACGCTTCGCTATGGCGTGGATGGGATGAATTTTAAATTGAATTAATATCGAGATGAATGGGGAAGTGGTTTAATCTAATGGGATTATTGAGTTTCGGTTAAATGGAATTGATCGGCGAAGAGTGGCCATTTAAATGTTTCATCGAAACGGTTGAAGATATTTCTTTGAAAATTGTTTGTACGAATGAATTTCTTCGAGAGCTTATTATTAAAGAATTATCAAAATTAATATTGAAGAAAAATTTTTTTATTATTAAAAAAATAAATATATTAAAATATTTTCTTCAATATCCAGTTTATCTTTTTTTTTTGTTCCCAAAGATGGATTTTTAAAATTTTATCGTCAAATTATATTTTTCACGAAAAAATATAAGATTCGCTAACAAATTATTCCTTCTCCTTCATATTATGAAATCCAATGATCCAATATTTGCGAAAGGATGATAGGAAAAATTCATAAATCGAAATCGAACATAAATATAATGATCACCGGATACTTTGATTGGTAAACAAATTTCAGCGAGATTCACGAGAGAAATTGGCTTCGAGTACACGGATGCGTTCAATTATCATTATCGGCCGAATTCCGGAAGCGTGAGGTTCGTTTGTATCCGATGCATTGACCGATCGATAACAAGCCAGAAATTGCATTCCCTTTCAACATGCTACGTTTATCGATGCTGCTTCAATCGCGTCTCCGTTTCCGCAGTTGCGTTTATTGGCCGATTCTCTTCTCAGCGATTAGATTAAGCGGAAATTAATTTTGTTTATTTATTTCTATTTTGAACAAATTTTGTGATATAAATATAATTATTTAATAGCACTTTCTAGAAATATCGAAAATATTTTTATTAGAAAATAAATATATATAGATATTTTTTTTTCTACTCGCTTTAGCTTGTGATACAAAATGTATTATTACTTTTAATATATTTAAAAAAGAAATATCGAATCGAGAAGGGAAATTGCTAAAAATTAAATAACGGAGAGGAAAAAAGCGAACTTTTTTCTCATTTTTGTCCCCTTTTTTTTATGAAAAACTTTATAAATGATTACAGGTTGTATGCAAAAACGAGTAAGTGAGATATTAATACGTGACATTGAATAACCATGAGTGATCATGATGCCCGAATTCAGGTCAATGGGAACGAGATTTATAAATATTGAAATTATATCTCTGAAAGTTTCGCGTACAAAAAGCGGGCATCGCTATTCGCTTTCCCGACGAAATATTTTTCATTTTTCCGATATTTTCCAAATTACTCTCAATTTTTCCATTTTTTTTTCAAATTCATCGAATAAATAATCGCGATCGAAAATACGCAAAATTTCAAGCTGGTTACGAATACGAATATTTTATTATATATATTTTTTAAAAAAATTTTTATTTTTTATTTTATACATTTATATATTTATTAATAAATATAATTAACATAATATATTAATATATTAAATATTTATTAAAAAAAAATCGAATAAAAAAGCGAGAATATTAGAAGAATTTACATATTTTCTTTTCTTAATTTTCTCAAACGACAAATTGTCTATGCGAGACAAAGGGAGAAGGGGATGGTTTGTTGCGTCTCTAAGAAGATTTGCGAGTTTCATATGGACAAGGAATACAAAGAGTCTAACGAAATTACGTTTAACGTTGAAAAAGGAAGAAAATGGAGGAATCGTTGGAAAAGAAATTTCAAAAAAACAATATTATTTTTTTTTCAAGAAATCGTATTTATGAGTTTCATTCAATTCTAAGGAT
Organism: Apis mellifera; assembly: GCF_003254395.2. NCBI lineage: Eukaryota > Metazoa > Arthropoda > Insecta > Hymenoptera > Apidae > Apis > Apis mellifera. Next base: position 14,311,084 of record NC_037643.1, on the reverse strand, counting down.
AAAATAATTTTTATTAATCGTATTTAAATTGTTAATATTTTATAATTAATAAATATATTTATTTTATATATTAAATCTATAATAAATTTAATAATATATAAAAAGTAATTATTTACATTTAATTTCGACTTAAATATTGATTTTATTAATCCTTATATTATTTTAGTGATTATTATTATTTAATTAAAATATTCAGTTTAAGTAATTATTTATTCATTCTAAAATTAAAGTAACAATTAATAAAATAAGGAATTATTGAAATTATTCTGTACGATGTTATAGTTCTTGATTTTAGATAAAAAATATTATTTTATCGATCATAAAATTACATTTGTAATTTGTTTATTTGTAAGATAATTGCAGTCGAATAATTAAGAATAAAATGCCATATATATGTATTTATATGCGAAATAGAAAATAGAATACATCTTGAATCAATAATAGATCTCTATCCGCTTTGTCACGGTAACAAGACGCTTCAAGTAGTGATGGAACGTAACTTCCGTTCCAGTCAACGTTGAACAAAAGTTGAATGGGATGGTCGGCGTGTTTCAGTTTGATTAAATTCCACTTCGTACTTGGACATTTGATTACGAGATTACCCATAGGCTTGGCTAAAGTTCAGCCAACGTCGCCACGTTTATATCAAAGCTCGTTGAACCGTTCTCCAATTTCCTGTATTTAAGCCGTTTACATTTAAAAAAAGCACTGTTTGTTTTGAAACCGAATTTAACAAGTATTCAAAATTAAAACAAAAAAAAAAAAGGAAGGAATAAGAAATTGTCTTCTCAATTACATTTTTATTATACAGTTAAAATTTAATTTAATTCGACAATATCAAAACGCAATTGGAATAAAAGCATCTCGAAAGAAATTTTTCGCGAGTTGTATAATCGAGAGTTCGACGATTTTCTGCGATAAAATATTCTTATTTACTAGAGAAACACCTAGAAATGACAATAGTTTTGCTTCACCGGGAGCTTGACGATTCAGTTTTACTCTCGGATGGACACGAAAGTAGAAAAAAAAAAAAACAAATCAAGGTCACGATCAGATAGTTAAAAAAAAAAAAAAATACCTCTGCGATTCCCAAACGAACAACGTGGTTTAAAAAAAAAGCAGGAAAAAGGACAAATTGATAACCGAATCGCGTGACTAGCACAACAGCTTCGTAGCGTAAAAGTCGGCGCAGTTGTTCGCCGGATATATTCTCGATTATATCGTGTCTCGAGTAATATTTCTCGTGGTGCGCGGCTAAAGTTTTGTCGTCGCGTCCGTTCTCGATTCTTTTCGGATGGGGAGGAGGAGGGAGGAGGGGGAATGGCCGAGGCTTGAACGCCGGCGCGCCGGCCCGAGCACCGTGTAATTCAAACTGCGATTTCCTGCAGCTTCGAATGGAAGAGACGAGAGATTCCCCTTTGATTAATGTCCCTCGAATCGAAGAAAAAGGGGGAAAAAATTTCTGAAAAATTTTTACTTGCGCTTCTTATCTCTTTTTTTCTTCTTCTTCTTCAAGTGTGTATCTCTGGTAACGTAAAGGTAAATAGAAAAAGAAAGAGAGAGAGAAAGAAAGAGTAAAGCTAGTTGCAATATTCTGGAGACGGAACGGATGGGATGCATACTTTCCTATTCTGAGAGTAGCTAAGTCGATAAGGAAGGAACAAGAGAAGACGGTAGGTAAAATCTATTTCCAGAATAAAAGTTTCGAAACTTTTTTTATTCGGGAGGAGAGATTTTTCTCGTATTATCGGCGACGATTGATGAAAGTTTTTTTTTTTTTTTAACGAATTTTTAACGTGATAAATATATTAATAAATATTAGAGAATTAATTGTAATGGCGTTGTATCGAATAAAAATTATCGGAAGGCTGGTTACGACCTACGACGAGAAATGAAAACGAGATAAGATGTGAGACTGCTCGCCTTGCGTTTATGCGATAAATAATATTTCGTTTTTGACGACTTATGTAAAAAATACTGCGCAGAATTGCGTAATCAAACGTTGTTTTTTTTTTTTTTACAGGAATAAAAGTCTCGTGATTCAAACTCGATCGAAATTTTCAAGAAAAAAAAAAATATTCGTTAAATGTTAGAAAATAATTATACAATTTCAATTTTCATTCTCATCGTTCATTAAAAATTTTATTTCTTATTTCGATATTCTGTATCACGAGAAGCGTAGATATATTTTCATACATTTTCCTACAATTTGCGTACAGAAAGTTATCTCGAAAAAACATGGAACGAAAAGATTTCAAAGAAAGACTCTCGTTTCAAAGAAAGAAATAAAAAAAAGAAAAAAAGGAAAGAAATCTTCAGACGTATCGAGCACGCATACGGCAAAGGGAGAAGGAATTTTTTTTTCGATTCGCGAACTTCTTCCATTTGTCGAAATGATAAAAATCGAACGACTCCCCAGATATACACGCGGAAAATAGCGTTTCTCTGTGACCGTTCTCGTAAACCGCCAAAGAATAATAACGAGGTTTAAAGGTCTGAAACGGAGCGGATCTCTGGATTTCCAATCTCTTTGCCAAACGCGGAACGACGTCCCCGAGAATCCTGCCAGCTGCCTCGTAAACTAGGAAATAATGTTCCTCGACCACTGAAAAAAATATGCGAACCAAGCGTAATGTCGATTTACACGTATAATTTAAAGCGAATAATTTTCATTATTTATTTTTTTTTGTTGAAAGCAATTAAATAACGCAATTTAATTATATTAAAAATATCGAAACAGTCGATAAATTATCGACCCATTAAAAAGATCAATAGATTAAAAAATTAAATCTACGAAGATTCAGAGTAATTCGAAATATTCGAACGTTTCGCCACGTTTAACACGCGAAACGCTCGACAATTGAGCGTAAATATCGACGCGGTCGTTAGTTACTTTCCATCCGCGCGTACGGGGCAAACCGTTTCGCTCGATCGGACGAGAGAAAATCCCTAGAGCGTTGCGCGACGCGAGCGCCGCCACGCCAGCGCCTCTGTTTCCCCAGGGAAATAACATTATTCATTGCCCTTATCGTGGGGTCGCGGCGAGCGAAATTAACTAGCGAAATCTAGTAAATCATTCGTCGAGCAGGTGTTTGTCAAGAATTGCGTCAATCGCGCAATCATTTACGACGCAATGTGGAAAATTGGTCGACGAATTTTTGTTTTCTGCAACTTTCTTCTTCGTCGCGTAATCTTGTCGAGTTCATCGTTTGCAATTCTCTCTCTAAGAAACTTTCGATATTCTACACAGAGTTGACGTATCATTTTAAGTTTTTATTATTATCGTTTTTCGTTTCAATTTATTTTGCAATTTTGGATATATTTAATTTAAATTTGTCAAACGATTTTTGAACGTGCAAATTAGTTTTTATTTTTCCAATTATTCCAAGTTTTTAACGTTATATGAATTTTTCCAAATTTTTATGAAAATTTATATTGATTCGTAATATTTCTTAGAAAGGAATATTTTTTTTAGTGTTTTCACACTTTAAAAACGCAAAACTCCATTTTTCCAGAGACAGGGCTCGATTCGTATTCTGGAATACACATTTCACATTTCTCGAGAATTTGTTTCGGCAAAACTGGGACGACTTAACGGCGGAATATCAAACATTTCTGGCGCGAGATTAAACGAAAATATCGGAACGAGAAGAGGCTCGGGGTATTAATTCCAAGGACAGGGTCGTTAAAGCGAAATTATCGCTTAGGCCTTGGCTCGAATACCTGCCACAATGTCGAAAAAAAGTATTTGATGAGCTTATTTTTCATACACCGCGTAACTTATTATACACCACGTTACGTTGAAACTGTTGCTCGCTTATTTTCTACCAGTCAGTCGGGTTTAAAAATAACTATAATCAACAGTTGTTAATAATAATCTGTTTGCCAATTGCTACTAAAAATTCTGCCGCATCAAACATCACGTCTCGTCTTCATTTTCGACGATTGAAAAAAATTTCAAGACAACAATTTTTCCCCACGAATATTTCATACAAATCCTTTTTTAGAATCTCTATAAATAAGTGGAGTAAAGTGATTTTTTTCGCGTATAAAATTTTCTTATTTTAAAACGCTATTTTATCTCTCTCAGTTCAACTGTTCCACCCGAATTTCATCGAACCCGGGTACAATTTGCATGGAACGAGCTAGGTCATGGTATCTCCAACTCCGCCGCAACCCCCCGAAATTCCTGATGAAATTAGCCAGCGCAGGAATTCCGCTGTGGATTCTCGCGCGACCGCTATCTCCTCCAACGTAAAGAACGCTTTAAAGATTATCTTAGCAGATATCGCGGAACTCGAGACGAAGAAAAAGAAATATTTATCGCCCCTCTCTTCCTTACTTTATTTTCTCTTTCTTACTTTCTCATCATTTTTTACAATTCTTTTTTTTCTCTTTCTTCACAAAAATTATAAAAAATTCAAAGTTGAAAACGAGCATAGAGGAGGTTAGAGTTAAAAAAGAGATGGTAAATAAAATGTTGCCTCGGAAGAAATGTTTAGAAACGAAGAATAGAAGATAAGATTATTATATAAAAAGAAGAAGAAAAATTTAGTTTGAGATGTGAAAGAGAGATAAATATATCGATCGATGGATAACTACTTTCAACGAAGAATAAAAATGTTTGTTGGAGGAACATTTTAATCAAACGTATCTCGCACGTACATGCATTCCATTTCCTCTCATCGTTTCATCTCGTATATTAATCCCTTTCCTTTGATGTTTTCGAACCTCGACAGGATTAATCCGATTTATTAGCGAGCAACTCGGGTTAGATAATTAAATTGGTGGCCGTTTTGCACGCAATTCAGCTCCTCGATTCATCCCCCGATCCTGTTTTCCCTTTCCCTCGTCGCAAATCGAATTAAGAATTCTCTCTTTCTACCATTAATCTTCTACAAATATTCGATACTCCATAAACAATCCCCAATTACAATTTCCTTCCTCTCCTCCCGTTTTCCCGAAATAAAAATTCGACGTTTCGCGAGATTGCAAACACCGCGAACACCACGTTTCTTTCTTTTATCGATCGAGCTTGAGAAATTAACGATTTTGATTAATTAAAACGTGTGCCTACTCGACACACCTTTATCTTATTCCATGGATAATAAATTACCAATAACTCTGACGTTGATATAAGCAATATTAATCATTTTTAATCATTATTTCTTCTCAAGTAAGGTTCATCGAGATGCGTTGAAGGGTTAATTTAAAAATTGATGAACAAGCATTCTCTCTCTCTCTCTCTGTCTCAGTCTCAGTCTCAGTCTCAGTCTCAGTCTCAGTATCAGTCTCAATCTCAGTCTCAGTCTCAGTATCAGTCTCAATCTCAGTCTCAGTATCAGTCTCAGTCTCAGTATCAATCTCAGTCTCAGTCTCAGTCTCAGTATCAGTCTCAGTCTCAGTCTCAGTCTCAGTTTCTCTCTCTTTCTCCATATCTATTTTTTCGTTTCGTCTCTATTTTTCCTTTCGAATTTTCGAAAAAATTTTTATAGAAAATCGCGTCTTCGTCGCCATTCTTAATTTTGAACACAACTTTTTATATTAAAAGTAACGCGATTTACAGGATTCGAGTCGGATTTAGCGATTACCATTGACGTTGTTTGAAATCACGTGGCTGTCTAGGAGAAGAGAATTTTCGTTTCAGCAAATTAAAGAATAACAGGAGGCGAAAAGATTTGGGGATTCAGGCGAAGAATTCTCTCCTTCACTATTTTTAGAGTTCGGTCCAGGTGAAATTTCCTTTATAAAATATTCGCCTCGAGAACGGAGGAGGAATATCGTCGCAAAAGTGGGATGATGTCGCATTGGGGGTCGGACTCTTTTTTTAAAACGAAACTGTACTAAGATTTTCCCTCTCTTAGGATAAGGAATGAATATTAATGGCGGGGAGAAATTAAAAAGAAAAATTAATTATTGGTAATTATTTGTAAATAAAATTATTTCTATGTATCGTTACTATTAATTGTATTGGTATATTATATTCTCTTAGGATAAGGCAGAACGAATGAATATTAATGGCGAGGAGAAATTAAAAAAAAAAATTAAAATTTTGCATGCGAACGATGAAACGAAATAAAAATATCTGATAATTATTTGTAAGTAGTAAAATTATTATTTTATTATTTATTTATTATTTATTTTATTATTTATTAATTATTTTAATTATTATTTATTTGTAAGTAGTAAATAAATTATTTCAATACCATTTTACTACCATTGTATCGTTATTATTAATTATACTAGTTCTATCTTTATAAAAAATCAATTCTTATCAATTTCAATGAACTTGAAGTATATTATTCGTTATAAGATCGTCGTTTTGAACGATTTCTATTAGCAATTTGCAAGATATAAAATTATTTCAATATATTAATATAATTTTACTGCCATTGTATCGTTAATATTAATTATACTGGATAACAACAATCATCGAATAAATATCGCACGTTTTTTCCATGAATAAATAATCGATCTCAATTTCCTAACTCAGTCAGCCAATAGATTTGCACGTTTCTGACACGGTTCGCTGTAATAAGAAACCTGGAACGTGTAAGTAATTCCATCTACAGTCGGAAAGGAAAAAGAGGCGAAAAGGAACGAAATTAGGAGGAGCGACATGGTGGGGAGAAGAGTGGAGGGGGAACGAGAAAAAGAAGAGGATAAAAAAGGAGGAGTAAGATGGGCGGTTTTCCTCGAGTTGTGGGAAAAGAAAAATGTATTAAAGAAGAATCGTTCCGGTTTCCTTTCGGTTTTGAAACAGCGACGCGACCCTGAGCTTCCTTTTCACGGAAAGGAATACACGCGTATTCATCCTCTCCGCCATTTATTTCTCTCTATTTCTTCCTTCTTTCCTTTTCTTTTTTTTCCTTCCTTCCTTCTCATATTCGCCCATTTTTCAACCCCAATTTCGGCTCACGATCCGAAGAAGGATTGAAAAGAGAGCCGTGCAAACGTCAGCAGGGTTCCACCAGGTATTAATTTCCTCCTCTTTTGCGAGTCGCCGCGGAAGTCGCGGTTGCGCATCCAACACAACATCTCTTTCTTTATTCCCATTGGTCTGTTCAAATACACGCCGTTCCAACGCACGCTTCTACTCATCGTGAATCGTGTTTCCACCGCGCGATAAGACACGCTTCTGTAGCGTGTTAAATGGTTATTTCAAAATTTTATTCTTTCATCGCCGATGTGATGTAAGTGTGTATATATAATTTTTTCCGATAGAAAGTTTTTAAAACGATTTGTGTTATGTACGTATTTTTGAAATAAAAATAAATAAGATTATGAATATTTATTTTGAAGATCGAGTAAGAAATTTCGTATATTTTATCCGTGTTGAATAATATTAAGTTTAAAAAGTTTAACGCGTTATCTTTTTACTCGAACAGGGATCGTATATCGATTTTTTCTATTTCCAGACAATCTTTCGAAAGAAAAGTTTGCATACTTTCTCGAAGTATTCCGACAAATTCTGATAATTCCTCGCCTCGTAAAATTAAAATTATTATAAATAAAAAAAGGAAAAGAAATTATTCTTTGGAATATTTATTTATCGAGTAAATTGTAGCAAACTCATCCAACTCTTGTAATACTTTTTTAAATATTAGAATTCTGCTAATTCCTCGCCTCGTAAAATTAAAAGTAATAAATAAAAAAAGAAAAAGAAATTATTCTTTGGAATATTTATTTATCGAGTAAATTATAACAAACTCGTCCAATTCTCGTAATACTTTTTGAAATATTAGACGAATTCTGCTAATTCCTCGCCTCGTAAAATTAAAATTATTATAAATAAAAAAAGAGAAGGAAAGAGGCAAGAGAAAAAAATTATTCTTTGGAATATTTATTTATCGAGCAAATTATAACAAACTCATCCAAAATTATAAATAAATAAATTATCAAAAATTTTCATAATTCTTTGCCTCGTAAAATTGAAATTATTATAAATAACAAAAGAAAAAGAAATTTTTGGAATATTTATTTATCGAGTAAATTATAATAAACTCATCCAAAATTATAAATAAATAAATTATTTAAAATTTTCATAATTCCTTGTCTCGTAAAATTAAAATTATTATAAATAAAAAAAGGAACAAGAAAAATAAATTATTCTTTGGAATATTTATTTATCGAGTAAATTATAATAAACTCATCCAAAATTATAAATAAATAAATTATCCAAAATTTTCATAATTTCTCACCTCGTAAAATTAAAATTATTATAAATAAAAGAAGAAGCAAGAAAAAAAAGTTATTTTTTGGAATATTTATTTATCGAGTAAATTATCCAAAATTCTGATAATTCCTTGCCTCGTAAAATTGAAATTATTATAAATAACAAAAGAAAAAGAAATTTTTGGAATATTTATTTATCGAGTAAATTATAATAAACTCATCCAAAATTATAAATAAATAAATTATCCAAAATTTTCATAATTTCTCACCTTGTAAAATTGAAATTATTATAAATAAAAAAAGAAGCAAGAAAAAAAAGTTATTTTTTGGAATATTTATTTATCGAGTAAATTATCCAAAATTCTGATAATTCCTTGCCTCGTAAAATTGAAATTATTATAAATAACAAAAGAAAAAGAAATTTTTAGAATATTTATTTATCGAGTAAATTATAACAAACTCATCCAAAATTATAAATAAATAAATTATCCAAAATTTTCATAATTCCTTATCTCGTAAAATTGAAATTATTATAAATAAAAAAAGAAAAGGAGCAAGAAAAAGAAATTATTCTTTGGAATATTTATTTATCGAATAAATTATCCAAAATTAATAATTCCTCACCTCGTAAAATTAAAATATTATAAATAAAATTATTCTTTGGAATATTTATTTATCGAGTAAATTATCCAAAATTCTGATAATTCCTTGCCTCGTAAAACTGAAATTATTATAAATAAAAAAAAGGAAAAGGAGCGAGAAAGAGAGAAATTATTCTTTTCTCTGAGGCAATTAGAGCGCGGATATTTATTTATCGAGCAAATTATAGCAAGCTCGTCCAATGGCCAAGAGTGATGACAAACGAAACACATGTTCCGTGATAAACGGCCAAGTAACTATACCCATTAATCAATTCCCTGCAATTAAATTCCACTTTCCTTCAATCGTCCGTTTAATCACGCGCATGCACGGTTACCTCTTTTAATTATAACGACAACCGGCTATAGTAATAATTGGTGGAAACCGTCCGGACTTAAATCGATAATTAAATCGACGGAGTGGGGGGGCGCGACGTAACGAACCTACTTTTCACTTATGAATTCACTTTTAGCGAATTCGATGATCCATAACGGGAAAATAAATCGAGGGAAGGATATTTCACGTTCCATCTTTACTTTTCTCTTTGTTGTTGATAATTGACTCTGTTCGATGGAAAAAATATTCCTTTTTTTTTTTTTTTTTTAACTTCAGAATTTGTCTCAACTTTTAATCTTTCCATCTAAATCATCGCATTGTTATCGTAATAACTTTTAATTTGTTCGATCTATTTTCTTTTAAGTAAAAAAAAAAATATTTAAACTCTTCTCTTCAACTTTTAACTTTCTCGATCTAAATCATCGTTATTCTCGTAATAACTTAACTTCTGTTTTCTTTTAACTTTAAAAAATGAAATATTAAACTCTTCTCTTCGACTATTCAACTTTCTCGATCTAAATCATCGTTGTTCTCATAAAAAAGGAAATTAATTTTTAATTTTTCGATCATCGATCGACACGATACGATTTCGTGCAAGAAAAATTATTCACTCACGTATATTCTATATATTCTACTATTTATGTTGTTAGAGACACAGATCTTTCTTTCACTCAGGTTCCCATCCTCATCCTCTCTCAAATTTATCCCGTATACACCTTCCTTTTCATACTTGAGCTCCTCCCCTCTCCACGCCCATTCTTACGATTCACACCGAACGCTTTCATTCCATCGAAACGAAGAGCAAACGGCCATTCAAAAATTTCTCCACGAGCCGCAGCAGATCGTCATTGGAAAGACGAGAGGCTCGTTCAAATAGCTGGCGAAAAACGTACAACCAAACGTAACACGGAGATCGAGAGATAATTTTCAAGGAAGCTAAGTTTGCGAAAAAAGAAACAATCCGTGAATATTCAACAAGAACGAAAATTTGTGTTCGCCCAATTAAACGCCATTGTCATTCTACGCCATTGTCTCGCCTAACCGAATGGTCAAAAAGCCGTTTCTGCGACGAGTAAAAATAAATTTAGAGAGGAAACTTGGTCAAAAAATTGTTGTCTCAAAAATTTTATCGGCCACGAGTTCGATCAAAGAGAATCAGCGAAATATTAAAATATTCGAGAATAATTTCTTTTTTCTCAATTCGATTCGATATTCTTTCCTTTCTTTTCTTACTTGAAATAAATATCGAACGATCGAGATTACGCATGATAAAAGGCGAACATTCGAGGCGTTAAACTCGTCCTACACACGCGCTCAACGTTTAACGAATTCGCGGCGTTAGGCGTGTAGCAACGTTCACTTGCCTCCAAGCAAGTCGAATTAATCGTCTTTTAAACCGCGATCGAGACCGTGGCTAGAAACTTAGCCGCAAACTTGCCAATATCCGCGGTCATGCAACGGTAACTCGAACTTGGGTATATCGGAGAGCCTGGTTGCGTTCGAGATGGTTCATTAACGCGAATCTATAACTTGGACACTATCTTGGACGAATATCGCTTCGTAAACGAATTTCGTCCGAGACCGATCGATGAAATGTGATTTGAAGTGGTGTATATTATTTAAAAAAAAAAAAGAAAATCTTGAAAACAGTTCTTTAATTGAATAATATCGATTCGATTATATTATTATAATAATTTTAATCGAAATGTTTTTTCGATTGGTAAAAGAAAAAAGATCGATCGAAATGAGTTCTTTATCTATTGTATTAATCAAACGTATCTTTGAGGCGACATTTAGCAACGAAGTAATTTCACCTAGAAACGTAGTAGAAACGTTCAAGTATAAGTCAAAGCATGAATTCTTTAACTGTACGGTAGAGACATCTTTCGAGTTTATTTCGTTCGTCCGAGATAAAAACGATTTAGATACAGGCGACGAACCTTATTTCAGAACGTATAGCGAATTTATAGAGTTCGTGCTGTCCTCGACGCCATCTATCGGGAAAACTTTTCTAGGAACAGTTTTTTTTAGGATCATACTCGTCTCTCTTTAATTTTATCTAACTGTCACGTTTCGATATCGAGGAGAGAATAATTCGAAACAATCGTTTATAAAACTCCCCTTCCCCCTCCTCATCAGCGCCTGCCCGCGCAATTTAAATTCGATTAAGAATGTTTTTGTATCGTTTCGAAACGAAGCGTAAAATAATGTATAATATCATTGATACAAGTATACATTGGATCATTATAGATTATTTATAATAATCACGCCTCGTGAATTTTTATTTATGCGTATTAAAAATTACATTTTTCAAAAGTCTCGTAATAATCTTCTTATTATTAACTAACTCTATTTCGAAAGCGTGTACTACAAGTTGTATCGCAAATATAATAAAGAAAATTATCAAGAATTAAAAATAACTAGCAGATAATAATAATTCGAAACTTCATAAAGTATATTTTCAATTACAAATTTTCCTGATTCGATTCAATTTATTATCGAAAAAGAAAAGAAACAAGAACACGAGATAAACTATCTTCTAAATAAAGAGCAAAAAAAAAAAAAAATTAATCGAATCCCCATTGATAAAACTCACCTGAACGTGGTATCCAGCGTACAAAATGGAGGTCGATCAGGCGATCGATCCGTCGGTATGCGCGCGACGGATCGAACGAAACTGCACCGCGTAAACTCACGCACCTTTTTCTCACTTTCACTCGTGGCTAGGCGTACGTGTCCCGCGGAAGGCGAATCGCACAGCGGAGCGTTCGTTAACGAGATCCCTTCGCGTCGAGATCCCCCTAACGGGATTCGAATCGCGCGGCAGAGAAAAATGCAGAGGGCGCTGAATATTTATAGGGACACCTCGCGTAAACAACGTGAACGAGCGCAATCAACCAAGCGAAATTATCCCACCGCGAGATCCCCGATTTGCATTCGCCGCGGTTTTCCACCGCGAATAAACCAAGATTTCGAGAGGAGAAAGGAGAGGGGAATAATTCTCTAGCCGTATGAATAGAATTATCGTGGAATTCTTCGAGAATTTTGTTTTCGAAACTTTTTCGGATAATCGATTCCGCGGATGTTATTACCAGCGGTTGATTTCGCTAGTGATGGGATCGAGCGACTCTAGAGTAAACGAACAAATGTAATTTTTGTTTATTATTATTTTTCTCTCGTGATTCAATTTATCTTACAATCTTTCCTTTATCAGTGATTCGGTAACTAATTGACAATTTTCTTTTTTTAAATTATCCTCTGGTTCACGCGTTTCTCGTTATTTTAAGAAAGTGAAGAATGAATTAAAAAAGGAAGTAATAAGAGAAAGAAGGAAGATAAATATGTACATATTTATTTCAATATAATATAAGAGATAACAAAAGGGAAAAAAGGGTAAATTGGAAACGAAACTTCGATTTAATCGAGTTGGAATGATTCTCGAGACGAATAGAATTATCGTGAATACTTTGAGAAATACTTTTTCAAACTTTTTTTGATAATCGATTCCACCGAAGGATATAGGTTCCTTCGGTAGTGATGGGATCGAGTAACTCTAGAGCGAATGAGTAACAGAAACTAGTATCTCGTTTTCATGATTCATCGAATATTGATCGAATTTTAAGAGTTCTTCATTTCGTGAAAATATTTATGAAGAATGAGATTCAACAAGAGAATTTATATCTACGAGATAAGAAGGGAAAAGGGGGTAGTAAATTCGACAGACTGGCGTCCATTGACTTTTCTGCGCTGCACAAGAGGAGGCTCGCGCCGACAGAACACGCATACAAATATATCCTGTAAATAAAGAGCACAGACCACTTACTAAGAATGCTCAGGCTGGTTCAAGAAGCATTTTGGACAGCTAGGTAGCCCGGCCCTTTGCGAACGAGAACCAGATGTTCCTTACTCTTATTATTCGCAGAGAATACGCGTCTCTTCCACCACGAATGCCACCAAGAGATCATTATATATATTTTCATTCAATTTGCATTTCCTTCGCTTGGTCTTAGCACGAGAAATTTTGTCGAAAAACAAATAAAAAGAATTTCAGAAAGAGAAAATATTTGCAGGATTATCGATATCGTGAACGTTGAATCTACGTTATATTTTTATTACTTTATTTATTTATTATTATATTTATACGTTTTATTTTTTAGGTTATTTCGATCGAATATATTCGAGTGCAAAAGTCTCTTTCGAGAGTGCAAGTGTTGACAATAAAAAAAAAAAATAATTCTTGAGAATTTTTCAATTCGATTAAAATTTCGAAAAAAAATTTGGAAAACGAATTATTAAATTTCGATTATGAAAAAAAAAATTGAAAGCGTAGGTTAGGATACGTATGGTGATGGAACGAGGAAATGTTTCCAGAATCGTGATGATATGACCGAGGCCCGTGGAAGTAACAGTACATGCCACGTTGAACGCAATGTAAATGCCAAAGAGGCGCGTCCCGAACAAGCGCTGCATTCTATCCGCCGACTTTTTATCTCCACGCACGCATATTTAACCGCAGAAGCTTCCACGAAACGTCGCCGATTCGTTCCTCGGTGAATACCTCTTCTCTTCGATGAAATCGTTACGCATACCATGGAACAAATGTTTGGATATCTGCTCGATCGATTTTTATTTTATCTTCTAATCTTATCTTCTTAAAATCGTGATTCTTTTATTTATTTATTTATTTTTTAGCGCAATGTACTTGGTTGATGTAATTATACTATAACGAATGGAATGGAAAAATTCTCGAAAAAGAAAAAAAAAGATCAAATTAATACGAGAATATTAACAATGTTAATATTATAGAGTAACTCTTCCTCGGACGAATATATATCATCCTCTGAAATATTTATCGCTGGAAGCGTCTAAAATTTCCAACTAACGCTGCAAAGGTAACAACCTCGTTATATAGTCGAGGGAAGTTGTGAGGAAAGAGAGAGAGAGAGAGAGAAAGAGGAAGAAAAAGAAGAAGAGATTTTTCTCGTAATTTCGAAAGACAGGAAGTTTTCATCGAGTCGAGGCAAATTGCAGGGGTGAAACCCTTTTGTCGCGAGATAATCTGCAGCGACTGTACGATGAAAATCGCTTTGTCGCTTCTACCGGGGGTCAGAGATAGTTGCACAATGCTGAGAGTATTAATCGGAGTACTTGCGGAGGCAATTTCATTTATTTCGCCTCCCCAGTGACCGGTCCGGTGGTTAAAGAGATACGAAAAAGAATGGACGAAGTGGAATGGAATGAAATCGATGTCATCGATGTCTACGAATAATGGAACGAATGTTGTAAAAATGTAAAAAGGTATCGGGTTTAAAAGCGTTAAGTGGAAAGCATGTAAGAGTGAAATCGCAAAATGTTACGTTTTGAACGATATATTTTAGGAAGGATCGTCCTTTGTTATTCGTCCAATCATTTCAGATTTGTAAAAACTGTGAACATTTTGTTCGAAGATGTTAAATTCAATAATGATTTTTAATATTTAATATTATTCGTAAATAAATATAATAGTATAAGTCGATATTTGTATATATAATTAATAGGAGGAAAAGTATCTTATTCACCGTGAGATAAAAAAAAAAATCTTCGATCTCTTCAATTTTAATAAATTTCGCGATAGATAAATTAAACCGTTAAACCATCACGAAGCAACGATGCGATTAGTGAGAATGCCGGATCGAGAAATCAATTCCTCGCGGAAATAGAATCACTCATTTCGAACCGAACACAATTCTCACACTGCTCGACTCCTCTGCGCCTCGATAAATCATTATAAACACTACATTCGAGGTAAGACGTATTGATATACAATGCGCACAATCACTACTTATAATATTCAGTCATACGTGGTTTCAATTATAATTATATAGAAAATAAGAAAGAATAATCAACTGGAGAAAGAAAAACGAGACGAGTAATGTCTTCTAAAAAAAGAAAGGATAAAAGAGAATAGTATAAAAGAAATTATATTACGAATAATTTATGAAATAAATGAATAAATACACCAGACAAACAGAAACGGACGGACAATGCGAAACGATACGAGATCACGCACAGCGGAAACTTCGAAGTAAGAGAGAGAAGAAAGATAGACATAAAGAGAAAGACAGAGAGAAAGAGAGAGAAAGAACAAGGAACATATCGCGAACGTCTGAACCGCGCGAGAGTTCCTGCGGAACTGACAGCCACTTCCGCACGATCGTGGAAAAATCATGGGACTACCCCCTCTCCCTGGACAGGCGCTCACGTGACCTCAACCCTTCGCGCATCCGAGCAGCGTGGCAGCTATAGCTGTGTTCGCGACCAATGATGGGCAAAATTTAATAGTTGAATCTACGAATAAACTTAATTCTGCTAATAATTTATCGTTGCAAAACATAATAATAACAATAATAATAATCGCAAATAACTGTAGTAGGATCAATTACAGTTACGAATAAATGTTATTCGAACATTTTAACAATTTTAATTAACTAGTTACTTTTTCAACGGATTAATATCCGATGTATCCTCTGGCATACAACAGTGCGTGCAAGCGTCACACTATTGTTTATCCTTCGAACTGGTCGTCGAAAACCGTAGAGCGTCGCGCGACGATTTCGAAAAATTCGACGGCTCGATTTTTTCCTTCACTCTTCCCCTTCCTTTTTTCGTTCTCGCTTCGACGGAATCGTGCAAATTGGGACACGTATCGCGAGATATTATTAATGTAATGATGTTTTCAATCTTACCTTAAGTTTATCGATCACTCACCTGCAACAGAAAACAGGATCGGTACTTTAGTAAAGAAAAAAATAAGATTTTACATTTTTTTTCTTTTTTTTCTTTTCAACCCATATCTAATCCACTAAATATCATTTCATACAAAATTAGAAACACGGATGAAAAATCTTTTTCTCTAAAAGCCAATAATTTGATCACGTTACGAAGAAACAAATATTCCAACTGTTTCCAAGCCAATTTTCTCGAAAGCCAAATCCCACCCGAGTGATTCGCAATCGTACCAATCCCCCGCATCGGTCGTTAACCGAACATTATCTAACCTTGCAGCTCGAGCCGGCCTAACCGCGTCGTATCGCACGCTAAGCTTTCTACGCTGGTTCCTCGGGCTCCTCACGGCCTCTCTGCCGTCCCTCTGCACCTTGCCGCGGCTGCACCCGAATCTCTGCGAGCTCAGCGGTTGATAAGTGTCCGCGGTGCAATCACGGATGCAGCTGCAGCAATTGGACATCTCGGACGACTCCCTCTCGTCTTATATCCTCCACTGGTATACGGAACTCGAATTCCCTCCTCGAGGACTCCTTCCTCGAACCAAAGGATATCCCTTCTCTTGATCCTCTTCCAGCCACACACACAGAGAGAGAGAGGAAAACAATCGTGGACTCGCGGTTCACCGAGTGGACATCTTTCATCGAACGATTCCGTATTCCGAGAGATTGCAACAGAGGAGGAGGGGGGAGGGGAGGGGGTTCCGGGTTCCTTGACACGTCCTCGAGACCGGATTCTTGAGTGGCCGGTGCGCTCGAATGGAATTTCGAGGAACGGTTCTTTCTATCTTCGTGGTTCCCTCGAAACGCGAATGGCCTTTTTTTTTTCGTTCGTTCGGCTTTCGTGAGTAATCGTGATTCTTCTTAGATGCGGCAACACGACGGCCAACTCTTGTCAACTAACGCTCTTCCGTTAATCTCGAAATTTTTCGTTAATATTTTTTTTCGTTACATCGTTTTGAAAATAATTGTGATTTTTAAACTTCCAGTTTGCCGAGTTTGTGCAACAAATGAACAAACAGTTCGTCACGCTTCGATGAGTTTAATTCGTTTAATTCGATATATAACGAAACAGTTATATCAGAGATCAGAGGCTTTTTTTATTCGAATTCAATGACGACTACTTTTTTTTCTTCATTCGAAACTTCGTTCGAAACAATTTTCTGAAACGTGAAATCGTCTGAAATTTAAACGAAGAGATAATTCGCGTTGTTTTGATGTTAGAACGTTAGCTCGTTCCGTGTAACCTCGAAAATATCGATCGACCGCGGAGCGACAAATTCGCGTGGAAAGGATACGAACGTTAAACGCTTTTGAAATATACACAAACTGTACAAACTTCGTAACGAATGACCGTCTTTGGAGTGAGCGGAATGCGTGCAGACTGTTTGAAACAAGTACATATATATATTCATATAAATCTTCTTAAGAACATCATCTTGGTGTACCAGTCTTCAAAGATGGACTAGCAATTCGAAACTAGTTGAAGTTATCCTTCCATCAACTTTACACACTTCCCTTTGAAAATCTAAAATACCGAGGAATAAGATATTATCCGCATTTTAGTTTATACATCTTTTGTCAAGTCTTTCGAAAAAAAAAAGGAAGATGTATATGCTTCTAAAAATAAAGTGAAAATCTCCTATGAAATCATATACTTCGTGATTCATGAAAATTTAAAATACTTTTAAGATACGAGGAAATAAGGTGTTATTTATAACAAGCTTTTTCAATTTAAAATTTTTGAAAAAAGAAGATGAGTTTGAATAAATAAATTCGATTTATTATTTATATCCTCGTGAGATCCTTTATAAATTTTTTCTTTTTCAAAACTAGTATAAATAAATTTTCTTGAAAATTAATCTTATTAAATAAACTTTTCACGAAATAATTATTTACAACAATATCTCTTCACTTAATCGAGTCGCGAAATTTTATATTTAATATTTAAACTTTTCGAAAAAAAAAAAGTATTCAAATTCCAAATTTTGTCTCTCTTTGACTAGAGATAAAGGAACGAAAAGAATTCAATTGCTTGAAAATCTTCCATTAAATTACGTATTCCATAAACTTTCCATCGACGAATGTAAAATACTTCGCGAAGAATAAGAATCTTATTTACAACAATACTTCTCCACCTACTCGTCCAATTTTCCAATATTCAAATTCTAAATAAGTAAATTTATCGATCTACTATCTCCTTACAAAACCCTATAATTCTTTTTTCGAAAATCTAAATATATTATCGAATCGCGACACCCTTTTCCAACATTCAAATTCTCTGTTTGTGACTAGAAAGCTTTCTATAAAAAGAAAAAAACATGAAATATAAATTTTCACGAATGAAAAATCTTCTATTAAACTTCAACAAACTTTTCTCTCATCGACGACCTATAAAATATTTCACGAAGAAAATAAGAATCTTGCTTGACAGTACTTCTCCACCTACTCAAATTCCAAACGCTTTCTAAACGAGGGACTACTAACTAACACCGGTTTGAAACAACAAACAGATTCGCGTATATCAGGGGAAAATGAGCGGGGAGAGAGGCACGCGTCCGTCCCTTCCCGATGCGATTTCGAGCACGATCGAAATTCAAAGAGGCACGGGGTAATGGAGCGTGGATTGACGAGGCGGGGCGCAGAGGACGCGAAACAATGTCGACGTTGCGGACCGGTTGCGTAGCCGATCCTCCTCGCGTATTTCAGACACGTACTCACTTACATAGGAAACGTCGTTCCAGCCACGAGTTTTTTATTCGTTCTTTATCTTTTCCTCTCTTGCCTTCCACTGCGCCTCCCCACCCCTCCCCTCCCCTTCCCTCGCTCCCCACCCAACGCTCGACGCTGGCCGCCTCCTTTAATAATTGTCCGATGGCTCTCAATATTCGAGCGGCGAAACTCTCGATTCTATCTTCTTCATCGTGCATGTACGACTACTTATACTGATCGCGTATCATTCTTTGGAAAACTTGGAGCATTCGTCGAATTGGAAATCGAGTATACTTAATAAACGAGCGAGTGAAAAATAAAAGATATCCTACTGAGTATTTAAAATGCTGGCTAATATATCCTACTGAAGCGACATCGCTTATGAGAAAGTTGAAACACTGTTACGACCGCTCGGCGAAGATTAAATATTTCTTTGCTCGAAGAGCAAGATAGAAATTGAAATATTTTCATTCGTCCAAGTATTTTATTTGACAAATTGAACGATAAGAATTATCGTACGCTATTATTGATCGAAAATTAATATTTCGCTCCACACTTTTTTTCACAACTCGTGTATATACACACCGACTCGAATCAACCGCGGATCAATTAATCAACGTCCGTACATTCGCGAACAACGCGCGTTCTCATGTAAACTGTCCGCGCTCAGGATTCCACTCTCCGCTCTTAGGAATTTTCACTCCGCTCATTCACGTGTATATTTTTTATATGCACAATTTCGATATCGAAGAGAAGAATAAATTTTTCATTTTTCTTCAAATTTCTTCTTTTCCAATTTCGCACTGGTCAACACTCGATCTTTTTACTTTATCTTTCGAAACACAATTTTTTCCGAAAAAACCGTTGCAAAACCGTTTTCCCCCTTTCCCCTTCTATCCCTTTCTCTTCGGCTCGGGCGAATTCGCCGGAGTGGAGGGGGGAGAAGAGGGGAAAGTCGAAGTTGGAAGGATCAGGACGTAACGCGGGTGAAATCGAGTCGCCGTTTCGAGCTGTTTCGCGGCGGCTGTTTCGAACGATACTGGCGGGCGCAAGTTCGCGCCGAAAGAAGCGCGGCGGACACAAATGGAAGAAGCGTCGCGGCGCGGAGACGAGAAGCGGAGAAGACGCACGTGTTCTTCCCGCGCGTACGTCAGCTGGAGATGTTTGCCCGCGACCAGCCGATCCCTCCGACGTCACGTCCTCGATTTCTTCGCGAGAAATTCCAATCGTGTTCTAATGCAACGCCGAGGGAATAAGAACGGCATTTTCCTCCGGGTAAAAAATTTTTCAACGCATTATTATCCTATTATTCTCTTATTATTTTTGTACGAAGCGGGGTTTTTTCCTAAATGGAAAGAAAAAGTGAGAGCGATAAGTGGCGATAAGTAACGTGGATTATCTCAAATTTGTATCTAAAAATGTGGATAATTACGAATCGATATTTACATTAAGATATGAAATTTTTATGAAAAAATACATGATTTTCAATAAATCGATATAAATTTCTCTTTAAAAATATTTCATATTTGAAAAATATTCGAAGAGTATATATATTCTTATAGAGACGTATAAATTCTACGGCAAGTGCGCAAGAAAGTCTTCGACTCGCTGGCCTTCTCGCGAAGAATCGCGAGAAAGGGACGGAGAAGGTGGAGAAAAGGAGAGAAAACGAGGCGCGACGCGTAACATTGTATTCAAGGTGGAATCGTATAATTCGAATTAATCCCCTTTGCGACCATGTCCCGTAATTAAACCGCCGATATTCCGTGAAACCTCACCTTTTATTTCCCTGGCTCACGTGCCACGGTTTCTCGTGGGTCGAGCTCTGAACTTCTTTTGGTCCGATACGGAATTCTTATTTCCGTTTCGAAGCTGGCTTTGCCGGCAGCTTGGGCAAAGAAGTTGTCGGTTACGTTCTCGGAAACAATTTCTAGCGCGCATGCGCAACAATGGCGCAACTAGCGCGCAAAAGGGCTGATCGCCGTGCCGAACGATCTCGTTTAAAAGAAAAGAAAAAAACGAACGAATCTCAATTCGAGAAATTTGTGGTAATTGGTATCGATAATTAACCGTGCATCGAGTGAATTTAATATAAAATGACGATATATAATTACAAGTATAAATATACAAGTAGTGAATTCCAAGATAAGTGTTACCACTCGGTGTCTATATTCGTTCGAATCCCCACTCTCGTACGCATACGATGTGCAAAAGAATATTTCCTTGCATCAAGTTCAAAGTTGCTCTAAGAAATTATTAAAATTTATTTAAGAAAAAAATAATGCTTATATCCTGTATTATTTCTCCTTTCGTTTCACAATTTTTCGAGTTCTTTTTTTTTTTCTAATTTTAATTTTAATTTTATCAATAAGAAAATCGAAATTTTTACTAACGATCCTTTCTTGTAAACATAAATTTAGGAAATGTAAGGGAAGGCTGGCGCGCAAGAATACGGACTGGATGCGATATATACGTATATAACAAGGCATAGGGTTAAAATACTTTCGGTATCCAGTGTGCATCTGGAGGCGAGGCGAGACGAGTGGCAGGCAGCAGTAGATGAAACGCAAAAGAAGGCAAAGTGGCGTCCGGTTGTTGATCCGGCTGCTCGGCGCACAGAGGCGCGTGTGTCGAGGGGAAACGCGCACTCGCTGATCAACCTTCCTCCCCGCGATCTTATACGTCTACCAGCGCCCATACCTCTCCACTCCGATCATCGTTCACACTGAACGTCTTCCCTGTCCCCGTTTCGCCGCCTCGATCGATATCGCGATACGAATTTAACAAAACGATTCAACAATTTTCACGTCCACGTTCAATTTAAATACAAAAGATTGTTGATTGAATGATAAAAATTTTTAAGAGAAATAATATAGGTATTATTATTGTAATTTTTAATTTCGTTCTTGAGAATTAGAATACGTTTCTAATAAAAATTTCTAAGAAATAATATATGTTTCTCTTTACATATCTAACGTGTAAGTCTTTAATTTACTATTCTCCCACGAATATATACTTATTGAAAAATGATCCTGAAGATAATAATTTGTAAAGATAAAATAAATACCCTTTCTTTTCTGTCGACAAATAATATAAACTTCGTATTAAATATCGTATTAAATATTTGTATAATAATAATATAATATAAACTTCGTATTAAATGAATCGAATGGGAAAAAAAGAAGCTTTAAGCGAATTATATAAAAAGTGTCAAATCGTATAGGGGAAAAAAAAAATCCCTGGCAGCAAAATTTCAATACTTTCGGAAAATTGAAAAAGAATCATCGAGTCGTGGTATAATCACGACAAATTCGATACGAAAATTGATCGATAATCGGCGACAGTTTAACCGCAATTCTCCATTATCCATTTCCCCTTTGTGCCTCAACGAGGGTATCCCGTTTTATAGTTGCAGTTTCATTTACGAGTTCCGGAACCCGATGCAATTTCCACAATGAATTCGCTGCTCGACAAACGAGCCATGGAAAGGGAAAGAGAGAGAGAGAGAGAGAGATCCATATTGCACGCAACTTCGAAACAGATGGAAGAGAAGAGAGTCGGAAAAAAGGCGAAATTTCAAGAGAGAGAGAGAGAGAGAGAGAATCGTTCGTTGCCGTGATATTCGTCCCTCGAGTCGATCGATATTTGCAGGAATCGGTCAAATATTGGCCGGCCGGATTCAAAAACACGCGAGTGGCGAGAGATTTGGTTTTGGATCGGGCCACCGTTTTCGAGACGTACGTATGCTCGAGTGGCTTTGTCGAAAGGTGTTAAAATTAGTTTTCGCATCAGGGAATGGCGATTTTACCGACCGAGAGTGGTGGATAGTGGTGGGATGAAATCAGGGGCCGAAATTAACCCGGCCCGATCTTCTTACCGATCGAGTGGCCCGATCTGGGCGCTTGCCAGTCCGGCTAATTAGGAGGGAACGCGTTTGATCCCCTCCTCCACCTCCCGCCGCGTTTATCTCCGCGTGGCTGTTAAACACTTTCGCGCGCTCGAACTGACGCGCGCGCGCGCTTTTCCTTTTCTTAATTAATAAAAAAAAGGACGATAACGATGATACTTGAGTTTCAAGAGGAGAATTTATTTCTTCTTCGACTGTTTGTCGAAGTTTTAGTAGATTCGTTAAAATTATCGGTCGGTAAAAATTAGGAAGATTTGTCCGATCTTCTCCTCTTCAACCGTTTATTTTATTATTATTAATTAAAAATTAATTAATAATTGAGAAGAAGTGGTTATTACGAGAGAGAGCTTTGGAAGAAAGAATTTGAACCGCGAGAGATTCTCGGTTTATATATTATTTAATTGCGGAGAGTATTATTAGAAGTTAGGTCGAAAACCTAACTGTTCTCATAAATGTTGTAAAATTGAGATTGAGATCGAATAATTCAAATTAAATTTTGAATAACCGGTTAAATCGTGATAAATTTCGCCACGTGTAAATTTTCAACTTCCCCTGGTTATCACGTTTGTTAATAAAGTGAAGCCAGTTTAGAATAGAACATGAAGAAAATTAAAAACGAAACGAAAAATTCATCCAAAAAAATTTACTCGATCCGTTCGAAAACTTCGAGAACTTAAATTCGTTTCTACAAATGTAAAAAAAAAATCAATCATAATACAACGGTTTATAATTACAAGGAAAATTACAAATTTTCCAATTAAAACGTCGCAACGAAGATCTTCACACAATCCACGAAATCTCAATCAAAGCAAAAAAAAAAAACAAAACAAAAAAACAATTAAAACTACTTCGTCGTCTCAAGAATCCCCTCTTTACCTGTTTAGAAAAGAACCACCTCTCTAAAAAAACACTTTTACTCTTTCCAATTTTCCAAGAATAAAATCTACGCTTAACAAATCTTCGAAAAATAAAATCCAACGATTCTCGTCTTGATCTAATCTATCACGATTATCCACTAACATTATTCTCCAATTATCTCTAATGTCTGCAGGAATATCAGGAATATCGTTTCAACCGTCACAAAATATTTCCCATCACTTGTTGGACAAGTTTTCAACGATCGTGGAAAAACGAATTATAGCGGACACACACACACACACACACACACACACACACACACACACACACACACACACACACACACACCACACACACACACACACACACACACACACACACACACACACACACACACACACACACACACACACACACACACACACACACACACACACACACACACACACACCACACACACACACACACACACACACACACACACAGAGAGAGAGAGAGAGAGAGAGAGAGAGAGAGAGGAGAGAGAGAGAGAGAGAGAGAGAGAGAGAGAGAGAGAGAGAGAGAGAGAGAGAGAGAGAGGCTGGAAATCCCCGCGCGCAAGGTGCACTCGCAGGGAGAGAAGAGACACGTGCTCGCCAGAAGCGGCGCGATCTCACGCCTCGATGATCCGGATACCTCTTTTTGTTCTCGTCGGTGGGGGATAAAACTTTGAAAATTTCTTCTTCTTCTTCACGTGTTTCTTAATGGCGAAAATATACGCGCGAATCGACATCCCGCTTCTTATTGTTATTTTTATTGTTGTTATTGGTCTTCGATCTCTTCTTGATTTCTTGATTTCAACGAAAGAAGAAAGAAAGAAAGAAATTTGTATATATATACTATCTTCTTATATCTCTTGTTTCGTATTTTCCATTTAGAAAATTAAGATTGGGATTGTAAGAAGGATTGTAAGAAGATTAGTTTAAAGTACTACGAGTAGAGATATAATATCTTTTTTTTTTTTATGAAAGATAAAAGAGCGTAATAATAATTCACAATAAAAACACGTTTGAAATTATTCGATTTCAATCCGATTGAAATTAAATTATTATCGTACCAATGCAAGAAATATCGATGTTACGCCATATATTTTTCCATTTCCAAACTTCGTGTTGAGTTTCTAAACAATTCTATGTAAAAAAAAAAAAATTTTGATTCTCGCGTTTAGAAAATAAATCGGCAGAAATCTGTGTCGACTCCGACGAATAACGTTGATATCGCAGGCTGTGTTATTTATTTAATCGAAAATATAAATTTCGTAATCATAAAAGCAAATAGCTTATCAAAGAATTCCAATTCTAAAATAAACGCAATTAAGATATCACGTTATTCCATAATCGAGCGAAAAGTGGTTTCACGATGATGCGAGACAACCTGACTCACTTCTCTCTTACATCTTACATTCACAAGTTTGGTCGAAGTTCGAATCAGGTTGAATATCGCGCGGCGATGGATCGACTTCCGGTTCTCGAGAAGGGGGTTAAACCTTGCCGCTGGAACCCGCCAAGAGGGAACGGAACGAAAACGAGGAGCGTGGCGCACGAAACCACTCTACGATCGATTTTTCTCTAGTGGATCGTCGAACGTGCCTGCCCGCCATCCTTCTTACTGGACGAGCAATTTTTTCCTTTCTCTCTCCCTCTCTCTCTCTCTTTTTCTCTCTCAGAGACCGAGTCTCGAGACCGTGAAAGATCTTTCACTTCCTGCCAGCTTCCAGTTACACGCTCGATTAACGTGGCACGTGGAACGACTTTAAGTCGAGGATAACAGTGGAACAATTACACGGGGGAAGATTTGAGAAAAGAATAACGCACGGACACGGAATCGTGAGATGATTGAAAATCGAGAATCTTATTATTAGTATATCTAAAAAAAAAGAAATTTAATTTTTGTAAATCAAGGAATAAATGTTATCTGCTTTGGTAGATTTCGAATTGGTTTGTATGATAAGGATGCATCCCTTGCGAAATTAGTGAGAAAAAGTTTAAGAAATTAAGCCAATTAAGTTGATTAAGAAGAGAATTTTAAGGAAGAAGAATTTTAAAAATGAATTATTTAAAAAAAATCTAATTTAATAACTGTGTAGATTTTTATTTTTAAAATAAAATATTTTATTTTAATATTTAATAATTTTTTAAAATATTTTAAAATAGAGATTTTGTGAAACAATAAGAATTTACATCTCTTGCAGAAAACGAAATTTTCGAAAAGCGCGTGAGATGAATTTAACCGTTGAACCGAGTTCAAATAATCTCCACTCTTTCACTCTTTCATTTTTCAGTGCATATACGAATCAACGCACGTCTTGCAAATGTAAAAAATGCGAATTCGTATTCTTATTCGGGAACAGGTGCGCGAGAGAAGAGGCAAATCAAAAAAGATTCTGAGAAAAAAAAAAAAAATTAAAGTTTCGAAGATTAAGGTTCGAGAGAGTTTCAGAGGCTCACTCATATATACGACTGTACGCGTCGAGGAATTCTCGTTTATGGCATCGGCACGCGCATCGATATCGTAATTTTTACGTCAGAACCTTCTCATGCAATAACAAAGTTTACTTGCTCCCTCGAAGGAACAATACCATTATTCAAACTGTCTTTCCAAAGTTTGGAAAAGCGTATCGTATCTTTTTCGGTTGGTTGGATATAAAGTGGCTTGAAGATACGAGAGAAAGAAAAAAAGGAGAGAGAGAGAGAGAGAGAGGAGGGAGGGAGAATTCGACCGTGAAATCGAGAAAGATATCAATTTTTGATATCGTGAAATATCAGCTTGCAATGTGAATTCCATGTTACATGGAACAAAAGTGAAATCTGGAAAATATGTCGATACGAATAATAATAATAATAAATTTAAATTTTCTATAATACTCGACAAGCTTTTCAAACTTCACATATTTTTTTTTTTTTTTATTTTAATCACTAGTCGCCGAAAACCAATTAATTAATACGCGAGATCATAAAAAGAGTTTTACTCGTGTTAACAAGGATTATTTTTTGAAAAATATTTCTCTCGGTAATTCGAGATAACCTTCTTTCAGGTAACGCGAAGAAGATTACACCTTGTTCGCCTTTCACTCTTTTGCCGATAAAATGACGCTCAGATTCTTACAGGCAATCCGAAGAACAAATAGGGAAAAGAGAAGCAAGTATCTTGGACAAACGAAACTTTCTTTTTTTAACGAAATATAAAGGCAACAGAGAGAAATTAAATGAATTTTATTTTACTAATATCTATATACTTTCGTATGAAAGCAACAAATATTATTCGTACGAGTGGAATTGGATATATAAATTTTATCATAGATCTTTTATTTTATTCCAGATTCAATCTCTATTCTTGTATCCGTAAAAACATTTTAACAAACCGAAGACAGCGGCGAATATCATGCAACGGAATAAAAGAATATAAATATTACGTTTCTGCAAATTTTTGCAACGTGGTCGAAAACGAAATAGAGCGGATAAAAGTCTACGATGGTTGGAGAGGCGTGAAAGCGAAACGAAGGTAAGAAAAGGTTTTCGAACAAATGGACACGCCGATATATTCAATAAGCGAGATTCTGACCGCGCTCAAAAAAAGCAACGTACCCGTAATTCAAGCCTGGCGAGCAATATCGAAGATCTACCGAGGTGCACCGCGACAACCTGCTTTCGTATTTCACGCGAAACAGGTGGATATTGCCGCCAATGTATCACTAGACCCCGAGTCTACCGAGGACCGACATTGCATCCGCAAATATTCGATCGTTCGTTATTTATTTTATCCGCATTTGCTCTACCCTCGACAAATACAGTGTATAAACAAGACGTGCACAGACGTAGCGAATTAACATTTGAGGGAATCTCTATAGACGATTCTACGTAGGTTGTGGTTTGCTGGGAAAATAGTTTCGTTTCTTCACACGAGTGTCGCTAATCGAACGTTTATCTAGCCAACTTCATTCTAAACCGTGTTGTTATTATATATTTCGAGAGTTGGCATTTCTTGGTTTATACGTAAGAAAAATTCACTCGATTCTGTGCGTTTTTCGTGTTCTTCGTGCAATATGTAACAAAGATGCAAGACGAAAAGAAGTATTTTCGATATATTTTGTTTTTTTATCGCCGAAAAGATAAGAATAGTGTTCAGGCAAGGAAAAAGTTGTGCAAAGTCTATGAAAAAAGTGTATTAACGGTATCTCAGTGTGAAAATTGGTTTTGAAAATTTCGTTTCGACAATTTCGACGTTGAAGATGCGCCATGTGTTCTGGAAGACCAGTTTGAAGCCGATGAGGACAAAATGAAAGCATCGATCGAAGCAAACCGACATATAACCAATAATAACAATTCGAGAAATTGCTATTGAATTTGAGTGTAGAAAGCAAATCAGTTTAGAAACCAAGAATGTAATTCATTTGAATACGATTGAAAACGTAGTCGATAAAATCATTGTTAATGGCTGAAATTGAAATAATTGAATGTATAAAGAAATTTTTGTAGGTTATGTTAAATTATTTTCGTGTGAATGTGATTTATACTTGATTGGCCGACGAACCCTTCACCATCAACGATTAAGAGGCAACGATAATTTCTATTCGATAGCTATTTTTCTATAAATCAGCGTTTGTCAGCGTTTTTCACCGAAATAGGCCGATGTTTAGCTTCGACGGCAATATTTTAAGAAAGTAGCACGTAGTAAAGGTGTGCATCGATAACACGGGCAAGAGATAAAGGGGATAAAATGTCTTTCGTTTTAAAATTTATTCAATGAATATTACACAATTCTACTAATGAAAAATAAAATATTAAATACACATACCATTCATAAAAAAAAAAAGAAAAATATAATCGTTCCATTCATTTATAACGAAAAACCAAAACTCCTCAAAAAAATCCTCAAAATCCCCTCCTTTTTCCATTCGCCAACAACGCGAAAACGTTCGAGAACTATTAAAAATTCTCCCGATGTGGAATCGAGCAGTGCCTCCTCCATGTTTATCGCTCTCGACATCCTCGAGAGCCTTCTTAATATCCGTGCGGGACGGCGGACAGGGGAGGGGGGAGGCGCAATAATTGTTTGTCCTCGCTCTCTTCCGCCCTCTTTTCCCTTCGCCCTTGTTTCGCGCGGAGGAATAATTTCGCTCGCGTAATTTCCCTGTGACGAGCCGTGAAACTTTCCGCGAAAGGGGAACCCTCGACTTGGTTATCTTATAAATCTTGGCCGTATTTTCTTTGAGACCAAGTAAGCTCTTCTCTCTTCCCCCTCCTTTAAAATTGCAGGGACGAAAGGTAAGGGAAATCGACTCGAATGGGAAGACAGAGAATATTGGAACATATATGATACGGAAATTGAAAATTAAAGCGGTGTGGCGGTGAATTAAAAAATATTCCTCTTACGTAATCGGATGAAAATTATATACAATGTAAATGAAAAATAGGCGAGAAATTTAACTATTAATGAAATAAGAACGATATTAATCTCCGATAGTTCGACTAAGTATTTTATTCTCGTGGAATTGGATACAGAAAATTGGATCAAAAATTCATAGAACATTAATTAATCTAAATATCGCGTCAAGGGATAGGATAAAGACAAAATTATATAGAAAATTCCTTGACAGGAGAGAAAAAGTTGAAGCGCAAAGATAAAAAGAAAGAAAGAAAAGATATTCAAACAACGAATAATAATATGAAAAGGTCGAAAATAATTTTCAATTATTCCCCTTCTAAACGAAATAAAAGAGGAGAGGTCTCAAAGAAGAGGGAAATTTGTCGAGGGGAAGAAGTTGGAGGATAAAGGAAAAGAATAGAGGAAGAAAAAGGGGAAAGGATATAATAGAGGGTACTTTGCGGCGAGCATCAGCGAGGAATAACCCCGACTTCCGTTAACAGTGTATTTCCCATTCCTCCTCCTCCTCCTCCGCGCTTTTACAGCCGGCTTTTCCGCCGCTTGTCACGCGTACAATTTAACGGGGAAGGCACGTCGCAATACTGTTAACAAAGACAAAGGACGAGACTCCACGTAACCATGAAAACGAGACGGTTCCTTGTTTCCTTCCTTTTTTTTTTTTTTTCCTTCCATTTTCCAAGATGCTCTCGATCGGTCCACGCAAGGATGCTGGTACGTGACTCGATATATAATTCTCCTCGAAAATGTCTTCCCAATTTCTGCCGGATAAATGATTCAAACTACAGGAATGGATATCGTGAAGGTTCTCAAGAATTTTATTTTTTTTTTTTTTTTTTTTTTTTAAATTTCGATGATACTTTCTGTTTTACCAACGTCTTAAATAATATTTGTAGTCGAGAATTAGCACAGTATTTATCGTTTGAGAATTTTTTTAAAAATAAAGAGAGGGCGTTCTTGTCGCAGAGAGACGCTTTTCAAGATGGAGGGCGAAGTTTTATCTTCTTAGAAAAATACTTTACCGGAATTCAAGAAATTTTTTAAACAAAACCAATAAAATTAATCGACAAAAATTACGAATACAGATACAAATATAAATTCGATCTTAATTATAGTTTGTATTTTGAACATAAATTGAAGTGAATTTTATACATTCGATTTTTCTTCACTCTTACTAGAAAATGTAAGAAGATGTCGCCATCCTCGCACAGTTTTTTCCGTCAATTTCGTCGAGGAGATAAAATTGAAAAGATGAAGAATCGTTTCGCCGTTAAAATCGAGAAGAAACCGGACTGGACGGTTCGGAATGAGTGCACTTGTGAAAGTGATCGCATCTGCAGCGATTGCGAAACCAGGTTTCTTTACCGAGCGCGTCGAAGACGTAATATTTCGCGACTCTCTCTCTCTCTCTCTCTCTCTCTCTCTCTCTCTCTCTCTCTCTCTCTCTCTCTCTCTCTCTCTAACGATCGAATAACAATTGTCGCGTTTCCAGAATTGCAGAAAAGAACTGCACAACTGTTGAACATCGAAATAGATTATTTATTATAAAATTCGATTTTATAAATCGAATCATACGAATTTTTTTAAATTTCAAAAATCAATTTTTTTTACAATCTCAATCGAGTAATTCGTGGAGAATCATAGAAATATTTATTCGTCGTGTATCTTACTGAAAAAAAAAAAAGAAAAGGATAAATAGAAATGGTTTGCTTATTAATCGGGAGAGGATATTATAATTTCGATTCAATTTTCAAAAGTTCATTTATCAAGGGAAAAGCTTCGTATTCCTCGTCGAAATTCAATCTTACTTAAACCAATATTACTTATAGTAACGGATCGTGCGGTTTAACTTCTACATCCACGATCTTGGAACGATTTCAATCCAAAGCCTCTTGCAAGCCTAGGATATCCGCGGATTCGCGGCCAGTAACTTGCGGAAAACCTCTTCCATTATTATTATCACCAACCGTGAATTCCTGAAATTATTATTTTTTTTTTAATTATTTAATATTAATTATTTATTTTAATTATTTCGTAAAATAGAAATCGAGACAAATTTTTATATTATAAAAATTATCGAATTAATTAACACTTTAATATTCAATTAAATACACTTTCCATTATATACGATAAGATTTTAAAATATTTTACTTTTTGAATAATCGACGAGATAGAGTTCTTTTTTTTTTTTTTTTTACATCGAAGTAAAAAATTCATCCACGTATTCTATTTATCCTATCCCGCAGAAAAGAAAAGAGAAGAAAAAAAAAAAGGAATGCATTTTCGAGTGCTTTCAACGAAACCGATGGAATAAAAAAAAAAGAGTCGGTTAATTCGGTTAATTGGCGGAAGGGAATCGAACATCCAATTTAGCGAGTGGTGGGGATCGATAACGGCACGGTGCGGAAAAATGTTGAAACAGAAACGTATGCACGGGAAAAGAGTTGGTCGATATTCATCGTGGCAACACCTGCGCCACCACTCGCCGTCACCAGAGAGACCCCGCCGGCCTCTGACGGATCCCATTTCCCGCAACTTCCAACCTTCCCATCAATCCCGATATATATATATAGATATATATCTCCGTGGATCCTTTTGTTCCCCCAAGATTCTCCGAGAAAAATCTCCGCCGTGAAAATGACAAATTTTATTATGCCGTGGATCCCTCACGGAAATTCTTTCGATTCTTTATTCTCTCTTTGCTACTTTTGCTCGAGTATATATATATATATATATATATTTCGAGAAAGTTTCTCGCGATATTATTTCTCGCAAATTTCGGAATTTAAGTTTTCAAGTCGAGCCTTCCGGAAGATTTAACCGAATCGGGGATAAACTTTGCTCAAACTTCTCTATTCTCGTTTAAATTTGGTTAAATTTAAAAAAAAAAAAAATTCACGATGCAATGAGAGGTTAGGATTTCGAGCGAAAGATTTAACCGAATTGGGGATAAACTTTGCTCAAACTTCTCTATTCTCGTTTAAATTTGGTTAAATTTAAAAAAAAAAAAAAATTCACAATGCGATGAGAGGTTAGGATCTCGAGCGAAAGATTCGTGTCAAAAAGTCGATTTCGAATTGTTGCGACGTTTATTCTTCACTGATTATCGTAAATATTATTTTACGAATTTATAATATTCACTCGTTTGTTTAAATCATTTACATAAGAGAAATAATAATTTTTGTAAATTTTCGTATTAAAATCACACTATTCACTTATTAAAAAAAAATTTATACGTAAATATTATAATTGATCTTCTTAAAGAAACAAAATTTATTAACCGATCCGAAAATATTTTTCTCCGAAGGAAGATGAATTTTCTCGATTATCCAATCTACGTAACGGAACAGAAAATTAGCTGCGACCCGCCCATCTTAAGATTTTCATGCGCAGATATACACGGGCCGATATCCGAAGGAAGTTGGAAAACGGATGGAAAGAGGAATCTCGTTTATGCGAGATCAAAGCGAAACAAGAACGGTGAATCGTTTGGCTGGAAACGCGCTGAATTTGCAGAGGCAAATTGTAGTATTCGTATATTGTCAATGATGCACCCTCGATCTCGGGAGAAAGAGATCGAGAGGAAGAAAGGATATCCCGAGACGAACTATGCGCGCGAATCGTGGGAATCGTTCGGCTTTTTCGAACCGAGGGAAAGTTGACGAGGAGAAAATAGAGGATGAAGATTGGCAAGTGGGTCAAGTTGGATTGGAAGAAGAATGATGATGGGAAGGATTTGCGCGATGTCAAACGATATAAAGAAAATAATTTGACTCGTATTATATACGAGAATGGTTTATCGTTTCAACTTATGATCGAACTTTTTTCACGACAAATTGAAAAATTGGAAAAAAAAGTTTCAACGAACAAAAATTTACTTACGTGTATATTCATATGACTGCATATTCGATGTCGATATTACGGTTATAATTGTTCGGTTCGCGTACGTGTAACGTGTCTCTTCGAGGCCAAATGAGAATTTGCATAATCGAGAATCAAGTGCTCAATCTCCATATGCATGCATAATTCGAGTCGATCAATCTCCTGGAAAACGCGTTTCACGCAAATTCGACAAATTTAGATTGCCGTTACTTCATTCATGATTCGAATCTCTCCGCCAGCCAACAATGTTTCTACTCGTCGACAAAACTGTTAAACTTTTTTCGTTCTCTCCTCGAAAAGAACAACGCGAAAAACACCACTTACAATCCAAAAGAAACAAAACGATCAACGATAATAGAAAAATCGTAGCACACCGTGAAATACAGCATCGTAAAAATCATGATACGAACATAACCTCTAAATCTTCTTCGGAAAGAAACGCGTCTGGCAAATCTCGCAAGGAAAAATTCTCTCGTTCTCGTTCCTCCTCGTGGTCGTGGCCGACTCCTCGTCAATCCCAATTTTAAATCTCGTCTGTCTTGTCCCTTCGTGTCTCACGCGTAATCGCGTTCCAGAGAGCCGCGTGGCTCGCCTCTAATTTGCGTTGCAACACTTTACCGGCGTAGAAAAATTGGCGCGGCGCGCTGTCAACGCTTGTTACCGACTCAGTGCGGCCGGCCGCGAAAGGCGATTATGTGGCACGGCATCGATGCGGACATTGCACGTCGATAAGGATACACACTCGTTGAAACACCACCAACTCTCCCGGCTGATTGTACGCAACAAGCTGCCCCGTTTAAACTGCTGCTCGCCGATTTCACCGATACAATCGGATACGGCTTCGATCCGGCTTGATCCGATCGGTCCAATATATTAATTTCGTTTTTCGAGGGCGGAGAATAGAATAGGGGATAAAGGTTATTGAAATGTGATCGACGTTTTATCAGTCGAGCAGCCAATAATTTGATACAATTTGCGAGGAAGGAAAATCAAAATATTTTTTCAGATAAATTTTTTAAACAAATTGAACGATTTAATTCGTGAAGCATAATATCGAAATATTTTGTAAAATTTTGAAAGAAAAATATGCGACTGACAAAGTTTAGAGCGATGAACTTTATTTATCTACAAAGATTAAAATTTCGTAATTTTTACGAATCTTAATATAAATTTCGAAGGTTTACGAATAAATTCTTCCAAAAACTTGTTACGATAAAAGCAGTTTTATATTTTTTTAATTTCAATTAAAATTATTTATTTGGATTTTCTTTTTCAGGAGAAAAGTCAAATTTTCTCAAAGCGTGTTAATATCGTGAGAATGTTGAAGGAATTATTTTGAAAAAAAAAGAAAGAAACTGTTAAATTATTCTCGAAACATTCAGATGCGACTAACGCGATTCAGCGTCAGCTCAATTAAAGTCTTATTCATCAACTTTTGTTCGCAAGATT
The DNA here is from genome assembly GCF_003254395.2 of Apis mellifera. Classification (NCBI taxonomy): domain Eukaryota; kingdom Metazoa; phylum Arthropoda; class Insecta; order Hymenoptera; family Apidae; genus Apis; species Apis mellifera. Next base: position 14,276,944 of record NC_037643.1, on the reverse strand, counting down.
ACCTTTCCTGCAGTCTTAGTCTTCGCGGAATAATGAAGAGTAAGTGACAAAAAGCGCGATTCTTAGAACTCTGAGAAAAGAGATTCTCTGAACGAAATCTCACGCCAAGGCAAAGAAGAGAAATTTCCATGCGTAAACTGCACCTGCAACGAGCGCATCGGTGGAGAGTTTTGTTTTCTTCACAGTAAGTTGCAAGCTCGTTATGCAATTTTAGTTCTTCTCGACCGGCCGGATGAAAGTAAGAGAAACTCTCTACCTTGCTTTTATCCGTATTCTGATAATTAGACGGATTCATATTTGCACGGAAATATATCTATTTGGATTAAAATTTTTTTTCATTTCATGTTCTGTGTAATAATTTTGCTAGACGTGCTGTTTAATTTTTAAGATCTTTGTCGACGGTTAAAAATTAAATTTGCTCGTGAATGCTATATAATATTCACGTGTGCACTTAAATTGAAAACTTCGCATGCACCTAGAAATTTACATCTAAGTAATGAAATATTTCCCTTCCAGAGATGAAAATTTTTGCACGAAATTCAAGTCAAGTTTAATATTCAATCAAAAATTTAATTCCCTTGCATCAGATAATTATTATGCGTTTAATTAATTTATTCAAATAAAATAGAAAATAGAAACCAATTTTCCCCTCTTAAATCAATTATCTTTTGATAATAATAATAATTAGTAAACAACGGAGAAAAAAAGAAATAATAATTGATGAGAGAACGGAAACTCGATAATCCGAATTGTCCGCAGAATCGAGAGACGACGCAACACATTCCACGGAGAAGAGAGCGGCCACTCACCTTTGGTTGCGGTCTCAGCTTCTGCCTGGACGAACGGCCTCATAGCAGCCACCATTCTCCACGATCATCCTCCTCTTCGTTATCATCCGCTCACACCGTTTTCTACATGTGTGCGCATGCTTAGTCGGATCTACTCGCCCCTACCTAACAATGTTCTGTTGTTACTTTTCAGGTTAATAATACCGTGGTGTAATACGTTTACGTTTATAATTTCTGTCAAACTTTCATTTTCAAATATTCTATTTTTGAAAGAAGTCACGAAACTGGAATATTTATGTACTTCTGAATTATATACTTCTGAATATCATTGAAAATATATTTTTCATTAGTTCTCTTTGAGAAATTGTCTCGATATTTCTTAATTCTATCCACTTTTTTCAGTTTTAGAAATTTATTTTAATTAACTTCACTTTCGTTAACGTTCAAAATTTAATCATATATATCTACGTGTATTTATTATTATGAAATTATTATAAGAAGCATAATTTATGCAATGCATAATAGCATATATCTATATATGAAATCGAATAATTATTTTAAAAATATCTACATTGTTCCTATAATCGATAATCGAATAAAAATTTCCACATCACGGTCGAATGCTAACGATAAGACAAGAATTCGAGAGAACGCCCACTACTGAAATGCCTACCTGCCTGAGAGTCGTTCTCTCGAGGTTATGAGTCACGAGGCCGTCGCACGCTTTGCTAAATATCTCGACATTTTGTCACGCGTTGGTTTCCCCTTAATCACGACACGTTCAACATGTTTTACGTTGTACACGTCTCGTTCCTTTTCTCCAACCAACGAATCGATTTGCACCAATCGACTGGTTGATGTTTATATTACTCTATTTTATGTTGATCGTAAACGCGATATAAATAAGATGTTCAAAAAGAAAAAAAAATTAAGAAATATTACTATATATACTTTCATATTTTTATATAAAAGTCAAAGATAAATTTCATAATTTGATTTTTTTTACTATCATTTAAATGTAACAAAGCTAAGCGTTACTTCTATTCTGAATAAACCTAAAGTACACGTCATCGATATTTAAGACTTTTAGTATATAAGTATACGTTAAACTCACCATAGTTCAAGTCACAATATTTGGATGATATTGCAAGAGTAATGGTCGTCCAAAGATAATCAACGTAATTCACTCGGTATTTTATTTCACTGTATTTCACACGTGCACACGATAAGTTTAAGTTAGATTATGACCCGTTAGATTATTTTAATTCATATAAAGAATGGTTATAGGTTCTTTATGAATTTATCCTTTAAGACTTATTTTCATCGAAATGAATTTAATAGAAATCAAAAATTTTATATCATAACATTAAAGTCAAAATATAAATATAAGGAAAGAATAAATTTTGAATTAATTTACTTTAGAATTACTATATTTATAGTAATTCATATTTAAAATAGTTATTTACAATAATTGAAAAATATTAGGTTATGTGAGTGAAAAATATTGTTGGAATTACAACAGGACTCAAGAGAAATCATTTCCCATGGAGATGCTAATTACAACATGTGAATGTATCAGTTGAAACTTATGGCACGGTATTATGTTTTAATTAATCAATTATGCAAATAATATTACGCGAATAATTATAATAAAATTCGTGATTTATATCCCTAGAAAATTTTCATATATAATGTTTCATTAATAAAGCACAATAATCTTTCAAATTATAAAATTTTTTCATTGATACACAATTTCACAATAAAGAAATTAAATTCTGTGTAGATTCACAATCAAATAACGAAAAGATTCATTTATCACCGCATCCATTTTAAAATTTCACTAATAGCACTTGTATATCATCGTTGACACTATATAAAGATAGAAACAAGAAAATCATTTTCTATCGAAATCATGAAATTACGATACAATCCTTAAAATTTTTTAATCCTCGTACACTCTCATTCATTTTCAAAGAAATCAATCGATACTTCTTTTCGCGTAAAATCATCATTTTCGAAATATTCAATTTACCGATCATGATGCACAGAGAAGAAGTTTCTCAAACTTCACACAAGACATGCGCGCCGTGACAAATTGCCAAAGGCGCCAATCACTGAATAGTTCACTAACAACATAATCCTTGACAATAGTCGACGTTTCAAATCATTGTATATATAAAGTCGTTGAATCGATTCACGATATGCCATGTGCAATTCAGTTGAGAAAAAAAAAGTACTTTTATGGAAAATCACAGTTAAACACGAATCGTTAAACACGAAAAGAATTCTTCGAAATTTTGTAAACGATTTTATTGAAGTCAACTTTTAAAGCAGAACAGCCGCAATGAACCGCACACGATCGTCGTGAAAGCGACACGATACTGGATGAGAACGGGCAACAGGTTCGTTGGGTTGCCCTGAGGAACGTGACGACGATACGAACAGGAGGGGAGGAGGATAGGTACTGGCCAGGTAAGCTAGTGCCGCCATTGCTCCTGACGCAGCATCCACCGATTTGCAGTGGCGTAAATACGCCGATATCCTACTGAAAAGAAAATTCCCTGTCGCTTGGGTTGTTTTACGCGATTTATATCGTTTCGCTTGCCTCTTACTCTATCTTGGTTCTCACAGGTATTCCTTTCAGATCTCTATAAACGTCCTCCGAAGACAATGTGACGCTCATGTGTTTTACGATACATGAAACGTAAACCAGAATAAGATTATAAAAAAAGATCATAAAGTAGAAAAACTTGATATTAAATTTAAAAAAGTTTGCTAGTAACAAAAGATATTCCTTATTTTTAGAATCTAAACTTCAAAGAACTTTTCAAAAAAATATATGAATATTGGAAAATTGGAATTCGATGTTAATGGTTAATAGTTAGTTGTTCGATTTATGGTATTCGAAAATTATAAGACAATAGCTGACGCAGCTATTAAAAATTTTATTTGGTTCTTTTTATTTTGCGTATATTCTAGGATTTTTTTCCTGAATATTGAATATATTATTAAATTATATTATTATTGTAAATATATATATTTAATATTTCTTATTCATATTTTAATCAAATATGACTAAAATATATACATTTAAAATATAAAATATGTATGTTCAAATCAAACTAATTAAATCGATACTTTATAAGTATATAGTTTTAAATTTAAGCTTTTTAATCACTATCTTTTGTTTGTTAAAAGAATATTAAAATGTTTAGTTTATATTTTTTTTATATTTTAATTATCTAATTTATATTGTATTTAATATCATATTGTATATATAATTACAAATAAATATATGAACACAAAATAAAAATGAAAAATTAGAAAAAAAAATTCTACCAAAATATATATTTATTAAACACTAGACACAGACATCGATTACAAATTATATCCACAAAATTTTGATTACGCCATTGCAGCAACAGGTTGTCACCAATGAGAACCATCGTGAATGGGCGCGTTCATCCATTTGATAGCAATACGACCTGCCACTATAAAGGAACAAGACTATCTTTTAAATCTAAATAAGAATTTTTATAAATTTTATTATGAACTAATATATTATATAATAAACATATGCAAAATTAATTAGTAATTAAATATACATATAAATATTTAATTTTTTATTTATAAATTAATGTAATAATTAATAATTATATATATATATAATTTCTTTATTTTAAATTTAATTTTACTTTATAGAAATATAACAAATTGAAAATAAAAAAATATATTGCTTTAGAAGCGATAATGAAAGTGAATATTTAATCTCTGTTATCAGTAATTTGTTTATTAATAATATTATGAATCATGAAACACATTCAACAGCGATTAATTTGATATAAAACAAGGTCAATTTATATGTTACTCATTTTATTGCAAATTATATTTATATATATATTTTTTTAATAATTTTTTGACAATTTAATATCTATAATATAAGCTAATATATATATATATATATATATATATATATATACATTGACGTAATATATTTAAAAAATATAAAAAGAAATCCTAATATAATCAATAAAATTATAATATAATAATAAAATAATAAAAAACTAATATAATAATAAAATAATAATAAAAATTTTAAATTATACGAGTAAAAATTTTAACTTATATTTATCTATACTAATATTAATACTATAAAAATTATAAATAATATAACAATGATACAACTAAAAAAAATATTTAATAATAACGAATCTGAGCACCTCTGTTATAAAGAATAGCGGAGCGTACAATCTGTCTCGGGTCAGTACTTTTCTTAATTCGAGCGCGAGGTGGTAGCACGGTGTAAGTTTTTCTGCCAAGTATACTACACATTAAACATGAACATTCATATACTAACATTTTATTTCATTCTGAGTAAAGGAACACTAAAAAAAGCAACGCGGTAGGTTTGAGAAGAGTACACAATGCACCAAATGGATAAGAGACATCCCTCCCTCTGATATAAAACAGTTGATATTGACAGCTCTCGTCTTGATCCGGGATAACCTCTTGGTCCAATCGACTACCAATTCTTGTCACGTCTATACTCGACGATTGCCAAAACATTTTGAAAGAATGGCATGTCTTTTGTTGAATCAGGAAAATGTGCACATTAAAATTCCATCAGCTGACACTGTCGAAGGTATTACTTATTATTGCATCGAGGTTAGGATTGCTTCAATCAAATGGACTGTGAAGCACAGGTAAATTTCTGATTCATCGTGAACAACTTTTTATTTTTTATTTCTTATCTTGATAAATCTTTTAATATCTATTTATTCCTCATTTATTCAATATTTTTGGTTATAAAATTATTTGGTTATATTATTTGATACACCTTTCTGATATTTTTATTTTATATATTAAATTATGCATATTTTAAAAAATGAATGTGATCAATTATTTTTATATTGTTCAAAATTTATTGCTAAAAAAAAAAATATTAAATATATACTATATTAACTTATATTTATATTTCTTTCTTTAAATGAATCTTTAATAATTGCTTTATCATAAAGTTTTTTTCATATATTATTTTCATATATTGAAAAATTATGAAATTATATCATAAATCCATTTGAAATAAAAAATAAATTTGATATATTTATATTTGTATTTTTAGATACAATGATTTTGCTGAACTTCACGATAAACTTGTCTTAGAGAATTATGTTAAGAAAGATATATTGCCACCAAAGAAGCTTATTGGAAATAAATGTGAAGCTTTTGTAGAAAAGCGTAGATTAAGCTTAGAAATTTATTTAAATGAAGTATACAACTATTTGAAAAAAGCAATGCCTAGAGAATTAGCTGTATTTCTTGATATGCATATATATGATATATTTTTCCTACTACAGAGTATGGCTTTAGAATTTTTTATAGAAGGAAATAGTTTATTACAGAAGTCCAAGAGTCACAAATTTAATCCAGTTCAGGTGATTATATATTTAAATTATTCATACATTTTTGTAATAGTATCTATTTTATACGTACAGATGAGATATAATTATTTTTTTGCAGCTATATGCAATCAGTGAGAGATTAAAACAACCTTGTCCACCAATCGAAGTGGTTGATAAAAAATATGATTTCAGTCATGTCTTGGACTTTAATTCTCATTTAACTGGTCTGATCATTGAAGGAAGTTCAGAACCTTATAGAACCAGCAATATTTATTCATCAGCATTGTCCATTGAATTAACAAGTTTCAAGAACATAGAGAATCTAACCATTAATCAATATCCAATGGACAAGATATATCATATGGGCAATCTTCGAGATACAGTGAAATATTTAAAAGTGAACAATACAAAGCTTAGAAATATCGTTGAATTAGCAATGTGCGAAGAAGTACATAAAACAATTGAAAACGCGAACGATTCCCATATTTGGTTTAAAGTCACTCATCTAGATCTTAGTGATAATCGAATAGAAGTTATAGATGAAGCAATTAAATTATTACCACAAATAGAATGTTTAACATTAAATAATAATCTACTCTCTGAAATTTCTAACATCACTTTATTACCGAGATTGTCTCAATTGTATTTAGCATCGAATAATTTCACAACTTTACCCGATGATTTGCATACGAAACTTGGTTATATAGTGTATATCGATTTGTCTCAAAACAAATTAACTTCATTATCGAGTTTCTCAAAATTGTATTCATTAGAAGGTCTAGACGTAAGTTGCAATCGTATCGAAAAGATCGAAGAGGTAAAGAATATTGGTCATTTACCTTGTTTGGAAAATTTAAGATTAACTGGCAATCCAGTGTCAACAATTGTCGATTATAGAGTAAAAGTATTAGAACCGTTTGGAAAAAGAGCGGCAGATATTTGTTTAGATAATGAAAAACCAAATCAAAAGGAATTAGATACTGTTTCTGTTCATCAAGCATTACGCATTGCAAGAGAAGGAAAATCACCTACATTCACAGCTTCAGATGCACCTTTATTTTCTGCAGAGATTCCAAATATATAGAATTGCATAAATTACAATTTCATTTCAAAAGATCTTCTAGACAAAGAAGGAACTTTGATATAAATTTTTATCATTGACTCAAATTTTTTTCTTAAACATAAAAGACCAAGAATTACAAATTTTAAAATATATTTAGATTTTGATGGAAATCTAACTAAAGATATTTTATATTTTTTACTCAAAAGGATATCACTTTTAAAAATTAAATTGAATTAATCTATATGAAATTAATCTAATATGAAAAAGTTCCTTTGTAAATTAAATCAAATTGATATTTAAAATGACAAACATTCAAGATTTGAATCTCAGTTGTAGTTCTTTTTATGATATTTATTATCAGTTTATCATGTCGGTGCTTTTTATTATCTTATTTTAATATTGATGATAATCTAATCAGTATAATGTATACCAAAATAATAACCTATAATTTAAGTCTTAGATTATGAGTCATCTTTATTCGATTTAGATATTAAGAAAATTTTAATAATATATGGGAAAATTAAGAAGAAGATAATAAATCTCTCTTTTTGGGGATAACGTGCCACTTATCTATATAAAAGTAAAATTTATAAGATTCTACTGTGTACATAATTATTTTTAAATTGTATATTGCGTGTTACCGTCATATATTTTTTATACGAAATCAGAAAATGAAATAGAAAGATTAGATTGATCAAAGATGTATATTTATTTATAATTTATATCAAAGAATTTAGTTGATATCTATATATATATATATATAAAAATCGTTGGTGATTCTTAAATTCTATTTATATTCCATGAAATAATTTAATTTGCAATTTAGAAATAAGAATTTGTTTTAAGAATTATTGCTTTTTAAATAATTCATTATTATAGATAAAATTTATTTATTATTTAATAAAATTTATATATAAATTATTTAAATTAAAACGCTCGTGTATCTTATATATTAGTATATCAGTGCAAATAAAAATGCGCTTGAATCAAAGCAATTATTTTCAAAGTTTTGATTCGATAAAATTATGCAATTATTAGTTTGTTATTTGTTGCATAAATTTTTATGATGATATAATTTTGAAAAATGCAAACGCATTTAACGATTAACGATTTTATAATGGTTTAACACAAATTATCTATAAATGTATATAAGAAAATCAAATATTTTGTTAATAAAGAATTCTAAATCAATAAATTGTGATAACCTATTTTATATTACTCTATAATATAAGCATATTATATCTTTATCTAAAAATTGTAATAAGAAATAATATTTCTATTTATTACAATTTTTACATAAAAAATTTTGTTAATTTTTATAAACTGAAATTAATTATACAGCTTGGACAATATAAAAAAGACGAATTAATTATCTTTAAAGTTTATTTTTATTTAAACTTTCACATTGTTCGCATTACCTTTTAAACATTATACGTATCTCGACAATAGTAAAATATTCATAAATAATAATAATAATAATCATTACAATGCTTAACATATTTTAAGCATTCTTGTGTTATAGTCTTTTAATGTAGTACACCTAAAAACTAACACATACATAAATTATTCGTTTCACAAAAGATCACTTTCCTTTTTGCGTTATGATCGCGCATCATATTCTTTTTTTCTCGACGTGGTGCACAATATTTCACAATGTTTTTTTCTACGTTGTTCGAATTTTTCACGAAGCAATCTAGATCAAGAATTATTTTTTTTTTATTTTATTTATTTATTTTTTTTTTTTTATATTAAAGGCAATGCGTGTTTTCAAAGAAAAAATATTACTTCTAAAAAGAAAGTATCATATCAAAGCGTCAAAAAGCTACTTGGTACCAAAAAGAGAATAATTTATCAAATATCTTTCATTTTCCTACCATTACACAACGTCCATGCGTCGTTTATATTATGATTATCATTATTTATGTGTATATATATATATATATATATATATGTTCGTATTTTTTTTGTTGATCATAACTTGATCTTCGAACAAATCGATTCTTTCTTTGTTATTCAGAGTTACCATCTGTCGATACAACCGTAAAAACACACATATACATATATACATACATAAAGCAATAAAAAGCTGATCGAAAAAAGAAACATTGCATATCAAATATGTATAGAATAATCTTTTTATACAAATCTCATGGATGCTGAATGTATTTATGACATCTTATATACTTCGAATAAAGAACTCGTTTTTCTAACATTTGATTATCGTTGTTTATAAATATTTTCAGGTTATGTTTTGTTTCTTAACACAAAAAACTTTAAACTTTAAAAAATATATAAATATATATGTATATATACATATAAATTTCTAAAAAAAAAAAGCTGAACATTTGATATTTATCATCCGATATAAAATCGTTAGAATATTTTGACTTGTTCGAAGGACAAAAGATGTTCGAATACACTTTCTTCTATATTCCCTTGCGGAGAAAAACTATAATTCGCAGATATATTTGGTATGTTTCGCTGCGAACCTCGCTTTTTCATTATATTTATTTTTTTCTTATAATCCAATTTCCACATCTTTTATCTCGAAATCTGAAATCTATTGGGTATTGAATCTCGATCGTTTTAATCAAGTAAAAAAAAAAAGAAAAAAGAAAAAACAAAACAAAACAAAACAAAATAAAAACAAAAATAAAAATTCGTAATGTTCCTTCGAATTAAAAAGGAAAGGGATAAATATCGCTCGATTAAATTGAACGATAAGACGGGTGTTCACAGCGAATGAAAGAACGAAAAAGAAAGAAAAAAAAAAAAGGAAAGAAACTAAACTCGAAGAAAAATTACAAAAAAAAAAAAAAAAAGAAAAAAAAATGGATTTTACGGGAATTGATGGATTCACATAGAAAAGATAGGAAGGAAGCGATCTAATGGACACGCGAATGATGGAATTTCGAAGGGGATTTTAAAAATTCGTTTTTTTCGTGCGTTCGACTGGTCGATTGGGCGATCTATTGATGCGCAATTGGGATGAGCTTCTCGCCTGTGCCAATCGCCGGAAGCGGAGCCTCGACGGTGAGCACGCCATCTTTGCTCAACGAAGACTTGATACTTTCGGGATTGGTTCCCTTGGGCAGCAGGAATTCGCGATTGTACTCTCTGTACACCGATTTACTCTCTGTCTTCTCTTCGTGTTTTGCATGGACCTGAACAAAAAAATGAAACGCTTTAGAATTATAATTTTCTACGATCGATGATTCGTATTCATAACACAATAAATTCTTATCTAATTCTTCTTCATCTTAATCTTAATAATCATTAGCAATAATTCCAGTAAAACTTTAAATAGTATAATAAAAGTACACTGAAACAAAGGAAAAAAAAAAATTTTCTTGAAATATGAAGGATGAATGATGATTTTTTTTTTTCTTTTTTATAACTTTACTTTGGTATTAAAAATATTGATAAAAAAATATTATACAATACTAGTAGTAAAATGTTTTTTGGTAGATTTACATAAAAACAAGATAGATCGATTAATATTATATTTTGAGAATGCGTCAATTTTCTTTCGTACACACAAGGGCAAGAATTCAGGTCGCCGGTTCGATTAAGTGTCCGTATTAATAAATCAGCCCAGGACAGACTCATTTCTATGATCACGCGAGCCGCATGTTAAAAACCATCGACATCGCTTTGCTTGTGGTCAGCTGATGCGATAACATTCAAAGTACAAGGGTGGCACGTACTAGCAACATATTTTATAGAAATACACACACATCGGCAAATTTCTTATCTTTTTAAAAGGTGCTCATATTTTTATCGCTTGATGATATATACCGTCGATAATTTGCATCAAACAATAACTATATAAAGATATTAGATATATTATCAATATTGTAAACGTGGAAAATAAATAAATATAAAGCAATTGATAAGTCTGTTAAAAAATATAAAAACAAAGAAAAATGTATCTAATTTGAAAGTAACAGATAATGTGCGAAATTTTAATATTCTTAATCATGATTTTCAATACTATTATCAATTTACTCTTATTTAAAAAAGTTATTAAAAAAAATAAATTTAATTTCTCACCAAGAACATTTATTAAACTATACGTGATTCATCCTTCCAGATACAAAAGAATGTATTCCCAGTTGTATTACTATTTGTACAATTCGATGGAAATATATATATATATATTGTCTTCACAACATATCAATTTTTATATAAATATTATTTCTAGAAAGTTTTTAACAAAGGAACGAAATTCAAATTTTTAGCCAATAGTGTACAATTTATGTATAATATAATAAGTACATTTTCCACCATATAACCAAAAAATATTAAATCCACGAACATTATCTTACGAAAAATCGTGCGTACGTATACGATTCCCCGTTGAATAATTCTGCACACGTGCACAGAATTCGTATAACGTCCCCAGAAACGGAAAGGGCGAGCACGAGGAGAATAAGGGTGAAATATAGAACCCGTCAAGTAATACGGATATACGGGGAAACTAGGTTATGAGAGGGAACGGCGATAAAGCCGGAATACGAGGATGTTTTACGAAGCTCATTGGCCAGGATCGGTTGGTTAGTATCTCGCGATAAAAGATGGCGTGCAAGGATAAAAGAAGGAAAGAATCTAGGAAGAAATGTAATGAGTAGAAAATGGCGGCAGAAAGACGCCACGAATTCGACCTCTAAATATCCAAATCGATATTTGTGAAATAGTTATTTCTTTTTCTTCTTTTTTCGAACTATCTCTCTCTTCGTTTCGTTGGAATGTACTCGTGAGAAAAATTGTTCATATATAATATACAATATATTCTTCATTTAAAAATCATAATCACTTTCGAGTATAGAAATATTGTAAAGGATTAACTGTCTTTGAAATTAAAGTGTCGAAGATAAAATTCTAAAAACAAAGATCAATCACTCACATCATTACGCGTCGAAATAAAAATAAATTATCCTATACATTTCTAATTTTATCGCGAGCAAAGAAAACGATCCTTTTTTTTTTTCTTTTTTTTTTATCGTGTTCAGACATAAATGACATAAATAACAACTTAAAGTTTCTTAAAGAAGTATAGAAAATTAGCAATGCAACGATAAAGCGATCGATTCACCGATAAAAATTGCAAGCAATAAGAGCAAATAAAAAGAACATTTTTCATGATGGATATTTCTAGGTCATCTCGCAATCACGTGGGAGTTACAATCGATATCAATCTTGTTGTTGTTTCCTTTAAGAAATTTCACTGTAATTTTTTGCAAAGTGTTCACTAGTGTTGAATAATTGCACAAGAAATGTTTCCATATATTTTACAAAATGTATCGATCAGTTTCAACTTTTTCGAAATACCTTCAATGTTAAAAATTATTATCCGTTAAACGATCTATTAAAAAAAGACAATAATCACGGTCGAAAGATAGATTCCAGGATTTGTATGCCACGATTCGAGAAGCGAATTGTACCACTTGTTACGATAATTCAAAGATATTTCTGCCAAGCATCCGCATTTGCAATGAGCTCACCTCGTCTGCCAACGTTTCATCATTGTTTGGCAATCGAAACGATCATCCAACGTTAACCGATATCCGTGTACACGCCTTTCGGAATACATTTCCATCCATGTTCAACATTTATTGTCTCTTCAACGATACAACACCGGACATCAATGTCGATTAACACAAAATATTAAAAATCTGAAAGCGACACGTCAACACGTTACAAATAAAAACTTTTCATCAAATTCATCTTATCTTAAACTTTCAATTGTAACAGAAAAAAGGACAATGCAAGATAAAATTGCGAAAAATAAAAATTGTTCCGTGACACACGTGCATTCACTTCTTCTCTTGCATCGAGATTACTGCCATCTCGTGGCGTACCAATTCAATTAATTTACTTTAATTTAATTCGGATGATAATATTTCTTAGAAGGTAAAAAAAATTCATCGAAAAATCGTCTAAATTTTTCTCTTCGAAACAAACTTTAACAGATTCTACCTCCTTTCTATCAAATTATCTCTAATTCCTGATTATTCCTGCATTATCGTTCGTACATTTGCATTTCTGCATTTCTACCGTACAATACGGTGCTGCTCCAAGTTTCCCCAACTTTCCTGCATCGCGTGATCCGTCACAATCTTTTTATTCGTTCGGTGTCGTGGAATACTTTTTCAGATACCATCTGAAAATATACTCAGGAGCGTACATGAGGGAATGTACCGATTTACCCTCCCACGCTCGGAAATAACTTGGCTATCGCTGTGAAACTTGATTCAAAACAGGGAAACAGAGATCGATGAATGGAATCGGCGAGACACCGACCAAATAGTGATGAAACGTTGGCAGACGAGGTGAGCTCATTGCAAATGCGCGTCTCTTGAAAAAAAGAACTTATCCATTTAATCTCGCTCGATAACGATTTCAATTGTTTAGAAACTTATAATTTAATAATATAATAATAATAATAACTGATACTCCTTATATATAAACGTATAATGTATAAATAATGAACTGTGAATGATTCAGCATTTGAGAGCATTTTTTATCAATTTAAATTTGAAAATCTTTCGAGACTTTGAATTCCGTCGAAGGAACGAACGAATCTATCAATTTATTTATTCAAATTAACCGATATAAAAAATTTTTTATAATTAATATCGATTTAATAAAATTTTTAAATTCAAGCTGGGACTAAATTTATTATTTTCGAAACGCTTCGAATCTCGCTCACGTTCGGGCGACGAACGAAAGATCGAGTTACTCGAAATCTTAGTTTTTTTTTTTTTTTTTTTTCGGCATTTCGTTCACGGTCGGTTTCGTAAAATCGGACAACTAGCTAGCTAACTAATATGCTCGAAGGCGCATATTAAAAATAGGCATTGCATCAGACGACGAGAGTCGAATATAACTGCGTTCGAGCACCAACAGCCATGCAAATATTGTGTGTCATTGTGACAGGCCGTTTCTTACGGGTTTTCGTATAAATGAATCTTATTAGCGCGTGTTACGTCACAACGATACACAAGAATCTATAATATCCCTATGTCATCGACGCATTTAGATGGAAAAGATTTATCTCGAGCAATTATCTCCCCGTGCATCATTATATCGCATTTTATATTTATAATAAGTTCGATTCTTACGACGAAGTAGAGATTTTTTTTTTTTTTTTTGATTTTATTTCCATGATTTTATTTCGATCGGTGATTAAATTTAATTAATATCGTTCTTGGAGACAAGTCCTTCATCGAGTGCGTTATGTAAATTCAATGGAATTTAAAATTGAAAAGAATGTTTTCGAGAATTTCATAACTTTTTTTTTTTAGCAAATATATAAAATAATGTATATATATTATCAAAAGTTTTGTACACACGCAAGGAAATATTATTTTTCAAAGATTCTTTCTCTCTTCTTTCGCGAAACGAATGCAATTAGTTCTCTTTAACTCGTAAATAAAAACTGGGCTGATTACCAAGGCGATCGTTTCCAAGACTCGTTCCATGATAAATAAGCCTCGATGTTCCATTTATAATATTTTCACGAGATAATTTTCTTTCGCTTCTTCTTACATTTAAAATTATTTCCTTTTCTGCCATCATTTTCTTTTTCGACGAGCAAAATTTCCATTAAATTCCTATTAATAAAACGCGAAGCGATAAGAAACGACACAGCGCCACGAAAACACTATCGTCACTTGTTTATATCGTGATGATAATTATGCAAACGCTGGACTCCCTCATCGGTCTAAATTTAACGTGCAATATATCGTCGAGTATATTGAACAACACCGATAAAACGTTAAATTATCGATCGAAAAATTTCCCCTTCCCAATCTCTCTCGGCCGATAAAAATATCAATTTTGTCGATTAATCGTTTCGAAATATAATTTGGGGGAAAAAAAAAAAAAAATACAGGTGGAGGACGCGTTCGACCGCGCCCAAGAATCTCGCGTGGGCGAGGCAGGTCAGCTGCTAGCGCTAATTGCGTTACGGGAACGAGCGTTAATGAGCTGCTGCGTTTCGCCTCTCGGCCGTGTCGGTAAGGGTAGGTAATCGTGCCGCGGCGTTCTTGGACCAGTTCAATCTGTCCGCGCGTTCCCCGCTTGCCAACGAACCAAATAACCCGGCCTTAACCTTGCGGCAAGCCGAGGCACTTTGCTCTTACTTACCAGTCTATCGAATCGAACCAGTTGTGCAACAATCTCGTTTCATCGATCGAAAATGTGAAAAATAATTGTGGAATAATCGATAATGAAAAATAATATTGAACCGAAGGAAGAACGATCGATTCTTTCGAATTTATTATCCATCGAGTCGGTATTGAAATATCATTCCAGTAAAGACTTTTTTAATCGAACCAAGAACTGGTCGAGACTGAGGGATCAACAAGAAAAAGAAAAAAAGAGAAGAGCGAATAGAGAAGAAGAGTAGAATCGCGGTTTTCTCAGTCGGTAACGGGTGAACCAGTCTGGCGCGGTTTCCCTTCCCCGTTTCTCATCCATAAGCGTGAGAGAAAAAGAAGAAGAAAAGAGAGCAAGATAGAAAGGAGAGGGCGAAAATTGTAAAGGACGCGCGATCGAGTTCGTGAAAGGCAGGATACGCGTGTAAGTGGAGCGCGTTGCGGCGATAATGCCGACCCCCTCCACCTCTTCCTTCTCCCCACTCCGCTCGAGGATTCGCTCGAAGAACTCGAGCGTCGGACGAAGATAAGCGTGAAAGCGCAGGTCTCGACGTCGATTAACCCAACCACCGCGGAAACCGAGTATTAAAATAATTCTGTAATTGGAGATTGCAACTTGTTGCACGCACACGGTCGCTTCTTCCCTGCATTTTCTTTTTGCCTTTTTTGACTCTGCCTCCCTCGCTCTCTCGCAGATCTCGCAATTAGCGCGAAAACAATTTTTTTTTTTATCAACGACCGAGATATTCGAAAGAAGGTCGGCTCGATTTTTCTTTTTTTATTTCGCGCGAGACAACTAATCGCGTTCGCTTAACTCACACTCGTTTAATATCGAGCATCTTTTAAAGTGAATAATACGTCCAAGATGATAAATAATAATTTTTCTTCGCGAGGCACAATCGCTTATATTTCAGATTAAAGTGTATTTTTATAATTGAATCTGCCTTTCGACTCGAACGAAAGTTCAAGGATAAAAGTAAGATAATTTGTACGGAATCATCGTAGAAAGGGGGAAGGGGAAAGATGCGTTGTTCCTTGGCCGGGCGGGCGGCGATATCGATCGGGACGCCAGCTCGTAAAAGAAGACGAAAACAGCGCGAAACGAAACGAAAGAAAAGGAAAGGAAAAGAAAGCGAACGAGCGAGCGAGCCGCAGGTAACTCTAGACAGAGAGGGAAACCCGGGGGAAAACGGCAGTTACGAAGGGAGACGCCAATGGATGTGGCTGGTAACTCAACTCTGCCGCGGATCTAAGCTTTCCAACACGAGGATCGTCTTACCGGATCCGTGAGGATTACGCAAAAGTGTGGCCAACCGGCTTTAACGACACTTCACAAGCGAATTATTAAGTTATATGGCGATGGATAAACTGGATCTCCCGGATGAATCTTCGATGCTTTTTGGAACGATCTTTTCCATCTCGTCGAAGAAATTTATTGATTATAAAATTTTTAACGCGAGATAAAAATATTTTTAGACATTTACCAACCATTTTTTCCATTTAAAAAATTTGAAATTACTATTTATCGCGCGAGATAAGATGGCAAAGATTTTCGAATTTTTAATATCGTTAATAAATATTATCTTTAATTGGAATATTTTGGAAATGATTTTTGATTAAAAAAAAAAATAAAAAATAATGTCGAAGCATTCTATCTATTCGCTCAATTATCGATTGTATATTTTTTCAAAAGTAATATGGATATATTTATTACTCTATCAATATTTTAAATGGATATTTGGAGAGTCGTTTCGTTCATAATTACATGATATGCAAACTTTCGCTTGTCGGAATATTTCATTTTTATCATAAAAATTTCCCAATACTTATTTTTGAGGCAAATGAAAAAAGAAACGAGTTTTACGATCGTTCGAGAAACGAAAATTTCGCAAAAATGCCAATCAACGTGACTCATAAACTAAATATAGCCGTACAAATTTTTACGATCCCACGATTTTTTTTTCCGTGAACGATACGTACAAAACAGAAGTTCAAACCTGTGTTAAAAGTTAATTAATTAACACGTCGGTAATGGCGATGGCTCCTTTCCGAGCCATCTAATGGCACACTCTCCTTGACCGAAAAAGGAACGATCGTGTTTTCTTAACAACTTCATCGGCGACTCGAATCTTCGATCAATCCTTGAAAACTATAAAAGTCGATCTTTTTGGAGAATGAATAATATAAATATATCATTTGAATTAAAATTTTATGTTATCGTTTTGTAGAATATAAATATAAATTTTAAATAAAAAAAAAAAATAAATCTGATGTACTCTTTTTGTTATACGTAATATCACTTTAAAAATCGTTAGAAAAATTTGAATTTTTTTTTTTAAATATTTTATCGCAAGCACAACGTTGACTTGCAATTTGTTCGCACGCTAAATATACCGAAACAAATGAGAAACGTAAATTCTTAATATAATTAGAAATAACTGCGATATAATAACTTGGCAATAATAGAAACGGATAACATGTTTAGCATATCGGTCTACATTTTGGCAAAAGGAAAAATACAACTTGCCAGAAACGTTACTCGAGACTCGAACGATTTAAATTTTTGTTACGATTCGTTTCGTAACGAATAATATCCTCGGACGATACGTTTTCTCGTTTCAAAACTTGTTATCAACGGAGTACATCCCCGCCGCTAAAAAAAAAAAAAAAAAAAACCTTGTACAACGAGTTTACACGAACCATCCTTCCCTCATGTCATCTCGGACAACACAATCGATAAATCATAATGAGAACAGTTTCAATCGGAACGAGTGACACCTATTTCCATTCGACACGCCACATCGAGTCCATGCGTCAAAACCGAGGTGCGTCGATAAAGATCGAAAATCGATCCGGTCTATTCTTCGTGGAAGGCGACCCAGTTGCCTGAAACGGGAAAACGCGCGTTTCGTAATCGAAGTGGCCGTCGTACACCGCCTTGTTGCTCGTTTAAATAAAACCGCTTGAACAAACCGGTCCCCGCTCCTACTTATCCCGAACCGCGCTACTTTATCGAGCGAGCGAGCATGACGTCATCCGCGCACGACGCGCGCAACGCGCTGAGATCGCATTCTTCGTCTCATCCTTCGGAACGCGGCCTTGGAACAGCCCTTTAAGGGCCGCGATATCGGGTTGAGAGACGACCTGAATTCACGCAGGACCTTGACCACTATTGAAACACCGGCCAATCTGTTTCGAGCGGGACCGGTTAAGGAAGATCGAGCCGATTCATGCCTCGTTACCGAAAACAGCATCTGCTGTTCGAGAGAGATGAGTAATGGGAGGGGATCGTGAGGTATTCGAAGCGTTTCGTTATACAATAACGTGGAACGAAACGTAGACAATTTTTTGCGCCATTTCTGATTTTTTAACGAAGAATATCTGGATCTTTATTAAAATTTTATTTATTATACGAGATATATCTTTTTTTTTTTTTTTACCGATATTTGTGTCTCGATTAAATATCGATTAAGAAAGAGAGATAGAAAGAGAGAAAGAGAGAATTACGGGAATATTAACGAGAAGAAAAAGAAAGAAGAGAAGTAAAAATTAATCACGTTGGAGTCCTTAATAACGTCGGTCCCCGTAATTGTCTCGATTCGAGGAGCGAAAAAACAGAGGGTCGAGGTTTATCAGGGGCGGCGTTTAGCGAGGAAATCAGAACATAAAGCCGTCCCTGTTCCTAAGTGTGCAATATGTATGTATATATATATATATATATACAGAATCTTTCTCCGTTACTTTGATCTTTCTTCCATTACACTCCGGCAGACCGTCGCGGTACAACGACCCTCCTCTAACGCTCATTTGCATAACGGTAGTATTCGATTTTTACGTTCCCGAGAAAGGTTGCCTATTTCGTATCGCGCGCAATGCTAAAGTCTCTTTACATATATTTTCGAAAATATACTTCTAATCCAAATTTCGACCATTCGCTACGAAATATCCTTTTTATCGCAATAATAAATAAAAAAATTACGAATAATATATTTGGAAATAAAGTGTTGAAATATTGCTCTCTCTCTCTTTCTTGAATATTTTTGCTTTGAAAATCTCAGATATCTCTTTTCTATCCTTGCTCTCTCAGTTCTATTAAATACATTTAAAAAAATATTTTTTTTTTTCGAGATTGTCTACGAGATCGAATAAATAAATTCGAGAGACTCGATCCCCATATACAGGTATAACGATACTTTTGAAATTTGTCGACGAAACGACAAAAGTGACATATTGTCAAGGAATGATAGCGCGCAGGGCGCCCACAATGGCCGAACATTATTCCAAGCCGTCGCGGCGTGACGAGCGGCGTAAACTTATTTTTGGCGCGAGTTATTTCCGTCCGGGTCGACGAGAACGCCGGCCAGAGAGGAGAAACGTTAACGCGCGCGCGCATGCGCGCAAGCCTTGGGAGAAAATTCTGGCTCCCGACTTCCTGCGCAAATTCTTCTTCTTTCGAAGCGAGCCACTATCCCCCCCACTCCATCTTCTCATCCGTCGTTATACCTTATCGACCGATGAAACGTAATCTCGCTTCTGCTTAGCATCTCGATATACGTTCCGTATGGAATTCGAATAATTGTTTGTTTGTTAAAGAATTTTTGAATTTTTTCCTCCCCGCGATATCTTTTGGAATTATATTATATCTGCTTTCGATTTCGATATGCAAGAAACGTAGGATAAAGAAACTACGGATGAAGAAACTGTGCAAAAGCGACGAGAATTTCGATCGATATTTGGACAGGAGAAATGTACACGTTGTTGCGTCGTCAAACGACTCGACTCGTTAGAAGGATAAAAGGAGACGGAAATAAAGCAATTGAGATAAAATTTATTCTTGACTCACCATCTTTCTTTCCAGAAAGGAAAAAAAATACGTTGAATTATATTATCTATCCGCTATGAATAACCGACGTTACAAAAATTCTATTCCATTTATAAACGATTCTAACAGCGTTAATTAAAATACTTATTACTTATCGATACAACTTCTTGCTGGTGAAATTTCAATATTCTTAAACGCGTATGTATGCAAATTAGAAATATGTAGATTTCAACGAAGCAATGAAAACTGGTTCAACGAAAGGCAATCATCCATCGGGTCACAAGTCGCGGTTGACTTAATTAAGAAGACGTTTTAAGTAACAAGAATTGCCCTTATTCGAGCCATCGCCGATTCAATCGGTGGAGCCGACTTCCTACCGGGAAGTGACGTAAACAGGAGCAATTAGAACGTTCCACATGGTTCATAAAGAGGCGCGAGTAAACTGGCGCGTAAAAATTCTCGGCCACTTCCTGTTCGCCGTTCTTGGCTTACGAAGAGATGGCTTCTTCGTGTCCTGCTCGCGATTTCGACCCGCCCACTAGACGCCTGCTCGTGTCGATCCGAAATATGCAGATGTCGCGGATAAACCCTCGATCAGATCCCGTCCCGGCCATACAAGGAGCCGTGATCATTTTTTTATTCCACTGGAAAATTTCTCTATCCAATTTTGATTTTTAAGAATTATATGGAGAAAGGTCTGAGAGGTTATGCGACTCTCGAAAGGGAAAAATCTACAATTTTTTTAGTTTCGAATAATTTCGAGATTTTGAAGATAAATCCTGATTCGATAATTTTTTTGATAAAAAAGGGAAACGATTTTTAATTTTTATTCCACTGGAAACTTTCTCCACCCAATTCTAATTTTTAAGAATTAGATCGAGGAAGGTCTGAGAGGTTATGTGACTCTCGAAAAATCTACAATTTTTTTAGTTTCGAATAATTTCGTGATTTTGAAGATAAATCCTGATTCGATAATTTTTTTGATAAAAAAGGGAAACGATTTTTAATTTTTATTCCTGGAAAATTTCTCCACTCAATTTTGATTTTTAAGAATTAAATCGAGGAAGGTCTGAGAGGTTATGTGACTCTCGAAAGGGAAAAATTTAGTTTCGAATAATTTCGAAATTTTGAGGTTAAATCATGAATAAATTTCATTTCGATAAAAAAGGAAGGCGATTTTTAATTTTTATTCCTGGAAAATTTCTCCACTCAATTTTGATTTTTAAGAATTAGATTGAGAAAGGTCTGAGAGGTTATGAGGTGACTCTCGAAAGGGAAAAATCTACGATTTTTTTAGTTTCGAATAATTTCGAAATTTTGAGAGTAAATCCTGATTCGATAATTTTTTCGATAAAAAAGGAAGGCAGTTTTTAATTTTTATTCCTGGAAAATTTTTCCATCCAATTCTGATTTTTAAGAATTAGATCGAGGAAGGTCTGAGAGGTTATGTGAGTCTCGAAAGGGAAAAATCTACGATTTTTTTTAGTTTCGAATAATTTCGAAATTTTGAGGGTAAATCCTGATTCGATAATTTTTTCGATAAAAAAGGAAAACGATTTTTAATTTTTATTCCTGGAAAATTTCTCCACCCAATTTTGATTTTTAAGAATTATATGGAGAAAGGTTTGAGAGATTATGTGACTTTCGAAAGGGAAGAATCTACGATTTTTTTAGTTTCGAATTTTGAAATTTTGAGGTTAAATCATGGATAAATTTCATTTCGATAAAAAAGGAAGGTGATTTTTAATCTTTATTCCACAGGAAAATTTCTCGACCCAATGTTTTTCGATTCTCAGCAGAGTTTTAAGACATTATGTAACGTCTCGAGAAGAATCTAAAAGTATAAATTTCGAAGATACAGTTTCAAAATTTCGAATGACTCATCTCTAATTTTTTAAGAAAGATCATGAAAATTTCAACAAAAAAACTTTCGTAAAATTCTAAAAAATTCTCACAATCAATCGTCCAACTTTGATCGACGCAAAAAATCAAAGTTCTGGAATGGAACGTTCTCGGAAAATAAGGAAAAGAACGAAGAGTCGTCACAGTGGCCCGTATACACGAGACAAGCCAATTGCGTAAAATAGTGGGCCAGATTCGGTGGTTGCCAAGTTGTGCAACAACTGCCATCCAAGAAAACGAAATATGCGCATACCACGATGAATCGATAACTTTTCGTTTGTCAGCCCGATCATTTCTAAATATTCGTAACAATATTGTTATGTCGATTTCGAAATTAAATATTTATCAAAAAAAAAAAAAATTAATTGAACACTGCTATCTCGTTTCGATTCGTAATCGAAAATCGCACGTCCATTAATTAAAGGAACACGAGACTCTCCCTCGCAGATTTAACACTTGACCTTTTACTGGAGAATGTTCCCGCAATTAACACGAAACTACTGCTATTTACTTTCCCAATGATTTGAAAGTCTAATTCAATTCTCTACGTTCTCTGTGTACACAATTTGAGAAATCATCGTTTTTTATCCAAGACACGAAATTATAATTAATTATTAATTATTGGAAACGAATTTATGACAAAAGATATGAAGAATTACTCTGAACAAGCTAGCTCTTCGCGTAGTGAATCAATTTTATCGTGGAGAAGAATAAAAAAAAAAAATCCCTAGAATAGGGGAAAAAGAGGAAGATACTCACCAATAGTTTGTTGTCCACGGTCTTGACAACGATCTCCTCAGGCGTGTACTGGGAGACGTCGAAACGAAGTTTCAGGCATTTGCTGTCCCCTTCGTCCTGAATGAGCGGGCTGTTCAACCCGTCGAGCCACGCCGAGTCGTGTGGGGGGCTGAGAGAACTGTTTTGAGTGCTCTGCGTTGTGGTGCTGAAAAGGTACAACAGGACGCGCGATCGTTCGATTATCGATTCAGATTCCTTCCACTCGATCGAGCGATTTAATCACTCGAATATTATATTATATTATTATTATTATTAATATTATTACGAATATACGACGTTTCGACGACGAGTGAAAAACATGTCAGAATAAAAAAAAAAAATAAATAAATAAAATAAGAAGAGAGAAAGAAAACAAGACAACAAACGATTAAAAAAAAAAAAAAAAAAAAAGACACGCCTATCAGGGGAAGAAGGGAAGATATAGTGCGAACCGAGCAGTGCACAAAGAAGTTCGAGAAGAAACGAGTATCTTACCTAAGGTTGGTAAGGTAGATTTGCGGTGCGACAAATAATAAACAGAGAGACAATGGGAAACACGACGTTGAAAGAGTGGGGGGGGAAAAAACTGGCTCACGAGATGGAGACGGCTAAAAAAGACTCTTGTGCATCTTGGTGCTCAATTTGGTTATAAATATAATAACGAGTTAGAGAGAAGAGTTAGAATAGCGTGCCACAACACTATTACAGCTCGCTTCGATTATTGAAAGCCATAACCGGTGCGCTAAACCCATTCGCCGCGAAAAAGCTTCGTGTATTATTCGTACAAACTACTTGGGTTAATTCGTTTGTCAAAACGAAGGGTTAAACTACTACTGAACAACTATGTGCCCGTTACCTTTCACTTAAGTGCTTCTTGCTGCTGGTGGCTTACGATTAGAAAGAATATTTATATGTATATACGTATATATAAGGATATACAGAGAGAGATAGAAATAAATTACACGTGGAGAGTTTCTCGATGATCTGACAAAATTTTTACCTTCGATAAGATAATAATTTTACATTTAGAATTTTTTAATATCGATATTAATTACATAATATAATATAAAAATATAAAATAAAAAAATATAAAATATATTTTGAAAAATCTTGAAATTAAAAATCTCGTGTCTAAATAATTACTCTCTCGAACTTTCGAAAGATCAGGTCATCGAGAATGGGAAAAAACAAAGACGAAAAAAAATTGTCTACCAAAAATACAGGAAGAATTGCAATTATTATTATTATATCAAGGGTTTTTGGTGGTCTTTCTTTGTATTTTTTTCTTTTTTTTTTTTTTCTGCGCTTTACACAGAAAGTGTGGCGTCACCTTTTGAAGCTGTCGAACGCGGACCGCGTTGGCGGTGCTGCAGGATCGACCTTGTCCCAACCTTCGCTCTTCGAGGTCGTCGAGGTACGGTGTTCGCTGGTGCTCGTGTGATGTCGACTTCGAGTTAGTCACCAACGTGCCAATGCAGAGAGCCAATCAGAAGGCGAGATAGAAGTCGAGCAAGGGGGGAACAGGGGATATTATTATTTTGTTAACTTCGGTGGTTAGTTTCGTTCAATTCGCAATTTTTATTCCTCCTCTTTTCAGGCAATCTTTTATTTAAATTTGCATTTTCTTTTTTTTTTTTTCTCTTTCAATTTTTTCCCGGCGTCAAACCTTGGAGAATCTCTTTTATATAATATTTTTATTAGAGTTTAGAAATTTGAAACAATTTGACAGGCAAAGAGTTAGAGTTTAGAGCAATGAAATAAAATTCAATTCAATGAATGGAAACTCGAATGTTTGGCGCCGAGAAACAGTACGTTGGAGGAGTTGTCGAAGAAGAAGGTCCATTTCCAAGGATAAAATATATACCCCCGTATATTTACACGTGAAAAGAGGCGTAAGAATAGCAGAAATTGGAGGTTACAGAACCAAGTGATTGAAAAAAAAAATCATTTACAGCGTGTCATCGCCACAGAACGATGATATTCGTTTTTTTAGAATTCGTATATATTTTTCTTTCTTTTTATTGCTTCCTCAACTTGCAAAAGCGATCTTCAAAAAGGAAAAAAAACACAATCTTTTTCTATCGAGAGATCCCCAAATTTCTCGCCATCTTCTCTATCAGAAATCAATCTTTCCAAAAAAGAATCGATACATAGTTTTTCGTACAATTCTGCTCTGAGAAGAAAGGCCAAATTTAGGAACCGCTCTGACACAACTTTTTATTAAACGCTTTACCGATTATAGGTTATATATACTGATGTTACATCACTCGGCGAATCAATAATTAGATAAGGCTAGTACCAAGTGTCCGCATCATGCCAATTATTAGCTATAAAAAGAGAGAAAAAAAGAAGAAAAAAAGAAAAATTAAAATTAAAATTTCGTAAGCCAGCAACCGATCGCGATAATCTCACGTCCCAGGAGAACCGATCTCGCGATATATTACACGCTGTAATTGGGGAGGGAGAGAGAGATAAATATATTCTCAACGCGAATATTCGTTCGTTGTAATACTTTATTGATTAAACAAAAATTGTTCGAGTTATGATCGATTTATTTTATTTAAAAAAAATTCAATCTCAATTTTGAATTAACTCGAACAATTCTTATCAATAATTCATATTAACGCTGCTGAAAGCTACATTTGAAATAAAAAACTGAACACTTTAACAACAATCTAGGACGAAGTCGAGGATCGTTGACGATCGATGCCGCACTAATCGATGTTAAATCAATTAACGTGTTATCACCGATCCAGCCTTTCGTTATTTTATACGAAAGAGGAGCAGAGCAGAGTTTCAAAAAAAATCGGGCGGCAGGAAGTGGATAACGGCGCGCCCCCCCTCGGCGAGGTCGCCGACCCCAGGCGAGAGGAGGCGATTCTAAAATAGTGCACGGCCGTCGCGGTATCGGCCGCGAAAATTAACCACCTCACCCTCGCAAAACGTGAAACGTGATATCGCGTTTTATTAGAAAGTTTTAAGAATAATAACCGCCCGGTTTTAACGATTTTCCTCCTCCTCGAGGGAACGACACGTTTACTCGGTTGAAACCCGAGTAAAAGTGTTACGATACGGTGTAGAAGATATTCTCTCGTACGATAAAAATATATCGGTTATTAAACTTTGTTAAAATTAATTGAAGTGTATATACGTATATATATAAAACAGATGATTCTTTGGAACAATTTCGTTCGAAAAATAAAGAGATTTATGGAAACGAATATATGGAATCGAGGAGGAAATGATAAAATAAAAAGAAGAAGAAAATTGGAGCAGAAAATGTCATCGTATCCTGTCACGCGACATAACGTGAGCAGTGTTTTTATTGTATACAGCAATACAAAACTTAAGGGAACTTAAAGAAATTAACGAACAACAACTCGTAAAGTATTGTATTTTTTTTTTAAATATATACGTTGAATCGAATATTCGAATTTTTCCTAAAAAAAATTAATTTGAAACGAATATAAGATTGTTAGATCCAGGTTAATAGACGAGATCAATCCATTCTAGATTTTACAATACCTCGAGTTCGCACGATTGAAAAATTAATTACATCCGTATATTACGAATCTAATGGAACTTTTTTTCCCCTCTTTGAAATTCCAAAATTTCCTTTTCTCTACATATTTCAATTCCATTCCATCTCGATTTTTAAAAAAAATCTATCGAAAATATTCGATTCGAGATATCCATTTACAACCAAAACCATCTTGAACTTTACTATGGAAACAGATTATATTCTTTAACAAAAAGAAAAATGGAAGAAATTTGCGCAAACGTTCTTTAAAGAGGAACAAAGAGATAGAGATAGAGATAGATTTTGTGTGTGTGTGTTAGATGTGTGTTAGATGTGTGTGTGTGTGTGTGTGTGTGTGTGTGTGTGTGTGTGTGTGTGTGTGTGTGTGTGTGTGTGTGTGTGTGTGTGTGTGTGTGTGTGTGTTAGATGTGTTAGATGTGTTAGATGTGTTAGATGTGTTAGATGTGTTAGGTGTGTGTGTGTGTGTGTGTGTGTGTGTGTGTGTGTGTGTGTGTGTGTGTGTGTGTGTGTGTGTGTGTGTGTGTGTGTGTGTGTGTGTGTGTGTGTGTGTGTGTGTGTGTGTGTGTGTGTGTGTGTGTGTGTGTGTGTGTGTGTGTGTGTGTGTGTGTGTGTGTGTGGTGTGTGTGTGTGTGTGTGTGTGTGTGTGTGTGTGTGTGAAATCGGCAAAAGAAGAGACGTAGAAAGAATACGAAATGAGGTTTCCTTCTGTTCGGCGGAGAGATCTCCCTTTCACACGGGATAAAAGGCAGGCGCCCCCTCCCCCCTCTCCGTATCAACAAGATCGCGACGTCAAAACGTCTTTCAAACGGGTAAAAGCGTGCAGCGAGGGGGAAAGAGCGTCGCGAGAGGAGAGGATAGGAATAGGGAAACGAACGCGGTAGAGACAACAATTATCTTAGCCAAAGGCAAAGAGAAAGGTTTCTATCTCGTCGTGGCGAGTCACGAGAGAGGTGAACCGTGACGATCTCTTTCTCGAACGCGCGGAATCGTCGAGGTGAAAAAGAAAGAAAAAAAAGTCAAGAGATTCTTTTTTTCTTTTCTCACGAACGATTCGTTTTTTGGAATAAAAAAAAGAAAATTCTGTTTTTCGTTAACTGGATTAATTGTTACGATACAATATTTGATACGACAAGTACAGTAACGATCCTAATTTCACGGTATAAAGAATATAAAGATAGGACTGAGGGACGTCGTCTAATTTATCCCTGGCAAGGATTCAATGAATGGTATTATAAATTTCGCGGTATGGTATGTAATTGTAAATGTGTTTGTACTTGGCCTAGAAAGGTGTTTGAAAAATAAATCGATCGATCGAGCGATCCCTCTCTTTGAAATCGATCGATGCAGGCAAATTTGTTGTGCTGGCGAGCGAATCCGCTCGAAAAATTTTATAACAGAAAGCCATTTTTGTGAATGGAACATTATCGAAGTATTCGTATTTTTTTCTAAGACAATAAGCAAATTTTTAAACTTAAATTTTATCCTCCCCATTTGATGAATTTTTTTAACCGTTTAATAAAATATTATCTCTTTCACTCGATCGAAGCGAAAAATTCCAAGGAGAATTATGAAGAAGATATTACTTCATGCCTCTGTACAGTCACGAAACAACGTCCTCGTTCTCTTCTTCTTAACGAGCTTCTTAACGTCACGAACGTAACTATAACCAAGTATCGCGGCAGTTATTCTCTCAAAAGAAACTCGTATATGTATATAATAGTACATATATGCACACGTGCTTCTTAGCATATGGACTGTGAAACGGTAGGCTAATCGTTTGCAAGTTTGCAACTCACCATCTCAACTATAAACAAATGTATACATAATAACTATAACAGTTTTTTTGCATGCCAATTGATCAATATTACGTTATATTTCATTTTATAGTATGAAAATTTGATTGTGATTGAAAATGAAATAAAAAAAAATACTCTTTGTGGATCCAAGTCGACCTAACCTAAATCGAAGAAGATGGTCGACAAAGTTTCGAGCATCGTAAATACAACGCAGGGAGTAACGTGTTACATGCAAGATTAAACGGAAGATTAATTCTGTGTTCGATGCTTGCACACGTGAAACGTCTTGCTATCTGTTCGATGGATCGTAGATTTCTGTGAAACGTTACGCTGAATTAATTTGATCCAGGTATCATCACTATAAATAACAGACCACTCGAATTCGCCAGAGATTCTAACAGTAATTACCATCAAAGAGGATCTTTGAAGTTTGTTCGAGCGTTTGAGAAATCGTTTGATGCGGTGTTAATTGGAATCAAAGTTTTCGCCAAGTCTTAAGAATCGTTTACGAGGATTAATTTTAATCTCACCGCGACCCATTTTCTTTTCAAATTGTCGTATAAGTAATGTGGAGCAATTACGCGAAGATGCGTGACCGTGTAAATTAATTATTTCTCCCGATCAATAATATTTCTGTTTACTTTCCATTTTCTACGTCGTATTAAATTGCTCGTTCCTTTTTTCTTTTCTATTTTAACATTTTTTCCCCCCTGATTTTTAATATCCTTTAATAAAAATAAAAAGAAAAAATATTTATCAATAAAAGAAAAACAATTGCAATTTTTCTTAAAGTTCTTCTTTTGTTTTTTTATTAGAGATTAAAATCGCATAGAAGACCATAAACCAAATAAAGCATTCTAAAAAGATAAAAAGAGGGAAAGAAATTTTGAAACGAGTAACAATATTCTCGACTGATTCATCCTCCACGCAAAGTGTAAAACATTTTCGAAAGAAGAGCGCGGGAGCATTTATTTCGAACGATACTTGTCTATTTGTGGCTAAGCCGTCCCTGAGCGCCGGTTACGTCACCACGGCCACGTGACTCGTTGAATCTCATAATGGTCCATATTCGCCTCCCACGTATCGATGCGAAACGACGATCCATCATCGATTCCGTACACCTGCTTGCTTCTTCCGATCGTTTGATCGAAAGAAATGGGTCGAAATCTGATTTTGAGATTTCCGATTTACGCTAAAACTGGGTTTAGAAAATATCGAAACACGGATACCTTTCTGAGGAAGATTCAAAAGTTTTTTTAAGAAATCTTAAAGTTTCAAGTAAATCCTTAATTAAAATTATCCAACGATTCAATATATCTTTTACTTACTCTTTATATAATGCAATTTTTCACGAACATATTTACGTTCTCCTTTGTTTAACGAGCAACGGATAACCTAACCTAAAAAAATCTTTTACATCGAAACGAAGCGAGAAGAAATTCGAGTGGAATGATTTTAAAAGTGTGTGTTTATGTTATTTATTTAAATTATTTTTATTCGCTATAAAACGATATAAATGATATATTTCGTGTTTTTATGCGTGATATTTAGATTCGATATTTCAAAAATTAGATATTTTTCTAACCGTTCAATCGTTTAAATTGTAGACACTATTTTAGGAACACACGGCTTGCAAGACTTGGTTTCCACATGCTCTCGACACTGTTTGAATGATTTATAACATTTAACCAACATAGACCTTGACGGCTAACCTTCTCCGCATTATTTTAAAAGCTTCCGATAGATTTCTGATACTTGCACGCTTCGCTTCTAAACGCCTGTATGTTAATAGTATATTTCATATTTCATGGAAACTCAAGAAAGTTGCACGAAAGTTATATTATTTCTCCTCTCATTATACACGTAAGATTATATAACACAAAATTTTTCTTTACAAAGTTGGCAATCGTGAAATATCATGAAAGCAATTGTATATCCAATTTAAATTTATTTTAATGAAAATTTTAAATCTATTTGCACGAGAATAGAATTGATGAAAATATATGATAAAAATGTATTGAATTTTTGGAAGCAAACGATTCATGCATATTCGAAACGAAACCGTACGACCATCTATATAGCTGCCATAGTACATGCCAGTGTTTTTCAACCTTTATTGACGTGATTCGAGCAACTTGCGATCTCCTTCGATGTCAGGTAAGAATTATTTTAAAAAAATCAACCAACAGTCAAATCATCTTAACAGTCATTTCATAAAAATGACAACAACGATAGAAAAATAGTAGTTCGGAAATAGTTTGCGATCCACAGGTTGGGAATCACTGGTGTATACAAAAGTTTACGCTACGCCTGGAGAGAAGCCAAACGAAAAACGCAAAAATGCAAATCTGTCTTTGTGCATGGCCACCTACCGAAGTTTGATCACCGTTTTGTGATCCGGTGGATATACATTCCGGTCGATTATGTCCATTATCCACAATTTACCGAAAATGAAACGAAAAGAAGTTGGAGAGGAACGGATTCGATACGTCGGCTGCAACGAGGTTAGAAAACTTACTGCGCAAAATATTATCGCGGGATCAACGCAAGCTCCTCACCTTTTCCACACGTTGCAATTGCAATTTAGTTCACGATTCCGAGTGGGGACACACTGCGACGTGTCATTGTCAAGGATATACATTGACGCAACAAACATGTCCTCCCTAACCTGACCAATCATCGCTTTTGCGAGAGAAGAGGATTTATTTTAACGATCTTTTAAATTCCATACGAGAGAATATACTTATATGTGAGTATACTCGAGTCATGTATTGATGTATCTTCTTCGAATAAATTTAAATTCTCCGTAGATTTAAAAATATGAAAAATGTTATTATAGAATCGAAACGCTATTGTAACGTATTACGATATATGCATGCGTAATCGACACTCGACGCAATTTATGCTCATTCTAGGTTATGTCATTTATATCACGAATCGTTTGAAGTGTTTTTTAATACCCAACGTGATTAAATTACAAATATTGTAACACGTCGTAATACAGTATCGATTGTTTTTAATGAGATTTGAAAAACTTCTCTATTAATCGGAAATGCAAAGTATAATACGGTATTGAAAGGAACGTTTTTTGCTGGGTGACGCGGTATCACCAAGTATTTAACGAGATTACAGGAAGGAACGTGTTCTTTGTCACTGCAACAAGTTGTGTTAAACGGTCACCCATTATGCAATGTAATATCGTTCGACTAATGACCGACATATGTCATTCATTTACATAATGATTGATAGATGAAAAATTATTATATATCATATCATATCAGTGTCTAACCAATTTCGTGTTTCGATAAAATTATTATTAATCTTTTAAAATAATTATAAATTTTTAAAATTGTAATTCAAATAAATAACAGTATAAAATAACTAATTTATTCAATTTATTCACAAAAGGATCTGATACAAACAAACTGAAGAATACATGCAGAATATAATGCTAAATAAGTATTTATCTTTTGATTTAATCTAATCTTGCGCAATTGAAGTCACTTTTTGAATTGGACTCGATTCGAATCTCGTTTTAACGGAAAACAGAGGATTATTTAATCGATCCGTTTTACGAGCGCATAAAATTCTTTGTTTCTTTACTTAAACACGCCTCGTCCCTTTATTTATTTGAAATTCTCCTAAAAAAAGATACTCGAATACAGAACAAATGAATGAAAGTGCGCCGACAAATAAGCAAATTTTTCGTTCGATCATCGATCGATAAATAAATAAAAATCTGAGAAAATTATGAAATTTTGCACGACGTGAACTTCGAATCTGTAGAATTTTAGTTGAGCTTTATTTTTCTGTCGATGAAATTTTTCGAACGGAGGGGAAAGAAAAAAAAAATTCCCCAAGGTGGCAAACGAGGAGGGTTCTCCAGAATTTATGTTGGAGGGTGAACAAGCACGACCCCGCTGTAATTCCTGAACCTTCTCTTCGAGGTAGAAAATTCGGAGGTTCAAAACGAATGAAAGATCTTAAATCTTTGGAATCGTTATATAAATTTTATTCGTTAATTTTAATTTTATATTTCACAAGAAGGGAGAATTGAGTTGAATCCTGGAAAATCGTATTGTAAAAAAAGAAAAAATTTTTCGAAGAATCTGTGGATAATAAATTTAGAACAACGATTCTATAATTAGTAGTTTCATCGCATAGCGAGCCACGATATCCAAGATCGAACAGGCCTCCTATTAAAATAACACGACTGTTAGCTTTTGCGGTGTTGGCATGCAAAAACCGTGGCATATGGCACGCACTCGTTTCATCCGTCCATCGAATTGCACCTTCGAAAAAATTTTCGACAAATATATATATATTAAATTTTCCAAAAAATTCAAACAGCAACAATATTATTTACATTTCGAGAAATAAAAATGCTGTAACGAATGATTTAATCGAAATTAATTGTAATTTTAATACAATATAAATGATATATTCAATAAATAAATTTAATAAACAAATATAATAATAATAATTTATCACCTTTAATTGAGAAACAAAGATTCTAATTAGAATAATCTTTGTTTAACTTGGCTCGAAATTGGAGATTGGAAATGTTACGTAGAAGTATTCAGATTACTGTGCTCAAGGACACGGAGCGCCTTACGGATCTTCGAGAAGGCGTGCATCGAGAGAGAGAGAGAGAGGGAGCAGGTGCAAATTTTCGTCAGACGGTATCGTTTGTTTTTCGTTTACCCCCTGGGCGAGAAAGGCACGCCGAGAGGGCTCTCCTCGCCCGTTGTTCGTTACGAACGCTACTGACGAAGTCTCTATAAATAGCGGGTGCGTTACTGAAATACGTGAAACGAATATACATATATATATGTGTATACGTATGCATTCACAAAAAAAGAAAAAAAAGTTAACGTCGCGACTTTAACTTGCCAATGATCAAAGATAAAAGCACTCTTTTTTTCATTATTTCATCGTAATAAATATCGTTGCAAATTGCAGCTACGTTTTATCTCGTGAGAAAAATTCTTTATCGTGTAGTTTGTTTGATATTTTGTTCAGTTTAGTTGCAATAATATAAAATCAATCTGAAATTTAAAATTTATATTAAAAAACTTCGAGAAATATTCATATGCGTATGTAATATAACATTGGAATAATTTTTTATTGCATATTATATAGCATCATCATTATAGAAATCGATTCCAAGAATTTTTTTTCAATTATCGGAATATTAATGATCAATGATTACCTTATACATATACCACTCTGTGTAATTCAGGTAACGCGAATGCAGTGTTATGCTAATTTGTGCTAAAAATCAACACTCGTTGTGCAACCGAGCAAACATCGATTCACAAAAAAAAAATTAAATGGCGGATATTGTTGCGCCTCCTCTAGCATGGGACCAATGTTTGTGATTTTATGTTAATCGATTTGAAATGATTGGTCGATTAATTTCAGTATATTAGTGAGCGAATGTCCCTCCGTGTTATGAAATTTAGTTACCATGGCTTATTATAATTTCCTGATCGGTGATAAAATTGATTTTATCAGCTGGCTTGGAAAACAACTTCGCGCCTCAATCGATCAGACGATTTGAACTCGTATTTATAACGATAATAATTCACGGGAAACTTGTTACATGTACGTATTCTTATTATAAAAGTGCAGCATCGATCGATCATTATTTATTATTTGTCCAACGAGTAAATATTTAATCGTGAAAACGCAAGAGATAAAAAAATGAGAATAAACGTCATTAGAAAAAAATAAAAATGTTTTTTTTGCAGCGTTGATATATACTTATTTAATTTCACGACCATCAATCATCTTTAACCATGTTAATTATGACGAATTTCTTGAGCATATGCTAAATTATACTAGAAAGAACATTTATATTCGTGTTATAATTTATTTTCGTATTTATAAGTGTTAGGACTATGTAAACAAAAGATTCTATAATCCCATAGATGTAAACGGAAATGTAAGACATTTAAATTTCGAAATTTCTGTTTAATTTTCAATCTTGTATTTACAATTCACAACTTTGTTTCGTATCATTTCTTTTGAAAATTGTAAATATTCCATTTTATGCTTCAAATAATATTTATTATTATGAAAGAGATGAAAACAATTCGATTTCGGAAATTCATCAAAATCCAGGAGCAAAAGAGTAATTGTATCGGTCGTGCGCGTGTTAAAAGGTTAGGTGCGTCTCGACAACAACGCCGGTAGCAACATACCTGGTAGTACTCTTAAAGAAGTTGTTGCTTTCGCGATTCATCAATTCGCTTCTGAATCGTGACATCTCGTCCTCCATCTTTCTCATCTCGGCGTCGAAGCGTTCCCGTATGTTGGAAAATTCGGTGTCTATTACGCTGAAGTCACCGAGCTTGATAGGAATATTACGCTTGATACCACTGTCAGCCATGATTTTTCTATAAGTCACACTTGTGTTTCCTTACACCAAAAGCCACTGAAAATGATGTACGAGCTCGTATATATCAATAAGAAGCACTGCTATCGCGAACGAATTTGATTATTACAAATATCGTTTTCGATCACGTACAACCGTACAACACGATGTCTCGCCTAAGAATGAGCGCGGCTCACCGAATCCTCCTTAAATAGTCGCGATTGTCGCGACGCTGTCCCTCAACTGCTCGTGGGAGTTCGTTATTGCTCGGTATTTTCCGGAAACGCTCGGTTTCGTGCACGCGGTCCAAACCGAGAACGAAATTTCACGAAGTTTAAATCATATTCGAAGAAAATTTGTTCGATACGATTTTTCCAAATAATAAAAAACATTATAAATCAGATTTACTTATAAGATATATCATTTTCTATTTTTTTCAAAATTATTGGTAGAGAAATAAGATAATAAAATGTATAGATTTTATCTTATCATCAATTATTCTTACTTAAATAATGAAATAAATATAAAGTTTTATATTTTAAGTTTTATATTTTATTATACACATAGCGCACAATGTTTCTTAATAAATATGATCTAACAATAAAAAGTATCAGTGGGCGATTATATTATGATTCCTTACTCGAATTATCTGTTATATTGTGTTTTACATGAAAGATGATGACTAATACATGATCATATGATCATTTCCTTATTGATTGTCTTTAACTCGAAGATGTGCATACATGTGTGGACAGAAGATTTGATTTCGGTATCAAATTTCGAAAAATTTCATTTCCTCCTCATTATGTAAAAATACTTGTACAAAAAAATTTATTATGCATGCAATTCTTTCTAGAAGGATCAACTTTTTTTTTTTAATAAAAAAATTTTTTAAAAAATTCGAATTTTTACATCGCTAATAAAATGCTAGGTTTATTATTAATGAAAAATATTCACGGGATAATCCTTTTTACACGATATTAATTGAACGATTAGATTACACGGTGAATCAAGGATATTTTTAAATCAACACTGCTCGTGAAAATATCAAGATGTCAATTATCATGTCGACCCGATTATGCAGATTTGTCCTCTGGTAAATTTATCTTAATCTTTAATAATTGCTATATTTAACGACGATTATATTTATATTAAATTGAACTCGAAAAAAAAATATTAGCCCAAACGCTACTAATTTAAGAGAGAAATTATTTTAAATTAAATTAAAAGACAAATTGAAGAACCATCGTTATGAATGAACTATATCGATTATTATTATTATTATTCTTCGACACGAGTGAGTACAAAATGGACAACATAAAATATTATTATGTCATTTTCTCGAGAACTATTAAAAAAACAAAATGCGTTTTACACATCATTCTTCTTTTTTTTTTTTTTTTTTTTTATAGAGGAAAAAACCATCTCAAGATTATTTTTATTTCCATACAAACTCGTTTGCGCGCATTTTTCGTGCATTTTTCACTTCGCGGAACAATTATCCAAATTATCCAATAACAATTTCAAATTCTCCTCGATGAACGTTTTTTTCGAACGATATTTTCCTTTTTTTTTTTTTTTTTTTTTTTTTTCCGTACACCAATCCAATCCTCCCCCCTCCCCCCCCCTCCCCTCCCGCCGCCGAAATCGAAATCGTGTCGCGCGTGATGCGATCCATTTACATTCCATTTTCTCGTCGTACGAGTCGCTCTACATTCTTGTTAATCACGCGTGAATATTCAGGTGGTTTTAATTTGGGAGGAGAGAGAGATCCGAAGGCCGCCACCGTTACCACATGCATAACATTCTGTTTACGTCTCGTGGAACTACGTGAGATTTTTTTCGTGGCATTAAATCACTGGCGCAAAATGATGCCGACTGCTATTTTCGCACGTTGCACCGCGTCACACGCGCCGAACTGAATGGAGCCGACGCATCGCAAACGCCTCCTTATTGTTCATAAATAGTTCTGCCGGTTTCGTACCCGTCGACGAGTTCCGATGAATCAAACAGTGTGGAATGTTTTCTCGCAATCCGTCAACGTGACGATGTAAGGATAAGCGCGATATAGTTAGACAGAAAGACCAATGGGAAGAAGGGAGGGGGGGGAAGAAGATTGAATCACACCCTTTTCTCGACTCGAAGGTATAATAATATTCGACGATATATTGTATTAATGTAAATCTATTTAGGAAATTCGCGGAAAATGAATGAAATAAATGATCGAATTTAAATTGTGAATCGACTTGGATGAATTTGAGAAAAAAAAGAACGATGAGTTCACTCCCTCGATAAAAATTTCCTAATATGATAAAATCTAGTCAGTTTTGTTATTGAGTCACGGGAATCCGTAGGCGTGATTACCTACCGTAGGTAATGAAAATAAATAAGATGGTATTGCAGCCTTCGTTTCTATTCCCTTTTCAGTCTTCGTTTACATGCATTAGTGGTATGTAATAACGTTGAATAAATGTATGATAAATATAATTAAAACATTCTTAATATTCAAAGAAATTTTTCTCTCGAATAAAATTTGACAAGATGATCTGATATTAATCTTCGATTCGACTTTTATTACTTTATTTTTTGTTTTCGTAAAATTCGTCTTCCAGTCACGAAACGAAGATCCCCACGAACTAGTAAATAACTAGTAAATATTAAAATTTATCGCGGTAAAAGTATATACATCGTAGAAGAGAACGGAGAAGACCGGTGTTGATGACAAAGTGTGTCAATGTCAAACTGTCCAAGCCTCCAGACGATGTCTCGAACTTCAAGAAAACGAAATTCGTTTCTTCCTTGTTCTTTCGAACGTCCACCCAGAGATCGTTAAGTTTCTTGCCGGCTTTGCGTGGGAGAACGTGGTTAATATGACGTCACCTTTGTGGGTGTTTCGGTCCGATCGATAAAATCGCGTCACAACGGTCTCTAATATGGATTGATCTTACGTTCGTTCGCTATGTAACGTAACGTAACAGCTACACACATACGCGTTGCTCTATATTTGGGAAAAATTTTTTCTCGAAAATGGTGATTCAAAAAAATTCATTTTCTCGTTTTCATTGTAATAATAAAAGGTGTTGAGATTAAATGAAATTTATTTTTTTATAATTTATTTATAAATCCATGAAAAATTGAGAATATTTATCTTAACGGGAAATATATCAAACAAATGCGTCTCGTAATTTCCCATCAAAAAATGATTTTACGTCTAAGAAATTCAATTTATTAGAGTAATTTATTGAATAATTACATTGTTATGCCAGACAAGAGACAAAACCGAAAACTGTTTGCCAGCCAATTATATGTATCTAGCGCGATGTACAAGAAGAAAACAACGGAGATCGTAGAAAAGATAGTACACCTCTCTTCACCACACGCCACTGACTATTAATAGTTGACGAAGTCCGAGAGAGAGCTATAGTATCCGAGGCCAAATTCGATCGTATCTGAATTCTTTACCCGTTCGACCCTTTCGACCGTCATTCTTTGACAATTCAATGTCGAGGGTATATTCGTGCAAATCATTTCTCTTTCTTTTCTGCGTTAAATTCTTCCAATTATAAAATTTTAGCAAGAAATAAAAATAAAATTGACAAATGTTCGAATAATTGAAAATTTAAAAAGAAGAAAGTATCAACTAATAATTTTTTTTTCAAATTGTAGTTTTAATTGTAAATTATATAAAAAAAAAATACAAAGTAGATTTATAGATTTGTCGCAAATAAATGTTGTTACGTTAAGGAAAGGATATTCAAGTGTTAATGACACTGACGGAAACTGTAAAAGTAATTTCATTCAATTTTTCAAGCAGACAATGCGCACTTAATAGTCATTTGTACTTGGCTTACTTATTGTTAGATTGAATGAGGAGGTTGATGCGGTCGTACGACGATTTCGCATCACTGCTAAGTAAGTACTGACATGTGGACAAATGGGGCCTAAGGTTAACGCGCCATGATGTCACTGTCTGATATCATAGTATCCATCTTTTACTTTAACAATCGGACAAAAATAGTTCAACAAAGCTGTTAAGCTTTCATTCGGATTATTTTAACTTCAATCTTCGCAGTGAATGAAATCTGGCAATAATTTACAACGTACAATAAAATCTAATTTCAATATTTAGGATCTTAGAGGTTAGCATTTTTTTCTTCCGATTATATTCTTTATATTCTAACCATTTCTAAAAGATTAAGTATTGTAACACCGAATTTTCAACAATTTCCTTGCAAATCCATGAAATATGATCTTAATCGATTTGTTGTAACATTCGCGCTATGTGAGTCTGCAACACGATCTGACTGCAATTACTTATAACATTTGTATACGCTTATATTTGCTACATAAACGAAACATCCCGAGTAAATTTTCAATGCAAATTATTTTTGTTTGTTAAATCATATTTTATGGTTTGTATATGACTTTAATAGATTCAAATATTATTGTTAACAAAATATGTTACAAAGATAATTTATTTTTGAAAAAAATTCAAATTACAAGAATTTCTTTATTTATAATCGTTGAAATATAAATTTTTTATAAATGTTTATAATTTTTGAAGATAAATCTTTATATTTTAGAGAAAAAAATAACGAAAAGAAACTTTCATGAATATCGAATAGATATTAATTTTTTTAATTATCAAAATTAGAAAACATGAATCATTCTTCGTTATGATACATGTGCTTAAAAAAAAAAATCAGTATACACAAGTACCTAAATGCAGTGATGGCCAATGTCACTGCCACGAATAAACTAATAATACGTAATGTGATGACAAACGTCTTGTAGCGCACATATAATCATGATTGTGCAAGTGTAATTCTTTTATAATTTATTTTTCCTTATACATTTGTGATATGACATTTGTGATTTGCTTTATTAGCCTTAAAGCTTTCAATATTGATACAAAAATAAATTATATATTGATTACATTTCATTAATTAAATAACGATAACGATAAATAAAACTACGAAGAATAATATTAGAAAAATATATATTACCATTGTTTAATTATATTTTCACTTTAACTATCAATGAAAAATTATTATTTCAATTCTAAATTTATTTTTAATTTTTGATATAAATATACAATAAATAAAACAGTAATAGTTAATATAGTAATATGAAATACATGAAAAAATGAATTGTATTTGAAATATCTTCAGTTAATGCTCTATATATATTGATTTTAAGTCCCTCTTGCGTTCAATATCGGTACTAAGATATTTTAGAAAGTTTGTCAACAATCAAAAAGTATGAAAAAGTGTATAAAAGATATTTCTGATAGAAAACAGTCAGATACTATAAACAATGAAAAAAAACCATTTAACAAAAAGCAATATAGATTGAAAAAATATAGTAACAAATACAAAGGTATGTTTCAAAACTGTGCGAGTAACATAGTAATATACGTATAGGTTAGGTTCAATATATTTGCGAATATTATTTAATTTTTTTAATTCTATTATTTACAGTTAATCAATGGGAGGAACGCAGGAAGAAAGCTGTTTTAAGAGGTTTTTACAAACAGATTGATAAAGACCAACAACAAAATGTAAAAAAGTCATTTGCTTCCAAAGTCAATGATCAAAAGGAACATGAGTATGTATTTAAATTTATTTAAATTTTGTGAAAAATAAATTTAAAAATTCACATTAATCATTAAAAAGAACTTTATCTTTTAAAAGGACACAACCAAAAAATTTAAGTGCTTTTCACAAGGCTAAACAGGAATTTCTACGTAAACAGGATGAAAAAAGGAAACAAAAAGAAGAAGCTTTACGAATAAAAACAGAAAGGGAAGAAGCACTTAAAAATTATAAAGAAAGAAGGATGGAAACATATAAAAAACTTTCAAAGAAAACAAAAAAAGGACAACCTGTAATGAAAGATAGATTAGAAATGTTATTGGAAAAAATACAGCAGCAAGTATCGAAATAATATTCTAAAAGATATAATGTTGTTTTTAAAAATATTTTAAAATTATTGTCAATAAATTTAATTATTTAATAAATATGTATATATAATGACAAATAAATTTTATTGAAATCTTTCTGTAAATAATATATTGTAAACAATTTATACATAATACTATTAATTTTTGTGCAAATTAATTCATTATTTTCATTGAATTAAAAATGAAATGTTAGGATGTTAGTTATTTAAGAATTTCTAAAAACATTTTTTTATCATTATGTCATAATTTATATATAAATTGTAAAATATTTTTTTAATTTTACAATATTCTTTATATTTTAAGTAACTTTATTATTTAAAATATCAATGGAAAAGTTTTATAATTCTATATGTGAAATTCTGTAATTTTTTTTTTATTAAAAAATGATTTATTAAAAAATATTAAATTATTACTATAAAAAGATTAAAATGTTATATCTTATTGTTAAAATTATTATTATAATAATAAAACATTCATGTGATACATTAGAATCAATAATAATAACAATAATTAAAA
Organism: Apis mellifera; assembly: GCF_003254395.2. Taxonomy (NCBI): domain Eukaryota; kingdom Metazoa; phylum Arthropoda; class Insecta; order Hymenoptera; family Apidae; genus Apis; species Apis mellifera. The sequence continues at coordinate 14,235,834 of NC_037643.1, read as the reverse complement.
TTTTTCTTAAACATAGATTAAAAATATAAGTATAATCCTAAAAATAAACGATCGATGAAGTTGTATGAAATTTAAAATACAAATTTGCCCGCGCAACACTTACCGCGCAAGCGTAGTGGCATTTGACGGGCAGCCGTCAGCTAGTCAACGGTTGCAAATGGCGACAGCCACGAAATCTCTGGCACCGACTCGCGAATAGTTTCACGCATACGGAGTACTACGTGACCGAGCAGTGCGTGAACGTTACCTTAACCCAGATCGGTATGTACTTAAAACTGATCCAATAATCAAGATGTGTAGCGGATAACATTTTTCCTCAAAAAACATAGTTACAGTGATTGCACTCGCCACCCGTACGACAGGTCATGAAAGACAAAAAGCCATTATTCGACTTATCTATTCTTTCGAAATTTTCTGTTTGTTTGCTCGATCGATATGTGATGATTTTCACATGATTTCTTAATGAAAAGTGCTACTATTTTTGGGCATATTCTCAAGAGTTTCCGTGTAATGAGAATCACTATCAGCATTTGCACCCCACTGCTGTCAAAAACTGTTTGTCGTCGTAATCTAGGACGCGGTACCGGCTTAATCACTCGATTTTTCTTTCGAACATCAAAATAGACCTTTACTTTACACGATTTACTCTTTTCGTTTTTAATATTCATATAATATATTAGTTTTATTGACTAATATTGAACACAAATATAATATAGAAGATACTCTTTTAAATTTGCTTGTGGGACCAAAGAGCTTATTGGAATATTCTTAACGAATATCATTTAAATTATTTTTTTAAATCTTTCTCTATGTATCTATTTTATTAAATAATAGCATATGTTTATAAATATTTATATAAATTTTCATAAATTATAATAATATAATGCTTGATATTAACTCAATAATATAAAAAACTTATTGACTTCTATATATATATTTTTTAATATTAATATATTCACATCTAAATTCAGTTTTATTAAATATTGTTTCAAAATTGTGAATATTTATTTAAAAAATCAAAAACAATATTATATATTTTATTTTCTTATTAAATATTTATATAATTAAAATTTATAATTATGATAAAAATTATAATTCTTATAGATAGAAATTAATACTACACTTTAATGGAAATTTTGTTTAATTTATTAAATATCTTATATATGAAAACAAATTTTTTTAAATTGATTTTATTTCACAGGTGGTTTGAAATAGACCAAGACAAGATGCCGGCTGTGAGAGGAGATGGCATGCGTGGTCTGGCTGTATTTATTTCTGATATTAGAAATTGTGAGCTAAAAGATATACTTTTTTAAAAATATATTTTTAAAAATCTATTGCATTTTATATGTAATAAATAACATTATATATATGCATTATATTATCTGATAAAAAATACAAATTGATTTTTGAATCATTAAAATTTTAACCTATGTTTCATTAAGAGATATGATGCCATTGAAATTAATATGACACATACATATATTTAAAGTATTGAAGAGTAGGAGACAGGGGGCGGAATACTGATATAAGCCTATCTTTCTGATATAGCTTGTATTTCAAACACTAATATGTAATACTTGGCATAATATAATGAATGAATGTCAAAACCAGTTATTTTAAGAAATAGTTATATATGAATGTAAAATAAAATAACATATAAAAAAAAGGATCTTAAATATATAATTTTATTATTTAATAAATGTAATAAATAATTACATAACAATTAAAATAAGAAATTGACTTTTATAAAGCAAATACATCAATACATCTACAATCAATACATCTATATTTGATGCCAATCCAAATGGCATGCAGCCATTATAATTTTTTATAAAAATTACACAATATTTATCACAATATATAATATTTATTTATTATTATATTCAATATTATATTATTATATTCAATATATATATATATTATCAATATTCAAATAATATATTATAAAGTTATAAATTTTTGTTTATTAATTTTTTATTTTCTTAGGTAAAAGCAAAGAAGCAGAAATTAAGAGAATAAACAAAGAGTTGGCAAATATTCGTAGTAAATTTAAAGGAGACAAGACACTTGATGGTTATCAAAAAAAGAAATATGTTTGTAAGCTTCTTTTTATTTTTTTACTTGGTCATGATATTGATTTTGGACATATGGAGGCTGTTAATCTACTTTCATCCAACAAATATTCAGAAAAACAAATTGTGAGTGTTACAATTTTTTAAAAAAATAATAAATATATAAATATGATTACATATATGATATGATAAATATGATACACTATTTATTAAAATATTTTGAATTTTATAAATATATATGCATTATATATTTTAGGGCTATCTTTTCATATCAGTTTTAGTAAATACAAACAGTGATCTTATTAAATTGATTATTCAAAGTATAAAAAATGATCTTGCATCAAGAAATCCAATTCATGTAAATCTTGCATTACAATGTATTGCAAATATTGGCAGCAAAGAAATGGCAGAAGCTTTTGGTAATGAAATACCAAAATTACTTGTTTCTGGGTATGTATAAATGTCTTTTATTTCTTTACTATTTATTTATAAATTTTAATTAATTATAAATTATTTCAATTCTCTAGAGATACTATGGATGTTGTAAAGCAAAGTGCAGCATTGTGTTTATTACGATTATTACGTACTGCACCAGATGTTGTTCCTGGTGGAGAGTGGACATCGCGCATAGTTCATCTTTTAAATGATCAGCATCTTGGTGTTGTTACAGCAGCTGCATCTTTAATAGATGCTTTAGTAAAGAGAAATCCAGATGAATATAAAGGATGTGTTAGTTTAGCAGTTTCAAGATTGAGCAGGGTATGATATAATTTGTTAGTTTGATTTATAATCAAAAAATAATTTTTTAATCTTTATTCTATGTTAATAGATTGTGACATCAAGTTACACAGATCTACAAGATTATACATATTATTTTGTGCCAGCACCATGGCTATCTGTTAAACTTTTACGGTTATTACAGAATTATACACCACCTGGTAAATTAAATAATTTTTAAATTTTACAATATAAAAGAAAAATATTAAAATAATAATACTTTATTTTTGTACTTTTAAATGTTCTTATAGCTGAAGATCCAGGAGTAAGAGGTAGATTAAATGAATGTCTAGAAACTATATTAAATAAAGCTCAAGAACCACCAAAATCAAAAAAGGTGCAACATTCAAATGCAAAAAATGCTGTGTTATTTGAAGCTATTAGTTTAATTATTCATAATGACAGTGAACTGCCTTTATCAGTCAGAGCATGTAATCAACTTGGTCAGTTTTTATCTAATCGTGAAACTAATCTTCGTTATTTAGCACTTGAATCCATGTGCCACTTAGCTACATCAGAACTGTCACATGAAGCTGTAAAGAAACATCAAGAAGTTGTTATTCTTTCTATGAAAATGGAAAAAGATGTATCTGTTAGACAACAAGCTGTCGATCTTTTGTATGCTATGTGTGATAAAAGCAATGCTGAGGAAATAGTTCAAGAAATGTTGAATTATCTCGAAACTGCTGATTATTCTATTAGAGAAGAAATGGTTCTTAAAGTGGCGATTTTAGCCGAAAAATATGCTACCGATTATACTTGGTACGTTGACGTCATTTTAAATCTGATTAGGATAGCTGGTGATTATGTTTCGGAAGAAGTATGGTACAGAGTTATTCAAATCGTTATTAATAGAGAAGACGTACAAGGGTATGCAGCAAAGACTGTTTTCGAGGTAAATAATATAAAGTTATAATTATATTTAATATATATATTATATTATTATCATAATATTTTTAATATAAATTTAAGTATATTCTTTTTATTATATAAAATTTATTATATAATCAAGTTTTTATATTAATATTTATTAGGCTTTACAAGCACCAGCTTGCCATGAAAATATGGTTAAAGTTGGTGGTTATATCCTTGGAGAATTTGGAAATCTTATTGCTGGCGATCAACGATCTTCTCCAGCTGTTCAGTTTCAATTATTACATTCCAAAGTAAGTTTTGTAAATTTTTATATAATTAAAAATTTGTACATTAAATATTTATATGATTTTCTTTTATTTTTCAGTATCACTTATGTTCTCCAATGACTCGTGCATTATTACTTTCGACGTACATTAAATTTGTTAATCTATTTCCTGAAATGAGAAGTCAAATTCAAGATGTCTTTAGACAACATAGTAATTTACGCAGTGCAGATGCAGAGTTACAGCAAAGAGCTTCGGAATATCTTCAATTGAGTATTATCGCTTCTAGTGATGTTTTGGTAAATAAATTAATTTTAATTAATTTTTTTAAAAATATGTTATAATTCTTAAACGAAAAAACAAACAAAGTTTATATAATTCTATATGTATCTATAATTATTTATTATTCTTTTTTATAGGCTACAGTTTTAGAGGAAATGCCAGCATTTCCAGAAAGAGAATCTTCTATTCTTGCAGTTTTGAAAAGGAAGAAACCAGGTCGAGTACCAGAGAATGAAATTAGAGAAAGTAAAAGTCCAGCTCCAAATACTAACCATCATGCAGAAGCTCCTAGTAGTGTAACAGGAGCTGTTAATAATACATCAGCAGATTTATTAAGTCTTTCTACACCACCATCATCTCAACCAAGTAGCAATACTGGAGTTTTACTTGACGTACTAGGAGATATTTATAATATGCCAAATAAAGTCGCAACTAATGGTGCCCAAAATACGTATAATCCTAAAAAGTATGTTGGTATAAAAAATATTTATGGAAAAAAACTTAAACAGAAAATTATTTTAATTTTTATATTCTGTTTTATAGATTTGTGTGTAAAAATAATGGTGTGTTGTTTGAAAGTGAATTAATTCAAATTGGAGTAAAATCGGAATTTAGACAAAATTTAGGACGAGTTGGTCTTTTTTATGGAAACAAAACTCAATACGCTCTTCATAGTTTTCAACCTCAATTGTCTTGGTCTGAAGAAAATCAACAAAAATTAGCAGTACAAGTAAAACCGGTCGATCCAGTGTTAGAAGCTGGAGCTCAAATACAACAAATGATTAACGCAGAATGTATTGATGATTATAGCGGTACGATAAACTTTATAATAATATAAAAAATATCAAACAGTATTAATATATATATATTGATGTATTATTAATTTTGCATTATAAATATAACAAGAACTAGATATTTATATAAATTTTTTTTTGTATAGATGCACCGAGCATGATTATCTCTTTTATTTATAACAATGTGCCACAAAAGATAACAATGAAATTACCATTAACTATCAACAAATTCTTCGAACCCACAGAAATGAATGGAGAATCATTCTTTGCAAGATGGAAAAATCTTGGAGGGTACATAAAATTTTTCATATTTCTATTTTTCTTTTCCATTTATTAAAATTTCTAATTTATTAACTAAAATATCTGCATATCCATAATATAATTAATTTATAATTTTGTAATATATATTTATATTTTTATCTTGATTAATAATAATTAAATATATATATATATATATATATTATACATATTATTATATATTTTTAGAGCGAATCAACAACGATCTCAGAAGATATTCAAAGCACAACAACCGATGGATCTTACACAAGTTCGCACGAAATTGCAAGGATTTGGAATGCAATTACTTGATGGTATCGATCCAAATCCCGATAATTTCGTTTGTGCAGGAATAGTACATATGAGAGCACAACAAGTTGGATGTTTGTTACGTTTAGAGCCTAACAAACAAGCGCAGGTAATTTTTCAATACTTTCAATATTTTATACAGTTTCTTAAACATTTCTTAAATTACAAATTTAATAAATTATTTGCTAAATTGTATATTGTAGATGTTTCGTTTAACGGTACGTTCGAGTAAGGAGTCGATGTCAGTAGAGATCTGTGACCTGCTGGTGGACCAATTTTAAATGGTCTAGCAGGCATAAACTAATTTAAGATACACTGAAACGCCGTGGGAAGACATATCGTGATCAATAAAGAATGTCGTCTCTCGACGTTCAAAAAAAATACTGATGATTATTTGTTAAGAAATATTTGTTGTACCCAAGCTTACACTCATAACATGGTCATGAGAATTGAACCCTTGTGTAGGCGAAACATTGTTACCACATATAATCCTACGAACAAAGCATAGGATTGCTATAAATATGATAAAGGAATGAATTGTGTAGATGAGAAAAAAGAAAAAGAAAAAAAGAAGAAAAAAAAGAAAGGAAAAGAAAGCTAAATGACATATATATAATGGCTATGATGGACTCTATTGGTCCATGAATAAAGGTAACAAATATAGATATATCACAATTTTTTTCTTTCTTTTTTTTTCCTTTTTTTTTTTTTTTTTTTTTTTTTAATATGTATTTTTAGTAAAAAGAAAAAAAATTGTATAGATATATGTCACGAGTATTCGCAAAAAAGAGATAATTCATTGATTTTTTTCATTCAAGAATTACATTGCACACAAAGATTCAGATTACTAATACAATATATATACTTTATTTACAAATTTTTATAATTAATTTTAATGATACGAGTATTTTCAATGTATTTTCGAGTAATCGAGTAATTATGAATCAATCATATTAATTTTGCATACTCGTGGCACATTTTCATCTACCTTTTAGCTTCCCTTCTTTGTACGTACGATTTTTTTCGTATCAATTTTCGTTTCTTTTTTTTTTTGAGATTATTATTGTTGAGCGAGAGTAGATCTTTGGGCACGATGTCAGTAGTTGTATGATATTAGTTGTTTATCATAGATTTTTCCTTGTATTTAACGGAGCTCAAAATTTCTCTTGTAATTAGTAGGTGCGAGATCAACGCTCCTCCCCATCCCCTGATTTCCTTCCATTCCTACTCCGCTTATTTCCTTGCTCCTTTCTCTGATTTTTTTTCTAAAAACGTCTCCTCATACGTTGACGTAAGAATCCATGGCTGGTTACATTCTACAGCTCATAGAGAAGCGTGATTGAACTCAATAAAGAAGTAAATGAACAAAAAAAAAGAAAAATAATAATAATAATAATAATAAAATAAAAGAAGTAATCATTAGTATAATTTTTCTAATCATCTTTAATGACTCTTGTGTGAGATGTATATTTCAGTAGTATATCTTGTACAGATAATATTTCACAAATACGTTGGAGATTATTATGTTTTGCGAATGATAATGCAGAAAAGAAAAGCAAATAAATATATATAAGAAATAGAGCAGCTCTGAGCGATGTTTAAAAAAACCGTGTTTGCATTGCGATTATATATGCTTCACGATTACTACTCTGTCTGTTATTGTGAAAATTGTAAAGCTCTAATTGAATTGTACATATAAGAAATGCATTGATTAAATGTTTGCCGACAAAGAGTCGCATTGCACGAGACTCGCAAAAAATCCTGTACTTGCAGGCATGACGATCTATGTAATATCGTTCCTTCCTGCTATTTCATTTATATATTTCTTTATGATGCGAACGAGATGTATATTTTTTTTATGTTCGTATATAGTATAAATTTATATTTGAAATCTTTTTCCTTATTCCACCTGTGATTTCCTTTTATTATTTTTGACTTGTTGTATTATTATTATTATTTGTGTATTAGCATGAATCAAAAACTTTAAACATGACCATATATTAAAAAAGATCTATTATATAGAAAATGCGTAGCTAAGAATGCTGATATCTTTCTATATTATTATTAAAAACATTCTTAGCGTTATTATCGATTATGTTTAGTTTAAATTTTAATCGCCAAGTGAACGAAAAGAATATTAAAAATTTATCGAGGATAAACAAGATAACAATGTATTATATATATATCTAATTAGCGTTTACAAATTTAAGTTTAAAGAATAGTTTTTTTTCATTCTCGAAAAACGTACTCTTAAATATACATATTAAATATCTTAAAATTACACAAACGTTTATATATATAAAAAAAAAAAAAAAATTATGAATCAAATGAAATGAAATACATTAGATAAAAGAAAAATTGATTTTTTGTATTTAACATTCAGTTTTTCATTTCATTTCAACAATTCACATAGAAATGCTTGTGTAATTTTAATTTAGACTTTTTTTTAAATCATGACCTTATTGTGAATTATTTTTATTATTTGTCTATGATATTTAATTTAATTAGAAATGCTGAAAGTATCTGAAAGTCGAGCAGTAAAATAATTGACTTGACTTAAATAAAAACACATCTATTTATATTTAAGAGAATTTGGCGAAAAAAAATACAGTTTATTTTGATTTAAGGTGACACGATTTATTATATTATATTAAGAGATTAACATTCCTAATTTAAATTAATATGAACAAAGAAAATTCACACGTATACATATACATATATATATAAATAAATATAAATACTTTATATATTAAATCGGTTACGATGATTTGAAAAATTTATTTTTTTTTTAATTATACATCATCATGTCAGTCAAATTTAAAATGCGCAGAATCGAGACGACTTGCAACACAGCTTGAAATCAATCAAACCTTTTGTTTCGTAATTATTTTTGCATATCGAATTTAATCGATTTTGTACATATAGATATGTAAAAATATATATCTCGATATTTTCTCGATCTCTAAGCGTGAAACAACAATTATATATGAACAAATAAAAATAACATGAATATAATTATTAATTAAATTGATTAATCGATAATCGAAAAATTAGACCCAGTCATGGATTTGTTAAAAAATTATTTAAAAAAAAAATGAAGCGGGGTTCGTATGAATTCTATTCCACCGTTTTCACATGCATTAATGTGTTTATAGAAATGTGAATCATATTCATCTGATTAAACGTACATACGAATGACACGTATATATGTATATATATATATATATATTATACACATACATATATATATACATATATATATACACACAATATATATACACGCGCGCGCGAATGCATATGTCATATAAATAAAATATACATAATTCATATAAATATATATAAATATACAAATAAATATATATATACAAGGTGTTTCTTTAAGCTTTAATCCACCATTTTTTAAATATTTCTGATAATCCGTTAAAAAGATGTTTTGAATAAAAGTTAAAATCAGTTGTCTATATTTATCTATATATTAATTTTTTTTTCTATAAAAAAGTTTCAAAGTTGACTTTTTCAAATAGCATCATATTTTTAATTTTTCAATAATAATTTATAATCTTGAGATGATTTTTTGATCAATTTTTGTTGAAAACTTTTATTATCTATTTAAAATTGAGTATTGATTATAATAAATTGTTATCTTTTGTTCAAAATATTTCCTCATAGAATTAGCAGAAAAATATGAAAAATTATGGTGACCATTATGATGAACATCTTGTACATATGTATATGTATACATATATAATACGAATTATTGAGATGTGTGCAATGGCACACACACAATTGTTAAATTATTACGTTGCGGTGTCGAAACGTGACATATTAATGAAATGCTTTTGTTACAACGCTAGAGATTTATTCCGGTAAATCGATCTTTTATCTGTCTTCTTTTTTTTTTTTTTTTACATCTTATTAATTTTTCGATTCCGTGTATAGATTTAATGTAGCAAATTTGATTAAAATAGAAAAAAATAGATTTCAATGGCTTAACGTATTATTTATATAATTTTGAATATTTTTTTAAACGTTTTTACGTTTAAAAATTAATATTTCATATTTCAAAAATATTGAATGAATTTATGGAAATTAAGATATTTAAATTTATTAAAATCTTAAAATATATGATAATTAATTTTTAAGATTCAAAAATATCTTATTTTTTTTCTATTTTGTTTTCTTTATACAAAATATATTTAAAAAAAATAAATAGCATATCATAAAATAAATGATAAAAAATAATGAACCATTGAAATTAACTAATTAGAATTAGACAAAAGAAAACAAATAATCCATTGACAATATTTTTCTGTAATACAATTAATAATTTTCGAATTTATATTTACTAGAAATTTTGATGTTTCTTGATGAGTGTTTCAAGTCTCCAAATATCAATTACACCTTTTATACATTACAACTTTTTTAGGATTAATAAAATCTTGTAAGAAAATTAAATACATATATGTGTAAATGAATGTAAATTCGTATGATGTTGTATGAATCACTTATGGCTGTGACGTTATATAGTCATACTTGTTGAAAAGTGACCAAATTTAGAGATTTCATAGAAATTTTTTACTCGTATATTGGTTATGTGTGAAATAAAACTATGTAATAATCATGTTTAAAAAAAGTTATAATTCGTTAAGCCATTGAAAATAATAGTTTCTCGTTTATCTTTATTTGATTTTAAAATTTATCTTTTAATGTGCATCGCACAAAGCACAGCGATCGATTTCTGATCGATTTCAAGTGGAATATTTCGTAAGAAAAATTTCTACATTTAATCTTTACACAGGAGGCAAATTCTCAAAAATTTCCAAGTTACTTAATAATTTTTACGTTTATTTCTTTTTTTTCTATTAACGATAACGTTCACTTTAAGAAATCAATCTTTTGCGATTTTTCTGCGAGCATTATTTTGTATCCGTTTAGCTGTACATATATGTACGTTTGTAAAATGCTATTGATTTATATTATTAAACTATACATATATATATAATGTCGTACATGTGCTCTCTCGATTATTCGACTGGCTTTTGTATTAACGTTGGCCCTGTCTGAGCCGAGCATATATAATTTTATTTTATTATATTAAATATTGAGTAATCGACGTGTCGATGAGAAAATCACACATTCAATCCTTTTAAGAATTTAATTGTCGATATAAATGATTTACATAATTTCAGAATTATCGAACAACTATAAAAATCGTATCGGATTATTAAGAAAGTAAATTATCATTTCATTCGTTTGTAAGAATAAAGAAAGAAGGGATTCAAAATAATAATCTCGCTTTAAAAAATACAACGAACAATACAAACACATTTCTGCATAAAAATTGTTCGAATTGTCGATCAAATGAAAAATTCTATATACATACTTAAAATATATGTGTATATATATGTTGTATTCTTATACAATATCAAATCAAACTGTGGAGTGCGCGATAATATCTTTCCGAATTCTTCTTCGAATTTTTTTTTTATCAAATCCTTTATAGAATAGAAATTAAGAATGTTTTTTTTAGGCTTTTTTTTAGCTTCGAAGCTTTTAAACATCGTGCCAAAATAATCGAAAAACGAAAGAAGAAAAATCATAGTTTCTTCTTCGATTTTGAAAGTATAAAAATTTCTACGGGGTCCACACTATGTCAATGAAAAACAAATTATACGACTGTTTAAAGAACGTTATGAAATTGCTCGACAATGTTCCAGTGAATTGTGTTCGCGAATTATGCCTAACTTCAAGAGCGTCCTGAGTCCTGGAATATTTTCCATGTTACGATGTGTTGTCAATAGCAATAGAATTGATTCAATTCCCGTTTTTTGATACTTTTTATGTAACAATTGTTCGATAATATCAAGTATGGATTACAAGAAAACAAAAGCAAAGTTTGACACAAAGAAATATTTGTTATGTTTAATATTTAAAAAGGTATATAATATATAGGTTATGAAATACTTGGTATGTACTACAGTACAGTTTTGAAATTTTCATCATTAAAGAAAACGATACGTACATTTGACAAGACAAGAAATAATAGTTGAAAAATAAATGTTTTGTATGTATTTCCAAAGTTCCTTAGAGAGATAGATAACATATAGCTGAGGTTAGCTCAATTAGTACAGAGTATTAATACAGTTAAATCAAATGCGAGGATTATTTTATTTGTATTGTATCTCACCGCATTATGGAATATTTTGCAATAATTTATTTTTATAGATAGATAACAGCGCACGAGAATGTAACGACGTTGTTTCACATCACAATTATGAAGTATTATAAATTTATCGAATATAATCAACACTATTATCGATGTAATGATTTTATAATCATACGAACAAATTTATTTGTGAGACTAACCAAATTTTTAGAGATTTTGTTCGTATATAGTTACAATATATACGTTTCCATTGCTATCAATTGATTGAAATTATCTTTATATAAGGTAAAATAAATAAAATTTTTTTAAAAATCATAAATATATGAAATTTAAAACTTAAAAAAAAATTATACTGATATAAAGTGGTAGCAGTGACAACGTAAATTTAATCTCGAAATTAGAATCTCGTCTAAATAATGTTAAATATTTAAACTTTAATATTACTACAAAACTATTGTTATCGACCGAGATTTTTGAATATTTGTAATCTTTAATTTCAGATAATAACGATTTATCGTTCTCAATGCAAGTAGAGAATCGCATCGCATTTACAGGTAAAAACGAATAAAAAAATAAAGCTATCGTCAAATTATTCATATATGCTCCTTTAGAATTTCGAGAGCAATTGTTTTTATTTATTTATTTTTTTTTCATCATGTATAATATGATATGATTATACTATAATATAGTATATGTATTCGTATTATACCGTGCATAATAATTCGAATGATATTTGACGAATTATGTCTGATATAAATATATTCGTCATAAGACGCGACAATAGTATCATTAATTAAACATATATATATATATATTTGAGCATCGAACAAATATATAATTACATATACATATTGACAGATACTCTTTCTATGATTTTTTCGAGCGTGCACATAATAGAGGAGAAGGTTGTAATAGAAGAAAGAATTTATATAGATTATTATATCTGTATTTTATTGTGTCACAGTTAGACGTGCCTCTTGCGGCCACGTCCATCGATGGAATGAACATTGACGTAAATAAATAAAACGGATATAGAAAATATAATGGTACTTTGGTAAATTTCTAAATTCGAAATTATTAAGATTTTATGGAAAACAATATTTTTATATTCCCTGCAATATTTCGATAATGAAATTACAAAAGTTTTTCATATAAAAGTATCGAAGGTAAAATCAATATATTTCCAAAAAGGAATCAAAAAGAAGAAAAAAGATTACAATCATAATCGAAGATTTTTGTTCACAAATTTTAATAACAACTTAATCATATCATTATTGTTCTTAACTTAATTATTATTATTCTTATATTTACAGAAATGTATTTACACACTTTGTATATATGAGTAATTTCTAGAGGCGTGTATACACATGATTCCACGTTAAAATTCGCTCATTTTATAATAAGAAAAATCTTTCTAAAGAGATCATACAGTGAGAAAAATGTTTGGTAATTTTTCAACATATGTACATTATTCTTCAAAAGTTTGGAATTCTCTTGGAGAAACTTTTATTAAAAACTTGTAAAAATTTGTAATCTAAGATAAAATGTTTTTGTTTTCTCTTGAATTAAGTTAAATTATATAAATTATTAATTATTGATTAATTAATCCAAACTTTTGAACAGTATAATAATATATTAATACAATAGATATACAAATTTACTTTTAGAAATGAAAGAGTTCTCCAGATTTTCTTAATAAAAAAAAAAAGGGAAGACTCTTTTTTTCTTTTTTTTTTAAAGTAAAAATTCGCATGATATTAAAGAGATCTTTGAGTATATAAATATACTTAGATTCTAAAGTGTACATTATATCATTCAGGGATCTACAATCAGGATGCTCTTAATTATCCCTTAATTAATTAAGTTGCTGAATGCATAAATAATAATTTGCATTTTTGGATCTTAAAAAAAAAAGATTTTTTTTTAGGTTTCTTTAGCTATCATATACACGTCCGAATCTTTGAAACATTTTGAGAAGAAAATAATAATAAAATCGATGTCATTCAATGAATATATAACAGTATAATAAACTAGAAGTATTATATTATAAATAATTATTGACATCAAAGGTGCGATACACATATTATGAAACGCAGTGTTTACAATAATATACACCATAAAGTTCAACTCTAATAATTAAAACGAGAATAAAACATTAACTTCGTATATTACATTTTATTGACTACTTAGCAACTAACTGACTAGTAAATCGGTTCAAGCCGATCTCCACTTCAAAGAATTATACATATTAATAATCATATACAAGAAAAAGAAACGATAAGAAAGTTGAAAAAATGAGCACCAGAATTGACAAGTAGTTGTAATTAAATTACAATACTTAATATACAAAAAATACATCAAGTTTAAATCATCCATGACAAAAAAGAACTTTCTTCTTATGCAATTCTACTTGCAACATTAATAGGAAGAAATAGAAATGGTAAACAATTTTGTTCACAATAATTGAACACAATAATTCTCCACAAAAAATTCTTCATAAATTGTCTCCATGTAAAATGGAAGCAAAATATGTAATGGAAGTGACTGAACTGCCTCCTTGATACAACTCAATGATCAAAGATTTTAGAACCATTTTAGAACCTTTCCAAAGAATTCAATTCTTCGTTAAGAATGGCCGCTTCAGCATCCTTCTCTAACAATTCCTTTCCATCGTCCAACTGGTCTTGTCCATCAGGATCATTTACCAAGATACTCTCTTCTCCAGTTTCTAACGCATCTTCCGGAGCCAGGAACAGATTTGTTCGCCCTTTGCATTTTCTCTGGTAATCAGGATTATCCGGAGCTGGCCTGTGGCAAGAATCGCAGACTGTGTCCGTTTTCGAAGTGCAAGGATGCGCCTCGTACAGGCCCGGGCCGCATCTAGAGCAGATCCAACATGGCTGAATGCTGTGGTGAGGACTGTAGGTGCCCGGTGCACATTTTCCACATTCAGTATCACGACCACGAACGCAGCGGTTCACGACACCCCATCCTGGACCGCATCTGCTGCAGTGACTGCCGCCCTTCTGATGCCTGATACGTGGCCTCGCTTCGTTCACCTGGAACAACGATAAACACGATTGGTCGGAGAGAATTCGTCCAACACTGGAGGCTCGTGTTGCCTCCTTAATTGTTACACATTTCTTCAATGATCTCGACATTTTTCGAATTTTTGAGATTTTTGTTTTTAATCGATTAACCTCTTTGAGAAGACAGTATACGGTTTCAATTTCGAGAGAATAGGAAGGATACTTTGAAGGAGAAACGTGATAGTGATTTATTTAGAAGACAAATTATAAAGTTCGGTGGATAAAGAAATTTTAACGAGAAATCGTCGAGCAAACCGGTTTCGATAAAAATTTGTAGCGGCAGATGTGACAGAATTTGTAATTAATTTTAAATTATGTTAATTTCCTTTCTTTTGCAAAAATATAATTGTATATTTATTTATATATTTTATATTTTACTTGCCACGCATTTAGAAAAATAAATCTTAATTAATTTTAAAAATTATTATCATATATTTAAATTTTTAAATTATTAAAAATAAAATATTATTATAACACATATTTATTTTCAATAAGTAAATTGATTAAAATAAATTTTTAAATTATACACATAACGATAAAGTTACTTTTTTAATTGAACAAAATATTGTACATGATATATAAAGTTGAAAGTCACTTTGTTCTAAATTTACAGCATAGCTTCAAGGAACAGGTGCCAAAGGATAAAAGCACCTGACTATGGGAACACCTTGTACCTTTCTTTTGTAATCTCTCAAACATCGATCGAGATACAGCAGAAAATGTGTACAATCAACCTGCTAAGAATTTTTTATAACTTTACTACTATTAGCTTTATTTATATCTTCATGAATTTTTATAAACGATCACTTGATCTTCTTTTAAATGCAAATAACGATCTCAAAGAATATTCTTTCGAATATTTTCTTTTGAATATTCAAGCTAATAACATCTTTTTTTCAGAATTAATTTTGTGTTATAATACGAAGTTTCATGTCTTTAAATAATCAGGTTAAGTTAATAATAAGAATAATTCTATGGTTAAGATACTTTTAATATTATATAGAGGCAAAGGAAATCTTTTGTTTTATTGAACACAACCAAAATTTTTCCGAGTTAATCAAAATCATTATAATTCCAATTAATTTTTATTTTTCGAAGAATATCCGTCTTTTACACGCACAGAATGTTCTATTATGATATTAATACGTTTATTGTATCATATCTAGTACAGTAGTCCACACCGTTTGAAATTAATGAAGATAGAGGGCACGAAGAACGTCATTTGTAATGAAAAGAACGATTCGGTCCAGTGGTATAGTTTCGTCGCAGCTGACAGCTGTCGCTGTGTGTTGGCACGCGCCAACAGTCACCAACCATCAGGTGCATCATTGCACCGGGCTCCATTCATTTGTGAAACTTTTTCATCTTTTCTTTTCTTTTATTTCGTTGCCTTATTTTCTCCTTAGCGACAACACCAAGAAAATTCGATCGAGATGAAGTAACGTCGATTGCTCGAAATACGTATCCCATTGTAAGAATTTTTAGATTAAAATTTTAAGGTTATAGAATTTTTATAAGTTTTAAAAACAATAATTAAATATTAATTTAAGAATGAATTTTTTAATATTAAGGATAAATTAATATTTAAAATAAGTTTTTTCTAAATAATAATCGAAATAATTCTTTCATTTTGTTATCTCTTTTTCATTTATTTTTCATAATTATCTTCCTCTCAGCGAACATTATCTTTCACAAGTAACTATCATACGAGTTCTTTAATTAAAGGTAATATTATCCTCGAAGCTTTGCTCTTTCTTTGTAAAAGTCTTGATTAATATGAATAAACATTTTCAAAATCATTAGAAAAGCAACGTAAATCTACGTAACAACGTAAAATCTACATAATTGTAATTAAAGCTTTAAATCCTTTTTCATATTTTAAATATTTTCATAGAAATTATAATTCTGGCATATTGTCAGATGTAAATCCAATAGTATCAACAAAGATGAAACTACAAAAACTTTTTATTCTTTTAAAGTTCAGATTTCTTTGTCTCTTTTGATTATATTTATTAATATAATACATAAATAATACATATTATAAAGTATTAATTTATACATAGAAAATGTTGCATTAATTCGATTTCAGTTTAAAAGTAACTAATATAAAAATTTAGTCGTATATATAGATAATTTTTCAAAAGACTCAAGTAGCAAACAATATATGAATTTGTAGGTAGTGTCATTTTATCGGTCGCGTAATACGAGCTCGACCATCACGTAAGGATGCACCCTGTCAATTTGCGAACAAGACAAGTCCCATCAAAGGGGTTAATAATAGTGATCTTTTCAGCGCCGTATTGTCGTTGTCAAATTATCCGATCAGTTCATTACACATACAACATATGCTGTCCCTTAAAGTAACCTAAAGTTCAAGCTACTCGAGTCAGTTGGCATTTGAGGTTAGTGTTTCTTTATGTATATATATATTTTGATATCAATATAATGATATTTAATGTAGTAGAAATTCAGTCACTATAGAAAAAATTCAAATGTTGAGTTGCATAGGGATTTCATTTTTTATTGATGATCAAGAAAAGTTAGGTTAATTTTCGAGTAATTGGCAATCAAATCTTGATTTTTTGAACACGATTTTATTTTTTTACGACAAACTTTTCTCTTGTACGACTTATAAACAGCAGTTAAAGATCCTTCTTGGAATGGAAAAAAAAATAATTTTCTTCACGATCGGTGAAGCGTCTCTTCGAAAGGTCGCTGTGTCCGGAGGGTTCTTCGTCTTTAATCAATAATAAAAGGGTTGACGTACGGAAGCTGAACAGGAAATTACATCCTGGAAAGGAATTGGCATAAGTATCCGAGTGGCTACACTTGGAAACAGTCTTTAACAATTTCCGATCATTTCTCCGTGCTTGTAACCAGGCTTCTCCTAACCTCTTCCTTTTCCTTAGCACGTAAAACATTGTCGTTCGAATACGGTGAAACCTGAGCTTGACAAATCCATGGAATTTGCACTGTCTCTCTAACCACCAGGTTCAAATGACTAACGAAAAAAAAGAACCAGAAGAAGAAACCAGAGGATGATACTTGATTCACGATTCTCGAATCAAATTTTCAAGAATAACGATCATTATTTTAAGTTGAAAATTTTATAAAAATTATTATTTTTTAAAATGAATAACAATTATTTATAATCAATGAAAAAAACAAAAGAACAGTTTCTGTTTCGTAAAGAAGTGTTTACAAGATTTTTTTTCTTTCAGTTTTAATTTAAACAAGTACAAAAGAATGCATATAATCGATTATTTTATGCTCGCAAGAAATCGAAGAGTAAAAGGGAGATCTTTTGTTTCGTAAACAGATGTTCAGGAGCAATCTTTCACAGGACTACATCATTTTCAAACTCAATTACCAGCTCAGGTATACCATCTTGTATCCATAATTCACGGAGGAACGTGTTATGATCTAGATCTGTCATGCTCGCGGCCACCATTGTAATCTCGGTCTTGCCGGATAGAATTTATCACACGTTCGATCTTGAGAATCTCGAGACGCCATCGTATCTCGATGCGAGTTTTAGAAACAGCTGAAAATAATCAGCGAATAATTTATGCGCCATCAGCTGTTTCGTACAACTCTTCTTTTTATTCATAAAGATTAATTGATTAAAAATTTCTTCTGAATAATATAATTTAGAAAATAACGCTTAAAATAATAATTAAATTGATATCAAAAGAAATTTTCGTTCGCTGTTTATAAATTTTGAAAATTTAAAGATTTTAAACCAAATTTCACACCAATTTATCGCGTGAAACGTCGCATCACGTCGATTATTATGAAACGGAAGACGTGGAAGAAAGACTAGAAAGAGAATGATTTACAATCGGTCGTAGATCCGTAACGTACAATGACGGAAGTAACGGCGCTCATAGTGACGAGTATGAATAGGACATCCGGTAGAACGGACAAAACGGAAGCAGTAATTGCGGCGGCTTTTGTGTCCCCCTTTTCGTTTTTTTTTCTTTTTTTTTTTTTTTTTTTTCGAAGTGCCGGTCGCGCCGATAAATTTCGATTGAAAATCATTCCTTCCTGATCGTAACGCGCCGTAGAAATTTCTCTTTGAATTTCCCCGTTTTAAATCGTTTAAATCTTTTTTCACTCGTCGATCAATCGATGAAATTCTGAATCGAAAATTTCTTTAATACGAATATTCCACGTTCGTTTATAATCGTCTCGTTTTTTTTTTCTTTTCAAATAACAAGATCCAGATTAAAATCATATATTTTTTAATATATAAATTCGTAAATTATTCCCTTAATCATGTTTAATCGTGGTGATCATTTATGACTTAGGTCAAACGAACAAATTCAACCAACTCGACTGAAAACAGCGTGCGTTTTAATAGATATACTCTTTAATGTTAAATGGCAATGCGAGTATCGCTCGATTTAAAAAGAAACGTTCGATGGAGGATTTCACCTCGTTTCGCAGAGCGTTCGTTTAAAAATATTTTTTTCCTTTTTTGCGTCGAAAAATAAATTTCGCTATATTTGAGAAAAAGAAATAAAACGAGGGAAGCCATCTTTCTTCTTTTTATTACTTTTCGATTACTGTTCGAAATAATTTTTTTTTTTTAGATAAATCTTTAATTAACTACTAATTAAATACTGATCCAATTATATATATATATATATATATATATATATAAAATAAAATTGCGATAACAGGTGAAATAATAAGAAATTTTAAGTTTTATTTTATTGTTTCAAATTTTTACAATTTGCGATTGGAAAAAAATACAAATTGGAAGCTTTATTTTTCTCCATACTATTTTTGATTTTCTTTTTTTCTTTTTTTTAGTACTGAGCACCAGATAAATTAAATTTCGTTACGTGATCGTTCGTGGCTCTGATATTTCGGCGGTTGGCTAAATTGCTGGCCATATACATACTCTACACACTGTGTTTATGCAACGGCGCGTGCACAGTGTACCGCCGACTTTTTGTCTTCATCTTCCTGTACTGAGGTCAACTGAAAACAACACGTATGCACACGAATGCAAAATGCTTTTTTTTCTATATCGCACGCCCCGTGATAAATTTAATTTTTTTTACTCCAAGAAAAGGAAATGTTATTCTTTTCCTTTTTTTTTTTTTTTTAAATACAATATACAATACAAAAAAGCGATACAGAAAAATTAACATAACATGGAATAATATATAAGAAATTATTTATTTAGAAATAAATTTAATTTAGATATAAATATTTTAATGAATTAAATTTTATTTTTAAACATTATGGAGATAATATTTTTTTTTAATTTTAATAATTTAATAATTTAGTTTTGAATTTAATAATGATTTAAATTTAATTTTATTTTATTTTTTATATAAAAATATATATTTTAACTAGTAAAATATAGAAATAATGATTGGATTAGTAATGAAATTGTATATAAAAATATAATTTAAATTTTTTAAATTCAATGAAATCAATGTAATTTTCTAATATCCATAACATAATCCGATATTCTCTGTTCACCAGTTTTTCTCCATTTACGGCACATAGTATAGGTGCGTAGCAAAAAGTGCATCTGAAAGCGTCTTTAATCTAATAATTCTCTTTTGAGGCGCAGAGTGGAAGATATTGTTATTAATTCATCGACAGTTATTGCCACCACTTTGAACGTATGAATCTTCTAATCCTCACAGCCGGATCAACCAATTCTACTTAAGCTCTACTTTTATCTATAAAAAATAAATTCATACAGGAGTTAATAACAGGTAAAAATCTAGCGTGTATACTTTTGTAGATCATAAATGATAAGATTGTATCTTTCTATCAATTTGATATTTATATTAATATTCTCCACAACTATTTATTTACTTTCCAATCAATATCATTCTTTTCTAATTTCAAATCAAATTTCAATTCAAAAATAAATAATCAATATGAGTAATTATAATAATAAATGTTTTCCAGACTGAAAAACTTTCAAGTATCATAGATAATAAATGAGGTAAAGTGGTATCTTTCCATCAATTGATATACATATTAATATTATCCACAACTTACTTACTTTCCAATCAATATCATTCTTTTCTAATTTCAAATCAAATTCCAATTCAAAAATAAATAATCAATAAATGTTTTGCAGATTGAAAAACATTCAAGCATCATAGATAATAAATGATAAGGTGGTATCTTCAAATTAATATATATATTAATAGTAAATTATTCACAATTATTCCTTCACTTATTTTCCAATCAATATAATTCTTTTCAAATTAAATTCTAACTTGAAAATAAATAATTAACATGAGTAATAATAATAATAATAAATATTTTGCAGATTGAAAAACTTTCAAGAATCATAGATAATAAATGATAAGGTGATATCTTCAAATAATATATATATTAATAGTAAATTATTCACAATTATTTCTTCACTTACTTTCCAATCAATATAATTCTTTTCAAATTAAATTCCAATTTAAAAATAAATAATCAACATGAGTAATAATAATAATAATAAATGTTTTCCAGATTGAAAAACTTTCAAGTATATATATTCATAGATAATAAATGATAAGGTAGTATCTTTCCATCAATTGATATACATATTAATATTATCTATAACTTACTTATTTTCCAATCAATATAATTCTTTTCTAATTTTAAATCAAATTCCAATTCAAAAATAAATAATCAATAAATGTTTTGCAGATTGAAAAACTTTCAAGCATCATAGATAATAAATGATAAGGTGGTATCTTTCTATCAATTTGATATTTATATTAATATTGTCCACAACTATTCTCTTATTTACGATCAATATCATTCTTTTCTAATTTCAAATCAAATTCCAACTTGAAAATAAATAATCAATATGAGTAATAATAATAATAATAAATATTTTGCAGATTGAAAAACTTTCAAGAATCATAGATAATAAATGATAAGGTGGTATCTTTCCATCAATTGATATACATATTAATATTATCCACAACTTACTTTCCAATCAATATAATTCTTTTCTAATTTCAAATCAAATTCCAATTCAAAAGTAAATAATCCACATGAGTAATAATAATAATAAATGTTTTCGAGATTGAAAAACTTTCAAGTATCATAGATAATAAATGATAAGGTAGTATTTTTTCATCAATTGATATATATATTAATATTGTCCACAACTATTCCTTCACTTACTTTCCAATCAATATAATTCTTTTCTAATTTCAAATCAAATTTCAACTCAAAAGTAAATAATCCACATGAGTAATAATAATAATAAATGTTTTGCAGATTGAAAAACTTTCAAGCATCATAGATAATAAATGATAAGGTGGTATCTTCAAATTGATATATATATTAATAGTAAATTATTCACAATTATTCTTTTCTAATTTCAAATCAAATTCCAATTCAAAAATAAATAATCAATAAATGTTTTGCAGATTGAAAAACTTTCAAGCATCATAGATAATAAATGATAAGGTGGTATCTTTCTATCAATTTGATATTTATATTAATATTAAATTATTCACAATTATTCCTTCACTTAGTTTTCAATCAATATAATTCTTTTCAAATTAAATTCCAACTTGAAAATTTGATAATCAACATGAGTAATAATAATAATAATAAATATTATTCTTTTCTAATTTCAAATCAAATTCAAAAATAAATAATCAACATGAGTAATAATAATAATAATAATGATAATAATAAATATTTTGCAGACTTTTCGAGCACTTCCCCCCGATTCGTCGCAGCCTGTTGCGTGTACGCAACGGTCTATGAAGAGGCCAAGTGTGACAAGGTGGTCAAAGGGTTGCGCACGTGTTCGAGCGGACAAAACGCTTCAAGTGCGGCGAACTGCACGCGGCGTGGTGTCACGGCACGCTGGACTTTTCCCCCTTTACCTTTTGACTGTTGCATCGGGGGATCGTTCAGCCCCGAGGGTGAAACGAATCGACGCAGCTGCGCCGTCCACGCTGATAATTATCTCCGTTCGCTACCACCCTATTGTTTCTTGAACAACAACCGCCTCCTCCACAAGCTGGACTCTCTCTCTCTCTCTCAGCTTGGCCCGGTTACGAGGCCACCTTCCTTTTTTCAGGCCCCGCGGGTCCTCCTACGCAGCTGCCTTTCGAAGGGATGTATGAGAATAAGAGGATACCGCATTCG
This sequence comes from Apis mellifera, assembly GCF_003254395.2. Taxonomy (NCBI): domain Eukaryota; kingdom Metazoa; phylum Arthropoda; class Insecta; order Hymenoptera; family Apidae; genus Apis; species Apis mellifera. The sequence continues at coordinate 14,212,776 of NC_037643.1, read as the reverse complement.
AGGCTGTTGCAAGAAGGAGAGTTAATTTTTTATCATACTGAAAAATCGTTGTGGATTCTGAAAAGAAGAGTTGCCCTCAGCGCCGCATATATTTTAATAAGGATTTAAGGATTTTTCCCCCTTGAATTCCTGATATAAAATTTCAGAATAATGAATTTTTTAAACTTTTGTTTTAATGTTTCTAACATATTCTAAAATTGGAAATTTGCAGTGAGATGGAAAGAGGAGAGAGTATCAAAAAAAGGCTTGTTTTAAAATAATTCCATTTCTACAATTTTATATTAAAGAAGAAGAAGAAGAAGAAGAGGCTTTCTCAATGAGAAAAGAGAATGAGTTAAATTGTTTAATAAATAAAATTTTTCTTGCGCCAGTTTCTTCGACTTCGTGCAGGAGAAGTCTGTAGCTTGCTTTATGATGTGAAAAAAAAAAAAAAAGAAAGAGGATCAGCTACGTTTCCGGCGGCTCTTTTCACGGTGCTACGGAAAAAATGGGAACGCGGTTCTTTGGAGAGGTGTTTTCGTGCGCACCGCCTCTTTAGAGAAAATTTTCAAAGAAACGCGTTGAATTTGCTCATAAGAACAGAGAGAGAGAGAGAGAAAAAAAACGAAAAAATACACGTTGGCGTAGAATTTATAGGATAAACACTTAAACCGGATGAATTTCGGTTATTGTAATTAGATGGGCATTCAAAGTTTGTATGAAAAAAATTATACTCTTTTTATTATTAGAATTTACATTAAAATTAGCTATTTGAATGTATTAACTTGTTATCCAATAACATTTCATTTATTATTTTTTCAGAATCTTAAAATTTATTTCACCTTTACACGGTATTTTTATTATCACTCGCCGTGAAATTTCATTCTAACCGATAAACAAATAAACAATTGGAGAGGTAAAATAAACAAAGCTCGCCAAACCAATTACTCTTCCCGTTGCTAGTAGGAAAATAGGATGGAGGAAAAACAAAGAGATGCTTAAGAGGGCGAGGAAGATTCACGAGGTGTTGGTTATCTCGAAAAAGAAAAGTTGTTGGAAAACGAAGAAAGGGAAGTTGAGTTGAAAACCGTCAAATTGCAATTTGATGCATGGGCCGACTTTCAGAGAGTTGCTTTTGCAAATCGTTGGAGCGTGCGCTTGCTAACGAGCCGGCCGAAATTAATGAGCAACGACTTACCAACGACTTAAGATGATGGTTTAGAAAAACTGTCCCTATATGATAATACGTTGTTTTTATTCTGGCAATATTCTTGGCATGATGAATACCAGAGATTTTCACTGCGCTTATCGAGAAGACAAATTTGAAATTATATTATAAAAAAATTTCAGAAAAGATTAAAATTTATAATACAGATATAAAAGTTTGTATTAAGTTTGTACATACTTAATAACGATGGAAAAATAATCAAGTTTTGCTTTTGAAAAAAATCGCAATCTACAATCACCAGTTGGTTTTTACGTTGTCGGTAAATTATTCAGTTCACTGGGGTATTTTGTGGTTTATGAGATTCATTAGCATACCATGGGAATCCAGAATCGTCGGTTCCACCGATCTCGATTTCCTCGACCCTGTTTGCGACCTATACGTTATCAAGTGGCTTTATTTTACCATATTTGCATTGGTGAAATGTAAAATAGTAAGCTTACTATTAATATAAGCTTAATATTCGGAGAAAATTTTCGTTTATTATTATTAAATTTCATTAAAATCTTTTTATTCCTTATCTTTATATTTTTCTTGGATTTAGAGATATTAAAAAAAGAAATGAATAAAAAATTTTATATTCCTTAAAACACAAATTGTAAATCAATATTTTTAAATAGTTTTTTGTGTCACGCAGTTTTTTCCCCCGAATTGGCCGTGTCTTCTTAGAAAGTTTAATTTTAGTTTCAGCGAATCAAAGCGTCCTGGCGCGAGGGGAATTGAAATTACCGCGGAAACTAATGTTCTCCACTCCACCCGACAGGGCTCGATTCATTAATTTTTGTGCAAACATACGCATAACACATGGCTGCGCGCGCACATTTCTGTCGCACACAATGGAATTCCCAGCGGCCTCTGGGACAAGCTTTGCCGGTTCGCCACGGTACGATAAACACTGCGAACGATAAATGCTGCATATGCTTTGATTATGATCGAAATCATTGCTATTGTTTTATTACGAATTGTCTTTTTACGCGCAATTATCGATAAAATCTCCTCCCTCTTTTGCATCTCTTTCTGCATAATTGAAGATCTTTCATTTGCAATTATTTTAATTTGAAATATAATTCAAAAGATGCACTTTCGGTACAAGAATAAATAATTTTAAAATTATATTAAACAGTATTACTCGTAGGGTGATATATTCCTTTATATCTTTATCGTAAAATTTTAAAATTTCGTTACGAACGGAATGAAAAAATTAATTCAAAATCTCGATTCCAAAAACTTTCGTCTAACAAGATTCATAAAACGCAAACTTCGATTACGACTATCTGAGAAAAAAATATCAAAGAAAAATCGTAAAAAAAAAGTATTTCTCCGAGAATACCTACTTTAAAAAGTTTCTCGCTAACAAAGATCTGCACTTCGAGTCTACGTTCAAAAAGAGAGAAAAAAGAAAAAGAGAAAGAAAATGAGGAAAAAAAGTAAAAAAATAAAAAAATGACAAAAATCACGAGAAAGCGGATCGGCGTATTCCATGATCTGATTTTTAAATATTTCACGCACGCCTCGATTTTTATTTTTATTTATTCCCAGTGACAGCGCATAATCCCTCGAGCGTTTCGATTTCTCTCGAACACTTTCGTTGCAGCACACCCGCTCCTACTTCGGCACGAATTTTTCGCGGAGGCTTTTTACATGGCGCTCGATGATCCCTCTGCCGTCACCGTTGGATAATCGGTTTCTCGAGTGCGCACGAGTGTGCACATTACGGTAACTTTCGACGTTAGCGATGCGCTTTGTGCATAGGCACGAGTTCGTTGGCTAAAATTTGTTGAATATTCCATGATCCCGCGATACTTGCTCGCGAGGATGGGACGGGTTCTCGTGAAAGGCGACCCATTTATGGCGTCAAGGAGGAATGCACGTGCGTGAAACTGGGCCTCGACACTTGGGATACCGCTTTAGGACCGTTCCATTGGGATTTTCGAACAGAAACGGACATGTAACTTTGAATTTTATCTTGAATTGTGTGAATTGTGAATTTTGTGCGATATCAAGCAAAGTCAAAAAATACAAACAGGTTAGAGAGGTTAAGTTATCGTATTGACTACACTGGACACGTCCATCTATACTTTTTTTTCTCTCTCTATTTCTTTCGTTTCTTTTACTTTTCGTTGAGTTTGTTCAACGATAGAACTTGTTGGAACAGTGTGAACTCGTAAAAGAAGAAATAGGAAATTTAAAGTGAGCGAAAAGTCTTGCGACGAACGTTTAAAAGTGATTATTGATTCTATATCATTTTTATATGATTTTATCTAACATGGATTATAATTCATCGAGAGAATAATAGCTTTTACGAAGAGAATACTCGAGTCGGATTAACAGAATCGATGAAACGATAAAACTGGGTCAAAAAGTTACATTATAACTCTTGAAACATCAATTTCCTTTTATAACGTGAAACGTTGTGCGAAACATTGTGCTTGATAATAGCGATAATTAATTAAAAACAGAATACAGATAAAAACAACGTAATATTTTTTTAATTGAATTCGAAACAAGTTCTCTTTACATTTTTTCAAACAATTTTTCATAACAAATTTATAAAGATCATAATTATATATATATATATATATATATATATATATATCGATAAATTTTAAAGAACTTTTCGAGGTTATGAAATCCTAACTTTTGCTCGAGTTCGTGAATTCTTGGAACAAGTTAATGGTTTCAAAGTTTTAGACGTTGCTGCACACCATTAGTACCGAAAGAATTAATCATCTTCTCAAGAAAAAAAAAAAAAAATTGAACTTACTAATCCATTACCAACTTCATAACGGAAGATTTCCCTGACTATTTCTATTACGTTAGAGAGAAATAAATTAAAAAGTTATATTCACGAATTTAATAATATCCACTTTCTAAATATACACAAGTATATTTTAACATCAACAGTATGTGTTTAACATGAAATGTTAATACATCAATGATAAAAAAAAAAGAGATAAGTCCCACTTATTTGTCAGTCATTCAGTTAATCGATTTAAAATAATTTCCAAGAAATATTCGATTTTATATATATATATATATAGTATTGATTCCTTCCTTGATGCAAAGTGGAATAGCGACAGTATTTTCCACTTTGTTAGCGCACACGGGAACGGCTGCCAATGTACGGAAGGTATATAAGAGAGGAAACGAGTTTTCTCAGCAACATCCAGCCTTTTGTCAGCTCCCACGACTTCTCGTGTCCACGCTTCTCATCGTCGTTGATCATTCCGACTAGATTCCATTGCACTTTTCCACGGTAATTCTCCCCATTCGCACACTCTTCTTATTCTATTCCATTTTCTCCTCTCGTTTCTTCTCTCTCTCTCTCTCTCTCTCTCTCTCTCTCTCTCTCTCTCTCTCTCTCTCTCTCTCTCTCTCTCTCTCTCTCTCTCTCTCTCGATATTTAAAAGTAAATAAATCGATTTCTTTGCAGAAATTTTATTTCGTTTATTCTTTTATTTCTAACTATATATTTGTTTCCACCTATTTATTGTTCTTTTTTGAATCACCATTACTAGTATGATAAATCTAGGGACACACATAGATCTTTTTATTTTGCTCGAACCATTATTCAATTTTTTTTCTACAAAAAACAAAAGCTTGTGATTCGTTCCACTTCCGTGGAACTCACCCTGCCACAATAGTGGTAATTTACGAAGGTTTATTATATTGTTACATAAAACCTTTTTTTCGCTTCGAAAAGAAAGATACGAAAAAGTTTGAACGAAATATTTACGAAACTCTTATTTTTTTTTTATACAAAATGTTTTCAAAATTGCTTATAAAATTAACCACATAGAAAAACTCTATAAAATATCTTCATTGAATTTTCAGTATATTGAAATCCAGAAGATCCAATCCAAAACATAAATCCTTTTAATACGTATACGCATCTTGTTTACATCGCTGCATGCGTCCTGGCGGAGGACACTCGTTTGATCTTTCACGTCTCTCTCGTTTAATGTTCTATTCCCCGTGTCTCCTTTTGTTTCCCGCCCCAGGTGATTGTTGTTGTTCCACTCGGTTTCTATTTTTCTTTTCTCCCGGCTTCCTCCCCCTTACCACCCCTAACCGTTTCGCGAGCTTTCGTTAATTTCCCTGACGCGTATTTTCATACCACCAGTACCACCAACGTGAGTGATCTCAACCCCTCGGCACAACCTTATCTCAGTTGTACATTGACCTTTCGGCCTGAATCCTAATGCATATATGCATGCACACATTGGACTCGAAATAAAGGGCCCCCTCCCCTCCCCTTCCTGTTTCGCCTCCATTTTTCTTTCTCTTTCCTTCGCCTTTCTTTCCACCCGGCTCTCTCTCTCTCTCTCTCTCTCTCTCTCTCTCTCTCTCTCTCACGCACACTCTCACTCGCTCGCTCGCTCGCTCGCTCGCTCACTCCCCCCATCCGTTCTTCCGAGTATCGTTAACGAAACCACCGTGTGAGAGTCGATTTTATCTATCGCCAATGATTTCGACCAAGAAGATGTGTAATTAGCCCATACGGGCAAAATTCGCAGGCATAGGAAAGTGTCTACCCCGTTTCCTTTTCGCATAATAAAATAAAATTATCTCCTTTACTGAATTTTTTTCTCTCTTTTTTTTTCTTTTCGTTTCGTTTTCGATTATAGTTTGAATAATTTTTATTATGATTTAAAAATATTTTTTTACTATATATAGGACGAGGATTTTATTTATATAATATAATAAAACAAATGGATTTGTAATATATATATGAGATAATAAAATAAAATTATCTCCTTTACTGAATTTTTTTTTCTCTCTTTTTTTTTCTTTTCGATTTTCGTTTTCGATTATAGTTTGAATAATTGTTGCTATGATTTTTAAAAGTATTATCGTACTATATATAGGACGAGGATTTTATTTATATAATATAATAAAACAAATGGATTTGTAATATATATATATATAATATATGAGATAATAAAATAAAATTATCTCCTTTACTGAATTTTTTTTTCTCTCTCTTTTTTTTCTTTTCGTTTCGTTTTCGATTATAGTTTGAATAATTGTTGCTATGATTTTTAAAAGTATTATCGTACTATATATAGGACGAGGATTTTATTTATATAATATAATAAAACAAATGGATTTGTAATATATATAATATATGAAATAATAAAATAAAATTATCTCCTTTACTGAATTTTTTTTTCTCTCTTTTTTTTTCTTTTCGATTTTCGTTTTCGATTATAGTTTGAATAATTGTTGCTATGATTTTTAAAATTATTATCGTACTATATATAGGACGAGGATTTTATTTATATAATATAATAAAACAAATGGATTTGTAATATATATATAATATATGAGATAATAAAATAAAATTATCTCCTTTATTGAATTTTTTTTTCTTTCTTCTTTTTTTCTTTTCGTTTCGTTTTCGATTATAGTTTGAATAATTGTTGCTATGATTTTTAAAAGTATTATCGTACTATATATAGGACGAGGATTTTATTTATATAACAGTATAATAAAATAAATAGATTTGTGATTAAGTCATTGAAGGTGGATAAAAATTATATGCATGTAATTAGTCGCGTAAAAATGGATTTAAGAGGAATAAAAGAATATTGGTATGGATAATTTTTATTTACGTAGGTTATGTATAAAATTGGCCAACGCGAGTAAAACGATCCCTTCGAATTCATTAATTACGACGTAAAATGCTGTAATCCTTTTATCTCCAATTGCCACGAAAGGAAATATTCGAATATTCGAAGCGAAACGAGATAGCTACGTGTTTTTATCCCGCGAAATTGATAACTTTATCCACCGACCCGGAAAAGAGAAAAGAATCCTCCCGAGGATTCGAAATGCTTGATATCGTACTCGTTTTGTCTTTGTTGCTTCGATCGATTTCCGTCTAAATATTTATTTATCGACGAACGGTAATTACCGAGAATTATCGTTTCCTCCGTGGCTCAAGATCGCCGTGGTGCAGTCTTTACGCAATTCATCCTGTTTCGATCGTAAATATGTAAAGTTTTACGAAATAAAAACTCTGTTTCGAATAAACGATATAGATAATATCTTAATTCTTTTTGATAAACGAACGCAGTAATAAAGAAATATTAATAATTATAAAAATTGTTAAATTTGTAAAATTAATGATCAAGTCGTAACTCAAGATTAAATTAGGTTATGTTATGAAAGAGAAAATTTATAGAGAGAGAATATTAGTTTCTAGAATTCTTTAAAATCTTATAAAAATTATAAAATAATTATAAAAATTATTAAATTAATGTAAGTCGTAACTCAAGATTAAATTAGGTTATGTGTATTATGTTATGAAAGAGAAAATTTATAGAGAGAGAATATTAGTTTCTAGAATTCTTTAAAATTTTAAAAAAGGATAAAATAAATCTATATTTAAGTATAGTTGATTTTAAATGTTTCTTTACCTCGAGAAGAGCAGTCAGGAAGCAAACTCCAAACACGACAACGATTAATCTTCGAGTAGAAAACATCCTTCTCTGTTTATCGTTCCCTCTCGATACGTTTCACGTCGAAGTTGAGATATTAGCCAACAATCGCTTACAGCATCCGACGCGATTCCTTGCAGGTGCACATCGATCACAAACACCGAATCGAGAGTCCCGTTCTATTTTCGAATCGGACGATTAAAATCCGATTTCCACGGTCCACGACCCGGCTATGCGATTATATATTTTATCGATCGTAACAGGCTTAGTCTTTGGCTGAATTGAAATCTCACAATCGATCGTACGATTTTTTCGATCGAATCTGCGATACGATATACGTGCTAACGAACTAAATTTTCACGAATGACTTATATTAAGATGATTTAAAGTAAATTCATAAATTCTTTGGAAGAATTTAAGAATAATAATTGATATTATTATTTCTTGTTTTTAACGAATAACGATTTACACTTTGAGACTTCACGAATCAAAGATCCGACTTCGACGGAGGCTGAGCGTGAATTGAGGGAACAGCAACAGTGCAGCTGTTATTGTTGAACACGCGCTCGATCACGTGGCTGCCTCCCACCACCGCATTTCGGCATCGTAGGGATACACAAGTTAAACGGTCGGTTAAATTAATATTAATATTCGTGATCAAGTAAATTGAAAAATCTTGACACTTTTTAAAAGAATAAAATTTATATCTATGTATCAATGATAATATATTGTCAAGAAATGATAATAAAAACAGATGTTTATATATAATATTTGATTTATGAGAATTATTGAAAATAAAGCTTAAAAGTATCTAAAGCAAAGTGAGGCAGAAATTGAGATTCTGAAATGATTAATTTCAAAATAAAAGAGAGGTTAATATCGAGATAACTTGGAAATAAATATATAATATAATAATTTAATAATAATAATTTAAATTGGCACACAATAGAACTTCGATCCTATACAAATAATTTAAATTTTGTTATGTTATATTTAAAATTAATTATGCTGCGAAACGTATTCAAAAGTTTGAAGCCACGATGAAAAGTTTCCAAGTAATTAAACGTGAAATTTGAAACCTACCTGCACGTTCCATAATTTCGCAAAAAATACTGGATTTTTGAAGAGGTGTTTCGGATATTTGATGCTGCCACGCGCCTATAATAAGTTTTATGCCATGTGTACGTAATATCCTATATATAAGAATATATCTTACTCTGATGTTTGTGCAATATTTTTATATTATCTATAGATTTTACTATTATTGATCAGGATATTGTTATTTTCGACTTTAACAAACATCTCATTAAAAACTAGCACCAAAAAATAAAGAAAATATATATAACAAATTAAATAAATTTTAACAACGAAAATGAAATTTATAGGTTATTAGGTATATAATAAATGTAAGTGTTTTTTATTTATATTTCTTTATTTATTTTTCTTTCTATTCTAATAGATATTATTATTTGTCGATGATTATTGAAATTATTATTATAAAAGAAAAAAACTATTCGATATAAAAGATAAGATATTTTTCATCAACATACGGATTTTGTCTAAAATCGATGATCAATTCCTTGGACGCATATAGGTTAGAAAACAATATGTATTAGGCTCACTCGACCGTTTAATACGACGAAATACAATCTACATAGAAAATATGTAGACTAGGAGAGTGATCGAAAGATTGAAAAATCTGTGGATTGTGGTGGCAGGCGGTGAAGAAATTTGAGAACGAAACGCGCACGGTCCACGCGGAAGATAGAAAGTAAATTCGTCGATCTGTATTATCGTCATCTCGAGCAAAGACGATCAGTTACCTCAGCTGCGGTAGCAGCTGACAAACCTTCTGCCGTGGCAGCCTCGTTGTGAATATCCACCGGTGGATATTTTCTGGTGGACAGGTGCTTGCAATCTGCTCGTACGACAGCCGGCGTTCGTGACGATTCTTGCGTAGCAACAAATGAATCGAATTATTTAATATGTAACAAATATACGAATCGACGGTTAATTCTTTAAAAAGTCACTAGATATTCATATTGGATATTCTTTAAAGTAAAGTATAAAAACTTAGAAAATTTTCGAAATTTTCAACAATTTGATCGAAAATCGATGAATAATGACATTCATAATGAATCAACTGTTAATAAAATTTAAAAAAAGTTGATGAAACAATAATAAGAAAAGTCCAGGTGTTGATTCTATGATCTCTATAGACTGACTGTTTTCCATGCATAAATAATAGCTACATTGAATGTGTTATATGATTGTATAATATGATTCGTATTATATGAACTATCTATTATTGAGTGAATCGGGATATTGCTTCATTTTATCTCGAGATATTATTAATCGAAATATGGATTGAAATATTTATCGAATATCGAACAAAAATGATTTTTCATTCAAAGAAATAGAATAAAGAAATTGAAAATACGAGTCTTTTTTCTTTGTGCATAGTACCATAATGATTGTATAAATTAATATTTTGATTCCATGAATCATAAGTCGTTTTAATTTATATTTAAGACTTCAGGCTTGTGCATTCGAGCACAAACCAGTTCTGTATCTGCAATATCAAAATAATTAATGAACCTTTGTATTGCATCTTCGTGCATTAAATTAAGTCTACTGAATTTTATTTGTATCAGAAGTATCTTGTCGATAATATATGTATATGAATCGTGAGATCATTTGTTTCTTAATTTCGGAACAAATAAAATAGAAAATTTTTTTATATTATGTTTTGAAGAGATTATAGAATTATTTTTCTTATTCTTAATGTTCTAAATTTGAACATTTCAAAAATAAATTGTTAATAATGATATGAATTGAAGTTCAATTTCAATATAAAATTAGGAATCAGAAATAAAAATATTCTATTACAGAATGTTTTAGATACATATATAGTATTTACTTACATATACATTTTATACATGATTAAATATGTGCTTCTCAAAATATTTGTATCTATATATAGGTTATATTATATTTTGTAAAATACATTGTAAAGTAGAAGAATACGAGAATATATCTATTTTTTACATTAAAGATTACTTACATCAAAGAACACTTTATAGTTTTGTAAAATGAAAACGTATACAATTAATTAAAATCACACGTCAAGAATAAAGAGGAGAATAAACAGAATATGAAAAAGCCAGAAGTAGAGTACAAATTAAGAAATCAACCTCGTATCTAAAATGTCGCAAATGAAATAAAAAGGAATAGCAAATAAAGGATAGAAATAGGATAAAACCATCAGCGCCATCTCTTGATACCTTTCCGAAAATAATTTTACAAGCAATAGATAATAATTGAGATTGATTTTTTGAATAATAATTAATATTTTCGCATTTTTTGAATTTTTATTATTAATTTATTTGCTTTTTTATTAAGTTTATTATTACAATAAATATAATAATTGATATATATTTTTACAAATTAAAGTTATATTTATTGTTTTATGCTATTAATTTTTAATTTATAATCGTAAAAAAAAAATATTTAAAATATTTTAATTGCGACTTTACATAAAATTATAAAATAATAATACGAATAAATATTTAAAATTTATTCTCTATGTTTTTAAAATTTAATTTAAGTTATACAATTTCAATTCATTTATTTTCTGCACATTTAAATAGTAAAAAATTACCTATGATAGAATCCAGGTGATTTATCGTTTATAGATAATGATCCAACAACAGTTTTTCATCCGTTCGTAATATCAATGACATATATCAATATTTCGCAAATAAAATTACAAAATTATCACACTTAAACACTTACGAATCAAACATACATTCTTTATATAATAAAATCGTGTATATAAATAATATAAATTATATATAAATTGAACTCGAGTAATTTAAACGATATCGCGTAACGGAACTAAACTTTTATAGTTTTTTCTCACTCGGTAAGTTTTGCTCAGTGGACAAGATCGAGCGTAGCAACGAATTATTTAAAAAATAGATGATTTTTAGTAAACGAATATTTTAAAATATGATATATTTAAATGTTATAATTTTCAATATTCTATTAATACTTTGTTAATTAATTATTTTTATAATTTGTTTATTTAAGAGTCGTATAATGATTTTTGATATTACGATTTATTAAATTTATTAACTTTATAAAAATTTTTTTATTTATAATATAATTTATCATTTAATAAATTTATTATTTTTAAAAAAATATATTATTTTCAATTTTAAAGTCATTAATATTTAAAGTTATAAATATTTTTATATTATACTTTTTATGTAATAGAGAACGATAACAGTTATTAAATTACGTTATATATTTTTATCTTGTTTAATTAACTTCTTGAATGCGTAACAACAATCAACATATTTTTATTTATTTAGAACTAGAAATCATCCAATAAAAATATATGATTATATATGATTTCTGTCGATATATTAATATTTTGCAATTTATTTGCAACTTCATATTAAAATTTAATTTCAATTTCAACTATTAATTATAGTTTTGCAGTAATACTGCAATCACAGACGAAGTATTATGATAAATCGATACCGTTAAAAATAATACTAAAGTGGTAAGGGGGCTCTGGAGTCTCTTAAACATGAGCATTGATATGAAAATACAATGGATGTTAAATCTATTTTATATCTTGTCTATGCTGTCTATTTTACATTTTATGAATGTTTCTATATGGCAGATACTGCCATCTATGTACATTTTATCGGTAGTTATCGTTTAGCCACAGATGAATTCTTTCAAAATGTAATTTTTAAATTTAGCAATAAAAGTAATTTTAAATTATAAAGAATTATAAATTCTTAGCAAAAATGAAGAGAAAATTTGTTATGAAAAACATAATATTTATGAGTATCAAAATTATTCAATTTTATAAATAAAAAATGATACATGAAAAAATGTTGTGTTACCGACTTGAAATAGTTTATCATCTGTCTATTACATACTCAATGCCTTTGTTAGAATCATTTGTAAGTTCATACGCGCGGTAGGTACTACCCTCTGCTGTCAGGTATTAAAACGGGGGTGTGAGAGTGAGCTGTTTCTCGACGTCGGCTGATCAGCTGTGCGATTTGAGGTGGATTTTCCCCTTGTGGTGTGGTGTCGTGCACATTCAGAGTCTTACGCTCGATCGGCATAGATCTGTGAGATCACGTAACAAGCATAGAATTCGAGCCGTGGCATAAATACAGCAACGATAGTACGCGGTGGCGGCGATAAATCGGTAGTATTTTCTTGTGAAGGGGGCCAAGTGAGGCATGACGGGAACAGGTGACAATAGAGCTTCGCCATGTTAGATTTTACGAGATCGCGAAACGTGCGCCGCTGCTGCTGCTGGTGCTAGTGGAGAGAGAGAGAATTTATTTTGTTTTCTCGACTCTCGTGCTACTTTCCTCAGCGGTGATCCAACTGAAAATCATCCAAGCTGGATAGGTTACCCGAGTATCTCCGCGATACCGTGGACTGGTTTATGGGGTAAGTGTTTTCGAGTGAAATTTTCACTTTCGGCAACAATTTTTTCGACAATAAGAATTACCGGAGTCACGGAATAAAGGTTAACCTCGATGTTCGGCCTAACCTCCCCGTCGAGATTGACGCTCTTTCGCTCCGGTACGTTACTTTGCCTCGCTCCTAATAATCGTCTTGTCTTTTCCCTTTTTCTGAGAGAAAGTAATCTCCGGGACTTTCTGTGTCATCGCGGAATTGTGTCGTGCATTTCTATATACGATGTCATCTAAAATTTCGTCCGCTACTGTCCTGAAAATAACGCGTGGATAGAATGTTGAGTGCACAGTGTTTCCCTTTTTCGCTTTTCCGTTTTCGTATTTATAAAAATTGCTGACAATGATGACAACGTCGATTATTTCGTCGATTATTCGATAAGGTTAACGAAAATCGCGTGCGTTAATAATATCGATATTTTATGTGAAAATATAGTTTCAAATAGCCATGTTAAAAATATCTATATATTTGTCAAATGTTTATCGCGTTTGAATTTCTTATTTTTACTTTTTTATCGTAATATATGTAACAGAGAGGAGTAATCAAGAGGACTTATATAAACGTCACTTATAAGATTGTCGATAAAAGAATAATTTTTTTTCATGTATACATAAACTTGAATGTATTCACGGATTCGCTTCCATTACATTACTGTTATTTTTCCACTATCAATCACGCGAATTGTTGTCGATATTTTTAAAAATGTTTTATCAATAAATGTGTTATTTAGGATAATGTAAGTAGTTAGAAAATCGTAAAACAAGATAGCTTTGTATTTGTTCAATTTTATATTTCTATTTTGTTGCCTACCAGATTTAAATAGATTTACCTCTTTTTGTAGAATCATAATTAAGAATGTATCACATTATTCTTACGTAATTTTCCCTTTTTAATTACATTGTACTTGTGATTATTTATTATTATGTTTGTCAATAATAGTCGGTAATTGCATCTAACGTATATTTTTATTATTATTACTCTTATCAAATGAAATATTAATATATCCAAAATAATAGTACATATTATTCATCGTATTAATAATATAGATTTACGATTATTATTTTTAATTCGAAAGATATGTATCGATTTTAAGGTATCGAATTTTAAAAATAAAATTATTATTTCGAATTATTCTAAGAAAAATTTAGTTACCATACATATATCTTTCGAATCTCGTTTTTTAACGAGTTTTAATAAAATGTATTTTTCAAAATTATCTTTATCGAATGCTTCGAGTTTTTTTTATATTTTACCACTTTATCGAATTTTTACGATATGGAAACATGACTATATCGCTATCGTAACGATAAAATTAATCTCTCACAACTACCAATTACGTTTTCCATACATAAACTACCCTTAAAAGAAGAAAGTACAGCGCGATAAATCGCGATATCTTCGCGTATGACCAATTTAAGTATTTCCATACTAGTTTTACGCATCGACAAAGCGCAAAGCGTTAGTTGTAGAAACGAACCGTAGAAGAACGAAATATATAATTGCTTATTTTTTTTTTTTTTTTTTCGTTCTACCAAATAGAAGTTTTTCGATTTGAACGTGAACTACTGATTTTCTCGGTGACGAGGTAACTTTTTTTTTTTAGAGTTTTTAATGCTTTGTGGTTTGTTATTTATTTTTTTTTTTTTTTCATTTCCGTTCAACCGCATTATGTGATTAAAAAAACGTATGATTTTATTGCGACGCATAATAGAAGGAACAAATAGAAAAAAGCACATCAGAAATTAAATAGGTGTATCACAATTGGTTTTAATTAAGTATGTCGTTATTTTTAGGAACTGCTAGAAATGTTAATTTATCGTCTCGTGAAAAGATTTAATGACTTCGATCACTTAGCAACGTATCATTTAAAAATATACTTTTTAACCTCTTTACATTTGTCTTTCTTGGTAGAATTTTTTGAGTCAGTTTAACATAGATCCCTCGATTAAGAAAATTATATATTTTTGACAAATCGATAAGAAATTGAGAAATCTTAAGAAACATTAGAAGAACATAAGAAAAAAAAAACTATTTTATTAATAGAAAATGTGATTTTTAGAGCGTAAAAATAACTATAAAAAGAGAATTATGAGGAGAGAACAGATTCAACAAAATTATGGTTATGGAGAAAGTTAATTAATTTTAGTTAACAATTTTCTTCTTTAAAAATATTAAGAAAAAGAATATTATTACAAATATAATAATGAAAAGATAATTTTGTTAAAATTTTTGTTTCTCTTTTTAAATCCATTTTATCAATAGATTTTTCTTTCAAATAGTTTCAAAGATACAATAATTGATAAATAATATCTATATGTAAATAATATTCTAATATTCTACATTTAAAATGTGATTGATATATATATAATTAAAATTAACATTTTAATATTGTCAGAATTTCTGTCTATGCTTCAAAATTAATTTTATTAAATTTCTAAATTTCTTTTCGCTTCTCAAATTTTTTTCCTATTTTTTTTTAAAGATCTAAAAATTTCTTATATCAAAATACGAAAAATATAATTAATATTCTTACAGATTAAATAAATTTTATCTTTTCCTTATAAATTACAAACTAAATTATTATCGAATCGAATAAATTGAACGAGTTCTCTTAAAGTTAATAGATTTATAAAAAGAAATTTATTTTCATCGTGTGAAAATTCTATTAAAAGTTCAAGAAAAAGAGAAGAAAAATAGAACCGGGAAGAGTTAGCATTCATTATCGTTCCTAGAATCGGAAACATTAAGGCAAACCGTATCACCGATTACATAGGAACGAATTGTTCCGTAAGAAAAAAAAGAAAAAGAAAAAAAAAACAGAAAATTCTTTCAAAGATCTCTCCCTTTTTCTAAAGATCTCTCTAGAGCAATGGAAAAGACAATGGTTCGGCGATTGGTGGTCGAATGGTCACGTGTATGCGCGTATACGCGTGTTGGTTGGTTACACACGAAACACTTGACGGAGCGGCAATGTGTGTCGCGCACGGCCCAACTACGCGGAAAGTAAGCGGGAACAGCAGCGTTAGTGTGAGTCGCTAAGTTGAAACCGAGTGGACCCGATGAGTCACGATGTTGTTTCGCGCCGCGATCGGCTTCCTCGGTGAATCACGCGGCGGTCAGCTCGCCAAAACGGAGACACTGTGGCGTGCTAAACGGCCTCGAGACAACGTAACGTGTTGCAATTTTCGCAAGAAATAAGTAACAATCGGGGTAGCCGTTTCCAAAAAATCCGGACAAAATTGAATATTTATCGATTCTTAATCCCGAATATAATTTATCTCCCTTTCGCATTTTATCGAACGTAGAAACGAACGAAAGAGAAGAAGTGTCGAGTACGCATGATTTCTTTTCGTTTATTAAGATTCGTACGAAAATTGAGATAATAATTCTTCTTATCTCTTAAATAAATATTCGTTCGAATTAATAATTTCTATTTATAAAGGAACGATGGACAAATTAGGCTTGGGTTGTTGAACGGTCCGCGAACGTGTTCAGAACACAAAGTGTTACGATATATCATATTCTTTAAATAAATCCACGCCGTGACGTGTAGACCGCGCAGATAAAGCAGTTTTATCAACAGTATTCAACGATAACACGTGGGTTTCGTGTTGTCGACGGGTCCGCAAACAAACTTATCGCGTAATATCGTCTTATGCGACGTGCCTCTGACAAAGAGGTCCTTTCTGCTCTTGCGGTTTTGTGGTACAGTGTGTATATATCGCGAAATATACGTATATTATCCCGCATCCTATTCCGTATATGAAGCATTTCCCCACATAGAAACTAAACGAGCGTTAGAATTCATCACCGTGTATGGTCTCATATTTTACCGTGTTGGTAAATGGTGAAAACTGGAGTATACGATATAGCGCGATATGTCGAGGCGGAAGCCGTGTATCTTAGCCGTTCAAGGTCGCCTTTCCGTACTATTTCGCGCGAATTATAACGACTATATATTATTAGAAATTAATAAGCATTGATAAATTATATTCCCTCCTTCCGTTACGTAACGATTATCACAGAATCTATACGAAGATATATATTAAACGGAATTATACACTACCTCGTATTATTCGGAATCGCGAAATTCGATTCGGCGTACGGGTGGCAATTTAACTTCGGCTCGGCTCGGCGATCATCGGAAACGATCGGCCGAAGCCTTTAATAGCCGAATCTCGCGCTCGCGAAAATTTCGAAACAAGCGAACAATACACAGGGCATGGAGCATCATTGGATTCGAAATATATTTATAGAAATTAGGATAAAAGCGGACACTTTCGAGAAAATGGGATTTAACGAGACATAGATGGCGGTGATCATCGAGGTCAGTTGGATGTATTAGAAGATGGCAAGTTTCCCTCAATTTACTTTCTAATTCTGCAACAGATATTAATAAAAAATCTTTATTAATTATATCCCCGGCTGTTATATCCCATTTCTCTCGACTAATCGATATTTTTTTTTTCTCTCTCGTATATGGAAAGATATTCGTAAATGGAAAGTGCTAATAATAACTTCTTCCTCGAATATCGTTCTTGAAAATTGAATTACGGAGAAAGTCCGTATCGAGTGGATAAAGTTGAACCGGTATATCCGCTTCGACTAATCGTATAGATGCAAGAATCGTGTATCTAAATGGGAAATATGTAAATAAGTCGGTAAATAGGTTTTAGAATTTATACTTAACATTTTTTTTTTCCTTGCTATAATTTCTCTGATCGATTATCGTCAATCTGTTATTTTCATTGAAACATTGTACAAAAAAAAAAAGAGAGGAAGGAAGGAGTTGATCTGAATTTAGGAACAACGTGTTGAGAACTGTGTAACCGACCGCGAAGACACGTCACATTTACCTGACATTCATCGACTGCTCTCGTTATCCTGCCGTTCATTTTTCACTGTAATGTCGACCGACGTTTGTTGGCAACGTTGCTCGTGAATGGATAAATGTCGCGTGATTCACGGCCAAAATAATTGACACTGTTCAAAATTCAGGACCGGATGCGCTTCTACGTACGTACATATATACCCTTTCGTGTTTCGACGCGCGTTAGTGTAAAATTTCGTCGCGACATTTATTGATCTTTTAACCTTTTGAAAGATATACATGTCGCATATGCATACGTTTAATTTTATTCGCCATTATGATTTGAATATAATGTGGAATATTTTTAAATTTTATACGTACATTTTTTTTTCTTCTTTGAAATCTTTGTCCAGAATGTTTATCAATCTGTTTTTTATTATTATATTTCTTATTAAATTATCCCTCTTAAGAATTTGATACACTTGTAATTATATTATAATCCAATCCTATTGCTCTATCCATTGCAGTTGGTAAATAGCGGATAATAATGAGATTGCGTAATGTTTACCGCAAACTCAATTAGATTCTTACCTTTATACGGAATCGAAAATAATAAAAAAATTCAATTTAAGCCGCGATGCAGCTTGGATGGATTACATAATTCTCGAAATCGATACATATTAATATATTAACCAGTTGTACGGTACATTTCTTTCTTTTTTCTTTTTCTTTTTTTTTTCCATTCTGCGACAAGAAAAATCAATATTCTCTCTGAATGAAAATATAAAATTCCAGTCGCCGTTAATAACACCATGCTTCTAAGATGATCCAAATATTATTAAATATATTATATATATCAGAATATCATGCAAGGAATCAATAAATTCGTAATTAGGTTAGGAAATCTTCTTTCTCGAGAATCTTATTTCTTGACAATTCGTGTAAATAGAACGTTGAGATATAACTCGATACTTTCTTTTTTTTCTCGCATAAATTTCGAATTATTTAATCTCAAACCACACCACGAACTGTCGTTGATTCACGCTCGTCGTGATCGTGATTCGATTCATCTTATCATCCATATTTATTCCTGTCACTGAGAACGGGATAATTGAATTGGCCCCGAATGGTGCGTTTCATTGATCTTTTATCGATACCAACACTCTCTCTCTCTCTCTCTCTCGTTCTCTCGCGTAATTCATTTTGCCAGAATTTTTTTCCATATGTCTCTCTCTCTCTCCCTTTTTTTTTTTTTTTCGTCGTTCAGGACGAACCACTTTTCTTTTTCCACTGCTCTTTTTCATCGACTACGAAAAGGATTCGCGCGGTTTTTTTAATTTTACGTATGCATGCATTTTGGGCAGATAGCGGTTTTCCCTCCCTCCCTCTCTCTCTCTCTCTCTCTCTCTCTCTCTCTCTCTCTCTCTCTCTCTCTCTCTCTCTCTCTCTCTCTTTCTCTCCATTTAATTCCCTTGCGTTTCTTTGGAAGATTCTTTTTTTGTGACGAGATTTTTTGTACGAATTTAATTTAACACGTTAATTAAAATATTAAATTGATTATATTCTGGGAACTAAATAATATTTTAAAAATATTTTTTATTCGATGTTGTAATTTTTATTATTGCGTTTAATGCTTTTTAATCTTCTTTTTTTTATTTTTAATTTTTAAAAATAGTTTTTTTTTAAAATTATGGGTTAAGATTTGTGAAAATTTCTACGTTTCGAAACGGCGTTATTTTTCCATCCGCGCAATCTATGCTTTATCTTCTGTTTTCTTATTTTTAATTTTTAAAAATAATTTTTTTTAAAATTATTAAGATTTGTGAAAATTTCTACGTTTCGAAATGGTGTTATTTTTCCACCCGCGCAATCTATGCTTTATCTCCTTTTTTTTATTTTTAATTTTTAAAAATAATTTTTTTTTAAAATTATTAAGATTTGTGAAAATTTCTAAACGCCGTTATTTTTCTCGCGCAATCTATGCTTTATCTCCTTTTTTTTTATTTTTAATTTTTAAAAATAGTTTTTTTAAAAATTATGGGTTAAGATTTGTGAAAATTTCTATTTTTCCACCCGCGCAATCTATGCTTTATCTTCTTTTTTTTTTATTTTTAATTTTTAAAAATAGTTTTTCTTTAAAATTATTAAGATTTGTGAAAATTTCTACGTTTCGAAACGGCGTTATTTTTCCACCCGCGCAATCTATGCTTTATCTTCTTTTTTTCTTATTTTTAATTTTTAAAAATAATTTTTTTTTTTAAATTACGGGTTAAGATTTGTGAAAATTTCTATTTTTCCACCCGCGCAATCTATGCTTTATCTTCTTTTTTTTTTATTTTTAATTTTTAAAAATAGTTTTTCTTTAAAATTATTAAGATTTGTGAAAATTTCTACGTTTCGAAACGGCGTTATTTTTCCACCTGCGCAATCAATGCTTTATCTTTTTTTTTTATTTTTAATTTTTAAAAATAATTTTTTTTTAAATTATTAAGATTTGTGAAAATTTCTACGTTTCGAAACGGCGTTAGTTTTCCATCCGCGCAATCTATGCTTTATCTTCTTTTTTTTTTACTTTTAATTTTTAAAAATAGTTTTTTTTTTAAAATTACGGGTTAAGATTTGTGAAAATTTCTATTTTTCCACCCGCGCAATCTATGCTTTATCTTCTTTTTTTCTTATTTTCAATTTTTAAAAATAGTTTTTTTTAAAATTACGGGTTAAGATTTGTGAAAAATTCTACGTTTCGAAACGGCGTTATTTTTCCACAAACAAAATTCGAGCGCGTGGAAAATTCTGTTTTCACATAAGTAGCAGACGAGAGCGAAACACTTGACAAAGAGAAGTGGCTCCCACCCAGGCGAAAATCGCGTTTCCGCATGGACAACGCGTTGAACGCTTGAAGGGGATGCGCAAACAATTTTAGGCCGAAATCGCGTTACACCAGTTGAATGTTCTTTCTTTACTTTCTTTTCTCGCCACCCACTTTTCCAAATATATTTTTGAAAATGTAAAAAGAAATCACGAGAGTCGTTGAGAAATTTCGAAAATTTTTCTTGCAAAAAATTAATTATTCCATAATTTATTTAATTCTCCTATCTCGAGCTCGAATTTGAATTTTTATTTATCGTCAAATTTATCGAAACTCGATTTCTATTTTTTTTAATTAATTCAATATTAATCAAAATTAAAATTAATAAAGAAACATTAAAAACTAAATTAAAAAAATGAGATTGACTTTGATAATAAATTTATTTGAAATATTCGATCCATCAACTAGAAATAATTTATCAATAAATTGATTATTTATAATATTACCAATTACTATTTTTCCAAGAATTTTTTGATCAATTCAATCACGAATTATATTTATTATAAAAACACTAATAAATTTTATATTTCCCAGAAGAAAATATTCTTTTGGAAAGAATGGCGTATTAAAAAACTTTTCCCCTCCTCGTTTAAAAATGTTTTCCTTCCCCGACGATACAGCGTTTTAATTTACGCTTATATCATAGGTTATAATATCATGCATCGGCTGACCTTAACCTTTCGTATTTCGCCAAACCGGTGAACTAGTTGCGCTCGCCTCATCGAGCACGAGACAAGTGTATCGACTCGTGCGAATACACGTCTCTTTATTTTATCGAGAAATATATTTTATTGAAAAATTATCGAAAAGAATGGAAATTATGGATCTTAAATTAAATTGCGAACAACATGTTTTGAAGAAAATTTAATTATTTGAAAAGAGAGAAATTCTTTTTTTTTTTTTTTATTCGAACCATTATTTTCCCTTCCTCGATAATTTGGGTCAGTTATCTCATTTTCGTGCGGGACACCGTACGCAAAGTGTCTTAAATAGTTACGAACGGGGATGTATATAAGGTATATAACGAGTTAGTAACGCAATACGTTGTTCGCAAACAAAGTTTATTTTTAAAAAGGTTTTTACTTTTAATTCGATCCCCTTGTTCCGATAAAATATCCTGAAAAATTAACGGTTGTACCAATTTCGTTATGATACAAAATTGTGATTATAAATAATTATTTTTAAAAAGAGATAAAGTTTTTTCTTACACCTTTATTATCATATTGTTATCATTCGAGACGATATTGAAATTTGTTGAAACATTCACGATTTTTTTTTTTTAAAGATACAAAACAGTTGTACGATTAAAAGGAAAATATTACTTCGATTATAATTAGATATTTCTTCCATGTTTCTTCATTATATTTTATTCAAAAAAAAAAAAAAGAGAAACTTTTAATTTTCATTTCATTGGGAATACCGTTAAGCATTAAAAACAAGATGAAAGAAATCTTTGAATTTTTCCTTCCTAGTATTAAAATTTTACATTATTATTCAATAATTAGGAATGCTAGTTATTAATAATTTCCAATTTCCATAAATTAAACGCCAGCAAATTTTAATTATATTGTGCAAAATAATTCTTCTCATTGTTTCTTCGTTTTAAAAAAAATATTTTTATAAAATATAATTTTTACTATGTATAAATTTACTATGTATATATTTTTTAAAATTGAATATAATCGAGAGATAATTATTAACGAAAAAAATATATCAATATAACGTGTCGTATCATAAGATTTAAAAATAAAAAAAAAAAACTCGAGAAACGACTACGACTGCATCATTTATCACAAAGCAGAATCCCGTCGAGTTGGAACACTTGGAGCATCTGCACAGACCTATCCCTCTCGCTAAGCGCGTTCCTCGACCTCATCTTCGTGGAATCGGCCCGGTCGTTCCGCCATCATCGTCCGCTGCATCACTCGCGACCCTGAAGAACAGGTACGCACGCTCCCGTGCCGTGCGGATGTTAAGGAGAAAGAAAGAACTTGTTTGGTTTCGCTGAGCGCTAGCCTCTCCCGTAATTACATTACAACAAAAGACGGAGACAGGCGGATATCCATGCGTGTACACATTATATGCGAAATGACGTTAAAAACGTGGAAAAGCGCGACGAAGACAGAGTTCAATCTGTTCTCGGGGGAAGCCCCTTTGTGCCGAAGCTTTCCCCCCACTTTGCTCCTTTCCACATTTTTCCCCCTCCCGTATCTCCTTTTTAATCCATCGATAATATTTATCTTCTTCTGTTCATCTTTCTACGGTATTGTATTTTTGATCCTGTTACGCTGTCGATTTTATACAAGTAATTCTTCTTTACGTGTCATTCATCGAAATGATTCGATGTATGTAGGCTAAAACAATAAGCAAAGCGTGTTCGAATTGAATGGATTTCAACTATTACTTCTCTACGATTCGATATTGATTTTCTTTATCTCGTAGATAATATATAAAATATCTAATAATAATAAATCGATGATTTTAATATACCGTATCAATCTATCCGACGCTAGGGCAAAATAAAGGAATCGCGCGTATAGGCCTTTTATACTTTATTTTTCCCTTTATTCCCCGCTTTTTTTCGTATCCCCTACTACCACTCGCCACTACTCCCTCTCCGAGACCCATCTTCCCCCACCGAAAAGGCAACGACGACCGCGAGTCGCTTTCTCCGTTTATCGTGTAGCGGCCGATAGCCGATAGCGGTCACTGGTACCTGGCGAACGCCTGGAGAACGGCAACGTCAGTCCGTGCTTCGTTACTCGTTGTATCCGTGCGCGTCTCAATCACGCGTATCCACCGTCTGCATTCTTCCCCTTCTCTCTCTTGTTCCGCCCATTCCTTAGTTTTCAATTAGTACACTCTGGTCCTATTTTATACCGTTCCTCCGTTTCGATTCCTTCGTTCCAGTCCTCCTCCGTTTCGCTGGTCGGCCAGTTTTCCCGATCCATCGCGACAAAGCGGTTGGTGTGTTGTTGTGTCTTTCTCGTGAAGTGTTCAGTGTGATTGGCTCGATGTTCGGCCTGGGAAGCAGAAAGGTGCTCAAATACTCGGCCATCGACACTTCTCTTTCCATCGACGTCGAGGACACCGTCACGTGTTTCTGCAGGTCAGTCCTCGCATCGTGCGCATGCGCGCATCTCAACCGGCAAGGATTCGCGAGAGCCCTTCGAATATTCTACCTAACGAACTTTCCTTGTTGCCAATCGTCACGTTAATAAAGTCACGAATTTGTCGAATAGAGTTGAACTGAGATGCAAAACTGAAAGATTTCGTTATAGTATATAATGTAATTTAGAAGCGTTCATATTGGCTCGCTTTTGGGATATTTTCTTCGGAATGCAAATGCGGTTTGAGGTTAAGTGGAATTATATAAGTTTTTGGAGAATTCTATGTATGCTGTGTTATTGAGAAACAATAATGAATGTTTACTGTTATGTCTCGAGCGTAACGCGGATAATTACACGGATTGAAAGAAATAGTTGGAAAATGAATAGGTGAAGTAAGCGTTTGTGAATTTTGAAAAATTACTAGCATGCACTTTTGCTTATAATTATTATACGAATTGTTTAAATATAGTTTAGATTACGTTAAATATTAAAAAATATTATTTTCGAAATCATAAGTTATAAATATATATATATATATAAGGATTTTTCTACTTCAAAATATATTTAGAAGGTTATACATATGAATTGTTTTCGTTAAAATCAATATTTGCAGAGTTCCTCAAACAATTCCAGTTGCACGTATTCGTCTTATGTATTCGTCTAGTTAAACAAAAAACAGATAATAAAGAGCACGTATTCAATTTAATAGATTGCATTACACGCAAATTTATTAATATTCATTTATTCTTAAAACGACTTTTATTTGTTAATTACGTTAATTAATTACCGATCATAATAATACTTTTCATAAAAAAAACTATCTCCACATTTCTAAGAATTTGGGTCAAGATAACTTGTAATATATTGATCAATAAAAATTCAATAATAAAATATAAATAAATTATACCAGTTATTAAAACTAGTATAACATAAATGTAAATTACATCAATGCTGGCAAATCATTTGAATAATAAATTACATATCTATTAATCAAAGAAAGTTGTTGAGAAAGAAGAAAAATCTTGAATTATCTATTAATCATTTATTACTTTTGCTTTTATCTCATCTTTAGAAGAAGAATTAGAATACTAGAATTACTAGAAACTGATAGTTGCTCTAATACGGAGGAAAGCAAATATTCTGAAACAAATGTAACCGAGTTGTGCACTCGGGTGTTGACGAGGTAGAACTTTTTGTGAAATCTGTTTGTCTCCGAGAATTGTTTGAACGGCGCGATAACAAGCTAGCGAGAGATCGGTCTCGACACGTCAGCCGATGCTGAGACAATGTGCAAACAATTGGTGGCGAAGGAATTAACAGCTTTATCGACGCTTGGTAATAAGGCTAAAGAAAAAGATAAAAAAAAATATCACGATCCAATTTCGCAATAACCAAGTTAATAATAATGATACACGTACGTGGTACAGATATCTGGATAATGATATCGAAAAAGAAAAATCTAGATAACAATTTGTCGAGGATTGTTTTTTTTTCCGATTGCGAAAATCAAGATGGCATTGAATAGCGTTGCGTGTCCAGCGTTTTTCTAACGTTCTAACGAAGATTTCATTGGTTAGAGTTGAAGGAATCGTGGGAAGTGAATGATTCATTGTAGATGTTTCGAAACTTTAGAAGATACAATATAAATAAATTTTTTTGAATAAGTAAAATTTTTTTTTTTTAATTTTTTCGAAAAATTGATCGATTTAAAATTCGATCTAAAGTATTAAATATACGAAAAAATTCACTCGAAACGAAAACGGATCGAAAAAATCTAAAATTTTCGTTTTCTCGAATTGGAACTTTTTCTTTGCATTTTGAAGAAATTTTTTCGAAATTTATTCCAAGTTCGTCGAGAATCTGAATAATGAAAAGAATCGACCGGGGCTTCCGTGCAATAATCCAGCTTCAGGAGTTGGATTGAAATTCGAATTGAAGCGAATCGGCAAGGAAATTGCTTGTATCAGGCGCTTTCGACTCGTCTCCCGTATCGAATTAAAAATAGTCCCGAACCGAATAGACGTATATCTAATTGAGACAAACCGGATATACTTCGACCAAATCTGCAGCTGTTCAATTTAATTCAGTTTCACAAGTTGGCATGCATTATTTTTGGACTCACCTGTTTAACGTTTCATTCTCGGTTAACTAAGAAGAACTTCTTTCCTAAATTCTCAATGGAACGATTAAAATTATTATTAAGCACAAAATTGTAACTATAATGAATCGATATAATTTCGATATTTATTTGAAATGATCATCATTTCTTCGATACATTTTTATTAAATTCGCGAATTACGTATTCAAATAAATCATGATTTCCTTGGAAATTGTTCGAACGAATATTCGACAATTTTCACAATTTTAGAATTCGCAAGATCAATTTATTATTAAAAAAAATTTTGTTAATCTTTTATTTATATATTTTTTTTAGAAAGTTCCACATCCAAGAAAATTCATCAATCATTCGTATCCAATATATATATATTATTGCTTAATCGACTGATAATTATCTGCTTCGTGGAACTTTCTAAAAAAATATATAAATAAAAGATTAACAAAATTTTTTTTAATCTTTGCGAATTCTAAAATTGTGAAAATTATTCGAACAATTTCCAACGAAATCATGATTTATTTGAATACGTAATTCGCGAATTTAATAAAAATGTATCGAAGAAATGATGATCTATCAAAAACGGATAAACAACATATTCGTTATTAAATAAACGAATTTTTAAAAGACTCAAATTACGTTGAAAGATAAGTAAAATTAAAAATTTGAAATATATTTCAAAATCGCCCACTTTTTTTGAATATCGTGTAAAAATATCGAATATCATTAAAAGTCAATTTAAGACGAGTCGTTTCTCGGAGCGAATCGAAGGAGAAAAATTCGAATGGCGGTGCAGTGTCAAGATTCTCGATTTATCCTTTCACGCGGTTTATTTTTCCTCCGTGACGACTTCGGCCAACGCCAAGGCCGTTCTTCGATCGCTCGCGTTTCCCAGAAAAGCGCGTGTTTTACACACCGCTCGACGTTCTCGTGATTTACGGCCGCGAACGAAAATGTGACGCAATCCCGCGATTTTCCTTTATCTTCCCTTCCTCGCCTCTTCTCTTTTCTCCAACTGCTGTATTTGTTCCACAATCGCTCAACCGGGATGACGCGTAATTCAGGCTCGGCTTAGCATTTCAGAAGATTGAAGGAATATTTTTTTTTTAAAATAATTCGAAATTTTATTCTTAGGATTTTTTTGAATCTTCAAATTTCTCTAATTCTCGAGTGAAGAAATAGAACAGAAGAAATTAAAAAGTGTTTTAATTAACCAAAGTTTCTTTCAATCTTTATTTTGATATAAAAGCGACGGTGATGAGCGATCCATCAAGACGTATTACACGATATATTACACGAAGAACATTGCCAAATTGGTTGACACATCAAGTAGATTCTCCAGCATCCTACACACGATCCAGTTGGCACTTTGACTTTAACGGATTAACCTGTTTGCCCTGAATAACAGGTTCTCTGGATAGCATTTTGCCAACGTTTTTTATAAGGAAGGAAAAAAAAGGGGGAGGGGGAAGAAGAGAAAAAAATTTGGACGCGTTACCGATGTATCAATAACGCTTGCAAAGGCTGATATATCTCTTTGTATATACATCCATTCACAGAGATCAACGAACGGAATCAAAACGTTGTACCAATGTAATTCGTCTATTGCCAATTCGCGTAAATGTCAGCACTGTTTCCGTAAAAGAAATTGGAAAGCACAAATAAATTGATAAAATTGAAATGAAAAAGATATTGATAATCTTCGTATTTGATCTAATTTAATTTTCTAATCCACGAATTTTTCTCGATAATTCTTATTTTGAACTTTTTAAATTTTAAAACCGCTTGGTTTTCATCGTTCTTTTCGTAACGAATTTTCTAATCTTGGACGTGTCGATATTTCTTCACGTGTCGTTAATATAAAAAACGATGGGAGGATCGGGGAAGGGGGGGCGAGACAAGGACGAGAAGTGAAGCATTATTGGTTGAAACGCGAGAGAATGATTCTTGGAAAGACGGAGTGGCGTTATTGTCCAGCCGCTTATGGCGCCTCTCCAAGAAACGAGTATTCGCGCTCGTTCTCGTTTATGTCTCCCGCTGTTCGCGAGGAATACGGCTGTTAGGAAGGTTAGGTACGCTCGAACCCGTCCAACCGTAAAAATTCTTTCTTGCCCGTGTCAGTTGAAGATGCGCCTTCGAACGAAAACGAAACTACTTCGATCGAAAACATTCAAATATAAAACTCGTGGAAAGATGTTTCGCTTCCGATGTGTGCTGGTGACGTGAAAAATTATAGAAACTGGTTCGATATCGATGGTTAAATGGAATACCAACGGTGAAACGTATCGTCACCTTTACGCCAAACGCACGGAACGTTGTGTACACACGCCTGTTCCAGTAAGTTTTTTCTAATTCTAATTCGAAAGCAATATTTTCTTAAATATCTGAAAAATATATATATCATTGTACGTTGGTGCTTTTGACATAAATGTGACGAGATACGTTTATTTTTTATTATTTTTAGATTTTGTCTAAATTTTGAAGTATATATAATTTGCGTTAAAAAAATTGATCGTGCATTATTTCGATTGTTTTTCTTCGCTTCACATTTTAACGAATATACGTTTTTCACAAAGATCGATGATTTGGATGAAATTTTTAAAGGAAGGAATTTTATGAATGTCGAGAATCGACGACGAGAAAGAACATAGGTGGAACGGTGGAAACTTGGAATTTGTTGATCGCGGAACAAGATATTCTTTAAAGATGGAATTTTTTTATTTTGTATATCAGGAATATTCATACGTGTATCTTCGATACGAAAATAAAACGGAAAATCAATTTTTTCGAAGAATGACAAATTCACGAATACGAGAAATATTCGTTCGAAAAGAATATTTCTCAACTTGTTATATTTTCTATTTTTGCATAATGTAAACACGATATACGTGAAAATTTCCTTATCCTACATTTTAATATTACGAAAACTCGAAACTCGACCAAATCCTTCGTTGTGTTATACGATCCGTTTACGAAATTTAATCTGCCAATCATTTACCCGACGAGCAAAATCCTTTAGCTTTATCGCTAAACTCGGAAAGGACTGTGTGTAATAATAAAGAGCGGTGTCGACGTGACCGATTCGATTTCTTCCGGAAGTTTCCGAATGCGGCCTAAAGTATTGAGGTTATGTCAATGTTTGATCGATCGAACGTGTCGTCGAAACCGTGTAACCACACGGCCGAAAATTAATATGCGACATATTCTTCGGTTTCAAATCCGAATTTCAACGCGGAATGCGAAATTTAATTTTCTCTCCGGCGGGAATAATTGGTGGGCCAATATTGACCCGCGTGCTCCGCGGATAAAACTTTCACGCCCAACTCGTGGCCACTACGGGAAAAGCCTGTATCGTAATTGGTATACATTTCGGTTGGTCGGTAAAGAAAAATTTATTACAGGGAAATTAAATGGATCATCAACGGCGGAAGCAATCGAAAAAAATTGGCTCGTTTTCAAATTTTTATTTTCTGCAATTGTCAATTAAAAATATAACGCTTATAACATTATATAAATTAATAATCGACGTAACGCGATCATCCTTCGATAAGCTCGAGCGATGACAATACGCGTTCGATGTTCGAATTTATACATTGAAATAAAGCGTGAGATTGTTAAGATTGTTTATACCCGGTGTGGAAATTGTATTTGCGAAATTGCAATTTGTTGATTAATATTGTGAATAACTTGCCGATTCAATTGTCCGTTCGTTTCATCCATTGATTTCTCTATGTAGCGGTAGGTACAGTAGGATCCTCCATTTATCGAAAACGAAATTTTCATCGACATCTCTTAATTAAAGTGAGCTCCAGCTAACCTCCTATTAGCTGAACGGACCGCCGTGCGTCACTTTGATTATATAATGAACTGCGTTGCATAATCCGAAAAATTTATAATAATTAAATCGTAACAACAAAATGTAACGATAAAAATTTGTAAAAAGAATTAATTAATCCCATTATGTGAACCGATCTGTTACGAAAAAAAAAAAATAGAACAACATTTTAATGAAAATTCAATTCAACAAAAGGTTTGATCATCGAATTTAAACGCTCGTCTCGATTTATGAACACTTTACTTCAATTAATCGAGAAACAAACGCATCGCGGTTTAATTATATTTTTCTTAGGCGTTATTTCAACGATCCACGATCGTCTCTCGACGATCACCTCGACGTTAAGAAAGCACAGGTGACCTTGCTCGCCCTTGCCGCACAGAGGTCTCGTTCGTGGCTGTTTGCGTGGCCCAATTTCGCTCTTTCGAGGTCTTCCGCGTGTTTTCAACGGTCACGATCGCTTTCTCGGGTTATCCCCTCGATTACCAGCGAATCGATCACCCTGTCCAATCGGTCCCAATGAATTTCAGTGCTGCTCTCGGCCGACCGTCGACCCTGACGCAACCCTTGAAACGGTGTAAGATGGCGCTCGCCAAACGAACCGTTCACGGTGACCTTGGAAGTGAACCGTAAACGATACGTTTTCGATTCGGAGAATGATTTTTAGTGCCGAGTTATTGGCTCGGAAGAATCGACGTTTGGAACGATTGATGTTTGATTATTATATTTTCATCGTCCCGAATTGTAATTGATCGATGATTTTTCTTCGATCGGAGGATTCGTTTTGAAAAATATTCCACGCGAATTTTATCGATTAATATTTTATTATATAAATTATATAAATTATATAATTTGAAAATTTATTTAAAAATAGATCTAAAATAATATAAACAGTTAATGTTGAAATTGTAATAATAATTATTATAACTATATTATGAAATGAAATTAAATTATCAGCATAGTATGAATTTGATTCTTGGAATATAAAAATATAAATCATGTGAAAATTTTAATAAATAATATTTTTATTTATATATATTATATAATTTTTTTTCAAAGAAATTAAACCTCATTTTTTGAAAATTTTTTAAGAAGAAAGACTTGAATTTGATATCGATATTGATTGACATTCCATCTGATTGTTCCATCACGTGCCGTGTTAAAATTAATAATTAAAAATGGTATTTAGAAAAAGGGAGTAGAGTAGGAAGTAACTATCTTTGGACTTATCCTTGTCGAGGAAAATCGAATAAAAGCGAGGACATTCGCGTGCTTCGCTTAATTAACCGCATCGTCCATTTGTGAAATTTAATTTTAGCCGAGAACAGCCAACTTGTATTTCCTTCACTAGTTTTTTTCAACCCTGAAAACGTCAAGTTCTTCTTCCCTTTCGCGAGAGACTTCTTCCCCTCTCTCTCGCTCGCGCATTCTCACTCGCTCTCTCTTTCTCTTGTTCGCTCGCTCGTTCTCTCTCTCTCGTTCTTTTTCGCTCGCTCGCGCTCTCTCTTTTGCTCGCTCGCTCGTTCTCGCTCGCTCTCTCTTTCTCTTGTTCGCTCGCTCGCTCGTTCTCTCTCTCTCTCGTTCGCTTGCTCGCTCTCTCTCTCTCTTGTTCGCTCGCTCGCTCGTTCTCGCTCGCTCATTCTCGCTCGCTTTCTCTCTCTCTTGTTCGCTCGCTCGCTCGCTCTCTCTCGCTCACTCGCAGGAACGGAATAACAATATCGCAGAATATTTTGTGATGGATTTTCTTCAGAAACTTCTTTCTTATCGTAAAAATAATTTGTAATTATTTATCATAAATTGGCCTCAAGAACAAGATCTACACGAATCAGATCGATTTTCCAAGTTTCAAGATTAGATTGAAAGAATTTTTATTCTCACGAAATTCCCTTTCACAAAGGGATATATTATATTACATATTCCTGTAACAATTACAAGCATTCCTTCGAGCAACAAAATATCCCCTTTCTCTTAAAAATTCTAATTTTTTTTTTCCATCGTTTACCTTTGAAAGAGAAACATTTGACAGACTTCTCGCTATATTTGCACCGTTTGCAGCGTCCTGCGCACGGAGGCCACGGGGAAGGCTTCCTTTCTTCAGGAAGGCCGGAAGTCCATTAATCGGCTCACGTTACGCCATTTTTCGTCCCGAAGAACACTGGCTAGGAACGTCTCGAAAAGGTTTCCCTTACGGAATGGTACATGCCTCTCTCTCTCTCTCTCTCTCTCTCTTTGTATCGAGAAGCAGAAAACGAACGATCCTTTCCCTTTCCTCCCTCCCAAAGAGGAAAGAATAAAGATTTCTTCCGTTCTCGAGGAGATGGGTACAATTCGAAACGTGTATTTTCTCGTATCGATTCGATGAAAACGTCAAAGTAGCTGTTTAATGGACGGAGAATGGAAAGATCGTTTCTGTTGGGTCGTTCTGTTTCGCTTCGTTTCGGAGGAGTAGGAGTGGGGGAAAGGAGATGCGGACGGTGGAGGGGGTATTGTGGCTCCTTTCAACAACCAGTGTATAACGGAATTGGACGGGAAATTTGTCGTGAATACGGATTCAAAGTTATTATCTGTATTATTTATTTCATAAATTCGCGAGTTCGAATCTTTTTTTCTCTTTTTCGTCCATTTTAAACTATTCCTGTTGATCTTACACTGGTTAGGATACATTATCTTTTCTTAAATTTTTCAATCTTTCTTTGATTACGATAATACTAGATGGCGCCATTTTCTTAAAACAAGCATTTTACATTACATTGTGGTATAACGTTAATTTCAGAACCAATAAAAATCTCGTTATGCAAGACTTGAATTACGATATGGCATTGTAAAAAAAAAAAAGAATCTTTTTTATATAAATATAAATTTTATCCCCCACGACGAAGAAATGAAATTAGAATTTCATTTAATTTTACAAAAATATCGTATTGAAATTTGTTAATATTTATTAATACATCTGTTATTGAAAGAATTGTTAATTGCTCTTTGTCTATCGTGTTGATATCGTTTATTTTGAATCTAATCTATCCTCTTCCTATGCGTTCTTCAATTAGGACGCGTTTAGACAGAGAGAAGTGACGCGAAGAGCATAAACATGGATAAAACTTAGCATTAGCGATGATCTTGCTGATACTTCATTGCGGATACGATCAATCGAGCACACCCTCTTGCGTGCGTGCAAACCATGGGAGATAATCGTTTTAAATGATATGCATAAATACGGGCGATATTACGTGCGATTAAAAAATGTGTGTAATTAAAATTTCCTCCTTTTTTTCTTTTATTTTTATCATCTATCTTCGTTTCTCTTCGATAAATCCGATTGATAGAATTATTCACTCAAGATCTATGATTTTTTTTTCTATCAATGAAAAATATAATTTGTAATTTTATTAATTCGAGTTAATTGAAATTAAAAAGTTTTAAAGTTCTAATTTTCTGAAATGTAAATGGCCGTCGAAGTTAAAAAAAAAAAAATGGAACCGATCCGTCCCACGTATTATTTTACCCTTCCGTTATAACTTTTTTTTAAATAATAATACGCTTCGTTTTAGAATTTTATTTTTACGCAGATCTACCCAATATAAGCCAAGTTAATTGGTTATTAATTGTTTGCCTCAATGGTCTCTTTTATTCGAGGCTGTACTTTTCTAAACGTGGAATTACGGTTTTTCTATAAATATTCGGTAGACGTGGTAAAAAAAAAAAAAAAAAGTAAATGGAGAAAAAAGAGAGATAAAGTAAAGACGGGCGAGGTTCGCCTCTCACGAACGATCGATTGATTTTTAACGTAGAATGTTTTTTTTTCCCCGTTAAAACGATACGATCTGTTTTCCAATTACCAAGTAAAAATTTCTAATCGTGTTAAACAATATAAAGGATAACGATATCGAATTGATTTTCAATGATTTTTTTCACCAACGTTAAATCGTTATCGATATTAATATTAATATTTATATTTGACATATATCCCTTGCAATAGAGAGAATTTAAGATGGGCAGAGAAAAGCAAAATTTTCATAATTTTAATAAATAATCATGACGACATATAACACGCTTCTATTTAATACTGCGAAAATTTCAAACGGAAATTTCAGAGTGAGAACGTGTGTGTGTGTGCGAGATGAGAAGATAAATATATTATATTTGACGCGAAAAAACTCAATTTATTGAATTTACTCGACAAAGGTGATCAATTATTCTGAAATTGAATCTAAATTATTTTTTAAAATAACTTTATTTAATTTAATTTCGTATCGCGAAAGATAACGCGAGAGATAAATTCGAAACTTAACGATCAACTCTTCTTATGGTGCGAGTAGATTGCGCGCCTATCCTCTCTCTTTCTCTAGTTTCCGCACAGAAATCGTGCACATGACCCATTTCACCGCTCTGCTTTCCTTCCCTCTCTGTCACTGTTTACTTTTCTCCCACTCTTTTCAACTCTCTTCTCGCTCTTCGTTCCACAGCATCGTCCTTCCCCCTCTTATTTTCTCCTTTCTTACGATTCCTTACTCCCCCCTCCTCCCTTCGCCCCTCCCCACCTTGCTCGAACCTTACAATTTTCCCTCGAAGAACTCGTTCCATCCTCAATCCCCATCGATGCTGCATCCTCCTTTCCGTATAAACAACTCGGCCTCTACGGAATTCTAACTCGCACATCCACTCTCTGCATTGTACATAAGTATATATGCATCGTGTATATGCTTCTATTATGTTTACGGAATCATATCATATTGGACATCGTTCCCCATAGGGAATGCACTGTGTGCACATTGTTGTTTAAGTCAATCTCAAACGAATATGCGTGTAAACGTTGTGTATATACAGATGAATGTTAACGAGTTAATTTTTGGGAAAAATAACTCTGCTTTTACTTTTATTATAACATAGTTTAAATTTAAATAAGAAAAATCTAACTCCGTTCTAATTTATTTTTGCTAGTGATTTAAATAAAATCATCGAGAGACCTCGAAGGTAATTTTCCAAAGGTAAACACAGGGAAATCTAAAAGTCTATCAGATGTTAATTTAATGTCGTAGGAAAATGAATTTTCAAACTAACGAAAAGTGTACGAAGAACGTATAAAAGAATATTAAAAATAGATATTTTGATTCTCGAACGTTTACGTATACGATATAACCACATTTACCCAAGCGAATTTTCGCCAAAAATCTCTGTCTGCAAAGTTATCAAAACGGAACATGATGCGTAACAGCAGACACTTGATTTCATAACTGGAACACATAAATTCAACACGATATGACTTATAGCCCGGTGTATATGTGTGTGTGTGTATATAGAAAAGAGTATATAATTTTATACCGGAAAATGGCATAGCATGGCAGTAAGGAGATCAAGCTCAACACATGTTCATAAATCTGAATCGAATTCTAGTTCTAAAGTTACGCTTCACGATATTGTCCAATTAAAATTTACATACGAGACAACTCAAACATTTCTATCCCTTTTTTCTTTGACCATTGCTCACATTAAACCGTATCAATTGCTTTTCAACATCTTTTCAACGATAAAAATCGAAGCAAAGCAGCTAAAAATGCAACGAGATCCAAAATGACCACAATTGTACCTTAATAATAATATATATACATGTTTGGAATGGCGCGTTCACGTCGAATCGAACGGAATAAAAGAAACGAATATTCCTCTACCGTTCGATCGTTTTACACAACCGCGTACATTTCCACGACGCGTCGAGTGCGCACATGCACGCGCGCACGTTCGGTCTCTCCACGACCGTACCGTGGAGACACTTAATGGTCGAGCGGGGATCCGTTGGACTAAAGGGGAGAGAGAGAAAGGGGAGAGGTGGCCGAGTAAACAAACGTTAAGAAAAGTTGACGCGTGGAAGGAGCAGCGACTGGACGACGTTGCACGGCCGCCTCTCGGGCGCCATTTCCGCCCATCGATCGGCATCCTTGGTCGCCCGTAATCCTGGCGGAGGCTGCTGGCGCCAATCCGTGTTCTCCGTGGTGGTGCATGCATACCACGCTCAACCAGGAAGCGGGCCGATCGTCCGGATAATCGCACGCAGTTAAAAGCTCCTCTTGTTTTCGCCCTTCGGCTTCCGTGTACACCCGTCTACGGTCATCGTACCACCGTGTTTTTATTCGGTGGCCGGCCGGCCGGCGTTACGAAAAGGAGGAGGGGGAGAGAGGAGTCGTTGTTCGTGCGGCAGGGGTGATTTATGCCCGGCTCGGGGAGCCTTGATTACCTACCGAGCAAATGAAAGGTAATTTATTCGACGGTGTGAATATATTTTAATCACGGCGAATTGTTGTGACGTCTCGAATCGAACCGTGCGCAGTTATTTTCCTACCGATGTTGTAAATTTCCAATTGGGGAGTAATAGCGGGCGCATTCGATTAAATCGAAGTAAATGATTATTAAACGGTTTATATTCGATCCGTGAATGAAAAAAATTTATACATAATTTAATTATTCGATGATATTTCTTACTCTTCTTTTTTTTTTCTTTTTTTTATATACGGTTCGTGATATTCTTTCAAGGAAGAAGAAGTTTTTTTTAATTAGCTTTGAGCAAACTCTCGTTGAGCATAACGACACAAATTCGTCCGAATTAAACAGTCTATCGATTGATTTTTTTTTTTTTTTTTTTGGCAGAACCGTTTGAGTTTGTTGAAACTTTTAATGGAAGTCGGGCCCACGTTTAATCAATCTGGGAACGATTGATGATCGATATCGAAAGGACGGATAAATAAAATAAGAGGAAGAGATTTCTTAAGGTAAATCTCGTTTACGATTCGAAAACTTGATCGATGATTGAATGAACCTTTAAGAAATTTTATTATCGGCTCGTTAAACGAAAATTTTCCTCTCAAGTTTAAGGGGGGGGGGGGAGGAAGTGATTGCATGTAAACGAAGCAACTAGCCCAGCTAATTGAAATGGCTCGCAAAGTTTCTGAAATATGAGGACGATGGCTCGCCATATGGTGTCCCGTGTGTATTGCTCGTTTATTTAACGATAAATCGAAGATAGCGATATCGATCTTCCGAGTAAAGTGTTAACCGATAAAAAATTACTTGTATGTTGTGTAACGAGAGTTGGGCATTTACCTAATGAAATATCCCGTGTAAATGTGACATCAATCTCTGCCGATAATTATTATTATATCTCTTTATATACGAAACGA
Source organism: Apis mellifera (assembly GCF_003254395.2). Taxonomy (NCBI): domain Eukaryota; kingdom Metazoa; phylum Arthropoda; class Insecta; order Hymenoptera; family Apidae; genus Apis; species Apis mellifera. The sequence continues at coordinate 14,175,709 of NC_037643.1, read as the reverse complement.
TAATTATTATTAACTTTTTTTTTAGAGAAGAAAAAAAAACACTTGTTGAACTATTACCATTATTTTGTACGAATAGCAAAAATCGGTGAAAATCACGATCGATCGTTTTCGATCGATCGATTTTGTTCGAGAGAAAAATTTTCGAAAAGTTAATGCAGTTAACTTGCTCATTAACCAAGAAATAATTAGGAAAGAACGTTATCGATATTGAATGGAACTCTTTTCGTATTCGGTCTTTTTACTCGATCGACGAGTAAAACGAGTGTACTCTCGAGACGGAACGACACTCGAAAACCTTTTTCTCGCTTCTTTCTCCCCGACGTTTCTTTCTGGCCGGGCGCAAAATGCATCGTTACCGGGTCTTAAGCCCGGAGTGTGTAAGCCGGAAAGACGGGGACGAGTCAAGGTCACGGTCTACTTTCCGCCCTTGGCTGCAATTCCAGAAGAGCAGCAGGGGTCGGGCAAAAACGAGGTTTCCGCGTCTGCCTTGCTTTCAAACTTCCTCCGTTCATGTTATAAACGATGATCAAAGCGGGAGGGAAATGTTATTAGAACGGGGATATGCTTTGTGACGCGATGTTGTTGCGTATGGCTCTCATGTTTTCAGGAAATCAATTTTTATTAACGATTTGGTAATACATACTTCAATTAATCGTTTTCTTAAGATTCAAACTCAATTCGAAATTATGATCCATGATGAGTTATTTCGAATTCTATATTTTTACGTATCTTGGTGCATATTTAAATTTTAATTCAAGAAAATTAACAATTTTTCGTATATTTATCTTACTAGAACTTACGCATTATTTCGTCATATTTGTTCCTCAATAAACACCAATCTCGATATATATATATATCTCCCTTTTCTATCCACATGAGATACTCTTTTAATATAAGCGATAACTTTACTCTTCGTTCGAATTCACACGCGTTCAACTTCTCTTGTTAACCCGTACGAGTGGGCGGTGATAAGTCGATTCGCAAGATTCATAAGCGTGAAGTGGGTTGGGGTGTACATCTGAGCAAGGAGGAACACGCAGCCACGGTCATAACAGCGGGATATCGATTGTCGCAGCGGAGGGGCCGCGACCAGTCAGCTGACTCGGGTTGCCAGCTCACAGCTGATCCGACACGCGGCGCAACTACCGCCGCATTGCCGCCCTCCCCACTCCGACCCACTACCCCCACTCCTCCTTTCCGCACCGAATCCCCACCCCGCGCCCACGACCCGCACTGGGTATATATACCCGTGTCTCTCAATTTTCTCTTCGCTCTGCGGACCACGTCGAGTGTGAACGGGATTCGACCTCACGAATCATGCGGATTTTCTCTTCCCCTTTCGATCGAATGGAATAGAGATATTCTACGAGATGAAATGATTATTTAGAAATTGGTTCGTAAGCAGTGGTTGGATCGAAATGACGGTTATCATTTGTGGCAGGTAATTGTTGACGAACGATCGAGCTACGATTAATGTTATTGAGCATTATACGTGTATTCGCTATAGACGCACGCTTCGTAATAAAACCGATCACAGTGCGTTCGCGTGAAGACTGCTGTTCAAATAGACGCGTATTAGGTATAGGTGTAGCGAAGTCGTAAATTGAACGATCGAGTGGCGGCATCAACTGTTATATTTGGCCTATGTGTTTAGTACTTATACAATTCTGTTTTAGAATTGCGCATAGAATAGGATAGAAAATATAAATTATTATTTCAATAGATTAGAAAAGAAGAAAATTTTTTGAAAGTCTCGATCAGTTTAAACTCTACGGATCATCTCTATGAATTATGACGACTATTTGGGAAAGTATTGCAATTTAATTGCTAATTGCTAATTGATGCATTCCCTTTCTCTTCACAATTTTTTCCCCTAATCTTTCTAATCTAGTTTAATAAATTATTAACTTTGCGTTCAATTTTCCCTTTCTACGCGCGTTTATGTTACGTTCAATTTTAACAAATTCGAACAAAAATATATAAATTATATCAATATCTGTTTCTGTATAATTCTTCGTTCGAATTTTATTCCGTAGTTTCGTAAAATGATTTAAATTACTTTACTTTCGATTTCGTCGAAGTTATTCGCTCAAAGCTAACCGTGTAAATTCGCGTTACGTTCGTTCCGAGAGTTACCCAATAAACCGTCGCCATTACGATTTTCATAACGCGAAAGGGTATTGTTACGTTTACTCGCGATAAATTCAAGCCCTGTGCAATCGATAAGCATATTTCTTCGCGTGTTTCATATTGTTACTTATCTACGGTCTTCTCTTCTTCTTAATGTATAAATCATAAATCACTTTTAATTTTACCCATCTTTCACGTCGTAACTGTACACGAAGAATACGTACGTACTTATCTGAAGGAATGTCCATCAATGCCATTTTAATTCGAGATTTAATTCGCGTCAAGTATAATTTTCTCGCAACGTGATTCCATTTTTTTTTTTTTTTTAAATCTTTTGTATTTGGAAAATGTGAGATATAAACGGTAAATTACATAACGTAACTCATATTAAGAATATTATTTCTACTTCACTTAATAATTCCATCGAAATAAAATTCCAATTCTTTGGAAAGCTTAATCACTCTATATATATATATATATATATATATACGAGGTCGAGGGGCAGCTATTCAGAGACCTAAGAAAAGAATCGTCCGTACGTCCTCTTGGATTTAATTATCGATAAAATGCTTTGCTTTCTTCGCGCAAATTACATACAATGGCGGAGGATGTCAGCTCCGAGAATACATGCAAATTGGTGGCGGAGGATCCGCTCAACCGTGCTGATTATTATGCTCGACATCGAAGGGCCGCCATTATTTTGTCGTTTCCACGTCGTTCGTATACTCGTCGCGACGTTTATTCCTCAAGTTTCAAATGCCGGTACAAATGCAAATAGGTCTAAACGTCGTTTCTGTATCTGTTTTGAGACGTGCAAATATTCTCATTCCCGAAGAAAAGTAGACCATCGTGGAATTTCCCATTTCCCTAGAGGTTCCCTAGAAAACCTGTAATACCGACATTTCATCGTTTTGAGGTTAGGATTGTATTTCATCTCGTTTCGAAAGTTCGAGATCCGTCGATCAACGAAACAAGTAACGATTTTGAAATTTCATGATCAATTACATCTCAATACGTTTTGATCGACATTTTTTTTTTTAATAAAGATTCGAATTAGTTCATTACAATTACTATTCATTAATCAGATTTCAAAAAAATTACCTAAGAATTTAACCTAACTTAAAATTATATTCGAATCCATTAATAAATCCAATTGATCATTGTGGAATTTTCCATTTCCCTAGAAGTTCCTGTAAAAAACCTGTAATACCGACATTTCATCGTTTTGAGGTTAGGATTGTATTTCATCTTGTTTCGAAAGTTCGAGATCCGTTGATCAGCAAAACAAGTAACGATTTTGAAATTTCATGATCAATTACATCCCAATACGTTTTGATTGACATTTTTTTTTTAATAAAAAAGAAAAATTCGAATTAGTACAATTCATTAATCAAAAAAATTACCGAAGAATTTAACCTAACCTAAAATTATATTCGAATCCATTAATAAATCCAATTGATCATCGTGGAATTTGCCATTTCCCTAGAGGTTCCCTAGAAAACCTGTAATACCGACATTTCATCGTTTTGAGGTTAGGATTGTATTTCATCTCGTTTCGAAAGTTCGAGATCCATCGATCAGTGAAACAAATAACGATTTTGAAATTTCATGATCAATTGATTGACATTTTTTTTTTTAATAAAAAAGAAAAATTCGAATTAATTCATTAATCAGATGTCAAAATATTATCTAAGAATTTAACCTAACCTAAAATTATATTCGAATCCATTAATAAATCCAATTGATCATCGTGGAATTTTCCATTTCCTTAAAAGTTCCCTAGAAAACCTGTAATACCGACATTTCATCGTTTTGAGGTTAGCATTGTATTTCATCTCGTTTCGAAAGTTCAATCAGCGAAACAAGTAACGATTTTGAAATTTCATGATCAATTATGTTTTGATTGATATTTTTTTTTAATAAAAAGGAAAAATTCGAATTAGTACAATTCATTAATCAAAAAAATTACCTAAGAATTTAACCTAACCTAAAATTATATTCGAATCCAGGTTGGATTAATAAATCCAATTGATCATCGTGGAATTTTCCATTTCCCTAAAAGTTCCCTAGAAAACCTGTAATACCGACATTTCATCGTTTTGAGGTTAGGATTGTATTTCATCTCGTTTCGAAAGTTCGAGATCCGTCGATCAGTGAAACAAATAACGATTTTGAAATTTCATGATCAATTGATTGACATTTTTTTTTTTAATAAAAAAGAAAAATTCGAATTAGTTCATTAATCAGATGTCAAAATATTATTTAAGAATTTAACCTAACCTAAAATTATATTCGAATCCATTAATAAATCCAATTGATCATCGTGGAATTTTCCATTTCCCTAGAAGTTCCCTAGAAAACCTGTAATACCGACATTTCATCGTTTTGAGGTTAGGATTATATTTCATCTCGTTTTGAAAGTTCGATCAGCGAAACAAGTAACGATTTTGAAATTTCATGATCAATTTATCATCCCAATACGTTTTGATTGACATTTTTTTTTTTAATAAAAAAGAAAAATTCGAATTAGTACAATTCATTAATCAAAAAAAATTACCTAAGAATTTAACCTAACCTAAAATTAATAAATCCAATTAATCAGATACTGTAGAAAAATCAGGGAAATATGAGAAATTACACGAGAAGAATTGATCAAAGAGCATCGCATAACCAAAAGAGTTTCAATCAGTTCCGGTTGACGCTTCGAATATCCAACTTTCTGTCGCATTCTCCATTTTCGTATTTACCCATTATACCTCGTTGCTTCGCAGGCGTTTGCTGTTCCGCTGCAATAATGCATTCTACTCGTCTTTGTCACGTATCGTACATATTTATTCCTCATTCCTAATCCCTTCCTAACGCTTTCCCTATTCTTCTTCATCCCTTAATATCAACGGAGCCAGTGAAATAATTAATCTGAAACTAGTCCAGAACAAATAATTTTCGTAATTTCCCAATTAACGTTTTCGAATTTGTTATTGCAGAAATATTCGAAAGACCTAAAACGACTCTCCCTTCTTTCTTCTCCATCTTAAATTCTTTTTTCGTTACTTGAAAAATTTTTATTTTAATGACTACTTAAATTAACCTCTTCTACTGATTTTTAACCGACGAGAGCAATAATTAGAAATATATTTAAACACAAATTAAACGTGTTTCGAAATATGTTAACAAAGAGCACAATATGCATTTCTGCGATGAAAATTTCCTCCCCAAAGAGGAGGAATTCTCTCTCCTTTGGCAGGATCGAAAGGGACGTGGAATAAAAAGGGGCGTGCCATCGTCGCATCCTCCTCCTCCTCCCGGATTCTTTCGCCCCGCAATATCGCAATATCTTCCGCGCCCTTCCGTCTAATCGAGACAAACCCTTACATAAGCGCACCCTCCACGCTAACCCAGATCTAACCCAGACCTCATTTTATAACTTGATATCCAAACGCGACCCAGATTTTGTTTAGATTTCGATCCTTGCCTAATCCCCCGATTTTATCTTATCAAGTTCACGCCCACGCGGCCGTATCTATAGGATGTAGCCACTTAGGATCCATATTTGTCGGTATTTCCGCATCTGTGACCTCCAGAGAGCTCCTCTGCAATTGCTTCTCTTACTTGGATTCTTATTCTTATTTTTCATTTGTGTAAATATTTTTGATAATGTGCATAGAATTATTTTATCTAGCATCTTTTTTTTTTTTCTTTGAACATTAATTTATCAATTCGAAAAAGGAGATTGGAAGAGGTTAGAATTTATTATGGAGAGTTTAATTTTTGTAGGTATCGATTTGAAGGTACTTGGATTCTTATTTTTATTTTTCATTTGTGTAAATATTTTTGATCGGTCGATAATGTGCTTAGAATTATTTTATCTAGCATCTTTTTTTTTTCTTCTTCTTTGAACATTAATTTATCAATTCGAAAAAGGAGATTGGAAGAGGTTAGAATTTATTATGGAGAGTTTAATTTTTGTAGGTGTCGATTTGAAGGTACTTGGATTCTTATTTTTATTTTTCATTTGTATAAATATTTTTGATTGGTCGATAATGTGCATAGAATTATTTTATCTAGCATCTTTTTTTTTTTCTTTGAACATTAATTTATCAATTCGAAAAAGGAGATTGGAAGAGGTTAGAATTTATTATGGAGAGTTTAATTTTTGTAGGTATCGATTTGAAGGTACTTGGATTCTTATTTTTATTTTTCATTTGTATAAATATTTTTGATTGGTCGATAATGTGCATAGAATTATTTTATCTAGCATTTTTTTTTTCTTCTTCTTCTTTGAACATTAATTTATCAATTCGAAAAAGGAGATTGGAAGAGGTTAGAATTTATTATGGAGAGTTTAATTTTTGTAGGTGTCGATTTGAAGGTAAAATGAAAAATTTGTGATAAAGAAATGATGATATGTTGAGATGATTTAAAATGAATGTTTATATCGGATGTCGTTCGAAGGTCATTGCTATAAATGATTAACGTCTTGTCGTCACTTTTCCAAAAATAAGTAGCAGTTTAAAAAAACGACTTTGAAACTTCGAAGGACAAAAATATGTTGGAAAATATTCCAATAATCGTGATATTTTTTTCGAAACGAACTCGTTTCTTCTCTCGACAAATTGTGCGAAACATCGATCTTTTAACAATTTTTTTAGAGAAATAAAAAAAAAAAGTATTGTTGATTTCAAATATTCAAATTTTTTGTAAAAATGTAATGTAAATGTAAATTGCAATGATCATTCAGTGTTTGAATTTTAGTTAAAAATAAACGCGATGAAAGTAAAAAAGGATGTATTGTGAGATACGTGACATAAAATGAAATTCTAGAAAAACAAGCTTTCTGTTTATAGAACGCGTTGAACATTGTCGAGGAATATTTATTTAAACGGCGTGGAAAATGAAATTAATGCAAATAAAAGATTTTTAAGGAAATATTGTCAATCGTCAAAATATAAATTCGTATAAAAATAAGCATAGCATAAACGATAGTAAATCGATAAATAATTTATTTGATATTCCATGTAATAGTTCTAAATAACTCTATACGTACAACGCCGAACGATCCAACATCAGATAACTCGAAGTTAAGTTTTAATTCATCTTACGTTTCCCGAACGAGGTTCAAACTCGTTATATTCAAATAAAAAATAAATATTCAACGAGATAGAAGGGAAAGGAACATTTCCATCGGAATCATCTTGTTGCGATCAAATCGCTATCACCGATTGTTTAAAGACGCGCATAAAAGGAGACCATTATTTCCTTCGTTTCCTCCTCGTTTCTTCTTTGTCCGTCGTTTCCGGGTGACGAGGCTTGCACGCTTGGACGGTTTCCCCCACCCCTCGCCATGGCGCCTAGTATCGTCGCGCGACGCAGTAGGGGGAAGGGATCGGGAAATGCAAGAAGTTGGCCGGTTCAGTCGCGTTCGAGCTCTCGATCGTATCGGATCGATTCGAATTCTTTGGTCTCGCGCACGAGTCGGTTGTCGAATGGAACACCAGTGAACGTACACGGTACGAAATTTCTCGTTTATCTCTTCTTCCTATATCCCCTGATTCTGTATTGTTATAATAGTCGAGGTAACTTTGATATTCGAATACACATAGAAAATTTTATCGTGAAAAAAATGACAGTAATTAAAGAGGGATGGTTACAGGGAGTGAAGAAATATCTATATCGTTGTGGCTTTTTATCATTTCTTCGAAACGATTCGATTTTTTCCGTAATTTATCGAATTTCTTTGGAAATGAATTTTTATTTTCCACTTAAATAGTAATTAAATACAGGTTTTTAATATTCTCTTTAATTAATTCATGGATTAATTTATATACAATCTTTTTTTTTTTTTTAATTTTTGATATTTCCTTCAATTCAATTTTCAAACGTGGAAAGAGGAATCATGTCTCCCACTCTTTAACCTTCTCTGTTCATTCACTCAGTTTGGTCTCGGTCAGTCACTGGACGTTTCATTCAATTGATTCGCCCGGTTTTTTCCTTGAACCTAATCCAAATGGACTGGATCCATTCGGTTACTCGAGCAACATTTTCGATCATCGTAGATACCGAAGACATCGATGAATGAATAGTGTTTTAAAAAAATAATCAATCGAATAAAGTATTAGTAAAGGAAAGTGATTTACATTCAAGAAAACTGCGAATTGAATCTAATTTGGGATAATATTTTATATTTATATTGAATATTAAATATCGAAGCGCGTAATTCAAATTTTATTAATAAATACATCGAGCAACGCGACGACATTGAGAATCGTGCACTCGATCCATCTATCGATCAATGGTATCAATTTCTCAAAGTTTAAATAAAATTAAACGATACCATCGCTACCTTTCGCGCAAGGTTAAGGACGAGATCGGGCCGTTCAGATATTGTTTATAATTAATCGCCGACCGAGTTTGCGACCGAGATCGATGTCAAGAGTTAGAACAGGTTAGGAATTGGCGATCGCTATCCGGAAGATTAAGAATTGGCTGACCATTTTAAATGGCTCCTAGCGGACGAGTTTGTTGGTCGAGTTCCCGATTAATTGCGGATTTAGTCGGAGTTTAAACGACGTCCCGGGACATCTGGACTCGCCGTTTTCAAAAGTTTGATATTGCGCGATCGAATTTTTTCTTTTTTTTCAAAGTTACACCGAATCGAATTCGATACAGTTTTTTTTTTTTTTTTTTTTACAGAAATTGAATAAAAGTAAATATTGTAACTTGTAAAATATTTTTTTTTTTCTTACCACAATTAATATTTCTACATTCCATATAATACAACGAGGTGAATTATCGACTGAAGAGCGATATAATAAAATTAATTCTTAATACCTTCGTCTCGTTAAATCGTTATATTCGACGCGTTAAGACGAGGTTGAAAAACTTCTCGCGACTCGCGGATGGCAAATATTTGTAAATTCAAGTTTTTATCGGAGCTCTGACGGTGCTCCTCGCCGTAGGAGTGCACCTTCCCTTCCGTTCATTTTGTGTTGCCTCTACAACTCGAACTAGATCATTTTCTTTAAAACTTCTTAAGAAGCTCTTCGGTTTGTCTTTTCGTTCGGTTACATTGTTCCTCGTTAACACGCAGATTTATCAATTCATTAATATTCGATTATAATGCACTTTTCACTCTTTAAATCGATTGGAATAATTTTTTTTTTTTTCATCGATTCAATTTTCTTTTTCTTTCGTTTCTTCCTTTCTCGAACGAAATAGACGGATCCGAATAATTCGGTTCGAAAACTTTCGAACGCGTACGTGCTCCCACGTTGAATTTTTGAAACCGCGTTACGCGAACGCAACGTGAAATCGAGTACCGAGTTCGATGTAATCCGTAATTTGTAAACAGCGTGTTGAGGAGAGTGCGTTGAGCGAGGCTGAAGCCGGTTAGCGAAAATCCAATCTCAATATTTCTCTGTTAACTAAAGGGTTTATTTTATGCTCTCGCCAACGTCATTTCACCGGGTAACATAATTAAGCGCATCCCTGTGCCAAAAAACCGTGTGCGTCGTCGATCGTTGATGCAATTTCTTTGAATTATCCCGCGTTTTAAATTTATTCAGAGTGTGTATATATATATTTATTTGTACATTTGAAGAGTGAAAAATACGTTACGATAACTCGATCGCTATTATTTATCGTTAAAATCAAAAATGAATGTATAAAAATTTTTTGTTAATACTTGGAAGTTATAATTAATTTACATCAAGCATATACAATTATGATAACTTGAGAATATATAATTATAATTTTATTGGAAAGAATTTATTTAAAATAGCATTTTGAAATTTAAAAAATATTTTATTAATAATTACAAATATATACCTGTTTTAAACTTTTAAAAGATATAGTTTGTCGAATTTATTTATTTATTTTTTTACATTTAGCGATGTTTAAAAATTTTACATAAACGTATTTGTTGATATAAAATATTAAAAATGCGTATGTAAAAATTTTTTATCGATATTTAGCAATTTAGATGTTATCATCGATGATGTAATTACTCGAGAATCGCGCTAAATCATAGTTGATACGATCGAATTTTCACTGATTTCCCCAATGGAATCGCGAGGAAAATATCTTCTCGGGTTTCATATCGCGGAATCAAAGTTATTCTAATTAGAGGAATCAAATAAATTAACCTTGGAAATATGAATAAATATTTCTAATTTAAAGAAACGTGTGACGAAAGGAATTTTTTCTATGATTTTTATTCGTTGAATTATAAAAAAAAAAAATTATTTCGTCCGAAATTTATATTTTAATTGTTTTAAATAAGAGAGAAAAATGTTTGGAAAAATGAAAAAAGATTTAATTCTCTGTGGCAGTAAACTGCGTTAAAGCGGAAACTTTAGGGAGAAAAAAGATCAGGAATGGAGAACGTTGTTCGAGCAGAGTCGAGCTACGGCAATTTTCCGCCGTAATTTCATGTTAAAGGGATGCCAATGGGTGGACCTCGATGCCTTCCTTATTCTTAATTCGGAATCGAATTTCTCGAAAACTCGATTTCTCGTCGCCGTTTCGAGGGATGGACGCCTTCGTGAATCGAATTATTTATGTATTTTTTTTCTCAAATCTACCAGAATTACTTTCTCGTTCGAGTCGATCGAAAATCTGGAAGAATGTTTCATTTTTCCCCTATAGAAGAGTTGAACTCGAAGAAAATTGCTTTTCGAATTGAAATTACGGTGGTAAAAAGACGAATTTCGGCTAGTTTTTTTTCTTTCTTGCAGAAAATTGTAAAATTGTAAGTTTTAAAATTTTTATTCTACTTCTGGATGAAACATATGTAGATTCTTGCGAAACGAGGGAGATGCATTGCCCAGCTACGTGATGTACGAATATACGAATCTCGTGGGTTATGCATAAATTATACTAAAAAAACTATTTATAAGGAATATGCAACGAAAGTGTAAGTATAGAGTGTTCTAAAAAACATGTTCTTTTAAAACGTAATATTCGTAAAATTTCAAATTTAAAATTTCAAATATATATATAAAATATATTCTTCAGGATAAATTACATAACCGAGATATAAGCGATAAAAGCATAAAAGAAAATCATCGTAATAACGCGGTAACGCTTTCGTCGGATTCGTAACGTTCAAACTTCTACCGTGCTGCCTCGAGCAATGAAAAATCCCTAGATGACCGAACGTTGCTCAGTAGGTATACTCGCCTCTCTCAACGTCGTTCTTCCAAACTTGTGATTGACACTAACCTATAGCGAGGAGAAAGTTTCGCTTCTTTCCACGCCTAGATAACGTCGGAGAAATCCCATCGCTTTTACTCGAATCGTGAATCATCAACGGTTAAAATTAGCAGTGTATATTAATAATCGTGTATATAAATATCGATTTTTTTTTCTCTCTCTCTTTTACGCTGTGTAACCGTTGTGCGGTTGAATCCGTCGTTAGAGGTTATATATATATATATATACGAATTGTACGTTTATTGGTGATGTGTGCAGTTTGCTGATTTTAATTTATAGAAATCAAAGTGTATGAATTGCGATCGTCTCAATGTAATATTAATTTCTAACATTAGATGGAGCGAAGTGTTCGATGGTGTTGTGTAAATTAACCGTTGAGAATATATCGGCTTCGCGTTTATTCGAACTGTACGAAAGAAAGTGAATCGTCAAAGCGTTTAAGAAATATCATTTCTAGTGAGTTGAATAATTTCACGTTTATATTTTAACAAATTTCGAAATTGAAAATTCGTAACGTGATTCCTCTTCGGCCTGATCAGGATGATATCACCTCGACGGTCGACTAATCTAATTTGTTTAGCGGCGCGTGCACTACGTGAGTCTGATCGAAATTGACTTACATCACTGTCGCCGTTGGTGGCTCATTTGTCAATCATCACGTGTCCTCGATTAAGCATGGAAAATGAATATCAATAGTGTGAGATATATGTGTACGTGCATATACATATATATATATCGTCATCATAGATATCTGTACACGTCCTTTAGTAGGTTGTTGCCTTTTGATTTATAATAAGATCCTTGTCAAAAATTGATGATTTATTTAGAAAAATTTTTACAAATAATTCGTTCTTTTTTCTTTTCCATTTCAAAAGTTACGATATAAAAAATATTACGACGAACGTTCTTTATTATTTAAAAACGAAAAACAAAGATAGATAAAAATAAGTAGTTTAACCTTCGTATTTAAGTACTAAAAAGTATATTATTATTTTTATCGAGAATAATTAGACGTAATAATTCCGTTAAAACGTATATAATATTTTAAAACGATATTCTTGTTCGTTATGCCTCTTCAAGGGTACGTTAAAATAAAAAAAAAAATAATAATAATAATTTCTTAAGTGTTTTGATAACGTAAAACGCATTAGCGAAAAGAAATGAAGGTTATAAATTTAATTTTGTCGTTGATTGTCTATACTTGTGCCATACGTGAGTCATCAAAGTGCTCGACCGATAACTTTTCACCCAAAGCATTATTCATCGGTATGTTCGGTTTCGTTTTAAAATTTAGTTACCGATTGTGTTTCCGACTAATAAATTTATTCCGCATGCTCTCTCGTATATGTATATTATCGTGTATATTATAGTACATTTCATGTACGTTCTTAGAATCTGCTTTTCCGACTATATATATATATATATATATTTTAAGAAACTCGAAATAACCAGATCAAACAAACTCTTGGCCATATATCGTTTAAATTCTGGTAGGGATAACGACCTTGGACAAGTAAAACTTGAAACTTGTTATATTCACGTGCTCTCACGTTACCTTAGTTGTGAATTCTTAACAACACAGACGTGTCTTTTAAAATATAAATTGGCACGAACAGGGAATATTTTAAAAAATTGGAAAAGAAAATATATATATATATTTTATCATCAATTTCAAATTTATTTGAATTAGACTTTTTTTTCGAATTCGTTATCTATATTATTTATAACATTCGGTCAAATTTCAATTATTTTCCACAATTGCATCGTGCAGTCTCTAAAAAAACTGATATATATCTATTTCAATTACACGAAATACTCTTTTCATCGATACTTGATATACTATTAACGAGCAAGTTATCGTACTCGTTATTTTATAATCAATTAAGAGGTAATATTCGCCATGATGGTGTAGCGTTTTTTTTCAGTGTCGAGAAAGAGGCAAAGAGGTCTCTAGGCTCGTTGTTGACACCAGTCACGTACGTTTATTATCCGTCTTCCTTGCCTTAATGACGTCACTTTAATGAGATGCTCAGTTAAGCATAAATTTCGATCGACGGCGTGCGATTGATCCTTACGATGCCGCCTTCGAGCTTCGTGTTTGCACTTCGTGTTGTCTATGTGTGCAGCAAGTGTATCGTTGTGAAGATTTTCAAGTAACCAACCAAGGCGCGGTTCGTAAGAGTGCGCGCATATAACGTTCACTGACGTAAGCGAGACTATGATTTAATTTATACAACGTTTGAAAAACCTTGTTTGTTGCAACGTCTGTTACATCTTTAATACCTTTTATCTAATTATTATATTAAGACATCCCTCATCGCTTTCGTTATATAAATTTCTCCGATCATATTTATTCCAGCGAGATTTGTTTGAGGTTATGTTTTACCGTTTTAACCGTTGAAATTGAATCTCGTTGTTTTTCATTGAAATTTGATATTTTTCTTCGAATATTCTTTCGAAATTCTTTTTCGTTTCATAGGAATACGTTTTATTAGAAAATTGGTATTTTTTATTATTTTAAATTATGAATTCGATACAAGGTGTTTTTATGCTAAGCAAAAAATGGGCGGGGAAATAAATTTGAATTGAAACACATATTTGAATATTATACAAGGATTAACTTTCCATACTTTTAACAAGTGTTATGCAAATCTATTCTCATAAATCGATTCCTACGCTTCGACGTATATATCGAATAGTCATAGTATTACTTTATTCATTTATTCCTTCACCTACTTGTGATTCCATTCGTTTGGCATATTTTAAATTCTTATATTTAAAAAAAAAAGCTAAATATTAATTACACTATTTGTTGTCACATTATTATAAGTAAATCGATGTCGTTATTTATATATAATAGATAGTTATTTTACTTCACGTATCTTTATATTTTATTTACCAAAATATCCCCCAAATATATTGTTATTGTTATTATTATCTCTTCGATGTCTGAGAATAATAAAATTTCCTATTGACTGTCGCATATGTACATATTTACATATATATATTACCAGAAATTCTAAGAAATGATGACGCATATATTCGTGTTTAAAATACTGCAAGCATTCATTTATAAGCATTTCTACGTTGATAGTTCAAACTTCCAAATAGGTATTTCCGATTCTATTATTTATTAATATTTAATTTTCAAAATGATTAAAGAAATGTGATATTTTTCTATTATAAATAATATTTACACTGAGTTATTATTTTCATTATATTAAAATTTAAAAAATATATATTTGTGTTATTTAAATATTTGTAACGTTTAAAAATTTATTTCCACTTTATTATGATTTTATCAATATGATATTTATTGTTATTATTATTATTCTTATATAAGTTTCATTTAATTTCAATTATTTAAATGTTTATTCTATATTTCATTTTAAATATATCTCAATATTTGTTTAACGTTTTTCATCTTGTATGTTATTGATGATTCTATAGATATGTATTTTCAATAATATTAATTATATGCATGGGTAGTAATAAAATCTGTCATTTTGAATTTGTTTTCCCTATCAATTATATATTCACTATTGATATATTTTGTATAATTTAATGCAAAAGTTTATTACTTTTTTATTATAAATTGTAATATTATCAACTATATTCAACAATGATATCGAATGATATTTTGTTAAATAATATTTAAATAAAATAAATATCGTTTAAAAATTTAACCCATCTATGAATTTACTTCAATCAGTCATAAATAATTTCATCATTAATGTATCCCATTTCGACGTACTTCTTTCAAATTTTCCAAATAATTAACCTAACCTCTATTCTGCTTCATTGAATTCTAAAAGAATCACGTATTGCAAGAAAATAGGTGATAAATATCACGGATTCTCGAACTCGGTGATCATTTCTTTCTACTCGCGCTTCAGGATTCAATAAATTGAGCCAAATTTATGATCACACCGTATTTTCACGTTCGATGTACACTCGTTATTTCAGCGCGCACATACCATATATATATATATACACATGGAAGCCATGGAGCGTCGTCTAACGTCATTGTGTATTATTTTGACCGTGCAAAAAGGAATAGTGTCTGTGATTGGTTATGAAAGTTTTATATTTCGTTTGTAAATAATGTTTCATCGCGCAAAATGTCTGAGAAAATAATCAATCTATGGTTAAGATTGGATGTATATCTTATAGAGTAGAATTTTTTGTAAGAAATTAATGAATTTATGAACTCGACAATTATTTGTAGTGTTATGAATATATCATGGACATCTTATTTTATTCTAACAATATTAAATACTAAAGTTACAAAATTTTCATCAATAAGATATGTTAATATTTCTTTAAATTTCTTATTTGATTACATCCCAAATTTTAATACTCTTACTTAACGTTACATCTCTTTATATTCTAACCTATACGAGGATGCGTATTTCATGATGGTTCTGCCATCTATACCACGCTAGTTATAACTAACAATTTTTATGCTATTTTTCTTAAAGAATAAATTTCGTTCTTTTAATATCGACTAATCTTTTGACAAAATTTTGATTTTATTTGAAAACGAAGAGTTTATCATACATAGTTAATAGTATTTTTTTTCTTTTTTATTTTCCACTAGATTAAATATTACCATGTGATAAAATATTTGTAATTCCATTCTAAAAAAAAAAGATGGTAACCTTGAAATCTGAAAAGATATAACCTTGACGGAAATAATTTATCGATCGTAATTTTTTACTTTCTCCTAACCATCTTAATGTGCTCTTTTTTAATGACGATAACGAAAATAGAACGCATCGCGCTAATATAAAACATGGAATAATAAAATTATGGAATCTTATAAAACGTTATAAATATGGTATCTTGAGAATTGTTTATTATTATTATTATTACGGATCATGAATGTTAAACATAGCGAGGACGAGAAATCTTCCATCGGAAACATTATGTCTATATTTCACTCGCTCGATATCAGTTTCTTGTAATTAGGTTAATGTATATATTTTCAGAGGAATGAAAACTTCTTTATCAAAGAACAAGATTTCTTCGACGCGTTTCAATTTTTTTCCTCGTATAAATAATTATCCAATAAACAACAAATCAAAACCTTTTTTTTTTTTTAAATGAAATGAAAATAATTCTTTCTTGAAAAATTTAATAAAATAACATAAATGAAAGATGTTTCGAGCAATAAATCGTTCGAGGAAATAATAGTAATTAATTTTTTAATTTTTCTATGCAGGGTGTTTCGTAACATGTTGGGACCCACGTCAATGGTGAATAGAGGATACAAAAGCAATAAAAAGAGTTCGTATAAACATGTGCTCTATTTGACCTTACTCCTCGAGTTGCGGCCATTTTTATACACCAATAATATGCAGCATATTTATCTATGTATAGAAAATATTCGAAATATGGCTATTTTAGGCTCGAAAGCTTGAAATTGTTGTGTCGTAGAATTTTTTTATCTTTCAAAACAAAAAAAAAAAATATTTAAAATACTTTAACAAATATGAATATATAAAAAAACTGGCTGTAACTCGAGAACAGACTTCTACAAACTTCTCTTAATATCTCTGTTTCCTCTGTCCACTGCTGAAGTATGTTTCACGAGTCGTAATTATTTTATTTTTCACATTTAACTACTAAAATAATTGAATTATATATTTTTTATTATAACTTGCAGCGATATAGATGGCCTACATCAATTATTTCGTGATATTTTTGAAAAATATATTTACTTATAATGATCATTGAACAATAATTCAGGCAAAGAAGGTTCAAATATAAAGCACACGCAACGTTCGAATGATTAGTCGAGTTTTCTGATGCAGCCAAGAATGATATCTACTCTTGAAACTCCGTTTATATATCTAGTGAAATATACCTGCGAATGCAAGGAGTTGATAAATTTGCGGAAGTTTAGGGAGGTGTGTTCGTGCCACGATTTCGAATCACGAAACCGAATTATTTGGATGCTTTGAGCAGCGGTCTTTCAGTCTCGAGAAAAAGCTTTTCCAAATATTTTGCAATTTAAATGAGATCAAAAGTTTCAAGTTTTATTAGCCATATATTTGAAGAAATATACTCAATATGTATAAAAGATACAAGATTACAATTTCTTTCTCAACTTTTTCAAATTTTTCGAAAGAAATTTTTTTATATATATTTTTATTTATATTTCGATTATTGAAAGAAGTCGGAAAATTCTTATTAATTTACAGGATGCAACGCTATTTATATTCCCGCGTTATCTCGTTGCGGTTTCCCATCGAACCAGTTGAAGTTATTTTATTTAGTTCAGTTTCGAGAACTTCATTTGCTTCCATAGGTAACCTGATGCAACAGCAAATATTCAAAGCATCCGATATCAAAAGCTATCTGTGAAATTCTAAAACTGTGTAAAATCCGCCAAAAACTGCTTACAGCGAGAGATTTATTATATACGTGTAAAAAAATTAGAAAAATAATTCGAAATGAATATTCGAATATTTCCAATATTATAAAAGATAAAAATACTTTCCATATTTTTTTCATTGTTTTTTAAATATTCTATTTACTATCATTTATTTTTGTTCATTATTTTTTCGTGTTTAAATGAAAATCAATTTTTTAAATATATATATCTCTTTGATATCTTCATTCGTTTATCACATAAATATGTAATTGAATTTAATGGAAAGTTTAGAAATATTATTTTGGCACGATTCGTTGAAGACGTCACGTCTATAACCACTTTTCATTTCATATAACGTTTAACACACGAAAGGTGTTACTACTCTTCGATTCAATCGAGTCAGAATTGTTGTTTATTGGACTAGCAAGTACATTATATCGATTAGAATTTATTCGAGTTGGAATAAACGATTATTTAATATAAAGGGTGTCCCAAAATTAACGCAAGATTTGAATTAAATATAAAAGAGAGTTTTTAGATATTTATTTTATTTTTTAAGCGAATCGTAAAGTACATATGATAGGGAAAGTGTTCTTTCTTCAGGATTGCCAACTGATGCGAAAATGGCGGCAAATTCAAATCTTCTCTATTTGAAACGATATTAATTATAAAAATTACATAATCCTTTTCGTTAAACAAACGTTTAAGGATTGATATTAAATTATAAATTTTTTTACTAAAATCACCTTCTCAGATTATCTTTCATAAAATCTTAGGCAGCGTATTAGAGATTCTTCGTCACGAATCTTCCAAAGATCTCTCACAGGTATCCACGAGGAGGGAACGCGTTGGGCCGATTTGGCGATGGTCCAGTGGCGCATATTCTAAAAATTTCGCCGCATTCCTACCCCAGGAAACAGGGATAGAAAGAGTCGTAATCGTGATCGTCCCGGTGGCCCGTTTTGATTTCGGTGAGAGAAACGAGCACGTCTACGAAAACCGAACTTTCCCGCTTTTGTCTTTCTTCCTTTTTCAAATCTCGCTTAGATCATTTCACAGAGTGTTTCATGAGAGATATCTTGTTCGAGAGATTAGCTTTTCATCGATTGAAAATGAGAGGGAAGAAAAATTTTAAATTTAAAATTTTCTTACTTTCTTAGGTTAGGTCTCGTTTTCTTACTTTTTTAGGTTAGGTTAGGATAGTTGCGTTAGAAATGCGTCTTGAACATTAGGGCATGTTTTACGTCTCGAGGTGAAAAATAAATCTGAATTCTAAAAATATTTATTCTTAAAACACTCGACTATTTTTAACTGGAAGCATCTCACTTCTCAAACATTAGAAGTGGCCTTCATTGTCATGTCGATACGGTACATCATTGATTTTTTTTTTTCACGCATTCGAATACCCACTCGATTGATTTTTTTTTTTTATTTAATGTCATAAATAATATTTTTGATATTTATTTATAATGTCATTATTTATAAAGTATAAATTTAAGTCGCTTCGTTTTTTACTACGTGATTGCACGAAGTATGAAAAATTAAAAATATAGTGATTCACGCGATACTTGACTCGAAACAATCTGCATGTTTTATATTCCCTTGAATTATCTTCGTATATTCGGAAAATTCCATAAATATAAGATATAATAATACAGTATGAATCTCCTTCTCTTCGTAGTCATATATATTGCTTTATTTTTTCATATAACTTATTTAAACACAAGAATAATTTTTCATTTATAATATTTATCGATTATCTTCTAAAAAAGACAAGTGAAATTTCAGTTTCGAATTGATGAAAATCATTCCATGCCAATATCTGGTCTTATCGATCTTCTTAAAGAGGGTTATAACAAAGTTATTTTCATACGAATTTCATCTCTCGAGAGTAATCTCGATAAAATGCATCACTGCCAAAGCAAGCGTATAAAATTTCAAAAATAGCAAAGCTGATAAAGCGTAAAAGCATATAGAACATTTTTCCGATTTCGATTTTGATCGAGGAAGCACGCTCTCTGTCGTTAGGGGTGAGTACTTCGCTTTTGCTCATCACATTATTAGTATAGTGCGTTCGAATCCTCGGTTGAAGTCGCAAGCGGGGGGATTCTTTATTTAGACGTCGACGAACGATTGTTCTCCCAGAATACCGTGAAAGTGAGAGAGAGAGAGAAAGCTGTGATTCAGCTGGAGCTCGCGCGAATCGAGAGCGACTCAAGTTCAATGATAATCGAGACGGACTTGGCACGCGTCACCGCGACCGGATTCTCTCTCTTCGTTGATCTTGGACCGATAGTGGCGCCACGCTAGCTACAACAGACATGGCGTCGATCATGTTTCTGCGCGAAACAGATCTGTCAGCGAAACAACGGCTCTGCAACGTGTGTATTGCCTCGTGTTCAACGAAGCTTCTTAGAGGAATGTATTGAAGCATATCGATCGTTATTTAAACAGACAGTGTGACATTTCGATTGAAAGAGAACTTGGTAAATAAATATCGACTCGGAAAGAAAAGAAAAATTTTAATAGATAGAATAAATAAATTGTATTTGTGGAGGGGTGAAGTTTGAGGATTGAGTTGGGATTGATCAAAGGTGAGAACACCAGGCGATAATCGGTGTCGCAGCCGGTGTTCGATGAGAACCGAACAAGATTTGGTGCATACCCAGCGTACGTGAAAAGATCCTCGGGCACGAGGACGGGGCGCCGAAGAGATCGTCTTCAACCACGACGATCACGACGACGACGATGCTGCGCTCGCCGGCACGCGTCGTTCTCCAGGATTCTTCCGCCTCGACGTCCTCGACCCTGTCGGCGCCACCGACACCAGTCCACCACGGCGCTGCCAGTAGCTCGACCGTCTCCTCGCGTCTTTCCCTCCTCGACACCTGCCACAGGAAGATCAGGTTCTTCGGCGAGCTTGTCGCGTGAGTCCCTCCACCGTCTAGTTCCATCGTCTCTAGATCTCTATGTATATATATGTATATATAAACATATTATATATATATATTATATATATATTAATATTTATATTTATATATTGTACGCGTACATTGTGTATACGTGCACTTGTACGAAAATGTCTTCGATCAAGAGGGCGCTGGCTTGACGTTGAATAGCAAGTGTTATTAGCCACCTATTTATGGAAAGTAGTGGCAGGTCGAGTTTGAGCTGAGGTTAGGTCAGTATTTTTGCGAAATTTTTAACGATTATAAATGACAATATTATTTATTAGACAATATTATTTATTTGATTAAATATATAACTAATATTTTATTCTTAGATATGCTGTTATTCCTCGAATAGAACAGTTGAATTTGTCTATGTAAGTTATCCTTTCATCTTGAATTTAATTAATATTATCAGAATCAATTAAAGTTTAAAATTTGAAGTGATTCAAAGATGTATAATATTGTGGGAACTATCCTATTTTCCAAAAGAAAAAAGAATAGGAAAAGAACTGAGCAATCTCAATCATTGATAGATTTTTTCTTTTTTCTTATTTTATCTTAAAATTGGTAGGTTAGAATGTACATTTTTGTATTATCTAGGAAGTTATTAATTTCTTTTTGTTAAATTTTTATTTTTAATATAAAAGTAATTCTAATTTGTAATATAATTTTAATTATATTTAAAATATAAAACAGAATTTTATACGTATGATTCAAAGAATGTTTCTGAATTAAATATTAGATAAATATTTTTGTTTGCTATATATGCGTTAGTTTGATATTATTATATTTGATTTGAATTATTTAAATGAATAACAAATTTGATTTTATCATATAATATTAAAATACATTCAAAAAGTACAATCTAAAGTACAAATATTAAATCTAACATTTCTCAATAAAATATTTTTTGATATAAATGTCTTTTTGAAGTTTTTTAAAATATATATTGCATTTTTTATTCAAAGACAAGCCAGTGTCCTTCGTTTGAAGATATTCTGTTTATGCATAGTGTTAAATTAAAGTTCTTAAAGATTTTTTACAACTGCAAAAAATAAAAATAAAAATTATTTATTTTAAGGATTTTTTACATTTTATGTACAATTTTATTACAATTAGAATATATTATAGTTTATTATTTAAAAAGAAATGTATAATATAAAGAAAATTTTTTTTATGTACAATAAAATATAAATTTTATAATTTCTAAAATATTAACATTTTTTAATTTTACACTATGCATTAAATATTATAATAATAGGAAACCGTGATACAACTAGAAATAAATTTCTCCACCAAATTTAATTGAAATCAAATAATTATTTGTCCGTAAAGATTCATCCATATTTACTTAAAAATAAAACTATTATTTAATAAATAGTTAAAAAACTAAAAAACTAAAATCAAAATTATTCGATAGTATCACGATTTTCCCATCTATTATCTTATATTTATCTGTGGCCGGCTGAAAATCGTTTATGTTTTTTTGCATGGCATATTTCTCTGATTGCGCATCGACGATCGAGAATTTTTCATTGTTTTTTAATGCTTTGCTGGTCTAGGTTAGGTATATTTCTATTTTTCATATTTCAAATTACGCGCTAAAATCTAATCTGAACTTCCGAGTCTTTTACTGACGCCGAGATAACATCCATTGTTTATTCGACATAAAAATTAAAATGATATATGTATAATCGAGAGTTTATTCATAGTTTTGAAAATTGCTGGAAACATAAAGAGCGAAATGGAATATATTCACTCGTAAAATTGAATATTGTTCTTGTACATTGTACAATATTAGAATTGTTTTATTGAATGTAGGAAAAGTTAGGTATATTTCTTAAGTCGATAGATATGCGCTGTTATAACCTTAGAGTTGCGTATCATGTTCAATGTTTATCAGCAATTTTCTTCTTAAATTTTATATATTTTATTTTAAACATATTATTATTTCAATCTTTTTTTTAATTATTTTTTTTTTTTGATTACAAAAACTTGAAAATTTTTTTTTTGAAGTTTTAAACTAAATTGTTCTTACTTTCTTCAATTTAAAAAATAATTATGTATATTTTTTCTTTACTTTTCTTCATTTTGATTATTATTGATATACAAGTATTTTATTATTATAAAATCCAATATGCCTATATATTGATTGAGAAATTTAAAGATTAACCTTATAATGTAATCTTTGAATTCTATATTCATCAATGTTATTTTCTAATAACACTACGTAGTATACTACTACGTAGAATAAAATTCAAAATGACGATTCCAGAGATGGTTATCGTACGTTGAACTTTATAAAATAACTTGAAACATCATAGAAGAAGTATTATACAATGATTACAAATATTATTCAACGATCTGGAACATGCAAGTTTTTCATTCTCGCATTAAGCCAATGTTTAAAACTACCAAGAACCGGCCACGAGATATATTGCAAAACATGTTCGAGCAATGACCGGCAGCGATTAAGCAAGAATAGAGGGCGCGGAAGAAACTTATCCGATTACGCTATTATGGCGACATCTCGTGGAAGCGATCACGAAAATACAAAAGCGCGAAGTCAAGCAACAAGATTTCTCGAACACACGTTTATTCCAATTTACTCAAGATCATCTTAATCAACAGAAATTCAACAGAAATTTTGAGAGTTTTTACAAGATTTCATTAGGTAAATAGAGTAAAGTTCAAAGTTCTGACAAAGTTAAAAATTTTGAATATTTGAGGTTATTCGTATTACACGAATTAGGTTAGATGGAGAAATATATTAATATATAACCTGCACTTTTAATAAATTAATAAATTAAGATATTATTTTTTTCTCCAATTAAATAGTGATCTTTTAAATTAAATTTAAAATTTTTAAAAATTGTTTCATTTTTTTCTTAGGTGAAATATATCGATAAAGAATAAATGTTCCAAACGAAATATGAAAATAAATAAGGAGAATCGAAATAAAGAAATAGGTATTAATTTTATGTTATACAAAATGAAAAAAAATGATTTGATAACAATAAAAAATTTTTTTTATAATATAATAAATAACTAACAAGAAATTGGCTTCGAGCAATCGAGATATTTTTTGACTTTGTCGTAGTTTTTTAATGGATGTTCTACGATTTTGCGATCTCTGGTTAAAACTGGCAATAACGAAACTACGAAAAGAGCAAAAGGTAAAAGATGACGAATAGAATTTGATTGGGAAAGCAAGGTTGGCCAGTTTTTACCGTACAAGCGCAGCTTGTTTTCAATGGCATGAGCTTTATATAACATATAGAAAAAGATTGATGCTTTGACGAGCATAGATATGGCTGAATTTTGTGCCTCTTTGGTTATATTGCATGAGAATAAAGCATTTTAGCGGTTAGGATAGGAAATTGATTAAACAGTCTCTTGTTAAATTTTCAGTATAAAGTGAAACACTTGTTTTTCTAACAATAATCTCATAATCAATTTATTATATTCCATTATTTATTATTATTTATTATTATTCATTATCGAATTCATTTATTTATATAATCAAAACAATACAAAATTTAATTATAATATAAATAATATTACTTCTATATAATTTTTTACTAGTGTATTTCATTTTTAATTTTCTTCTCAAAATTAAAAATCTATTACTAAAAATTTAAAAAAATCCATTTTCCAAAAACATAAATAAAATAAATTCACTCTTTTGATTGACTCAGAATTTGAGATGTAAAAAAATTAAAAAATCCATTCATTAAAAAGAAAAGAGAAAAGAAACGACTATATACTAAGTTTGCAATTTGTAATATTAATTAATTTCTTTCCATCTTTTCATACTTGGAGATCGAAGTCTAAGCGTGAAAAAAACGTATGCCATTGGTCCGTTTCGAGAATATGGCAGGAATAAAGGAACTTTAATCAATTAACTTTTGTCTGGGAAAGAAGCTTCTTCAATTGTTCTCAGGAGTGAAGGAACGAAGGAACGGGAGCAGGAAAATGTCCAACCAAGAACACGAATGATAGATTGAAAAGCAAACGGAAAGCTATTCCTAGAGACCGTTTGTTTCCGTACAAATCAAATAATTGGTTAATCTGATTAACGAACCAGTCGATTAAAGATGTAATGTTCTCTGCATAATATGTGATTAGTGCAATTATTGCTCGTGAAGCGTGTTTATAGTGTAAAATAGGGATTAATCACGGTGATCAATGAACTTTCACATTGAATCTCTAATGTCTTTGTCTTTGTTTGAAATCCATTGTTCAAATTTGAATGGAATTTTGTTTGAAAATTTCCTTTGTCATTTTGTTCATCATGTAATTTTTATTACTTCAATTAAGTAAATTAATTTTTTCTGTGTATTATAAAAATATTAGAAGCAAGAAAAAAAATACAATTAAGTATATATCAAAATATTAAATTGTTAAACATAGAAAAATGATATAGAAGAGTATTAGCATTTTAATGACGAAACAAGAAAGAAAATGTAATAACAAAATAATAATGAAATTTTGATTATCCAATTTAAACTACTAGTTTAAATTATGCTTCAAATTGAGGTTGTTAGAGAATCTCGTATTACTGTGATAAAATCACCATAATAGTAAAAATTGTCAGTTCTAATTAAAATGTAAAGTTTTTTTCGTTCAAAGAGTAGATAAATTTGCGTTCATAGCAACGTTAATGAATGAATCATAAACTGTAATTAAATATGCATGTAGAATTTTCCCCGAGTTCTTATTAATGATTTATCTTGGCTGTATTAAAAATTAGAATCTTTTTAATCATTTTAATGAGAATATTTAATTCGTAATTTAATCCAAAAGAATCTGATCTTAACGAATAATTCGTACGTAAATTATTTCTCAATAAAATAATTTGAAAGTCTAGGTTATAATCCAAGTTATATATTCAACATGGCTGTCATTTTAATGGATCATTAGATCAAGACTTTAGTTAATTAACTCGTTTCAAGCTATATACTTCGATTTGTACTTTATTACCTGGCAAGGTTTCAAGGACTTTGGTTTCATTGTAACATGGTTAATTCATATTTAAATGTTTAATTCGAAGGATAGATAGTAATTCAAATTATAATCAAACGTTAATATCTTAGAATCTTGTATTTATTATAGGTTAAATTTCTCACTTATAATATAAAAAATATTCACTTCAAAGTTTTCATAACCTTTAAAATATATATCTTTCTAAATTTCAAGTCAATTTTAACACGACTTAGTTTCTAGCACAGTTTACCAGTTGTATAACCTAGATTAGACCGCGAGTTTCATTTTTCGGTTTACGGAGCGCCACGTTTCCGGGCTGTCGGATGGAAACTTGCTAATTACGAGACATCCGAGCGGACAGGAGAAGAGGCGATGTACTTGTGGTCGCCTCTTCTCGTGAGTACGCCAAAACATTTCGAAACAAGCTCACTCGGCCCCGTGCTATTGTCAGGAAACGTCGTATGCGACTTTACTTTCCTGCACTTCACTTTGAACTTCTAGCAATCTCGAACGAAACGTTTTTCTACAAATGGCAGCCATAATTGTAAAGAGGAATGAATTCGAATAAGTATCATAGATGGCAGAGCGTTCGTCCGATTTAGACACTGGCTGGATTTATTTTTATCGATTGCAGTATTTATTTAAATTGATGTTAATAGTTTCCATGATTCGTTTTCATTTGATACATCATTTCTTTATGCGTAAATAGCAAGGAGAAAATCGATGCGAATGCGGTAGCTTTGTAGAAACATATTGCTAGCAGTATGTATTAGTGATATTGGGCTAATGAGCTTGAATGTGTTCCAAAATTTGCCGCAGGATGGTATGGAGAAGAAGGGAGAATCGTTAGGGAAAATCGCAACAGAGAGCGACCTCTAGAGCAAAGTGCATTTAGGCCAACGTATTAACCTTCATCCCAGGATGAAATTACTTTTTTGAATTATACATATATATGTATAATTTGTTTTCTATAGCAATATAATGTTGAACGAATATATCGATTTATATTTTTTATAATTTTTTTTTTTAAATAATTTAATGTATTATGATTCGAACAAACAGAAAATATGAAAAATATTTATCAAATATTATTTTATGAAAAATATTTTTATTGATATGAAATTGATAAAAATTAAAACAATATATGTATTATGTTAAATAAATTTGATTTTCAAGTGATTCAAAAAAAAAAATTTATTTCGAATTAAAGTTATAGAAATTAAAAAATATTATACGCTTAATAGCGAGCTTACATTTTAGCTTTTTTAACAATAAATATTTAAAATATAATTATAATAAATATAATTATACGTTTTAAAATGCGCGTTCATAAAAACTTACTGTTGAAATTGTAAATTTGCCTTCTGAAATGTTTTATTCAAGTAAAACAGAAAAATAATATTTTTTATTTGTATAATATATTTTTCTATTATGTTAGTATATCAATTTGTTTAATTTGTTTTAATAATGAAAGTTATTTATGATTTTGTTTTAAATATATTATATATTGTGCTTATATTAAATATTGATATGTATTGATAATTGATATGTAAAAATTTATTATATATCATTATATCATTTTTTTCCATTCATTTAGTTATTTGTTTATTGCATTTTTTATGTTCAATTATTTTCGAATATCTATATAAGCTATATAAAAATATTCGTTAACGTTGATTATTTTATTGTTCGCATAAATCAAACGCTTGATAAGTTATCAATAGATCATTTGAAATAACCAACGGTGTTCTAGTTCGATAATTATAGTCGCCATTCACACGAAAATCAATGGAATGTAATTTCAAACAAATCACGTGCACCCAATAATCAGATATGATGTGTTAAATAATAATCTGAAGTAAACTCGTTTATTGGTTTTTGAAATTACTAGCTTTCAAAGTTTTCAATGATTTGTCAATTTTGCATAAAAATATTAATTTTATTAAAAATTTTTTATTTCTTTCTTTTTCTTATTAAAAAATAAACGAGTTAATATACGTGGAATCAAATGTACAGATTCGAGTAATTTTTCTATTTCGTTAAATAGAGTTCTAAAATTTTTTACTTTGTCTTGTCGGTAATTAGTCTTTTCAATAGAAAAGTTTCGCGCACTGCTCGACAAACAGAACGTGACTTTCCTTATAATGAGAATCCTAGAGGTCGTGGCAGGCCTTGTTATTAAGACAGGTCGGATTAATAACTTATAACTTTGAGTCAAGATCATTGGTGAGCAAAGATTTATGCATTAATAATTACAGTGGACTGCAATTGAATACGATTTTCCAATGATGATGAAATCAAACTTATATTTTATGCGGATGCAACAGTTTCACTCGTATTCGCATAATCTGTATTAACCTCAAAATCTAGCGCTATTTAATTCATTTGTGTGAGACGATAGTAGTACTAGACAAATTGCAAGAAACGAACGAATAGGTTATGTGTATCTCTGCGTCAATATAGGATTTTTATCGTTTTGATTTGAAATTATTCAAAGAATAAATAGAAATTAAAAATTATAGAATATTTGTATTATTTTCACTGAATTAAAAATAATTATATAGAATTACGTGAAATGCATATTAATGATTGCATTGTGAAAATAAATTTTGTACTATTTCGCTTATAGAATTCTCAACCATTAGTGAAATTGAAGCATTTACAAATAAAATTCAATTAATTTTTGATCGTACAGTCACAAAATTGAATTTCAACAATTTATTATTTGAATGTACGTTCTCATGTTTAAAATCTGTCTTTTTATTAATATCACTCGTAATTAGTAAAATTAAAATTTTTTATGTCAATATCAAATTTAATTTTATTTACAAATACATTATATTTGTTTTAATTTATTTCATTTAAGAAATATGAAATTTTTAGATTTTTTTATAAAGAATTATTAAGATTAAGATCTAAAATATTAATGTATATTATATATTATATATATATGTATACATTCAAAATTAAAAATCCACAAATTATATAAATTATTTATCCTTATTATCTCTCGAATAATATTATACATATTCACTATCGATCACGAATTATTGCTTTGTATTATAAATAAAAAATTCATTATTATTATTATAATTATTATATTATATGCGATATGAAGTGTACAATATTATTCAAATGATTTGATTTTCTATTTATTAATAACAATTAATAACCAATGCGAGGTTTTTTATTACATAAAAATAATTTGCAATAAAGAATAATAGTTGATAAATTCGATACAAAGAGCGCGATTTCTATCTCAACACGTGCGTATCGTAAAAACTTTTCAAAGTTTCTCACATACTTCGTTTCGATCGTTCGAAAACGATTCTTGAATGCCCTTCTCTTCCCTCTCGAGTATTTTTTTGCGCTCTAGATCCGCTCAGTTTCTCGATCGCTGCGTCGATAACGCGAACTCGAAACACAGTTTAAGGCAGTATTTGTAACGAGACATCGAATTCACATCGAATTGCATCCCTCTTCCACTCTTCTTATCTTCTATTTCTGGGAGAAATGTTTCATCGTTTTCTTTTATCGGTCAGACTTCAGTGTTTTTCCACTGGAAGAGTTTTTATCATGGAATAATGCTTTACATAATTTTTATTGTTTATAAATTTTTGAGGATTTACAATAGAAGATTTTATTTAATTATTATTCAATAGAAGTTTAGATTAAGTTCTTTTATTTGAGTTAATCTTATATAACATATTTATACAGAATATATTGCACACATTGATGTATTTTTAAATCTTTATTTTTATTCTCCATAAATTACAGAATGATCAACAAAGTCTTAATTTCATTCTTTCAGTTTAATTAAGAAACAAATTTTATTCGTCTTATAGATAATTCTTACACATTAAAAATGAAACATACACATATACATCAATATTATTTGTTATCAATCATATATGCGATAGTATTACATTTGGAAACGAAAATTTTAAATGAACTTTTATATCTAAGGATATAATATTGTAAGGATTTTCTAATATGCATTCACATAACATATCGATGATGAAACGCATCATCTTTCCGAATTATAGATAATAAAATACATTTTCTTATTTAAATGTAACTTAACCTATTTTTAAACTATTTTTAGAAACATTATAAAAATAGAAAACTGAAATAAACAAATTGATTGATTTTACTTCAAATACAATTTAAATATCCAACTCATGCCACCCTAAAAAAAAAAAAATTAATATCTTCCTAGATCAATTCCCCCAACACACGAATCTTCTATGCTGAGCAATAATGCTTTTATTGCTTGCAGCAAATGTGGTAGCAGGTTGAAACGCGATAAGAGGTAAAAACGAGATTAAATGAGCGATTTTACGCTGTTCGTAGAAAAGCCCGACGAAAGGAGAAGGATGCGGGAACAACAGAGGATCCGAAATTGTATCTCGAGGAGGCGGCTCTTGAAAGGCAACTGCCAGAGCTGGACTTGAGGATGTTGGTCGATTTGCCACCTGGTTTGGATTACAACGAATGGTTGGCCTCTCATACTCTTGCACTATTTGATCACATCAATCTTGTTTACGGAACGATATCCGAGTTCTGTACGATGACGGGTTGTCCTGATATGACCGGTCCTGGCTTAAGGTATTTTGTGCTGCACTTAATAATTATTTTTAAGAATATTTTTAATATTTTTTTTTTTTTTTTATATTGAATATATGCAAAATGTTTTAATCGTAATATTCAATAAATCGATCAAATGGATCCGTATGTTGATCATTAATATATTATATGTAGTATAATTATAATATATAATAAAGAGTGTCCCAAAATTAACGCAAGATTTGAATTAAATATAAAAGAGAGTTTTTAAAATATTGTTCAATAATGAAGACACGTTGTTGTATCGTACACCGCTCCATTTTGACTAATCCTAAATTCTCAGCTGTCAAACTGTTCTTTTTTCAGGATTGCCAACAACTTAATGCAAAAATAGCGGCAAATTCAAATCTTGCGTTAATTTTGGGACACTTTTTATAAATATTGATCATCATATTAACTTTAATTAAACATGTTGTTGTAGATAACTTTTTAAACTATATTTATAATTGAGATAGAGTTGAATATAAATAGTAATAAATATAGGGAAAGATTTTTTTGAATAGAGAAATTAGTCAAGTATAATTTATCATAATATATAATTACTTTGATAGTTTGTGATAAAAAGGGGAAATAAAAAGAAAAAAATTATCGTTCTTTGAACAATTTTTTTTTTATTTTTATATTCTATTAAGTCGTATTGTATATCAGTATTGTAACATGCTTTTTTATATTTCAGAACTTATCTGTGGTTTGATGAGAAAGGAAAGAAAACGAGAGTGGCAGCGCCACAATATATAGATTATGTTATGACTTTTACACAACGCACCGTTAGTGATGAAACTATATTTCCTACGAAATATGGTAAGTTAAGTCTGTTCTATCTTTTATCAAAATGATAACTGTTATTATTAACGATAAGTAATTACAATATTTTTATATTTCAAAAAATATATTGAACTGTAAAAATTTTCCAACTCTGAAAAATTATATATTTTGAATAAAGAATATATAAAGAATCATATGAGATCATATTATTATACTTCTATCAATCTTTAATATTTTTATATTGAAATAATTATCAAAATTTATCATAAAAATAAACAAAAGGGAGTTTGATGATAAAACTATATTTATCAATTACATCTAAGTATCTATTACATAAATCTAATAATAATTATACTTAATGGTATCAATGTTTTGTAACTCTGATATATACATGATCAATCATAATCATAATATTAATTCATCGGTTTCCTGGATGTTTCAGCAAATGAATTTCCTAGCTCGTTCGAATCGATAGTGCGTAAGATCCTGCGGCTACTGTACCATGTGGTGGCACACATTTACCACTGCCACTTCAGAGAGGTAGCACTCTTGGGGTTGCATGCTCACCTTAATTGTGTATTTGCCCACCTCACGCTCCTTAATCAACGCTTCAACCTTATCGATCCCAAGGAAACGGAGATCTTAGGAGATTTAGAGGCTGCCCTCTTGGGTAAGCTTATCTACTAAAATCGATACTGTTATGTAATATTCAAGAATATTATGACGTAATGGGATTACCATTGTTTGGAAAGAAACATTATTATTACAAATGATAGGATCTATTAAAATTACACGATATTACGTGGAATGGTTTCTCGACGAGACAAACAGATGACCAGTATAAGTTGACACATCCATAAATATTTAATATAAAGGACAAGACAGTTCTTCGATTCAATGGTAAAAGAACATTTGAAAATTGAATTTTATTAACATTTATTCTTTATTGAATTATGATGTTTTGACGCAGGATCTTTTCTGATGAGAAGAGATGAAATTCTCTGTAAAATAATATTGCGATGAGATGTGAATGAAAAATATATTTAAATACTTTACTTAAATACTTATTCATAAAGAATTCATATATGTGTAATTCAATTGATATTTATTACTATCTTTTTAAATTACTGTCTATTAAAAATAACTCTGTAATTGCAGGTGACTCAACGTCTTCATCAGCGCCTTCTTCACAAACCTTAGCCATTCAGGAGACTCCGACCACAGCCACCTAGATCGCGATGCACAGCAAGCAAAAGGTTGCAGTTCCTGAGACTAGGTGACGATAGGCGTTTTGTTTTTTTCCTTTCCTCCTCTCTATCCTTTCTCTTTTTTTCTTTCTTTTGTTCTTTCTCTTTACTTCTTTCTTTCTTTCTCTTCTTTCTTTTTCTCTCTCTATTTTTCTTTCTCTTTTTTTTCTTTCTCTTTTCTGTTTTGTTTTTTAAATAGAATATGCGAACGACAAGAGTTTAAGCATTAACGACTACATACGCAGGTGGAGCGAAAGCGCAATTCTGTAAAAACTAGTAGTACCTGTACATAGCGAAGTGTGAACAACTACATGATGTAATTAGGTTCCTCCGTTTGTTGTTTGTGAGATTGTACATAATTTATTAAACAGTAAGATATACGAAAGAGATGAAGGATGATTATTGATTATTATTGACGAAGTTAGTTGCTATAAGAGGATAATTTGTTCTGTAAAAACAAAAAGAAAAAAGAAAAAAAAAAACAAAAAATAACAAAATGAATGAAACTGATAATAATATTGTAAAGTTTAAATAATACCAAATATATACCTGGTGTTAAGGCATGTGTTATATTCGTTAAAAACTTGAACAGCTATTACCGGAGCTATTTTCAAATTTTCTTCAGTTCACATCATTTCTATCCTGGGACAGAATGCCTTTTTCAAATTGATGATCGAGATATGATTTTATCATCATCTACAGAAGAACAACGGATAAAATTTGTGATTTAGTGAAAAAGAAAGATACTTTTCATACGCACACTTTTGTATTAAGTTCTTTTTTATAAGTATATCGAATAGAAGAATTTAGTTTCTTTGTTAACCCTTTGAGACCTAGTATTTTCAAGTCATATATATATATTCAGAGAAATAAATATGTTATAAAAATGGCCTCGTGGATATTCTAAATAAAGATATCTAAGCTAAGGCCTGTACTTAAGTTAACATACTTAGACCTCGAAGGGTTAAAACTGATCCACTCTATTTAATCATAATTCAGTTTTTTACTTCAATTTTTTTTCATAACTCAAAATCAAGATAAAATCAATCAGAGAGTAGATGTATAACGTAAATCGTTCTTTCTTTCACCTTTTCAACCTTAAACAACAAAATAAAGATATAGTACAAGGTAGGAGGTGTGAGGTTAAAATAACTTGGAAAACGGTTATTTTGAAGTAAACTTAAGTCAACACTTACATGGTGCTATTTTTTTACGAATATCGCAAAATATTATTGAGTTTTATACCTTATTCCCTTAAAAACAAAAATATATTTCATATATTTCGTCGTTCATTCAGAATTGCTCTCCTCTTCTATTCAATCATCAAGTGCAAGCAACCGGGGGAGCGGTACCCTGTTTCACTTCGACGATTCGAATTGCCGCACACACGTGAGCGATTTCTCGTAAGAACAATCCTATCGCTTCCGCGATAGGTTCGCAAAGATCCTTGAAAGATGTTGCGATATTGTATAACAATATCAATACAGGCTGTATGAGGGCATTGAACACAATTGACAATAGGGGTTTTATAAAATAGTCTGCAAACAATTGCAAAATGCCCACTGTCAGTGGTCTGATTATACTATAAAGTATAAATCGAATTAATTGTAAAATAAATGCTGTGATGAAAGCAGTGCCGATATGAATTGTCCCAAATATTTCGGCCCAGAAACGAATCGCTGCTTGATCGGTTTTTTCGGCACATTTCTCGGTTATTAATACGGGCGGTGAATCCGTTGTTCGATAATATCTGTAAAAATTGTAAAAGATATTTTACGTTAACGAACACAATTGTAAAAATAATCAACGTATATTTTCCGAGTTATGTGAATTTTTTTTTTTAGTGATGATATATATATAGATATAAATAAAAAAGAAATATTTGTTCTTTGTGATTCCTTTTTTTTTTTTTTTTTTTTTTTTTTTTTAATATTTTTAACAACAATGCTTTGATATAGAAGATAAGAAATTAAAACCTTTAAATCTTTAAGTTTAATTATGATCGTTTAAAAAATCATTAAAAAAAAGTTTGTATTTTTTTTTTGTTGTTGACATGACAAGAAGCTGAATGATTATGTAAGAGCAAATGCTTGCATAATAATAAAAATCACAAGTGATACAAAAGATAACTATTGAAATATTTAGTTATACCTACGCAGAGTTCCCATGGTCAAAGTAATAGATGTCAATTTTCTCCGTTACTACTTCTTTTTTCTTTTTCTCTTCATGAGTTTTCACTTTCTCTAATTCAGGAGGAGTAATTTTTTTTTTATGCGGTATCCCTTCCATTATTTCACAGCACATAATGGGCTAAACGAAATTGTTCATGTTGTTAACTAACTATCATAACATCAAGTATTAACAATTGTTTGTACATCTTTTATATTTAATGTTCGTACTTAATGATACTTAAGGAAAAATAAAACAATATTATTTTATTATTAACGTGTGTATATAATATATATATATATATATTGCAGTCTACCTCCGCATAATGAGGACATTTTTTTGGTGTTAATTTCACTTCGTATGTTTTATTTTTTCTTTCTATTTCTCTTTTTGGCCATTTCCATTTAAAAGGGCACCAAAATGGTCTTCGTACATCTGAAAGATCTTTAAATAAAATTATATTAAGTTAAAAAAGTATTATAAAAAGAAAATCGCTAAAATCTACCTGGATTTTCATAATTGAAATTATATCGAACGCAAACTAGAAATTTATAAAATTTTTAAATATGAAAAAAAAAAAGGAAAAAAATTTAGCGATAGTGTAAATAATTTAAATATACTGAAGTTTTTACCATTCTTGTACTTCACAGGTAAAGTATAAGCTCTGCTAGAAAATAAAAAGGAAATAGTCAATTAATAATTGTTACATAGAATGGAAGTATTTGTATTACATCTTACGACCGTGACATTGGCATAGCGTCTGCTCTAACAAATTTTTATCTTTCGGTAGATCTTTATTGTATGATTCCTCTACAGGATCGATTTCTTCCGAAGATATTCCATGTATAATTGAATGTATCTCTCGACATTTACAGTCTTTAACTTAATAAATATAATATTTATATCCAAATTATATATATATATTTAAATTATTATGTACCTGATTTACCCACAATTAAACTGTTGAAAATTATTACATGAATCTTTTTGACAGACAGATTCGTGCGAAGATTGTTTGACGTTGGTACTAGTCTTGCAACTAGAATCTGTCTGCAAAGACGTTATATTCGAGGATTCTGTTTCATCGTGCAAACAATCGTTTCCGGAAACCATGATAAACACACATTGAACAGAAATTGAACAAAAATTGAAATTAAGATAACACGAAATTAAAACAAAATTAAACTGTCAAATGACAGCAACTAAACAATTACATTCATATGTTTGTAGATATCACAATTGTATACTTTTCTCTTGTTAGCAGCGTTCAATACCTAAAATCATTTGATGAAATTATGAATAATTCTTTAAAAAATGAGATACACAAAGATTTTTTTATTAATTAAAAATTAAAATATAAATAACAAAACAATAATAATTAGTAAATCAATTTTTCTTGTCTTTATTTGCTTACAATATATATATAGTAATTTTGATTAAATTTTTTAATTAGTTACCAAAAATTTTTCCACCTTCCATGCTTTTAAATTTTATTTGTTCTTGAGATGTTGTTCGAAGTAAATGATCGTTATTTACATTGATTGAATTAGAAATAGAATTGTATAATTAACCTATATATATATATATATATAATCCGATATAATAATTTAAAACTTGTCTATGCAACACTAGTGAAGAGTTTTATAATTTTTTGTTCAAATTCACACAACAAGTCACGAAGAGACTTTTACAACTATATTTACTTGTTTCTTTTTTTTTCCACAAAAAATATCAACTAGAATCAAATCTTCGTACGTTTTATACGTACGTATTTTTAAATCTTTCGTTCGTTATTTTAACTTAATATTTTTCGAAGCAAACAATTTAATAATTTAAAACCTAATTAATATTTAAGAATATTGATTATAAAATTTTTTCCTTAGTTTTAAATATTCATCTATTTCTTATTTGTATGTTTTTCAAAATGTTATATAATACAGTTTTCATTATTATTTTTATTCGTTGATAAACGTGCCTTTAGCAGCTACACAATTCTCTTGTTTCTTCGACTTATTCGTTTAAAAAATGAAAGAAACTATTCACTATACATAAATCGATTATGTCTCGTCGTGTTCAATACGAGGTAAACACATAATCTAAATACTAAATTATCATAATATCAATCGGACTAGAATGGAAATATGCGTAAATACTAAATGTGTACCACCACATTCGAGTATAAGTAGTTAATAGTTTGTTATGAAGTAATTACATTTAACTTACACTTGTATTTATAATATTTATACACATGTTTCTTGCAATAATTCTGATACAGAGTATTCATTCCGTCAATATTTTGTCGCTCAATAATAATATATATATATATATTAAACCTATTATATATGTATGTTTCAACGTTTTGTACAAACACTTCAATAACGTTCTGTACAAGCAGTCAAAATTGGAAACTTGTTTTTAACAAATGATATTTGGACATATATATATATATATATATTAAATATCAATTTTGTTTTGTATATGCATATGTATCAAAGGCATCGGAATGAAGTGTAAATTATTATTATAGAATAAAAATAAGTTGAGTTATTATATACATGATGAAATTATAAATGATCTATACATAAAATATATTGCGCAAATATATTGAAACAATCTGAGAACAAAATAAAATTATATAATTGATATGATTCTTCTATTATTATTATCAGAATGATAATATTATTTAATTCAAATTCAATGCCGTGACATTCATCTATGTTCAATTTGAAATTTATTATGAAAATTATTTAAAATATATTTAAGTTAAATTTTGATCAATTCTCAGAATGTTTTTTCTTTCTTTTTTAAATTTACAAGATAATATAATATAATTAAACATTTAGGCACCTATTGAAAATGCAATGTTAAAAACATATGCACTTTTTTCAATTCGAGTATTTATACTTAACAGTTGATTGAGTGGAATTATTGATAAAAATTTGTATAATAAGATTTTTTTATTTTTAATTAAATTTTAATAAAAGTAAAAATTTTCTAATCCCATTTCTTTTAAGAATTATTCATGCAACAAAACTTTCAATATTTTTAATCTAATTTTAATATAATCGTTTTTTAAATCGAATACTACAATGCAATTATTTATTCATGTTAAATAATATTAAAAACTCGAATTATAAGTAAGCATACATTTTTAATTGCATATTAACGTTAAAAACGAAAAAAAAACGCGCAATTACACACTCGAAATTATTTTTGGAATTTTTGGAATGTAAAATAACGTTCAATAATTATTTTCTATATGAGTAATTATCATGTCACACGTGTAATTGTAAATATATGTTCATAAAAAAGTGTACCAAGCTTCTCTCTCTTTTTTCTCCTTTTTATGTTTGATATTTCTACAAGTATAATTAATAAGATAAATTTTTGAAATTTTTATGATAAAGTATGACATCCATTCAAACAGATATAGTAAACAATTTTATATATGCTATGCTATATTGCTATCGTTCTTTACATAATGTAATAATAGATTAGATACAACAGGAAACTTTAATCAAATCTTATGAGAGCATAAATAAGTACGTGTGTAAATACGTACGTGTAAATATGTATAATATACATGTAGTACAATTCGATATCTTTTGAACAATATAAGCATGGCACTTAAATCAGGTAAACTTATTTGTAAGTACGAAAAACGGATTAAATTGCTAACAGTAATATATAATATAACTTTAATTTATAATCATATTATATAATATTTGATTATTCTTTTTTTGAAAAAAAAAAAAAAAAAAAAATGTTTCATAAACTTTTAAACATAAAAATATGCCATATTTTTATTAAGCAACATTCTTTCCAATTCCAATAATGTATTTAATATGGAATTTTTATAATATTAACAGAAATTGTAATGATATTGCTATTTATGACTTTTTTCACGATTTTTCGATAAGGCTTAAAAATTACAAAGTACAAATAATTATAATAAATAATGTAGATAAAAATACATTATACAATGATTTTATAGAACTGACTGTCATGGCTGTTTTGTTAACATATATCGTTTTTTTTTTTTCAATACAATTAAAATTGTATTTAAAATTGTATGTAAATTAATTATAAATTGAACGATACTTATGTTAGAATGTAAAATGTTTAATTTAAAAAAAGTTATAATCGAATATTAACATATTCATATTTAATGATTACATGATCATGTATAGAAATATCTATACATGAAAAATATAAATATTTACAATGCAATGTAAACTATTTCTTAATCAATTATATTAACATTTCATTTATATCGAGTAAATTGTAATAATATAGAGAAAAAAAAAAAAAAATCTTGGCTCATAATTTGTTGTAAAAATAGAGTCAAAGTACTTGTGCAATGTGTTTTTCTGTTTCATATTCACAAACTAGAATACACAAATATAGGATATGCATACTTACGTCATAGAACAGTCTTTCATAGTAGATGAATGTTAAAATTTGTATTTCATTTAGTATAAGAAATTACTTATAGTATGCAATTTAAATCCATATATGCAAAATCACTATTTTTTTAAAAGTCACTTCCAATTATGTAGTAACTCTTTGGTAATCCAAAAGTATGCTTCAAGCATAAGTGATATGACACACTATTATATTAGCTTCTGATGGCAAAATTCTTTTATCTTCTATGACAGTGATCCTTAAGAAAAATTCTAAATATATTGGAAGTTATCTTTTGTAGCGAGTAGAGGTAATTTTTCAATACTCTGTTTGTGATCAAAACTATGCAACCAGTCTGAACTGGGTTTTGCTTTTACACCGCAAAAGCTTAAATTACAAAAATCAGCTGCATTCTGAAGAGCACCACGATGAAAAGGATTCCCTTGTTTAAAATGCGCGTAGCGTCCAGCATTCATACGCTCGTTTGTTGTCATTCCAAGTACCATAATCTAATGATAAATAATATAAAAATATATATTATTTTATGGAAAAAAAAAAAAAGATAATAATCTGATAAATTGTAATGTAGTTGATCATTTAGAGATAAAATAGAAAAAGTAAACAAACCTGATAACACTGACACGCAAGCAGCGTGCCAACCCAAAAGAAATGGAGACATGTATTTGCTGCAACCCACATTACCCAAGCATCGCAGGTAGCTGCAGCAACTAAATAATTATCAGCGCTATGCCCATTTGTTAAATTTGTCCAACATTCAAATTGCCAATACTGTACACTAGCGGATAAAACAACAATACAAAGACCTAATAATGATGCTAAAAATCCCAGAAAATACTTGTGGTTATGCGCACCTAAGTTTAAAAAAAAAAAATTTTAAATTATAAAAATACAACTGTATTATTTAAAGATTAAATTATCTAAAATTAATGCAATTTCAAATTATACTGGTTATACATGTTATGGACTTAAATTGTTTTATATGACTTACCAATGCAGTTATTGATCCAAGGACAGTGATGATCAAAACGTGCTACGCATCGATCACATGTAGAACAATGTTTAGACCTCATAGGTCTTCTAACCAGGCAACTGCTGCAAAATGATTGTGGTTCAAAACCACCAGACTCTGCTAACTCTATAATCGTCTGAAAATAACAAAATTCCAGAATAATAAAATAGTAATAAATTAATTTATAATTCTTATAACACAAAGACTATTACATTTAATTTATCTTCATGTGTAGCTGTAATCACACCTGGATCACCTCTCCAGGATTGTAAGAAACATATCCAAAGTGGAACAGACCCACTAACTAATAGTAACCATAAATACCAAGCAGCATGTATACCTAGCCAAAATATCCATGTCACGTATATCCACATCTATAACAGATGTGTAATAATAAAAAATATTAATTAGAAATCCAAATTATATGTTAAATAAAAATTGTAATAAGAATTAATCTAAAAATCTATTTCTATTATATTTCTTTGTATGTTATCTAAAATATCATGATAAGACATTTATTGTCTATATCACTTGTACAGAAGATATTATCTGATATAACTCAATCAGTTTTCAACATTTAAGATTTATAATATTATTTAACATTACGATTTTATATAAGTGAATTATTTAATAATAATAATAATAGTAATAATAATAGTTAATATCATATATTATTTTAAATATTCACCTTTGTAGCCAAATAAATTGACATTGGTATAATATGAAATAATCGTTCATCGAAGATAAAATGATTAGCTAAATATAGTGCTATATGAAGAGTGACAAAGGCACCTAATTTTACTAGATAATGCAATCCACTTTGAAAAATCATTCCAATTACATAGAAAACTATAAATGGTGTACTGACCATACAATACCAGCGCATTCTCTGAAAGAAGAATTAAGATTTAAAAAATGAAATTGAATAAAAATAATTAAAATAAATACCTTATCTCTACACCATGTTCTTGTTCTGCCCTGTTTTTCTCTGATTTCTTGACTAAGTTTATGTCCTAACCAGGCAGCACCAATATGACGACCTAATAATGTCATTGGTGTTTCATCTCTTATATTTGGTACATCCAAAGATGCTCCATGATGAACCAATGTTGATATTGCTGTACTATTTTCAGCTATAATAGCCCAATGCAAAGCAGTGTTACCATGTAAATTATCTGCGAGTGAATGAGATGCTCCTAAAGTCAGTAACAAACGTGTTGGATCTAAACTGTAAAAGAAAAAACTTCAAAGTAACCTATATAATATAATTATAAATAAAAATTTTTACAAATAAGTATTTTAATTATTCTTTTACATTTACCTATTAACTTTATAGGCACTCCACATAAGGGGTGTCATTGCACTTCTATCTGGCATATTTGGATTTACTCCTTTTGCAACTAGATAAGCAACAATAGAAGTGTGACCAAATTGTGCAGCTAAATGAATACATGAGAATCCTTCTGAATCTCTAAGAGTTGGATCTGCTCCTGCTCTCATTAATATCACAACTGTAGATAAATGGCCCTGTCTAGAAACAATAAGTTTTAATTATTATATTTGTTAAAATATGCATTATATTCTACTATAAACTAGATAATAAACTAGAAATTTAAATTACATATTTAATTTAGAATTAACCTTGTAGCCCAATGTAGTGGTGTGGAAGCTAGCTCACCACCAATTGCATCAACAATAGCTCCCTTTGCAATTAAATATTTTACAATGTCTTTTCGATTATTTATTGCTGCCCAATGTAATAATGTTACAGTTTCTGAATCTGGTTGATTTACAT
Organism: Apis mellifera; assembly: GCF_003254395.2. NCBI lineage: Eukaryota > Metazoa > Arthropoda > Insecta > Hymenoptera > Apidae > Apis > Apis mellifera. Next base: position 14,134,017 of record NC_037643.1, on the reverse strand, counting down.
CAGCACCAGCTTCTACTAATTCAGTCACACGATCCAAAGCTCCATACTATATATATATACATAAACAGAATAAATTATCCAGGCAACAATATTTTTAAATAATCAAGTATTATAATATTTGAAATTAATTGATTATTTAAATGAATACCTGAGTTGCCCTAACAATGTCAAATGAGCTACAATCCTGTGCTGGAGGTCTAACAGGTTCCTGATGATGACTACTTGGATCATCAGGCTCTCCACTGCCTTCGCTTTGACAGGCAGTTTGCATTTTTAATGCATACATATTGAATTTTTTTTAATATCAACTTTAAAATCACGTCATAGATACAATAAAATTTGTGTATCCAAAAATAATTTTAAAAAATTTTAAAATTTTTATATATTATAAAATGTAACTGAAACAATAATATATTAATCTATTAAAATTTTTCTGAATTTTATTAATAATTTTTGTTAATAATTTTTAACAATTTTTACTTTACTTTATTTTAAAAAAGTTGTAATTAAAATAATATTGATATTATATAAAACTTTAAATATTTCTAATTACTATATTAATTAATAATACATTTAACAATATTTATTATCAAAGCCAATTTTGCAGTACATCATTTTATATTGATATTATGATACTTTATATTGATATGATGTTATTAATATTTTTATAAACTACGTTATAAATTAAAATTTTTAAAATCACATTTCAATTTGTAAAATTAAATTTATTAAAGTTATCCAACGAGAAGTTGCCGAGATTATTTCGCAACGAATGTCTACCATCCGGTAATTAATATCATTCAATTTGACAATAATCAATCTATCGTTTGTATTCACTAAGTATACCGCGTTGTAAATATGATGTGTACTATAGAGTACATCGAGAACACTGACAATCGATTTAGTATTTAAGTCAGGAACTAATAAACGTTGCAATGTATAATTCTTTCTCATTCTTGAAAATTTTTTACAGAACATTATACTATGATAATCTTATTTCTTTCCTTTCATACACATATATACATATTTACAGAACACAATTACTTTGAACGTTTCAAAGAGAGATTGATATAGCCGCTAAAGCATCAAGATATAAAACAATTTCGCGATAAGATTATATTATTGTACAATTCGTAAAATTATCTTCTAATCATAAATATATCAGTAAAAACTATTCAATGATATCATATCTTACCTCTCAAACAATGACAACGCTGATAATAGATTTGCATAGTATGCGGCATGCTACCCTTCAATACGTAGTAAGGGGTTAGATTTAAAGGACAAACAGTGAATGGGGGTGGGGCGCCGGTACATTGCATAGAATCCAGACAAGGGTTGACCTTTCTCTTTCGACTATAGAAAGAACACTTCGCTATAACTTGTTTTTTCTACGATCCAAATCAACACTATTTTTATTCTTTCTTATTTGTTACACAATTTCATCGTTGTTAATATTTTCCTTTTGATGAAATTCTTAAGTAAGTACACGTCGCGTACTGCATCAATATACGATATTTTGCTCGCGTCACATGTACATTATGCTTTCTCAAGTTTCGCGAAGAGCTTCTTATTGACCAAACGGCTTCGTAAGCCGTCCGATCGGTATCCGATACTCATCGAACGAATGCAAAGTTATCAACGAGTCATCTGGCGGAGAAAATAAATATGGTTGAATTTTCGGAGATCGAACGCCATCTCGACTTTTTAAATAAAAAGGAAAAAAGAAAAAGAAAAGGAAACTTTTTAATATTTTAACGTTTCAAATGAATTTTCAAAGTTTTTAGGATCTATTTATAAATATTTATATATTTATTTATAAAAAAGGTAATAATGTATTTATACAAAGAGAAAATTTTTCAACAAAATGATAGATTATTTGATTTGAATGTTGTTGATGTCATCAAATTCAAAATTTTGATTAATTAGTAAAAGTTTTAAAATTAAGAGAAAATAAAAAAATATAAATTACGAATAAATCTAAGTTTTTTTATGTCTTAAATAATATATATATATATAATTTATTTGTGATATGAATATTTTTTTTTATTATAAATTTAAATATTATTTGTATTCAAATATAATGCTTTATTGTCCATAAATTAAAGAAAGTCACAAGTAAATATTTCTAATTTAATTTCTGAAATTAAATATTATATATTATAAATTTACATGTTATCTAAAATATTAAGTTTTAATTGGTTAAATTCAAACCAATTACCAAGTTCCAATTGACTACCAAGTTCTTTGTTATACCAATTGAATGTTAGTATTGCGAATCTAGTAAAATTAAAGTTTATGGAAATACGCAACACGCGAAATTTTTATCTTTCTATACTCTATTTTCCCGCCGATTTTCTTATTGTCTTACAGTGATGTATTTTCTACGTATTATATTTCTGAAAATAGACTTTTAAATAGTAAAATTTTTATATCTGTATATAATATTTTAATTTTGGAATTTGTACATATTTAATATATGCTTTTCTTTGCTTTGTTATTATCTATATTCATGTAATAAGTTATTGTTAGGTTATAGTAATGTGTCATTGACAGATTTGTCGATCTTGTCAATTGATGTAATGTTGTAAGAAAAGTTTTATATTTTACACGTATTTAGGTAAAAATAGAGAATATACAATTTTATTTATTTATTTTTTTATCTTTGACTATTGAATATTTTTTTATTTTATTCATGTTTTTTTTTTTTTTTATAGAGATCATTGACATGAAAATGATGGACAATGATGGACAAGACGATTGTATTGAGGCAATTACTCCTATTAAGAAAAAAAAAATGAAACAAGGTATTTAATTTATAATATCTATAATTATTATGTAATTATTATATAAAATATTAAATATATCTATATATCTATATATAATTCTTTATAATTTTTATAATAATTGATGTTTAATTTTATATATAATATTTTAATATGTAATTTGAAATTTTATTTCAGCACAATTGCCATTTCAAATGCAATATCAGTCATCGAATGTTGTTCAAAGTAAAAAAAGGAAATTAACATCACCTTCGACCGAGAATAATTCTCCGAAAGCAATGAAAATTTTTAAGAAAAGTTTGAATACAGATATTGTAGGTAGTAAATCGAATAATACAGATATTGATACAGAAAATGAAAATGATATAGAAGAGATAGAAGTTGAAAATTTGAAAGAAAATTCAACATCTAATAAATTAAAAACTGAAAATAAATGTGAAACTCCAAGACAGAGTGGACAAAAAATATTAGAAAAACAAGAAAAATTAAAGTCAAGTCCTTTAACAAAGTTCCTTCAAAAGACTGATAAACAAAAAAATAACTCAAAGGAAGAGTCTCAAATTTCTTTGCAAGAAGAAAAAGATGACTTATTTAAAAAGACTTCTGAAAAAAAATACATAAGTAACATAAGCGTATCAGAGACAAGAAATAATTTAACCAATACAATAGAAGACTCACCATCTATTGTAAATAATTCTCCGACTCAGACTGATTCTGATATTGCTATTTTATCGTCCGATGAAGATAAAGATGAACAAACAAAATCAATTACTAATACAATAAAAGATATAACTAGTATCTCAAAAAATATTAAGACTCCTAAAATGGAAAAAATAAAACAAAAAAAATTAACACCTAAACAAGAAGAAAAGAAATTATTAATTGCTAAAAGAAAAGAAGAAAGACAAAGATCGAAAATGGTATTGCAACATTTATAATGTACTATTATAGCGCATTTATAATGTTAAATATTTTATTTTGTTGATTTAATTCTCAACGAATCATTTCGTTTATTTATTAGGAAAAAGAAAAAAAATTGGAGGAAGAACGAGAAAATCGAAGAAAAGAAAAAGAAGAAAAACGTAAAGAAAAAGAGGAAAGAGAGAAAGCTGAAAAGGAGCAGAAGATGATGGAAAAAAAAATGAAAGAACAAAAAAAACAAATGGAAATTGAGTATGAACATTTATAATTCTAACAATTATAATTTTAAAATTATACATTTTTTTTCAGTAATAATATTTATTTTGTTACAGACAAAAGCAGAAGGAAAAACAAGCAAAAGAGGAAGAACGTAGAAAGAGAGAAGAAGCTAAGGAAGAGGAAAAAAGAAAAAAAGAAGAAGAAAAGTTAGAAGCAGAACGTAAGAAACAAAAAGCAGCTACAACTTTTGCCAGTTTTTTCGTCGCTAAGAAACAAGAGAAATGCATTGAAGATGAAAATACAACCGAAATAAAAAATTTCATGCCTTTTGAAATTAAGGCGGATATGAAAATAGCTCCAGTTTGTAGAAGAATTTTAGAAGAACAGGAAAAATTATTATTAGATGAAAAAACAAATAAAGGAAATACGGAAATATCAAATTTATATCTTAATGAAATTAAAGATAAAAAAATTGTTCCCCGCAAATCATTTAAAACTTGGCCACTTGAAGCAAAAGATGATATAATTTTATTAGGTAAGCATTATTTTTTTCTTTAACAATAACTAATCTGTTTACAATACATTACTAATATTTTTTATTTGTAGACGAAGAAAACGAAGGTAGTTCGAACATCGTAAATCAAGATATCGTTGTAGAGAAACAACGACCTAAATTATTACAATTTTCTGAAAATTTGCGTCCACCTTATTGGGGTACATGGAGGAAACGCAGCAAGAATATTAATCCTCGAAGACCATTTTCAAAAGATATGGTAAGTTTGAAATTAATGAGATTATACATTTATAGAATGATGCTATTAAATCTAAGTTTATTTATTCTTAATTTATGTTACTAAGTCACATTAGTCACAGTAATGATAATCACAGTAGTTATAATGATAATGATAAATTAAAATGATGATTAAATATCAAAGTTGCAAAAAAATGATAATTTTTCTCATTAGCTATATAGAGAGAATTAAACATATTTCTTAATACAATAATATTATTTATATTATATTATTGTGCATTCAATTCTAGAAAATTCAATTTAAATTTTAAAAAATATTTTAACATGTAAAATAGTAGAACATCTTCAAATCATTTTTTATTAAAAAGAATTTATATCAATTGATTTCTTCTACAATTTTATTAGGATTATATAGGAGTATATTCAATAATTGACAAACAATTTATTTTATTTTTAACAATATTTATTGTCATTTTATAAAGTCACTTAATTCAGTTCAACATTCTAGACGAAAGATTACACGAGTAATCTTGTTCGATCTCTTTTGTCGATATTAATATTATCATTATATTAATTAGGTAAATGTCTCGTCTTCAAATCAATCATTAAAAAAATATATTTACGTGTAAAATTTCTATATGGAAATTATTTTCCATCGATCGTTCACGCGTCAAGAACGAAGTACAATTTCTCTTCGCGATTAAATCTTCTCATCGTAAGAAAATAACGAGATTGCCGATTCGGGAAATTTGGAAGGAAAGTTTTCTCCCTCCCCTTATCGTTTCGAAATCATCCTTATCGATTACGAAAGAAAAAAATTGACTAAATCTCCGCAGGTAGAATCGAATTCATCTTCCCTCCACGCAGACCTCTACCTCCGTGAAATAGCGAATACGCGTTTTTCCTATGCACTTTGCGATGTTTGGCCAGATGATCGCTGCGCGCGAACCTTTTCGAGCACATTTCGCAGGGATAAGGTTTCACGCCCGAGTGGGATCGACGATGCCTTGCCAATTCGTCGGATCGACTAAAGCGCCATCCGCAGCCGGACCACGTGCACGCGAACGGTTTCTCGCCAGTGTGTCGACGTAAATGAGCCTTGAGGTGGGACGCTTTTGCGTAAACCTGCATTTCGTTATTAAATTGTCAACGAAATTGTACAATTTGTGTGAAAGTTTGAATTCTCAACGTGTTAATTACAATATAAATACCTTCACGCATCCTTGATAAGTACAAGGAAAGCATCGATCTTCCGCCGCGCTCGCCAAACTGCGATTAGTGTAATCGTGCGTCGCCAATGCCGCTGCAGCCGCAGACGAGATATCCCCTTCCACTCGATTGTTGTTGTAATCTTGAAACATTCGTCGAACGAATCAGGTAAAACGAGCTCTCCTCGATTAAAATTTTTTCCTCGAGAAAATCTTCATTATCGATCGAAAGTTACCAATTACCTCTTGTCTCCAACGTGTCGTCGAGCGCCCTCAAGTCGATCCCGAGCACCCATAACGGCTCCTCTCCCTGTTGAAACGTTTGTTGTTGGGGGCCGGGCAACGGCAAGTGTAGGAAACCCTCGCAACCCGCTGTGCACAACGGCGTCCTCTCCGGAAGCCCCGAGTTCCAACCTTTGTCCAAACACCATTCCAGCTCCGAGTCCAACTCGCTCAGCTCGCTCAGTTCGCTCAAACATCCGTTCCCTGATACGGAACGAGGAACAGGAAACGAGTTATATACTCAAAATCAATCCATCCATCCATTCCGTTCCATTCCGTTCCGTTTCGTTTCGTTTCGTTTCGAAAGAACAAAGTTTCGAGAAATTTCCTCTTTACCTGACAAGGATGCCGAATTGTTATCGCACCACTCGTTCCAAGACGATTGCCCCTTGGCCGGCCAACTGAGATCCGTGTAACAACCGATCGGGTTCCCGATGCTTGCCGCGTGGGGATCGCCGATCTCCGAGTCGTCGCTGTGCGGCGTCGTTCTGCAAGAGGACGATCCCTCGTATTCGAGCGCGTACGTGGCCGGATTGGAGGAGAGCAATTGCCTCTCGACGCCCGTGTCCATGGACAGGCCCAACGCGGAGAACAGCAATTCGTCCGTCATCTGTCGATCGAGAACCAAAGGGAAATACGAAACGGTGAAAAATATGAAACAGAAGGAGGGGGGGAGAGGGATGGATCGTTTGAAAGGATTGGCGGTACGGGCGATAATCAGGAGAGAAAAATTTGCCGATTCGCGAGCAATTTAACTCGAGAACTGTTTATTGTATTGCGAAGGAATCACTTGTCTCGGATTAATCGTGCCGGTTTCTTGGAGATACCGACAATAACTCATGCGGCGCGAACGCTCTATATCTGTTGATTAACATTAAGTTCTATTTCGAGTTATCGGCAGTGAAAATAAAGAGGAAAACGTGGATGAGCGCGATTATATTGCTTTGTGTTATTTTTTTTTTTTTTTTTCTTTTCTTTCTTTTCTTTCTTGGGATGGGTTATGGTAATAGAGATGTTGCTTCTTCTTTGATTGGATCGCGTTTAAATTCGTCTCGTTTTAAACGATTAAGTAGAGAACTGTTTTAGAAAAAAGTGTTTAGAATCAGTGTGGAAGATTAGATCAGATATCAAAGTTTCAACTCTAGTATAATAACGATAATTCTTTTATTTTTAAATAATTCCTCGATGTTAACAATTTATATTATCTCTATATTAACTCTGTCTTGACAGATAGTAGACGATTAAAAGATTAAAAAGAAAAAGAAAAAAGGAAAAATCGAGGAAATTATTCGTTTCTACGATAACGAGTATTAACTTTTACTCACATCGAACATCGCAGCTTCTTCTATCATCTTGCCAATTTTATTCTATATCGTAATCTATTATCCAACCAATTATATATATATATATATATATATATATATATATATATTTTATAAAACAACGAACGTTTTTACGTCTCTTCTTACTTCTTTTATTATTCGCTTTACATACAATTATTCCACCATTAATCACTCTCTTGATTTCCTCTCGCGCACTATCACTTCCGATTGCCACTGTTACAAGGTTAACCGTATAACAAGTACGGTGAATATGTTACCACGCTTTCCCTCTCCTTCGAACTTCTAACAATTTCCCTTCCAAATATTCTTCAAAATAATCTTCTATACATAAAAAAAGAAGGAAAAAAATCTTCAAAACACTATCGTCTTCCCAACAAGAGAATCTCCCTTCGTATCCATCGAATTCCTCTTCCTCGATCTTTCTCCTCGATCGAATCCTCAACCAAAAATTCTTCTTTCAAAATTTTCCAAAATTTTTCCCTCCCCTCCCAACTATCATCACCCTATAATCATCATCGTCATTATTATTGTTACAATAACAACAATAACGGTCGTGAAGGAGAGAGAGAGAGAGAGGAACGAAAACAAGATATTCTCCAAGCGATCGAGGCGAGCGAGAAATCGAAAGGGGTTTAAGATCGAGCGGATCACTCAACCCTCTCGTTCGCGGCCGCGATCTCCAACTGGCCTATTCCCTCGATCCCGAGGCGAGGCGAGAAAGAGAGTGCGGCCATCCCGTGTGCGTTGGCTTGTCGTCACACACGAGATAATCGAAGGCTGTGCCACCCGGTCCCGTCGCCGTCGCTCCTCCCAAGGGAGCCACGGGTCCCAGAACACCGGCAGACGCGCCAAACGGGACGGCCAAATTGGCTGGCCGGCGCACGGTTGCACGCCGCGCTTGTTATTTACGACACCAGCCACCCCCGATAATCGGCCACCAGCGACTCGCTCGACTCGAGAGATCGGCAGGGTGAACCCGCGAGATCCGCGGGAGAGGGAGAAACGCGCGGCCACGTGGTGGTCGGCCGAGGTTGGCCAAGTCGACGACGATGGTCGTCGCGAAGCTTTCCTTTAAGCCTTTTCTTTCCCTTGCGCGTGGAAATATGAAATTTCTTGGAAAGTAATATTATTTTAAAGGAAAGGGTTGGAATTTCGATTCTGTCAAGTTCTGCGAAACTTTTCGCGCTTTTGCAGGAAATTGAAATTTTGGAAATTTTTTTTTTTAATTTTGCAAGTTTTGTTTTTGTTTTTTTTTAATTTTTGAGCGATTGATGACGATACGATAATGGTTTTTCCTTTCGATTTGCGATTTTGACGAGAATTTCAATTCGAAGGAACTTGAAATTTTTGAAATTTTTTTTTTTAATTTTGCAAGTTTTGTTTTTGTTTTTTTTAATTTTTGAGCGATTGATCACGGTAATGGTTCTTCTTTTAGAAATCCTTTCGATCTGCGATTTCAATTCGAAGGAACTTGAAATTTTGGAAATTTTTTTTTTCTCTTTGTTTTTTTTTTTTTAAATTTTTGAATATGTCAGCGATACAATGATGGTTCCTTTTAGGAATTCTTTCGATTTGTGATTTTGACGAGGATTTCAATTCGAAGGAACTTGAAATTTTGGAAATTTTTTTTTTTTAATTTTTGAATATGTGAGCGACGACGGTACAATGATGTTTTTTTTTTTTAGAAATCTTTTTGATTTGCGATTTTGACGAGGATTTCAATTCGAAGGAACTTGAAATTTTGGAAAATTTTTTTTTTTAATTTTTGAATATGTGAGCGATACAATGATGGTTCTTTTAAAAATCCTTTCGATTTACAATTTTCATAAGAATTTGAATTCAAAGGAACTTGAAATTTTGGAAATTTTTTTTCTTTCTCTTTTTGTTTTTTTTTTTTAATTTTTGAGCATGCAAAAAACGATGGCTTCTTTAATTATTTTAGGCTTTCTTTTTCTATGCGGCGCGGAAATTTAAGAATCATTTTGATTTTTACGATTTTGATGAGGATTTGAATTTGAAATTCTGGAAATTTTCTTTCTTTCTCTTCCTTTTTTTTTTTTTTTTTTAATTTTTGAATATTTTAATTTGAATGATGACGATACTATGATGATTTTTTTAGAAATCCTTTCGATTTGCGATTTTCATAAGAATTTGAATTCGAAAGAATTTTCTTTCTTTCTCTTTCTTTTTTTTTTTTGTGACACGATGATACAATAATAGTTTACGATTTTGATAAGAATTTGAAAAAATCTCGAAACTTGAAATTCTGAAAATTTTTCTCTTCCTTGAAGAATGATTCTTCGATTTTTAAAAAAGTGAAAAAGTGGTATGAAAATTTTGTAACTGTAACGTTTATGAATCATTATACGATTATTATATCATTATACGAATATTATACGATTTTTTAATATACTTTTTAAATAGGAATCTAAACTACGAAACTTAGAAATGAAAATTAAACGAAACATTGGAAATTTTGTATTCATATTTACTTTCGTCACATTATTAATCAATTCTATAATACTTGTCCGATCAAAGGATCAAAGCGGTTCACTGTTTCATTTATTCTGTTTACATTGTTGTATCGAAAGTGTACAACGGGTTTATCATTTTTATAAATCGATCCAAGACCTTTTAGAGATGTTCAGAGAGAAGGATATTCGTTTAGCCGTTTAAATTTTTTGCCCGTCTGACGTTAATCTCGGATGATGGCAATGAAACGGCCGTGTAGTAGCGTGTTTTTATAACCGATGTTTCAAACGATGATTCACTTTCCATTCTCATTTAATCACATTCGCGTGATTTCTTAATAATTCTTTATCTTTTTCAACGGCAAATTTCAATTTCTTAAATTTTTAAAATCCAATCTCTCACTACTTCAATCCTCCCCCTTCAATTTTCATAATTTCACGTCACAATTCATCGAACATTGATAGAAAAAGAAGCAATGTCGAGAGAAACAAAATTTACCCCTTTCCTTTAATTCATAAATGACACACCTCACGTTCAACGATTCAAAAAGAGCGCGCCAATTATCGAATCCAATTATCGATCGAGATTGTTCTTCATTATCGACCGAGGAAAGAAAAGAAAAGAAAATAGCAAGATGTATGTATTTCCGAACAACAATGTATCAATGAGAGCCAACGTTGCATTACAATTTGCCTCAGTGACTTTGACCTAGAGAAGAAAAAAAAGAAAAGAGCGGAATTCAGATGATAAATCGAATGCGGCGCCTGAATCGCTTACTATACGTTTTATCGAGGTGTTGTCGTGGTTGACCTCAGATACAACGCTCCGTATTTTCCATGTTATTATTATTATTATTATTCAATTCAAATGTCAAGTCAAGTATTTATAAATTCAATGACCGAGGGAAGCTCAACTCCCAACTAAGTCCTCGACCTTGATAATCTTTCCTCCAACTTTTAAACTTTTATTTATAATTCTCGTTCCGATTATTATTTTCTCCCAATTAATACAATATTCGTTTATAACCGTCATTGAGGAAAAAAAGAAAGAGAGAGAGAGAGAGAAATCATGGAAATCATCGCAGCGACGATCGAATTGGATAATGTTTCCTCGCGAGTGGTGTTAATGGAGGGAGATATCGTTATGAAAAACAGACGACCGGTCGTCGACATCGATATATCGATTTCTTTTTTTTATCCGCTCGATTAGCCAAACGGAGAGGATTGAAAAATATATATAAACGTATACGTGTCTTGTCACGCGTTTTTGTCAAGTTTTTGGAGGAAATCTGGAGGGAGGGAGGGAGTCCATTTTGGGGTGTCTTCTTATCTGTGAACGAGATCGTTGAAATTTTACTCGAAGAAGCAATTTTTGGTTAAGAAAAATAGATGGAATACGAAAGAATATGATGTTAAATTGATCGAGTCACGAGTTTTATAAAGAAATTGAAATTTTATATTAGATTATTATTTTTCCTTTTTCTCTCTGAAAAAGTGAAATAATGCAGTGATGGAATATTATTTATTATTTTATTCAACAATCTGACCTTGGTCGTTTCCAATTGCCTCCTCCCCTTCCCTCCGTATCTTAAGATGACATCCGCTAACCGTATCTCCGCAGAACATTTATACGTCTCCCCAGTTAACGTATCTTTTTTCCCCTTATTAATTATAAATTGACGTATCCTCTTCCTGTAAACCGTACAACAACAGTGGACAAAATTTTTCCAGCTTCTTTTAGGATTCTTTAGGATAGTTTTTGAAATTTCATTCACCTAACCTCACTTTTTAGATACGTAGCCTTTCAATTCTTCTGCAAATTTTTCTCTCGTTTAAAATTAACATTTTCACATTTTCTTTTTGTTCTTTATTCACGAAAAAGAATTTTGGAGAATTCATTTTTAAATTTGGAGATGGAGAATTCATTTTTAAACTTCAAACTCTCGTTCCTAACCTCTCTTCGATCGATTAAAAATTTTTTTAGGTTAAAATTTAATTTAACGTGTCACTCAGTGAGAATTAATGAGAATAATTTGAAAATTGATCATCGATTATTTCTACATTGTTCGTATTTTCATCATTGGAACAAGATATATCGTTTATCTAATTGTGAATGTGTTCTCTCTCTCTCTCTCTTTCTGTCGAAGCGTCATCGCGCTCCATTTGTCGTTTAATATAAAAATATGGAAATTAACTGCGTTTGGAATAAAAAATCCTCCACTCGACTTGGAGGACCATCGTTCGATTTTTTATTTTCTGTCGAAATTTGATTTTTTTATCGGAAGATTTTTCTTCTTCATCGAGAATATATTTGGCTCGATTCTCGAGATTCGTTGTGTCTCTATCCTCGATATTTTTATATCTTTATACTTCACTTTACTTAACTCGAGTAGATTTAAATTGACTTTTGATCGAAGTCACGTGTCATTTTTTTTTTCTTTTCTTTTTAATTTTTCGTCTTTTGTTTCATCTCGAAGTGAAGTGAAATTCGATGGACAAAATGGAAAAGTCTGTTCAATCTGTCCGTGATCTAATTTTAAAATACTATATATCAACGTCATTGCGAAACGTGAATACAAATTATCATTGAAACTACTTATTTAATCTTCCAAATTGCAAAATTTCCAAAATCCAACCGCATCCTCCTCTCCTTTTCGAATAATTTCTACTCCAAACTCGATGAAAACAAAGATTGTAATTCTTCACGAAAATCAAGCTCGATTAAACAACTCAACGGAGGAGGAGGATCGAGGTTGAATGACAAATCGATGATAAACAAGATTGAAAAGCGTTGAAAAAGGGCGGTGGAAGGGCTCGAATATTTCGGATATAAATCAATTCGACATGCGGGGATTTAATCTCCGGTGTGCAACCGCGGGATGCACCAGCTATAATCTTAATGGGGCATAAAACAGCCATTACAGATGGCCCGACGGGTGACAACATGCCGTAAATAACGTGACGCCGTGCCTTTTGCCAGGCGCTCCTCCACTTCGATCACTGCATCTCGTCCCGAAACTGTCTTCTCTCCTCCCCTGTCTTCTGTCCTCCCTCCCTCCAGATTTCCACCAGACCAATTTACCCGAATCTATTCGTTTCAATTTGTCAATTTTTTTTTTCCACTCTTCCTTCGTTTATTTTATCACATTATTATTGAAAAATAATTGTAATTTAATAACCAAGCCAACCAAATTTACCTACACTCTTACAAATTACAAATTACACTCTTAATTACAAATTTACTTACACTCTTAAATTTATTTGAGAAATGTGAGTATTTGATCTCCCTGGATAATATGAAATTTTTAAAGTTTGACGTTTCTTTCATTCGTTGCTTGGAGATAAAATGGCTTCGATAAAAGAGGAAGCTAGTCTCCTTTTGCAGTGTGAAATCGAGAGAGTAATTTTCTAAACTATCTAAATCATCTAAGTCACTTTGATGATCGTGTCATTATTTTCTTATTTTAAGATTCGTTAAATCGAAGATTCATGCAAAGGGAAGAGGAAAGGAAATTCTCGAATTTCGAAGTGACGGCCACTTACCTTCGAAGGGTAACCCCTGAAAAGGGTTTCGATTCGCCGATATCTCGGAATCGAACGCTCCTCTGCCTCGTTGCCGGGAACTGAGATATTCGTCCTGCCCTCCCTCCCTCCTTTTCACCGGTTTTCGAACGACGGTCGAGGCCGCCGATCATCCGCGATACTGTATTTCCTTCCGTTGATAAATTAGGGAACCTGATTTATCGATCGAGCGGGGACGAGGAAATCGGCCGATTTCGTCTCGATCGATAACAAATTTATTCTTCCTCGAATTCTTTCTTTCTTATCCAGAATAGAACAAGTTTTCTTCGTTTTCTTCGAATTTGAATCTTTTCATCTCTTATTTTCCTTCGAGAAAAGTTTTCCTTTGGAATTTTATTTTTCTTCTTCTTGATTTTTACAATTTTCTTCTCGAAGCTGAGAGAATATGTGTATATATAATATTTAGGAATACTGTTTTTTCTTTCTTTCTTTTTTTAAATAAAATGAAAATAGCTACTGATTCAAGCTACCAAGTTTGGTCAATCGAATTAATTATTCGATCATTTAATTAAAAAAGAAAAAAATATTTTCTTTAAGAAACGCCTATTTTTCTTTTTATCAATTATACGATACAGAGAAGAGATTGTGGTTTGCCGAGCTGCACGAGAAGTTTCTTTCTGTAAATGGATGAAATCGTTTTGAATACACGATTTTTATTGAATTACATTAAACAGTCTCGAAATATCATTCCTATGACTCACTTCCTCCCATCACGGATCTCTTCCAGTTGTTCTCCAGAGATTGTTACTCCCTTTTTCGGACATAATTCGTAATTTCCATAAATGTTAAAATCCCATAGTTTCTTCTCTCAAATTCTTTTCTTCCAATCTCTATCGAAAAACAATCCAACTTATTCATTTATCCTCTTTTTCTCGTTTAAAAAATTCCTTCATATTTTCTGAACAAAATTTTCACATTTTTTCCCCGATCACAAAATCTTTCTTCCTTCAAAAATCAAAAATTTCTTCTCTTTATTTATCCTTGCACCCAAAAAACACCGAGACTTCTTCTTCTTCTTCTTCGATCCTCTTTCCAATTATATTGTTGTTCATCGAACGAGGAGTAGAATTTCGCGGCAACGGATCCGCATCTCGTTGGCGAGTATCTCTCGGCGACTAAGAGAAAATCGGCGAGAAGAGCAGCACGTGCGCCGACCCGTATCGCCCGTCAAGGAAGTCGCGCTGATACCCACGTCCTGCTTAATCATCTCCAGACTCGAGTGAAATATTTTAATCATCGTAATTGAAATATTTAACGCTGTTGGGTTTACCTTTCTCCGATTCTGATCTTTTCAAACAGGTGTTTGAAAACTATATAACGATCGTTTTTTTTGTAATTTTGTCTCGAAAACGAACGCGCAGAAAGTAATCACATGTATGTATCGATGTACAGCAGAGACTTTGAATAGTGGAATTTTTAATGGAATGATTACTTTATGGATGGAATTTACTTTGATGGAATAATGGAATAATTACTTTCTTTTTGAATTAAACTTCATTTATTCGAATAGATATGAATGAACAAAATTTCAATATTTAAGGATCTTTTTAGAAAATAAGTCACAGATTTTTTGACAATTGACGATTAATAATTGACAATTTCTTTCAATTTCTTTTATTTAAGGATCTTTTTAGAAGATAAGTTAATCAAATTTTTTATTATAAAGCTAGGAAATTGTGCTTCAAACCATCGAATCTATATTTCTGTTTCTGTTTTTGTTTTTTAACATTTGTGATTAAACATTGACAATTTCTTTCAACATTTAAAGATCTCGTATCTTTTTAGAAGATAAGTTAATCAAATTTTTTATTGCAAAGCTAGGAAATTCATCGAATCTATATTTCTATTTTTTAATATTTGTGATTGAAAATTGACAATTTCTTTCAATTTCTTTCAATTTCTTTCATTTAAGGATCTCATATCTTTTTAAAGGATAAGTTAATCAAATTTTTTATTGTAAAGCTAGGAAATTCATTGAATTTATATTTCTGTTTTTTAATATCTGTGATTGAAAATTGACAATTTCTTTCAACATTTAAAGATCTAAAAAGATCGTATCTTTTTAGAAGATAAGTCACAAATTTTTTATTATAAAGCTAGGAAATTCCCTCAAATCTATATTGTTTCTGTTTTTGTTTTTTAATATTTGTGATTGAAAATTGACAATTTTCAAAATTTAATCTGGTATCTTTTTAGAAGATAAGTCACAAATTTTTTATTGTAAAGCTAGATTCATCGAATCTATATTTCTGTTTTTTAATATCTGTGATTGAAAATTGACAATTTCTTTCATTTAAGGATCTCGTATCTTTTTAAAAAATAAGTTAATTTTTTATTGTAAAGCTAAGAAATTGTGTCTCAAACCATCGAATCTATATTTCTGTTTTTGTTTTTTAATATTTGTGATTGAAAATTGACAATTTCTTTCAATTTCTTTCATTTAAGAATCTTTTTAGAAGATAAGTTAATCAAGTTTTTTATTGTAAAGCTAGGAAATTCTCTCAAACCATCGAATCTATATTTCTGTTTTTGTTTTTTAATATTTGTGGTTGAAAATTGTCAATTATTTCATTTAAGGATCTAATATCTTTTTAGAAGATAAGTTAATCAAATTTTTTATTGCAATCTATATTAAGAATCTATATTGTTTCTGTTTTTTAATATCTGTGATTGCAGATTTCCATGTATTACTAATTTATTGCACTATTTCACTATATTCAAGATTTTTAATTATTTTGTGAAATGCCATTCGTTCATGTCGATGAGATTTAATTTAAAAGACAGAGAATTTCTCTCTTTTTCTCTCAAAGAAGTTGAGAAAAATAAAATAGAAAAAAAAAAAGAAGAAGAAATTTATCGTAGATAATAAATGTTTCCAGCTACTTGGCCGCCATTTTATATCAGCGGCGGAAAAAAAATGCTCGATAAAAAGTGATATTCGAGCCTTTAATCGCATTCCAATAAGATTATTTTCTGTAACTTCAATAATACAAACTTCGTATCAATTTTTTTTCTTCTTCTTTTATCTGTCATTCAACGTTTAACAATCTCGAAAAATACTCTTTCTCTCTTTCTCTCCCCAGGAATACTTCAATTACGAAATTGATTCGGACGAGGAATGGGAGGAAGAGGAGCCAGGTGAATCGTTGCACGGTTCCGACGACGAGAAGGACGAAGAGAATCCCGAGGACAACGAGTACGATGTGGACAACGATTTCATGGTACCTCACGGGTAAGAGTTAATTTTTGTTTAAATATTTTCCTTCCCTTTCTTTTAATTTTCTCCCTTTTCAAATTCTCCAGGTATTTATCCGATGAAGAGCTTCGCGCTGACGAAGAGGACAAGGAAGACATGGTAAATATTTTATACGATGAATGGTATGCTCGAGAAAAATATAGAAAATAGAAAATGTGAATACTCGTTGACCAACTAATAATCCTTTTTTTTAACGCTTTGTAGTCGCCTGAAACGCAAAAAGTTAGATTGAAACTGCTCGGAGAACAATTCGAGTCGGAAAGGAACGCGAAGACCTCGAAATTGAAGCCGAAAATAATTGGCGTGATTTGGCGAGGGGCCGATAACAATTTCCCGCCAAACGGTGAGAAATTTCAAATTTAGATTTCAAAATTAATTAACTGCTTAAAAATGCAGTATATATAAGAGAAATAATATAAAATATAAAATAAAAAATAATAATATAAGAGATAAAATAAGTATAATAGTATAAGTATAAGTAAAATATAGTGTAAATATAACATCTATAAAAGAGATTCGTTCTACAACGTTTTTCCATTTCAGTACCAGCGAAGATCGTAGACTTCTTGACAGCTCGCGAGGCTTGGGTTCGTCAAATACCGGTAATTGTCTCCGTTAAAATTGTAATTCGAGTTTTATCATCTCTTCTTGTTGCAAAAAAGAAGATGCGTTGAGGAAGAAACGAGAAGCACGAGATGAAATTGATATAACATAACCTCCAAAAGAATTATTAAATTCTTTAACCCAATAGAAATTCATTTATCCTAGTTTCTTCAGGATTTACAATCACATTAAGCCATTTTATTACTTAATAATCTTCAATTTAGAAAATCATATTTATTATCAACAATTTTTTTAGGAACTTATTTCACAATCCTTCAAACAATTGAATATTTAAATTCATTTTTTTGTTTTAATGGATCAGAATTTATGGATCAATCTTCTTTATAGTAAATAGGATTTCATGGTTTATTAATTGGATCAATTTTTTTTATTAATCTCTTATTATCGAATATTAAATATTCACTTTTCAAATATACATAATATAAATTTTGAATTAGCTATTTGACGATGACTGACATCAATTTAAAATAAACTTGATAACAAAAATTTTTCAATTTTACAAATTATATTAGATTATAAATTAATTCAAATCAATTACATAAAATGTTGCAACTTTATTTTTACTTTCACTCTCTTTGAAACGCTTCAACGCATCTTAATCGCTCACAGTTTTCCATAAATAAATATCTATCCACTCTTTCCATCATTTTCATTTTCCAGAGATTATCATTGTAAATACACGCTAACAATTTGTTCAAATTAAAAGTGTCCAGCCTTGCTGTCAACGCCAACCACGTCTGAGAACGAGACGGGTAACGAGCGCGGTTCGCCTTCGCCTACGCAGCAACAACACCAACAACAAGCGCCATCCAGTTCGAAGAAGACACGAGTTCCGGAGGCGGCTGTGCCGGACCTGATTCGCCTTGTGCACGGGAACGTGCATGGCAGAGGATTCCTTGTGAAAGAGTTCATGACATATTGGAGCAAAAAGGAAGATTCCAACGAGGGTAATCGAATCTCGAAGGCGAGTTTATTGCAAAAGATTCGCGACATTGGAAAATGGATGCCGTGCCCGGACGAGGGGCCGATGCATTCGAAGGCTTGTTGGTACGTTGACGAGGAGATCAGGAAGAGGTACGTTGACGAGGAGCTGCCGTTGCCGAATCGATGGTCGTACACTCTGATTCCGAAGAAGAGGAGGAACGACAACTCGCAGATGGTTGAGAAGGTGGAGAAGGAGGATAATAAGAAGAACGTGCCTTTGATCACTCAATTCACTAAAAAGATCACCCAGGAGGAGATGAAGAAACAGTTGATCGTTAAGCCTAATTGTACGCAAAGTAGATCCACGGTCAAACCCCCGAAAAGGGCGAGGTTAATTTCCGTTAAAAGGGGGGAGGAATTGCCGAGGATGTCGAGGGAGAATTTGTTGAAAGATCTCGTCAATGTTGAGGATGATAAAGGTTCGATCGAGAACAATGATAACGATGTGATCATATTGGGCAGCAAGAGTAACGAAAATGACGATCAAAAGGGGAAGGGAGATAGACTTGTTGTTGCTGGTGCAACGGAGTCTGGGGAGAAGAGAAACGAAGAAGAATCGTCGAACGACAAAAGTATTACATTAGCGTTGAAATCTGAGGATATTGCAATATCCGATAAAAATGTGAGCGAAACTATAGATATTCCTATGAGCGATTAAGCGAAATGTTGTTGATAACTTGTGAAAAAAATTACAAACAGATATTTTCAAATATTTTACGTAGAAAGAAAAACTTTAAGAATGTGATAAAGACACAACTGTAGTTATATGGATTAAAAAAGAAAAGAAAAGAAAAAAAAAAGAAACAATAAATTTGACGGAATAATATTTTGTCGCAATATCAGTTTCATGGAATAAATCATATTTTTGATATTATTTTGTGTTGGAATTTTCACCGATGCGTTCATGTTCATGTTTTGCGTTAAATCGATCATGCATATTCAGAAGGATTCAGAAAGAATATAAATTACATTTTCAAAGCGTGGCTTTGAATTTAAATTTTCAATTGACAAATCAATGAAATAATTACTCAAATATTTAATACAGACTCGATTGATTTGCTATTTGAAAATATAAAGCATTTTTTAAATTACATCTGAATCGTTTTTAAAGAATATAACTTGGCTTTGCTATAGTATAATATAGTAAATAATATGTTTAATCGTATATATATATATATATATATATATATATACATGCAAATGTGTACAAAATGCTGAATTGTATTTTTGTAAAATTTATCCAATATTTCTATCTTACATATACACGATACAATTGTTACATCGTTATTATTAAGAGTATTATAAATATTCTAGCTGTTAAGAAACAATGTTTAATCTCTAATCTAACGTTGAATATTGTTAGAAGGGAAGAACAAGTTTTCAAGTTATTAATTGTTATTGTTTAAGAACAATTTTATATCGTGTTATATGAAACAGGATAATTTTTATTTACGCAATATACTATTATATTTTATTAATGGCTATAGATATAATTATCATGAACGCTTTTGATATTATATATATATATATTGCAAATTAAATAGAATCCTTACAATTCAGATTGCGGGTAGATAAATTGCTTTTTTGAAATCTATATTTTCTATAATATCTTCTATAGAGATAGATTAAACTTAAGAAACGTATGTAATTCATGTTACTGACTATTGTGCCACATTTCCAATTTTTACATTGCTCAAAAATGTTGCAACGACAATGGAATATATTTTTTAATATCGATAATTTTTACTGATAATTTATACAAATAAATCGACACTTTTATATCGCGAAATATGATATTGAATAAGAGTTTAATCTGTATTTAGAAATAAATTAATTTTTTTGCCATTCGTTTTTAAGTATAGATCGATATTAGTTCCAATACGAGAAAAAGAAAAAGATATATATATATACTTGCATGATCGATATATTTTTTAAAGATATTATTTTTAGATAAAGCTTTACGATACTAACAACATTCGACCAATATCAAAAACATCATCGAAATTGCAATATAAATTTTATGTACGATATATGTTTCTTTTCGCATGATCCAAACCAAGATTTGTATGCAGCATTTATATTTTATAAAAAAAAAAAAAGGAAAAAAAGAATGAAAGGAGAAAAAAACAAGCAAATTTATTATAATTATATATATTTTTATAATAACAGATAATACGCAAATCAAACGAGAGATGAATCTCTTGGTTAAATATTCCTTTATCGATACGTATTTACCTTTCCTGTGCAATTACTTAACCTCAAAACAACCAATTTCCATTTCGATTCCTTTATTCGCGAAACGACGGGAAAATCGATTTTATTCGCAAGATTCCTTCGTTTTTTTCTTTTTCTTTTTTTTTTTCCCCCCCAAAACCACTATCATTCTCACAGGTTACGTTCTCATAGCGAAAAGGGTAGATGGGAATAATCCGTTCCAGTAATGTGAATTATCCAGAGGATTCCACCGCTAAAAACTTTCGTAGCGAGCAGTAACGTTTGAATTACTCGGGTTAATGCATCGAGAGCCGGGTTTGCGGAACGTGGAATTGCATTCCGTCGAAGCGTGCACCGGAGTTTAAATAAAATAGCCGTAGTGAAAAGTTTGTGCACAGCATCCTATTATTGGCGGTCGACCGGAAGCACGTGTCTTATTGGAACGGAAACGAAACGAGCCGTGGTTATCGACGAACGATGATGAAATCGTTTCCCTTCGATTCCAAGACGAATTAAAAATTTTTATAATAAAAAAGATGGATCGTCAAAAATATTTATCCGTTATATTTAAAAGAATAAAAATCTCGTGGAAACGATTAAATTTACGTTTCAATCGATGAAATAATAAATAATAAAAAAAAAACTCGACGTTCGAAATTGAATATAATACTAATTCGTGACAATTCGTTCCTGTTGCGTTTAAATTTTGAAAAAAACATAGATACCCGGAAAAAAGAATTTTTTTTTATTCGTACTTTTTTTTTTAGAAACTCGATATTAGTTTTGATCGTACGTGGCCTTAAAAAAAATCGTAACAATTTTTCGTGAAATTGTTATACCTCCGTGAAACGACGATGAAATTGGAAAACGATGTTCGTTTCGATCTTACTGAAATTAAAAATTGTAAAAATTACAATTAATACTACGAATAATTTTTTCGTATAGAATAAATATATATCCGATTCGCGTAAAATTCTCCATTTACTTTCCCACAATATTTCAAAACGAATATTCGAATATTCTCTTCGATATCGACTTCGAAGAAACCGCAAACATCTTCTACGCGTCTTTTTCAAATTATTCTTGAGACAGGTTGGGAACTGAATTTTTTTCTCAGTCGGATCGTGATTCGATAATTGCCGTAATCCGAAGGCAGACGGCCTTCTCCTTATCCCTGCCATATGCCATTTAGCTCGAAGCTAAGTCCAACCAGTCTTTGCTTCGTTTCTCCTTTTCGCCGTGGATCCGGAAGCTTGGAGAACGCGCCATCCATCCACCAAATTTCATCGAACGTTGCTTCCCAGATTCTCTTTCTCTCCTTTTGCTCAGTGTTATACGATCTTCTTATTGAGCTTCGAAATTCATTTTTAAACATCTTGAAAAAAATAACGTTACGAATAAGATACGTTTCTTCAGGAGCATTAAAAAAAGTGATCCGAAAGTATCGATCGAAATCTTGAAGGATACGACGAATTAATAAATTTAGAATAAACTTACCCTTTGTCCAACCCCCACCCGATATTCCGAAAAACCGAGCCATTCCACCTGTCCACCCAAAAAATCAATAATCCCGCCCCCGGCCACCGCGTCGTCCACCTCCTCGCGATCTCTCCTGTCTCTCCTCTCTCCTCCTGGAGGAGGAGGAGGACGAGAAGAGTCTCTCTCTCTCTCTCTCCCCTTTGGAAAACGTCCGTCCAATTCCGCCGCCCGATTCTTCGAAAGTGTACGCCGGTCTGTTCCGCGTAGCCGTCGAGATGTCGCCTCGGAGCCAATCAGAGTTAACCCTCCTCCTCCGTCGGGGTCCGGCCCGCGGTGTCTCCTGGATATTAATGAGAGAGGATAGAGAGAGAGGCCGGCCGAGGCCACGGATCTCTCACGGCACTCTCCTCTCCTCTCCTCTTCTGGACAGAGAGGAGGAGGAGGAGGAGGAGGGGAGACGGAGGAGGGGAGGGAGGGTGTCTCCACCCTGGGACCACGGCGTGGGGACGTCGTCGGGTCACGAGAAGGCTTCGGAGGGAAAGGAAGGAGACGGAAGGCCGGCGGCGTGACCGGCAGAAAGAGAGGAACCGATTCTCTCTTCTCTTCTCTTCTCTTCTCTTCCCTTCTGTGTGTGTGTGTGTGTGACGTTGTGCAGCGACAAGAGGTGGAGGATGAGAGAATGTCGAGGAGGAGGAGGAGGGAGGTGGACCAGGAGGAAACGGAGCTGGAGAGGCTGGGGGAGAGGGGAAGGGAGAGAGAGGATCTGGTGGAGGCCACGTAGGAGACGTTCAATACTGTAGCAGCAACGACGCCGAGCCAACGCCATTGGCTACCATTCTCTCTCTCTATACCTTCTAGGCATACACCTTGTACTCTATTCCGGTCTACTCCACTTTATTCCCGCTCCCGTTTCCTGCTACTTGCTCCCACTCCCCCGACCCTTCCAACGTTCTGGACGGCTCTGCGTTTAGTTTAGCCAGCCTTCTTTTGATTATTTTTCGCGGAGAGACCCGTCCAAATATATTTCGTATTATATTTGGAGACGAGAAGGATATATACAATACTTGTGATATATGCAAAAACTTCGCATTCGATTGTAATTCGAATTGTTGTCGTTTCGATCGAAGGAAAGATCGTCGCAAGGAGGAGGTGGAGAGGGGGGTCTCTCCCTCCCTGTCAGAGGGCGGGACGCGGGTTCTCGAGAGCTGGCAATCATCGAGCGGATGCGAGCCGTGCATCCGAGTTGTTGTTTCGTGCCGATTGCACGATCGCCGATCGCCGCTCTCTCATGCGCGCCGCCTCTCATCGCCTGGATCGCGACCAGGCTTACGCGTCCATTTATCGGGACGTGACGGCCGCTGCATCGCGTCCTAGGATAATTGGCGCCAGTAAAGGGCCCGGTAAACGCGCCTATTATACGTCCGCGCACCGTGCTACCGTGCATCCAGTATTCAATTAAATATCCCATACGCAGCGGAACGGAGCATCGACCCGAAACGCTTTTCCTTCTATCTCTTTCTCTTTTCCTTCTCGTCGTCGATTTTTCCCGCAGTGCTAGGTTTAATTCCATCATATCTGGATCATATCTGGATCAAATACATAGCCACGAAGTGATCGTAGGTGATGATTTTTGGGTTTGGGCAGAGATCGAGAGAGATGAGATCGGTTGGTGTTCTAGGGAACCCTAGTCTGTTTTATCTCTATTCCATTTCATCCTGTCACGAAAGGATACTTTTTCAATTCTTTTGCTGGAAAAATATTCGGCTCAGATTTGGGCAGAGATCGAGAGAGATGAGATCGGTTGGTGTTCTAGAGAACCTAGGGAACCCTAGTCTGTTCTGTCTCTATTCCATTTCATTCTGCCACGAAAAAATACTTTTTCAATTCTTTGGAAGAAATTTTGTTGGAAAAATATTCGCTTCAGATTTCGGCAGAGATGGAGAGAGGTGAGATCGGTTGGTGTTCTAGGGAACCCTGTTCTATTTCTTCTTCATTCATCTTGTCATGAAAGGACACTTTTTTAATTCTTTGGAAGAGATTTTGCTGGAAAAATATTCGCCTCAGATTTGGACAGAGATCGAGAGAGGTGAGATCTCTGCCGAATTTGATGTTCTAGGGAACCTAGGGAACCCTAGTCTGTTTTATCTCTTCTTCATTTTATTCTGGCACGAAAGGATACTTTTTCAATTCTTTGGAAGAGATTTTGCTGGAAAAATATTCGCCTCAGATTTCGGCAGAGATTGAGAGAAGTCAGATCGGTTGTTTTAGAGAACCTAGTCTGTTCTATCTCTATTCTATTTCATTCTGCCACGAAAAAATATTTTTTCAATTCTTTGGAAGAAATTTTGCTGGAAAAATATTCGCCTCAGATTTAAACAGAGATCAAGAGAGGTGAAATCGGTTGTTTTAGGGAATCTAGGTATCCTAGTCTGTTCTATCTCTATTCTATTTCATCCTGCCACAAAAGGACACTTTTTCAATTCTTTTGCTGGAAAAATATTCGCCTCAGATTTGGGCAGAGATCGAGAGAGATGAGATCGGTTGGTGTTCTAGGGAATCTAGGGAACCCTAGTCTGTTCTATCTCTATTCTATTTCATCCTGCCACAAAAGGACACTTTTTCAATTCTTTTGCTGGAAAAATATTCGCCTCAGATTTGGGCAGAGATCGAGAGAGATGAGATCGGTTGGTGTTCTAGGGAACCTAGGGAACCCTAGTCTGTTCTGTCTCTATTCTATTTCATTCTGCCACGAAAAAATATTTTTTCAATTCTTTGGAAGAAATTTTGTTGGAAAAATATTCGCCTCAGATTTCGGCAGAGATCGAGAGAGATGAGATTGGTATTCTAGGGAACCTAGGGAACCCTAGTCTGTTCTGTCTCTACTCCATTTCATCCTGCCAAGGAATGCCTGCGAAAGGACACTTTTTCAATTCTTTGGAAGAGATTTTGCTGGAAAAATATTCGCCTCAGATTTCGGCACAGATCTAGAAAGGTGAGATCGATTGGTGTTCTAGGGAACCCTAGTCTGTTCTATCTACTCCATTTCATCCTGCCACGAAAGGACACTTTTTCAATTCTTTTGCTGGAAAAATATTCGCTTCAGATTTGGGCAGAGATGGAGAGAGAGGTGAGATCGGTTGGTGTTTTAGGAAATCTAGGGAACCCTAGTCTGTTCTGTCTCTACTCCATTTCATGCTGCCACGAAAGGATACTTTTTCAATTCTTTGGAAGAGATTTTGCTGGGAAAATATCCGAATTAAGGTATTAAAATTTGGCGGAAGGGAAGGGTATGAAATTCGATTTTCGTTTCGGTAACAAGGTTACCGTAGCATCACCTGTCCCCGGAACGGGTTGCGTTTTCACCAAGCTCATCGCGGCCCGCAGCTGCCGGTTCTTATGCTAATCCCACCCCCGCGGGTCAAAGTCTGACGCGCATCCCATGAAAAAGTTGCTCGTTACACGCCCGCCCATAAATCTCCCCCGCTAAAGCTTAATCTGTTCTCGTTGGCGGGGGCCAAGCCGCGGAAAACTCGCCTCGTCTCGGGGCTCCAGCTGTGCGCCCATGGATTTTCATAATTTTTTATCGTTCGGCGAAAAATTTTCAATCCCGGTCTAGGATCTTATGTATATATATATATATATGTATATATAGATGGAAAACTTGGGTGGAGTGTCGATTATATTTCCCTTGGAAATATATATGGGCGAGGAAGGAGACTGGGAAGGGGAAAGAGTATTTTAATGGGTTTACATTGAGATTTCTTTCCTTTGAAAATCGAACACGTTGACGTTTGATCTTATTTTTCATTGAAACTTGTTTCAAGTTTTCTTTCGTACAATCCTCTGATTGAAAATTTATTTGGCTTCTCTTAAAATTGTATAATAGTAATAGAATTTTAAATTTTACTTTTACTTTTTCTCGAAATTATTTATTTAATTCTGTGATTGATCGAATCTTTCGTATGATCCTTTGGAAAATTTATTTGGCTTCTCTTAAAAGAGAAATTGTATAATAATAACAGAATTTGAGACTTTATTTTTACTTTTTCTCGAAATTATTTAATTTTAAGAGAAGTAATTGAATTTTTCGTATAATTCCCTAGAAATTTATTTGGCTTCTTTTAAAAAAGAAATTGTATAATAGTAATAGAACTTTAGATTTTAATTTTATTTTTTCTCGAAATTATTTAATTCTAGGAGAAGCTGTAATCGATCGAATTTTTTATATGATCCTTTTTATGATCCTCTAGAAAATTTATTTGGCTCGAAATTATTTATTTAATTCTGTGATCGATCGAATCTTTCGCATGATCCTTTGGAAAATTTATTTGGCTTCTCTTAATTCTCGAAATTATTTATTTAATTCGATCGAATCTTTCGCACAATCTTCTGGAAAATTTATTTGATTTTCTTTTTAAAAAAGAAATAAAATTATAAATAGATTGTCTGATTCGAAACAATAATCGAGCGATTAATCTTTTATGCAACAATTGAGTAAACTTTTATTTCTCTTTCTTTTTGCAATTGTATATAAATAATGTACGACATGGATTTCATATAACGCGCGATATCTAGTAGAAACTATCTCACTGATGCGTCTAAATCAGAAAAGCATCAAAAGTATGAAACACTTTACTCGTCGCGCGCTATTCAAATGTCTGCTTGAAACACGGTTCATTCCATGCATCCTCCATATTGAAATAACTCGTCGAAAAGTCCTGTTAAACAGAATGGCTTCCAATGATTGCTGTACGACTGTAGAGACTGAGATTTTTCATCAAGCCTTCTTAAAACGCCCAGTTTTTATTTTCTATCATTCCGTTATTCACGAAAAGAGAGAGGAGAAAAAAGAAAATTAAAAAAAATATCACGAATCACGAAACTTTTCCACGATCCTCAAATTCACAATTCAAAATCTTCAAACTTCCAACTTACATTTTCCAAAATCTTCCCAAAACAGAATTGGAAGGCAAAAAAATTCTCTCTCTCTCCAATTCTTCTTCTCTCCAACTTTCGTTTTCCAAAATCTCCGTATATTTTTGTCAAAAATCTTCTCAAAACAGAATATTGAAATAACTCGTCGAAAAGTTAAACAGAATGGCTTCCTTGCTTCTCAATGGAATGGCTTAATGATTGCTGTATGAGATTTTTCATCAAACGCCAAGAAAATATCACGAATCATGAAACTTTTACACGATCCTCAAATTCACATATGAAAATCTTCTTTTTAACTTTTCCAAAATCTCCGTACACTTTCGTCAAAAATCTTTCCAAAACAGAATTGGAAGGCAAAAAAATTCTCTAAATTTCCCTGATTCAATTCACTCTCTTTCTCTCTCTCCAATTCTTCTTTCGTTTTCCAAAATCTCCATGTACTTTCGTCAAAAATCTTCCCAAAATAGAATTGGAAGGAAAAAAAATTCTCTAAATTTCCCTGATTCAATTCTCTCTCTCCCTCTCTCCAATTCTTCTTCCCTCTAACTTTCATTTTTTAAAATTTCCGTATATTTTCGTGAAAAATCTTCCCAAAATAGAATTGGATAAAAAATTCTCTAAATTTCTCTGATCCAATTCTCTCTCTCTCTTTCTCCAATTCTTTTTCCTTCCAACTTTCGTTTTCTAAAATCTCCAAAACAGAATTGGAAGCCAAAAATTTCTGTAAATTTCCAATTCAATTCACTCTCTCTCTCTCTCTCTCTCTCCCTCTCTCCAATTCTTCTTCTCTCCAACTTTCATTTTCCAAAATCTCCATATACTTTCGTGAAAAATCTTCTCAAAACAGAATTGGAAATTCAAAAAAATTCTCTAAATTTCCAATTCAATTCACTCTCTCTCCCTCTCTCTCTCTCTCTCTCTCTCTCTCTCTCTCTCTCTCTCTCTCTCTCCAATTCTTCTTCCTTCCAACTTTCGTTTTCCAAAATCTCCAAAACAGAATTGGAAATTTAAAAAAATTCTCTAAATTTCCAATTCAATTCACTCTCTCTCTCTCCCTCTCTCCAATTCTTCTTCCCTCCAACTTTCGTTTTCCAAAATCTCCAAAACAGAATTGGAAATTCAAAAAAATTCTCCAAATTTCCAATTCAATTCACTCTCTCTCTCTTTCTCTCCAATCCTTCTTCCCTCGAAAAAAAATCCTCAAACCCGTTCGAAACGTTTACACCTACGAAGAAAACGTGCAGGACGAGCGATTGGAGAATCACTTAAATGGATCATGGATCGGCGAGAAGAGGATTCGCTGGAGGAGGAGGAGGAGGAGGAGGAGAGGGGGGCAGATCGATCGGCTCGGTCCGCCCGAGGCCGCTTAAAGCGATCGAAGTTTGGAGAACGGGGTTGCGTCTGCACCCGACAACCGGATGTCAATGGTGTGGAATCGGTAGCAAAGGTCACGCTACGATGCGCCCGAGAAGCAAGGAAAAGCTTGCAGCGGTATCGACAAGGGGTGGGGGTTTTGCAATCGGCTTCGACCCCTTCGGCTTGCTCGCTGTGTGCTCGCAACTCTCCTCTTCTTCTCTTCCTCTCTCGTTGGCCACGTAGACGTGATCGGTTCTCTCGATGGTCGGGGATGAAATCATCGGGAAAGGATCGGTTTGACGAATGGGTCGACATGTTTTGGGACCTCTTCTTTTGGTTCTTTGAGATCGAGACGAATCTTGAAGTTTGTAGATTTTGAAGATTGGGAAGAGGGGTAAGTGGATATCGTTGGTCGAATCGAAGCGACAATTTCCAAGTTTTTCTTCGAGAGAAAGAGGAAGAATGAGGAATTTTTAGTTTTCGATCGAAAGGATGCAATGAGGATTCGTGTATTGTGGTAGTCGTGGAGAAATGTATAGAAAAACGAAGGGATGTTATAGATTTAAAAAAGAAAATTAGAATTATTGCTTCGATTCGTAAAGATCTTGGTGGAGTCGAATAGTGACTGTAAATCGTCAGAATTTGATGAAAAATTTGATGAAAAATTAAAATTATCGCTTCGACTTGCAAAAATTTTGTTGAAGAAAGAAGATTGGTCATCAATTGGCAGAATTTGACGAGATTCGCAAAGATTTCATTGGAGAGAATCGAAGATTGGCCATAAATCGGCAGAATTTGACAAAAAAGAAAATTTTCTTTTTCAAAATAAATTAAAATTATCGTTTCGATTCACAAAAATTTTGTTGGAGTCGAAGATCGAAATTCTGCCATCAATCGGCAGAATGAGATAGAAAATGAAAAAGAAAATTAAAATTATCCCTTCGATTAACAAAAATTTTGTTAGAATCGAAGATCGGTCATCAATCGGCAGAATTTGACGAAAAAGAACATTTTCTTTTTTAAAGTAAATTAAAATTATCGCTTCGATTCGCAAAGAATTTGTTGGAGGAAATCGAAGATCGGTTCTCAATCGGCAGAATTTGACGAGATTCGCAAAGATTTTGTTGGAATCGAAGATCGGCCATCAATCGGCAGAATTTAATGAAAAAGAAAATTAAAATTATCCCTTCGATTAACAAAAATTTTGTTAGAATCGAAGATCGGCCATAAATCGGCAGAATTTGACGAAAAAGAAAATTAAAATCATCGCTTCGATTCGCAAAGATTTTGTTGGAGTTGAAGATCGACCATCAATCGGTAGAATTTGACGAGATTCGCAAAGATTTCATTGGAGAGAATCGACGATCAGCCATAAATCGGCAGAATTTAACGAAAAATTAAAATTATCCCTTCGACTCGCAAAGATTTTGTTGCAATCGAATATTTGGCGAAGAATCGGCAGAATTTGATGAAAAAGAAAATTTTTTTTTTCAAAGTAAATTAAAATTATCGCTTCGATTCACAAAGATTTTGTTATAAAAAATCGGTCATAAATCGGCAGAATTTGACGAAGAAGAAAATTAAAATCATCGCTTCGATTCGCAAAGATTTTGTCACAGTCGAACATTGGCCATAAATCGAAAAAGAAAATCGAAAATTATCGCTTCGACTCACAAAAATTTTATTGAAATCGAAGATCGGTCACAAACCATCATAATTTCACGAACAAGAAAATTAAAATCATTCGCCGAGATCGATCTCAATTTCCCTTTATCCAATCTCAACGAAAAATTACAAACATCCTACAATCACCCATCATCTCTACCCGTGTAAATCGATCGACGAAACGATCGTAGTGCAAACATCGAAACAGATCCGAATCGCACGAATCGTTTCAAGGAACGGGAAGCGGATTAACATAGGCGATAATAACGATATCGATCCCAAGAGATCCAAGTAGGATTCATCGATTGGCGCCAGATAGAAGCCAGCTATTTACACACCGGCCAACAGTCGGAGATGCTACTTGTCCGGCTGAGAGTTGGCCACGAATGTACCTAGATATCGATTCCCTCTTGCACCTCTCTCGGTCGTGGAGGTGGAGAGGAAGGAGGAGGAGAAGGAGGAGGAGGAGGAGGAGAAGGAGGCGAGGAGCAGAAGAAGGTGGGTACTGGCCGACAGGCTTACTCGCGTCTCACGGACGACAAGAGGGTGATATATTACCACCAACTACCCGCCTCCACCCTGTCGGCTCTCCTTCTTCGTTTCGCGTTTTCCGCCGCTAGCGATGGCCTCGAACCACAATCGAGTCTCGGTTCCAATTTTTCGAGATCAAAAATTTTTGCTTCCTTATTTAAAATATGACTTCGAAGAGAAGATATTTCTCTTTTATATTGTCAATATATATATATATTTAATTGTTTTTATTATTCTACTTGCTGAATATAATTTTTTTTTTAATCGAGGATCATCAAATTTTTCCAATTTGAGAATTGATTTCGTATCGTAAATCTTTCAATCGAAGAAAAGATATTATTTTATATTCGCGTGTTGATATATACATTTAATTTTATTATTCTACTTGAATATAATATTTTTTTTTAATCATCATACGTTTTTTCCAATTCGAGAAAAGATATTATTTTATATTCGTATGTCGATATATATATATTTTATTGTTTTTATTATTCTATTTGCTGAATATATAATATTTTTCTTAATCGAGGATCATTGTACAATTTTTCCAATTTGAGATCAACGAGAATTGGTTTCGTAGAAAAAATATTATTTTATATTCGCATGTCGATATATATATATATATATATATATATATATATATATTTAATTGTTTTTATTATTTTACTTGCTGAATATATAATATTTTTCTTAATCGAGGATCATCATACGATTTTTCCAATTCGAGATCAATGAGATAAATCTTTCAATCGAAGAAAAGATATTACTCTTTTATATTCTCTTTTATATCGATATATATATACATTTAATTGTGTTTTTATTATTCTACTTGCTGAATATAATATTTTTTTTTAATCATCATACGTTTTTTCCAATTCGAGAATCAACGAAAATTGATTTCGTAGAAAAGATATTATTTTATATTCGATATATACATTTAATTATTTTTATTATTCTACTTGAATATAATATTTTTCTTAATCGAGGATCATTGTACAATTTTTCCAATTTGAGATCAACGAGAATTGGTTTCGTAGAAAAGATATTATTTTATATTCGATATATACATTTAATTGTTTTTATTATTCTACTTGCTGAATATATAATATTTTTCTTAATCGAGGATCATTGTACAATTTTTCCAATTCGAGATCAACGAGAATTGGTTTTGTAGAAAAGATATTTTATATTCACGTGTCGATATATACATTTAATTTTATTATTCTACTTGTTGAGTATAATATTTCTTTTTAATCATCATACGTTTTTTCCAATTCGAGATAGGTTTCGTAGAAAAGATATTATTCTTTTATATTCGCATATAGATACATACATTTAATTGTTTTTATTATTCTACTTGAATATAATATTTATATTATATTATATAAGTATTATATTATTCCAGAATATAATATTTTTTTTTAATCATCATACGATTTTTCCAATTCGAGAATCAATGAGAATTGGTTTCGTAGAAAAGATCGCGTGTCAATATATATATATATATTTAATTGTTTTTATTATTCTACTTGAATATAATATTTTTTTTTAATCATCATACGTTTTTTCCAATTCGAGATAGGTTTCGTAGAAAAGACATTATTCTTTTATATTCGCGTATAAATATATATATTTAATTGTTTTTATTATTCTACTTGCTGAATATAATATTTTTTTCAATCGACGATCATCATATGTTTTTTCCAATTTGAGATCAACAAGAATTGGTTTCGTAGAAAAGATATTATTTTATATTCACGTGTCGATATATATATATACATTTAATTGTTTTTATTATTCTACTTGAATATAATATTTTTTTTTAATCATCATACATTTTTTCCAATTCGAGAATTGATTTCGTAGAAAAGATCGCGTGTCAATATATTATTCTACTTGCCAAATATATTTTTCTCAATCGAGGATCACTTTTCCAATTTAAAATATTGGACATTTTCAAAATAAATTCCGATCTATGATCTTTTTTTGAACAATAAAATTGTACAAGAGAGAAAGAGTCGATGGTCCCATCGCTACCTATCCCTCCTCCTCCTCCTCCTCCTCCTCCTCCTCCTCCTCCTCCTCCTCCTCCTCCTCCTCCTCATTCTCTTCCTGCTTCACTGCCGGTGCCGGCACTTCAAACCACCCCTTCCCACCCCTTCCCGAGTTCCGAGCTTTATTCGAAGGAAGATCCATCTCCATAATGGT
Organism: Apis mellifera; assembly: GCF_003254395.2. Lineage (NCBI taxonomy): Eukaryota > Metazoa > Arthropoda > Insecta > Hymenoptera > Apidae > Apis > Apis mellifera. The sequence continues at coordinate 14,101,202 of NC_037643.1, read as the reverse complement.
CCCCGCACACCCGTCCGCCTTCTCACACGGTTCTTCCACATTGTGCGCGCATCGTGCAGCATGGAACTCGCGAGCCATGTCACGTATAACACGAGCGTCGTTGGTTACATGCGTAAAGGAGATCTGGATGGGCGTTCGATCGCTGGAAATCGTTGAGAAAAACGGGGCCAAACGAACGATGAAAAAAAAATATATACATATTATCGATAAAAATTTCGCCATTAATTCAATTTCTTATTATTCCATTGTATAAATTTAAAATACAAGAAGATTTACAATTGGCCAGTTTTTCCATGCGCTGTCCACGTTTGGAATTTCACGCGAAGGAGCCGGTTCTCACGCTACGATCTTCCTCTTCTTCGATCACGAAGAAGCAATGCTCGAGGGCCAATATCGCGAGCTTTCCACATTCGTGCACAGCCAGATATCTTCGTTTCCCTAATCAACTTTTCGAAGAAAAGTTTCCACCATTCGTTAACGACAAATCTCTTCGATCGATAATTATTAATTTCAAGAAATAAGTTTTAGTATAATATATATATATATAATAGTTAATATTCAAGAATAAAATTATTCTTGAATAATTTTAACAGCTCGCCTAAAAAACCAAAATTTAATATCCAATATTATTTCCAATATTATATTCTTTTTCTGACGCTTCGAGATTCGACGAGAAAAGAACATGTTTATTAACATCGAGATTCACGCGAGAGTCGAAACGGAACGGAAGGAGGGGCCTGGAAGCAGAGGGGAAGAGATAACGGAGAAGGAAAGGAGGAGAAGGTCGTAGAAGCACGGATCGATGTGTCGCCCTCGTGTCCAGCGGTCACATGCGCCTGCGCCGTGGCGACAGTCCTCCAGAAACTCGTCGCCAACCCTCTCCGATTCGCTGTCACCGCGGTCCTCTCGCGACAGTGTCACTCCCCCCACCCCATTCCCTCGACCGAGTGTCGCATGCCCTCCCCGCGCGCCAATGTCGCGCGCCAACGGTGGCCTCCTCCTCCTCCCGTCCCCCTCCCCTGTCCCCACGGCGTGTCAACCAACCGCCACTCTTCCCCTGTCGTCGAGCGTGCGACAGATTTCGCCGGGTCGCCGCCCTTCGCCGTGGGTGGGGCTCGGCAAACTTCTCGAATTTTGTTGGCCAGGAGGAAAAACCTTGCGTCCTTTTCTCTCTCTGAAAATTTAAACGTTTCTTCGCGATGGAGAAAAGGATTATATATTTTTTGATAAATATTTTAATATCGTTTGTAAAAATAAATAAACGAATTTCACAAGATACTCGTTTACTCGTTCGATTCAATCGAGAATAATAAACAGTTGAATTCGGGGGAAAATTTTTCCATAGTTGAATAATCGGTAAAAGTAAAATGGAATAAATTCGAGGGGAATCGCGGAGACGGGTGGGACGAGGGATTCCGTTGATTGGCCGGGAAAGTGGAAAGCGATTCGAACGATTCGTCCCCGCCGAGTCGGAATGTCGCCGAGCAGTGTCCCCGCGACACCAGCGACAGCCGTGATTGGCCGGCCGAGGGGACAGGGGCGTGGTTAACCTCCATCGCTGTCTTTCGATAATTGCATCCTCGCTCTCACCTGTTCGCCCCCCCTCCAACGTTTCCAACCAAACTTTTTCCGAATCTTCTTTGACAAAAATATTTATTTCTTCACCTAAGAAGAATATCCTCATACACACACACATATATATATAAGGTATCTAATAACTATAATTACCATAACCCCAATAACGTCTCGACTTCTTTGTTTCCAGCAACCTTAAACTGGCAACCTCCCATCTCTCTCTCTCTCTCTCTTTCAGCCTTCCCTCGATGTGTCCCACAATTTACTCCACTTGTGCCCGGCCGCGCACGTCGTCATTATCCCTTCACCCTTTCCACGCTGCTCGTTCAACGTCACCTCGTACGGACATTTTCATTACGCGCAACCGTTCATTAACTCTGTCGCCCTCGCCTATATATATATATATATATATATTCTCTCAAAGAAGAAATATAAAAACGAATGGGAAAAAGGAATAAGAGGAATAAAACGTTCACGATGCATCAATGTCGATCTTCGTCGAGAGAAAAAAGAAGAGGAATTTATAAAGAGAAAGACAGATTTCGAAGAAACTTCAGCCTCGCAAAAAGAAAAAGGAAAGAGAGAGAGAGAGAGAGAGGGATATAGAAGCTTGTATATCGAGAGGATAGGGGCGTGTTTCTCTCTCTCGGCGAGGCCTGCCGTGTCGCGGGATAATTGGGACACCGTGTATTATCGCTTGCGTGCCATAGTTGCGGCCGTTGCCGTGTGTGATTGGATAGGCGGAGATGGGTCGCGCGAGATAGCTGACCCCAACTAACGTGTAGGAACCGGAGGGGCCTGTATCTTCGAGGACCATCTCTTCTCCATCTCTTCTCCGCGGCAGCATTACCTATCCACGTCATGGTTGATGCATGGCGTGGGCGTTCCTCGTACGCCGGGGTTCTCATTTAATTACCGCTCACCCCCCCTTCCTTCCTTCCTTCCTTCCTCCCTTTCGTTCAACATTTCCGTCCTCGCGTGCCATTTTTCCTGCTGAATCTTCCTGGAATTGGAGTCGTTCGATTGCCAGGAAGATCTCTTCTCTCGAAGGTTGAAGATTCTGGAAGGGGTGTAATTGTTTGTTCGAGGAAATTCTTGAGTATATGCGTAGAGGTTGATGACGAAGTGGAAATTAATTTGGAGATTCGATCTATTTTTTATCCTCCATTTCGAATCTCACGAAAATTCGTCAGGTATTTTTATTAAGTATTTCAATTAATAATCGAATGAAGATTAAAATTTCGTTGATTGGAATTAAATTAGATCTTTTCTTGAATTTCGTTCAACATTTCCGTCCTCGCGTGCCATTTTTCCTGCTGAATTTTCCTGGAATTGGAATCGTTCGATTGCCAGGAAGATCTCTTCTCTCGAGGATTGAAGGAGTGTAATTATTTGTTCGAGGAAATTCTCGAGTATGGAGATGAGTAGAGGTCGATGACGAAGTGGAAATTAGATATTTAATTTGGAGATTCGATTTATTCTTTATCCTCCATTTCGAATCTCACGAAAATTCGTCAGGTATTTTTATTAAGTATTTCGATCTGGAAGAATCAATTAATAATCGAATGAAGATTAAAATTTCGTTAATCTTTTTTTGAATTTCGTTTAATAGAACGAAACTCTATGTCTTTGTTTTATAACATGATTAAAAAAGGAAGGGAAGTTTGTAACTGAGGACACAGGTCGAAGGACTTACGGATGGTTGAACGGCGCATATTTCTTATTTATTTCGTTTTGAAACGTAACCTTCGTTCGCAGCAACGTGCAATTTGACGTAGTTTGTTTGTCTCGAGGTTGGGTCACATCGAATAGACAGCAATTGTTTCCTTCAAACAGGGGGCTGGGACCAATTCTTCCTGTGATCGATCTTCCAACTAAACTTATGTTGTCGCATTTTGGAAAAAAGAATTTCTTATTTAAATAATAATCGATGATCAACAATTTATTTCAAAGTATGGTAGAAAAATATAAACTATTTTAACAAACCTATTTCTATCCTTCTATCTTTCCTTAAGATCAGATCAATATCATTTTAGTTTACTTTGAGGTTAGGTCACAATATCTCTCAAACAGCTGTCCCTGTGACGAACTTTTTCCAACTCTTTAACTTACATTAGAAAAAAGAAACGTATTCCTTATTTAAATAATAATCAATGATCAATAATTTATTTCAAAGTATGGTAGAAAAGTATAAACTATTTTCATTTTAACAAATCTATTTCTATCCTTCTATCCTTCCTTAAGATTAGATCAAACGTTTTCAAATCAGATCAATATCATTTTAGCTTATTTTGAGGTTAAGTCACATCGAATACGAATTTCTCAAACAACTATCCTCTGTGAACTCTTTCTCTTCGAACTTAAGTTGAAAAAAAGAAACGTATTCCTTATTTAAATAATAATCAATGATCAACAATTTATTTCAAAGTGCCATGAAAAAAGAAACGTATTCGTTATTTAAATATTAATCAATGTTTGATTGTCGAACAATTTATTTCAAAATATGGTAGAAAAATGTAAACTAATTTTTTCATTTTTCACAACAAATCCATTTTTATCCTTTTATCCTTCCTTAAGATCAAATCAAATCAATATCATTTTAACTTATTTTGAGGTTAGGTCACATCGATTGAATATGTATCCCTCAAACAGCTGTGACGAATTCTTTCCAATTTTCTAATTCTATGATCGATCTTTCAACTAAACTTAAATTAGAAAAAAGAAACATATTCCTTATTTAAATAGTAATCAATGATAAACAATTTATTTCAAAGTGTCACGATAAAAAAAAACCACGTTCACTTTCCAACCTATTTCTATCCTTCTATCCTTCCTTAAAATCAGATCAATATCATTTTAGCTTACTTTGAGGTTAGGTCACAATATCTCTCAAACAACTGTCCCTGTGACGAACTCTTTCCAACTCTCTAACCCTACGATCAATCTTTCTTCAAAAGTCTTCTAAACTTAAATTGTCGCACGTTGAAAGAAAGAAACGTATTCATCAAACAATTTATCTCAAACTACCACGATAAAAAGAAACAAAAGAAAACCACGTTCACTTTCCAACCTCTATTTCTATCCTTCTATCCTTGCTTAAAATCAGATCAACATCATTTTTTCGAATACCTTACTCGAAAATAATATTCGACATTTCAAGAATCATCCCTGTTTTCCAATGAAATTAAATTATTCCTCGATGGAGGGCCCGAAAATTTCCCGCGATCGGCAAGGAAATAAGAGGAGGAGGACACGCCTCGTCGATTATAAATCACGAAGCAACTCTCGAAGGCCCTTTGACGACCGTCCACCGGCGCAACAATGCGCCTCGTTACAAACACGCGTCGCGCACGCACGTGTATACACGCACGAGGAGGGACGGAGAGGCCTCATTAACCGGTTATTAATAGCTTGGCCGGCTCATATTAATGACAGACGCATCTGCTTCTTATATATCTACCTCCGCCTGCCTCCCTGCCCCCGCAGGGGTCAACAATTTTTACCGGTCGTTGCTCGAGGGACGTACGACTAATTCCCATTCTTTCGATCCCGATCTCGACGCCCCTTTGTCACGTCCGATTCTCAGAGACGAGTTTTTTTATTAGTTTATTAGGACTGTTAAGGTTGTTTCCTCGACGAGTTTCAAAAATTTGCACGAGTTGAAATATCCAAGTGCTTGGAAATTATAAGAATGAATCTGTTATTCATCAAGTAAATGCGAAGGATATTTATCTTATACGAAGTTAGCAAGTGCAATTGTAGAATGGAATTGTAGAAAAATGGAATGAAATATTTTTCTTGTATAAGTTTGTTAATAATTAATATTTTTTAATCAGAGTGAAGCTTGTTCCAGAGATACCACACAGAATATTCATCGTTCTATTTTCTCCAATCAATCAAAATTCTAGGAAATTTTTCTACAAATAACTGTACCAATATACGTTTTTATTTACAAAACTTTTTCAAAGATGGAATATATCGAATTTTGACGAGGAGTAATTTGTTCCAAAAATTTTGTAAAGAAGAAAACATTATCAACTTTGTCTCTCTCTGCCCGTTTCCACGCAAAATTTTCAGGTAATAAACTTAAGGGTTAAAAGGTTTATCAGGAAGAATGGAAATCCGAATTAATTTTTTCCTTTTTTTCCCAAGCCGTTTGAAAGCTGGCGAAGGAGGGTTAATTCGAGAGAATCCTAATACCCACTTCATCGTTTTCACGAGGACTTCACTCTTGCTTTATTACCCGTGAAAAAGTACACGAAATTGTTATACGAGATAAAACTCGTTCCCTGGCGAAATGAAAAAGGAAAAAAGTGGATTAAAAGGGGAAAAAAGTCATTCGTTTTTAGTCGGATATATCTCGATGTGTTATCGACCGAGTACGTAACGCCTCCGATCTTACCGACCGCGCTCTCGTAAGCACGATATCACGAACGACGCAGCGATTTACCAAACACCATCTCGTATTCCGCGCACATCCTCCATATCTTCCTCTGTTCTTTTCCTTCCCCTCTCTTTCTCGAAGGGTCAAAGGTCACCGAATTCGGTCGAGCGTTTCGAAATCCGATCGATCCAACGATTCTTCTTTCAATTTTAACGTACACGAGAAATAGGTTATTCTTACACTCGCTTTCCAACCCACAAATTACGAGTTGTAATAAAATTCATCGAAGGAGGAAGAGACAAAATTAAGATACAAAGTCCTTAAGATACAAAGGATAGGATTGGATTTCTTCCAAAATGTTCGAAAAATATTTCTAATCCAATTAATCGACTGAATACTAAGAACCAATAATAATTTAAACCATTTCCTTCCAACGCAACCATAATCCATCGTAAATTCGAAAAATCACGTGGAGTAAAGAAGAAAGAAAATCGAAAGAGAGCTTCGAAAGAACAGCGTGGCCTCGATTTAAAAAATTTTCACGAGGAACGACGGGGCTCGGTCGGTTTCTTCGGCCGATGATAAATCGGGGAACCGGGCGCGTATCAGCGGCGATATTCACAGTAGCTTTGGACGGCTGGTCGCCCAATTTAAGCTTTATTCAAGGGGACACAATGAGGGGCCGTATGGCTCATATGTCATCGTGGCAACTGTATGGGCCCCCGCGTCCTCTCCCTCCCCTTTGTCCAGCGGTGGATAGATCCGCGCCCATTTACGAGAGCACTCCGCCGCGTCCCCTTTTCCCTCCTCGCCCGCCATTGCATTGCTCGCCGACCGCTCGCGAATGCTAATTGATGTTACTGACTCGAAGTGACCCGGCCTCGGTGTGTGGTCCACTGTCCGATGGAGTGACGGTGATGGCGCGCGAGAACGCGTTTAATCGACCTCGCCTCGATGGTGGAACGGATGGAAGCTACGTTCGGAATGGAAGGTGTATTGGTTTTAATACGATGCTTTCTGGAAAGAGGGAGTTTTGTATTCTCGAAATTCGGGGTTGTCTCGTTATTGTGTTGGGGAAGAGGAAGAGATTAGAGTTTATGAGTTAATGGAGAAAATTATAAGAGTTTATGTCGTCATTGAGGTGGAGGAAAGGAAGGAATTCGAGTTTATGTAATCATTGAGCTGGAGAAAAGGAAGAAATTTTCGAAATTCGAGTTTATGTCGTCATTGAGCTGGAGAAAAGGAAGAAGTTCAAGTTTATGTCGTCAATGGAGGAAAGGAAGAAATTCGAGTTTATCTTATCATTGAGCTGGAGAAAAGGAAGAAATTTTCGAAATTCAAATTTAGATCATCATTGAGCTGGAGAAAAGGAAGGAATTCAAGTTTATATCGTCACTGGAGAAAAGGAAGAAAGAAATTTTCGAAATTCGAGTTTTTATCATCATTGAACTATAATTGAAAAAAAGGAAATTTCAGAAATTCGATTTTATGTCATCAAGAAATTTTTGAAATTTTCTTTTATCTCGTCTGGTTTTTCATTCTGCTGGAGAAAAGGAAGAAATTTTCGAAATTCGATTTTATGTCGTCATTGAGGTGGAGGAAAGGAAGGAATTCGAGTTTATGTAATCATTGAGCTGGAGAAAAGGAAGGAATTTTCGAAATTCGAGTTTATGTCGTCATTGAGCTGGAGAAAAAGGAAGGAATTCAAATTTATGTCGTCACTAGAAAAAAGAAAGAAATTCGAATTTATTTCGTCATCGAGCTAGAGAAAAGGAAGAAACTTTCGAAATTCGAGTTTATGTCGTCATTGAGCTGGAGAAAAAGGAAGGAATTCAAATTTATGTCGTCACTAGAAAAAAGAAAGAAATTCGAATTTATTTCGTCATCGAGCTAGAGAAAAGGAAGAAATTTTCGAAATTCAAATTAGGTCATCATTGAGCTGGAGAAAAGGAAGGAATTCAAGTTTGTGAATCATTGAGCTGATGAAAAGAAAGAAATTCAAGTTTATATCATTATTAGAGAAAAGGAAAAGATTCAAGTTTATGTCGTTACTGGAGAAAAGGAAGAAATTCAAGTTTATGTCATTGGAGAAAAGGAAGAAATTTTCGAAATTCGAGTTTATATCATCATTGAGCTATAATTGAAAAAAAGGAAATTTTTGAAATTCCTTTTTATCTCGCCTGATTCTTTATTCTGCTGGAGAAAAGGAAGAAATTCGATTTTACGTTGTCAAAAAATTTTCGAAATTCGAATTTATCTCATCATTGGGTTATATAACTGGAAAAAAGGAAATTTTCGAAATTCGATTTTATATCATCAAGAAATTTTTAAAATTCCGTTTTATCTCGTCATTATGCTGAAAAAAAGAAAAGGAAGAAATTTTCGAAGTTCGATTTTACATCGTCAAGAAATTTTCGAAATTCGATTTTACGTCGTCAAGAAATTCGAATTTATCTCATCATTGAGTTATAGCTGGAAATTTTCAAAATTCGATTTTATATCGTCAAGAAATTTTCGAAATTCCCTTTTATTTCGTCATTGTGCTGGAAAAAAGAATGAAATTTTCAAAATTCGATTTTATGTCGTCAAGAAATTTTCGAAATTCAAATTTATCTTATCATTGAGCTGGAAATTTTCGAAATTCGATTTTATACTGTCAAGAAATTTTTGAAATTCAGTTTTATCTCGTCATTGCTAGAAAAAAGAAAGAAATTTTCGAAATTCGATTTTACACCGTCAAGAAATTTTCGAAATTCGAATATATCATTGATATAGCTGGAAATTTTCGAAATTTCGTTTCATCTCGTCATTGTACTGGAAAAAAGGAAGAAATTTTCGAAATTCAAATTTATCTTATCATTGAGCTGGAAATTTTCGAAATTCGATTTTACGTCGTCAAGAAATTTTCGAAATTCAAATTTATTTTATCATTGAGCTATAGCTGGAAATTTTCGAAATTCGAATTTTACGTAGTCAAGAAATTTTCGAAATTCTGTTTCATCTCGTCATTGTACTGGAAAAAAGGAAGAAATTTTCGAAATTCAAATTTATCTTATCATTGAGCTGGAAATTTTTGAAATTCGATTTTATGTCGTCAAGAAATTCCAATTTATCTCCTCACTGAGCTATAGCTAGAAATTTTCGAAATTCGAATTTTACGTCGTCAAGAAATTTTCAAAATTCCGTTTCATCATTGTACTGCAAAAAAGAAAGAAATTCGATTTTACATCGTCAAGAAATTTCCAAAATTTTCGATCGAACATTGAAATAAAGAAAAAATCGAAATATCTTTAAGTCGTAGAAATTCTTGAAAGTTTAAAAACCCTCCTATATCTCTATATCCATCTATTCGATTCCCAATATGAGAAGAAATTTTTCAAACTCGCTGCCCCAAACCCTAAACCCTAAACTCGTTGCACGCCAGCCGGGCTCACGATACCGGGCAAAAAACCGAGAGGCCCAAATTTCCACGGTCTTAACGACCGTGTCCAGAAAACGCGAGCCTCGAACGGAGAAAAACGGAGAGCCGCGGACACGCGCCCCCCTTCCTCCCCTCCCAACGATAGGATTTGATTACGGGATCTGGGTCCCGAATTAATCCTCGAGACGGGGGATAGTAGCATCGTCGCATCGTCCTCCCCCCCCTCGCAACGAAATCGCAGCTGCCATGAACGAAAGGTTAAGCGAAACAGCGGTTCCAGTCCCCGATCTCTCTCCTCCTCCTCCTCCGCCTATCCACGGCTATTATTTTTTTACCGGGCCGGCGTCTAATTCGACGTTTAGCGATTTAAACGTTTGTCTGTGGAACCCATCCATGTAATCTCCGTCTCGGGCCGTGCATGCAACCTCGCAGCTGCTTTCGAATTCGATTCCTTATCGATTCCTTCCTTCCTTTCTTTTCGAATTTTCCCAAAATTCAAAAGTGCACTCGAACTCGATTAAAACTCGAAAGAGGAGCGCTCCAGTTCCGGTTCTCACGGCGAGAAAAAGGAGAGGTCCCGTGAGAGACTACTCGCTTTCGTGCGCTATGGTGGCGGGCCCGGTTCGACGGGGACCCGTTGGCGTGATACCCTTTTTCGACCGCCTCCTCTATCACCTCTCCGTCCCTCGAGAAAGAAAGGAAAGAAAGAAGAAGAGAAAGAAAGAAACGCTCAAGTGCGATTTCCTCCTTGTCCTTCCTTTTTTCCCTCCTCTTCTTCTTCTCGAGTGGCCGTGATTACCGGGGCCAATAAGGGAAGGAGAGAGAGAAAGAGGAAGGTTCTAAGCCGTGGAGGTGGCGGCGATGTGAAACGAGGCACACGAAACCCGAAAGGAGATGATATAGAAAGGAGAGGAGAAGAGATCTCGCGGAGGGGGTGTAGCAGAGAGAGAGCAGAGGTTACTTTTAATGTCTCGCGTCACGCAGCCCAAGGCAGCCTCCTCCTCCTCCTCCTTCTCGTCCTCCTTACTAATTTGGCGCCAATTTCCAACCAACCTCCCAAGCAAAAACTAACCGGACCCATATACCCACACCGCGGTGTATACACTTGCGCCTCCTCCTCCTCCCCCTCCTCAGCTTCCCTCGGGCCCTGATTAAATGCTACTCGCCGTCGCTCGCTCGTTTTATTCCCTCTTCCTCCGCTCCTCTTACCTTTTCGGTTCACGCCGCGCTTTTTCTCCTCTCTCGCGAGCCCCCTCCTTCTCCCTTCTTCTCCTTCTCCTTCTCTTTTCGACCCCGATCGTTCCCACACTCCGCGTGGACACACCGGAGTTCTTACCAATGCACGCACGCACGCACGCACGAACGGATTTTTCGAGGTTAAAAATTTCGCGACGAAGTTCGAAACGTTTTTCGAGAAGGAGATGTTGTAATGCGATAGATTTTTTTTTTATTATTAGTTGATCGGTTGTTGGAAGAGGATGTTCCCACGAGAGCGGCGCGCGAAACCGTGGACGTCGATACGTCGATGATCGGTCGGATAATATGGCGTCGGGTTATGCAAATACGAGGCTCAGCGGGCGTCGATTTAATGGCGAGGGCACAGGTTCGGGTGAACCTTGTGGACCACGGATCCCTCCAGAGAGAGAAGTTGCGCGTCGTTGGGACCGTGATGGGCCCTCGATTTTCTCCTTTTTTTGGGTTTTCGAGCAATTTGTCCCAAGCGTTGACGAGGGCCGAGCAAGAAGAAATATTCGAGGAAGCGTGTGTGTATATATTATTTCGTTGGAAGAAAGAGTTATCACTTATCTCTATTCTAATCGATCGATTCAACTTTGGTTTCCGTCGTTTAATTTTGAATTAGAAATAAAAATATCTAAATTATAATATTTTCGAAACTTTAAAAAAGAATCAATATTAACAGATTGTTCGTTCGATCGAGAAGAACGAAATTTTCGAAACTTTCGAACGCAAATTTTAAAAGCCAGAACGTGAAGAGATAGGAAATTTCGAATTCAATCATTTCGTTCGTATAAATCGAAATTTCCAAAATTTTCAAAGGTTCGAAATTGAAAATGTAAAGGTATGTAATATGGCGTTCATTATCGACGGCCGAGCATCGATTTTTAAATTGGTCAGACAGTTGGAGGATCGGGTCATCGAACAGAGAGGGAGAGGAGGAGGAGGAGGAGGTTGGCAGGCACGGGTAGTATATCACGTGGCAAGGATAAGTTTTTGATCGACCCTTTGGTATACGGATGACTCCCCGCTGCTTGACCTCATCACGCCACGCTATGGGGGTCTTTATAAACCCAAGCATCGACTGCGCGTATCCTAATCACCTTTTGTCTTAACCCTGCCAAACTCTTTCTTCCAAGACAAACTCTACTGGCTTCTGGCACCCGTTTCCTCTTCTTCGATTTACCATTAATTTATATACATTCCTTATCGCTACGTGTACGCAATTAGTCGCAAAAAATATACTTTTAAATAAACTTCTTTATTTCGCGCATCGATTGCGAATTAAATTAAATCCGATTCGCGAGCGTCCTCTCTGAATCGTATTACAATCTCTTTTTAATCGAACTACTTACCTACGAAAAAGGAATAATTTATCGACGGACGATAATTACAAGTAACCGAGGTAACGGAAGAAAAAAAATAACTAGGATAAAACCCACTGTTACAAACCGTCGTTACGAACCGTAACCTAAACGTTCCTAAATCACCCAAGAGTAAAAAAGAGATATTCCTCGTATTTACAATTTCGATTCAATTGTTTCCAAATATTAAATCAAAGTTACAGTTAACCAAATTTGTAACCATTTTGAGGTTATCCAAATTTCTCGAAGGATGCCGATAAGTCACGACAATTGGAAGACCGCTTGGGCACGCGGTAGTAAATTCGAGGATATCATTTGGATAGGAAATGACGTTCTGGCTTGGTGTTCCGGCCTTCACATCGTGTTCTACCAGATCGAGCACAAGAAGAAGAGTATCCTTTGGTGTTGGTCTCACGATATCGGGGAGGGAGTTCGATCCCTTTCCTCGCACACCAAGTATCCCATATTCGCTTTTGCCGAGAAAGCGTCTCAACCAAAAATCATGGTGTATACGTACCCATCGTTGATCAAAATATCCGAATGCGCAAACGGGTTCACGAATCATTGTCTGGCCACCGGATTCACCTCCACCGATTACATAATCTCGATGGGCTCGTATCCACACTTCAGACTGAGCGTATGGAATTGGAGGACAGGCGAGAAGATCGCCGCTGTGCACACCCATATACGAGACGAGATTGGCCAGATCATGAGGATCAATCTGATAGGACCTGTCCTCGTTGCTCAAGTGGGGAAAAGTTGCGGGGAGGCGTACGTTTGGGATCTGATCATCACCAAAGAAGCTACTATTTTGAAAGGTAACAATTCAATCCTTTTTCGACTCGAGTTGAAATCTCGTTATTCGAGATACAAATTAATTATTGAATTAAAATCGATTTCACATGTTCTAATTATTTATCTCACAACAATCACAAGGATCACGGATCTTTGTACAGCAAAATCTAACCTCTCTACGAGCAATTGATCAAATAAAATCGATTCGATTTTAAAAGTGGATAAAATTTTTGATTTTACGCGTTTTAATTTATGAGAATAACCGGATCAGCGTCTAACAAAATCTAACCTCTTTACGAGCAAGTGGATAAAACTTTCGATTTTACGTGTTTCAATTTATCTTATGAGAATAAAATCTAACCTCTTCAATTTTAATCAAATGAAATCAACTCGATTCGATTTTATAAACTGATCTTGGAACGAAATCTTTCGACGAGTTTGAATTTCAGAGTACGAGATAAAACTTCCGAGGGACGAACCGATTCGTGGACTGGACTGGTCTTCAACGTCCACGGAACCGTTACTGGCGCTCGTTGACAAAGAGGGTCACATCTATCTGAGTAATTACGACGGAAGCGACGTCTATCGGATCATGGTTGGCCACCGTTGCAACATCTGCATAGAGAAGGATCTGCCTATAATCAAGTGGTTCCAGGACGGCCTCGTGTTACGAACGCCGTACTGTCAGATATCGTTCTACAAAAAGTTCGCGAGATTGAATATATGGAGAAAACTGTGGTACGTGAAGACGGAGAAGAAACCGTATATTCTTATCACGAATCCGTATCGGGATCGCCGATTTTTCTATTACACGTACGAGGGGGAGCTGATGCAAGTGGATATATTCGAGGAAAACGACAAGCCTGTAGTTTCCAAATGCTTCGACAACGGAGGAGTGTATCGTTTCGTCGATTTCGTGTATCCGTGGTGCCATCATTTGTTCGCTATTTGCGACGCGAACAAAGAATACGTCATACTCGAGTGTTACGAAGGGACTCTCATCTCGAACATAATACCAGACGTGGACGACGAAATATTGTGTCAGACCTCCCATCCGGAATTTCCGTTGATCGTTTTGGCGACCAATCGCGGCGAGTTGCACTGCGTATCCATCGTGAAGCCGACCAATCCTAAGATCATCGCTCGATTGAGGATCCAACGAACGCCGTTGGATTTCGTCAAATTCTCGTTGTCTGGAAGGTAAGAAGATTCGCATTAGAATATCCATCTAAACTCTATCGATTCATTGGTGTAGAATCCAAAGTTTGATATAAATAATTTTTTTTATAATACGCGTATTAGTGATCACAATAGTAATATATTTGTATTTGATTTATAAATTTTGTAATAGTTCGAGTAGCATTAATATTAATATCGAAATAATTAATAGTTTAATATATCAACTTCCAAATAATCTCGAACGAATGAAAATAGACATCTACGATTTCTAACGATCAAATTATATATCTTTTCTACCATTACGTGGTAGATTTTTTTTCAACATTGAACGGTAAGAGTGATAAGGATATATTCTTTTAATCCAAGATAACACGAGAATACGTGCAGAACAATTTATTAATATTTTCGATGATTGTTAATAATCTCTTCTTCATCTCTCTCTTTCTCCTTAGATCTCTGATCGCGGCCGAGACAAAAGCAGGCAACTGTTACTACATAAACATGCAACGGGTGAATATGTACGACGTGCAGACGTTGATCAGAGTCGGACATCCGATCTCCGACGTACTAATCTTCGAAGGATACAAGAAGCTGCGTATCCTCGTTCTATACACGATCGTGAGAAACGTGGGGCACAGCTTGTTCCTATACGAGATCGTGGAAAATCAAACGTTGGTCGTCGCGCCGATCGTGGAATTGCTTTTGCCTGGAGTGTATCGGAATCTCTATCACGTGCCCGGTAATCCGATGTTCCTCATAGGAACACCTTACATGACGCGCCAACTTCGAGTGCAGAAGATACAAGATTTCAAGAACATCACGTTCGAGGACGGTTTGATGACAGGGCATCTCATGAAACTGGCCAGTTTGTTCGTGGATCGATGGTGGATCATGACGATGGCCATCGACGGGATAGTTCACGTAAGGGACAAGACAGTGAGGCGGGAAATGGCGTGCATCAAGACCCATCACAGGGAGGAATTGGGCACGAAGAAGGCGATGTCCAACAAACAAGGGGATCTGATCATCGCCCTCGGTTACAACGGCTCGTTGATCGCGACCAAGTTTTCCCCCGCCAAAAAGGTATTTACTTACACTTGATTCCTTCCCCTCGATTCTCTACCCTCCCCTTTCGAGTGACGAAATTTTTATCGGACGCAATCTTGGTAAAAAACGACATTCGTGGAATTTTTAAAAATGAGATAACTTTGGAGAAATATTATGGTTGTCATCGCGTGAAATTGCCGTTTTTGCGTTTGGTAAGAAGAAAAAGAATACATTTTCGAAACTGTGATCTTTACTCGATCGAAATACGAGCTGAGAAAAGATTATAGCTCGAAATATACAGTCGCCATAACTCTTTTTCGGTCGGTAACGATGGTTTCGACGTTCGTTTAGGCATCCATTGTTCAGATCGCGTACGATTATCGTCATAGGTTATAATTCTATTCAAAGATGGACGTGTGGAAACTGTGCTTGGAGATACGTCTAATTCCGCTTCCACTTTCAATTTATCCTTTTTCAATATGTATTTCGGTTTACCTCGATTTACCTCATTTTCAATTCCAAATTCTTCTACGTTTCTCAAAAGAAGTCATTACACAAAGGAAATATAAGAACATGAAAATATAGGTTAGTTTACGAATCGCAATTAATAATACAACCTAATAGATTTCTTTATTAGAATAGTATAAATTTATTGACAATTTATATCATTTTTCAAATGATATATCAATTATTCATAAATTGAAGATATAATAAATTTTTTTAAACGGCAAACCAATGGGACACAACGAGCTTACGAAATTTTATCCTCGTATAATATAGATTTTTCGAAGCCCATTTTCAATTCCAAATTCTTACGCTTCTCAAAAAAAAAAGTTATTACACAAAGAAAATGTATAAAATCTAAATCTTTTGCACAATGAAATAATTTTAAACTAACCTCTACAAAACTAGACGAGATAATCGATCTTCGATCGAGACAATTTCCCGCTTTCTCTTTCCATTTCCCATTGATTAATATTCCCCCCATTTCCGCTTCCTTCTTCCAGCGTAGGAGCTGCAAGGATTACGTTCCCCGAAGGAGAAACGTACGAGCAAAGTGGAGCACAAGCTGTACGAGAAGATGATAAAGAAGATCGACATCGATTACGCGAGCCTCGACCCGTTAATTTACGATATTCTGACGAGTCCGTTGTACGAGTTCCCGGATTCGGAGAAGGAGGGGGACAAGACGTGGACGGAATGGAGGTACGAGATGCAGCTGAAGGAGGAGGAGGAAGAGAGCAGGGAGCAGAAGACGGCCATATTGAATGATTTCGAGGAGCTTCGGAACAAGGTGAAAAAGTTGTTGGACGAGAACGAGGCGAGCACGGAGATAGAAAAGCTTCCCATAGCCGCGTTCGATCTGGACATAAAGGGGCGGGATCACAAGTTGAAGGTTGGCCGCGACATTTGCGAGAACCTTCGCCTCGAGTTCGAGCACAACATCAACGAGACGAAGAGGGTGTCCAAGTGGATACGGAAAAATTTCTGGGACCCGCAAAAGGTGGTCGCCAAGAGTCTGTACGCGATCTTCGACGAGATGGAGGTGGTCAATTATCCCTCGATCGCCGAGGATCCGGACGATGTGTTGTTCCTAAAGTACATAAACTTTCACAAGAAGACCGCGTACAGCGTCCTCGAGAACGACAGGTTCGAACCTTGGAAAATATATACCGAGCAAGAGTTGCAGATGGAGGCGAGCAAGAAGCACAATATATATCGCGAGCAGGACAAGAGGATCCATCTGTTGATGAACGATTGGGAGTTGGAGGACAAGGAGGAGGATTTGAAGAGGTTTAAGTACGAAATGGAAGAACGGAAAGCGGTGAACGGTAAAAATATTCCTCTTTTAATTCGTTTTTTTAATTTTATATCGATACCAATGTATTGTTCGAAGGAACCACGACTCATCGCTTCATCGAGTCATCCCCTTATTACCCTCAATTCGGCTACTACGGATTCGCCCAAACCAAGATAAACAATCGTTTCTTCCTGCACGATTGCACCAAACTTCGGGACTTTTTCAACAATAAATTCAACGAGATATACGCGCTGAAGGAGAGAGAGATGAACGTGATACGGGACAGAATCGAGAGGATACGTTACATAGATTCGGAATTGAACATCATGTTTAACAAACACGTGCCACACGTCCCAACCGATCCCGTCTGGCACTGGCAGGTATTACATTCGATTAACAATTCTTCCTCGACGCGTGTTCCTAAACGCATTCTTTTCATCCTCCTCCAAGTTCGAATGTTTGTCGAGTGGTACGACGAATTTCCCTAAATTGAAACGCAAACTCCTAACCTAATTTATACATAACCTAAATCGACCCCCCCCACTCTATTTATAAGGACGCCATTTTGTCGCCATTTAGGAGAGGCCAGAGAGCATAATCACGGTGAGAAGGGACGAGATAAAGGCGAAGCCGTACATATCCCCGTCCGCCATGGAAATATTGATGAAGCAAGCGGCGGAGGAGGAGCGTATAAGAAAATTGTTGCTTGCCGACGATTTTCGGGAGCGCGCCCTCATGGCGATGATGAACGGTGTGTTGGAGGTGCGTTGGGAGGACATAATCAAGATAGACGTGCCCAAGCCTGCCTGCATGCTGGCGAAGAAACCGGAGGACTACACGTCCGAGGATATATTGGCGGTGAAACAGTACGAGAAGGACGTGCAATTTCTCAAGGAGGAGAGGGAACGGTATCACAGGATGTTGGACGCGGAATATTTAAAGGTTATGGAACAATTGAAGGAGGGTATAGACAAGTTCAATGGGAAATTGAACAATCTGTTCCACGTGAGTTTACCAATTAACCAATTAACTCTTTTCCAACTGTTACTTACCTATTTTCCTTTCAGATGAAAATGGACATAGAGGCGGCGATCAACCAGTTGTACCTGAGATACGTGCGAGGTTTGCTCCTGGTCCATCATAGGATAATGACGTTCGAGGAGGAGAATTCGTTGAAGAAGAGGATCGCGGACAAGGAGGACTACGAGAGGGAGATGGACGAGCACATAAAGATGTTTCAGAACGTTCATCAAAAAGTGACGGACAAATACACCAGCTTGGTCAGCAAGGAGAAAGCGTTCGCGAAAAAGTTCAAGAGCGAGTTCTATCATATGCACAAGGTGCAGATGGAGATACTGGAACGGCAGTGCAATCGCAGGCCTAGGGTGAATCTGAGGAATCTCGAGTCGTCCGACTTTTACGAACTCGCGGAGGATGTGTTGGGGGGGAAGGGGGCCAGGATTTACCTGCCTTCAGAGTGCAAGGATTACCTGAGGATACTGCACAATTTCGACATTAGACCTGTCACAGTTCCACCGAGCATAGACGCCTCGAACTGGGAGAATCTGATCCGTCTGAGACGCGCGAAGATCAATTTGGAACTGATGATAAGGGGGGCGCAGAGCGAGCTCATGGACGTGGAGGCGGTGCTCCTAGGTTTCGAGCAGAAGATGGAGAAGTGCAAGATCGACATGGAGGATATGAAGAAGGATATAGTGGAGAAGAGGATGCGGCAAATGATGGAGGACCTCGACGTGGAGATACAGTTGGTGTTGAAGATGGGCCAGGTGGAGATCGATCTCGAGGGGGAATTGACCGATTCGAAGCACGCGGTCCTCGTCTCGAAAACAACCATCGACAGCGCCAACTCGTACATACGTGCCGCGGGCGAGTGCAAATTGAAGGCTTTGAACAACTTGTTGAGCTTTCAGAGAGGTGCCCTTTTCATTCTCTTATTTAAGTCGAGTCGAGGCATGCTTCATAATTTTCTTAATAGATTATTATAATGTAATCTCTTTAATTTCATTCATTTCTTCTTTAATTTCATTCATTTCTTCTTTCATTCAGGCACCCTGTTGAAGCAATGGCAGCACATGTGCAGGAAGAAGAATTTGGAGGATCTGAAGGAGGATCTCCGTTTCACGGAATCGACCACTGTGACGAAAGAGATGCAGGGTTACTTGAAGAGGAAGGCGAAAGGTTTGCCGGACGACAAGACGCCGCAACAGTTGGACGACGACATAGAGGCGGTGAAACGGAAGTTTCAGAAGGCGTTGGACGAGGAGAGGTCGCGGCTCGAGGCCGTGGAGAAGGAGATCGCCAATCTGAAGGTGAAGAACGAGCAGCTCGATCGGCAGATCCTCGAGATGAACATGGCCAGGTGCGACATGGAGTTGAGGCGCGACATCGTCGGCGAGGAGAGGCAGAAGGAACACCTCGAGAGGAAGGTGAAGATGGTGATGCATCGATCGGCGTTGGTCAAGAAGCTGCAGGAAAATTACGCGGAACTCGTCGAGCTGCAGACCGAGCACGAGCTGCTCAGGCTCAAGCGATACCCGACCTTTCATTTCAGGATGCTCGACGAAAACGAGGAGACGCGGAAGAACGTTCGAACGAATCTTTGTTAATTTTCTTGTTGCTCGATCGGTTCCCCTTCTGGCCGATGATTTATGGCCCTCTTTCTCTCGCGTTATCTCGTTTTTGGGACAAGTAGGTCCTCGATCGTCTGCGAGGATAATTGGAAAGAGCTTTTCAATTTGTTGAAACTTTTATATTTTAATAGATATCTTTGAAACAATCGATCGTAGAATAAAGATATATATCGGTTTCTGATAAATTGGAAAGCTTTGCTCGACTTTTCTGTACATACTCGGCAATTTTTGTATTTATATTTTAAAAATCGTTCAAAGATGTTCCACGGAATATATTTTATGTTTACGTTTTTCAAAAAATTGTCCTCGCTGAAATTCAAAATCGTGTTTATTTTCAATTATTATTTATTTTTAATCGTATTTTCCAACGAATCTCGAAAATTAGATTAAATATAAAAACGATCGTTGTCCGCGAATAAATCATTTTCGAATTGTCATTCTAATTATTATTTATTTTTAATCTCCTCTTCGAGGAACGTTCTAATGATGATTTCGAAAATTTGTATAACCGCCTATAAATCATTGATGAAAAAAATTGAGAGAAATAATAATTTAGATAAATTGATAAAATTATTATTTTTCTTCGAATTAAGTCATTTCAATTGTTATTCATTTTTATTATTTCAATTTTCTTTTCGAGAAACATTGCAATGACGATTTCGATTTTTTAAAATTAAGTTAAATATTGAAACGATTGTGATTAAATGATCGGCAAAAGAATATAATTTCGATAAATCGATAAAATTTATTTTTAATCGTATTTTTTAATGACTACTCGAATCTCGAAAATTAGATTGGATATAAAAAACGGTCGTTGACCGCGTCCGCGCAGTAAGTCATTGGCAAAAGAAAGGGAGGGGGAGGGAAGGGGGCGTAATTTCGATAATTGCGCGCGGCTTTTGACTTGGATGGAAGCGCGCGATTTACGAGTTTTGAGAGGTTTGAAATTTGTTTTGAACCGGTCGAAGAGATGGATATCCGTTGAATAGAAATAAACGCGGAGCGTTGGTTTGAAACGGCTGCATTTATTTAGCGACTGCGATTAAACGCAGTATTTTATGCGAGTTTTGTTCGTGAAATTAACATTATATCGTTGCTGTAAATTTAGATAATTTTGTAAACGCTCGAGAATTGTAATTATCTAACAATCTTCCAAAAAACGTGTCCTTTATTTATCCTTTTCTCTACCTCCGTGAAAAACGAATAAATTGAATGTAAATCATGGAATATCGCTACGATCCTCAAAATTATAGAAACACTTTCGAATGTGAACACTTTTACCAGAAAGATTTCTTTGTATTTTCTTCGTTTCAATAAAATAATATACAAGAATTCTGATCGTATCGATGTAATGAAATAAATATTTATAACTATAGTAACTATAATTCGAGCAATTGAGATGATAATTGGTATTAATTCACATCGAAATAATTAACAATTTCGAGAAGTATTTAATAACCTAATATTTAACCTAACTTTGTGAATGAAAATATAATTCCATTCTCTCTCTTACCCTTCCTTCCTTCCCTCCTTGTGCATTTTTCTCGAGCAATGAACAGTGAATAACGTGCACAGCCATCGTGAATTTTATTTTATCGAGAAGAACTCGGGGGGAATCCTCTTTCGATTCCGTTCGAACATTCGAACGAGAGAGAGAGAGAGAGAGAGAGAGAGTTCTCGTGTGGAGTGGCTCGGTTCTCGACTCTTGGTGTTTTTACGTAACGACGACAGTATTATGTCGATGTCAGCTGTGGAAACGATGATTGATCGATCATCGGATAACCCGTGGATTCCGTGGCCCACGTCACGGCTACCGCGGCAACAAAAAGAGGAACTCGGGTGAATATAACCTTTCAACCGGCATAATATTTGAGGGGGGGAGAAGGAGGTGGGGACAAAGGGGCCCTGCCCCGCTTCATTAATAAAAATCATGCGATCGTTAGGGTGAAAATATTTACAGTTCGACGTCGGGGGGCTTGCTCCGTGTCCATTCTTCTCCCTTTTTTTCCCTTTATACTCGATCTTTTTTCCTCTCGCCCATGAAAATCGAAACGGATACGCGAGGAAATGGAGCGTGAAAAATTAATCCTCCTTTACGATTTTTTTATTATTTATAACACTTTGTTCTTTTCCACTTCATCTTGGAATTTTACTTCGAAATTGTTCATTCGATAACAATTGTTTCTTTATTTTCATTTTTACTGAGAAATTGATTCGCTACTTGTGAATGAGAAATAGAGAATGGAAAAATATTTTAATATCTCATCCTTTAATAATCCCACGTTACTTCCACGTTGCAATTTTTGTGTTTGTTGAGTGCAAGGAAGTTTCCATCGTCGCCTTCGAGAGAATACGACTTTCTTCTCTTGCAAATCATTTTCACGGTTATACCTCTTCCGATTCGAAATTTATCTTGTTATAAATTCAAAAAAAAAAAAAGGAAAAAATAAAGGAAATTATTAAATATTCCATCTCGAAAAGAGAGGAGAGTCCCTTACGATTCCTCCATTCACTCGATTCGGACCGACACGAATCGCGAGAAGTCATCAATTATCCTTAAACACCGACAAAAGGCCACCCTTCCAAGGATGTCCTCGATTTCTATATTACAATAAAAAATGAATCGAACCACGGAAGCAACAAGCGTAAAGATCGGCCACTTTCTCATGGAGAGGCCTCCCAAACGTCGCTCGCGTTTAATCGTCGCACGATGAGTTTGAAGTTGAATTCCTTCTCTCTCTCGAAAAAGAGAGAGACACGTTTGATGTTAAGCCGAATATGAAAGAGCGAGAAAGGACGGGGCGAATTTTCAACGAAATTGATTCGTACGACTAGTGTTGGTTCGCGGCTTGGATTCTCCTGGGATCATTCATCTCGCGGCTCTACTATTAGTACAGTTATTTATGGTGAAAAAGTGTATAGATCGCGAGTCCCTCCCTCCCCGGATGATTTATGCGCCGCTGCAAATTGCCGCTTGTCCTCTGTGAGAGCGGCCAATACGGGCCCTGATTAAATCCTTTCGACCGTTCGATCGTAATTCAACCGTGTTTAGAAATCGTGCTCGTCCACGTGGATAACGTGGTGGACAACGACGTGGTGGAAAGTGTCGGCCGGGTTCATCATCCTCCTCGTCGTGTTTTTTAAAATTGTCATAGTATCGATTTTTACCAGCAATTGTTTTTTAAGTTGTTTTCATAAATTGTGATTAATTAGAATGAAAGAATAATGAGAAGTGTATTCTCGTGTAAAATTTAATCATTCTATAACAGTTTATTAATTTCTCTTAAAAGTAATTGTCAATTCCAAATCATTGAAATAAGGATAATACAAGATTCCTTATCCACGAGTATCGCACACGGATCACCTTTGAAGTTGTTCGATTTATTTACCAGTGTATTATCTAATTTATTATTATAAAATTAAATTAATAATTATCGAAAGTTGAAACGAGTGAAAATTCCATGATTCTCATTCTTATTCTTGTTTCGAGTAAATTTCAAAGCATTCTGTTTATACGATAATTTACAAAAAAAAATCCCCAAACGGTAACTAGATTAGGGAATAAAGAAAAGATTTCGCTCCCCACCAATCAAAAGATTCCTTATCCACAAGTATCGCACACGAATCACCTTCGAAATTATTCGATTTATTTACCAGTGTATTTTCCAATTTATTATTACAAAATTAAATTAATATCGAAAGTTGAAACGAGTGAAAATCCCATAATCATTTTTATTCTTGTTTCGAATAAATTTCAAAGCATTCTGTTTATTCGATAATTTACAAAAAAAAAATCCCCAAACGTGACACTAGATTAGGGAATAAAGAAAAGATTTCGTTCCCCACGAAGCAAAAGGATACCACTTTTCCTTACAGCCGGGCAGATCTAGCCGTGGAAATTATCGTATGGTAAAGAAGTGGTGGCACATACGCGCCATATTACCGGCCGTGGCGAGGGGGGAGGCGGCGGAAGGCCGGTTATCCGGGGGGAAACTCTGGCACTCCAATCAATGCAAATCAAATCGAGAGCCGTGAATACGAAGCGTATAGTCAAATCAAGCGAATAAAAGCTTCATGAATGTAAAAGACTGGGTGAATGCGAGCGGCGCGAGCCAATCTGGTAATGCGTCTTCTCCCTCCCCCCCTCCCCCTCCCCCCCCCTCGTCCCGATAACCTGCCCAGTAACTCTTAACCGACCACCGGTGGAAAAAAATACCGTTCGAATATCGCGTTACGCCGATGGACGACTCGTTTAAAAAAAAAAAAAAATATATATATCGCTTCTTCTTCTTCTTCTTCTACTTCTACTTCTTCTTCCACTTTCTTGTACTTGATATACTTTGATTCATGCTCGATCGAGAAGGATTTCTTTCCGTTAGGTTAGGTTGGATTCTATCGGAAAGTTTGAAGGTATTTGACGAGGATGTATTGCGATAAATGTTTTTTAATTTTTGGAAAGTTATTTGTAAATCATTTCTTCTTATTTATTTATTTAAAGTTTAAGCTAGGGAACATTTCTTAATCGTCTCTCTAACGATTAAAAAGTAATAAAATGATACGAATAAATCTAGGGAATTTGAGATATCATTTGAAACATATAGAGAAAAAGTGAAGAATCTTAGATATTGAGAAGGAATTATTTTTTCTCGTCTCTGTAAATATCGTAATATAACGATAAAAGCAATAATGGCTCGAATAAATCTAGGGAATTTGAGATATCATTTGAATAGAGAAAAAGTGAAGAATCGACATCTTAGATATTAGAAAAGAAATATTTTTTCTCGTCTTTGCAAATATTATTATACAATTTAGTAATAATACGAGCACGATGAGAATAAATCTAGGGAATTTAAGATACCATTTGAAACGTATAGAGAAAAAGTAAAGAATCGACATCTTAGATATTAGAAAAGGAATATTTTTTTCTAGTCTCTGCAAATATCATTACATAACGATAAAAGTAGCAACACGTAACGATGAGAATAAATCTAGGGAATTTAAGGCGCCATTTGAAGCGTATAGAAAACGAAGAAGAATCTTAGATATTGGATTAATAATAATTTTAAGAATTTCATATACGCAAAGGGAATAGAACGAGGGAAAAAATAACGAGAAAATAAATAATAATACATAATGAAACCGCGTCAACGGTTTGATAAGCGAAAATTTCCTTGGAAAGGTCCCTCGACTCGACTCGACTCGAGTTGAGGGGATGGTCGACACCCCGTTGAAAATAGGTATTTCAAGGCGTGTTTCGAGGTTGGCTGGATACGGGACGGTGCAACGTCGTGGCCATTCAACCCAATCCGGCGAAAAGGAACGAGGGTGGCGGCGTTCCATCGCGCATTCTGGATCCGCGCATACGTAAGTGCATCTATCCGAGTACACGCGGAAACACACGTCCGGCTTACCGGAGGATTTATGTCACGCTTAGGCACCGTCCACTACCGTGGAAACTTCGATAATGCAACCCTCGAACAGCCATCTCTTTAGCATGTCATTAAACGAGACCACGTTATTTGACGTTATTTTTCTCCCTTTTTTTTTCTAGTGTTTTAAAAATAATATTGCAATCACTATTATTATAATGATACAATTATATATTGAATATATAATGATATAAATATATATTAATATTATATATTCGTTTTCTATTCATCTGTCGATTTATAAGAAATAAGAATCTCTTCCAACAATCTTCTTTCTTAATTTTAACGCTTACCTTTAGTTATTAGAGATATTATTTCGGATTAATCGAAAGATTGAATCTCTTTCTTTTACAAGTTTGAATCTCTCGTTCTTCTTCGTCGTCTCGGAAACGAGATGTTTACAACGCGCGTTTCAACGGCGGAGAAGAAAGAGGAGGAAGAAAAAAAAAAGAGAAACTCTCCTTTGTCTCTTTACGGTCTGAAAGTGGCCCGTGGAGGAGGCAGGCGCGGGACGGCCATCGACGTCCGCAGCCCGTCTTCTCGCAGGACGCCAAGGAAGAAGTACGGTCGGATAATAACGAGTTTCGCTGTCGCCCCTTTCGCCCTTCGCGTAGAGCGCGGAGTCGTAAACTCGACCTCGCTGCCAACTCCTCCTTCCTTCCTCCCTCCCTCCCCCTTTTTACGTTTCGAGCAGCGTTTTTCTTCGCCGCCCGATCGCGTCAAATTTTTATCTGACCCGCGATCGTCTCCGTCCTTATAGGGAGGAAGGAAACGCTTGGGTTCTGAATCCTCGTTCCAATCATTTTTCCAGGATTCAGAAGTAGAAATTGGTGATAGATTCTCTTAACGCTCTGCTGTATCGAGTGTATTTCTACTCTAAATATTTTAGTAAAGCACTGATGGTCCCAAGAATGATGCCTCGTTCGTCATTTATTTTCATCATTGTCTTTGCAATAGAAATATCATTAATTGTATTAATAATATTAATAAATATATAATAAAAAAAGGAAACTTTATATTTATACTAATATTAGTGATAATAAATATAATTATATGAGTAATAAGTTTGTTTGTTTACAAAATTAAATTATTTAATTATAAAAAATCATAATTAAATTTTAATTTGTTTGTATTATATTAAAAATATGTATTAAAAAATTATATTATAGTTTTAAAATTAATTATATTGTATAATAATATTAATAAATATATAATAAAAAAAACTTTATATTTACATAATATTTACTAATATTATATGAGTAATAAGTTTGTATGTTTATAAAATTAAATTATTTAATTATAAAAAATTATATTATAGTTTTAAAATTAATTGTATTAATAAATTATATATAAAATATAATATTATTATTAATAAATAACTCTGAAACTATTTTAGTACAATTAGAAAACTTGGTATTCAACTTCTTTCAGGGATTTCACTTGTAAATGCTTTGATAGTTTACGAAATTGCAACAAAAAAAAAATATATAAAAATTCCAAGATTAATTATTGGAATTACCTTGTCAAAACCTTCAACATAATATCAGTTTAAAAAAATAATTCTGGTATAAATATTGGATGTGCAAATTATGCTATTCAGATAAAAGACGATAAATGGATCAAATCAAATGCACGAAGGAATTTAAAAAGAACGACAACTTTTTTTATCCAAATTATCCGAATCAGCTTTATTATGGAATGTTTTGAAATTATTTTTTTATTATTTTTACAACAATTTAATAGTTTTATCACATTCGGTGGAATATCTTTCCTACAAAAATTTTTTATAAATAATTAAATAAGCTATATAACAATTTAATAATAATTTAAATTAATAAAAATTTAATAATAATATAACAATTTAATAAGTCACTCGAATATCATCAACGTGTTAAGGGTTAAAGAAGTGTCTAAGGAAGTTGAATAAAGATTGGATAATTTTTTTTAAGAAGGAGAATAATAGTTTTCAGATGGCTGAATGTGGACGATGTTCGAAAATTTAATCGATCGCAATATCTGAGAGTTAATTGTTTTTTCTTTTTTTTTTTTTTTTAAAGGAAAATTAACCTTTCGAGATCGGAGATTAAGAAGAAAAAGAAAATTCCAGTTTGTAAATCGTTGTTACAATCAATATATATATATACATATATATATTTATGTGAAAATGCTGCGACATTTTTCTCGGATACGTGCTCGTGGTTGGTATTTATTTAAATAAATTCCTTTTCTAATAGAGATTATATTCCAAATTTTGGAAAATAGATAATATAAACGATCATTTTTTTACCACTCAGGATTCCACATCCCGAAAAGGAGTTACATGGTTAAGGATAAGATGGATTTTAAAGTGATTCAAAATGAGTTAAAATATCAACTCGAACACGGTAAGTTTCTTTCACTCCGAATATATTCTTCTCATTAATATCTCGTCATTAATTTTATCATTTCCTTCCTTTCCAGAACATTTCCAACAATTAGAGCCAAAAGATTTAATCAGGAAGCCTTACGACCGATCTAATATACGCGAATTCGACAGAAACAAACTAATCGATTCGGACGTAATATAAGAAAAAGAGAAAATATGAGATAAAAGACACCTCTCCCTTTTCGAAAATAATCCTTCGAGCAGTTTAATCCGAATTAACCGATTGATTTAATTTTTTCGACGAAATTATAATTGTATCAACGATTAACAATTATGTAATTAGAAAAACTTATATATTCGATAATAACAATCACTTTTGGCGAAAAAAAAAAAAAAGGAAAACTCGACAAAACTCGTCTCTTTTATTCCTCTATATCCACTATTGTCACAAAATTATATATCGAAACGCAAGTGTCCGTTTCTCTTCTCGAAAAATTAGCTTAGCTTCGAAAAACGTTCGAGCCCATCTTACGATTTCGTGTCTAATCTCGTTTTAATGACGGGGTGCCGGCGAATGATGAAGTGTCAAATCGGGGCCGTGGGCGTTGTTTTCCCGCGATACAGCCGATAATGTATGCCAGGGGAGAAGATTTTTAATTAGCCCCCGAACCTGCCCACTTCGTATACAAAACCGTTTTGGAAAAATTGCTCCTCCCTCCCCACTTTCTTTTTCCCACGCCCAACGTTCATATATACATATAGATAAACGACATTCGTTTCGAAAAGTAGGATAATTAATCTTGGAAAACTATCTACCAGGAAAGAGGAAAAATACTTCTCAAAAAATTTTTATTGTGCCAAAAGGAAAAATACTTCTCAAAAAATTTTTATTGTGCCAAGAGGAAAAATACTTCTCAAAAAATTTTTATTGTGCCAATACAACTGTTCCATAGAACGTTAAAATAAAGGATAAAAGACACCCTCCTTCGAAAATAATCCTGCGAGCAATTTAATTCGAATTAATTTAATTTTGGAGAAAATTATAATTGTATCATAATTTGTTCAAATATTCCTTCGACGAGATCGAGTTGCATTCCGTCGATCTGCAACAGGATGGTGAGGGGAGAAGTCGGGGAGAGTGGCCCACAATTTCGGTAATTCGTTTCGGGCCCGCTTCTACGACCGTTCAAATGCTACAATTCGCAAGGTAGTACTGGCTCGCGAGCACGCGATTAGTAATTTGAATCGTCGACGCCCGTCATTCCCACCGTTTCTTCTCCCCGGATTCGAAAACAAGGGAATTCTCCTTCTTTCGAGACGAGGGGAGGGGGGAGTCTTTCCGCAGCGACGACTTTTGTGCAGGGGAGGGGGGAGGAGGGGACGTAGGAGGGCGCACATCGGGCAAAACACGCGTGACCTGTATTTAAGGTAAGGTCTCCTCCTCCGGGTCCCAAGAGGAGAACAAGCGGAGGCTGGCTTCCAGGTATTTTTTTCTTTTTTTACATCTTATTTGCAAAGTCGAAGCTTCTCCTGCTTCCCCCTAACCCCCATTTTTCCGTCTCTCTTTTCGTTCCTCCCCGCCCTTCTCTCGTCTCGTCCTCCTCGATAGGACTGCCTTCTCCTTCGCACGCGAGAGAACGTGAGAACACAGTGGATTTGGTTCTCTTCTTTTTCTACCTCCCCGGTGGAAACGGGGAACAGTTTGCTCTTTCTATTCGTTGTATATTCGAATGTGTTTTTGGAATATATATATTGAGACACGCGTTTCATATAAAATTTATAACCTCTTGTTCCTTTAAACAGGTAGGGAGAATAATTTAGTGGTTTCGAAGGAAGGGAAACATTGAACACCTCGATGTCCCCTCGAATTATTAATTTAAATTTTAAAATTTTCTTGTATTCAATAAATGTAATTAAAGAGAGCAATTGATTTTCTACATACACCTTTCATATTGTCTATATATGTATATATATGTAACACTGCATGTTCATTATTAATTCTCCTAAAATTTTCTTCTACTAAAATAAAATAGAAATAATTATCCATATTAATTTTCTCATACCTTACACTTTTCATGTTGTGTGTATATATATATATACACAATGATACTATTCATATTGTGTATAGCATGTAACGCTGCATGTTCATTATTAATTCTTCTAAAATATTCCTATATTCAACAAACATAATTATATAATATTAAAAAGAGTAATCAATTACATTGTGTAAAATATATGTATATATATATATATATATATATATATTTGTGGTATTCGACAAACATAATTATATAATATTAAAAAGAGTAATCAATTACATTATGTAAAAAATATATATATATATTACATATGTGCTGTTTATTCATTATTAATTCTCCTAAAATTTTCTTCTACTCAACAAATAGAATAGAAATAATTATTCATATTAATTTTCTCATACTTTACAGCTTTCATATTGTGTATATATATATATAACATGTAATACTGCATGTTCATTATTAATTTTTCTAAAATTTCACTATATTCAACAAATATAATTATGTAATATTAAAAAGAGCAATCAATTACATTGTGTAAAATATACATATTACACATGTGCTGTTTATTCATTATTAATTCTCCTAAAATTTTCTTCTACTCAACAAATAGAATAGAAATAATTATCCATATTAATTTTCTCATACTTTACATCTTTCATATGTGTATATATATATATATAACATGTAACACTGCATGTTCATTATTAATTTTTCTAAAATTTTCCTATATTCAACAAACATAATTATGTAATATTAAAAAGAGCAATCAATTACATTGTGTAATATATATATATATATATATATATATATATATATATATATATATATATATATATTACATATATGCTGTTTATTCATTAATTCTCTTAAAATTTTCTTCTATTCAATAAACATAATTATGTATGTTAAAAAGAGCAATTGATTTTCTTCATACTTTTTTCACATTGCCTATATATGTATATATATATAACATTGCATGTTCATTATTAATTTTCCTAAAATTTTCTTTTATTCTACAAATAGAATAGAAATAAGTATCCATATTAATTTTCTCATACTTTATATCTTTCATATTGTGTATATATATATATATATATATATATCATGTAACACTGCATGTTCATTATTAATTCTTTTAAAATTTTCCTATATTTAACAAACATAATTATGTAATATTAAAAAGAGCAATCAATTACATTGTGTAAAATATATGTATATATATATGATGTATGTGCTGCATGTTCATAATTAATTCTCCTAAAAGTTTCCTATATTCAACAAACATAATTATGTAATATTAAAAAGAGTAATGTGTGAGTATATATATTTAATATATGAATATGTAATATTAAAAAGAGCAATGGATTACATTGTGTAAAAAATACATGCATTACACTTACTGTTTATTCATTATTAATTCAACAAATAGAATAGAAATCTTCTTATACCGCATAATTTTTCTTACATAATTTGCATAAAATTAAAGTATTCCTCTTCGAATATCATATATACATATATATATATTCTCGTTCAATTTTCCAAAAATCAAGCCCTCTCTCGCGACTCCCAATCACCTCATCTTCATCAGAATCGCTTGTAGAAAAGTCCTCGGGCTCGATAAACCCGAGGCTCGAAGCAACGACGCCTCGTCCCGTCCCCTGCACCTCCTTCGACCCCCGTTCGCAGTTCGCCTTCGCCAAAACGCATCGAGCCCCCCGATCGGCTTTCCCGACATATTTATTGCGCCCAACCCGTGACTCTGACCCCGCGTACGGTCCCGCGTACCAACCCCTAGCCCCAGGAGTACCTCGAATCTCCCTCTCTCCCTCTCTCTCTCTCTCTCTCTCTCTCTCTCTCTCTCTCTCTCTCTCTCTCTCTTCCCTTTTCGTTCACCGATTCGAATTCGATAGCGAAGGCGGATAGGAAAGGCGCGGAGCGCGTCGGTATCGGTCATCGGTAATAAATCGGGCATGGAATTGGTATACTCCAGGTTCTTCGACCCCTCGCAGCGGAGGAGGGTGGGACAGAGGGCGCGCGCGACTCGCAAAAGCAAACAACAATAATAATTATTGTTTCGATGGGGGCCTGGTAATATCTGTAATGGGCCGTTCTACTCGAGTGACCTGTCGGCCGCCGTTGAATTAATGGCGGCCGAGATTTCGCGCGGAAACGAATCACCACGGGGGGAGGAAACTTGTACGGAGAGAGAGAGAGAAAGAGAGAGAGAGAGAGTGGAAGAAGGTGGATCACGACCCGTCCACCTCAGACTCGTTACGCTGTTTATGGCCCAACCTTCCCTTCGACGGGGCCCTCGTAATCGTATTTCGCGGAGCTGCGTATTGCGCCGCCACTAGCGTTTCTCTACTAGTGGCGGCACGATGGCGGCCGTCAGATCCATCGCGTGGCGTTGCGATCGAAGGGAACGATTCTGGTTATGTTTCGCTTTTGTTGCTTTCCGTTTGTCGTTATCGAGACAGCGTTCGATGACGGGTTGAGGATCGTGTTTAATAACGTTGCTTAATAAAGAAAAGTCTCGAAAAGACTTTTCTGTGGAAATATATTAATCTGTGTATATTATATATATATATATATATATATATATATATATATATATATATATATATATACGAGATCCTTGGATATATATATTGCAAATATAATTCGTAATTCCCATTGTATACACGTTTAATTCGGTTGATGAAAATTTCTTAAAATTTCTATTATATATTTCTGTAACGAGTAACCTATCGATGTTTGTCGCTTTTGGTTTCGAGATTAATTCGATGATTGAAAATTTACTCTTAAAATTTTTCTTTTATTATATATTTTTGTAACAAATAACTGACTGGTGTTTTGTTGCAGTTGAGACGCTTTTTGGTTTCGATTATGATTCGAGGCGAGAATAAGGGATGTTGAAAATCTTAATATCCAATCGTATCGATCGAAGGGAAGCGTAAATCGATCGGCTTCACCGTGGCGAATACGAAACAGGTTGCGAGGCGATTTCCGATGCCGCAAAACGATCGAGACGAAGGCATGGGAAAGAGCGGAGGGAGCGAGGAGAGGGGAGGGGGAGGGAGGAGGGAAGGAACATTTTCGTGCAACAAAATGTACACGCACGTGGTTCGCTTCACGTTTAGTTTCAGCGGCAACGTTGTGCGCTGCACGAAGAATGGCTGGCGCCTTTGTTGGCACACGCGTGATTTTCATCCGCTAGTCGCGTGCGGACACAACTCGCACGCGATATGCATTTTCCACGCGGCTGCATTCCGGAAACGTGATATATTATTTTCGGGCCAATTTCTCGTATTTCGCGTTATACCCGGCAATCACGGTTTCTAAAATGGAAATTCTTTTCCTTTGGATTTCGCTTTGTACGACGACCATGTCACGAGTTATTGATTATTGATGGGTTAATGAGAAGTTAAAGAAAATGATGAAAAGTGAAAAGTGAGGGGAAAGGAACAGGTTGTAGTTGTCAATGTTCGAACGAGAGGAGGATTGATCGTTTCAATTATACGATTTATTCGCATGATCTCGTGCAAAATTCTATCTCTAATTACGATATACGATACGAAAAATGTTGGAAAATTTATATTTCTTGATGACAAATTTGATAAAAAAAATCCCTAGATCTCCTTTCGCTTTCTTGATAACAATTATGATTCGAAGACATTTTTTCCTTAAATAGAATCATATATTATACATTTCTTGATGCACAAATTTGATAAAAAAGAAAAAATCTCTAGATCTTTCGCTTTCTTGATAACAATTATGATTCAACGAAGACACTTTTTCCTTAAATAGAATATATTATACATTTCTTGATGCACAAATTTGATAAAAAAGAAAAAATCTCTACATTTCTTTTCGCTTTCTCTCGATACTATTCCTTTCGCTATTTCTCGGTACACAAATTCGATAAAAAAGAAAAAAATCCCTAGATTCCTTTTCGCTTCCTCGATTCAACGAAGATACTTTTTTTCTTAAATAGAATCATATACCATATATTTCTCGATGCACAAATTCGATAAAAAAGAAAAAAATCCCTAGATCTCCTTTCACTTTCTCGATAACAATTATGATTCGACGAAAACACTTTTTCCTTAAATACAATCATATATATTTCTACTATATATTTCTCGATGCACAAATTCGATAAAAAAAAAATCCCTAGATTCCTTTTCGCTTTTTCGATTCAACAAAGACACTTTTTCCTTAAATAGAATCGTATATATTTCTACTGTATATTTCTCGATGCATAAAATAAAAAAGAAAAAAATCCCTAGATTCCTTTTCGTTTCCTCGATTCAACGAAGACGCTTTTTTCCTTAAATACAATCGTATACCATGAATTTCTCGATGCACAAATTCGATAAAAAAAAAAAGAAAAAAAAAGAAAGAGAGATCTCCTTTCGCATTCTCGATGTAACGAGCAACGACGATCCAACGACGACACGTCGTTGATCGTGTTCCCAGATTTATCGGCCGCTATCGTTTGATAGCGAGAAAGGTTCTAGATTTCGCCTCGGCTGAACGACGAGCGGGTTACAGGGAATTGATGTAGCGCTACCAACACCGCGACGTGTGTAATGGATGTAGTGTTGCTGGTGGCCGCGCGATAAGCCGGCCAGAATGGATGCACTTTTCACGCGTGTAACTTTCGCTCACGGCGAAATCCACCGCTCTCGTTCCAGCTGCTCACCCCTCCCTCCCCTTCCCTCCCTTTCCCCCGTGATAATCGTGGCCACTTTTCTTGCGACACGGCTCCGGTCTTACGGTATCGTACGGCCAGCTTAATGAACTAACCGGGCACCCCTCACGACCGCTTAATAAACCCTCCTCGATCCACTCCTTTCTCATTTTCCGTTTATTTATCATTGCACAATTTACATCTAAATTGTCATCGATGCACGCATATATTCTCACCTATTATTTTTACCTAATATTTTCATAAATAAAATAGATCAAATTATATATTTATAATTATACATTTCTTGGTATTTTCTTCTTGATATTCAGATATTTGATAATCGAAGAAAAGATTAAAATTATTGATGCATGCATATATTCTTACCTAATATTTTCATAAATAAAATAGATCAAATTATATAAAATTTCTTGATGATATTCAGATTTGATAATCGAAGAAAAGATTGTTAAAAAAAATTGTTATTGATGCATGCATATATTCTTACCTATTATTTTACCTAATATTTTCATAAATAAAATAGATCAAATTATATAAAATTTCTTGATGATATTCAGATTTGAGAAAAGATTGTTAAAAAAATTGTTATTGATGTATGCATATTCTTACCTATTATTTTACCTAATATTTTGATAAATAAAATAGATCAAATTATATATTCATAATTGATAAAATTATATAATTTTATTAATTTTATTATATTTATAATTACATATTTCTTGGTGATATTCAGATATTTGATAATCGAAGAAAAGATTAAAATTGTTATCGATGCATGCATATATTCTTACCTATTATTTTACCTTATATCTTGATAAATATTATATAGATCAAATTATATAAAATTTCTTGGTGATATTCAGATTTGATAATCTGAATTAAGATAAGATGGAAAAATCCAAGGATATATAATTTCACTGGTAATCATTTTCAAAATCAAAATCATCAACAAACACCTGAAACATAGAACAGAAAAAGAAAAAAAGAAAATATCCAAAAACTTCTCCAAGCCTTCTCCTTACCTTTTGTCATCTTTCGCTTCTCGAAAACAGCAAAGAATTTTTAACCTCTCTAATTTCCAAAAATTTCCCCTTACGAATCAAATTCGAAACTTTCCCATCCTCGTCGATTATTCGACCCGGTGCTGTCCCTCGAAAGAGAAGTCTCTCCCTCCCTACCACCACCACCATCACCATCATCATCATCATCATCATCATCATCATCATCATCATCATCATCATCGTCGTCGTCGTCGTCGAAGGATGCCTCGAAGCGTGGACGCGCGGCCCGTTTCTTCTTCCTTCTCGCAGGAGCAGCCATTATATAGTAGTAAATATCGTAACGACCGTCCAAGGGACCAAGCCACGGCCATCCTGACGCGCGGCCGCTAACCACGAGTAATTATGTAATTGGCGAAGAATTACTTACCGGAGTGGCCGGGCCCCGTGGCAAGCCCCGTCATTCAGTGACATTCCGTCCTTTTTTACGACCCTTTGAGTGGCGGGTCGTTGTCTTCTCCCCTTCCCCTTTTGGATTTTCACCACTTCGAAACGTTTCTTCCTCCTCCTCTCTCTTTCTCTCTCTCTCTTGCTCAATGGATAAACGCGAGAGAGGATCGCCACGGTGGCCACCACCGTGTTGTGGCAGCTGTGTTCCGTTTCATAGCTTGTAACTAACTCGTTCCTCTCGGTTTTATATACCACGCCACTTTTCTAATTTCGCCAAGAACGAGAGCGGGGGGGAGGGAGGGAAGAGGGATCGAGTTTTACTGCCGAACGGTGGAAAGGAGAGGGGGAGGGAGGAGGAGGAGTGCAATTGCGCGATTATTGTTCCCCCGTCGAACGCGAGAGTTCCCTCGCCTTCCGGTCCCGCGAAACGATCGTCTGCGGGTCGAGTTTTTAAACGTGGCTTCTTTTTCCTTTTTTCTTTCTTCTTTTTTTCGAGCAGCATTTCGTGAAAGGAGCGTTTTCCTTGGAAGGTCGCGAAAATATGAAATTGTTGGGATTAGTTTTTTTCATTGTTATCGATGGGTAAATGAGCGATTATTTTTATTATATTTCTTTGCGTAACGACTTCTTTTTTGAGGAGAAGAATTTGGAATTGAAAATGGGCTTCGAAAAGGATTTAAATCTATATTGAAGGAGGGTTAATTGAAAGCCAAGTGACACGTTTTCGCACGTTTGGATTAAACAAGTAGTAGTATTATAAAGAAATCTATTAGGTTATACAAAATATTTTCATATTGTTCTTTTATATCTCCTTTTTCTGTAATAACTTCTTTTTTGTATCACTTTTTCGAAAAGAATTGGAAGTGGAAGAATTTGGAATTGAAAATGGATTTTGAAAAGGATTTAAATCTATATTGAAGGAGGATTAATTGAAAGCCAAATGACACGTTTTCGCACGTTTGGATTAAACAATTGTAGTATTGTAGTAAAGAAATCTATTAGGTTATACCAAAATATTTTCACATTGTTCTTTTACATCTCCTTTTTCTGTAATAACTTCTTTTTTGTATCACTTTTTCGGAAAGAATTGGAAGAATTTGGAATTGAAAATGGATTTTGAAAAGGACTTAAATCTATTGTTTCGATCTTTACAAAACTCCTTGAATGGTAAAAATTTCAATAATGATGATGATATCAAATCGTACCTGATTCAGTTTTTTGCCAATAAAAAGCAGAAGTTTTATGAACGTGGGATTATGATGCTGCCTGAAAGATGGCAAAAGGTCATTGATCAAAATGGGCAACATATTACAGAATAAAGTTATTTAGTTCCATGAAAAAATTGTCTTTGATTTTCTAAAAAAAATTCGCAATTACTTAGTTGCCAATCCAATATATTGAAGGAGGGTAAATTGAAAGACAAATGATATATTTGGATGTAGTACTGTAGTAAAGAAATCTATTAGCTTACCAAACAAAATATTTTCACCTTGCTCTTTTTCTGTAATAACTTCTTTTTTGTATCACTTTTTCGCAAAGAATTGGAAGTGGAAGATTTTCGAATCGAAAAAGATTTAAATCTATATTGATGTGTGCAAAGCTCGTTGTATTCCATCAGTTTACCGTTTAAAAAAATTTATTGTATCTTCAGTTTATGAATAGTTGATACATTGCTTGAAAAATGAATAATTATAGTAAAACAATTATTGATGTAGTATTATAGTAAAGAAATCTATTTTAAGTTTAAATTTAAGTTGTAAAAAAACAAAATATTTTCACTTATAAATATTTATAATATATTTATATATTTATATTTCACTTACAAATATTTGCTCTTTCTCTGTAATAACTTTTTTTTGTATCATCTTTTCGAGAAGCGTGGAAGAATTTGGAATTGAAAATGGGTAGACCGAAATACAATATTGAACCAGGATAATTAAAAGCCAAATGACACGTGTGCTGGAAGCTCCAAATGGTACGAGTCCATCTTTGAATAGAATTATAACCTATATGATAATCGTAGGCGATCTGAACAATTGGACGCAGATGAAAATCCTAAAAAAAAATTATGGCCGAAAATTATGCTGGTTCTAAAAGAAATAATCTTTCTATCAAAAATTGAAGTAATATCATTTACCAAAAGATTAAGGATTAGAATCAAGAGAATCAAGTATAAGTAACTTCTTCCTCGTCCAATTCTTGTGATGGATCTCGATGCACTCCCTCCTTGTTCCTCACACGTCCCTGTCAATGATGATCCACCGTCGATCCACGAACAAACTGGCCAATTTCAAGTTTCGAAAACACATCGTTTTTCTTCCTTTTCCAAACGGCAATTACCTACCGATACAAATAAATCGAGTACTAAAATACCTACTTACTCAATAATTGCAACAAAGATAACAAAGATAATAAAAAAAAAGGAAAGAAATAGGGTTAACGGTAAAATTGCTCGAATAAAGAAAAGAAAAATTCGTCCCAATTAATCCCCCTATTACCAATTCCTTCCAAAGATGGAGGCAAGCGGGGTGGCGAAGCGACGGTCGCGCTCCTGCTCCTCCCTCGGCCATTAATTCAACGCGGAACCGTATTGCGCGTTGATTACAGCTTCCTCCGGTAAAAATGCCAGGCACTTTGCGCGGCCGTCTGTGGCCCGATTAGCGGCGTACAATGGTTCCCGCGCACTTACAACTCGACTCGCGATAACATCGACCCTTTTTCGCGAGAGGACCCGCCGGCAATTTTACCGTCACACCGCGTGCACGCCGCGGTTGATGCATTAGCGCGATTATGGGGGCCCAATTTGTTGCCGTTGCGGATAACAGGCCGTTATCGACGGCCACGATCGAGCAGCTTTGTGCACGCCACGCGAGCAGGGCGAAACGAGAGTGCACGCGCGCGGTCACGCCGATTTTATTTGCTCGATCCGAGCCCCGTTTTAGAATCGACGAAAAATTGAAGAATCCCGCGTAACGATGTTTCAAAACTTTTTTCGGAATAATTTCTCTTAATATCGAAGCAGATCGAGACAGATTCCCACGACAGGCGTCGAAAATTGAGAGGATGAAGCGAGGATGTGTCAACAAAGTTGCACGAGATATACAAAGGATCGGTGAACGAACTTGAAAGAATCGCGTGTCCTCGCTCGATTTCATCGTGACGGAAGCAAAAGTCGCTTCGCCGAAGATCGATGGTTAACCTCGGTCGCCTTCCACAGTGCCGTTCCGTTCCATCGTCGGTTTCGGTTTCTTCGAGGGTTGTCGAACGTTGATTCGCAGATCGACACTCTTCGTATCCTTGCTCTGTCCAAATTCCTGAATATCCTCGATCAAACGGCGAAAAGCGACGAATTCTTATTACGACTTATTAAACTATCGAAAATAATATAATATAGTTCGACAAAGATGACTTCGGCGGCGCTGGGGTCGCTTCGGGTGACAATCACTGAGAGCACCTACCAGATGGCGCATCGCGTGCAACGTCACTCCAGCTGACGGTGGGGGTCGCACCGGAAAACTTTTGCGGTTTGTTGACGACCGATTCCTTCTCGACAATCTCGACCGCAGTCTCGAAATCGGTGGTCTCGGAATCCTTTGTCGAAAACGACGCGTCCAACCGAGTAAAATTCGACACCCTTCCTCCGCATCGATGATATTAAAGTTTTTTCTTTTACGTTAAATATTATCGAAACACAGTATTCATAATATCGAATCAATATCGTCGACTAATTTTTCGTAACTGTAAATTTCACTTCAGCTATCATCCTTGGAAACAAATACCTGTGCACCCATCGACACGAGGGATTACTCTCCGTCCCATAACGGTGGTAGTGGTGGTGGTATCCCGATCGTTAAAATCGTGGCCGTGCCACGAATTTTAATAAGGAAGCGGAGGCCTGGACGCGCGCGGCCCGTCAACGAATAAATTGATTTACAAGTGAACTTCTTCCCTCTCTCTCTCTCTTTCTCTCTTTTTCTCTCTCTCGCTCCCGCGTTAGGCCGCGTCCGTTTCAATCTCCTCTACGTACGCCCCGGCTCTGTAAACACGGAACGACCGCCTTTTAATTTGGCCAACGAAATTCCGGCCATCCGGCCGGATATTCGTTCCGCGGGCGTAATTCCTTAGCCCACGGGCGGCGGTTCCAAGATTGCAGCCTAAAGTGAGCAACTTCGATCGAGATTAATTCCCCGCTCGATGGCGATTTATGCGTCGCTTGCTCATTTCTTCTCCTCTCTTTCCCTTCCATTAATAGTTTCCTCTTCGAGAATTTTTCGTACCGTGAAATGGAACGGGTCGTTTTGGCTTGTGTCAAAATTGGATACAGGTGAATGTAAATTTTTTTTTTATGATTATTAAACGGTGAAATTATTATTTACTTTAATCGTTTTGGAATCTTCTTATTTTCACTTCGAAAGGAATTAATTTTTATTTAACAGCAAAGACATTTTTGTTGTAGATTTTAAATACGATCGTTTTACGAACGTCAAGTTTCGGTTCAACATAACCTTAAAATTACTCGGTGATAAATTGACTCGATAACGTTTAAACTATTCATTAGCTGCGTTATTTTTTCCTTCTTTCCTTCTTTCTACACATTCTAATTAAACACTGGATAGTAGCTGCAACACGGTTCGAAACCATTCGACGAAACCAATCGCGCTATTTTCGTGTCATAACTATACGACTCAAGACTGCACTCACAATGTTGCGTAAGTGTATCTAATAATAGAACCGCATCGATTTTACACTAGATTCTAACCTACGATTGTTTGTCACGCGCGTGTCTCGTTCGTTTCGTTCTCTCGAGAACGAATTTCCATCCATTGTTTACACATTTCAGTTTCAAATTTCACAATTTTTCGAAATAACCGCACAAATTCGAGTTGATCGCAATCGCGTACAAATTAAACATCGTAAAGGAAAATCCTCGGCCAATCTTCTTTATCGACGGGCTCGATAGAGAATTCGAAATGTCGATGGATACGGTCGATAATATAAAATATAATGGGACGAGCGAGCGCTGTACGTGGCCGTCGTCGAGATGCAAATGAGAACACCCCATATATGCCCGCGCGCGAACGTGTTAACGATCGCGTAATAACGATAAAGGTGGGCAACACTGTTACCATTAATGACCGTTACCCTCGTTCCAGACGGCATTAAAACGGCCTCATTAACGACAATAAAGATGCACCTTCCAAGGAGGAGGGAGGAAAAGGAGGGATCGGCTGTCATCTGCGATTTCCTTCCCTTCCCCAAGCAAGTGGATAAAATATCCTGGAATTTTTTTTCTCTCTCTCTCCATATCCACTCGAACCCGCGCTTTTGAAATTATTTCTCGTGGGAAATTTTCACCTTCGGATTGATGACAGGAAACTCGCCTCGAAGCCTCGATTAATTGATTAATCAAATTCGGTGAGAATAATAATAATAATAATAATTCGAGATTTAGAAGAAATTATATAATGGAAAATTTGTCTTATCGTTGGTTAAAAAATTTTCGAGAATAAGAGATTCCCTCACCTTAGTTATTATTCGAGTTTCTGGCAGCTGCTCTCTCCCCCTCCCAAAAAAGTTCCCTCCACGCTAGAGATAGAAATTGATCCTCGTCGGGCGGAGGATCGGCGGCGATTAGAAGAAGAAGAAGAAGAAGAAGAAGAAGAAGCGTTCTCGAAATCGGTGGGGCCCTCGGATCGGATAGATGAGCGGCGCGGATAATGCACGCCCGTCCCGGATCCTCCTCCGTCCAGGTACGTAGCGGCCGGATGGGGACGCGACATGTGCACGACGCCCAAATTGCCGTGGTGATTTTTATCTCCTCCGCCCGGAGAGATACGCGGGCCCGATATTCACGGGTTCGACGTGGAAGCTCGCCTGCGGTGCCTGATTAAACGGCCGACCGGCCACGCTCCTCAAACGTGTATTTAGAGCGCGGCTGTGAACCACCTTGTGCCTGGTTGCACCGCGCCGATTAGACAGACCCATTCTACGCTGTACATCGTCGTATTGGAAACGGACGATTTTTCTATTTCTGGGATAGGTGGAGAAATAGGCTTTTTTTTTTTTCATTTTTGAAAACAAAATGGGATGCATAAATTTTATTTCGTTTATTTTGTTTGTTTTGTTTGCATTTGTTTTGTTTTAAATAATTTTTGTTTGTATTTGTTTCATTTGCTTTTGTTTTGTTTTAAATAATTTTTGTTTGTATTTGTTTCATTTGTTTTGTTTTTAATAATTTTTGTTTTGTTTGTGTTTGTTTTGTTTATATTTGCTTGTGTTTGTTTTGTTTGCGTTGGTTTCGTTTTAAATAATATTTGTTTGTGTTTGTTTGCGTTTGTTTTGTTTTTAATAATTTTTGTTTTGTTTTATAAATTTTATTTCGTTTGTTTTATTTTTAATAATTTTTGTTTTGTTTTATAAATTTTATTTCGTATGTTTTGTTAATAATTGAATAATAAATTTAATAATTTTTGTTTTGTTTGCGTTTGTTTTGTTTTTAATAATTTTTATTTTATTTGTGTTTGTTTTGTTTGCGTTTATTTTGTTTTAAATAATTTTTGTTTGTGTTTGTTTGCGTTTGTTTGCGTTTGTTTGTGTTTGTTTTGTTTACGTTTGTTTTGTTTTTAATAATTTTTGTTTTGTTTTATAAATTTTATTTCGTTTGTTTTGTTTTTAATAATTTTTGTTTTGTTTGTGTTTGTGTTTATTTGCGTTTGTTTGTGTTTGTTTTGTTTTATAAATTTTATTTCGTTTGTGTTTGTTTGCGTTTGTTTTCTTTTTAATAATTTTTGTTTTGTTTTATAAATTTTATTTCGTTTGTTTTGTTAATAATTGTTTAATAATTTTTGTTTTGTTTGTGTTTGTTTATGTTTGTTTTGTTTGCGTTTATTTTGTTTTAAATAATTTTTGTTTGTGTTTGTTTGTGTTTGTTTTGTTTGATGGGATTTTGGAAGCGTGAGCGTGTATTTCAGTTGTCTTTCAGTAGTCATTTCGGAAAAATTGTAGGTTTCAAAGATATTCGATGTGATATTTTGCGCTGATAAAATAATAACAACGTCATCTTGGAAAATAAAGGAAACGCTATACTTTGAATACGCTCGAAAAACTTACGTTAAATTTTTCCTTACGTAGACTCATAAAAAAAAAACTTGAAATTATCAACATGATCTTTAGGATTCGTTTATGCTTTCATGCTACGTGTCACAAGATATATGGGAGTTGTTATTATACACGTCTAATTAGACGGTCATGCCACCTGTTACGTTTAACCTAATTCGAACTCGATCAATGTGTCACAAAAACGGTCAGTTTTTTAATTCGTGTCGACTCGCCACAATTTTCTTCGTCCATGATCGATCACCGAGCCAAGAATTGAGCTTGCTATTTTGAAAAAACAGCAGCAAACAAAACAACATTGAAAAAATGAACGATTACAAATTTTTATAGTTTGATCCACCACACTGATTGAAACGATAAAAAATAATTGCACTGGTAAATACGAAAAGAAGAAAAAATGAGGAAGAAAGATTTTTGGCGAAATCTTAGGTGGTCTGAACTCTTTCCCCACCCCTTTTCCCTCTCTTCTCGTCCGATTATGCATATCGACGACACATTGAATATCCTCCTCGATCGTAATTATTTCGAGAAAGAAAAAGAGAGAGAGAACTCGATTATTTTAATCAACCCCTACAATTAAATGGAAATTATTATTCGCAGGAAGTAATTATTTCGACGCACAAGAAAAAAAACATGGATGCACTTCATGGCCGTTTCAATTATTCGCGCTGGAAATCCAAAAACGTGTTCTTTCCTTTTTTTCAAGGTAGCTTGCTACAACCATCATTCCTTTCTCTCCTCCTCAAAATGTAAATATAATAAATTTCTTGATAATTCTCCGTGTAATCAAGAATGTGCTCTAGAAAAAAAAAAAGAAAAAAAAATTATTCGAAATTCGAAATTTCTTCTATTTTCGCTCAACGCACCGACAATTTCCAACGATTCTTCGCCAATTATTACGGTTATCGCGTACAGTTATCGCGAGATTCAACGACTTATAATCGCTGTTAATAAACGATCCCCTTTCTAGATTGTGCGTATACCATTCTATAATGAAAAAGACGAAATGAAAGAATGGAATAGAGAGATAAAAAAAATTGAGTATACCAGCTATGGCTATCTTGCGATAATTTACCGTTTATGACTTAATAAATAAAAAGGATCGAGGAAAATAATGTAACAATGTTCCCCAATGCTCCATTACATACATACTTGATTCTATCTCTAAAAATAATTCGAAACTGTAACGATTCGAATCAGGCTTTAAATCGTCCATTTTAACTCTCCAATAATAACAATAATAATAAATTAAAAGATTTTGTTATTTATCATCGATATTCTCGATATATAAACAAAAATAAAAAATGATTTCCAATCTAAGAAGAAGACTCGTCGAATTTTCATGTACAACTTTATCGACCGAGTACAACTTTATCCATTTCTCGATGCGAAGAATAATCGAAAAGTCGTAAACCTTGGAAAAAGAAAGAAAAAAAAGAAAAAAAAAATTGGAGCGATTTCGAATGACAGAAGGAAGCGCGAGAGGTCGTTTAACGAAATTCAGCCCGGAGGAAACGACGACTCCTCGTTCGAGGGATAATAAATTACCGGGTTCCGAGGTGCGCGCTTTCGCGAAAATTACCCTTCAATTATAACCCCATCGCCGATCCACGATAACGACAATAACGAGTATCCGTGGAGTATCGTGTGTCGAAGACTGTCACGTTTTGTTTAACCTGGCCGGGCCTGGCCTGTTCAGCAACCGTGTCAACGCACCTGCAAACCGGATCGTTATCGCCCAAGGACCGGATTAGACGTGTCGGGGCAACATTCGTTGTAATGAGACGAGCGGAATTTATAATTACGTCGGTTAACCATTATTTTTATGTGCCGATTTATTCAGATCGTTCGATAATAACGAACGACGATGTTTATATATGCGTGATTTCCCCCCCCCCCTTCCTTCTTTATATAAAATAAATTGACAAAGTTAATAGTTCATCGAATTGTTGTTGATGTAAATATTACTGTGTTGAAGTTAAACCCCCGTCGGTAATTCAGTTTTCACAAGTTTGAATAAAGGTAATGCCGCGTTTAACCAATTGCAATTTTAATTATCGCGGCACTTATAAGGGCCCCCATAAGGATCCTTTAACCGTTCGAGTGAGAAATTTCTTGATCGTAAAGCAGGCCATTAAAAATGAATAACGACGAGCACATTTGTCTTGGACACTCTTGAATACTCTGACTGATGATTGCCTCGTACGAAAGCAAAGTTCGAAAACAAAATTAAAACGAGCGGATGTATCCTGAATGC
Source organism: Apis mellifera (assembly GCF_003254395.2). NCBI lineage: Eukaryota > Metazoa > Arthropoda > Insecta > Hymenoptera > Apidae > Apis > Apis mellifera. Next base: position 14,056,384 of record NC_037643.1, on the reverse strand, counting down.
GTTGTAATTGTTTTTAAAATTTAATCGAACGAATCGAACGTATCGGCTTCTGGAAAAATTTTTTGAAAATTTCGTAAACGCGAAAGTAAAATCTAGTTATTTTTTTATTTCAAATTTTCGATCTTTTAATCTTTTAATCTCGTGAGTCTCACATCGATCTTATTTTTAAAATCTTTCAAAACTCAATTGCCACGAATATAATTAACTTTACTTTAAATTATGATTCAAATACATGTATATCACACATTCACATATTCTTCGAATAATATATACATATATGAAAAGACAATACATCGATAACAATAACTTAAAAAAATAACACAAAATTTGTTCGATTTATTTTCCAGGAAAGAAAACGTCGAATCCGGAAGGAGGATCTATGCATAGCTTCCGGCGTAAAGATCGGCGGGGGTGGAAGAGGGTTTTGCGCGAGGGATCGATGGCCGAGGCGAGGACCGCCTTCTCTTTCGCCGATTTTCTCCCTTTTCTTTCTCTCTCCTCTCCTCCTCTCCCACGCTACACCTGTCGTGCGCCGCCTCGAAGAGAGTAAAGTTTCTAACCTAGGATACGAGTACTCGAATCCATTTATCTCCTTTCTTTTGTTTTTACGACCGTCGTTGGCCTCTGGATTTTCCAGCTTTTCCTCGTGTCCTTCGCGCGAGCAAAAGCGTACGTGACTTAGATTGCATGGGATGAGGTTAGATTTTTCTTTTAGTTGTAGAAAAGTTTTAAAAGTGAATGGTATAATAAAGATATTTTAGTAACGGATTTATTGTTTATTTATAAATTTATATTGATATTTCAACGTTGAAGTGTTAAGATATTTGGAAAATTTATTAATGGGATGAGGTTAGATTTTTCTTTTAGTTGTAGAAAAGTTTTAAAAGTGAATGGTATAATAAAGATATTTTAGGATTTATTGTTTATTTATAAATTTATATTGATATTTCAACGTTGAAGTGTTAAGATATTTGGAAAATTTATTAATGGGATGAGGTTAGATTTTTCTTTTAGTTGTAGAAAAGTTTTAAAAGTGAATGGTATAATAAAGATATTTTAGGATTTATTGTTTATTTATAAATTTATATTGATATTTCAACGTTGAAGTGTTAAGATATTTGGAAAATTTATTAATGGGATGAGGTTAGATTTTTCTTTTAGTTGTAGAAAAGTTTTAAAAGTGAATGGTATAATAAAGATATTTTAGTAACAGATTTATTGTTTATTTATAAATTTATATTGATATTTCAATGATATTTCAAAGTATTAAGATATTTGAAAAATTTATTAAAGGATTGTGTAAAGTTTCTAGACGAATGAGAGGAATCCTTGCTCAAAGTGAATGTAATATGCATTCGCGCTGGTTTCTAATCAGGTCTCATCTTCGTCCTCTTCTCGAGGAGGATTCGATTTCGCATGTACCCCTTATTAAGCAGGTAGGTCGTACGTTAAGGGGAATCGAAGGTGCTAATCTAATCTGTCTGGCCGATTAAAGGCCGGCGATGAGTTTCGTGAGGCCCGGCCATATCGAAATCGTCTCCCCTCCATATTCCGCAATTAACTGGAGTTCCATCACCTTTTTCTCCATCACCTTCATGAACGTCAACGTCAACCCTTTCATCACGGTAAATGTCTTCTAATAACATAATAATAATCGGAATTTTAAATTTTACAAATAACTTGATCACAATGTAATTCAATATCCAACGTTCCTCGCGTCGTTCAATTTGTGATTTCGGTAATATTAATGCACATGATGTTTCCAGAATTTTAAAATTTGCAGTGTGTAACGAGACAAGAACGTTGAATAATCCATGATACGATTCAAAATCTTTGAATGGAAATAGAAAAACAAGAGAATACTTACCTAATATAACCAGGGCATTTCTAACCTCCAATGACATTAGTCAATTTCTGATTTCAGTAATGTTATATATGATGAAGGTTATATAAGAATTCTAAAACTTGTAATATAATGATATAAGCATTAAAAATTCAAAATCTTTCAATAGAAATATAAAAAAAGTACCTACCTCCAATATTTAATTTCTAATTTCAGTAATACTATTCATATGAAGTTTAGAAGTTTAAACTTGCAATGTAAATAATCCAATTGAAAAGTTGATTTAGAAATCTTTCAATGGAAAGGTAAAAAAAGAGAACATCTATCTAATATATAACCAGGACACTTTTAACTTCCAATAATATTGTTCAATTTCTGATTTCAGTAACACTATACATGTGAAATTTAGAATTCTAAAACTTGCAATATAACCACATAAGCATGTTAAATAATTCATGATACAACTAAAAATTCAAAATTTTTCAATAGAAATGAAAAACCAAACCTACCTCCAATGAAATTACTCAATTTCTGGTTTCAATAATACTATGCATGTAAAGTTTAGAATTTTAAACTTGCAATGTAAATAATCCAATTTAAAAATCTTTCAATGGAAATATAAAAACGAGGAAATACTTACCTAATATAAGAACATTTCTAACCTCCAATTATTCAATTTCTGATTTCAGTAATATTATACATGTTGTATACTATATATGACGAAGGTTAGAATTCTAAAACTTGCAATATAACGATGTAAGCATGTTAAATAATCCATGATACGATTAACAATTCAAAATCTGTCGATAGAAATATAAAGTTTAGAAAGCTTGCAATGCAAATAATCTATTATTCAATTGAAAACTCGATTTCAAACTCTTTCAACGGACACATAAAAAGAATACTTATCCAGTGTGTATAACCAAGATACTTTTAACGACATTTCCGTTTCGTTTCTCTCCGATCTTACTTCTCAAACTGCCCAATCGAAGAGGTTTCGAGCGGCAAAGATTCGAGCAACCTTTTCGATTCTCCTTCCACACGCTCGTTCCTTTATTTCTTGTTGTTGCCGGTTGGTACGCGGGCACGAGGATTGGTAGGCGTGTGCGCGTGCACGCCCGCGAGATCCCTGATAAACGAGCCGGCGTTCCTCGTCTCAGAAGAGGATTTCTTTCGCAGAAAACGAGGTCGAGCGTTCGAGGTCGTAGGCGGGGTCCTCCGCCGGTTTTTCGTTTTTCTTCGCCTTTGCGCGGGCCCGTCTTCTTCTCGCGAGTTTTTCGTGCTTTTTATCGACCGGCGCTCGCTGCGATCATCGCCCCTTAACCGCCATTTTTTGCCGGATCGGTCGATAATTTGTCAAACGATTGCCATCGATTTTCACCATGATTGATGAATGCGAATTTTTTTCTCGCTTCGATTCGATTTAACGGCGAGTCACGCGTAGCTAATCAAGATTTAATCGGAAATTTGAATAAAATTCCATTATTTATTACGCGTGTAAATATTATTCAAATATTTATTAAACTGGAAAACTGGTAAAGAAACGCGAGAGAATCAAAGTAACAATTTTCGTACTTGGTTACAACGTATAATAGGAGATTCAACCGAACTGTGTTGTTACAGGGAAGGAAACGTAACATTCGATGCGATGTATAATATAATCGCTGCAACGTATCGGCCTCAATTGATCCCCTATTTATTGAACCAGATCCATTAAATCGCGTCGGAACAGGTGTCAGGGTGTAACGTACAAGACGGAGTAGTCTCGAATGATTTCGATAGGTATTTATTTTCATAATGATGAGTGTTCTTTATAATCGATCTATAATATCATACATCATAGCATTCCGTTTATACATAATTACAATTGTAAATTTCGCCCTTTAACGCTTCGTGTTTAATTAGTTTAATAGAGTTCGTCATCTCGTGTCGTGTCATCTCCTTTTTTTTTTCTTTTTCTTTTTTCTTTTTTTTTTCTCATTCTTACACTCGCCTATCTCCTATTAACTCTGGCGCAGATGAGAAACACGACGAAAAATTATCATTAGGCGCGTAGAAAAAAGAACCTGTTTCCGGCCATCCACCAATGCTTCTTCCGCTTCGTCGTCGTCGTCGATTCGCACGCAAATTCTTAAATTCTGTGTTCTGCGCGACGTTTTTTCTTTTTTTTCTTTTTTTCTTTTTTTTTTTCTCTTTTCATCACGCGTGCACAGACTACGAAAATAAAGTAATACAATAAGATATAATATGTACAACCGAAAGGAAAAAAAGATCGATCGATCGTCGTTCGACAAATTCTTCTTCTTTCTTTTCCTCATTTCTCTCTCACTCGGTCTCCATTTTTTCGATCGAAACGACGAACGATCGTTCGATGATACGAAGAAGAAGAAGAAGAAGAAGAAGAAGAAAAATCTTCGCGGCAGTGCCCGCTACTGGCCGCTGATCGCAGCGCGCGTGGATCTCTAGGAAACAAAATAAATAAAAAAAATCTACCTATCTTCTCCCGTTCATCATCATAGACGAAGGCAATCAGCTTTGATTTGATCGTTCGGTGCCAGCCGCGACGAATTTTGCTTCACTCGTTCGATCCGAAAAAAAAAACAAAAAGAAGAACTCGTCTTCGTTCCGCGAACATTCTTGGAATACAATTGAAAAATAATTCTCCGTTAATCGATTTTTTTTTCCTTTTTCCATTAGAAATAGAAGCCAATTTACAATTCGCCGCAACAAATTCGAAATGCACGAAGGTGAAAATCGTATCGATCGAGGAATATATACAAATATTCGGGGAAAAATTTGCAAACAACGATGGAATTGAGAATCGTACAAATTCCAATATGGCGTACGTAGAGTGAACGCGCGAGCGAATAGCTCGCCATCTGGAAAGGCTGATCATCATCATCGTTATCGTCATCATCGTTATAATCATCCTTGTACTCGGGTTAATTTTTTCTTTCACTTCGATATTCCGGGTTACAAAGAACCACTCGCCATCGTCTCCTCTCCTCTCCTCCCGTTTTCGTCGAAGTAGCTTAAAATTGATTAATAACGCGATATACATCGAAAAAAGGTACTATGTTTATTATATACAGCGGTAGTAATTGATTACTGATTAAATAAGTGGCATATTTATACTAAACGTTACGTTTATCACAACGATGATAAAATCAGGCCGGAAGACCGGAAACCGGAGGCCGCGTCCGTTCTTTTTTCCCTCTCCTTTCGCGTCCCAATCTCGCACATCGTTCCTTTTCTCGTTTAAAAAAAAAAAGAAGAAGAAAAATAAAGAAACGAACGAAAAAAGAACAGAGATAGATCCTTCTTTTCCTTTCTCTTCGAAATTTTCCGCGAATTCCTCCATCTTTTCTTTTTGATTCGAATCCAAAAACCAAACCGATCGATCATTTCATGGAAATGGCCGAGGATTTTCCGAATTGACTAGAGATTGCAAGCACCTTCCGTTTGGAGAAAAAAAAAAAAAAAAACTGAATTGGGAACGCGTCCAGTGGCCCGCCCTCCGGTTGATTTTTCACCCCTAAGAGAGAGAAAGAGGGGAAGAGAGAGAGACGTCGCCACCGTCACTGGCGTATACAGATTCGTCACGGGTCCTCCTTCCTTCCCGCGCAACACTCGTACGGGAAGAGAAAAGAAGAGCACGCGTTTCTTCCAGGAAGAAAAGAACGAAAAGGTGGAAACAATCCCCCCATCCCCGATTTTATTGCACGTTTCTCTTTTTCTCCTGAACGCGGCTGGGAATAGAAAGAAAGAAAGAAAAAGACTCGTTCGAAAACTTGGGTGGAGGAGCTGTTTCATCACGGCAGGGGATAATAGCCGCGGAAAGGGATCCTCGGTCACGAGGAACCACCACCGTTGCTCGACAGCAACGGACAGGACAGGTCGCGGTGGGCCTGCGGGTCCTTGGAATGCGCGTCTCTCACCGCCCTCGAGGCGAACACCCGTTCGCAGCCGGGGATCGTGCACCTTGCCTCCTCTTTCCGATCCTCGTCACCGATCGATCTCCCTCCTCCTTCATCCCCTCGAATCGCGGCGGCGAAGTGTGAATCGAAGCGTCGACGGGCGAGGCCGTTGAGGCCCGCCAGGTGGACAGTGGCGAAGGTGGACAGGCCTGAGAAGGCTGTGGCTCCCCCCAGGTGAGGCGGCAGTAGAAGGGGGTGTGGGGCCGGTATCCTGGCGGCGAGGTCGGGGGGGAGGGGAGGGGCGGGCGCGAGGGGGTAGGCGCCTAGGTGGCAGCCTACGTCGGCGTACAATCTGGCGAGGAACTCGTTGCGAAGGAAGGGCGAGGCGGGGTTGGCGGTGATCCGGGCGGCCGCCGCCCGCTCCTCGGCCGCGTTCCTCGGGGACAAGGAGGGGGGGGCGAGAGGCGGCGGGCTGTCGGACGACGTGGACAACAGTTTTCTGTGGAGGTTCAGGTTAGCCGAGTGCCTGTCCCGGGATCTCTTGGAGGGGAAGGCCGCGTTGCAACCGTCCACGCTGCACCTGTGCATCAGCTTCAAGTGTACGTTCTGATAATGGGTCTTCACCCCGAAGTGGTTTTGAAACACTTTGCCGCAGGCGGTGCACCGCCTCGGATTCTCCCTGTCGAGGGGCACCTCGCCCCCCTCGGTGCTCACGAAACCCCGCCCGTCCTCGTAACGGGCGTACGTGATAAGGCTATTGTCCGTATCCATGGCCGCTGTGGAGGGTGAGGCGCTGGATGAACGAGAGCCACGTGAGGAATTGTCCATGGTGGTCTCCCTGCGCGTCGTGGTGGTGACCGCGGGGCTGGTAGAGCCGCGGCCAGACGTCGAACCCGCCGCCTCCTCCTCCGCCTCCTCCGCTTCCTCCTCCTGCGTCGTCGCCACGGCGTTGGACCGCAGCCGCTGCCGCCACCGCCGCCGTCGCCGCCGCCGCCGCCGCCGCCGCTGCACCATCGCCGCGCGACCCTGCGACAAGGACTCGAGTTGACGCAAAGTGTTGGTGGTTGTGGTCGTGGAGGAGTCGTGGGAGAGGTCGTCGCCTGTCGTCGGACGGCTGTCGACCGAGCTCGGGGCACGGAGGGAGGGATCATCATCATCACAGGGACGCTCACCTTCCTGATTCCGCAGCGCCACTTCCTCTTCCTCCTCTTCTTCTTCCTCTTCCTCTTCTTCTTCCTCCTCCTCCTCCTCCTCGACCTCTTCCATCGCCTCCTCCTCCTCCTCCTCCTCCTCCTCGTCCTCGTCCATCTCCTCCTCGCGCTTCTCCTCCTCCTTCTCCTCAGTGTCCCTCTTCAACGACGTTGTTGCAGATTCCTCCTTCACAGTCTCCTCTTCTCGCTCCTCCTCCTCCTTCCTCCCCTCCTCCTTCTCCTCGCTCCTCGACGAGCCGACGGCGGAGGAGCTCGTCTTTGGCTCCGGACTCGTCTGCCTCCTCGGCGACTTGACGCTGCTCGCTCTCGAGCTCAGATCCCGAGGCTCGTCCTGAGGTAGATCCTCCTCCTCCTTCTTCTTCTTCTTCTCCTCCCCCTCCTCCCTCTCTTCCTCTTTCCGGCAGGAGGGTTCCGCGGGGGGGGAGCGGGAGCACGACTCGCGGTCGAGGTTCGAGGGTGGCGTGGATGGTTTCCTGGAGTCGTCGGCCGCGGCGAGCCTCGACATCGACATGTCCTCCGGCTGGCTCTGGAACTCGTTGGCGCGGGTTCTCTCCTCGTCGTTCGACGAATCCCCGTCCGTGGACGACGAGTGGACCTCGGTCAACACCGCGCACCTCGTCGGATGCTGCGACTTCCTCTTCCTCACTCCCCTGCTGTGCACCGAGGCCGAGCCGTGGTTCACCGAGCGATGATGATGATTGTGATTGTGATTGTGACTGTGATTGTGATTATGATGATGTCGGTAGCCTCCGTCGATCGAGTCGTTGTCCTCGATCGAGTTGCTGTCGCCCCCGTTGCTGCCCAGATCCTCGTCCCCTCCGATCGTCGCCTCCGCGAAGTCGTACAACTTGGGCCGCTTGGCCAGGCTGAAGTCGGCCGGTTGCTCGTCCTCCTCCTCCTCGCGATGCAGCAGCCTGGAGGAGGAGGAGGAGGGAGGCGGAGGCAGGTTGCTCGCCTCGTCCTCGGCCACCACCACGATCCCGCCCTCCTCGTCCTCCTCCTCCTCCTCCCCCTCGGCGGGGGCGGTCGAGGCCTGGGTCGAGGGCGACACCGTCTCGCCGTTGTTGTTGTTGTTGCTGCTCGAGAACGAGCCTCTTGCCGCTTCCTGTCCGATCCCGGCGAGCGCGGCCGTCGAGACGACGCCTCCGCTCCCCCCTTGGCTCATCCTCCCCTGCTGGAGGGGGAGGGAAGCGTCCTGGTCGTAGGCGGGCGGCCTTGCGCCGGCCTGGGCCGACGATTGCAGGTCGAGGTGCTTGAAGTCGAGGCCGCAGAGCGAGGCCGGGGAGCGGAGGTCGGGCGGGGGCGTGAGCAGGGGGAAGGAGCCGAAGGGCAGGTGGTTGAGGCCCGTTGCGGGGACGGGGAGGCCGACCTGGGGCGGGAGGACGAGCGCGTGCGCCATGGACGAGCGGCCGTCGTGCGGCGAGATCTTTCTACGCAGGTGTGGCGAGTGCAGTTTCGGGTTAGGGTTGGCGCTGTGCCTGTTCCGCGACCTCCTCGAGCTGAACATCATGCTGCACCCCTTCACCGTGCACTGGTGCATCTCGCGCAGATGGACCGCGCTGAAGTGGATCTTCAACGCCCCTTTGTCGCAGAACGTCTTCAGGCACACGTTGCACTGCACCCTCTTCTTGCCCGTGGTCGGGTTGATGAACGGGGTGCCCAGGTTCGGCGGTATGTTCCCGGACGCGCCCCACTGGCCCCCGCCCGGTCTCTTGCCGGGCGAATGAGGCTTCCTGCCGGGGATACCAGGCGGCCTGCCCAACGGAGCCGCTTGAAGAGGAAGGGCCGGATGGTGTCTGTGCCCTGTGTCAGAGGAACCCACCGTCCCTCCATGATGCTGTTGATGCTGTTGATGCTGTTGCTGCTGCTTCTGACAGTCCCTTCTGCTCAGGTTGAGCGCGCTGTCCGAGTTCTCGTCGTCCTCCTCGTCCTCCTCGGAGCCGAACTCGCTGCTCTTCTCGCCGCCGCTGTGCGCGTCCGCGGACGGGGGGCCGGTGATGGGCGCGGCGACGAGCGAGGCCGGGGGCTTGGGCGGGGGCGGGAAGTGCGCGGGGAAGGCGGGCGGCAGGGCGCCCGAGGACACCGCGACCGAGAGGGGGTGGCCGAAGTTGAGGGCGGAGGAGGAGACGGGGGCGACGGGCGGGATGTGGGGCCTTTGCAGCTGGCCTGGGGGGTGGTGGTGGTGGTGCGGGTGGAGATGGGGCGGGCTGTGCGGGCTCTGGGGGTTCCTCGCGGCCTTGCGGCTCTGGTGCATGCTCTGCTCGGCCGTCGAGGGCGTCGGCGGCGGCGGAGGCGGGGGCGGGGGTGGGGGCGGGGGAGGCGGCGGCGGGGGCGGAATGGGGGGGAAGGCGGGGAGGCCGAGGGTGCCCAGCTTGCGGAAGTCGAACGGCTGCATGCTCTGGAGCCGGTTCAACGGAGACACGGTGAGATGGGAGTCGAGCGGCACGCTGGTGGGGGGCGAGTTGGAGGCGGCGGTCACCCCCGCGGTGGACGAGGTGGAGTGGTAGTGCTTCTGGGCGGTCGGCGACATGGATGGATGCGAGACGGAGGAGGGCGGTGGAGGTGGAGGAGGCGGAGGAGGAGGAAGGGGAGGCGGCAGCCTAGAGCCGGGGGGCGGGAGGCCGCAGTGGAGGAGGTGGAGCGGCGGTGGTAGATGGGCTAGGGGCATGGTCGGCGGCGATGGTCGCCTGCTCGGTGACATAGCATCCGTCGTCCCCGGCGTCCCGGCGGCCAGCAGCAACTGCTGCACGAACGGGCGCGTCTCCGCGAATCTGAGGAACTGCTGCAGCACCAGCGGCTCCTCTTCAGGGGAGCAGATGCTCCATCGGTCCAGCACCGGGCCGTTCTGCGAATCCTGCGCACAACAAAATTTCCTTACCAATTTTTTTCCTTTTTTTCTTTTTTAGTTTAGGTTTAGAGATTTGTTTTGAACGGTAATTATCTTTATCCTTATTCTTTATCTTTATTATTTTTATTATCTTTATCTTTATTCTTTATCTTTATTATTTTTATTATCTTTATCCTTATTATTTTTATTATCTTTATCTTTATTCTTTATCTTTATTATTTTTATTATCTTTATCCTTATTCTTTATCTTTATTATTTTTATTATCTTTATCCTTATTCTTTATCTTTATTATTATTATTATATATTTTTATTATTATCTTTATTATTATTATATCTTTATTATTATCTTATCTTTATTATTTTTATTATCTTTATCTTTATTCTTTATCTTTATTATTATTATTCTTTATCTTTATTTTTATTATCTTTATCCTTATTCTTTATCTTTATTATTTTTATTATCTTTATCTTTATTCTTTATCTTTATTATTATTATATATTTTTATTATTATCTTTATTATTATTATATCTTTATTATTATCTTATCTTTATTATTTTTATTATCTTTATCTTTATTATTTTTATTATCTTTATCTTTATTCTTTATCTTTATCTTTATTCTTTACGATTTCTTTGGTCGTTTTTTAATTAATTAATTGTAAATTCGAAGGGGTATTTTATCTTCGAAGGGGGAGCTCGAAAGAAAGTTGGAACGAGTGACAATTATGTACCGCGGTTAAGAATGCGTGAAAGCGGTGTAACGAATTAAAGATTAGTGGAAGTCGTTCCGCATCCTCTTACGAGTTTAACAGAAAAACAGCTTCTTTATAGAAATCGTTTTCGTCGCAGAAGCAATTTAAACATATAAGATTCGTATCCGTAATAACATCTTCGATGTTTCTTTTTTATAGGCATCTTGATCAATTTTTTTTCTTTCTTCTTCTTCCTTTTTTTTGCTACGACGTTCATTAAGATTCGAAAAAAAAGGGGAGCGTCACCTGTGACGTCACTTTTAAAAGAGAAAAATCATCGTTGCTTGTGTGTCAAGGTCGCTCGTGTAACGGAGCGTTTCAAAAATCAACGTCGCGCACCGATTTCCATATAATCAGCCAATCAATCAATTGATCCGCTTCGAGTCGAATTTACCGCTTCTCGATTTTATCGACGTTGAAAAGAAGAAGAAGAAGAAGAAGGAGAGAAAAAAGACGGACGTAGTATTTCTCCTCCTAATTGCAACGTGAAACCTTATAATAATAATTCCGGTGAAGAAAGAAAAAGAAAAAGAAAAAAAGATGAAACTTTTTATTCCCGTGGAAGGCCGGCTTACGTAATGGCCACTAGCGATTAATAAGAATAGAATCGGCGGACAAACCAACTAATTTATTCTCTTTAGCGCAATTAGTTCTAGGCGAGTTGTCGCCGCGAAACGTTGCGCGCGTTCGATCGATCCCGATTAATGAGGGAATGGAATTACCGACCGAGGCAATCGCTCGTTAACGATAACGAACCGGGTTTAATGTCGTTGCAGATATCGTGCACGAGACTCTCTATTAGATTTATATATATATATCTGGATCGAAAGTACGAATTCAATCGTGATTTCGAAGAGAAACACTTTGATAAAAAAGAATAAATATAAAAACGAATAATTAAGATTCATAGGGAAGGAAAAAAAAATACCTCTTTAGGAAACTAGTTCTTCTTCTCCAAATTAGATTTCCGGTTAATTTTTAAGTCAAATGAATAAAACATAACGGAACTGGCACGTCTATTATCGAGTAGTGGTCAAATCCGAATCCCCCCCTTTTTTCCTCGAAAAAAAATTAAGAGACGAAATTAAGAGAGCAAAGAAGAAGAAGAAGAGAAACAAAGAATCCTGCTAATTGATTCGTTAGTGAGACCTAGTGCCTAATGAGTATTTCACGCATGAAAAGTCACGCGTCGAAGGAAGAAGAGAACACCTTTCCCGTTCTTATAACCAACATCCAGAAAGCAAGAAGAATAAAATAAAACGAGAGACGATTGGAGGAAGGGAGCTCTCTAATAAGAAAAATGGAAAAGAAAAAGGAAATACTTTCCTACTACTATAAATTTCTTCTGGCTTCTGTTGATGCGACACGTATCACCGCGATATATTATTTTCTTCATTAACGTCTCGACGTCCGTTAATTCAACCGAGAAGAAATCGTCTTTCTTTTTCTCTTCGTTTCTTCTTCTAGAAAAAAACAACTCGACGCGCGCATAAGGAATAAGGAAAGCGGCGATTTCCGTCGTCTCCTCGTCATTGTCGACGAAGGAATTCAGAGAATCGAGACCCGCGCGTTAAGGTCTCGAGTTTCTCTTTTCGCGTTTCTTGCTCTCGATAATCGCTCGTTTCGATCGAGAGAATTTTTTTTTTTCAGCAATTATCGATCAGAGTAGGTCGTTTATTATTCGTACATGAACGGTTAATTTTTATCGATGGAAAATTGAGAATTACGAAGCTGGTTCCAACAGTTTGAGGATCTTGGGAAATCTTGTTAAGTTGGAGTTCGGCTCTGAGAGGAGAATGTTTACAACCGAGGCTCGTCTGTTTCGGTTCAAAAAGTTTAAATTAAGATTCGTTTCTTTTTTTTTCCCCCTCCTGCCGAATATTCGATAGTGGCGAAATGTTTATGCAACGTCATGTTTTCTAAAAATATTTTATAAAATACGTATATAAAATTCTACAAAAAAAAGAAAGAAAGAATTTCAAATTCCAACTTACGAGCAATAATCCACGTAGGAGAATAATTTCAAACTGTCTCCTCGAAAGAAAAATCGACTCGAAGAGGTTAGGAATCTCGAATCTCGAATCCTCGTAATAAATAAACTCTAATCCATCGAAGGGAAAGAGGTTAGGAATCGCGAGTCTCGAGTGACAACAAAGTCGAACAATACTTTGTTTTCGAAACGAAAGAAAAATATCGAAGAGAACGACTATCGAAAGGAAGAAAAAGGATAAAAAACAACGGTGTTACGATCTCGCGTTACAAACACGTATTCGGGCTTTGAGTTGGGCGTCGATGCGTCGATGCGAAAAATAACGCGCGGCGCTCGCCTCGAGTTTCGCCGAGTGGCGTCGTTCGAGCCGGCTCGCGACGCGGCGCTGCGTTCGTGTGTGCGTGCTTGAAGAAATATACAGCGGGACGCGAAAAGCGTCGCGGCCCGGTGCCGTCCTGCGTTACGTCGAGACCCGCGGTATGCGTAAATATACAAGACCCGACAGGGACGATCTATATAGGAATTGCCCACCCTCGCTTTAAAAGAAAAACGTGTCTTTACTACGCTCTTCGTACACGATTTTCCGTCTCTCATTTGGGGAGAAGAAACTTGTTCGCTATTCTTATCGAATATCGAGAGATGTAATTTTCATTCTCGTGTATAATATTTTTCGCTTCGACCGTCGCGCACATTGTTCACTAGATGTCGTCTCAGCGTTCCCCTTCTCCCGAGTCACGAGGCTCGCGACGATTGGCCGTTTCGCAATTAGAACGGGATAGAATAATAGAGACAGCGTTGTTGGGCGTTCGACGTGTTCATAACGCGTCGTCGGAAGTGGAAGCTTCCGCCCGAACGGTTTTATATTTAGCGTTTAGTTGGCCGCAAAAATCTTGCGAAATCTCGATCCTCTGTCCGCGTCTTATCGACGATTTCTCAGCCTCTCTCTCTCTCTCGGTTTGGTTAAAGAAAAGGAAGAAAGAAAAAGAAGAAAATATCAACTCCTCTTCTTTTTTTAGATTCTCTTTTTTTTTGTTAAACTCGGTTAAAGATTTCTTCGAGACTGAAGGTTTATTAGTCGAGGATAAGTTATCAGGATGTTTTTTTTCTCTCTCTCTCTCTTTCTGCAGGTTCCTCCAGGCTTAATGAAAAGTTAATCTTTGCTCTAGTGGCGGGTAACGAAGGCGGCTCGAGGAACGTTTTGCACCCGGGTGCCACGGAATTAGAGAGTTTTTGGTGCTCGTTTTCTTGTTCCCACAATTGATTAACGATCTTTTAAGGAAACACTTGACGGGATCGTGTTAAAATTCTTTCCCCTCAAAATTCGGTTTTCTGCGAGGTCAGTGTCCTCGCCACCTCCCGTAATTCTCCGCTCGTTAGTCGTTTATTCGGCAGCGCTTCTTGCTTTTCAAGGAGGAGGGGCTGTCAAACGTTGCGCTCGATTACTTGGAAATTTATATATTTTATTTTTTTTTTTTTTAAAGGTTTTAATAACTTGAAAAGAAGATCCTTCCGATTACTGTGAATTTATATACCATTTTAATTGTCCTTTTATTATTGGAAAAAGGAATGACTAATTCGTTTGAGCAAATTCATTATTATAGAATTCAATGGATGATTGTGAATTTTGGAAAATTATTATTCGTTCAAAGTTTTGACCAAACGTGTATTAAAAAATTATTTAGATTTTCAATTATAAAGTAAATAAAATTGAAATAAATTGAAATAAATTGAATTGATTATAATTCTTCCTTAGTTACAAAACAAAAAATTACATATTCTTTTTCTCATTTAATAATTTCTCAATATTTATTCAATTTCCATCACAAAGAATCACATTTATTAACATCTTAATTTTGAACTTCAAATATTTCTCTCTTAACAATCTCTCAATATTCATGCAATTTCCATCACTATCACTTAATCTTGAACTTCAGATATTCTTTTTCCCTCTTAACTTCTCTTAATTTCTCAATATTCATATAATTTCCATCAAATATCAAGAATCATATTTATTAACACTAAATCTTGAATTTTAAATATTTCCCTTCCTATTTAATTTCTCAATATTCATTCAATTTCCACTATCACATTTATCAACATCTTAATTGTGAACTTTAAATATTCTCTTTACTTCTTAACTTCTCTTAATTTCTCAACATTCATACAATTTCCATCAAATATCAACTACTAAAGAATAATATTTATTATCACTAAATCTTGAACTTCAAATATTCTCCTTCCCATTTAACAATTTAATTAATATTCATATTCATCAATTTCCACTATCATATTTATCAACATCTTAATTGTGAACTTTAAATATTCTCTTTCCCTTTTAACAATTTCTTAATTCATTCAATTTCCATTACTATCACATAATCTTGAACTTCAAATATTCTCTTTCCCTCTTAACTTCTCTTAATTTCTCAACATTCATACAATTTCTATCAACTCCCAAAGAATCATATTTATTAACACTAAATTAAATCTCGAACTTTAAATATTCTCCTTCCCATTTAACAATTTAATTAATATTCATATTCATCAATTTCCACTATCACATTTATTAATATCTTAATTGTGAACTTTAAATATTCTTCTTCCCTCTTAACAATTTTTTAATATTCATTCAATTTCCACTATCACATTTATCAATATCTTAATTGTGAACTTTAAATATTCTCTTTACTTCTTAACTTTTCTTAATTTCTCAACATTCCACTATCACATTTATCAACATCTTAATTGTGAACTTTAAATATTCCAATTTCCATCAAATATCAACTCCCAAAGAATCATATTTATTATCACAAAATCTTGAACCTTAAATATTCCTCTTCCCATTTAACAATTTCTCAATATTCATTCAACTTCCACATTTATCAACATCTTAATCTCGAACCTCAAATATTCCCCTTCCTTAACAATCTCTCAATACTCCCTCAATTTCCATTAAATATAATCGCACAAAATTCCATCAATTCCATCATTGCAAAGAATCTTTATACCTTAATCTTAAACATCCTTCAAACATTCTTCCCCCTTAACAACTTCTCAATATTCAATTTCCATCCCTACTATTTATCCAACACCTCAAATCCCCATCTTAAACTCCAAATCAACGACGATTCCGATCCCAACCGGTGTCGAGGAACGGAACGGCTTCGTTACGTAAAATTCGAGGACCGATCCCGGCCAATTCTCGCATTCACTCCGCTATAATTCGAGCAGATCGAAACGAGGCCCCCCGAGTCCCACGGTGCCCGACCGCCACGGTTCTCAGGACGCGCACAACTCGGGGGCCGTTTAGGCGTCCACGTTTCACGTAACCACGGCCGTTTACCCGTTTCGCGGAACCGCTTTCCACCCCGCCGGACCCCGCCGGTCACGCACACGCGCGCGCATCGTCCACTCTGCCCCGGAAAATCCACGTGAGAAATCCATTTTTGCCTCTTTTTCCGCAAAGAGAGAGAGAGAAGAAGAAGGTGAAAGTGGAGGATTCCAGGGATTCTTTCTTTTTCTTTCCTTTTCATTAATTAACATTAATCCTCGAAGGAATTTTGAATATTGTTATTTTGAATTGTTCGAATAATTATCGAATTGAACAACTATTTACCCAAGATTATCATGAGCAAATCATTTATTCTAACTTCCAATTTAGCTTCGTCTCTCTCTGAAAATATTCTCTTCTTTATACAAAAATGAGAAAAATATTCACTGGACGAGCGCATGCATAGAAATATCTATTCCATTCTCGCCATCTCGAAGGAAAAACGAGAGAGAGAGAGAGAGAGAGAGAGAGAGAGAAGAAGAAGGTGAAAGTGGAGGATTCCAAGGATTCTTTCTTTTTTTTTTCTTTTCGGAAATTTATTTAATTTATTTAATTTATATTAATCCTCGAAGGAATTTTGAATAATTGTTCGAATAACTATCGAATTGAACAACTATTTACCCGAGATTATAATCGACGCAAATCATTTATTCTAACTTCCAATTTAGCTTCGTCTCTCTCTGAAAATATTCTCTTCTTTATACAAAAATGAAAAAAATATTCACTGGACGAGCGCATGCATAGAAATATCTATTCCATTCTCGCCATTTCGAAGGAAAAACGAGAGAGAGAGAAGAAGAAGGTGAAAGGAAGGATTCCAGGGAACGTTTCTTTCTTTTTCTTTCCTTTTCATTAATTAATATTAATCCTGGAAATTAACCTAGAAGCAATTTCGAATAATTGTTCGAATAACTATCGAATTGAATAATCGACGCACGAGCAAATCATTTATTCTAACTTGTCCCTGAAAATATTCTCAACAACTCCTTCTTTATACGAAAATGAGAAAAATATTCACTGGACGAGTGCATATACAGAAATATCTATTCCATTCTCGCCATCTCGAAGGAAAAACGAGACAGAGAGAGAGAGAGAGAGAAAAGAAGAAGAAGGTGAAAGAGGATTCCAGGGAACGTTTCTTTTTCTTTCCTTTTCGGAAATTAACCTCGAAGAAATTTTGAATAATTGTTCGAACAACTATCGAATTAAACAACTATTTACCCGAGATTATAATCGAGCAAATCATTTATTATTAACTTATTAATTTATTAACTTATTACTCATTATTAACTTCCAATTTAGCTTCGTCTCTCCCTGAAAATATTCTCTTCTTTATACAAAAATGAAAAAAATATTCACTGGACGAGCGCACATACAGAAATATCTATTCCATTCTCGTCATCTCTAAGGAAAAACGAGAGAGAGACAGAGAGAAGAAGAAGGTGAAAGTGGAGGATTCCAGGAAACGTTTCTTTCTTTTTCTTTCCTTTTCATTAATTAACATTAATCCTGGAAATTGACCTCGAAGCAATTTCGAATAATTGTTCGAACAACTATCGAATTGAATAATCGAGCAAATCATTTATTCTAACTTGTCCCTGAAAATATTCTCAACAACTCCTTCTTCTTTGTACAAAAACGAAGAAAATATTAGATACAGAAATATCTATTCCATTCTCGCCATCTCGGAAAGGAAAAACAGGAAGAGAAAGAAAGAGAGATGGAAAGAAATGTGGAGGAAGGAGCGAGAGAAGATTCGAAATGGGATTCGGGGGACAGCAAATTGAACGGCTCGGGGGCAGAAAGAGGGGGGAGGGTCGGTAATGATCGAAGTAGAGGGGGGAGGGGCGGCGGTAACAGTCGAATTAGCGAAATCACGCGTACGTGAGAGCAATCGGTAAACCGTTGATACCATATAATCGGTAATATCTTTCCGCACGCTAGAACGTCTCTTTTTGCGGTTGGCCGTCGAACCTCCGGGCGATCACACGTTTCTTTCCCTCTTTATACGCCGCTTTTTGGCACATCTAATGTCCTTTAAATTGGCCGATGAACTCGAACGTCGCCTCCCCTATTCCTTCACACACACGATGGAAGGAGGAGGAGAAGGAGGATTTTATTAATTTCCACCATCGTTGATGGGATAATGATAATGATAATAGATCACGAGGACGTTGAACCTATATATATATATATATATATATAGAGAAAGGAGGAGAAAGGATGTTGGATGATGGATACCAATTTGGATGACAGTCGTTATTCTCACACGGTGGAAATTTAGCTGGAATTTTCGATAAATTATGAATGACAGATAATGAAACTTTGGAATTGGAGGAAAGTGAAAAATTTCGTGTTTTTAAGTTTTGAAACCAAAAATCGAAGGTAAGTCGTCTCTTTCTCTCTTTATCTTTGACTGTTTCTTTTTATCGAATTGACGGGGTAGGAGCGGCGTTAATGCCAATGGCGTTTAAAGGCGGGATGAAAAATGTGAGGCGGGGAGAGTGGACGAAATTACCATCGCGAGACACGGCAGCGTCACTGTCTCAGCAACGGCGTCATTTACCGTCCCTTTGAATCGCCCCCGGTCATCACCTCTTCTTCTTACGTATTTCACGTATTGTCATCATCACGCACACACATATATGTATATGTATATACACGTGAATCTTTCGTAATAATTTCGAGATATTTATTTATACCAAATAAAAAAAAAATAAAATTAATTTTTGTATCAGGGTTGATTAAATATTTATTTAATAATTTAAATATCTAGAAAATAAGGGAGGTAAATTATTAAAATTATGGAGATAATATTTTTTAATAATTTAGTTTGAATTTAGTATGATTTAAATTTAGTATTTATTATTATTTTTTTTATTATTAATTTTATTATAGTTTTCGTAAAATAATATCAAGCTGAATATTAAATCCTTGAAGATTCTTTTAATAATTTCACGTATTGTCATCATCACACACACATATATATATATATATATATATATATATATATATATATATACATCTTTCATAATAATTTCAAGATACTTATTTACACTAAATAAAAAAAAGTAGAATTAATTTTTGTATATATAGGGTTGATTAAAATTTATTTAATAATTTAAATATCTAGAAAATAAGGAAGGTAAATTTAAAATTATTGAAATTAAAATTATGGAGATAATATTTTTTTTTAATTTTAATAATTTAATAATTTAGTTTGAATTTAGTAATGATTTAAATTTAGTATTTATTACTTTTTTTTTTATTAATTTTATTATAGTTTTTGTAAAATATCAAGCTGAATAATATTGAACTGTTTAAAAATTCTTTTAATAATTTTACGTATTGCCATCATCATCATATATGTACATACATGTGAATCTTTCAAAATAATTTTGAGATACTTATTTACACCAAATAAAAAAAAATAGAATTAATTTTTATACCTTTTGTATCAGGATTGATTAAAATTTAAAATTTAATAATTTAAATTTTTCGAAAATAAGGGAGCTAAATTTATATATGATTTTTTTTGTTGCAATAAAATTATTAATATAGATATAAAAATTAAATTAATATCTAATTTTTTTAGATATAAATATTTTAATGAATTAAATTTTATTTTAACGAATTAAATTTTATTTTAATTTATTAATTTTTATATTAAAAATTTATGGGATAATCTATATAAATTTGGAATAAAAATTTAAGTTTTAAAATATTATGGAGATATTTTTTTTTAATTTTTTAATTTTAATAATTTAATAATTTAGTTTGAATTTAGTAATGATTTAAATTTAGTATTTATTATTATTTTTTTTATTAATTTTATTTATTATTTATTTATTAATTTTATTATAGTTTTCCTAAAATAATATCAAGCTGAATAATATTGAAAAAATTCTGCTTAAAAATTCTTTTAATAATTTCACGTATTGTCATCATCACACATATATACACCTTTCAATAATAATTTCGAGGCTACTTATTTGCACCAACCACCTTATTTTTTAAAACAATATGAATAACATTAAACAAAGATTTCTTTAATAATTTAATTTAACAAAGACAAAGTTTGTTCAACAAAGATCCTCCTCCATTAACCATCATAATCATCACGGTTTCGAACACGTGACACGATCATCGAATCCGATTCGAGAATTATCCCACGGAACGAGTGGAGAAAGGAGGGGCGGCGATAAATTCAATTATCCAATTGTATTTGCATGTTAACAATCGTTTCCACAACCTTGATCCGGGTTCCGCTTTTTCCCCGTTAAACTTTTCCAATTAAATCCTCGTCCAAGTGGCGATAAATCCTTTTCCTTCCCTCCCTCTTCCTCTCTCTCTCCCTTTCTCTCCCGAAACACGAGGGAAGAAGCATGAGGTCAGGTCATGCTTTGCCACCGATCGAAAGGATTTGTATACACGCGGGTGGTAAACAAAGGAGAGGAAACGGCCGACTAGGAAAAGGCGGGCAATTTAAACAAAAAATAAATCATCGCCGGTGAGAATCGGGACGACGTTGAATCGCGTTTAACCGAGTTTCGCGGTGGCCGCTCCTCTTCTCACGGAAAAATCATCGTAACGAAATCGCCTCTCTCTCCATTATTCGTATATCCTTCTCTCTTTCTCTCTCTCGTTGCGCAACGAACGTTGTCTCTCCTTGTTTTTTAACGCGCGAGGATTATTTCGGATACTGCGTCGAATGCTTTCGATTCTTGGAAACCGAGAGGAGCGTGTTAATTGCGATAAATTCACAATGGTGGTGGGGGGGGGGGAGGAAGAGGTGTCTCGAGTTCCGTTTATTTATCGGCTCTCGAGGCTTTCTTGATTATTTTCCCGATCGAGATCGTTTCGATATTATCCTTGATTCTTGGAAGCCTCGAGAATCTACGCTCTCTTTTTTTAAATTAAGAAATTTTCACGAAGAAAACTCTTCACACGTTATATTCTGTACGATCTCTTCTACACTGTGTGTAGAATTTATTTCCGATCGATCGAATATTCTTGGAACGGAGAATTTTGGAAAAGTCGAGAAATATATATATAATTCTCGAGAATTCTCCTATTCGAATCTAAAAATGTCGCGCGCCGACTTCGAGTGTTGTGTCCAATGGGCGCATGAAACGTGCCTCGAGCGCGAAACACTTTCGTTCAACGCGACACGAAATCACCGTCGAAACCGTAAAACCGTATCGATCACGAAGTAAAGAGGAAAAAGAGGAAGAGAAAATTCGATCGAAATTTTGAAGAAGTATCGATTACGGTTGTGAAATAAAGAAGAAAAAAAAAATCTACGAAAAATCGCACATTAAAGCGATAATTAAATGCACGCGTGTGGATTAAATCGAACTGTTGCCGAGACTTTGAAGATTGATACGCGGGCCGCATAATTAAGCGGGAATGCGTCGTTAATTCGTTGGGCGGTGCACCTTCGTCGTCGTCGTCCTTCCATTCGCCACCCAATTAGTCCTTTAATTAAGTCTCGGCCAATTACCGATCGAGTTAGTGAAATTGCTCGATCGTTATCGCGAGCAACTTTCTATCTTCGTTTTCATTCCCTCGAGAGAATTTTCAAAGTCAAAATAAATTCTTTTTCTTGTAAGAGGATAAGGAATTCGTTGGAGGTTAAATATCTCTTTTTAATAAATATAATTTAACAATAACTCATATTCTTTTGCACAAGCTAAAAAGTAATGAAATAAATATCTAGGAAATAATTGTATATCTCGTATTCTCTCTCTCTCTTTCTATATATCAATTTTTCCAATTCTTAAATTTTCAGCCAAAACTTTTGATAAAGATAAATCTAATCTCCTAAAATTGAAAATTTCGCCTCCACCGATTCTTAATTTTAATCCCGAGTTTCTCTCTCTTCTTTTTTCTTCGTAAGAAAAGAATCCTTTCCCTTTCGGAACGCGTGCACGCGTTGCGGCCGAACCGACGCGACTCCCCGATGGAACGCCTCGCTGTCAACGCCACTCGACTCGACTCGTTCCCGATCGCTGCTGCCATCTGTCGGCGCGATCGCGAACGACCCGCGTTTCCCTCCGAAAGCGGTGGTAGCGGCGATCGACGGCAATGCCATCCGTGACTGGACACCGCATATGATTTCACGGCCGGTGCACCGCGCCGTCTTACTCGTGTGTAGAAATCGTGAAGATCTCGCGTGGATATCCGCCTTTAAATTGGATTGCAGCTACCTGCGGTCTCTCTCTCTCTCTCTCTTCCCCCCACCACCACTCGCACGTCTCCGTTTCGGCCCGTTACCGCGGCGTTTCTCCTTCCGTCTGGCGCGCGCTTTTTTTGCACGGGATGACGGCACGTCGATTCGTTTTACGTAAAGGCAATTTTGGTTACTCCTTTTACAACGGGTGATTTCGAGATTCTCGAGAAAAGGGAAGATTATCTCTCTCTCTCTTATTGAGAGATAATCGAAAGTGAATTGGAATGGTTGTTTCGTGTCGCGTCTCGATCGATAATTACGCTCGATGTTTTTTAAATCGTGATTGGCACGTTTCTCTCGAAACTTGTATACTCTCGAGCGAGGTAAATGATAAAAATAAGTTACGTTTTATCTCTCGTCAAAGACGTAACGTCGGTTACAAACGTTTCTATTTAAATTCGCCGATATATCAGTCACCGCGTGTAATATAGTAAACAGTGTATTTACGCTAAATCGGTGGAATAATTTCCAGAGTTAATATTTGCTTTCTTACATATATTTCCAAATATATTACGAACGTTATGCAAAAATTTAACAAACTCACGCGCTAAAAGCCTCTTATTAAATACGGTTAAATATCGAAAAACTAAGCCCAACTTAACACGTTCGAATTTCAAGTTTCGACAAAATTATATCCTTCTCGTGTTCTTTTAAAGTAGTCGAAACGATTCTCTCGTCCCATATCGAGGTAAAAATTTACCTCGCAATCTCTCTTCTCCCTTTTTGAAACTTTCAACTGTTCGAGAGAATCCCTTCGGATAATTTCGCGACGAGGACACGCCGGTTTCAATCAGTTACAGCCGCGGGAGAGGACGGTGATTACGCGGCCGTGGGACGGCATTAAACACTGGCATTACGCATTAGTACATTAAAGAAGAAGGGGCTCTCGGTGGAGCGTTATCGGGGCGCGGGATCGGCCACCGAATCGGCCGGCTCGCGGTCCACGATCGTTAATACTTGTTGCCCCCTTTTGTTCCGACCAGGGGAATCGAGAACCGGCCATTAACGATCGATATCGAACCGGAATTTCTTTCGTTTCTTTTCTTGCTCTTGCTTACCAAGCATCGGCGAACAATGTGACTTTGATCCACCCCGTTTAACGCCGCCTTCGAATAATTTCGAGCCTCGAGGCTTAAATAATATCTCGATTACGCGACTGATTTGGATTGGATATATTTTTTTTCATCAATATTCGATCGCTTTGAGGAAAGACAAAGAGGAAGTTGGATGGAAGATATTCGGCTAAATTTCGATCGAGTTCTTTGCTCGGTCGGTCACTTAGGAAGTGTTTGGAATAAAATTTTCTGGAATCTGGAAAATTTTTCGCGTCGATGGAAAAAATAGTTGAAATTTTTTTTCTTTTCACTCGGCGAGGGAAATATTCGGTCCCTGTAATTTTTAGGTTATAAAACACTGTGAAAAGGCTCGACTAAATATTTTTTGTCGCTTCCGTATATATGTAATTACTCGCTATATACTAAACTTGTCACGTAATATATCAGGGCCCTTCAACGCTATAATTATCCAATGGCTTAACACCGGACTTTTTCGTTCGCTTACACGACAGTCTCCATCTAACACCTTCAATCACCAATTATTTACACGAACAAGCCTTTAATCCTGAATCACCCGGTTAAAACTCACAATGTTGCGCGAAATCCTGTATACTTTTTCCTCTTTTTTCTCGAGGAAATCGACGCGAGAAAGAGATTGTGAGATTAAGGTTCGATTAGGTTAGGTTAGGTTAGGTTAGGTTAGAAATTTTGCGAGATTAACTTTAAAGAGATATCGTTAAATATAACAATATTTATAATAATAATAAGAATCAATATTTCGAATTATTCTGGAAAATTATTTATAAAAATTAAGTTAAATATAACAATATTTATAATAATAATGATAATAATATTAAGAATCAATATTTCCAATTCGAATCGAATTATTCTGGAAAATTATTTATAAAAATTAAGGTTCGATTAGGTTAGGTTAGGTTAGGTTAGAAATTTTGCGAAATTAACTTTAAAGAGATATCATGTTAAATATAACAATATTTATAATTATAATAATAATAATAAGAATCAATATTTTCAATCGAATTATTCTGAAAAATTATTTATAAAAATTAAGATTCGATTAGGTTAGGTTAGGTTAGGTTAGAAATTTTGCGAAATTAACTTTAAAGAGATATCATGTTAAATATAATAATATTTATAATTATAATAATAATAATAAGAATCAATATTTTCAATCGAATTATTCTGAAAAATTATTTATAAAAATTAAGATTCGATTAGGTTAGGTTAGAAATTTTGCGAAATTAACTTTAAAAAGATATCATGTTAAACATAACAATATTTATAATAATAATAATAATCAATATTTCCAATCGAATTATTCTGGAAAATTATTTATAAAAATTAAGATTCGAGGGTTCGATTAGGTTAGGTTAGGTTAGAGATTAACTTTAAAGAGATATCGTTAAACATAACAATATTTATAATAATAATAAGAATCAATATTTCCAATCGAATTATTCTAGAAAATTATTTATAAAAATTAAGATTCGAGGGTTCGATTAGGTTAGGTTAGGTTAAAAATTAACTTTAAAGAGATATCGTTAAACATAACAATATTTATAATAATAATAATAATCAATATTTCGAATCGAATTATTCTGGAAAATTATTTATAAAAATTAGGGTTAGGTTAGGTTAGGTTAGAAATTTTGCGAAATTAAAGAGATATCGTTAAACATAACAATATTTATAATAATCGAATTATACTGGAAAATTATTTATAAAAATTAGGAGGCAAATATTCAAGGAAATTCCAGTAAGGGAATTTTTATCGCGATATATCGGTTAGGAAACACGGCAACAACTTAACGCGCTGTTCAAACAATCGAACAGCTAAAAATAGGGGGAGGAATTACACGTTTCAAAGTTGCACCAGTTTCTTTCCTCCGAGATACTCCATTTTGTTCGACGCAATTGCGCAGTCGGTGCCCGTCGGTTCGTCAGGTGACGATCGTATCGACGCGGAAAATATTCGGCGGTGAAAAATAAAAAAGAGAGAGAGAGAGAAAAAAAGAGACGTGTTAATACAACGTGGATATATATATATATATTTCTTGGTCGAATTGAAACGTAACGCGTCACGGTTCAAAGCTGGAACGAGCGTGCGTTGAAACGCAAACGCTTGTCAGTGGTATCGCGCTTTTGACGTTAATTATATTCGGCCCCGCGATGAAGTTGTACAATCCACGCTCCCCGTTAACGCGCTCCAAATACTAGCGTAGCGATATCCTTTCGTTTATCGTTTCAAAACTCTGCTTTCCGTTCTCCCTTTTTTCCCCAATTTTTTTATCGATCGAACCTCCAATAAAATCGCCAAAATTTCTTACGTGTAAAATTTCCAAGCTAAATCGTCTTAAAATGTAAATCTTCGAATCAAAAAATCCATATTCACGGAGAAGATATCTTTAAATCTTCGAAGAATAATTGTTGTATATATTTGTATTATATTCACTCGATTCTTTAAAATTGTCTTTCCTTTCTTTTCACCTCGCAATGATTCCACCAATTCGAAAGTCTTTGACCCCGTCTTCTTTCTTTCTTCTTTGCGTCGAACGCAACAGCGGTCCAAGTTTTAATTTCCCCAGATCGCGTTTCGCGTTTCCGCTCGTGCGGATCGATCTCCTCTTCTCCCCTTCTCCTCCTTCTACCATTTTCTCTTATCTCTTCCCCGCGCATCGTCCTTCTTCTCTAGGAGAAGTCGACAGGATGTGCTCCGTAATTTACGGTTTTGAATCATGCCTCCTATCGGGGTGGAGTAATGACAGGTCGATCGGCTCCGGGGCTACCATCCTTCCATCCCCTGTTTCCGCTCTCCCGTCCACTTATCGTTGCCACTTTCGATCCCACGTGTCTTTCTTCATTTTCTTCTTCTTCTTTCTTTTTCTTTTTCTTTTTCGACGTTCAGTTTCGAGGGAATTCGACTCGACTCGTTTCCATATTATTTAGAAATCACGATGAGAATTTTAATTTTAATTTTAATTTCGTTCGATGACAAGTTTTCTGAATTCAAATTTAAAAGCATCGAGTAATTCAGTTTCGAAGGAATTCGACTCGATTAGTTTCCACATCATTTCGAAATCATTTCGAGAGAATTTTAATATTTTAATTTCGTTCGATGACAAGTTTTTTGAATTCGAATTGAATTTAATTTAAAAGCATCGAATAATTCAGTTTCGAGGGAATTCAACTCGACTTGTTTCCACATCATTTCGAAATCATTTCGAGAGAAATTTAATTTTAATTTCATTCGATGACAAGTTTTTTGAATTCGAATTGAATTTCGAGAGAATTTTAATTTCATTCCATGACAAGTTTTCTGAATTTTTTCGAATTGAATTTAAGATTTAAATTTAAAAGCATCGAATAATTCAGTTTCGAGGGAATTCGACTCGACTCGTTTTCACATCATTTCGAAATCATTTCGAGAGAATTTTAATATTTTAATTTCGTTCGATGACAAGTTTTCTGAATTTCTTCGAATTGAATTTAATTTAAAAGCATCGAGTAATTCAGTTTCGAGGGAATTCGACTCGAATTCGAATTGAATTTAAATTTAAAAGCATCGAATAATTCAGTTTCGAGGGAATTCGACTCGACTCGTTTCCACATTGAAATCATTTCGAGAGAATTTTAATATTTTAATTTCATTCGATGAGAAGTTTTCTGAATTCGAATTGAATTTCGAGAGAATTTTAATTTTAATTTCATTCGATGACAAGTTTTCTGAATTGAATTTAAATTTAAAAGCATCGAATAATTCAGTTTCGAGGGAATTCGACTCGATTCGTTTCTACATCGAAATCATTTCGAGAGAATTTTAATATTTTAATTTCATTCGATGACAAGTTTTCTGAATTCGAATTGAATTTCGAGAGAATTTTAATTTTAATTTCGTTCGATGACAAGTTTTCTGAATTTCTTCGAATTGAATTTAATTTAAATTTAAAAGCATCGAATAATTCAGTTTCGAGGGAATTCGACTCGTTTCCACATCGAAATCACGATGAGAATTTTAATTTTAATTTTAATTTCGTTCGATGACAAGTTTTCTGAATTTCTTCGAATTGAATTGAATTTAAATTTAAAAGCATCGAATAATAAAATAATAAATCGTGAGATAAATTCGAAGATTACAAACCCATTTCTTAAAACTACGAAGTAAAAGTCGTTCTAGGGAAGAGGAGAGGAGATTAGTTCGAGGATGGAGAATTTCCGTTCCGAGTGTATAAATCGAATCGAAGGAGTAAAAGGAAGAGGGAGCCGCGGTTAAAGTCACAATGCAAGGTTAGTCAACGTAATTCGCGATTATCATCGTGAGGTCGTTCAAGAACGCGTTCGAGAAAAAAAGAAGAGAGAGAGAAGAAAAAGAGCGATGCCCACGCGAGCACACTGTTCGAAGACAGGTTGGTCGATTCGAGAAACCATTGTCTTCGAACGTCTGGAATCAATCAATCGAGAGAGAGAGAGAGAGACTGGGATATCTCGTTACCGTGACGATAAATAAATAAAACTCGAGTCATTCGTCGTCAATGTTAATTAGCTAATCTGCTGGATGTACATTTTACATTATTTTCCATTCAAATCGCTCGATAGATAGTCAAAAGAGTTGTGTTGTTCTTTTTCTATCTTTCGATAGGAAAGAGATACAAGATGGCGAATATTTAAGTTATTAATTATAATTATATTTAATATTTAAGTATTTAATTATAAACTCTCGTCGAATGCATTGGAAAAATTCTGATCTAATCGGCTTATATCGTAAATGAATCGAATTCAACGAAAAATTCGACATTCCGTTAAGATCTCTCGATCATCCAGAGAGGCGGCGATCTAAAAGTGAAATAATCGGCCAGATGGCGATCGCCGCCGCCGCTCGGCTGGGCTCTCGATAATATCTCGGAATCGGCCGGTTTATTAGCGGATCCGGACGTCGTTGACAGACGTAATTGTATAAGCTGGTTTGCAGAGGCTTTTTCTTTTTCTTCTTCTCGGCGGGGTTGTTCTTTTCTTTCGCGTGAAAGGGCGACCGTGGCGAATTTGTTTCAGAGAGAGGGGCTAGTATTTCGATTCGAGCGGAAAAACTGAGAGCAAGGTGGAGGCGTGTAAGGTGAGGAGAAAGGTAATAGGTGTGATTTTTCGTAAGAGTCGAAGAAGGAATTCGATTCGATATTTTTGAAAAATTTGACTTGACGTGAAAATGAAAAAAGGATAATAATTGATAAATGTTGGATGAATTATTTTGGAGGAGTATGAGTGAATTATTTAAATATTCGCAAAAGTGAAGGTGAGAGATGAATTATTTCGATTCGAAATTTTTGAAAAATTTATTTTGATGTGAAAATGAAAAAAGGATAATAATTGACAAATATTGGATGAATTATTTTGGAGGAGTATGAGGTGAATTATTTAAATATTGGCAAAAGTGGAGGATGAGATGAATTATTTCGATTCGAAATTTTTGAAAAATTCGTTTAGAGAATGAAAAAATGAAAAAAGGATAATGATTGACAATAGTTGAGAAATATTGGACGATTTGCTATGGAATTATTTTGGAAATAATTAAATAATAATTTTTAAAAAATTAAATTTTGAAAATGAAAGAAGGACAATTTACAATAATAGACAAAAATGGATGATGGATTTGCTATGGAATTTTGGAAGAATATAAAATGAATTATTTAAATATTCGCCAAGATGGCGAGAACTGATGATTTTTAAGACGATTGAATATTTTCCAAAAATTTTTTTTTGTCGATGAAAAACAACAATAATTGACAAACTATCATAGGAATTATTTTGAAGGAGTATGAATTATTTAAATATTGGCAAAAGTAGAGAACGAGATGAATTTCTTCTATTTACGAAATTTTAAAAAAATTTGTCTTGACATGAAAATGAAAAAAGGATAATAATTGACTACAGTTGACAAATATTGAATGATTTGCTACGGAATTATTTTGGAGGAGTATAAATTATTTAAATATTCGCAAAAGTGAAGGACGAGATGAATTCTTTCTATTTAAAATTTTTAAAAAATTTTGTTTTGTCATGAAAATGGAAAGACAAGAATTGACAGAAATTGGATTTGCTATGGAATTATTTTGAAGGAGTATAAAGTGAATTATTTAATAAATAATAAATATTCGCCAAGATGGCGAAGACTAATGATTTTTGAATATCTTCGAAAAATTTTTCTTTGTCGATGAAAAAGGACAATAATTGACAAGCTGTCATAGATGATGGAATTATTTTGAAGGAATATGAAATGAATTATTTAAATATTCGCAAAAATGGAGGACGAGATGAACTCTTTCTATTCGAAATTTTAAAAAAATTCGTTTTGAAGAATGAAAGAAGAACAAGAATTGATAGAAATTGGACGATGGATTTGTTATGGAATTTTGAAAGAATATAAAGTGAATTATTTAAATATTCGCCAAGATGGCGAGAACTAATGATTTTTGAAAGTGAATATCTTTGAAAAATTTTTCTTTGTGAATTTTCTTTGTGAAATTTTTCGATGAAAAAGGACAATAATTGACAAAAACGATGGAATTATTTTGAAGGAATATGAATTATTTAAATATAAATATTTCTAAAAGTGGAAGAGGAGATGAATTCTTTCTATTCGAAATTTTTAAAAAATTCATTTTATCATGAAAATAAAAGAAGAACAAGAATTGATAAAAATTGAACGATGAATTTGCCATGGAATTATTTTGAAAAAGTATAAAATGAATTATTTAAATATTCGCAAAAATGGATGACGAAAGCCAATAACGAAATAAATTCCTTCGATCCGAAAATTTACAAAAAAAACTTGCTAAATTACACATTTATGCATTTAAATATTCGCAAGCAAATTCGAACAAAGAAAAGATCGACTCACCCGAATCTTAAATTCTTATTTTCGAAAATTCGATAATAAAATCACTTCACTCAAACAAATATTCCCACCCCAAACTTTATCAAGATAAAGGAATCATTGCCAAAATCCTGGAACCAAAATCGAAACGCCCTTTATCATTCTTATCATAAAAACCTACAATCCATTTGTTCAAACCAACAAAAAAACAAATCTCCCCCTCCTCCCACAAAAATTTCTCTCCAACCATTTCTCACCGGAATGAAGAAGAAGAAGAATGAGAATGAAGAAGAAATCGATCCTCGCCCTGAAATAACAATCCCTTAACTCTTCGACAGACTAGCGTCCCCCTCCCCCGATTTCTCTGGAATATTTTCAAAGAGGAGGAAAAGAAAATCGCAGAAAATTCGGTCGTAAATCGAAGGCGCGACGACCGGCGGAAGAAGAAACCTCCTCCTCGAGTTCTCCAAACCGTTCTTCCCCGCCCAGGTATCCGCTTCTGAAGCCTCCTCCTCTTCCTCTTCCTCTTCTTCGCCGCTTGTCGCGCGAAAACTCGCGCCGCGGATATGATTTACCGTTTCCACGTCCGCAACGAGATGCGTCTCTGTCAAAAATCTTACAAAATCTTCTTTTGTTTCAAGCTTCTTCTTCTTCTTATATTTTTAATAATTTTGCAAGATTGTAAAGAGAATTCCTTCTTGGAAATTAATTTTCTAATTTTGAAAATGGAGGTCGATGGAGGAGATGTGAATGGAAATTTTAAAGAAATCTTCGAATTTCTTTCTTTCGTTGTCCTTTTATCATAGTTCAAGTAAGTAAAGAAATCGGGGAAATTTTAGAGAATATGGAAGTGAATAAATAAAAGGAAAAAATTCAATCGTTAATGCGTTATAATATAATGGAAAATGCAATCGATCGAGGGATGCAATTATCACAATCGTCGGCGAGACAAGGAGGTAATATTTTAGAAAGTGAAATTAATTTCATCGAATCCCTTGTCGCCCGTTTCAAGCAACTTTACGTGTATTATCGTTTGACAAGTGGTAATTATACGATTATCGCGAGTGATTTGCCATTTTCACGATGGGAGGAAGAAAATCGGGGGTGATTGATCGATGATTCACTCCACATTTTCGAATCCTCGAGTAGAATTATTATTATCCAAGACAAGACTCGAATCTCTGCAGAATAATTCCATTTCTATTAAAAATATTCGATGATATTTAAAGTATCGTTGTACTTTGTGAAACATCTTATTCACTTTGTATCCAACTCACATATATATATATATATATCGAGGTACATGAAAGCAGGATTATTTTCATAATTCACGAATTATTATTTAACATTAATTCCATCGAAACGAATACTTTTATTTCTTCTTAAAGATTCCACTAGTTACGGTTGACGCAATGGAGAACCTCTTCCGGCAAAAGTAACGACGTTTCGATTACAAAAGACACGATTCCGTGCAGTGGCGCCCTCCCTCGGGGAGAAATAAAAAGATCGCGGGACGATAAATTGCCGAATCCCGACCAACCGCATTCCTCCCTCCCGTATTTTGCCCGCGCGACAATGTCGCCCGCGGACGATTCGTCACGATTATTGGCCGACAAATTGCCACGGACTCGTTGCGCCCTCTCTCTCCTTTGTCCAGACTCGTTGGACGAGTTTCGGTTGACGCGACGTCCGTGCGCGGTGGCACAAACCTTCGGCTCCCTTCGTTTCGTTCCGTCTTAACGAATCTCTCTGCCAGAAAATTCTTAAACTGCTTTCGAGCCTAAGTCTAAATCTCATCACTTGTTGCTGCGTTTACGATTAGAAACGATTATTTAACGTAAAGTAGTAACGTAAAGCGTGCAAGGAATTAAGAATGTTTTTCGTATTAGACGAGATAGCAAGTTTCGCGTTCTCTCTCGATATTCTTTTCAAGAGACAAGTAATGCAAAGTTATTCGCTATTCTTAATCGAAAATCTAGCGAGGCTTTTGCGAGTTGTTCTAAGGAAGATATCGGCGAGATCGAGGACGAGCGAGTGTGGAGATGTGGAGATTGTTGGACGACGGTGAGAAGCGAGGGGGGAAAGGCGGAATTAGCGCGCCCCCCTCCCTCGGTTTCGGGATATCGCGATAATTGGCCGTGGATGTGTCGCGTGCAACGTCGTAGCCGCCGTCGTCCATCAACGATCCGCCCGGTCTCGTTTCACGTGCGATATTCGAGAAGAAAAACTCGATCCTCGCCTTGGGATCCGCTTCTTGCACAATTTTAATTCGAGAATTCGCGGAGGAAGAAGAAATTTTGAACTGTGAGAGAAAGGTTTGAGAAAGAATCCAAAGTTTTTCGATTTTCCAGGATTTTGGAGTTTCGAGTTGATCAAGTTTGTTTTTCATTTTAATTTCGAAAGTTTTTTACGGGGGCAGATTTATGGAAGAACGGGATTTAGAAAATTGTACATCTTGAAATTTAAAAATGATTCTTCGAATCTTGCCAATTTTAAACGGGAAGAATTTGAAAAATTGAAGTCAATTTTAAAAAGTTGTTTATGGACAAATAGAAAATTGTAGATCTTGAAATTTAAAAATGCTTTTTCGAATCTTGCCAATTTTAATTCGAAAAATCATTTAATACTAAGAAAAAATTTGAAAATTTGAAGTCAATTTTAATTCGAAAGTTGTTTATGGAAGAATGGGATCTTGAAATTTAATATTAAAAATGCTTTTTCGAATCTTGTCAATTTTAATTCGAAAATTGTTTATGGAAAAATGGGATCTAGAAAATTATAGAAAAATCTTGAAATTTAAAAATGCTTTTTCGAATCTTGCCAATTTTAATTCGAAAGTCATTTAAACGGAGAGAATTTGAAAATTTAAAGTCAATTTTAATTCGAAAGTTATGGAAGAATGAGATCTACAAAATTATAGATCTTGAAATTTAAAAATGCTTTTTCGAATCTTGTCAATTTTAATTCGAAAGTTGTTTATACAAAGATAAGATCTTGAAATTTAATATTAAAAATGTTTCTTCGAATCTTGCCAATTTTAATTTGAAAATCATTTAGATAAAAAGAATTTGAAAATTTGAAGTCAATTTTAAATCGAAAGTTGTTTATAGAAAAATAGGATCTAGAAAATTGTAGATCTTGAAATTTAAAAATTCTTTTTCGAATCTTGCCAATTTTAATTCGAAAGTCATTTAAACGGAGAGAATTTGAAAATTTAAAGTCAATTTTAATTCGAAAGTTATAGAAGAATGAGATCTACAAAATTATAGATCTTGAAATTTAAAAATGCTTTTTCGAATCTTGTCAATTTTAATTTGAAAGTCACTTAAACGGAGAGAATTTAAAAATTTGAATTTTCAATTTTCAATTTTAATTCGAAAATTGTTTATGGAAGAATAGGATCTAGAAAATTATAGATCTTGAAATTTAAAAATGCTTTTTCGAATCTTGCCAATTTCAATTCGAAAGTTGTTTATGAAAGAATGAGATTTTGAAATTTAATATTAAAAATGCTTTTTCGAATCTTGTCAATTTTAATTCGAAAATCATTCAGACGAGGAAAATTTAAAAATTTGAAGTCAATTTTAATTCCAAAATTGTTTATAGAAGAATAGAATCTTGAAATTTAAAAATGCTTTTACGAATCTTGCCAATTTTAATTCATTTACTATTAAAGAAAAATTTCCAAATTTGATCAATTGTGGAAGAACGATCTATTTTTCATTGGCCTCTGGAAAAAATTGCCAAACGCTGCTTACGAATAAAATTTATCGAATCTCATCCCGACTCTTTCCGAATTTCCAACGCAGGACCGATCTCGATGACGGTCCCTCGATCCTGATGGAAGCAAACAGGTTTCCACTCTCCTTGACATTTGCCTAGGAATATCGCGGCCGAGTCGAGGATTCAGGAAGAATTACCTCGCGTTATTGAAAGGAGGAACCGGCGAGTCCAATTATGGATCCGTCAATTGGCTTGGAAAGAGATACGGACGTAGAGTCACCTTCTATTTGCGATCATCTTCTCGTCAATAAGCATTTTGCTCTTTCGTTCTTCTTCCTTACGAAATTTCGTTAATCGAATTCAAACAAAAAAATTTGTTTATCGATCGACTCTACATCGAAGAATAGAAAAACTTCAACTAAAACGATAAGTCTTGACGAGTTAATATTTGAGAAGAAAAACAACGAATGAAAATTAATATCAAAGAAACGTGATTTAAAATTTCAATCAGATCGGATCATATTTTTTAAATGTAGAATAATATATCATACGCAAAAGTAGCGACAATTTCGTTAATCGAATTCAATGAAAAAAATTCGTTTATTAAAATTAAAAATTCATTAATATCAGAGAAACATGATTCAAGATTTTAGGATCAGACTATATTTTTTAAATGTAGAATAATATATCATACGCAAAAGTAGCGACAATTTCGTTAATCGAATTCGATGAAAAAAATTCGTTTAGCAAAGAAGAAGAATAGAGAAACTTTAAGTAAAACTTTAAGAAAAGTCGTAATGAGTTAATATTTGAGAAGAAAACGAACGAGAATTAATATCAGAGAAACGTGATTCAAGATTTTAGGATCAGATTATTCGATTTTAAATGTAGAATAATATATTATATATAAAAGTAGCGACAATTTCGTTAATCGAATTCAATGAAAAAAATTCATTTAATATCAGAGAAACATGATCCAAGATTTTAGGATCATATTTTTTAAATGTAGAATAATATACACAAGATTCGACTCAAATAAAGAGTCACTTAAAATCTAAAGTCTTTCTTCTCTTGTTAACAATTTACATAATCTTGTTAACAATTTACAACCATTTCGCTCTATCGGACAACTCGAGCAACACTCTTCTTCCCTTAAAAATTTCGAATTAAAAAACGATTCAATTTTAAAACTGGAACGAGTTACAGTTTGTTCTTGAAACAAACACTCATTTTATCATATGTATATATATATATTTTTCCACGATAAAAAGAATTTTTCCTCGGTCACGTTTACGATTACGTCAAAATTGTAATATCCTCGAATATTTACGCAATTTTATCTATTTAATTTCAAGGAATGAAGCGTGACGAAACATGGAATTATCAATTATTATCATTTCGTGTTGTCGCGCCTTCGATCGGAGATTTCGGGCGCGTGCTATCCTTCCGATCGAAGGATGCGTCGGTATCGGTGAAAGTATGGAGCGTAACTCGGGGTCTCGCGTGTTAAACCCGTATAAATATCCCATGGTACGGCTTTCCCGTTCGAACGCTGTAACCATCGGGAACGAGGCGTCCCACGAACGAAATTTCTTTCTCCGCGACAAACACCTTTCCAAACGCGGCTCCTCGCCTCTTCCCGGATTCTTCTTTTCTTCAGCGGAGGAAAGGAAAAAACGCAGGCGCACTTCGTGACGCAACTCGAAAATAATTGCGCAAGGCTATACGTGTACAACAGCTTCTAGAAAGTATCAAATAGAAAATCGTTATATTTAACGATTTTGCTTCGACCGTCTTTTTCTTCTTCTCGAAGAAGAAGAATATCTTCTTTAAAGATTGTCTCGAAATTGTTCCAAAGTTAATTTAATTCGTGAAGAAGAGTATCTTTGAATTTTTTATCAATAATTAAAATAGAATCGTTATATTTAATCATCTTTTTCTTCTCGAAGAAGAAGAATATCTTCTTTATCGAAATTGTTCCAAAGTTAATTTAATTCGCGAAGAAGAGTATCTTTGAATTTTTTATCAATAATTAAAATCGTTATATTTAATAATTTTTTTCTTCTCGAAGAAGAAGAAGAAGAAGAATATCTTCTTTATCGAAATTGTTCCAAAATTAATTTAATTCGTGAGTAGAAGAATATCTTTCAATTTTTCATCAATAATTAAAATAGAATCGTTATATTTAATCATCTTTTTCTTCTTCTCGAAGAAGAAGAAGAAGAAGAAGAAGAATATCTTCTTTATCGAAATTGTTCCAAAGTTAATTTAATTTTAATAATCTCTTTCTTCTCGAAGAAGAAGAAGAAGAATATCTTCTTTATCGAAATTGTTCCAAAATTAATTTAATTCGTGAAGAAGAGTATCTTTGAATTTTTCTCCAATAATTAAAATTGTTATATTTAATAATCTTTTTTTTTCTCTCTCTGAAAAATATCTTCGACTTTATCGAGACCAGTTCGATCGAAAATAGTTTCAATCTGGACAGATTTCCAAAGTAATTCTTCGCGAGGAAGAGTATCTTCGAATTTTTCACCAATAATTAATAAAATAGAATCGTTATATTTAATTATCTTTTTCTCTCTCTCTCTCTCTCTCTCGAAGAAGAAGAAGAAGAAGAAGAATATCTTCTTTATCGAAATTGTTCCAAAATTAATTTAATTCGTGAAGAAGAGTATCTTTGAATTTTTCACCAATAATTAGAATTTTCACCAATAAAATAGAATTATATTTAATGATCTTGTACGATGCTTCGATCATCATTTTCTCTCTCTCTCCAGAAAAATATCTTCGACTTCATTGAGACTAGCTCGATCGAAAATATAATATTATTATAATATCCATTATAATATTATTAATATTAAAATATTATAAATATTATTCCATTAATAAATTCCATTCTTGACAGATTTCGTATATCCAAAAAGTAATTCTTCGCGAGGAAGAGTATCTTTGAATTTTTCACCAATAATTAATAAAATAGAATCGTTATATTTAATAATCTTTTTTTCTCTCTCTCGAAAAAAAAGAAGAATATCTTCTTTATCGAAATTGTTCCAAAATTAATTTAATTCGCGAGGAAAAGTATCTTCGAATTTTTCCAAGTATCTTCCAATAATTAAAATAGAATCGTTATATTTAATGATCTTGTACGATGCTTCGATCATCTTTTTTTTTCTCGAAGAAGAAGAATATCTTCTTTATCGAAATTGTTCCAAAATTAATTTAATTTGTGAATAGAAGAATATCTTCGAATTTTTCACCAATAATTAAAATCGTTATATTTAATAATCTTTCTTTCTCTCTCTCTCCAGAAAAATATCTTCGACTTCATCGAGACCAGTTCTATCGAAAATAGTTCCATTCTTGACAGATTTCGTATATTCAAAGTAATTCTTCGCGAGGAAGAGTATCTTCGAATTTTTCACCAATAATTAAAATCGTTATATTTAATAATCTTTCTTTCTCTCTCTCTTCAGAAAAATATCTTCGACTTCATCGAGACCAGTTCGATCGAAAATAGTTCCATTCTTGACAGATTTCCAAAGTAATTCTTCGCGAGGAAGAGTATCTTCGAATTTCATCGATGAAAATTTAAGAAAATACCTTGGAACCACGTGCGCGTAATTTCCAGCGACGATTGGTAAATATTTTTCGGTGAAATTTTCGAAAAAAGGTTTTTTACGGGAATGGGCCGTTAGCGTGATTCGAGGACGCCCCCGGGCCTCGCCTCGAAGCCGCAGAAAAACCGCTCGAGAGCCTCCCTCTTTCGTATTCCCGACACGTTCCGCCAGTTTCGGCCCGCAACGACCTACGACACTCGCCGAGATGATACGACCGAGGGAATAACACGCGATTACGTGTCGACCAGTCGAGAAAGAGAGAGAGAAAATGTTCGTCACAAGTTCTCATTCCACGAGAAATAAAACTCTTTCTTTTTCACCAAGCAAAATATTTTATCACACATTCTTAGTTGAACTAAACAGAAGAGAAGAAAGTTCCTAATTTCATCCAATACTTCCTTCCTTTCAAACGAAAATATCACGAAAATCCTCTTCTTACCCTCGTTTCGAGCAAATTCTCTAAAACTAAATCCTAAATATCTCTCTTCTCCCCCGCTTCTTTCGATCGGGTCGAGAGAAGGATCTTCTCTCGGATGAAATTCGCGGAGGCACGAGAACGGAACAGGCGCGCGCGCACGCGAGAACCGGTTCTCCATACGTTTTAATTTCACGCTGACATCGGCGCAATTCAGTTTACACGGATACTGGCCATTTTCTAGCGCTAGCGGCCGCCGCCGCCGCGCCGATCGAAACGAGGAGAGAAAGAGAGAGAGAGAGTGGCGCGCGTATTTTCGAAGCGCGTATTGTCGCTGCGTTTCCCAGAAACGCGGCGACAGCTCGCCCTCCAAGCTCCTAGGAGCCAGGATCAATAGACCGGGTGGTCGATCGATCGATCGGACGAGCGACGGCTTCGATCGGGATCGATTTTGTTCCGACCGATTCCGGTCGGAGATCGCGTAACTCTGAACAACACTATAATATGGATTTATCGTTGTTTCGAAGGGAGAAATTGTTCGAATTTTTGTCTCGATCGATTTTCTTTCCTTTCTTTTTGGCATCTCTTGGTTTCGAGAGAAAAAAAATGTGTCAGATGTGGAAATATTGTCATTTTCTAAAAGAAAAGTTATATTCCGTATCTATTATCCTGGATCGTAATTAATTATTAATCAACGCGAGTTTAAAATTTTAAGAGAATTGGAGGAGGAATTAATAATAATGCGAGATGTTTCTCTTGAAATCGACGATCATGCTTAGGCGTCATTGACACTTTTCACTGACAGTTTTCTATCTAAGAAAAATTATAAGATTAAGGAAAAATGCTCACGATTGACAGTTCCATAGCGAATTAATTAAATTCTTGGGAAGTGAGAAAAAAACAAGTTTGATGACGATCGGAAGAAAGTTATTTCTTGGATCACACGTCGTTTGAAACACTTTTCGTCCATCGTTCGTAATTCCACTATGTACGAAGAAAAAAAAATTGAGAATCGAAAGTGTTTGTCATGATCACTTTTCAAAGGATAGGAAAAAAAAGAAATGAATTTTCTTAGTCAGATTGGCGATCACTGCGAGACTGTTCGTCACTGACAATTTCACTAAAAATGAAAATTTCAATTTTTTGGAAAAAAAAAAAAAAAGAAGAAAAATAACGAGGAAATTCTCCTCCGAATCGAAAGAGTTTTTATAAAGTTTGCGGATAATCATAAATCGCGACACTTGGAGAGTCCATCACTGTCGGTTCAATCGCGCACCCATCGAACTTTCGATCCTTTCGTGTTACATCAATCGATATGAAACTTTCTTATTTCTTTCTGTGTATACACTTAAAAAAAAAAAGAAAAAAAAGAAAAAAAACACACGAACAACAGTTTCACAGTCTTTTGAAAAATCGAAGGAATAAAATCAGTCTTTTTTACTCGGCAAAAAAATCACCCAAATTCGCCGAATCCATCGATCCTTGCACATTTCAGACGCAATCTTCTTCGTCAATCACTGCCTCGACTTCCATGTGATCGCGCAACGGGCACACCATGCACTTCTTCACGGCTCACTTTCAAACACAGTTCCTTCGATATATTTTTTCCTCACTCCGTCTTCTCTTTCCGTTTTTCCATTAGATTCACAGAGATGTCCTCTTCCTTCTTGCGTTCGATTCGATTCGAAGACACTGTATCGACGAAGAAAGATGGTCACTACGCGACAATTTGACACCTCGTTTCATCACTGATCGTTGAATCGATGAACACTGTGCGCATCGCTTTCGAATCGTTGCGATAATGGTGATCGAAAGAGAATCGAACGTAAAAGATGTTAGAATACCTGTCACTTTTCTTTTTTCATCTCCATTATTCGGTTTTATTATTATATTTGGAATCAATGCCTAATCGATTCGGTCAGTCCATTGTTCGTCGTCGAGCTCCTTATTCCACTTGTCCAGTTCTATCAACGTCACGTTGTCATATCTCTTCGTTGTATCCATCAAAATATTTGATTCAGCGAGCTTTCCGATTCACCGCTGTCACTGCGCATCGCCCTACTGACTTCCATCCGATCGGTTGAAAATCGTTGAACTTGGACCACTCTACTACTCTATCCATACACACATCATCATCACTTTGTCACGAGGTCGTGTCCGTCGATCGTCAAAGTCGCGCACAATTACCGTCCCGTAATAATATACCGTACGTCACTTCGTACGTATCCAGTCGAGTCCAGTCGAGTCCAGTCGAATCCGTGTTGTCTATAATATTCCTATTTCTCCCGCGACCAAAGACAATTTCTCTCTCTCTTTTCCCCTCTTTCTCCTAACCCAGCGTGACGACGTTTCGGATTCTTGAAAGTGGATCGACTCACCTGCAGTATGTATCCCCGCGTGTAATCCTCGTACGTCCAGCCGAATGCGGCTAGTAAACGTGTCACTTGCGCGTGCTGCAACTGGTTGAACAACTGATCGAGCAAAATCTTAAGGCGGATCGGTAGTGCGCGCGAGCCGTACAGTACGAGGGATGCGACGTCAAACGCGGCCGTCGGCTCGACACTCTCTGAAGCCGGTGGCCTCTCCTCCTTCTCCGCGACATCGCCTCCACCACCAACACTGCCACCACCACCACCGCCACCACCACCTCCACCGTTCCTCTCCCCACCACAGCTCCCCCCACCGAGCGCCGCGCCCCCACCACCGCCACTCGCATCACCACCTCCACCTCCGCCTCCTTCCCTGGACGCCGCCGCGGCGGCGGCGGTCGTCGTCGTCGTCGTCGTCGTCACCGTGGTCGTCGGCGTCGCCTGCTTTACCCTCCCTCCGCCGCTTTTGTCCTCCCTACCAGTGGCACGGGGGCTGGAGACGACATCCCCACTAGACGACAGTCGCGCCAGCGCTGCAACACACAGTGGAAAAGAGACGGGTTAGAAAGAGAGTCGTCCACGTTCGTTCGTTCGTTCGTTCGGATTAGCGCGTGTGTTGGTGACCGTGGACAAACGCCCCCCCACTACCGCTCTCGGTGGCACCTCCCACCCCCGCGCCACCTATTCCCCCCACCCACCCTCGTTCACGGTTGCTGTCCTTTCGTTTTGTTCCTGCGTTTCGCGGCCTCTAGCCCGCTCCGCCGACCGTTCCGTATGTCTCTCTCGCTTCTGTCTCTCTCCGGGTATCGTTCTCGAGCAACCTAGGGTCGCCGAGGGTACTTACTTACCCCCACCCCATCGCCGCCGGACTTGCCCCCACCATTGGCCCATCGTGTGTTACCAACACACGGGCCACCGCGTCACGGGCCACCGTTACCGACACGCACACGCACAACTGCCGCCGCGACGATAGTTCCACTAACACCGATACGCTTCTGCTTGCTACCAATACTGCGAGCTGGAATGTACGACCGGCCGCATCCCCACCATCACCATTTTCTCATGAGACTCGGCATCCATCAACCTGCTGCTGCCGCCACAGTGTCTCGCTTCGTACCAGCCGATCGCTGCTGCCGCGATCCCGTGTCTTGCTACCACGATGCCAATTTCGGAGGATCGCTTTTCTTTCAATTGTACATCGATCTTTCTTTTCACAATTGTTAGGTTTTATGCTCGTTTCGCTCGTTCCCTTGCGTGGAAATTTTAGTTCGAGAATTCGACGCCGAGTAACAACTGTTTTCTTTTCTTTCAAATGTAACTATAACGATTAAATATATATTATTTAAAAATAATAATAGATTCTTTTTCTTAAAATAATCCATATAATGAGATTTCTCGATTTTTCGATCGAGCAAAAATTTTAATATTCCTTTTTTAAATTTAAGATTTCATCATTCGTTAAATACGGATCGAAATTCCAATTTCGAAATTCGTCCGAGCAAAAGTTTTCTACGTATCGTGCAAGCGTTGAACGATCCATCGGTCGGAACGGTGGAACGATCGCGAGGTAGTTTCACGAGGGAAAACGCCTGCGGACACGATGGGCCAAGCGGTGCGCGTTGCTTTCTCAGAGACACCGACACCGACGTATATAGTCGTCGGGACGGTGACTCGTAAGGTCTCGAGGCGCTTTCCCTCCAGAACCGTCACGCTTTTCGCACCTGACGATTCCTATCTCGGGACACGAAAGTTTATGGACCTTCTTACCACGCAAATGCACACACGATCGTACACACCGTCTCTTTCTCGATGGTATCGTTGCCGGGTTTCGCGTACGACGAAAACATTAATCGAAAATGTACGCGTCAATCCTTGCCTCCGCCTCTATCCGTGCCTCGATCGATATGCTCGAACGATCGAATGATTTATAGGCTGGATTTTAATCGGATAATACAAAGGATCGATGCGTTTTCCCTTCCGATGATGATTATTGGACGAATTTTTATCGCACTTTTATTAAATAGGTTTCTTAAGTTATATAACGCGATGGAACATATGGTGTTGTCTCGAAAAACATCAGGGTCCTCAGATTTGACCGTCTCTCTGATTCTCCCAATCGCGGCAGATGCATTCGACGATAACATCTGTTTTCAGTAAATGAAAAGTGGATGAAAGTTGAAACGATTTTTATTTTTCGAGATAATTTTAAAGATATTCTGGAATCGTAAAAACGTGATATTGTAACGTGAAAGTATAAAAAGAAAAAAATGGTACAATTCGTAAGTCTATATATTACCTAATTAAGAGCAGGATCGCGAGTTACTTTATAGGAGAGGAATGGTCGAGTACT
Organism: Apis mellifera; assembly: GCF_003254395.2. Classification (NCBI taxonomy): domain Eukaryota; kingdom Metazoa; phylum Arthropoda; class Insecta; order Hymenoptera; family Apidae; genus Apis; species Apis mellifera. Next base: position 14,013,838 of record NC_037643.1, on the reverse strand, counting down.
TTCGGGAAGGCGCCCGTCCACGTGTCCCTCTGTCGGCGAAGAGAGGAAGGACCGCGAACGTTCGACTTGTCGCAAATTTCTCGCGTAACGCTAAAAAAGCGGACGAGGTAATTCGACGCGCGATTTACCAGAGACTGCTACCTCTTTTCTTCGAAAGAGGCCGTTCAACCCAAACAAGCCGCGCTCGAAACCAAAACGTGAGATAATCGTTCATTGTCGTCGAACGATGGGAAAGTGGCTACGTAACGATCCATTACGCGCGCGTCCTTTCCGTTTCGGGGATCGTGACGCGTCGGCCATGATTGTCGCTGTCCACCAACGTCGAGAAGGTGCCGTATCGTGATGTATCGGGCCCCCGTGACGTGCAGACCCTTACCGCGGTCCCACCTGGGGATTTCAATAGAAATCACCGAGTCATCTCGATCGGGCGCCACTTGTCATTAATGACTATCCGATTTTCGATTTAATTAAACCGCGATGATGATCTCGCCACCTAGACCAGTCGACCGGGTATCGCGACGAGGAAAGGCAGAGATCGTTTCTGGAGGGGGGAGGGGAAGATGTTGGGATGATTGGAGCCGGGTTGCACGGGTGCTTTAGACTTTTTAAAAGGGGCTCTTTTTCAGGGTTGATGAATACGGGGGTCTTTGTTATCCCGGGGAGGGGGGAGGAGGGGGAAGGGGATGGGTTGACGGGCTCGTTTGCCCGTTTCCCGGGCATCTTTGGGTGTTTTTGATGAGCGTTGTGATTGGAGGTCGTGGCGAGAGGGGTAATTGGGTGCTTAGCGAGATTTAGTGGCGGTATTAAGTGTATTAATAACTCGACCCGATTTTGATAAATACAAAAATTGGAGGTTACGCTGATTGGATTAATTGGTAAATATATTTCGTAACATATATCGTTATCGCTATCGATTTTTCCATTCTTCGCATCGGAGAGACGTTATATTTTTCTTTTATCCGCTACTCGTGGGTCTTCGAAGGAAGCGGCGAGCCGCTTCTCGCCAGCCTAAGTCAGAGCCGTCGACAGATGGAGCTGCATGCACGGTTCCTAGCCTCACGGATACGGAAAAATCAACGCGTTCTCGAGGGAAGCGGTTACATTCATCACGCGCGTTCTCACACACACACACACATCCATCAACGATCCCGTACCATAACGAAGACATAAAGGAGGAAGCTCTTTAATCTTTTAGGTCCGAGCAACGAACCTATAATCTTTCACGCATCGAATTAAATAAAATTTATTATATACACGGATTAATACACGTGTATTTTATTAAATTATTATATATATATACACGAAAAAAAAATCTAACGATATATCGAATCAACGCGTATTCCGATAAATTCCCATTCAATTTCAAATTTCTTTCGAAATAAATCACCCATTTCCCAAATCGGATTTTCGATACAGTCGTCTCGATAAACATCGTCGAAAAAAAGAACGGAACGAAACGTTTCGCGAAACGTTTCATCGTTTTTTCCCCTCGATACACGTTGTTGTTATCTATTCCTTTTTTTTTTCTCTTTTTTCAGAGAGATCAAGCCAGTGGGTTTTTTCGCACGACAACGAATTTTTCCAACGGACGAGCGTCGAATTGAAGGGTGGTGGCGCGCGCGGTGCTCGAATTTCACGGATTTTCCGCTATTATCCTCCCTCCTCCCGTAAATTTCCCCAAACATTCAAACCCGCTTAATTCATTACTGAAAATTCTTACAATATACCACTATATATACAAATAATCCATCTAACTCTCCTATTCTCGAGAATAATCTCTCAACAACGACAAATCTAGTTAAAACCCGCACGCGCCAAACGACCCCCCCCCCCCCTAACCCCTCTCGTCCAGGGGAGTAAAAATAAAAAGAATACACGCTCGCTTGCGCGCGCAAGCTTTTTGACCTCGAAAACAAAACCGAATGAAAAGAGAGAGATGGACGTATAGAAAGCCTTCCCATAAGAGAGATGGAGAGAGATAGATAGCCACGAAATGGAGATTCGAGTGCGTGCATGCATAACCGATGGCGGTAGTCGATTGCGCGCGCGCGCGCGCGCGCGACGTAATATCGATATACGGGGGGAGGGGAGGGGAGGAGGGAGAGCAGGAGGAGGAGGAGGAGGAGGAGAAGAGGGGGAGGAAGGAAGGAAGGAAGGAAGGAAGGATGGTCGCTCGCGTCTAATTTTCCGAGCGCATCGGCACGTGGATAATGTTTTAATGGAGTTTGCGGAGCGCGAGGAGGGGGAGGAGGAGGGAGGGAGGGAGGGCCGGGGCCAAGGGTGAGCCAGCCACGGTTTACATACCATTTACTCGCGCCCTGTAACCTCGCCAGCCGGCCGGCTGTTTACAGTGCTGTACAAACTGTGCTCGCGTTGCTGCCGTGACGCGATTCCTTCCTCCTCCTCCTCCTTTATCCTATCGACGCGCGCCGATAGAGCGAGAGGAGGCGTCGAGGAGGCGTCGTCGACGAGGAGGGTGCTCTTCTTCGTACTCTTCTCGATTGTTGATATATATATATATGTGTATATTGATATATTTGGTCGTGTTTGAGATTGAGATTGAGAGGATTCTTTCTTCGGGAGAGGATGTGAATGATCTTGCGAGACGAAGAAGGAGGAAGGAGAGGAGGGGTTAGATGGTTTGGATTGATTTGAGTTCGGATGGATGATTGGTGGGATGATTGTTATGGGGAAAAGTTTTCGAAGGGAACTGCGAATTCTTGAGATGTGGATTTTGATTTGGAGGCGATTTGAAAATGGGAGAAATGGAGTGTGGAGGAGGTGAGGATGCAGGGTTTCTTGAATTGGAATAGTTGTAAGAATGGATTGGAGATGGATTTCGTAATGACAATTTATGAATATGAATTTTGATTTAGAGGAAATTTAGGGTTTTAGATGATTCTTTTTGAAAATGAAAAAATTGTGTATTAGAAATCGAGGAGGTGACGATGTAGGACGAATTTCTTATATATAATTGTATATAAGAAATATATATAACTATAATATATAACTATAATAAATATATATAAATAGAATAAATAGAATTGGAATAGTTGTAAGGATGGATTGGAGATGGATGTCGTAATGATGACTGTGACAATTTATCTCGATAATTGTGTAGATAAATATGAATTTTGGTTTAGAGGAAATTTAGAGGGTTTTAAATAATTTCTTTTAAAAATGAAAAAAATGGCGTCTATCAGAAATCGAGGAGCTGACAGATTTCTTGAATAATTAGAGAGTTGGAATAGTTGTAACGATGAATTGGATTTCGTAATGACGACTGTGACAATTTATGAATATGAATTTTGATTTAGAGGAAAATTAGAGGGTTTTAAATAATTCTTTTCAAAAATGAAAGAAATGGTGTATTAGAAATCGAGAAGTTGATGATGTAGGATTTCTTGAATAGTTAGAGAATTGAAATAATTGTAACAATGAATTGGAGATGGATTTCGTTTGAATTAACGAATCTTAATACTGGTACTGTGACAATTTATGTAATAATTATGTAGATGAATATGAATTTTGATTTAGAGGAAATTTAGGATTTCAGGTGATTCTTTTTGAAAATGAAAGAAATGATGTGTATTAAAAATCGAGGAGTTGACGAATTTCTTGAATAGTTAGAGAATTGGGATAATTGTAACAATGAAGATGGATTTCGTAATGACATTTGTGACAATTTATGAATATGAATTTTGATTTAGAGGAAATTTAGAGTTTTAGATGATTCTTTTTGAAAATGAAAGAAATGGTGTGTATCGAAAATCGAGGAATTGACGATGTAGGACAAATTTCTTGATTAGTTAGAGAATTGGGATAATTGTAACAATGAAGATGGATTTCATAATGACGACTGTGACAATTTATGAATATGAATTTTGATCTAGAGGAAATTTAGATTATTAGATGATTCTACAAATTTAAATTAAGGATTTAAATGATTTCTTTTGAAAGTGAATTGATGGATTTCGTTTGAATTAAAGTTAATATTCGTATTAATATTGTGACAATTTATGTCGATAATTATGTAGATGAATATGAATTCTGATTTAGAGGAAATTTAGGGTTTTAATTTAGATGATTCTATAATTTTAAAATTAAGGATTTAGACGATTCTTTTTGAAAATGAAAAAAAATTGTATATCAAAAATCGAAGAGTTGACAATGGATGTCTTGAATAGTTGTAACAATAAATTGGATTTCGTAATGACGACTATGACAATTTATGAACATAAATTTTGATTTGGAAGAAATTTAAAATTTTAGATAATTCTTTTTGAAAATGAAAAAAATTGTGTATCAGAAATCAAAGAGTTGACAACGTAGAATTTCTTAAATAGTTGTAGCGATGAATTGTAAATGGATTTCATAATGATGACTGTGACAAAAATGAACAAAAATTTTGATTTAGAAGAAATTTAAAGTTTTAGACGATTCTTTTTGAAAATGAAATTGAAAAAAATTGTGTGTATCAGAAATCAAGGAGTCGACGAATTTCTTGAATACTTAGAGAATTGGAATAGTTTTAATTGCAATGATGAATTGTAAATAAATTTCGCAATGTGACAATTTATGAACATGAATTTTGATTTAGAAGAAATTTAAAATTTTAGACGATTCTTTTTGAAAATGAAAAAAAATGATGTCAGAATCAGAAATCAAAGAGTTGACAATATAGAATTTCTTAAATAGTTGCAACGATGAATTGTAAATGAATTTCGCAATGACGACTGTGACAATTTATATCAATAATTATGCAAATAGATTGTCAGATAAATTTAACCTGATTCCAAATAAATACATCGCATCGTACTTTCAACATTAAACACAATCATCAACACGACGATCGTCAAAATTAATCGTCAAATAATCAAAGAAAGAAACTCGATCGATGGATCCAAATTCCTAAAACCACACGACAATAATATAATTCTTCATTTTAACTTTCAAAACTTCGTTCAAAAAAAAGAAACCTGATCGACGCATTTAAACGTTTAAACTCGTCGCAAGAAACACAATTTAATGCAATTTAAATTCGACGACGATCTCGACGTCTGACCGCGCCGCCATTCGCGCAAAGCAAGCGAGAAATATCACTTATTATGTTGTTAGGCAGATTACAAGGATGGCGCTTGCGCAATCTTCGTCGACTTCCTGGGACGAGTCCAAGGCACGTCACCTTCCATCGAAGATCGAGAAAAGAGTTAGATCCAAAGGTATTTCAACGAGTGACGATTGTGATCGAGAGAGATAATCGCTATAATATTCCGAGCTCCTTTGTGAACCAGCCACACACAATGATTTCTTCGCAAGATTTTTTTCCAGCTCGACATTGGTTTAACAAGCATTAATTAACGCCTGGGATTTTTGGATGACCTGTCCGTCAAGGATGATAATTGCGATGTTAATTCCGGAATTTGCATTGAATGGGCAAGGATTTTTCGTTCGATCTTGATCGTTGTTGGAAATATCACGAGGGAAACTTGTTGTTGCGGAAGCGCAATATTATCCGCGATTATAAATTTCTTATATTTTCCTACATGCGGCGAATTAACAATCTTTTTTAGAAATGACAATAAACAATTTTGTTGAAAACAATTTTTCACGGATCGATTCTTTTATTTTCGTTATCCTCGTCGAAAAATCGATCGTTGGGAAACTGAAACGTGGATCGAAGGATTCTAAAAATGGATCCTCGCTCGAAGGCGGCCTCGAAGAAAACAGGACGCCTCTGGAAACCTCCTGTCAAAAGGAACGTGCAATTTCGATCTAAGATCTAAGTCCATTTCAATTATAATTAATTCAAAAAATCTTGCTGAAATCTTCCTTATATTTTAGATTCTTCCATTATCGAAACAAAAAGAAAAAACTAGAAGAAATTTTTATTTATTTAGATTAGATTAGAAAGAAATTGTCAAGGAAAACTCGTTTCTCGAATTCAATCGACGGATTGAGATGGAAAATTTGGATTTTTTGAAACGTGGCCTGTGTGCTCGTCCTCTTCTTGCCGGTTATGGAACGGTGACCGAAGGCAACAGGTCGCGGATGACGTAAGCGAGCGTCGTTAACATCTTATTCCATCGTTGGAACGAGGTGGAAAAAAAAAGAAAGGAAGAAAGGAAGAAAGAATTCTCTTCTCGATCGAGAAAAAAAAGAAAGAAAAATTGCCTCGTGACCTTTTGCCATGCCTGCCTGCCACACATCACCGCGTGAAACTCGGGCGATGCCGAGGGGGGCGGCGTGCAGCACGCAACGACGCGCAAATATCGATTAGCTCGAGAGGAGGAGGAGAAGGACGATCGAGCTTGTGCCGATCGATCTCGAGGAACGTGTCAGGGCGAGTGTAATCCTTTATATAATTCTCTCGTTGTGAAATCGTTCTGAATGTATGTATATATATGTATAAAGGGTGTCGCAAGATTTGAATTTGCCGCCATTCTTGCATTAATTGTTGGCAAGAGAACAGTTTGACAGGTGAAGAGAAATTTTATAGAATAATATTCAAGATATAAAATGAGCTTAATAAGATAAATTTAATTTTAGATTTGTTTATTTTAATATAAATATGAAAGAGGATTTAAAATTAAAGAAATTTCTTTAATTGAAGATAGTTTTAAAAAGTGTACAAATCGCCCATCAATTTCATTTAAAAATTCGGTTGTGTAATAAAGAGTGTCGCAAAGTTAACGCAAGATTTGAATTTGCCGCCATTTTTGTATTAATTGTTGGCAAGAAAGAACAGTTTGACAGCTGAAGAGAAATTTTATAGAATAATAATTCAAATGAAAATAGTAGTATATTCAAGATGAGCTTCGATAAATTTAATTTTAGAATTGTTTATTTTAACGTAAATATGAAAGAAGATTTAAAATTAAAGAAATTTCTTTAATCAAAGATAGTTTTAAAAAGTGTACAAATTGTCCATCAAAATAGTTGAGAAATTTGAATTTGCCGCCATTTTTGCATCAAGTTGTTGGAAGAAAGAACAGAAAAGAGAAGAGAAATTTTATAGAATATTCAAGATGAGCTTCGATAAATTTAATTTTAGAATTGTTTATTTTAACGTAAATATGAAAGAGGATTTAAAAGTGAATTAAAGAAATTTCTTTAATTGAAGATAATTTTAAAAAGTGTACAAATCGCCCGTCAATTTCATTTAAAAATTCGGTTGTATAATAAAGGGTGTCGCAAAGTTAACGCGAGATTTGAATTTGCCGCCATTTTTGCATTAATTGTTGACAAGAAAAAATAGTTTGACAACTGAAGAGAAATTTTATAGAATAATATTCAAGATACAAGATGAGCTTAATAAGATAAATTTAATTTTAGAATTGTTTATTTTAACGTAAATATGAAAGAGGATTTAAAAGTGAATTAAAGAAATTTGATTGAAGATAGTTTTAAAAAGTGTACAAATTGCCCAAATAGTTGAGATGAAATTTTATAGAATAATAATTCAAATCAAAATAGTAGTATATTTAAGATGAGCTTCGATAAATTTAATTTTAGAATTGTTTATTTTAACGTAAATATGAAAGAGGATTTAAAAGTGAATTAAAGAAATTTCATTAATTGAAGATAATTTTAAAAAGTGTACAAATCGCCCGTCAATTTCATTTAAAAATTCGGTTGTATAATAAAGGGTGTCGCAAAGTTAACGCGAGATTTGAATTTGCCGCCATTTTTGCATTAATTGTTGACAAGAAAAAATAGTTTGACAACTGAAGAGAAATTTTATAGAATAATATTCAAGATACAAGATGAGCTTAATAAGATAAATTTAATTTTAGAATTGTTTATTTTAACGTAAATATGAAAGAGGATTTAAAAGTGAATTAAAGAAATTTGATTGAAGATAGTTTTAAAAAGTGTACAAATTGCCCAAATAGTTGAGATGAAATTTTATAGAATAATAATTCAAATCAAAATAGTAGTATATTTAAGATGAGCTTCGATAAATTTAATTTTAGAATTGTTTATTTTAACGTAAATATGAAAGAGGATTTAAAAGTGAATTAAAGAAATTTCTTTAATTGAAGATAGTTTGAGAGATTTGAATTTGCCGCCATTTTTGCATCAAGTTGTTGGCAAACCTGAAAAAAGAACAGTTTGACAGTTTAATAAAAATGGAGCGTGTCTTCATTATTGAAATTTTAAAAATAATATTTTATATTTCATTCAAATCTTGCGTTAATTTTGGGACACCCTTTATATGTATATATATATATTTCGTTTTAACACATTGTCCATCTTGGGACGAAAGAGAAAAAGTGAAGGGTCACTCGTTTCTCATGATCGATGTAATAATGATGATAATTTTTCTAAATCGTATAAATTCTCCATTGAAAAAAATTAACTGGTTGTTTCTTCGAGAAAGATCGTCAAGCTGCAATTCGAGTGTCTGTTGAAAATAAAAACTTTCCTCGAAACAATTTATTTGGTATTTGTTATTTCCAAACACGTTTATAATAATTGTTAATAACGAAACGATTCGCTCCTCCTGTCTTTCGCAACAATTTTTTCATTCAATTGCTATTTTCAAAACGTCTCATCGAGACACGAAATCTGTTTCTCCAGATTCAGTCGAATTATATATATATATAATAATTGTTATTTCCTGGTAGATTTGAACGATTCGAAATATTCGAACGGCAAGAGAGGGATCAAGAAAGGGAAGATTGGAAAGATGGATGGAAAATTCTCTGTTCCTCTTCTCTTCGCCTGCTCGCTCGCGGGACTTCCGCCCATTGTCCTTGCTACCTGTCAACAGGCCGGTCACGCCACGTTTCCAGCGCGTTTCCACGGGGGTTATCGTGCACTTTTTAGACAATGGGCCACCTAGCCGCCCATTTGACACTCGCGGCTTCAAGGGACGCCGCTCCCCTTGAACCGCGAAAAAGGAAAAGGAGCCGCTAATTATGAAAACTATCATTTGTTAACCGGGACGGGGGGTTGCGAGCTCTCTCTCTCCGCATGGGGGCTGCGCCGTTAACTTGGCCCCGCGCGTGAAATGGATCCCTTTTACCTCCCTCTTTTCCCTTATTTATATCCCGACGGATATCTCCTCCTCCCTTTTCTTCTTTTCGATCGGTCTCGAATTTGATGGATTTCGTATTTTTCTGAAATTGGTGCAAACATTTTATCCCTTCCTTCTCTTCTTCCTTTTCTTTTCTTTCCTTCTTTTCGAACATGGAATGTTTCGATTGATTTCGATGAAATTGTATTTGATGAATTTTATATTTTTCTAAAATTAATTATTTGATGAATTTTGTACTTTTCTAAAATTAATGAAAATATTTTATTCTTTCTTCTCTCTCTTTCTTTCTTTCTTTTCCTTCTTTTCGAACGTTTCGATCGATTTCGAATTTGATGGATTTTGTACTTTTCTAAAATTAATGAAAATATTTTATTCTTCCTTCTCTCTCTTTCTTTCTTTTCCTTCTTTTCGAACGTTTCGATCGATTTCGAATTTGATGGATTTTGTATTTTTCTGGAATTGGCGAAAACATTTCATCCTTCCTTGTCTCCTTTTCTTTTCTTTCCTTCTTTTCGAACATGGAATGTTTCGATCGATTTCGATGAATTTGTATTTGATGAATTTTATATTTTTCTAAAATTTATATATTTCATTCTTCCTTCTCTCTCTTCCTTTCTTTCCTTTCCTTCTTTTCAAACATTTCGATCGATTTCAAATTTGATGGATTTTGAAATTAACGAAAACATTTTATCCTTCTTTCCTTTTCTTCTTTTCGAAAATTTCGATCGATTTCGAATTTGATGGATTTTGTATTTTTTTGAAATAAGACTTCGATTTCGAACTACTATTTTCTTACTGTCACGAAAAAAAAAAAAAAAGGAAATGCCTCCTTCTGTTTTCAAGAATACACGTGCTTTCACTTTCGATTCTCTGGAAATAAATATTGAAGATTGGAGATGGCTTGAAGGGATCCTCCGTCGTTGAGGAATTTGCATGGAGATCCGCGTTACCAAGCCCTTTTCATAGGCACGCCGTAGGGAGGCCCGCGACCACGGTCTCCCATTCGATAGCGTTTAGTTACGCCAACTATACCTCACGCGATTCTCCTTTCTCTTCTCCTTACCTTCCTCCACGGTTTATTCTTCGACGAGGGACAATGAGATCTCGTCACGCCCTGGTGGACGATGAGACCCCTCACTCCTCTTCGATTTGCCAAAATCACCAGAATAAATCTCATTGAAATTTGATCATCGCTTCTTCTTTCAATTATCAATAATTTTAATCGAAATTTGATCATCACTTCTTCTTTCGTAACGTCAATTAATAATTTTAATCTTGCTCGAGTCGCGATCGAGTCGTGGAAAAAAAAAAAAAAAGAAACAACGCGATATAATTTTCTTCCATTTTTCCTATCCTCGACGAACGTCCTCTTTTTTTTTTTCTCCCCCCCTTTTTTTCGTGTATTTTCGACCCGCTCTTTGTTTTCCTATTTCCTACAAATCGAACGGAATAGCACAATCCCCACGGACATCCGCGTTTGCGATCGCTTTTTTCCTCGCGCCTTCCTCCTCTTTTTTCACTGCCGCGTACCTCTATGAATCGCGGCACCACCGATTTATATATATATATACTCAACAAAGATTATCCGTTCGTTGCGCGCGAAAAATTCCGGGGAAAAATACACGACGATTGATCGAATTCGACGAAAAAAAATTCGGGGAGGAGAGGTTGTTTATACATCGAGGGATGGAAGATGGGATAACGAAAGGGTCTTTATTTTTTCCACTCCTCTTTTTTACTCGATGGAAACGAGTATTTATATCTCACTCGCGATAGTTTAATTCTTTCTCCTTTCTTTTTTGATCGAATGTACATTTTTCTTTCTCTCTTTAAACGGACGTATTTCGTTCAATTCCATTGGTATCATCCAATTCAATGTGAAAAGAATTGGAAGGAAGGAAAGAAAGAATTGAATCGCTCTACTCGAGAAGCGGCAGAAGCGCCATCTCGGCGAAAAGACAATGCGCGGATGCGTGCGCGGATCGTAGTCGGGCAGAGGGCGCAGGTATCGGCGCAGCGAGCGATATACGCGCGGCGCGAGCATCGAGGCCGTTTCTCATCCGGAAAGCCGACGATTAGGCCAGTTTTGAAACGTAATGTGGCCGCCGTCACGAGGCCATTTGTCTTGCAGCGCGTCGGTGGACGTCGCACCGCGGGATATAACATTCTGTCCCGAACGGGCCGAACGGGCCGAACGGGCCGAACGGGCCGGGAGAAAGGAGAGTGTTTGGTGCGCGAAAGACGGGAAACTAACCTAACTGTTGGAACGAGCGAGAAGGAACGAGAAAGGTGGAGAAGAGAGGCCGCAAAATAATTGTTCGTCGGACGAGTTCGGGGCCCTGTTGTATACCCAGGGACCTATACCAGACGACCCAATTCGACGTACTTTTGTGATCCAAATGGGATGAGTCAACGATTGATGTTTCTGCCTTCGGTCTTTCAGACGCTGCTCGCCCGTTGGATTTTATCGGCTTCGTCCCTGTCGATGCTCCTCCGCCTTCTCCCCCCTCCTCTCCCTAATTCGTTTTCTCGATCATTCCTCGCTCTCTTTGTCTCGCGCGTACGAGGCAATTTCTTTTCGCTCGAGTGTCGTCGGAATACTTTTTCAGGTTAGGTTAATCGATCGATTCAATTTCGTTGTATAACACGTTTAACAACGTATTTGTCGTAAAATTCGTTTAATTCTTTTACGTTTGTTTTATTTTATTCGCAAGTTGGCTGGGTATATAAATCGTTGTTATTGTTGGATAGTGCGCTTGTTACGACGACAGGTGTCAGGCTTGTACAGTGAGAAACAAGTTTAACCATCAATCTCTCGGAATCGAAACGAATTTAAACTGGAATATCGATCGAAAATAAAGGTTAAGGATTAAAATTTCGAATCCCTCCCCGACTTTTCTAAAAATCGTCGCCGCTGGATAGCCGGGAGGAGTACAAGCGGATCGGACACGCGAGGTGAAACAGGTAGAGAGATACAGGTACGGATAAAATAGTTGGGACAAGCGGCGGGTCGACGTGTCCTGTCGCGTGACGTTCGCGACGACGTCGGCCCTCCCTTCTTTGATGTGGCCGCCTACGGCGGCCTCCCTTCGAATCACCACGTTTGACATTTTCACCGCGGGGGACGTGGCACGATAATAATAGGTTTAACTCGGCCTCCCGATTCGGCTGAAATTGGCTGGAAACCAACTCCGTCCCCGATTTTTCCGCATTTCTGATCCAACCGCGGCCGCCCAAGCCTGGGATTAACCAAGACGGTGTTCCAGCGCAGTCTAGCAAAAACGGAAGCCAATCCTTGGAGGATGAATCGAGTTGACTCGGGATCAACCCAGGTATAACCAACTGGTTCCGCGGATGTTTGGTCAAGCTCGGAAAAAAATCTCGAGGACAAATTTGTTCTTCCTTTCGTGTGAAACGAAATCCCACAACCTTCTTGTTTCTTTTGCGACAGATTCGAGTAAAATTGGGAGAATAAAGTGTACTCTCATTAATCCTACTTGCGACTCGTAAATCTCCAACGTTCCCTCGGAATACGTAATATCGACGAAGCATGCAACATCCTCCCACGGGAAATATCCAATCCCACCCGACGACGCACAGCTTTCCGCTCGCTCTTCTTCGAGTCGACGTCTCAATATCGCGAATAGATCTCCTCTCGCGTCGAGCGAGAGAGAAAGAGAGAGGCGGCGCGTTCCACGCTTTTTCCAATTGCCGCGAGCCACGGATCGGCGCGATAACAGGGGAAGATATAGGCGGGCGGCACGCGATCCGGGCCGAATATAATAACTTTATCTGGTGTTGTTGACGTTGTCGATCGGTCCAATAGCTCGGATGGACCGATCAATTCGGCCTAACGTCTTTTTAACCCAATTAATTAGCGGGCGGCCGCGGCTAATGCGAAATACTTGTAGTTGACCGGCAGTGACGTCACCCGCGCGTCACCCGTCGGAACGAGGCCCCCCCCGCTTCCGCGACCCGTAATAGAAATTAATCGCGCCGCCGCGGCGTCGATTTCCATCGATTCGGCCGACCTTTCCGCGGAACAGCGACGGATTTCATATTGGATCGATGAGCGATTGCCTCGTAAGGGGGTGATGGGGGTAAAGCAAAGGTGATGAGGAGTGAAAATGATTATTGTCGCTTTTAACGCTTCTCGATCGATTAATCGACGATTAATTGGACGTAGTTTGGGATAAATTTTCTTTCTTTTAATGTCAATTTTATAATTATTTTTTTTTTCTGTGTAAATGAATGTATTTGAATATGGCTTTGAAATTAATCGTATGTGATTATTTTGTTATTTCTGTGTAGATAGTAAATTATAAATGTAAAAGTTGGAATTTTTAGAAATGTAATAATAGTTAGAATTTTTAGAAAGAATTAAAAGTTTCTTTTGAATTTTATATGTGGTTTTGAAAATATCGTATTGTATCAATATCGTACGATATAATAATAATTTTCTGTACTTGAGTATAGCTTTGAAAATTAATTAATAAAATTAATAATATTGATCATTTTGTCATTTTTGTGTAGATAGTAAATTACAAATAGATAGTAAATAGTAATAATAGTTAGTAAAAGTTAGAATTTTTAGAAAGTAATTAATTAATTTTATAATTATATGATTTTTTTTCTGTCGAAATGTATTTGAGTATAGCTTTAAAAATTAATTAATAAAATCATATGTGATCATTTTGCCATTTTTGTGTAGACAGTAAATTACAAATGTAATAAAAGAAGAATTTTTAGAATTTTTAGAAAGAATAAGTTTTTTTGAATTTTATATGTGATTTGCATAAATAATTATACGATGTAATAATAATTTTTTTTTATGATATCAACTTTATAATTATATTTTTTTCTGTCGAAATGTATTTGAGTATAGTTTTGAAATTAATCATATGTGATCATTTTGTCATTTTTGTGTAGATAATAAATTACAAATGTAATAAAAGAAGAATTTTTAGAATTTTTAGAAAGAATAAGTTTTTTTGAATTTTATATGTGATTTGGATAAATAATATCGTACGATGTAATAATAATTTTTTTTTATAATATCAACTTTATAATTATATTTTTTTCTGTCGAAATATATTTGAGTATAGCTTTGAAATTAATCATATGTGATCATTTTGTCATTTCTGTGTAGATAGTAAATTACAAATGTAAAAGTTAGTATTTTTAGAAAGAATAAAAGTTTCTTTGAATTTTATATGTGGTTTGTAAAATAATATCGTACAATGTAATAATAATTTTTTTTTGTAATATCAACTTTATAATTATATTTTTTTTTTATCGAAATATATTTGAATATAGCTTTGAAATTAATCATATGTGATCATTTTGCCATTTCTGTATAGATAGTAAATTATAAATGTAAAAGTTAGAATTTTTTGAAAGAATAAAGGTTTTTTTGAATTTTATATATTTTTTAATAATAATAATCTTCTCCTGTAATATCAATTATATGATTTTTATAATTATATAATTTTTTTTCTATCCAAATGTGTTCGAATATAGCACTTTGAAATTACTTCAATTGAAAATCAAATATGATCAGTTTCTCATTGTATAGATAGTAAATTACAAATGTAATAAAAATTAGAATTTTTAGAAAGAATAAAAGTTTCTTTGAATTTTATATATTTTTTTTAATAATAATCTTCTCCTGTAATATCAACTTTATAATTATATAATTTTTTTTATCAAAATGTATTCAAATATAGCACTTTGAAATTATTTCAATTGAAAATCATATGTGATCACTTTCTCATTTTTGTGTAGATACAAATTATTAGAATTTATAGTATTATTAGAATTTATAATATATAGAATTTTTAGAAAGAATAAAAGTTTCTTTGAATTTTATATATTTTTTAACAATAATCTTCTCCTATAATACCAATTTTATAATTATATAATTTTTTCCTGAAATACGAGTACAGTTTTGAAATTAATTGAATAATTTTCTCATTTTTGTGTACACAATAAAATATAACATAAGCTAGAAACATATATATACTACATCTCTACTACAAATAGAAAATTAATGGGTTCAGGAAGTTGTTGAGAGAAAAACCAACCAAGAAAGCACGAGATTAGGATGACACAGCTCTCTCTCCCCCTCCTCTTTAATCCCATCCTAGAAGCTCGGATCAGGAAGAACCCGGTTGCTGATTCCTTGTCTAAATAAACCACCCTTTTCATTTTCCTCCAATTTGCTCCAAACCTTAAATGAAACTTAATTTTTAAACTTTGCCACAGGTCGTTTAATAACAACCTTCACATCCAACATTTCTTCTACATCAAAAATTCAAAAAAAATTTTTACATCCACGTATAAAATAATACTTTTTCGATTCAAAATTCCCTCTTTTGGAAAAAGAGACTTCAAAAAGAAAAAAGAATTCACCCTCGAATGCTTGTTTGACTGGGGCGCCACTTGCTCACAAAATCGCAAAGCTCAAGTTTCAACGTTGTATTCATATACTTCTCTCCTCTTTTTTCGTGCTTCCTCGTGCACGAACGGAAACGACAATGGAATTATCGAAATTATCGGGAGGGGGGCAGGGTCGAGAATGGTAAACACGGTAAACACGGTGACTCGAGCCGAAAGAGGAGCCCGAGGCGGTCGAAAGGAGAATCGCACGAAATTTCGAAAAACACTGAGCTACCCGCAAAAACCCTGCCGGCTCGCCTTTTGTTCCCCTGTCACCGTCTCTGTCACCCCCCTGTCTCTGGGGGGAGAGGACCGTTCCAAGTTTCGAACTCTGCTTCCCACCCCCGCCGGTATCTCTTCCTTCCACCTCTCTTTTTCCAAGTTTCCAAGTTTCCAAAGGGGAGGGGATTTTTCTTAATTTTGTCGTTGTTCGAGAAACTGTCTTTTTGTTTCTTTTGGATATAAAAGATCGAGTGATTTTTATAAAGATTGATAGAAATATTTCTTTTATAAATATATGGGAAGTAATAATCCAAAAAAATATTAGGATAATGAAATGTAATAATTAAACTGATTATTAATATTTGATAGCTACGTATATAATATTCAAACTCCATTTCTTATTATAAATGTAATAATTGTTTACAGAAAATATGATTTCTCCATTGATGAAAACTTTATTTTGGAAGCTGAAATAATTCTAGAAAAAAGGCAATCATTTATTGCTTAAACTCTATAATCACAATATCAAAATAATAAAATGTAACAATTAAACTTTGAAAATTGGAAATCTTATCTACTCATAATATCCACTTCTTATTCTTGAACATTATTCTCAGGCTAAAACCAATTTTTGTCGCTTAAAACTGTTTAATTACAATAAATATAATAATTACTAACGTTTATAGAAAATATGATTTGTTCTTTACTTTGAAAGCTGAAATAATTTTAGAAAAAAAGTAATCATTTATTACTTAACCTTTTTGATCACAATATCAAAATAATAAAATGTAACAATTAAACTTTGAATATTTAAAAATTGAAAATCTACTCTAATATCTATAATATCCATTTTTTATTCTTGAACATTATTCCCAAGCTAAAACCAATTTTACTTGTCGCTTAAAATTGTTTAATTACAATAAATATAATAACTACTAACATTTACAGAAAATATGATTTCTTCGTTGATGAAAACTTTACTTTACAAGCTGATTGAAATAATTCTAGAAAAAGGCAATCATTTACTGCTTAACCTCTTTAATCACAATATCAAAACAATAAAGTGTAATAATAAAATATAAAAACTTTGAATATTTAAAAATTGGAAATCTTTACCTACTCTAATACCCACAACATCCATTTCTTCTTATTCTTGCACCAACATTACTCCAAACTATACTTATCGCTTAAAAACTGTTCAATTACAATAAATACAATAACTTACAACCAAAACTTTATTCACACTAAACGGGTAAACGATTCCAGTTCAAAATAACGTTCGTGCCACAGATATATCCCCTACGAACGGATGGAGAAGAGCAGATCGGGATCGAAGAAGAAGAAGAAGAAGAAGCAACAAAGGGCAGGCCGAGAAAGAGGAAGGGAAGGAACGCGAGACGTATAAAGACCTTTAGGGCGCGCAGCCTCCGAGAGAGAGGCCGTGGGTAGCCATTGACAGAAACGGCCGTGTCATCCAGTCATGATACGTCCCATTGTGCCTTCCGAAGGACCTTCTGGGGACTGCATTATCGTCTTCCTTATATCTTTTTATTAGAGCCCCGGGCCCCGAGATTCCCTCCCCTCCTCCCCCCCACCGTGCGTCAGCAACATCCTAGAGAGAGCCCAGGGAACGACTCCAATCCTCCATCCGTCCCTCGAGAAACTGGCCGCAACTCTGTAATTAATTTTCAATGGGCAGCTATCATTGCCACTTTCGAGAAAGACAATGGGTGGACACGACGTTTCTTCTCTCGATATTCTTTTTTTTAAAGAAGATTCGAACGAGAATGAGTGAGAAGAAGAGTTGAATTGAATTGAATTTCCAATTCCTTGGAGAAGATTATTTCGATTCGCCGATTTGTTTGGAAAAATTGATAAGCTATCCAGATATTTTTAGAAAAGTATTCGAATTGAATCCAATTGAATGAGAAATGGAAAATTGAAGTTGAAAAGGATATAGGAGCATGGATGGCAATAAATATAATGGAAAGGAAGGATGAAGATTCTAAGCACGAATAGGAATGACAATTCGACACTTGTGGTTCCATTCGTATCAATCCAAAGTTGGTTCTACCTTTCCTTTAATTGCCAATAGCAGTTCTCGATTTCAAGTAACGAGTAATCCACACGATAAATTGTACTGCTTGCCAATATACAAGTATTAATTTCCCAATTCTCTCTTATTTATTCTTTACTTTCTAACTAAACGAGAAATGGAAAATTGAAGTTGAAAAGGATATAGAAGCATGGATGGCGATAAATATAATGGAAAGGAAGGATGAAGATTCTGAGAACGAATAGGAATGACAATTCGACACTTGTGGTTCCATTCATATCAATCCAAAGTTGGTTCCATCTTTCCTTTAATTGCCAATGGCAGTTCTCGATTTCAACGTAACGAGTAATCCACATAATAAATTATATGCTTGCCAATATACAAGTATTAATTTCCCAATTCTCTCCTATTTATTCTTCACTTTCTATTCTATTCTACTTTCTTTACTATTCTTTCTTACTTTCCTTTCCAAATCGAGCCTCCTTTATCATTCCTCCTCCAAGATCTCATACACCTTTTCGACAAATCCGCTCGAATTATCATCCAATCGAAGAACACTTTCCAAACTTTCCAAATAATATTATTATTTAAAGAAAAGTCTTTACCTCCTTTATCATTCCTCCTTCAAGATCTCATACACCTTTTCGACAAATCCGCTCGAATTATCATCCAATCGAAGAACACTTTCCAAACTTTCCAAATAATATTATTATTTAAAGAAAAGTCTTTACCTCCTTTATCATTCCTCCTCCAAGATCTCATACACCTTTTCGACAAATCCATTAGAATTATCATTCAATCGAAGAACACTTTCCAAACTTTCCAAATAATATTATTATTTAAAGAAAAGTCGGGGAGGGGTCGATTTGGGGAGCTTAATTAGCCGAGAATCTGGCGATCTTCGCAAGGGGGGTGCAAAGGTGACACGGTAACCGGCGGGGTGATTGATTTTAGCGAAAACGGGAACGAAGGGAGAGGGAGAGGGAGCAATTTGTCAAGCTGTCGACGTTCCATCTCTCGCAACCGCGCGCGGCCACGCAGCGTGAACAGATAGATACGGATCTCCTTCTTCGGCTCGCCTCTCCTCTCCGTCAGCGCCTCGTCCAACTTGCAATAATGCGAGTTCCTCCTCTCCTCTCTTCTCTTCTTTTCTCCTCCTCGCTTCTTTCGTTTCACCGCTTTTTCCTTCTCTCCCTACCTCTCCACTCTTGGCTGGTCTTCTGGTGGCGCAGGTCAACAAGCAGCGATCTGATTCGATTTGTTTCGTAGCTTTTTAATTGTATCGTTTCGTTTGAAAATTCGACGGAATCGTTGTCGATCTGAGAAGACCTCAAAGCTTAGCTTTAAAATGGAAAGGATAACGTGAAATCGAGGAATATCCAAGTTGAAATTAGGAAAAGTTAATCAGTTTTTAGAAGATTAATTTAAAGATTCGAGAAAATATATGGAATAAAAATCCTTTTATTAAATCTCCATTAATAGATTCGAGAGAAAGGATTTATATTTTCTCGAATAATAATAAAATAAATATACAACCGGGTTATTTCTTTCTTAGAAAGGCATCGATATCGATATTGGCTCGGATCGAGACTCGAGTATCGTATCGATCCAAGTGCGTTACCGCGAGCGATTTCGCCGGACAATGGATCCGTGGCCGAACAAGAATCGTCGATTTCGCGCGTGGGAATGGGAGAAAGGTGTCCGCCGGGATCTCGAAGACAGATACTTATACCCGCCTTCCCCTTCGATCGAGAAGAACGACGTGAAATGAAATTTGAAAAAAAGAGCAAGAAGGGAAGAGAGAGAAAGATCGAGGCTAGAACAATCGGCACACACAGGTGTAGGTGTAGTCGTATTATCGACGAGAAGATAGAAAGGTTGATCGTATAACTGAGAAATCGTAGCACCTTGCCCGGATCTCCGCCCGTTTCAGATTATGCGGGTGTGTCCCGGGACGTGGTCACGATTCTTTTTCCTAACCTTGCCGCGGGAGAGTCGAACACGATCGATTTGAAATATAATATGTATTTTTTTTTTTTTTTTTTTTTAAGTAAAAAAGGGCAGCTGAAATTGTGCGAGATTTAACTTTGAATAAGATAAAAGTGGAGAGATAACGATTTCGTTGCAAAAGGTATTTGAATCGTGGCACGGCCTTAAAACAACGAATATTTTTATTAAACTAACCTTTACACTTTGGGTTAAAAGAAAGATAACAGGCGGATGTATCATTTTTCACTTCAACGTTGAAAAATAGTTTAAGCGTAGAAGATAAATATCATCGAAAATTTGATTCCATTAACGCAGGTACCATTCTTTTCGATCGTGTGAAAAGCATCGAGATACCATCAAGGATTAAATTTATTCTTTATTATTACTTATTATTATGTAGAATCGAAGAATCGTTTGAAAAAGTGATAAAAGTGTTATACGAATTTCTTTCCGCAAGGGAAAAATTAAATTTAAATATTTTTAAAAAGAACGAGGAGAAAAATCCGCCTGTAACATACGAGGATCGTTATCGAGGCGTTATAACGGCAGTGTCAACAAGTTGCTGGTGATTGCATTCGTTAACATCGGCCAAGAAACGTTATTTCGAGTCAAAGTTTAGTAAAGCGAGTGAAGAATTCCTCGATTGGATTCTACGAAGCTTTTTTATTAATTATTATTAGCTAATTTATTAGCTTTTTTAATTTAGAATAATCTTGAAGAAACGTAAAAGGTTCGATAAATCGATTAATCAATTAGTATTAATTCGATTATCTGCTCTCAATCGTCTAAAGCTTTATTGGTTACGACTATTGCAGTCGATTGAAACGTTCGAGATAAGAAGCAGGCTAAAGTAGGGAATAGTGGAGCAATTTCACATTGCGTCGAATTTTAGCGATGAAAAGAAAGAGAAATAACTAACCTTAAAATAATATATATCCGGGATATATTTTCGTCGTTTTATTCTTTGGTTCAACTTTGAATATTGCGAGGACGAGAATATCGGTTATTAAATTGCTCGGGAGACAGGTTAAGGGAAGGGAAAAGCTTTTTCGATGTGTAACGCGCGCTCGTTGTCCTCTCCGCGTCCCATTAGGGGCGATAATTAATGACGGCTCCGAACATGGTAATAAATATACGCACATTATTATGCCGCGATACACGCCGCTGGCAACATGGCGTGGTGTCACATTTGAATAACACGGCCGCAAACTAGTGCATAAATTTCTAATTACAAGAAAGCAAACGCGCGATTATCATACGTGGGAGAAGGACTGGGCAGGCGCAGAGCGAAATCTGCGCGGATTCGGCTGCGCGTCGCATCGGTCTTTAATTAATCGACGCACGGCCCGCCGGCCCCTTCGATTATCCTTCTTTACACGAGAGGAACGGGCGGAACGGACCGCTCTTAAATTTTCTATTCCTTAATATGCACGAGAGACACCGTGTTCCGTTTTCCTAAAGTGGAATTTACTACGGTGTTTCGAACGAAACCGATCGGACAGATTAGAATCTACGCACGAATAATTTTTACAACGTATTATTCGAAACTTGGAAACGAGTCTAATGTATAATAATAAGATGAACCAGCGACATAACCTATAAACTCGCATACGAGTTTCAACAAGTGTTTCTTTCCGACGAATGATTCTCGCGAGTGGGATGACGATCAGGGAAAATCGAGCGCGTGTTTTCCGCGCGGTGATAATCGCCGACAATTCCAACAATAATGACGTTTATTAGCGGATTAATTAAAACCGAGGCACGGCCGTAATAATCACTTTGCCAGCCATTCTAATGAACTTAATTATCGGCCACCGGGATCTCGTGAAATCGCGCATTGTATGCAACGTTACGGCCACCGTGGTGTGATGTAAACCAGAGGCTGATTAGTATTCCGCTGTTGCGCCCGACTATTTATATACGATGGATCGCGTGTACGTACACGGGGCAACCGAGTATTTATATTCCGCTTATTAATATATCGCGTGAGCGCGCGCGCGCGCGCCCCTACGTAATTGACTGCGAATCGGTGTTGCGGAGAAGAACAATCGGACTGTATACGGAAAGAAGTAAATTTGCCTCGACGTAAAGGACGTAAACAAGGGAATGGAATGGAACTGGTAAGACTAATCACCTTCGAATAAAAAATTTCATATATTCCATATATACTACGCATGGATGAGATTGGAAACTATTCGATTGATAAGTAATCGGTCAAATAGATTCGATTAGAATCAGAGAAACCGTGTAATCGTTTCATTCGTTAATACACGCGTTAGGGCGAATTATGATTAAAATCCATAGTTTAATCAACGTTTACTGCCTTCTTTGACGTCTCTGTCACTCCAATTAGGAATAAACTCTTGCCTCCTTTTTTCAAACATTCGAAATTTGTAGTCTCGGTTTGATTTTTCGAAAACGAGAGCAAGCTATCTCTCTCTCTCGAATATTTTCCAGGAACGAATCGCGGCTCGCCGCGGGGGATCGTACGGAAAACAAGATCTCATCAAGATAGCCGGACGCACAACGTTGCAACTGCCATCCACCATTAACCAGGCTCTCTCTTCTTTTTCTCTTGGGAGAAGAGGAGAAACTTCCTTCCAAGGTGAGAAATCCGTTTCATTGGAGGGAAGGAAAAATCGATTACTGGTTCTTTTTTTTAACAGCTAGAGCTTTTCCGATCGAAGAAGAGCGTGCGAGCGGGCAAGAAAGGCGAGGCAAGGCCGGTTCTTACATCCGCGTCACTCTCTCCAGGGCCCGTAATTACCGGGATCGGCCTTCACCGCGGCAATTTGTCAAGGCTGTAATAATCCCCGTGGCGGACCTATGGCATTGTATATACATGTATATATATATATATATATATATATATATATATAAAATACGTGTATATATCGGATGCCTCCCACCGTAGAGTAGCGAGATAAGATCGGAGAGAGAGAGAGGCAGGTCTCCGGGTCTCGGATGAAAACCATCCATTTTCGAGGGGATCCTCGACGCTCTTTTGACGCCCGCCTCGAATTAAAGCCAATCGCCGCCGCCGATAGACCTCGTTTCGACCGTGCAAATACGCCGTCCTCCTTTTGTTCCGCGGAGGAGCTTTTGTTTCCCCGTTCCTCGGGAATCGGGAATCGGTGTTTGGGATTGTTTCTTTTTTTCTTTTTTTTGGAGGAGGAGGAAGTTAATTAAAACGGAAGAAATAAATTAATTGGTCGAATTATTTTTCGATTCGAAGAAGAAAATTTCTTCGTTTTGATATTCGATGGAACGATTATTTAATAAATCGTTTTCTCTCTCGAAAAGGGAAAAGAAATCGTTATTCGTCAAAAAACTTTCTCTTTCGTCGGTGAGGAGAGGACGGTGGGGGGGCTTCCCATTTCGCTTAATACTCGTGTCGCACGCGAAAACGGCGCGGAAATTAAGGACTCTCGAGGCCGTCACGAGGAAGAAGAGGAACACGGCTGTCCTCGAAACGATCCTCTCTCTTTCCACCGATTGCAATAGGAATTGGAAATCGTGACACGAGCCGTTTAAATGCTTTTTTGCTTTTCCTAGGTGAACGATATTCTTGAATGTGATCGAATTTTATTTCGAGGGTCGTCGAAATAAGGTACGGTTCTGCGTGTAATATTGATTTCTTTCTCTCTCTATATATAAAACGATTTTATATCGTCAAGAAATTCGAATTTATCTTGTCATTGAACTAGAAATTTCATCTGGAAAAAAGGAAGAAATTTTCGAAATTCGAATTTTACGTCGTCAAGAAATTTTCGAAATTCAAATTTATCTTATCATTGAGCTGGAAATTTTCGAAATTCGAAATTTTACATCGTCAAGAAATTCGAATTTATATCGTCATTGAGCTATAGCTGGAAATTTTCGAAATTCGAATTTTACATCATCAAGAAATTTTCGAAATTCATATTTATCTTATCATTGAGCTGGAAATTTTCGAAATTCGAAATTTTACGTCGTCAAGAAATTCGAATTTATTTCGTCATTGAGCTATAGCTGGAAATTTTCGAAATTCGAATTTTACATCGTCAAGAAATTTTCGAAATTCCGTTTCATCTCGTCATTGTACTGGAAAAAAGGAAGAAATTTTCAAAATTCAAATTTATCTTATCATTGAGCTGGAAATTTTTGAAATTCGAATTTATCTCGTCATTAAGCTATAGCTAGAAATTTTCGAAATTTGAATTTCATATAATTTTACGTCGTCAAGAAATTTTCGAAATTCCATTTTATTTCGTCATTGTGCTGGAAAAAAAAAAGAAATTTTCGAAATTTGATTTTATGTCGTCAAGAAATTTTCGAAATTCAAATCTATCTTATCATTGAGCTATAGCTGGAAATTTTCGAAATTCGATTTTACGTTGTCAAGAAATTCGAATTTATCTCGTTAATTAAGCTATAGCTAGAAATTTTCGAAATTCGAATTTTACGTCGTGAAAAAATTTTCGAAATTCCGTTTCAAATTGTCATCATTATGCTGGAAAAAAGAAAAGAAATTTTCGAAATTTTACATCGTCAAGAAATTTCCAAAATTTTCGATCGATGAGCAAAGAGAGAATAGAAGGATCTTCGAACCCTAAAAAATTTTTGAAAATTTAAAAAGCCTCGCGTATCTCTATATTCAGATCGATTCAAATTCCAATCGATCCGTTTGTTCCAAAAAAAAAAGAGGGAAAAACCTTGACACGATTCGTCGAGAAGCACGGAGAAGGAAACTACCACCACCACTCGAGGAAATCACCGCTCGAGAGTGTATCACCGAAGCCGCCGAACAACGCGAACAAAGCTCCCGGCTTTTTTCACAATAAAATCGTCGTACGATTGGCTCGAGGGGTCCCACAATGCGCCCGCGTTGGGCTCGGTCCGCGCCCAATGCACGTTCTCTACGAGGGGTGCGCGACGCCGAGGGCTCCTTCCTTCCCCCCTGTCCCACGGCGGAGGCTGTCGCTGTGTGTAAATAGGGCACACACCAAGAGACGACACACGCCCCGCGCGCCATTGTCCGCGCCTGCCCCCTTTTCTCGTCCGAAGGGTGCCCCTTCTGTCCTCCGCACAAAGGGTTGGCCGGCCCAGGGTTTTAAAACTGAATTTTTTATCCGCTCGACAGGAAAGCGGCCATCATACCGTTGTCCCCTTTCCGAGGTTTCTGCTCTACACATCACATGTGTACATATATATATATATAAACTGTACGTTCGACGTAAGCGCCGTATGGCTCCGTTTAGGCACCGGCATTGTGCGAACAGGTTCCCCTTTCAGGGATACTGATTTCGTGATGCAGCCGAGACATGGAGTTCGTGATGCCTCCTTCCGGAAACACGGATTCTTTCTCTCTTTCTCTTTCTCAAGAACGAAACGTTAGACACCTTTATATGCACTCTTCTCGAAAGTGATTTAAAATTTTCTAGAGGTAATTAAATGTAACATGAACGTGACGAAGAAGGAATCTTAGTGAAAAGGATTGTATATGATTGTATATGGGAGAAACGATAGCACGATCGTCGAAATTTAATTACAATATATATATATATTTATGCATTATTACTTCAACCACCCGATTTGGTAACGATTTATATAGTTTTTTTTTTATTGTGTCTATTATTGTAACGTATAATTATATTCTAAGATTATAAAATAGTACAATTCAATTAAATTTATTTTAAATTTCTGTATAACTAATATACATATAATCGTGAATAAAATTTTACGAATGAAATATTTTTAAATTGTAAATAAATTATACGATTTATATACTTTTTTATCTATTATTGTATATTAATATATTAAATATATATTAAATTGTATATTAATATATTTAATATAACGTATATTAAATTCCAAGATAATTATAAAATAGTACAATTTAATTAAATTTATTTTAAATTTCTGTACTAATATATATATATATAATCGTGAATAAAATTTTACGAAATATTTTTAAATTGTAAATAAATTATACGATTTATATAGTATTGTAACATATATAATATTCTAAGATAATTATAAAATAGTACAATTTAATTAAATTTATTTTAAATTTCTGTACTAATATATATATAATCGTAAATAAAATTTTACGAAATATTTTTAAATTGTAAATAAATTATACGATTTATATAGTTTTTTATCATATCTATTATTGTAATGTATATTATATTTTAAGATTATAAAATAGTACAATTTAATTAAATTTATTTTAAATTTCTGTTCTAATATATATATAATCGTGAATAAAATTTTACGATTATATTTTTAAATTGTAAATAAATTATATTTATATATAATTATATATTCTAAGATAATTATAAAATAGTACAATTTGTATAATACAATTTGTAATAATACAATTTGTAATAATACAATTTGATTAAATTTATTTTAAATTTCTGTACTAATATATATATATATATATATATATATATATATATATATATATAATCGTGAATAAAATTTTACGAATGAAATATTTTTAAATTGTAAATAAATTATACGATTTATATAGTTTTTTATCGTGTCTATTATTGTAACGTATATTAAATTCCAAGATAATTATAAAATAGTACAATTTGATTAAATTTATTTTAAATTTCTATACTTTTTTATTTTTATTTCTAATATTTATAATCGTGAATAAAATTTTACGAAATATTTTTAAATTGTAAATAAATTATACGATTTAAATTATTTAATTATACGAAATTATATGATTATAAAATAGTACAATTTAATTAAATTTATTTTAAATTTCTGTACTAATATATATATATATATATATATATATATAATAATCAATTTATATATAATAATCAATATATATATTATTATATATTATTATATTATATTATTATATTATAATAATCAATATATATATAATCGTAAATAAAATTTTACGAAATATTTTTAAATTGTAAATAAATTATACGATTTATATACTTTTTTATCTATTATTGTATATTAATATATTAAATGTATATTAAATTGTATATTAATATATTTAATATAACGTATATTAAATTTCAAGATAATTATAAAATAATACAATTTAATTAAATTTATTTTAAATTTCTGTACTAATATATATATATAATCGTGAATAAATAAATAAATTGTAAATAAATTATACGATTTACATAGTTTTTTATCGTGTATTATATTCCAAGATAATTATAAAATAGTACAATTTAATTAAATTTATTTTAAATTTCTGTACTAATATATATATAATCGTAAATAAAATTTTACGAAATATTTTTAAATTGTAAATAAATTATACGATTTACATAGTTTTTTATCGTGTATTATATTCTAAGATAATTATAAAATAGTACAATTTGATTAAATTTATTTTAAATTTCTATATTAATATTTATAATCGTGAATAAAATTTTACGAAATATTTTTAAATTGTAAATAAATTATACGATTTACATAGTTTTTTATCGTGTATTATATTCTAAGATAATTATAAAATAGTACAATTCAATTAAATTTATTTTAAATTTCTGTACTAATATATATATATATATAATCGTAAATAAATAAATAAATTGTAAATAAATTATATTCCAAGATAATTATAAAATAGTACAATTCAATTAAATTTATTTGCTATACTAATAAAAATTTCTATACTAATATTTATAATCGTGAATAAAATTTTACGAAATATTTTTAAATTGTAAATAAATTATATTTATATATAATTATATATTCTAAGATAATTATAAAATAGTATAATTCGATTAAATTTATTTTAAATTTCTATACTAATATATACATAATCGTAAATGAAATATTTTTAAATTAATCGTATTGATTGATCGTATACATAAAAATTATAAATTGTTTCATTTATGATTAAATTTTACTCTCATTGAAACACGTCTTCGAGTTAGTTATATTCTTGAATACTTTATATTTCTCACATTTTGAAACGGCAAGGGTTCACCTCCTCCTCTCCTCCTTGATCCCTGGAAAATGAAATCGCTCGAAAGATACACACGGATCCTGGCCCGAGGCGGAGCATCGTGTCGTTTAATTATTATCCCCCTCCTCCCTTCTCAGAGAAGAAACAATAATAATAATAACAATAATACACATCCCATTGTTTCCTAGAGAATCCACCGCGAAAACGAAAGTTCTCCTGAGAGAGAAAGAGAGAGAGTGGAGGGACGTTAAGTACACAGATGCACGCGAGCCTACTCATAGAGAGCCCCCTCGCAACGGTGATTAGCGATATTTTATTTCGCATGGGAAAACGTGGGGAGAGAGAGGGAGAGAGGGATGAGAACTGGCCGAGTGGCGGCCCTCTCCCGTTTCGAACGGGGCACCCCCCTCCTTTCTCCAAGGCCAGAGTTGCTGCTCCCTTCGAGTCCCTTCGTGATGGACGCGATCGCGTCGGCACCGATTCAAAATGGGGGATGTTGAACCCCGTTTGTATAATTTGGAATAATATAATTATATTGGAGTAAATAGATGTATCTTACTATAGTTTGTCAAATCTATTGGAATTTATTTTTCAAATCGATCTACGTTTTGAAGATCGAGGATGCTATTTGGAATGGAATCGGTGAGATTGGAGAGAGGATTGGACGGCCGCCATTAAAAAGACTGTGGTTCCCTTTCGTCCTAGAAAAAGGGAGGCTTGTGTATGTGTGTGTAATGATGACGTCATCTTACGAATAACTCGCAATATTTCTTCATATATCGGTGGAAAAGAAGAGGAGGGAAGCGTAACAGCTTATTTCCAGCCATCAATCATAGCCCCCACCCGGCTACTTAGCCCTTAGCTTCTGCCTCCCTATATTTTTCCATCCATTCGCTAACTTTTCAATTTCCATCCCCGGGAAAGTTTCACGCGTCCCAGGCGGAAATTCAGAAATTATCGCGACAGTACTTTCGACGCGTTCGGTCAGCGTTATTAAATAATCTTCGCAGATTTTAAGATTAAGAATTTAAGAGGGTGGGTAAGAATTTTTTTCTTGCTCTTTGCGATTTTTGTCAGGTATTTGTAAGCAAGCTTTGCTTTGACTTTTCAACTTTCTTCGAATTTATAATTGATTAATTACATCGATTGTTTATTTGGAGATAGGTTATTGCGATTAAACGAAATTCTAATAATTAAATTCTAAAAATAATTATTTGTACGTATCATTTGTATCATTTATCAATAAGTCCAGGAATATTTCATTTTTTGTATGTTTAAAAAGAAATCCTTCGAATTTATAATTAATTAGTTGATTCTATTTGGGAAGATCACTGCGATTAAACGAAATTCTAATAAAGTAATTATCATTCGTACGATTATCAATTTAACTTAATTAATTTAACTTTCCATACTTTGAATTTATAATTGATTAATTGTATCGATTGTCTATTTGGCAAGATCACTGCGATTAAACGAATTCTAATAAAAATTCGTACGATTATCGATAAGTCTAGGAATATTTCTAGATCTTTTTGTACGTTTAAAAAGAAACTCTTCGAATTTAATTAATTAATTGCATTCACTCTATTTGGCAATATCACTGTAATTAAACGAATTTTAATAAAAATTCTAATAAAATTCGTACGATTATTAATAAGTCCAGGAATATTTCATCTTTTCGTACGTTTAAAAAGAAAGAAAAAAATAGTGGAAAGTCCGTTTTCCACAAACAAATAATCTTCCGATTCTTTTCCAATAGATTCTATTTGGCAAGATCATTGCGATTAAACGAAATAAAAATTCGTATGATTATAAGTCCAAATCAATATTTCATTTTTTCGTACATTTAAAAAGAAAGAAAAAGAAAAATGAAAAGTCTCTTTTCTCATAGAATCTCAACAGTAAATAATCCTCCAATTCCTATCCCTCCAATAGATTCTATTTTGCAAGATCATTGCAATTAAATTATCATTTGATTATCAATATCAATCCAAATCAATATTTCATCATTTCGTACGTTTAAAAAGAAAGAAAAAGAAAAATGAAAAGTCTCTTTTCTCATAGAATCTCAACAGTAAATAATCCTCCAATTCCTATCCCTTCAATAGATTCTATTTTGCAAGATCATTGCAATTAAATTATCATTTGATTATCAATATCAATCCAAATCAATATTTCATCATTTCGTACGTTTAAAAAGAAAGAAAAAGAAAAATGAAAATTCTCTTTTCTCGAGACAACCTCAACATCAGCAAACAATCCTCCCTTAGACTTCCTTACCCCTGCAACCATAAAAACGGATACAAAACAGAAATAACGAAAAAAAAAAAAAAAAAAACAGGCAAGAACCAACAACTCTTCTCCTCAAATCTTCTCCTCGCCCCCGAAACGAGAGAACAGATAGAATCCGCCATTTCTCCCCCTCTCATCGAGGAATCATCGTGCTCGCACAATGAGCACGTCAAAAACTCAACTCTCCCTTCCCCTTCCCTCCCCCCTTACCAATACGCAACACCACCGAAAACCAACTCTCTCTCTCTCTCTCTCTCTCTCTCTCCTCCTCGTCCCTTGTTAGCAGCTGCATCCCTCCCTCCCCTCCTCCCGTTACACAATACACCCTTCACACACGCGCGCACACAGGCCTCCCTTCCACCCTCCCCGTGCCGAAAAACGGATGGGTGGATTAACCGGTGAACGGTGAACGCACCTGGCTTCCTTCCGAATCCACCAATTGTCGCGCCCCTCCCAGTGCACCCTCGCGCCGAACGTCGGAGAGGGGGGGGAGAGAAAGCACGGTGACAAGCCACGGTGGTAACGCGATACCTACCCCACCGCCCTCCTGTCCGCCATCCCTCCAATCGCGAGTGTGGACAAACACACCAGAGGGAGAGAAATACTTGCCAGTTGGGATCGAAATTAGGGAGTTAATTGTGAATTGAAAGAAGGGAGAGGGAAAGGGAAGGAAAGGGAAGGGAAGGGAGTTTCGTGAGAGGGTTGCGGATGGCTTTTTCGCGGCTGGAGAGAGAGAGAGAGAGAGAGAGAGAGAGAATACGACGTGTCGTTGTATCATTTTGCAGAGATTTTCTTTCTTGGACAGAGAGACAGAGAGAGAGAGAGAGAGACGATCGAGGAAAATTTTTCTTTTGCCAATTTTTATGAGATGATTCGTAAGTTATTTATCTCTGTAAATTAATAAAAAAAAAGATTTATAAATAGATAGATAGATAGATAGATAGATAGATAGATAGGTAGATAGAGAGAGAGAGAGAGAGACGATCGAGGAAAATTTTTCTTTTGCCAATTTTTATGAGATGATTCGTAAGTTATTTATCTCTGTAAATTAATAAAAAAAAAGATTTATAAATAGATAGATAGATAGATAGATAGATAGATAGATAGGTAGATAGAGAGAGAGAGAGAGAGACGATCGAGGAAAATTTTTCTTTTGCCAATTTTTATGAGATGATTCGTAAGTTATTTATCTCTGTAAATTAATAAAAAAAAAGATTTATAAATAGATAGATAGATAGATAGATAGATAGATAGATAGGTAGATAGAGAGAGAGAGAGAGAGACGATCGAGGAAAATTTTTCTTTTGCCAATTTTTATGAGATGATTCGTAAGTTATTTATCTCTGTAAATTAATAAAAAAAAAGATTTATAAATAGATAGATAGATAGATAGATAGATAGATAGATAGGTAGATAGAGAGAGAGAGAGAGAGACGATCGAGGAAAATTTTTCTTTTGCCAATTTTTATGAGATGATTCGTAAGTTATTTATCTCTGTAAATTAATAAAAAAAAAGATTTATAAATAGATAGATAGATAGATAGATAGATAGATAGATAGATAGATAGATAGATAGAGAGAGAGAGAGAGAGACGATCGAGGAAAATTTTTCTTTTGCCAATTTTTATGAGATGATTCGTAAGTTATTTATCTCTGTAAATTAATAAAAAAAAAAGATTTATAGATAGATAGATAGATAGAGAGATTGAATTTGGGGTTGAAATTTCTGACCGTAATTTCTGGCGATTTGTTTTCATTTCGAGACCTAAATCTTAATCCAAGAGGAAGAAGGAGAGAGAAGGAGAGAGAAAAAAATAGAAAGCGACAAAAAGTTTGAAACAGCTTTCGCAAAAGTAAAATAATTTATATACCTCTCTTTCTTAAGAGAGAGAGAGAGAAAAGGAAGATCAAAGCACGTCGAAATCTGGAGAAAAAAAAAGAAAAAAAAGTGTCGTTTTCCAGAAGAAAATCTCCCTTCGCAGTGGAAGGGAGGCACGGCTCTGTTTGATGTTCTCGGGATCCCAGGGACCCCGTTTTATTGTCTTATTGCGAGTTGTTCCCCCATTCACCGTCTCTCTCCACGACACGTTTATGAATTTATAGCGGGGCTTTGTGCCGTTGGTAATCCAACGCTACTACCTACCTATCTTACCTACCTACCTACCCCGTTTATTGGGCCCTTTGTTATCAGCCTCCCCTCCCCTCCTCGGGAGGAGAAAAGAAAATGGAGGGAGGGAGGGAAGGGTGCGAGAAACTCTGGGTTTCGCAAGAGAGGTGGGCTGAAAGGACGGGAGATCTCTCGCGTCTTTTGCGCCGGGCGTAATTAAGACACCAACGCAAGGAGAATCTTTAGAAACTTTTCAGCCGAAAAGATGGATGCAGGAAGGGTTGTTGGCCTACCCCGCTGATGATGCATAAATTAGGCACGCTAATGGGCGGCGATAGAGAGAGCGAAGAAAAGAAAAGAAAGGGGGAAGGGTGGAATATTAATGCCGGATGGAAATCGGAATTGCGTAATTGCGCTTCCCCTAACCTTTCGCTCTTTGAGTCCCGATTGACAGAATTTACGAAAGATTTCTTTTAAATGATTATTATATTATAGAATTTTTTTAAATGAATTTTTTTTTAAACGATTATTATATTATAGAATTTAAAGTTTGTTGAAATTCTTTATTTGGTATTTTATTTGGTGTCGCAAAATTAACGCGAGATTTGAATTTGCCGCCATTCTTGCGTCAAGTTATTAACAAGCCTGAAGAAAGAACAGTTTGAGAAGAAGAGAAATTTTATGGAATAATAATTTAAATGAAAATAGTAGTATATACAAGATGAGCTTCGATAAATTTTAGAATTGTTTATTTTAATGTAAATATGAAAGAGGATTTAAAAATGAATTAAAGAAATTTCTTTAATTGAAGATAGTTTTAAAAAGTGTACAAATTGTAATAAAGGATGTCTCAAGATTTAAATTTGCCGCTATTCTTGCATCAACTTGTCGGCTATCCTGAAGAAAGAACAGTTTGACAACCGAGAATCATTTACCCTTATTTCATAAATAATCCTATTCTATGTACTTTATGATTCGCTTAAAAAATAAATATCTAAAGACTCTCTTTTATATTTAATTCGAATCTTGCGTTAATTTTGAGATACCCTTTTTGTAAACAGATAGGATTAAATAGGATTGAATATATTAATTCACCAACTAAACTCGTACATTTTATCAAGTCAACCAGATTGTATATTTTCAAAACAACGAGTCTACCATTCTCTATCTTTATAAACGGAAACTCGTTCGAAAAGAGATCGTCTCCTATTTAGACCGAACGTGTAAAACAATGGTAACCTTCGAGCCACATGTTCCTCTAGAAACTGGAAAAGGAAGAAGAAGAAGAAGGAGGAGGAGGATAAAGTCGTTTCTCCTTAATAACGCATCCTCGAAGAAAATAAAATTCACCCTGTCCAACATCTGTCCTCCGCCGCGCATTCCTCCACCCGTTTCAATCCTCCTCTCCCAGTCCCTCGACAGAGAGAATCAACACGTACGCGAGGTTCGAAAAGGTAAATTGCGCCTCGGACGACACGGGCCGAGCACCTGCCCTCCGATGTTTCGAGGGACGTGGAGAAAGAGAGAGAGAGAGAGAGGGATAAAGTGGCGTGAAGCGTTTCGGCGTCGACCAGACGCGGAAGCGACGATGAAAGCGTACCGATTACCGAACACGTGTCATCTCTCGCTCGTTTCACGCTCGTTTACGACGACGAAAATTGGCCGAGCTGGAAATCGGGCACAGCACTCGCTTCGTTCTGATTGTTTCCGATTCGGGCAAAAATTCTTCGCTCGTCGGTGAAAAAAAAAGGGTAAAGGGGAAAATTTTTCGACATGATTCAAAAGAATAAAATTATTTTTGGAAGTATTTTCGAGAACTACGAGACGAAGCAGAAGGAAAAATAATACATACGAAATAATACGATAATATAATAATAATAATAATACGAAAATCGGGCACAGCATTCGCTTCGTTGTGATTGTTTCCACGCAGAATCCGATTCGAGTAAAAATTCTTCGATGGTAAAGATTTTTCGACACGAAGAATATTCATAATTTGTTTATTTTTGGAAATTGAAACATTTCCGAAAACTACGAGAAAAATAAAAAAAAGAAGAAATTCCATTGAGAATAGGCGGAAGGAAAAATAATACATACGAAATAATACGATAATATAATAATAATAATACGAAAATCGGGCACTCAGTTCGTTGTGATTATTTCTACGCAGGATCCGATTCGAGTAAAAATTCTTCGCTCTTCGGTGAAAAAAAAGGGTAAAGGTTTTTCGACACGATTCAAAAGAGTAAAATTATTTTTGGAAATATTTCCGAAAACTACGAGAGGAAGCAGAAAAATAATACATACGAAATAATACGATAATATAATAATAATAATAATACGAAAATCGGGCACAGCATTCGCTTCGTTGTGATTGTTTCCACGCAGAATCCGATTCGAGTAAAAATTCTTCGATGGTAAAGATTTTTCGACACGAAGAATATTCATAATTTGTTTATTTTTGGAAATTGAAACATTTCCGAAAACTACGAGAAAAATAAAAAAAAGAAGAAATTCCATTGAGAATAGGCGGAAGGAAAAATAATACATACGAAATAATACGATAATATAATAATAATAATACGAAAATCGGGCACTCAGTTCGTTGTGATTATTTCTACGCAGGATCCGATTCGAGTAAAAATTCTTCGCTCTTCGGTGAAAAAAAAGGGTAAAGGTTTTTCGACACGATTCAAAAGAGTAAAATTATTTTTGGAAATATTTCCGAAAACTACGAGAGGAAGCAGAAAAATAATACATACGAAATAATACGATAATATAATAATAATAATAATACGAAAATCGGGCACAGCATTCGCTTCGTTGTGATTGTTTCCACGCAGGATCCTATTCGAATAAAAATTCTTCGATGGTAAAGATTTTTCGACACGAAGAATATTCATAATTTGTTTATTTTTGGAAGTTGAAACATTTCCGAAAACTATGAGAAAAATAAAAAAAAGAAGAAATTCCATCGAGAGTAGGCGGAAGGAAAAATAATACATACAAAATAATACGATAATATAATAATAATAATACGAAAATCGGGCACAGCACTCGGTTCGTTGTGATTTCGTTCGATTCGAGTAAAAATTCTTCGCTCGTCGATGAATAAAGGCTAAGGTTTTTCGACACGATATATTCAAAATTATTTTTGGAAAAATTTTCGAGAACTACGAGAAAAATAATACATACGAAATAATACGATAATATAATAATAATAATAATTATATATATATAATAATAATAATACAAAAATTGGCGAAATCGGGCGACGCACTCGGTTCGTTGTGATTGTTTTTCGCAGGATCCGATTCGAGTAAAAATTCTTCGATGGTAAGGATTTTTCGACACGAAGAATATTCATAATTTGTTTATTTTTGGAAGTTGAAACATTTCCGAAAACTACGAGAAAAATAAAAAAAAAAAGAAAAAATTCCATCGAGAATAGACGAAAGGAAAAATGATACAAAAACGAAGAAGAGTATTGAAAACTGCACGTTTCCAACTCGTACGGAGTACTATCACGATCCAACCCACGCGAACGTCCGCGAACAAAAGGCAAGAATACTCGTATATATACGCTAGGAATCGGGATTCCGTGGGAGAAAAGTAATTGTTCCCTCCGTTTGACGAGAATAATAATCCCGATCTACGGTTAATTCGTTTACAACTTCCGTGGCATAGGTGAGTGAAACAGGTGGAGAGAGAAAGAGAGAGAGAGGGAGGGAAACCGACAGACGTTTAATGAGTTTGGGGAGCATATACGAGGCGGGGTTATATTCGTGATCGCTAATACCTTAGCGGTGGAATGAATGGAAAATGAACGGAAGTCTCCGTGAAATCGCGCGACTCCTCCCGGAAGACCGGTCGGTCACGATACATCCACCCGTTATCGATCGAGCGGCCGGCTCGCTCGCTCGATCGATCCTCGAATAAAGATGCGCGGAATCGGCGGAGGTGGAGGTGGTGGGGGAAGGGGAGCCTCGCGTTTCACGCGTCAACGTGTCACCGGCTGGCCAAATCGCCTCGCTCGTGTCTTTCTCTACTCTGCATTGCGTCCAATCCCTTCTCCTTCTCTCTCTCTCTCTCTCTCTCTCTTTCTTTCTCTCGAAAAATATTTATAGTTGGAAGTAGTGAAGAAACCGCTTCGAAATAATAAACTGAATCTTGAAAATTGGAAATGATAGAAAATGTTGATTGTTGATCCGATAAATCGGTGACAATTTAACAAAATGGCGACAAAAGTGAAAATTATACAATGAAGAAAGGAATGTAAGGAGATATATTGTTGCGTGTCGAAGATTGAAAGGAATAAAAAAATTGACAATTTAAACGTAGAAATATTATTATATATAGTGATATATTATGAGCTATCATGGACGGCCAAAAATTAGTTAAAATTAATTTTAATATAGTAAAAAAAGAAAGAAAGAAAGTTTCTGCTCTTATCTATTCTAATTCTTATCGAAATGCTCCTTAATAAATTTTTACCTATCAGATTTTTACCTAAATCTCTACATAAAATTGGTATACATAGTTTAGAAGATTCTTCTTTTTTTAGATAACCAGAATGGAAGAATATTATTATAATGTCGAGCTACGTAAGAAAAAGCAAATTTGATCGAAGAATTAGCAGAGAGCTGTTATTACGCTCGACTGTGTTAAGCGTTTAATAAATACAAAACGGGAAGAGTGAAACGTAAGTTTATCGGAATTATTCGAGGACGATGTCGAATAATGAAAGAGAAAAGAAAAAGTTCAATTTATACGCGCTTTGCAGGGGAATCTCGGGTAAAAGTTTGAAGAAGGTTTCTCTTAGGCGTTGGGTAGCCGTCCGTGGTGGTTGGAACCACCATAACGTGTTCTAAGCCGTCAGATCCGACATATGGCAGCGGCCACGGCTGACGCCAGGCGACCTGCGGTTACTGTCATTTATCGATAATCGTTTCTGCTGCTCGTCCCAGAAATATACACACTTCCCTCCAGGTTAATACGCGCTTCCGGCATCGAGGTAAGTGCAACCATTTCTAGGACACGCGCCGACCTGCCTTATGGGGATCGAAAATTATCGAGTCGTCGAGCTGTCGGCGAATTGAGTTTTCATTTTTCGTTGAGGGAAAGGAAATGGTAACCTAGGTCTGGTTTTTTGATTTCTTTTATTATAAATTTCGAAAGAAGATTCGATGAAATATATTCGAAACGATGTTGTATCATCTATTATTATAAATAATAAATTTATTAAATGTATGTATTATAGTTTTGATTTGAATTATAGAAATCGAAAATTATCGAGTCGTCGAGCTGTCGAGGAATTGAGTTTTTATTATAAATTTTAATATTTCGAAAGAAATGAGATGAAATATATTCGAAACGATGTTGTTTTATCTATTATTGTAAATAATAAATTTATTAATATGTATATATGTTTATTATAGTTTTGATTTGAATTATGGGAATCGAAAATTATCGAGTCGTCGAGGAATTGAGTTTTTATTATAAATTTTAATATTTCGAAAGAAATGAGATGAAACATATTCGAAACGATGTTGTATTATCTATTATTGTAAATAATAAATTTATTAATATGTGTATATGTATATATTATAGTATATATGTATATATGTATATATTATAGTTTTGATTTGAATTATGGGAATCGAAAATTATCGAGTCGTTGACGAATTGAGTTTTGAATTTTTTTCATTATAAATTTTGAAAGAAGATTCGATGAAATATATTCGAGAAATAATGTTGTTTATTTTGAATAATAAATTTATCATAGTTTTGATTTGAATTATGGGAATCGAAAATTATCGAGTCGTTGACGAATTGAGTTTTGAATTCTTTTTATTATAAATTTCGAAAGAAGATTCGATGAAATATATTCGAGAAACGATGTTGTTTATTTTGAATAATAAATTTATTAAATATATGTATTATAGTTTTGATTTGAATTATGAGAATCGTCGACGAATTGAGTTTTGATACGTTAAAGAAAAGGAAATGGTAACCGTTTGATTTGAGATTTTTTTTATTATAAATTTCGAAAGAAGATTCGATAAAATATATTCGAAATGTATTAAATGTCGTATTATCTTGAATAATAAATTTATTAATATGTATATATATATTATAGTTTTGATTTGAATTATGGGAATTGAAAATTATCGAGTCGTTGACGAATTGAGTTTTTATTATAAATTTTAACATATTTTAAATCAGAATTATTTCGAAAGAAACGAGATTCGATCAAATATATTCGAAACGATATTGTATTATCTAAATACAATAAATTTATTAAAAATTATTGTAAATAATTTTGATTTGAATTATGGGAATCGAAAATTATCGAGTCATTGACGAATTGAGTTTTGATACGTTAAAGGAAAGGAAATGGTATCCATCTGGTTTCAGATTTTTTTTATTATGAATTTCGAAAGAAGATTCAATGAAACATATTCGAAATGATATTGTATTATCTATTATTGTAAATAATAAATTTATTAAATATATATATCATAGTTTTAATTTGAATTATGGGAATCGAAAATTATCGAATCATCGAGGAATTGAGTTTTTATTATAAATTTTAATATTTCGAAAGAAACGAGATTCGATGAAATATATTCGAAACGATGTTGTATCATCTATTATTGTAAATAATAAATTTATCAAATATATGTATCATAGTTTCGATTTGAATTTATATTTTATTTAATGTACTTTGAAACTATTTCTAAATTAATTGAAACAACAATACACGTGAATATAATTAATTTGGAAGGCGCGTATAATATTATTCGTAATTAGAAAAAAAAATTTTGACCGACCGAATTTAAAATTCTCAACGGAGAAGGTTGCAAAAATATTTTTATTACGGTTGTTTCATCGAAAATTTATTTTTAAAATAATCGTATTTAAAATTTACGACCCGTTACACGTTCCACGAGAAAACACGAAATTCCCATCCCCTTAATTCGTCTGCTTAAACAACACGCACGGTTGTAGCAGCTCGAAGTAAATTGTATTTTTCGTGAAAAACATCCAGAAAGTGCAAACAGTGCACGCACGTCACTGGTATTCATTCCGTTATATTACATCGTCCATTATTCAGGGGCGGGCGTATAAATTTCTCCATTGTGCGGGGTTATACTTTCGTACAATTGGGAACATTTTTAGATAGCGTGGTAATCAAATGCGAAATGCTTGATCAGGAACCAGTTTTTCTCATTCCTGATAAATATTTTCGATTTAAAATTATCCACCCTCTCGATCCTCCTTTAATAAATCTCTAAAATTTCTTTAAATTAAGAATATTTCTAGAAATTTATTCGACAATTAATCAAGAAATAAAATTTAGAGATTCGTTCGTGGACGAAATAAATAATGAAAAATTCTTTCTATCTTTCTCGAATATTCACGATATTTCGAGGAGGATGCAATAATAAACGGTTGAAAACTTTTTTTTCACTTTAAATAAATAAAAAATCGTTTCTTTGTGTTTGTCAAGAATATTTCTAGAAATTTATTCAACAATAATTAATCAAAAATAAAATTCTAAGATAAGAATAAAATTTAAAGACTCGTCATAGACTTGACGAATAATTTTTGAAAAGAAAAAAAAATCTTCGATATCGAAAATTCAAGTGATTATATTTTATAATTGTAAATATTTTATTTTAGACGTTTTCAATCTAAAATTATCCATCCTTCAAAGAAACCTCTGGAAACCTTTTTCGCCTTAAATAAATAAAAAATCTTATTTTCAAGAATATTTCTAAAAATACCTGTCAAGAATATTTCTAAAAATTTATTCAACAATTAATCAAAAAATAAAATTTAAATAATCGTTGAAAAACTCTCTCTTTCTCTCTAGATATTTTTCTATTCTTAGATATTTTCAATCTAAAATTATCCACTCTTCAAAGAAACTTCTGGAAATCTTTTTCACCTTAAATAAATAAATAAAAAATGATATTTTCGTGTCTGTCAAGAATATTTCTGAAGATTTATTCAACAATTAATCAAAAAATAAACTTTAAATAATCGTTGAAAAACTTCCTCTTTCTTTCTAAATATTTTTCTATTCTAGATATTTTCAATCTAAAATTTACCCTTCAAAGAAACCTCTTTTTCACTTTAATCTTTTTCACTTTAAATAAATAAAAAATCGTATCTTTATGTCTGTCAATAATACTTTTAAAAATTTATTCAACAATTAATCAAAAAATAAAATTTAAAGATTCGTTCGTGGACGAAATAAATAAATAATGAAAAACTGTCTCTATCTCTCTCGATATCGAAAATTCACAATATCTCGAGGAGGGTGCAATATTAAATAAAATTATTATAAATAAAAAATCGTATCTTCGTGTCTGTCAAGAATATTTCTAAAAAATTTATTCAACAATAATTAATCAAAAATAAAATTTTAAGATAATAAAATTTAAAGACTCCTCATAGACTTAATAAATAATTTTTGAAAAAAAAAAAAAAATCCGAAATTTTTGCATTCTCGATTTCGAAAATTCAAGCGATTATACTTTCGTACAATTGTAAACATTTTATTCTAAAAATTATCCACCCTTCAAACAAACTTCTGAAAACCTTTTTTACCTTAAATAAAAAATCGTATCACTGTTTCTAAAAATTTATTCAACAACAATGAAACAAATCAAGAAATAAAATTTAAAGATTCGTAGACGAAATAAATAATCGTTGAAAAACTTTTTGAAAAACTCTATCTTTCTCGATATCGAAAATTCACAATATCTCGAAGAGAATGCAATAATAAACGGCGGGTTGAAAACTTCTTTTACTTTAAATAAATAAAAAATCGTATCTTCCTGTCTATCAACAATACTTTTAAAAATTTATTCCTCAACAATCAATCAAAAAAAAAAATTTAAACATTCGTCCGTGGACGAAATAAACAACGAAAAACTCTATCTCTCTCGATATATCGAAAATTCACGATATCTCGAGGAGGGTGCAACAATAAAGAGCGGATTGACAAACAATTAAACATTTACAATTGTAAATATTTTATTCTAAAAATTATCCACCCTTCAAACAAACCTCTGGAAACCCTTTTTACCTTAAATAAATAAAAAATCGTATCATCGTTTCTAAAAATTTATTCAACAATCAATCAAGAAATAAAATTTAAACATTCGTCCATGGACAAAATAAATAACGAAAAACTCTATCTCTCTCGATATATCGAAAATTCACGATATCTCGAGGAGGGTGCAACAATAAAGAGCGGATTGACAAACAATTAAACATTTACAATTGTAATTGTAATTTTATTCTAAAAATTATCCACCCTTCAAACAAACCTCTGGAAACCATTTTTACCTTAAATAAAAAATCATATCATCGTTTCTAAAAATTTATTCAACAATTAATCAAGAAATAAAATTTAAATAATCGTTGAAAAACTCTCTCTTTCTAGATATTTTTCTATTCTTAGATATTTTCATTCTAAAATTATCCACTCTTCAAAGAAACCTCTGGAAATCTTTTTTACCTTAAATAAATAAAAAATAATATTTTCGTGTCAAGAATATTTCTAAAAATTTATTCAACAATTAATCAAAAAATAAAATTTAAATAATTATTGAAAAACTCTCTCTTTCTCTCTGGATATTTTCAATCTAAAATTATTCACCCTTCAAAGAAACCTCTTTTTCAAATAAATTTTTTAAATAAATAAAAAATCGTATCTTCGTGTCTGTCAAGAATATTTCTAAAAATTTCTAAAAAAATTAAACAATTAATCAAAAAATAAAATTTAAATAATCGTTGAAAAGCTCTCTCTTTCTCTCTAGATATTTTAAATCTAAATCTTTATATTTTAGATATTTTCAAAATTATTTTTCTAAAATTATTCACCCTTCAAAGAAATCTTTTTCACTTTAATCTTTTTCACTTTAAATAAATAAAAAATCGTATCTTCGTGTCTGTCAACAATACTTCTAAAAATTTAATTAAAAAATAAAATTTAAAGATTCGTAGACGAAATAAATAATAGTTGAAAAACTTGCTCTATCTTTCTCAATATTAAAAATTCACAATATTTCGAGGAAGGTGCCGTTGACAAACGATTAAACTTTTATATTATAATTGTAAATATTTTATTCTAAAAATTATCCACCCTTCAAACAAACCTCTGAAAACCTTTTTTACCTTAAATAAAAAATCATATCATCACTTCTAAAAATTTATTCAACAATCAATCAAGAAATAAAATTTAAACATTCGTCCGTGGACGAAATAAATAACGAAAAACTCTCTTCCATCTCTCCGATATATCGAAAATTCACGATATCTCGAGGAGGGTGCAACAATAAAGAGCGGGTTGACAAGCGGCCGGTAGATTTACGCCGGTCGATTAACCCGCCACGCGTTCCGCCGCGTTTGCGCGCGGCCGGATCCGGGTCGAGGATGACGATCCCAAAAAGGATCCTTGTAGGTCGGCGGAGCAGCGCTCGTAACTTCTCGTAACCGCTCGCAGGCGCAGCCACCCCCCTCTCTCTCTGTCCACTTTCTTCCAGGTAGCAGCCGAGGTTGGAAAAAGCCGAGGAAAGGTGGGCGGTGCCCGCCATTTCTACGATTCCTCGTACGCTGCTCCCTTCCTCCTCTTCCAGCTTTCCATCGTTTCACACAGGGTGACAACATACAGGGCTAAGGTGGACGGACCACCGTGCTCGTCCAATTTTATTGCTATTCCACTCTCGTCGCCTTTCTTCTCCCCGCCCTCTTTTCAACAGAGAGCAGTGGACGTCACATATACAAGATTGCGAGAGATAGAATGCTGAGAAAGTTAAAAACGAGAGAGAGAGAGAGATAGAGATAAGATAAGATAAGATAAGATAAGAACGAGCGCGTGCGTTCGACGAATAAACCGATCGATATTCGCTGGGTGTTTAATAAGAAGTATATAATATAATAAGTTTAATAATTTGTAAGTAAGGATTTGAGTACGGTAGGTAATCGATATTTAAAGTGGATTTAATAATTTTTTATTTTCATCGTCGAATGTGTTAAATTCGATCGAGTTTATGGATTTCTTCTCGCTCCTCGATCAATATATCCCGTAATATCGAACGATTTAACGCGGCGCGACAGTTGTTGTTTCGTGTTTCTTTGTGATAACTCGAGTCGACAGGTTTACGATCGTCGAATCGGCTTCATGCATTATTCATCGAGGCGGGCCGTATATAATACATTTATACGTCTCATTAACTCGATTCGCCTCCAAGAGGCTTTCGAAAACGCGCTAATTAACTCGTGCGCGTAATTAACAAGGGGGCGCTATATCGATAAAAATATCAATATTTATCCAACGCGATTTTTCAAAAATCCTCCTTCCAATTCCTTAATCTTGTTGAGCGAATTCTATTCAAATCGAATTAGAAATAGATGCGTTACATCTTCGTTTGTTCGCGTCATCGAATCTTTCGATATCAATTCAAAAATCGATACTCTTAATCGAGGATCAAATCCCCGTTCGATTCTCCATTTCGAGATTCGAGGGGAGGCGAAAAAGTTTTGGGGGGGTCGTATCTGACCCAGATCGGAGGCGGCGTGACAGAGCGGCGACTCGAGGCGACGGCGTTGCGAAAAAAAGGCAGCGCGTGTGAAAACCGGGAGCGCGTCTCGGCGCGTATGGAAATGGCGCGGCATTGTATGGAAATGGCGTGCGAGCGAGCAGGGAGCAACCACTGTGACCAACAGGCCTCGTAATGTCCCCGTCGTGAAAGCCATCGTCGTGCCGCCTCGTAAAATCCGCGCGAACCGTTGTCGAGCGCTGCCGTTGTCCTGTCATCCAAATATTTCGAGGAAGGAGAGAATTATCACTCGAGAGAGAGAGAGAAAAAGTAGAACGAAATTTCTTTTTTTTTACATCTACATCCATTGATCTCAAAATCTGAAAGCGATGAAGAAGAGACGGAAGTGCAACGGGATGACAAAGGAAGTCGAATCTCTTCTCTCTCTCTCTCGAAAAAAGATAAACACTCCGATCGTCACGCTCTACGGAAAAACTCTCTCTCTCTCTAAACTCTCACTTTTCCATTACAACGCCCTTAAGAAGCATTTATCATCTGCTTTCACGCTAGAAAATATTATTAAATTCCTCTAATTTCGATAAATTTCCACCTGCTCGACTTTAAAA
This sequence comes from Apis mellifera, assembly GCF_003254395.2. Taxonomy (NCBI): domain Eukaryota; kingdom Metazoa; phylum Arthropoda; class Insecta; order Hymenoptera; family Apidae; genus Apis; species Apis mellifera. The sequence continues at coordinate 13,969,565 of NC_037643.1, read as the reverse complement.
TACAAGATTATTAAATCCGTATAAGGAATGCAAGAGCGATGTGAATAAATAAGAAAGGAAAAAAAAAAAATTTCTCGACGAAGAACGCGAGGCGCGTCCAAGTCTCCGGTTAATCGGCGAGAAAGCGGTAAGCAGTCCCAAGCGCTCGTAAAATCAACAGCGCACGTTGTCGAGCACGCGGCATAAGTTGTCGTGGCGATGTACACGCGTTTTAATGTACCCACGGTTGGCGTACATCACGCGAGGCCCCGCATAGAAGGCGCGCGCGCACGCGTGCGCCGTGAAAACCAGCCGGCAATTAGCCTACGCGCCCTTTTCTCCTCCCCCCTCTCCCCTTGACGAACCAAGTTTTCGCTCATCGCTTCACGGTTGCTCGTACGCTTTGACGGACACCCAATCTTTCCGTCTCATTTTCGTATCGAAAGAAATAAAATGGAATGGAACTATACGAGTATAGTATATATCTCTCTCTCTCTTTAGAATTTAATTATTCAATTCGAAACTTTTGATCCAACTGTAATATAATCCTTTTCGATGATACTTTTTCAAATATATATATATATATGTCAAATGTTTAAATTTAACAAGCACACTTTCTAAATACGTTTCAACTTCCCTCTCGGATTCACGCTCTTCCGTTCCAACAATTAACCCCTTAACCCCTCGCGCCCATATTCCATCGCATCATCCTTCCCATCCCTCTAAATCTCCCGTACGTACGTATATAACAACGCCGGTATGCGGCACAACGTACGGCCAACTCTAACGAAGGAATCGAGAGAAAGCTTCGCACACGCGCGCATGCGCGCGTCTACGTAGACGCGCGCACACGAGTGGAAGGGAGGTCGCCCGTCGGATCTTCCGTTTTTCCTTGGCGGTCGTAAATTACACGGTCGCGATAAAACCGCCGAATAAAATTTACACGACGGCAAGGAACGTTTTCAAGGAACGTCGGCGTCAGCCGGAATTGGGCGAGACACCTCCGTGGAGGGCAAGAGGTTCCCTCGTCGAGATCCGACCTCCTGTGGACACCGCGGAACGGGACGTCCGTCGTAAATGTCGTTTTCGCGCGAGGGGCAGGGGAGGGGAGGGGAACGGAGCGGAGTGGAGCGGAGTGGAGGGGAGGGACACAGGTGTGCACGTCACTGCTCCCACCACTTTTTTTCTCCCGTGTTGGGAATAGCTTCGTGGAAATTGTAATCGCTGACGTTTGCTCGCTGCGCACGGGACTAGACGCTCGTACGGTTTAAATTTATTTCTCTCGATAGAGAGGGAAAGGAGGGGGGTTATTTTACATCGTTTTTCATCCGTTTAAGAGGTTTGTTTCGACTTGTTTTGTTATCGAACGGAGAGGGAATAATTTCACGTCGTTTGTCGTCGATTTTCGATCCTTAACGAAATGGTAATAGCGCGTACTTTTTATAGCTTTCGATTTTTGCTAGTTTATCGTATCTGGTTTTAGAATTTCCAAATCCAAGAACCATTTCATGAAACTTGTTTAAATTATACTCTACCTATTCTATCCCGTTCGCACGACTCTATATCCCAAACTGAGAACGGAGAAAGCAGGTGCGTGACGAGGCGATCGAGACAGGCGAGTCCCCGGCGAGTGGCATTCGAGGGACAACTCTCGGTCCTCCGTCTCGATTCTAGGTATCGTAGAAATCGGCCGATCCTAGGATCTCGAAAACGGTATCGAGGAGAAAGAGGCGAACGAGGCAATAATCTCGATGGCTCGCCAATTACGCCCGTCTCGTGGCCATCTGCTTCTTCCTCGGGAGGACCTCCGAAGATCCATCCATCTCCCCCTCTCTTGCTTTCGAGGAGGGGGAGACTTTTTCAGGGCCACGGTCATCGCGAGAAAGAAACACGTATCTCGATATCTCGATAATTTTAAGAATAACTTGAATTTGGATTTAAAGGATACGCTTTTTTACTCTTAAGAGAAATTCCAGATATAATATTGGAGAACGAGAGAAGAAGGATGGAGGGGATTGGGCGCGTAAATCGAATCGTCCCGATCACGAGAGCCCTTTGTCTCTTTTTTTTTTTTTCTTTAGGAGGAGGAGGAGGACGAGCCGATTTACGGGGATATTGTGACCGTGGGCGCGCACAGGCCACGACAGACGAATATATACTATAATTACGCCGAAATCGTAGTTAGACGGTTGGCCGCAGCAGGCCCGAAAATTGATCACGTACCACGCCGGGGCCACTCTGTTTCGCGCTCTCTGTCATTATCGGGAATAAAAGTCACCGCTACTCCTCTCCGCCACTCCATTCGTTGCGCTCAACCGGCGACAATCTAACCCGACCCCCTTCTTCCCTCTTCCGACGTATCGACGCGTATACAGGGTGCCCCAACTCTTTTCCTTCTCGACCCTTCCACAAGAATTATTTTCATTATTTTCGTCGTTAAAATAATTCCAAATCTGTAATTACACATCATTTTGGAAAGAAACTTTCTCGAACAATCCATCCATGCTCGATTCTTCGAAACAAAATATGCTTTTTCGTTACACTCGAGAAATGAAAAATCAGATGGAAAAACTTGCACACACACACACACACGCACACGTTTCGAGAGGAGAAGATTGGGAGAATTGATCTCGGTTCGCAATTATTCACGGTAGACGCGAAAGGAGGCGATGCGAAATAGGAAGCGGATTAGCATAAGGGCGAGAGACGGCGTATCCATTGTCCCTTGGCGCGCGGCGGGGGGTTTCGGCCGGCCGTGTCCGCAACGAGGAGTCGTGGAGCGTGTCGCGGCGCGATGGATAGGGCCCCGCGTGAAAGCGAGCGGCGCCCTCCTCTCGTCTTCGTCATTTTCACACGCCGCTGCGCCGGAATCGCTCGCAGCCTCGCCCCGGCGCCCGCTCCGCCGCGGCCCGCCAACGAGCCGCCTCTTGCGTAACAAGAGCGGACGCGGTCACCCGAGCGGCCTCGCGACGCGCTCCACGTCCCTTTCCTTTTTCCCTTTCGATCGATCGCGGGCATCGATCGCACGGCTCGCTCTCCTCTCCGCGTTTCCCAATCGACCAGGCGATGGGATCGAGCCTGCCTCGAGTTTGTTCCAAGCCGGCCAATTTTTGAAAAAAGGAGGGAAACGTTGTTATTCCGTATTTGTTGGATTTTGTTGCTAGGTTCGAACGTGTGTCGGTAGGTGAAAGTTATTTTTTTTTTTTTTACGATTGTTTGAGCGTAGAGTTATTGTTTTGAATAATTTTAAGATTAAAATGTGTTAGGCGAAAGTGATTATTTGTAAGGAATTGTTAGCAAGATTAGAATTAAGATAATACGTTGATAGGTTAATTTTTGCAATTTGTTTGAGTGTAGAGTTATTTGTTTATTTTGAATAATTTAAAGTTGAAATTAAAATTAGGCGAAGCTAATTATTTGATGTTTTTAAAATTGTTGGTAAGGTATTATTTTAAATTTATTTTGAATTAAGATCATATGTTGATAGGTTATTTTTTTTAGAATTGTTTAAGTATTGAATTATTTGTTTATTTTGAATAATTTAAAGTTAAGATTAAAATGTGTTAGACAAAGCTGATTATTTGTAAGGAATTGATATTATTTTAAATTTATTTTGAACTAAGATGATTCGTATTTTTTATAATTGTTTGAGCGTTATTTGCATATTGTTTATTTTAAATTTAAGATTAATTTAAAGTTAAAGTTAAGATTAAAATTAGGCGAAGCTAATTATTTGATGTTTTTAGAATTGTTAATAGATTTAAATAAATAGATTTAAATTTGAATAATATTTCTTGGTAGATTTGGAAAGATAGATGTTCTTGGAATTGTTAGTAAGAGGATATTATTTTAAATTTATTTTGAATTAAGATACATTGATAGATGAAAGTTATTTTGTATTTTGTTTGAGTGTAGAGTTATTTGTTTATTTTAAATAATTTAAAATTAAGATTAAAATTAGGTTAATTATTTGATATTTTTAGAATGTTTGTTAGAATTGTTAATAGATTTAAGTATTTAAATATTGTTGGTAGATTTGGGAAAATAGATGGAATTTATTTTGAATTAAAATGATACATTGATAGATGAAAGTTATTTTGTATTTTATACAATTATTTGAATATTGTTTATTTTAAATAACTTAAAGTTAAGATTAAAATTAGACTAATTATTTGATGTTCTTAGAATTGTTAGTAGATTTAAATATTTGAGTATTGTTAGTAGATTTGGAAAGATAAATGTTCTTGGAATTGTTAGTAAGAGGATATTATTTTAAATTAATTATTTATTTATTTTAAATTAATGATATAAATTGATAAAAGTTAGTGAATAAATCAGTGAATTTAAAGTTAAGATTAAAATTAGACTAATTATTTAATGTTAAAATTGTTAGTAGATTTCAATATTTGAATATTGTTGGTAGATTTGGAAAGATAAATGTTCTTGGAATTCTTAGTAAGATATTATTTTAAATTTATTTTAATTAAGATAGTATTTGAATATTAATAAATTTGGAAAAATAGATGTTTTTGAAAATATTAATTGGTTCAAATATTCTCGCGAGAGTTGAGTTAGAATATTTTTAGAATCGTTAATTGATTTGAATTGCAGAGTTGAGTATTGTTAGTAGATTTAAGAAAGTAAACGTTCTTGGAATTGTTCTTGGAAAGTCAACCGCAGCAAGATTAAAATAGATGAAATTAAATTATTTGGTATCTTTATAATCTTTAATAGATTTAGGAAGATAGATGAAATTGTTATCATTTTAAATTTATTTTAAATTAAGATAATTAAGGTTAACCACGATAAGATTAGTTTAATTAATTAACAGATTTCAATTATTTATTATTTTCAACAAAGTTGGCCATTGAATCCATCGTGAAAAAATTTCGAATAAAATATTTTCTCCAAGTTTCAATTACTCATTCAAACGAATAAACACTTATCATTCAATAACTATTATCCATCATTATATATATAAATTATCCAAGCAACTTGCTAGAAATAAAAATAAAATTAATAAGATTTAAAATTTCTTCCCAATTCCACATCAAATTAATTTTCAAAACCAGAAAGAACCACTGTTCTAAAAAAATTCCATAAAAGCCGATATACGGTATCGCGAAAAGAATTGGACGTAAGAAGGAACAAAGAACGAAAGAAAAGAAAAAAAAAAAGAAAAAGCGAGGAACAGAGCGTCCGAGATTTCGCCTAATTACTCTGCCGATCCGGGTCGGTTGCACGGTCGTTCGCGTCGGTCGTGCGACCCGGGTCACGGTGGCGCGCATGCGCGCGCATGCACGCACGCACGCATGCGCGTCGCGTCGCGTCGCGTCCGATTTCCATGGCGTAACGGGAAAGCGCGGCGAAGGGATTTTTCCTCGAGCGGCCACGAGCGAGCCTAATTGACGCGTAATTAAGTAAACGCGGAATTGCGCGAGTCTCCCAGGAGCATTGCCCGATGAGCTGGCCGAGTTGTTCGCTCGCCAATTCTTCCTCGACCATCATCACGCATGCGCGAGACCTCTCTCTCTCTCTCTCTCTTGCTCATAATACTCCCTATTATCTTCCTCTCTTCTTTCTCTCCTTCTTCTGCAAAGTTTTATTACCAAGATTCGTTACGTTCGAGCTTTACTTACTTTTCCCCGTATTTTTATTCGTAAATAATTATCTCGAACTTGGAGAAAAGTTAACTCGAGAGTCAAAATCAGAATAATTATGGAATATTCGTGGTTTATTATCGGGAAAGAAAGGAGGCGAATCTCTCCTCTAGCCGCATAAAATCGCCTTTTGCGTTACGCACGACAGTTGGCAACGTAACGAGATCAAGATACACGGTGTTCCCTCTTCACAGAACATTTACTTCGATCCGTTTCCGCGTCTCCCGTTCCCTTTCTTTCGCCGCTCTCTCCCCTCCCCCTCCTCGTTTCCTCGACCCGACTTGACTCGACTCGTTCGTTTCGTAAGACACAGCCACCCAGAAAGACGATCCTTTCGCATAATTTTAAACGTCTTCGTCCCGCCCTTTCTATTTTTCGAGCTATGGCGGGAAATTTAAATTCCTCAACTTCCTTATCGTTCTTTCTTTCTTTATCCTAGAAAATTAACAATTTTTCGATTCGATATCTCGCTAAAAAATTTTCGCTTCGACGACAGGGGATAATAATTTTGAACGCTTAACACTTACAGGGATAATAAAGTACGGACAAATGAGGGGGGGGAGGGGGGAAAGGGAGTTTAAAAAGACGCGCTCTCGTACAAACGATCATTCGTTTCATTGGCCTCTTGGAAAGTAGCAATTAACCGGCCCCCCTTAAGAAAGATCGTAAAAAAGTGGTATACTTAAGTCCAATCTTAAGTTGCTCTCCGAATCGAGGCGCAAACATATAATTCTTGATCAAATTAAACCGAGCCGAGTTCCACAACGTGGTTAAAATACCTTCGATTCACCTGCCATCTTCCAGCGAATTTTTCCTTTTCAATTTCGATTACTAGGATAATTCCTTGCGATTAAAAAAAAAATCGTCAAATACGTATATATCGATTTATACGAATATACAAAAAGTAAAAAAAAATCGAAGGAAGGATTCGCAGATTGGGAATCGATTCGCGTGTGGCCCTTACGCGAGCTTATTAACCGGACCCATCGCTCATCCCCCCCGACGCTTATAAATTTATCAGCGAGAACCGGAGGGAAACGCGTTGATCGAAAGATGGAGGCAGCCGGTTCACCTCCGACCCGGCCAACTATTTCCAAGTGTGCAACGGCTCTCGTGCCGCGGAGATATTTATTGGAGATAATTACAAGAGCGGTCGTAAAAACCGCTGGGACGCTGCCCAGCCGATATCTCGCGCGCCCTACCTTTATACAAGGTGTCCTTGCGTCCCTTCTGAAATTCTAGCAGAATACTTTCTTCTCTCATAAAAAAGGTTTCTCCTCTTCGAGACGAAAATTTCAATATTAAATATTGAACTCGTAAGAAGACAATTATATCGTATATCGTAACATGAAGATTTCTTCCAGTATACACGATGCTAGAAAAATGTGGTTCCGCGAAAAGCCACAGGTGGGCGCCACAGGTGCTCCTCTTTCGGCAAGCAATCCAAGATGTCGACGCTCGATTAACACGTCCAATAAACTCATCGTCGAATATTATTGAGAGAAAGAAATTTTTAGAATACTTTTTGAGCACCGTGTAGAGAAGATAGGAGCCGGATACCGGTGCCAACCCGCGGAATGAAAATCGATCAGAGAGGCCGGCGCGAGGATCGAGATGATGCATCGATATCAAAACTTGTAGAGTGGTTTCGCGCGTTTCCTCCCTCCTTTCCTCTCTCTCTCTCTCATTCTCCACAGCTACACCAGTCTCGTACACACCGAGAGATCGAATCGACGGGAAGGAAGGAATATGTCCGGGGCAATTTCGATTTGAATTATTCGCAATTTTCTTTATCTTATTCCCGCTTGTGTATACATGTGTGTGTGTGTGTATATGTACGTATATCCGGGTCGAATTTCCACGTGAGGAGAAAGATTGGACGGAGATAGATACGCGAAAGATTTTCGGCGTGGAGTGCAAAATCCTTGTTTTCCGCGAAACGGTTCCCTTGGAAACCTTATCTTATCGCGGTTGCCATCCAGCGGATGGGGGAGGGGAGGGGAGACGTGGCGATTCGTAAGTGGCGAAGGAGATTATTACGTGGAACGATGCCAATGAGAACGTATCTGTTTGAAAGAATTCTTTTCAATTTCTTTCCCCTTGAAATTTATTTAAAATTTCCCTGTTGCACGAGCAATCGCTTCTTACTTTACCGCGTCGAGATTTTTGTCTCTACCTTGTATTCGCTAATCGTATGGTAATCGTATGCAATAGCCGCTTGTCTTGCCTTTCATAATATACTTTCTTCGCCGATAACTTCTTTCTTCCCCGCGTTTCGCCCGCATCACGTGTACAATACTCGTCAAGCACGATCGTTATTTAAATATAAATATATATATATATATATATATATATATATATATATATATATATATATCAACCTTCCTTTCTCTTTTTCTCAAACCTTACCTCGAAATTAAACAGAAAATTCAATCTTGTAAAAATCTCCGTTTGAAAGAAATCTTATCCCACCTTCTCAAGATCCTTGAATAGAGAATTCCTCAAACTTTTCCATCTCCATCCGAAGAGAAAGAAGATCCGGAGAAGAAGAAGGAGAGAAGACTCGAGACTCGAAGGGGATCGATTTCGTAACGCAGGAAGCGGCAGCTGAGCGCCACGTTATACACGTGCATAATTCCAGGTTGTTTGAGGATGCCGATCCGCGATACGGGCGCCGACAGGAAGCATACTTTTGCGAATTATTGTCCCGACGACGTGCGCGCCTCTCCTCTTTCCTTCTTTCCCTTATCGTGGAAACAGAGAGAGAGAGGGGGGCGGCACATCGTTGGCTCTCCCTCGATTCGAGGCGTGGAGGATCCCCGTGGAGGAGAGGCGAGGTGCGTGCGACCGCGCAATTTTCGACGACCACCGCCACCGTCGTCGTCGCAACCACGCGTGAACACGCGTGCAAAAACGCGCAGCACGCCTCGCCTTCGTTACGGACACGGTTAACTGGGTGGAACACGCGAACAGTGGACGACACGCGGCCGTTTTGTACGATTTCAACGACAGTTTGGCTTTTATTTGTTCCGCTCGTTTCCATACCCTCCTCCTCGTTCGGGGGGGAATTGGGAATTAGTTTTTTTTTTCCTGTGTTCAGAAAGAGTTAGAAATTGATTTTTGATATGCTTTGGATACGTTTGGACGAATGATCACGAATTGTTAGTTAAAAGTTTCTTATTTATTTTATTTATTTTTATTTATTCTCTTGAATGAAAGAATATAAATGAGAGGATTCTTTCTTATTCTTATTCTGTCAAGAATGAAATAATTGATATTAATATAAATAATTATAAATAATTATAAATAATTATAAATAATTGTTATTATATATAAGATTGTTTTTTATTCTCAAGAATTGATTATTAGTTAACAATCTTTTATTTACGAATATAATTATTTACGAAAATAATATAAATAAGAAGATTCTATTCTTATTCTCAAGAATTATTTACGAATAAAACAATATAAATGAGAAGATTCTTTCTTATTCTCAAGAATAATTGGTTATTAGTTAACAATTTTTTATTTACGAATAAAATAATATAAATAAGAAGATTTTTTTTTATTCTTATTGTCAAAAATAGCCGATTATTAGTTAACAGTCTCTTATATAAAATAATATAAATAAGAAGAAAAAAATAATAAAATAATATAAATAAGAAGATTCTTTTTTATTCTTATTCTTAAGAATAATTGGTTATTAGTTAACAATCTCTTATATAAAATAATATAAATAAGAAGAAAAAATAATAAAATAATATAAATAAGAAGATTCTTATTTTTATTCTCAAAAATAATTGCTTATTAGTTAACAGTCTTTTATTTAAATAAAATATAAATTTTAATAAAACAATATAAATAAAAAGATTTTATTCTTATTCTCAAGAATATCGGTTATTTACGAATAAAATAATATAAATAAAAAGATTCTTTCTTATTCTTATTGTCAAAAATAGTCGATTGTTAATTAAAAGTCTCTTATTTACGAATAAAATAACATAAATAAAAAGATTCTTTCTTATTTTTATTATCAAGAATAGTCGGTTGTTAATTAAAAGTCTCTTATTTACGAATAAAATAATATAAATGAGAAGAATTTTTCCTTATTCATTATATTTATTATATTTATTATTATATTTATCTTATTATATATTCATTATATATATCAAGAATAATTGGTTATTAGTTAACAGTCTCTTATTTATGAATAAAATAATAATATAAATAAAAATAATAATATAAATAATAATATAAATATAAATAAAAAGATTCTTTCTTATTCTTATTGTCAAGAATAATCGGTTGTTAATTAAAAGTCTCTTATTTACGAATAAAATAATATAAATAAGAGGATTCTTTCTTATTCTCAAGAATAGGTTAGAACGACTATCTACAACTAGCGACACTAGCGCCACTTACTCGACACAATCCCACTGCTTCTTTCTACACAAAAAATTCTACCAATCTGACTCATAAAAGCATCGTGGATGCGTCGTTGGATAAATAAATTAACCTCGAGCTTTCAAAAAAAAAAAAAAAAAGGAGGGGAGAAAAAAATGCACTTTTCGCGGAATCCATCAAACATTCGGTCCAAAAAACATCCCGTCCATCCTATAAATCCATCGCGATTCGTTCGATAGCGTGCACCGTAGGGCACGTTTAACGCGGCACGGGCGCAGTAATCCAAAAAATGGCGCGTATATATATATATATATATATATATATATATATATATATATATATATATCGAGGCGTATAAAGTATAGCGTTGCAGGTCGAGCGTGGTAATTAACAGGGCGGCATTTTTGCCCCCGCGAAATCGTCGGCATTCGATCGGAATCCCGACGTCGGAGAGGCCGACGCCGTTCACGTGCACAGGAAGCAACCGCGATTGGAATCTTCTCCATCGTTCCGGCTCCATTTCATTTTCATATTTTCGTGTCCCGCTCGAACGATCGTTTCCCTCGTTTTCTCGTTACGCCTCTCTCGCGAGGACCTCGTTTCTCGCGTCCGTTCGAATAGAATACCCGACGCTGTGTACGCGCTCGTACGAATCGATCGTTCGAGGGAGTGGGGGAAACACTTTCGTATATAAACACGAAGGAGAACGTTACCGGAGATTCCAAGTTATTCGGCGTTTACCGTGGCGACGGTAATTATTACACGTGGAAAGAAGCGATCCTCGAAATTTATTCTTTCGAAATAATATCGCTTAAATTGTGCTATTGGATACGATATAGTCTCGAATTTTAATAAAAATTGTTGAAATATGTATTATATCCGTGTTAAATATTCGTACGAAATTAATTACAATTAATAATGTTTAGAAATATATTTTTGATAAGATAGTTTCCAATATTTTAATTATTTCAATGATTCTTATTTTAAATTTATTTATTCATCGTTTCGACAAATATTCGTTCAAAATTAATTATTCAATAAAATGTTTATAAAATGTTATTTCAATGATTCTTATATTAAATTTATTTATTCATGTTCGTCGTTTCGAAAAATATTCGTTCAAAATTAATTATTTAATAAAATGTTTAGAAATATTTCAATATATATTTGACACGATAAATGAAACATTTCTTCTTGGATTCATTATTTTAATTATTTCAATGATTCTTATATTAAATTTATTTATTCACGTTCATCGTTTCATAAATATTCATAAATATTCATTCAAAATTAATTACCTGATAATGTTTAGAAATATATTTTTGATAAGATTCCAATATTTTAATTATTTCAATGATTCTTATATTATATTAAATTTTTTTGTTCACGTACATCGTTTTGACAAATATTCGTTCAAAATTAATTACAATTAATAATGTTTAGAAATATATTTTTGACATGATAGTTTCCAATATTTTAATTATTTCAATGATTTTTATTTTAAATTTATATTCACGTTTCGAAAAATATTCGTTCAAAATTAATTATTTAATAAAATATTTAGAAATATTCCAATATATTTTTGACACGATAGTTTTAACAATTCTAATATTTTAATTATTTCAATGATTCTTATTTTAAATTTATATTCACGTTTTGACAAGTATTCGTTCAAAATTATTCAATAAAATGTTTAGAAATATTCCAATATATATTTGACACGATAGTTTCAACAATTCCAATAAATATTATCTCCTGGAATTCTTATTTTAAATTTATATTCACATTTCGACAAATATTCGTTCAAAATTAATTATTTAATAAAATGTTTAGAAATATTCCAATATATATTTGTCACGATAAATGAAACATTTCCTCTTGGAATTCTTATTTTAAATTTATATTCCCGTTTCGAGAAATATTCGTTCAAAATTAATTATTTAATGTTTAAAAAATATTTAGAAATATTTCAATATTCAATATTTCAAATTTGACACGATAAATGAAACATTTCTTCCTGGGTTCATTATTTTAATTATTTCAATGATTTTTATATTAAATTTATTTATTCACGTTCATCGTTTCGACAAATATTCGTTCAAAATTAATTAAAATTAATAATGTTTAGAAATATATTTTTGATAGTTTCAACTTATATTTGACGATAGTTTCAACAATTTTAATATTTTTATTTCTAATATAATTATTTCAATGATTCTTATTTTAAATTTATATTCACGTTTCGACAAATATTCCTTCAAAATTAATTCAATTCAATAAAATTCATTCAATAAAATGTTTATAAAATGTTATTTCAATGATTCTTATTTATATTTACGTTTTGATAAATATTCGTTAAAAATTAATTATTCAATAAAATGTTTAGAAATATTTCAATATATATTTAACACGATAAATGAAACATTTTTCCTAGGTTCATTATTTTAATTATTTCAATGATTCTTATATTAAATTTATTTATTCATCATTTCGACAAATATTCGTTCAAAATTAATTATTCAATAAAATGTTTATAAAATGTTATTTCAATGATTCTTATATTAAATTTATATTCACGTTTCGACAAATATTCCTTCAAAATTAATTATTCAATAAAATGTTTATAAAATGTTATTTCAATGATTCTTATATTAAATTTATATTCACGTTTCGACAAATATTCCTTCAAAATTAATTATTCAATAAAATATTTAGAAATATTCCAACATATATTTGACAATATCAACAAAAATTCCAAAATTATCGATCAAACAATAAATTTCCATCTTTACTTTGAAACATTTCCAAATTCCAAATTCCATAAAATTCGAATCATCTTTTTCGAGAGAAATTCACTTTCAAAATCCGACGAAAATCGAAATTCTCCACAAAAAGAGAAAAAGAGAGGGGAAAGAAATCAGAAAGAAATCAGCGATGACGAGTGGAAGTAATTGCGGGGTGCACGCAGCGTCGGCAATTACAGAGACGGATCTCGATGGTAGATTTTGGCTCGGGCACGCGAAGCAAAAAGAGGGGAAGGAACTCGAGTGTCCCGGGTTGTCGCAGGAAGCCGAAAATCGCGATAGCGGATCTCTCGTGCACGGCCGCGCAGAAATTTGCAGTACGAATTAATTAAGGGGAAAAGGAGGCACCGTCACGCCAATTAATCGGAGAGAAAGGTGTACATCTCGAAATGCTTGCGATCCTTGCTTCGTTTCTTTGCCCGCAAGAATAATATAATTTGCGGTAAAAGAAAAATTTCGCGTGAATAGCCATACTTTTCCTTTCCACGCTCTCAAGAATAGTTTTCCCGAGAGCCGAGATTAAAATGCAAACGATACAGAAAAAGTACTTGCTCTTGATAACGGCTCGATATTGTTCGTGCTCGAACGCCATAAACGGCGGGACGCTCTCCAGATCCGAGAGAAAATAAACTTTGTCCGTCCTCTGGAATCCAACCCCAATCGTTGAATTACAATCAAGTAGTTCCAGGAAGCTCAACTTGAATTTTCATTCATCACTGCTTCGATAAATATATCGAAATACAATACAAAATTCTGAAAAACGAACGAATCCTTTCCCTCTACAAGAATCGAATTAATCAAAGAATCTGTTTACAATAATTGTCAATTAAACTTTCATAAAGAAGAAGGAAAAAAGAAAGATGGAAAGATCCATGTAAAATTATTCAATTCCAAGAAACGATCGTTGGATATCAATTCGTAGCCCGTTAACACTTTACAGCACGCCAACAACCGTATAAAATCACTTTCTTCGAGGCGGGAACACCTGTCGAACACCGATGCGCGACGTTTCGATCGCACGCGAGACACCCGCAAGCAACCCTTCATTACTCGACGGACCCAATTCAATTTTTCCACGTTCGAGGACAGGAAGGAATTGAAGATTTTATCCGTGAAACTGATTAAATCGAGGGATCGATCGAACCTTCTCGAAAGATCGGGTCTGTGATTCGAAATAATTAATTTACTTTTCACAATTATGATACAAACGTTAATAAACAATAAACAATTATAACATATACATTAATAATAAATAGTTATAACTTTTTATAATTTTAAGAATTAAATAATTGAAAATAATTAATGGATGAGTCTCGTCCCGTAAGAGATTGAATTAATTGTTAATACACGTATATTCGATTTATGGAAATTAAAGAAAATTCTCTCACCTCTGACGAAGTATCCTAGAAGAAATCCACGCGAGAAAGAAAAGGAAGACAATTTTCGGGAAGAAGCATGCAAACGCAATGCACGACTGAAAGAAAAGGAAGCCCGTACGTTTCGACGAACAACCGGTTGGAAGAGCGGCCTCCTTAAAAACTCGCGGCAAGGTCGATAACGGTTTGCGTTCACAGATCGAAAGGGGTGACCGCGTGTGTGCTTTCCGAGGTCTACGCCCTCTTTGGCCGCACCCCTTTGGATTAAGGCCTCTCTCTTTCTCTCCCCCTTCTCTTTTTTCCCTTCTCGATTTCGAACGAGAGGGCGGGACGAGAAGAAGGTTGGAACGTTTTCGCGAATCTGAATTTCATTATCGATAAATCGTAACCTCTTCCCTCTCTCATTGCGTGCCGTCTCGAATAATTTCAGATTCTGGAAGAGATATTAATACACTTTCTCTCGATCTCTATTTTCCTTTATATGTACGATCGATGTCGCGAGGAATTTTGCTTGGGGGAGGGGGATGTGCTTCCTTCCTGTGCGATATGGAAATGTGTGGTGTGTCTTTAAGCGGTAAGAGGAAGTGTTCGTTTCGTGTCTCGGGACGATAAAACCGAGATATGTATATATTTCTCTCCTATGGATATTTAATTATCGAATAAGTATCTTCGAAAAAGAAGAAGAAAAATTGGAGAACCGAGATATATATATATATTTTTCTTTCCTATGGATATTTAAATATCGAATAAGTATCTTTGAAGAAGAAGAAAAATTGGAGAACCGAGATATATATATATTTCTCTTCTATGGATATTTAATTATTGAATAAGTATCTTCGAAAAAGAAGAAGAAAAATTGGAGAACCGAGATATATATATATATATATTTCTCTCCTATGGATATTTAATTATCGAATAAGTATGAGCGATCTTCGAAGAAGAAAAATTGAAGAACTGATATATATTTATATATCAGGATTTATATACTAGGATATTTAATTATCGAATAAGTATCTTCGAAGAAGAAGAAAAATTGGAGAACCGATATATATATTTCTCTCCTATGGATATTTAATTATCGAATAAGTATGAGCGATCTTCGAAAAAGAAGAAAAATTGGAGAACCGAGATATATATATATTTCTCTCCTATGGATATTTAATTATCGAATAAGTATCTTCGAAGAAGAAGAAAAATTGGAGAACCGATATATATATTTCTCTCCTATGGATATTTAATTATAATATATATAATAAGTATCTTCGAAGAAGAAAAAAAATTGGAGAACCGAGATATATTTCTATATATTTCTCTCTTATGGATATTTAATTATCGAATAAGTATCTTCGAAGAAGAAGAAAAATTGGAGAACCGATATATATATATATATATATTTCTCTCTTATGGATATTTAATTATCGAATAAGTATCTTCGAAAAAGAAGAAGAAGAAGAATTGAAGAACCGAGATATATATATATTTCTCTATTATGGATATTTAATTATCGAATAAGTATCTTCGAAGAAGAAGAAAAATTGGAAAACCGAGATATATATATATATATTTCTCTCTTATGGATATTTAAATATCGAATAAGTATGAGCAATCTTCGAAGAAGAAGAAAAATTGGAGAACCGAGATATATATATATATATATTTCTCTCCTATGGATATTTAATTATAATATATATAATAAGTATCTTCTAATATAATATATATAATAAGTATCTTCTAATATAATATATATAATAAGTATCTTCGAAGAAGAAAAAAAAATTGGAGAACCGAGATATATATATATATATATATTTTTCTTTCCTATGGATATTTAATTATCGAATAAGTATCTTCGAAGAAGAAGAAAAATTGGAGAACCGATATATATATTTCTCTCCTATGGATATTTAATTATAATATATATATAATAAGTATCTTTGAAGAAGAAGAAAAATTGGAGAACCGATATATATATATATATATATATATATATATATATATTTCTCTCCTATGGATATTTAATTATAATATATATAATAAGTATCTTCAAATATAATATATATAATAAGTATCTTCTAATATAATATATATAATAAGTATCTTCGAAGAAGAAGAAGAAAAATTGGAAAACTGAGATATATATATTTCTCTCCTATGGATATTTAATTATCGAATAAGTATCTTCAAAGAAGAAGAAAAAAAATTGGAGAACCGATATATATATATATTTCTCTCCTATAGATATTTAATTATCGAATAAGTATCTTCGAAAAAGAAGAAGAAAAATTAGAGAACCGAGATATATATATATTTCTCTCCTATGGATATTTAATTATAATATATATAATAAGTATCTTCTAATATAATATATATAATAAGTATCTTTGAAGAAGAAGAAAAATTGGAGAAATATATATATATATATTTCTCTCCTATGGATATTTAATTATCGAATAAGTATCTTCGAAGAAGAAGAAGAATTGAAGAACCGAGATATATATATATATATTTCTCTATTATGGATATTTAATTATCGAATAAGTATTTTCGAAGAAGAAGAAAAATTGGAGATATATATATATTTCTCTCATATGGATATTTAATTATCGAATAAGTATGAACGATCTTCGAAGAAGAAGAAAAATTGGAGAACCGATATATTTCTATATATTTCTCTCCTATGGATATTTAATTATCGAATAAGTATCTTCGAAGAAGAAGAAAAATTGGTATTATTGGTATATTAAGTATCTTCGAAGAATTGGAGAAAAAGATTGTATTTACGAAATATTCCACATAGACCACCATCGTGGAATGCTACGATTGAAAATTCGTTGCATAGGGAGGGGGGGATCGAGTCGAGGCCTCGGCGTCGACCATCACGTCCGCTTAATTATTTACGTCTGCTCGTAAATTACGCTTGTCGAACGGGGGTTATTGATGAGATTGTTTCGTAAGTCGATTACAAGTTGCATTCGCGTTTACCGCCGATTAACCTGCCCACGTGTGTGTCGTACGCATACGGAATTTCAGAAACCTATCCCCCCCCTCCTCCTCCTCTCTCTAGATCGCGCAATTTACTATTTAATTTGTCCTTTTTGCGACTCAAGTTTAATTACGATTATTACTTATTCCTCGTTTCGAATTAATTTTAGAAGAATATGAAAAGAGAATTTTCAGTTTGTACAATTTTTATCTTTATATATTCAATAATATATTCAATAATTATTCTCTCGTTCTCAAAACATGTTCTAAATGCTTCGAGAGAATATTGGAAAGATTGTCAAACGAGGGAAAAAGTGTATAGAGAGAAAGAGAGAGAATAAAAAATGATTGCCAAGGATCGACAGAAACAACGAGTTGGTTTCCCCGGAACGGCACTCAGCGGAATTGCCAGGCCATCGAGAGCCAGTCATCGAAACACGGTGGGCCACAGAAGCCCGCGGTAACGCGCGTAAACTTTTACGACTCCGCATTCGAAACACTCGGCACAATTTAAAGATTGGCCGAGAAAAAGAAGCGGGGGGTGCGAACCTCCTCCTTCTCCATGCATCCTGCTACTATACATATATATATACATATACATATACACACGTGCTTGTAAATATAAAAGAGAGTAAAGGGGATAAATTCCCCTCTTACATGTGTATATATATATATATAGGAGAGGTATTCGGTAATGGAAAAGGGCGCGCAATTTGAAACGCAAAGGCGCACGTGGCCTCCCTGTATCAATTCTGTCAATTGTCAATTCGCGTCGTTTGATGTGCCTGGTAAACGTAATTCCATTTGCAACCAGAACAGGCACAGAGGTGTTTCTTCAAGCCCCTTCCAAGCTTCGTGGCCTTCTTCTTGTTTAAGAGAATTCGAAAATTCGAATCTTGTCCTGAAGAGGAGACTCCCTTCCACTTTTTATTCAGCCTCCTTTAGTTTTTCTTTTCTTTCTTATTATTTTTATATTATCTTTCGTTTCTTCTTAGGGGGAGAAAGGCAATTGGAACGAAGCTGCCCTCTTCGAGTTTCTTTTTCAGTTTTTTTAACCATCCTTTCCCTTTTATACGAGGAGGAGAGATCTCTTCCTCGTTGATTATAATCTTTTGTGCGGCCCCCTT
This sequence comes from Apis mellifera, assembly GCF_003254395.2. Classification (NCBI taxonomy): domain Eukaryota; kingdom Metazoa; phylum Arthropoda; class Insecta; order Hymenoptera; family Apidae; genus Apis; species Apis mellifera. The sequence goes on along the minus strand of NC_037643.1, from coordinate 13,951,233 downwards.
CCTATTCGTTCTTCTCCAGTCGATTTGGAACCTCGATCGTTCATCTGCTTCCCGTTCTAAGAATATTTTTGATAGAAGTAACAATTATTGATTCTTTCTTCTGTCGTTGAATTTTTAATGTACATTATAAAATAGTTCTTTTCTTAATTCAATTCGCCCTCCAAAATTATAAAATATACAACCCTTTCCTTTCCTTCAACAGCTGATCTCCTAAGAAATTGGAAACTTTTGAAAAGAACGCTCTTTCGAATAAATTCGAGTGAGAAGTAGAAAAAAAGGAACTAATTTCAACATTATGAAAAAAAAAATCCTTTCTCCATTTTCTAGCTCATCCTCAACAAGAAAAAAAAGGAAAAGAAATGGAAAGAAATCGAAGCCAAGAAGAATCTTCCTTCGATCCATTCAATTCGTCCTCCAAAATTAAAATTTAAAATCTTTCTGCACGTTCTGTAAATATACAACCCTTTCTTTGAATAGCTTCAACAGCTGATCTCTTAAGAAACTGGAAACTCTTAAAAAGAATAAATTCGAGTGAGAAGTAGAAAAGAAGGAACTAATTTCAACATTACGAAAAAAAAATCCTTCCTCCATTCTCTACATCTCATCCTCGCAACAAGAAAGAAAAGAAACGAAAAAAAATCGAAGCCAAGAAGAATCTTTCCCCGATCCATCAACCATTCAATTCGCCCTCCAAAATTAAAATTTCAAATATTTGCTATCTTTCTGCACGTTCTGTAAATATACAACTCTTTCTCTCCCAGTGCAAACCTTGAGTAGCTTCAACACCTTATCTCCTAAGAAACTGGAAACTGTTGAAGCGATTCTTTCTTAAAAAGAATAAATTCGAGTGAGAACTAGAAAAGAAGGAACTAATTTCAACATTACAAAAGGAATAATATATATTAATATCCAAAAAAAAAATCCTTCCTTCATTTTCTAGCTCATCCTCAACAGGAAAAAAAGAAAAATTTCAAATCGTTCTATAAATATACAACCCTTTCTCTCCCAGAGCAAACCTTGAGTAGCTTCAATCTCTGATCTCCTAAGAAACTGGAAACTCTTGAAAAGAACGCTCTTTCGAATAAATTCGAGTGAGAAGTAGAAAAGAAGGAACTAATTTCAACATTACAAAAAAAAAATCCTTCCTCCATTTTCTAGCTCATCCTCGCAACAAGAAAAAAAGAAACGAAAAGAAATCAAAGGCAAGAAGTATCTTCGCTCAATTCGTCCTCCAAAATTAAAATTTTAAATCTTTCTGCACGTTCTGTAAATATACAACCCTTTCCTTGAATAGTTTCAACAGCTAATCTAAGAAACTGGACTCTTAAAAAGAATAAATTCGAGTGAAGAGAAGTAGAAAAGAAGGAACTAATTTCAACATTACGAAAAAAAAAAAAATCCTTCCTCCATTCTCTACATCTCATCCTCGCAACAAGAAAGAAAAGAAACGAAAAGAAATCGAAGGCAAGAAGAATCTTCCCCCAATTCGCCCTCCAAAATTAAAATTTCAAATCTTTTTGCACGTTCTATAAATATACAACTCTTTCCTTGAGTAGCTTCAACAGTTGATCTCCTAAGAAACTGGAAACTCTTAAAAAGAATAAATTCGAGTGAGAAGTAGAAAAGAAGGAACTAATTTCAACATTACGAAAAAAAAAAAATCCTTCCTCCATTCTCTACATCTCATCCTCGCAACAAGAAAGAAAGGAAACGAAAAGAAATCGAAGGCAAGAAGAATCTTCCCTCGATCCTCCAAAATTAAAATTTTAAATCTTTCTGCACGTTCTGTAAATATACAACCCTTTCCTTGAGTAGCTTCAACAGTTGATCTTCTAAGAAACTGGAAACTCTTAAAAAGAATAAATTCGAATGAGAAGTAGAAAAGAACTAATTTCAACATTACGAAAAAAAAATCCTTCCTCCATTCTCTACATCTCATCCTCGCAACAAGAAAGAAAAGAAACGAAAAGAAATCGAAGCCAAGAAGAATCTTCCCTCGATCCTCCAAAATTAAAATTTTAAATCTTTCTGCACGTTCTGTAAATATACAACCCTTTCCTTGAGTAGCTTCAACAGTTGATCTCCTAAGAAACTGGACTCTTAAAAAGAATAAATTCGAGTGAAGAGAAGTAGAAAAGAAGGAACTAATTTCAACATTACGAAAAAAAAAAAATCCTTCCTCCATTCTCTACATCTCATCCTCAACAAGAAAGAAAAGAAACGAAAAGAAATCGAAGCCAAGAAGAATCTTCCCTCGATCCTCCAAAATTAAAATTTTAAATCTTTCTGCACGTTCTGTAAATATACAACCCTTTCCTTGAGTAGCTTCAACAGTTGATCTCCTAAGAAACTGGACTCTTAAAAAGAATAAATTCGAGTGAAGAGAAGTAGAAAAGAAGGAACTAATTTCAACATTACGAAAAAAAAAAAATCCTTCCTCCATTCTCTACATCTCATCCTCAACAAGAAAGAAAAGGAAAAGAAACGAAAAGAAATCGAAGGAAAGAAGAATCTTCCCTCGATCCATTCAATTCGTCCTCCAAAATTAAAATTTCAAATCTTTCTGCACGTTTTGTAAATTCTCTACATCATCCTCAACAAGAAAGAAAAGAAACGAAAAGAAATCGAAGGCAAGAAGAATCCTCCCCCGATCCATCGAAATCCAAGAATATGCGAGGAGGAATATGGAGAGGTTTGCACAACGAGTTGAAATTAATCGGCGCCCTTCTTCTTTCAATGGACCCCACCGCCCCTATTCCTCCAACCAGTTAGGTATTAATCCCGGTTTCGTGGGGGTGGGGAGGGGGATTACTGAAATTATTATACGCCGGCCAAGTGAAATCGGACAGAGCTGTCCGATGTCGATCAGGGGGTTGCAAAGGGGGAGGAGGAGGAGGAGGAGGAGGGGGGTTGTATCGAGATTCGAGGCGCGCAATCGCGTTTTCCGTGTTTTCGTGCGTGTTCCTCGAACGACCACGATGGGTTGGAGGGAGGAGAGGGAGGGGAAGGATGAGAACGGCTAGCCGAAAATAATGAGTCACCCACGGGCAGGCTCGTGGCCACAATGCACACACATATATACGCACGAAATATCGTCGTATCGCGAGGAGGAAGGGAAATTGGAGAGGGGAACAAAAATTTTGGTCGGCAATTTTTCGGGGGTGTATCGACTCGATCGAAGGTGGATGGGAAGGATTGGATGTTTTTCGATCGTATGAAAGTTTTTTTTTTTCTTTCTTTCCAAATTTGAATTTTGCATCATTCCTAATGATTCGAGCAAGCTTCTTTTAATTTCCCTCTCTTTCTTCGAGATTTCGTTGATCAATATTTTGGTATTTGTGTTTTGGAGAAGTATTTTATTTTTTTAGAAATTGTAACGTTGGTTGATCAATAAATCGAACAATTAATTAAAATATTACATATTATCTGTATCATCTTTACCATTCTATCCTTTTCGAATGGATGTAAAATTTGATTATTGAATTTTAATAAAAAGAAGAAGAAAGAATAAAAAATAGACAGTTCTATAATAAAAATACGATTAATTAATCAAAATATTACATATTATCTGTATCATCTTTACCATTCTATCCTTTTCGAATAGATGTAAAATTTGATTATCGAATTTTAATAAAAAAAAAGAAGAAGTTGAAAGAATAAAAAATAAAGAGTTTTAAAATCTATAAATATAAATATAATAAAATATAATAAAAATACGCGCAAATAATTTACCGTTAATATCATCGAATTATACTCCTTTTCAAGCCATTCTATCCTTTTCGAATGGATGTAAAATTTAATTATCGAATTTTAATAATAAAAAAAAAAAAAGAAGAAGAAGAAAGAATAAAAAATAAACAGTTTTAAAATGTATAATAAAAATACGATTAATTAATCGATTAATTAATCAAAATATTACATATTATCATCTTTGCCATTCTATCCTTTTCGAGTGAATGTAAAATTTGATTATCGAATTTTAATAAAAAGAAGAAGAAGAAGAAGAAAGAATAAAAAATAGTTTTAAAATCTATAATAAAAATACGATTAATTAATTTACCATTAATACATATCATCGAATTATACTTCTTTTCAAGCGTCCTCGTCGTAATATATTACATTTTAAAGAACGGAAAGATCGAGGGTTTGAAGTTTTGCAAACAATTTCGTCGATCGTCGCGTAGTCATCGCAGCGGGTTTGAACCCGTTCACGTTTTTTTTTTTTTCCCCCCCATCCACTCGCTGTTTCTACTCGATTTTTCCGCCTCTGTTTGGTTTCTTTTCAAAGCAAAGGGGTCGACGGCGCGATTTAAATGGAAAAACGGGCGACAAATAAGGGTTGCGGCCGCGTTACTCTTCGACAAACAAATCGCGTTGCCTCGTTTAATTTCATTCCATCTCTCCGCTTCGATTTTCACGAGGTCCCGCCCCGGGGGATCATCGTGATTTCGCGATGACTCGCGACGAGGAAAATGTTTAGAAACGTTCTACACTACACGCCGTTTCGACACGAACGTGTCGACGTGTTTTATAAATCGTTACCATTTCTGTAATCGTACTGTTTTTTGCCATTTTTATTCATGTTATAAAAATTTTTACGCTCGTTTAATCTGGTAATAAACACAATATTATTAACAATAATATTAAAAATGAAAAAATTCTAATCGTTTGTCCTTCGAACTTTTAATTAAAAATTAATTTTAAATCTCTCTGGAACGAAAGAAAAATATAAAATATAAATAATAATTGTAGCGAATTTAAAAAATTCTCTCTCTCTCTTTTTTTATTTACGGAGGAAATAATTTACGAATCATCTTATAAATGGCGAAAGAAAAATTTTCCTCGATCGATTGAGGCAGCAAGAGAATCTCGATCGTTGCACTCTCTCTCTCTCTATTTTTTTTTTTTTATTAATTTACGTTTTTTAAAATATTTTATAAATTGTTGTCATTTGTGTAACCGTACTGCTTTTTTTTTCCTTTTTATCATTTTTATTTACGTTATAAAAATTTTTACTCGTTTAATTTACTAATAAACACAATATCATTAACAATAATATTAGACGAAAAATAAAGTGGAAAAATTCTAATCGCTTCTCCTTCCAATTTTTAATTGAAAATTAATTTTAAATCTCTCTGGAATGAAAGAAAAATATGATATAAATAATAATTTAAAAAATTCTCTCTCTCTTTTTTTATTTACGAATTACCTCATAAATGTTGACGAAAGAAAAATTTGCCTCGATCGATCGAGGCACCAAGAGAATCTCTCTCTCTCTTTTTTTTTTAATTTACAAACGGAGAAAATAATTTACGAATCATCTCATAAAAATTGGCGAAAGAAAAATTTTCCTCGATCGATCGAGGTACCAAGAGAATCTTGATCGTTGCACTCCCTCTCTCTCTCTCTCTCTCTCTCTCTCTCTCTCTCTCTCTCTCTCTCTCTCTCTCTCTCTCTCTCTCTATCCATCTATAAATCTTTTTTTTTTATTAATTTATTTAGGAATATAATTTATAGAAGAAATAATTTACGAATCATCTCATAAAAATTGACCAAAGAAAAATTTGCTTTGGTGTCGATCAATCAAGAGAATCGATCACCAAGAGAATCTCGATCGTCTCTCTCTGTCTTTTCTCTTGATCTTTTTTTTTTTTTTTTTATTAATTTACAGAGGAAATAATTCACGAATCATCTCATAAAAATTGGCGAAAGAAAAATTTGCTTTGGTGTCGATCGATCGAGGCACCAAGAAAATCTCGATCATTGCACTCTCTCTCTCTCTCTCTATCTATCTATCTATCTATCTATCTATAAATCTTTTTTTTTTTAATTAATTTATAGAGGAAATAATTTACGAATCATCTTATAAACGTTGACGAAATGATCGATCGATCGAGGCACCGAGAGAATCTCGATCGTCTCTCTCTCTTTCTCTCTTTCTTTTTTATTAATTTACAGAGGAAATAATTCACGAATCGTCTCATAAAAATTGGCGAAAGAAAAATTTGCCTCGATCGATCGATCGAGGCAGCAAGAGAATCTCGATCGTTGCACGGGACAAGACATCGCCTTTCGAAGCGCGTCGTTGCATCACGCGTTGCGACGAGCACGGCCAAACGTGACGCAACGCCTTCAGAGATCAAGGTATTCACGATTAAATGCAAACACGAGAACGGCCGATTAGAGAGGATAAGGAGATGAGATTTCCATCTTCTACGTAGACTCTGTCCTCTCATACGTTTCGTGTAATCGTGAACGTTGCGTGAACAGGAATCGAAAGATTAAAATATACCTTTGAGATTTATTTTTTTTCCCCTCCTTCTTCTTTATTAATTGTATTTTATCATTATAGAGGAATAACAGAGACCTTCGATATTTATTTTTAAATATCTTACTTTTCATTCAGACTCGATTGAATCAATTATAAATAACAAGAATAAAATCGCTCTTGGATCTCTTTTCAACTTACCCGGACAGCGAAATAATTGTTTCGAATATTGTTTTATAAAATTTTCAAATTTATTATCGGATATTACCGTAACACCGTTTGTAAATCATTCCTCAAGGATGCATAAATTCCACGGTCGAGCCGCTCTGCTCGATCTTTCATCCCCTTAATTATCCTCGATGCGTGAAATTGCGCCCGGTCGATAAAGAAGAATCGAATTCGAAACGACACTTGCTCTATAAATCCTTTCCTTCTTCTATAAAATATATCGGTCGAATTTTACATATGATTGAAATCGAAAGAATTTCGAAACGGATTTTTCACGTGAATTGAATGCATATCGATATTTTTAATAATCGTTCGAAATTGGATTCGATTGGAGAAAAAGAAACGACCATCGTATTTAGGAACCTGTTTAAAAGCAATTAGCGGATGGGATATCAAAGGAGAGGGAATTTTTTTTACTTATCCCGCTAAAAGATTTTAAATCGTACACTTTTGAATTATTTAATAATATCGCTTTCAATGAAGGCAAGGTTAATAACGATCCTTTCTCCACGCGAGTTATCTACATATCCCCGACACACGAGTCACAACTTTATAATTAAAACGTAATTTGGAATGAACATATATTCATCTTAATCTCAAGGCCTTCCTTTTTCCTTCCTTTTCAACTCCTAATTTAATCCAATAATTTTCAATATACCGTTCCATTTCTGGTATCTTTAATAATTTCTTTTTTCCAAAGTCGTAAATTTGAAACAATAAACTCGATCTAATGTTTAATTTCGAATAAAATAATACATGTTAGAATAATTTAATTTCCAATAATTTTCAATATACCGTTCCATTTCTGGTATCTTTAATAATTTTTTTTTCCAAAGTCGTAAATTTGAAACAATAAACTCGATCTAATGTTTAATTTCGAATAAAATAATAGATGTTAGAATAATTTAATCCAATAATTTTCAATACCGTTCCATTTCTGGTATCTTTAATAATTTCTTTTTTCCAAAGTCGTAAATTTAAAACAATAAATTCGATCTAATGTTTAATTTCGAATAAAATAATAGATGTTAGAATATTATTTTTATCAAAAATCATACTTGTGTCTTTCTTAGAGTCAAAAGTAATCGACTCTAAGAATTCTTTTCAAACACACATCCTTTTTTATATATATAAAAAAGGATTAAACCGGATGGATTAATAACTCGAGCGATCAGGATTGATTAATAAGAGCAACGTGGAAAACGTATCAAGATGATGATGCAGCGGAGAAGCTTTTCATCGCGGCCGATGAAAAGGGAGAAACGCCACTTAATTAAATGGGCGAGCATCGTTTCAAAAGAATCGAGCCGAGTGGCACTCGCGGAAGGTCGGTCCACCGAATGCCGGGGTTACATTCACCGCTGTCGTGATTACCGAAAAAAGAGTAGCCTCGCCATTCAACGCTTCTCTGAATAAAATTTTGCGAACAATAACTTGCGTATGTGTATGTATACCTGTGTTAGTTGGAAGATTTCAGAATTTAAAATTAAAATTGAATTGAATCGTTCTTTGCAAAAGTTTCCATTTTGTTGCAAGTATTGGAGAATTGACAAATTTGGGATGTTAAAGAAAATTACTCATCTTTCTGAGAATGGAAATTTTGCAATTAAAATTACGCGTATTAGTAAAAAAGAGGGTTGAAGTATTAATAATTCGATTAATACGTCACATTGTGGAATTGGATCAAGAAAATTGTGCTACTTTGTTGAATAAGATAAGCAGAATTAACTACTTCCTGATTTATCCAAGATTTTAATTAATGGTTACATAACCTCATCTTCACAAACCGTTTCGAAACCAGTCAAACGTGCAGCAGAGATCGACCCTGTTATTGCCCAATCCATTGACAAGCTAGGAAAGTGCTTTCAATCATATCGTAGATATCGATTTCTTATAAATCATTTTATAAGATAAATCGAAACATTGCGCGACCGTGCATTTTTATTCAAAAATTATCAATTCGCCAAGAGAAGATTAATTTTACCTTAATTAAAAACATCCAGCATTTCGAAACAAAACTTGTGAAATTTTTATAATTTTTTATTATTCATTTTCAATTTTATTACATTAAAATATCATTTTTGTTTATAAATTTATAAAGTAGTTTGTAAAAAAATTATTATTTATTAATATTTTCTTATGAAGTCGATTATTGAAATTTTTTATCAAGAAAATTTATGTCAGTAACGTTAAATATTCATGAATTAAAAATTTCAAATTTAAAAATTAATATTTATTTAACAATTTTAATTTGTATGATAAATTTTTAATTAATTAAAATTTAAATAGCTTATATTTAGAGCGTAATATTGAAAATATTAATGAATGATTTATTTAACAATAAATTGCTAATTATTTAACTCTAACTAATTCTTAAATAATTACAAATAATAATTATATTTTTAGAGGTAAATTATATAAATTTAAATTTAATATAAAAATAATTAAATAAAATATATAAGAAGTAATTATTTACATTTAATTTCGACTTAAATATTGATTTATATACATCCTTATATTATTTTAGTAATTATTTAATTAAAATAATCAATTTGAATAATTATTTATTCATTCCAAAATTAGTATAGCGATTAATAAAAATAAGAAAAACTGAGATTATTCAATATGATGTTACGTTCATCCTTATTCGAAACTCTGTCCAAAACTTTCTTAAAAAACTCAAATTATTTTTTATTACAAAAACAAAAAGTTTATAATACACGTTATTAATTCAGAGAATCATCGTCGAGTGTCAACTAATGATGTACGCGAATCGAGAGACTTTGCGACGCGCAAACCGTTTTGGACAGTCGACCGATTGGATTCCGTGGAATTGCGAGCCGCGAAGAGGGTACAAAGCGAAAGAGGGAAGAAAAAAAGGAGGATGAGTTAGGAAGCCAGGCAGAGCCGGGCTTTTGATCGTGGATGGCGCTTCGTGGCGGGGCGAAAATCCGATTTGTCAGGCAATTTGTCCCGCGACACAAAATTTAAATCGCAAAACGTATTTCGAGGACGCGAGTCCGAGCGAGAGAAAGCGCGCGAGAGAGAGAGAGAGAGAGAGAGAGGGAGGAGGTCGCCTGTGTCCTCGAGCCGTGGGGGATTCGAAAAGTGGATCCGCGATAATAAGCGAGGGTGAATCCGAAATTCGGTCGAGTAATCGTATTTCTCGTGGCCAGACACTTTCAGTGACAAAGCCCGCGTCGATATTGGGTTACCGATGCCCGTTTAACGTCTCCGACCCGGGATCGAAGGAAACCAGCTCGCTTTGATATGCAAAATTTCCCGCCACCGTGCGGTTGTTTCGTTCCGAATTCATTTCACGATTGATTGGATCGCGGTGGAAAAGGCAGGAATTATTCGAGTTGGCTCTATGTATGATTTAGAAGAAGGGGAAGAATAATTATAAAAATAATATGTCGTTAAAGATTGAAAAAGACGAGAGAATGAAAAGTAGAAGGGAAAATAAAAATCTATTCGAGATCGATATGTATTTAAACCTGTTAGCAATATTTTTCGATGTAAAAATATTGTATAAATAATTTTTCAAAATATTATTGCGCGTTCATATTTTCTTCCGAGAGAATGCAACACGTTTTTAACATTATCAATGCTTACATACTTATTACGAGTACTTATACACTCGATATTTTGCACCGCTACATAACCTCACAAATTGTATTAACCCACGTTCGCAATCACGTTCGATTTCGCCAGCACGCTCATTAAACATCGAATTGGCGTGATAAATATTAATACGAGTTACGCTTAAACAGTACCTATCCTTTCCGTGAAAATCAATTCCAGAAATTTGAAAGTATCAATACTTACGTATTTCATGGAAGAGCTCGTGCTAGGCGGTCGCAAAGGCCAAACAATTTGTTCATCGTCGGTGCGAGGCGGCGGCGGGGTGAACAGCGGGGCAAAAAACGGGCCAACCGTGAAACACTAATGAACGGTCGCGTTCGAGCCGATGCCAGGATCCGTGGCCGCGTTCGGACGATCGACGATTAACTTAATCGAGGCCTGGCAAGTCGCGAAAGAATACATCTACTCGTCCGTACGAAATAATTATCCACAAACTTGTACAACAATTCGTACGATGTCCGGTCACGAACGCGCTTCACGAGAGCGAACGACATTTCGAGGCAATCGACGATCACTACACTGTATAAACTTTGTTGCAATTATCGTTTTTTTTTATCGACTTTTATTCCGAATATTAAAGTGTGAACGTTGCAAATTTATGTTTTTTATCGTCAAAGATTTAATTTCATCTTGTAAATATCATAAATTGGTTCAAATGTCTAGATACATTTTTGTAATAATTTCCCTCGATATGGAATTTCATTTATATTTATATTTTCGTTGATGATTTATCAAGATGTTAATCGAGATTATCACGTTGTGAAAAAATTGGCTTATATTTTCGTCGTATTATATAAATTTCTCCATTTCGCTTCGCCAATATCTCGTTCGTGGAATGGTTTAGAATATCTTCGAGGAATCATCATCGGTAGAGTTATGGTTAGGAGACGTTGACCTTCTGGTCAAGGATGTTTTTCTATTGTATTCTGCTATAAGTGTTCAAACTGTGACACTTGTCACTCGATTTTATCGCGTCGTTAAACATCTTTCGGACCAGGTATCGACATCGCCTTAATTGTATATTTATTTTATACGGCGGAATCCCATCGTTTACGTCAACTTTGTCTTCGACTTTTTCATTTACGATCAAACACCAATCGTCTCCGAAGAAACGATACAAAATGGATGTCTCTTCTTTCGCACAACACACGTATGCACTGTTCGAAGATACTATTTACGTTATTTTAATTGAAATTTTAGTAGAAAAACAACAATCGAATAAACAATCGTTTCAATTATACGATCCTTATGGCTATTATTATTAAAATTAACTGCAAAATACAAAATCGACTGCCAAATAATTTTCGTATTTCTCGTAACGTACATGTTAAAACGACAAAATATGGCGGATTCACGTGACCACCGCTTTAGTGGCAATATATTCTTAAATTAAATTTAATTTTCGCTGTTAAAGCGAATTTATTTTTAGAAAAATTCCTATTAAACTCAAATACATAAACAGTCACTTTTTCAAACGAAAATAAATATCAAACTCTTTTCTGCATCAATAATAACACACCAACTCACAAAGAAAACACGTCGACATTTTTGTGTAATCATTCTTTGTCTCCCCACTCTTGGCGCCACTAGTTGCGCGGACGAAATCTGCGACGTTGCCAACACTGTAGAAGGGACCGACCAATTAAGACCAGTTTCCATCGTAAAAAGGGACGGTTGGCTGTAGTCGTACTAGTTTGTCGATAAATCACTATAAGTTTCCCATTATGGTACATGGGAGGACGGTGTTTTCGAACCGAAAACGCGAACGCCTTGCCCGGGGCGGAACTCGACGGTCTCTTCTTGCCGCGCAACATCGTCCCATCGTTCTCGACGATCCACACTGTCGCGGACCGTTGCTCGTTACGCCAGCCTCTCATGATTTAACGATCGAAAATTGCGAGACGCCCAAAATTTTCGGCCGGTGTCCCGTTACCGAGGCGAAATTTATTAAAGGGAGCAACCTGGCCCCCATTGTGGACCGTGCCTCGTAATTAAGATCTTTCTCGGAGGGCTGTGCGCTAATTATGATTACCGGCGCGTGCGTATGCGCACGCGTGCTCTCTAGTGTATAGACGAACAGTGTATAGACGACTCGGAAAATAATACGCAAGCAAAACGATCGTATTTTCACAATTTTCGTGCAAAGATTACGTTGATCGTGCATTTTGATTGTATTTCTTTTCTGTGTGTGGAAATAAATAAAGTGGATCGCCTCTTGCCGAGATGGATTAACCTCTTTTGAAATACGAGTTTGAAGGTTAGTTGTAATTACAACATTCGTTTATCTTTATTGCATTAGAAAATCTCGAAAACTTTGATTAATCTAACCTAATTCGATAGTGATATAAAATCGATTTACGAATCTCATTTTAATTATCCACGTGTAATTATATCGAAAAAAAGAGATTCACGAGAGACTTTTATTCCGCGAAATTGAAACGCTCATAAAGCTTCGCGTCACGTTCAAAGTAAATCAAACGCGGGCCAGAAATATACGTTGATGCCGACAATCGTAATTAATCGAAGAGGTCTCCACCGGAGACGAATGCCACATGGTGCGTTATTAATTTTTTTCAACCCGGGCCGGCATCGAGCCCTTAATTTTCGAGATCAGCGCACCTTTAACTCGTTAATTATCGGGGACATAGCTCGCCTAATGGCTCGCATAAAAATCTTACGATGTCCCCGATTAAAAGTAAGGAGAGTCACGATAACAGCGGCGATAAAAGGCCGCGGATCAGAGACGTGCGCGTCTTCGTGTGCAGCGACAATTACGATTCCCCCGCCCCGTATTCGGTCCTTGTCTCCCGGCCAAATTACTTCGTACAAATTGATATTTACAGGTTATGTTAATTCGCGTGAAACCGGACCTTTAATAAATTCTGCAATATCAATCTTTCGCCGCGTCGCTTCCTCGCGCCCTCTGTCCGATTATAATGAAATACTCGAGCGTCTTCTTCGTAAATTTTTTTCTTTTCTTCTTCTTCTTCTTCTTCTTCCCGGGTGCCAATTACCCTTCAATTTATTCCACGATTGCCGGTCCCTTGGCAAACGAAATTTGGGAAAGGAACCGATATTTTGTCGGAATACTTAATTAACGAAGCTAATGTATATATAGATATTAATTAATTAGGACATTTTAATAAAAATTCGAGATATCAATAATTGTTAATACGAAATGAATTCTAGTATAATTTAACGTTGCTATATACGTGTTTTTTTTTTTTTATTCATTCAATGATAACAGGTATATATCGATATATTTTTTTTTCCAATTTAAAATGCAAATCGTATTTTTGTCGAGCTCACCGAATATCGAATATAAATACGTAATTCGTGGTAAATTAAATTTTGATATAAATCTCGAGCGAAGTTTTCATTATAAATTGAAAACACGTAAATATATACACACATATCGAGTTGACAGAACTGATTTAGAGCATAATAGCGTATCGACAACGCGTTAGGGAGAAAGTTTCTCGTGGAATGTTGTAAAAGGAGGAGAATTCTGGGGATCACCTGTCGCTCAGGAAACATCAATAAAGATATTACGGCCGTGTACAATTAATCAAGAATCACCATGCTGGGAACGTTGTATTCGAGAATCGAGACGGACTCACCTGTCTCCCAAAAAAAAAAAAATTGTATTAAAACACGTTGGAACCGTAAACAATTAATTAGGAATCCTCGATTTACAAGAATTGGAAACGGATGGAAACAATTTTTGATTTTTGATGGAGCCACCTGTACATCTTTGAATTAAAATTAAAATTTTCAAAAGTATAACAAAAATTCTTTCACAGATCTAGAAAATTGCTTCGAAATAAATTTAATAAAAAAAAAAAATTGTCGGATAAATTTTCACGAAAAGAAACGAGAGTCGAGAAAAAGACACGTTTCCACAAAAGAATTGTGGAACGACGAAGATAGTTTCTTGGGCGTTAAAATCTCTGGTTGCACGGGGTCATGGGACAGATTTGGGTCGTTCGCTTTACGATCCACACGTATACACACGTGCTCGTGAATCGTGTGTGCATGCACCTGTGCACCAACAACGGGGCGGCTCGAAAACGGGAGGTGGGTCGCGTGATGCATATTTTTCATGAACTCGCCACCTTTCGTGACACGGCCGAGTACGGCCCTTCTGCGAACGTATCCGCTCGCCCATCTCCGGCTGCTCGTAAAGCGACCTTATTTTTTACGACTTCTCAGTCACGATTAGCGGAAAGAAGCGGAATGAAAATCGAAAGACGCTCGAGGTAACGAAAGCACGAGCCCCCTGCACGAAACAGTTGCGAAACGGTGTCTTCACGGTTTTGCTCTTGTCTTCTCAAACCCCTCGTTAGTTAAATTATGATTTTTTCCGAGCAGATTTTAATCGAATCGAGATATCGATAAATCACAGATTTATACCAATTATAATTGAATCAACTTTATTTCAATATTTTTTAAATTGAGTAAATAAATAGATCTAAAAAAATTAGTTAAATATTAATGTAACATTAGTTTGTCAAACTAAAATAAATTTTTATAAATTATTTTTTAAAATCCCAAAAAACATTAGATGTCTGAATTATAAGAGTTGATCTTTTAAATCAAATATAGTGTATATATTTAATACTTCTAATGAGATTTAATTCCTATTTTATTTATTTATTAATTTTTTACTTATTAGGATTATTAGGATTTAATGAGAGATTAAGATTCTTTCGTCAAAATCTTCGAAATATTTCAAAATTAGGAAAATTATTGTGCATTTTAGAACACGATTTAATTTTTTCTTTACGAGAAAATTCGTACCTAATCTAATTTGAACTTGAGAGGAAAGGAAAAGTTTCGATTCGAAGAAATAATTTTCACTGTTATGGCTTCGAGACCGATCGCCTCTTACCGATATGTTAATAAAGAACAAACCGCGAACAACTAGCGCGCGCATCGATCGCGAGATATGGCCGATTTGTATGCACGACGCTTTCGGATTTTTATGCCCGTGGAAACCTGTGGTTTCAGGCGATCCCTTACTCGGTCACTCTTTTTTATGGATTTTGTTTAGGCCAACGAATCAAGATCGGCGAATTATACGGTGATAAAAAATCGGATTCTTTCTTTCTTTTTCCCTTGTCGTTGCAATTGGCCGTAATTATCGACGATGGATTTTCTTCCTTCCTTTTCTTCTTTCTCGTCTCTTTGGAGACGTTGTTCAGTCGGATGACGTGACTTGAAAGAAATGACACGTATAAGAAGGATGTGTTTATATTTGTGATAAAATGAGAAACGTTGAATTTTTTTCGCACAGGTTCTTGAAATTGACGGAGTGATTGATTCGAGCATCAGAAGTTATTTTTATCGATGAGATTCTGCGAGAAATATAAAATCCTTTGTCGAAACATTATGATTAATCTTCAAGAGGAATAAAAAGCGAGTTTTTTGAAGCCAAATTTTGTTGTTACTTGTTTCTCTTCTCTGTACAGAAATATAATAGAATAGTTTCGTTTAATTTCTACGAAAGAATACGATGAAAGTTAATTCTTTTTTCAAATCCTCGAGCTTCGAACGTTGGAGAGAGATTATTTCGCGAAAAAGAGGACGGGAACAATAATAATAACAACAACATCGGTGGAACGGGCATCGTTATCAGCTAGGAGGACGGAGAAAAAAAGGAGGACGGTTCCGTGCTCGTCGCCGAAGCGATGTTTTTTGCTTCCATAAACTCGTAGCCAGGTCCGGCCAGGTGGCGCGGAGGGCCCACCACCGCCGTGGATTTTACGACTTTTCCAGAATTTTAACGACCTCGACGCTCGAATGCCCCTCTTATGAATTTTCTCGGCCGATGTCGTCCGGCCCATTAAAATACGGGGGCCCCGAACGGTTCGTTTAAACGCTGATAAACGCAGCGGGACGAATGAGCGGCCTCTTTGGAACTATCATTGTCCCCTCCTCGAGTTTACTCGAACAAATTCTTACTAAATCTTCCTTTTGTAATAGAAGCTTATAAGAGAGAGAGAAAGCCTCGTAGAATTAATAAAAAATAATTCATCAACAAAATTCTCGTCACACCTTTCGAATCGTACTATTCAGTGAATTCACTATTCATCCTTTCTACGTATTATTTAAAATCCACTTTTTATCCATTTCCTTACAAATAAACATTTTTCATTGTATTCGATCATTTCTCGCATAAACGGCGTCATTTAATCGTATTTTTATTTTTGATTATTTTTCAAGGTAATTTAATAATTTCAAACTTTTGTTCAATCCTTCCAATTCGAAAAATATTTCGTTCGATCTTGTAATAAAATCCCTGCCTCTTCGATTAATTAATATTTTCCAGGATTTTCGACAAAATTCCTCCAGACTTCCTCCACCCCCATCCGGTCTCAATTACACACGACTCGCTTCCAACCTCCGTTCCGTTCCACCCCTTCGTTTCCCCTCCCCTCTCTCTTTTTTCCCCCTTTGCGCCGCGACACGCGGTAAATGAATAATTTAACGACAGAAGCAGAAGCGCGCGCGGAATCCGCGCGGGTGTCACGGGGCGGCAAGACACGCGTGTTCACACGAGTGACGTGCCCCTCTGCTTTTTCGCCTTTTATGCGAAACGCGAGGAGGCGGGTGGCCTCCATTGTGCCCGCAGGGGAGGGGGGCGCGCGCCGCGCGGGACAACTCTCCAACCCGCGCGCGTCTCTGTGGCCCTCTGCGGTGAGCGACGTAAAAAGCGGACGGGTATTATTCATGACGCGGCGTGGGGGGGACGGGCGAAGCGGGTTACTTTGGGCGAATTAGTGGATAAATAAAGCGGCGTGCGGACGATTAGACGAATATCGTGGACCTGTGTATATATATATATATATATATATATATATATATATATATATATATATATATATTCGAAGAAGAATTATCCTTTCTTTATTTTCTTAATTTTTATTGGTTCGTTAAAACTCTTCCTCGAATTCGTTCGACAATAATAAAATATAAATATAAATAATAATCGTCGCATAATCTACGTTCATTTCTATCCATTGGAATCCGAGCCTTATTGAAGTTCGACGGGATGAGATGTAAAGGATATCCCAAAATTAACGCAAGATTTGAGTTAAATGTAAAAGAGAGTTTCTAGTCTTTGGATATTTGTTTTTTAAGCGAATCACAAAGTACATAGGATAGGTTATTTATGTTCTTTCTTTCTCTCGACAACTTGATGCAAGAATGGCGGCAAATTCAAATCTCGCATTAATTTTGGGACATTCTTTATTACAATTTGTACATTTTTTAAAAATATTATCTTCGATTAAAAAAATTTCTTTAATTTAAATCCTCTTTCATTATGAATTATTATGAATTATTATTCTATAAAATTTCTCTTCAGCTGTCAAACTGTTTTTTCTTCAGGCTTGATGCAAGAATGGCGCCAAATTCAAATCTTGCGTTAATTTTGGGACACCCTTTCTTACAATTTGTACACTTTTTAAAACTATCTTCAATTAAAAAAATTTCTTTAATTTAAATCCTCTTTCATTATGAATTATTATGAATTATTATTCTATAAAATTTCTCTTCAGCTGTCAAACTGTTCTTTCTTCAGGCTTGATGCAAGAATGGCGGCAAATTCAAATCTTGCGTTAATTTTGGGATACTCTTTATTACACAACCGAATTTTTACGTACGTAAAATTCTTTAAATGAAATTAACGAGCGATTTATATACTTTTTAAAACTATTTTTTTTTTAAATTTTAATTTAACTAGAAATTTCTTTAATTCACTTTTAAATTCTCTTTCATATTTACGTTAAAATAAACAATTCTAAAATTAAATTTATCGAAATTCATCTTGTATTTTGAATATATAATATTATTTTGATTACATTTTATTCTATAAAATTTTTCTCTTTTTCTCAAACTCTTCTTTCTTCAGGCTTGCCAACAACTTGATGCAAAAATGGCGGCAAATTCAAATCTCTCAACTATTTTGATGGGCAACTATCTTCAATTAAAGAAATTTCTTTAATTTTAAATCCTCTTTCATATTTACGTTAAAATAAACAATTTTAAAATTAAAATTGTATTTTGAATATTATTCCATAAAATTTCTCTTCTTCTCAAACTGTTCTTTCTTCAGGCTTGCCAACAACTTGATGGCGGCAAATTCAAATTTATATAATTTCTTATTTCACTTTACGTAATTCGAACTTATTCCATTATTACAAAGATCGGGAGAGGAGTAATTAATGGAAACTCGAAGCTTGCCACCTTTGTTTACTCGTACGAGCGAAAATAAAATGTTGAATACGTTGAATTGTTATCGTTCGAATTATTCGCCAAGGGACGGGGAAAAGAGACGAAGCTATAAATCGAGGGGGGCGACGAGGAGATATCTCGAGGGATGCGAAGGTGATGGAGGGAAACGGAGAGACGGAAGACGCGTGATCGAGATAACAATGGCGAGGCGGTACGCTCGCGCGGCTACGCACAATGGCAGAGCGCGAGGCACTGTCAAAGCGGTGTCAACTGTCAACCGAGGTGGAGGGAGAATCCTGTTGTGAAGGGTGGCAGAGCGTGGAGACACCAAGATACGTTTTTAGGGAACCTCCTTTCGATTCTTTTTCATGTTTGCGCAACTCCTCGAATAGTTTAATGAATTATTCGAAGAAGATAAGATCGATTTTCGAATTAAACTTTAATTCACCCCAAAATTTTCACGATCAAAAAATCTTTAAAACTATTTTTCCCCATCGAAAGTCGAGTTTAGTAAAACTTTATGATATCACGAACCACTTTCCACGTTTCGAGGGTCTGAACAACGAAGGGAGGAGAGACGAAGCGATTCCGCGGGGGAGAAGGAGGGGCGCGGACTCATGGCAGGAAATTCCGGGCGACCGGAAGCCGGGTCGCTGTCTCTGGGGCCCTCGTCGTCGTCCGCTGAGCGTAAACGGTGCAGAGTCATCTCCAGAGCAGGCTAGGGGGGAGGGAGATGGATGCCAGGACCGTATTAGCATGACAAAGGGACGCTGGGACGCCTTCTCCTCGCTTCTGCTTCCACGCCGCGGCGGCGACTGCGAGGGGCCGCCGCCTCTCAATTCAAATGCGATGGGCGTATGCTATGCTAATATTCCGATCTGCTGCTAAGCGTTAATGCATTATCAGACAGCGCCGTGTCGTCGTCGTCGTCGTGGCTCGTAGCTCGTCGATGTCTTTGTCATCGGCCGAGCTTCCTTTCGCCGTGTAACTTTGAACGAAGAAGAAAATTCGATGATTTCGTGAATTTTATGAAATTTCTCTTCGATATCTTTGTCACACGCGACGATGGAATTGCGAGAATATTGAGCAAAATGAAGAGAATAACAAGTAAATGTAGATGTTTGTGTAAAATGTTTTTTTTGAATAATAGTAAAAATAATAATAATAATAATAATAATAATAATTGTTTTACGAGTTTCGATTGAATAAGATACATTCAACAAGTATGCAATGAAAAGATCATTTTCATCGTGTACAATAGAACTCGCGTATCTTCCGAGCCGAAACCTGCTGTTCACTTTCGAAACTTCTCGACGAAACAATGCATCATACGTTACTAAACCGAACTCGTCTCGGCACGGTGTTCAAAGTTTCGCAACCCAGCACTTTCTCACGACTTCCTTCAACCCTCTATAATCGGTTCGACTTTTCGATATTCATTCCCGTAAAAGAAATTTCTCACTTTCGTATCCACTCCATAATGCTTTTTCTCTTTCTTGCATCATACTTTCGTAATACTTAGATTCAAATATTATACATTTTAAATTATTTTTTATTATTTCACAAGAAATTATTGAATTTTTCGATTACGAATCAGTTTCCTGAAAATGTTCTGTAAACTGTGCATTATGTTCTTCCAAGAATCGTGTGTATCACTCGTCTGGAATTTAGGATAGGTCAGTGAGACGAGGTACGAGCGAGATCAAGTATAAGGATAGTGAACGATTAAAAAAATTATTTTTTCTTTACACGTCGATAATTCGGGAATCGCAAATCATATCGAGATAAATAAAAAACCATTTTAAAGAGCAAGCTTTCGCGCTTCTAACGATTCCTTATTCATTAATCTAACTTTATTATTTTTGGAGTTATAGCGATTCAAAGTTTTTCTAATTTTAATAGAATTAAACGGAGTTGAACTACGTGACAGATGCATGAGGGAGAGATCAAGTATGAGAATAATAAGCGATTAAAAAAATTACTTTTTCTTTACACGTCGATAACTCGGGAACTGCAAGTCGTATAGAGATAAATAGAAAACCATTTTAAAGAGCAAGCTTTCACGCTTCTAACGATTCCTTATTCGTTAACCTAAGTTCACTATCTTTGGAGTTATAGCGATTCAAACTTTTTTTAATTTTAATAAGATTAAACGGAGTTGAACTACGTGACAGATGCATGAGGGAGATATCAAGTACGAGAATAATAAGCGATTAAAAAAATTACTTTTTCTTTACACGTCGATAACTCGGGAACCGCAAGTCGTATCGAGATAAATAGAAAACCATTTTAAAGAGCAAGCTTTCGCGCTTCTAACGATTCCTTATTCATTAATCTAACTTTATTATTTTTGGAGTTATAGCGATTCAAAGTTTTTCTAATTTTAATAGAATTAAACGAGGAGTTGAACCACGTGAGAAATATATTCATTTCCAGTAGAATATTACTTATATCTGATTTAAAGGAACTTTTTTGATCAGTGAATATTGGATCGACCGTTTCACATTTACTTATGTATGTCAATTGATCGAATGGATCATGAAAATCTAATCGTCGCACACGCGCACGAAAACCGCAACAGTTGCTGCAACTCATCGAACTATTCCTCCGCCTAATCGTTGCACAGGTGAATTTGCACAGGGATCGAGGTGTTTTCTCGCGATTCCACGAATTCCCACGCGACGAGGCGCAACATTTTAAGTAAGGCCATCACGATTCATAGCCCGCAGAGACATTTAACCCGCAACATCGATGCATCATTAATCGTTAAGCAATACCTCGACACTTGATTCATATTTGGCCCATATAGGCGAATTTTTCTACGTTAAAATACAATTGGAGCGAAATTTCGAATTTTTATGGAAGACAAGTTTTGTTTTTAACTCTGTCAAATAGATGATGGATAGATCACATTACGTAAATGTTAGAGATTTTGAAGAAAAATTCTGCAAAAAGAAATTAATCATATTATCTTAAGAATAGATACTTGAAGACTTTGAATTTCTTGTTCGAAGGGAAAAAGAAAAATGGAAAGTTGAAAGTCTCGAATGTGGTTTGTCGAAATGTGGTTGCCACATCGAACATCTGATGTCGCGGTACGATGATTAAAAGGCAATTACTGGATACGCAGCGCTTATTTTTATCTTCGTGGCGCGGTAATGTAACAGGACAGAAGTTTAATCACCGACGATAGCGGTTTAATAACTCGATGCACTTTAAGTGTAAATTGGAAGTTAAACAGGGGAACGTGGTAATTGCAGGTATGCTATCGCGTCGTATCGGATTTCGTGTCGCATTCGTCAACCGTCCTTCGTAATTAATTTTCCGTTTCCTATATAAATTCGTATCAGGATAAAACGATACATGATTTTTCTTTTGTTTTTTCTAGAATCATTTGCAA
Organism: Apis mellifera; assembly: GCF_003254395.2. Lineage (NCBI taxonomy): Eukaryota > Metazoa > Arthropoda > Insecta > Hymenoptera > Apidae > Apis > Apis mellifera. Next base: position 13,929,454 of record NC_037643.1, on the reverse strand, counting down.
ATACTTGTATATATTTGAAGAGCTATACTTAAAATATAGTTTCAACTATTTTTAAAGTATCAAAATAATAATAATTCTCAATCGATTCTTTCATCATTGATTCTAATACTCGGTAATTAGAAAAAAAATTGAAAAATCCAGATAAACAACAGTTTTCTCACAGTCTTCTTAAGAAGTATTCGACCTCCACCTTTATCCTCGCTGTCCGGAACATCAATCGTCCATAAAGTTATCCGAGAAATCCTAGTAGAAGCGGCGATGTATTATAATTATCTCTCGTAAGGAAGAAAAAAAAAAAGAAAAAAGATCGTCTCGTCGACGCTTGTAACTCGTCCCTCCCCGCGCGAGGAATCGATTACTTTTCTTTTTCTCGTTTCGACCCGTTGACGCGCTCGTCCAAGGTCGGATCGTCATCGATCCATCGCTCGCGATCGATTAATTGCTCGCGGGTTATCGGGACGTGCGCATCTGCGGTGGGTGGTTTTCGCCTCCCCCTCTGCGCCTCGCTGCGCCATGAACGACAGATTTTTCCCGCCGATCAGAAAAATTTCTTTTTCTTATCTCGTGTGTCGCAAATTGTCACTCGCCTGTGCGAATATTGATCAATTCAGCTTGCGATTACTTTATTTATTTAAATAATTAATAAATTAAATCTATTTATATATTATTTATTTAATTTATATTTCATTTATATTTCATTTATTTAATTATAAATAATATCATATTATATTATATTTTATATTTATTTAATTATAAATAATTACTTTATTCAATTATTTAAACAGAATAAAAATATTGTATAGGATAGAATTTTTCTCTTCAAGAGCTCGTATTTTCGTTTAATCTCGATGTATTTATTTAATTATAAATAATTCTGTTTCAAAGTTACATTCTCTGTGGCAAATTGTGCTTTATTTAAAATTATTCAATTTTTTAAACAATATTATAGGAGAAAAATTTTTTCATGTCTAACTTGTCACGTTTATTCTGAATTTATATTTTCCTGACACGATTACTTTATTTATTATTTAATAATTTAAATAAATAAAAAATATTGTATAAAATTTTAAAAATAGAATTTTTAAATCTGTTTAAGAATTCGTATTTTTGTTTAATCTCGATGTATTTATTTTATATTATAAATAATTACTTTATTTAATTATTTAAATAGAATAAAAATAAAATATTGTATAGGATAGAATTTTTGAATCTGTTCAAGAGCTCGTATTTTTGTTTAATCTCGATGTATTTATTTAATTATAAATAATTACTTTATTTAATTATTTAAATAGAATAAAAATAGAAATTGTATTGTATAGAATAGAATTTTTGAATCTGTTCAAGAGCTCGTATTTTTGTTTAATCTCGATGTATTTATTTAATTATAAATAATTACTTTATTTAATTATTTAAATAGAATAAGAATATTGTATAGGATAGAATTTTTGAATCTGTTCAAGAATTCGTATTTTCGTTTAATCTATATATTTATTTAATTATAAATAATTCAAAGAAATGTTACATTCTCCTGGCAAATTGGTCATTCGTCGATTGATCAATGCTTACGATTACTTTATTTAATTATTTAAATAGATAAAAAATATTGTATAGAACTTTTGAATCCGTTTCAAGAGATTACATTGATAAATTATGCTCTATTTAAAATTATTCAATTTTTTAAACAATATTATAGGCGAAAATTTTCGAATCCCGTTTGAGGATTCGTACTTTTCATATCTAACCTATTCCTCACGTTTATTCTGAATTTATATTCTCCTGACACGATTACTTTATTTAATAATTTAAATAAATTTAAAAAATATTGTATAGAATTTTTGAATCTGTTCAAGAATTCGTATTTTTGTTTAATCTCGATATATTTATTTAATTATAAATAATTATTTAATTATTTAATTATTAAAATAGAATAAAAATAGAATATTGTATAGGATAGAATTTTTTAATCTGTTCAAGAGCTCGTATTTTTGTTTAATCTCGATATATTTATTTAATTATAAATAATTCTTCTAATTTTAAAGAGACGTTACATTCTGCTGGCAAATTGTCATTCGTCGATTGATCAATGCTTGCGATTACTTTATTTAATTATTTAAATAGATAAAAAATAGAATTTTTGAATCCGTTTCAAGAAATTACATTGGCAAATTGTGTTCTATTTAAAATTATTCAATTTTTTAAACAATATTATAGGGGAAAATTTTTGAATCTGTTCAAGGATTCGTATTTTTCATGTCTAACCTATACTTGTCACGTTTATTCTGAATTTATATTCTCCTGACACGATTATTTTACTTAATGATTTAAATAGATAAAAAATATTGTATAGAATAGAATTTTTGAATCTGTTCAAGAATTCGTATTTTCGTTTAATCTCGATATATTTATTTAATTGTAAATAATTACTTTATTTAATTATTTAATTAGATAAAAAAATATTGTATAGAACTTTTGAATCTGTTTCAAGAGATTACATTGGCAAATTGTCCTCTATTTAAAATTATTCAATTTTTTAAAAACAATATTATAGGCGAAAATTTTTTAATCCATTCGAAGATTCTTTTTCTAACCTATACTTGTCACGATAAACAGATAAGAAATATTCTAGAATTTTTAACTCTATTATTTAATTCATAGAATATTTTGTTACCACATTTATCCTGAAATAAACCTACGTTTCGAGTTCCAATACTTGCCTAATAATCGTTTAAAAAATTATCCATTTATTTTATTTACATATACACTATCTAAATAAATTCTATGCCCATGTTAAATCAGACAGACTCTTCGATCCTTTAACAAAACACCGTTACATATAATTATTTCCGCGAGCGGCATTAATTACCATTCGCCGTTCGGCCAGCAGAGAGCGCGCGTTAAACGGCGAGGAACGTCGAAGGCGGGTCGAAGAGGAGAGGAAGACTCTGTCTCTCGAAAGACCCTCTCCCTTCTCTTCCGTTCGAAAACGGCTGCTAGTCGAAAGGTTAATTAGCAAATAAATAATTATAACGGCGCGAGATTAAATCAGCCGGTTCGTGTCAGCAACCGGTGGAAAGCGAGCCTCGTGACCCAGCGAAATAGCACAAGCGTGAACGAGCCAACCTCCATCCGCTGCGTGGGTGTGCCCGGCTCAAATGCTGATCCAAACTCCTTTCTTTCACGTTTTCGAACAAACTCTTACTTCGTCTTTTTTTTTTGATTAAAAAAATTAATTTCGAAAGTTTAAAAAAGACACGTAGAAATTTATTCGCGAATAATCCAATCAAGATTGTTTATTTTCTCAATTCTCGACGATCCAACTTGAATTGTAAAAAGATATAACTCATAATCTTTCAAACTTCTCCTTTCCTCTATCCAAACCTAAAAAAAAAAAAAAAAGATTCTCCTCCCAATAAGATGGGAGAGGAGAAGGTTTCGAAAGGTGGGTTTTCCATCGGTGGCCGGGTATCGGGGCCGGTTATCAAAGGCTGGAGATGGTCAGCGACGCGAGGGAGCACAACGGCCCTCTCCTCGATCAGATAATGCGGCGGCGCTGGGGAAGAGCGGAGACAAAGGAATGCATTAGCCAACCGGCCGCTAATTAACCGATCTTCCATTTTCGAGGATAGGCGTGACTGTTTCACTTGCCTCGGGCCAACGCGATGACAAATCCCGCATAAATTACGAGCATGCCAAGGACGGACGTGATCGGTCACGCCTTCGCCGGCATTCGCCGATCGACCATCCCGATACGTCCTCCCGTGTTGCGTAACAATCATTCCTTCTTTTCTCGCTTCGAGATCTTTTCTCGCTTCGAGATCTCATATGCTTGCAAGTCGATATACAAGAAAACGATTTACGCGTTAAGGCGTTTGAAGACGGTTAATTCGGTTAATTCGGTTCGGATGAAGAGATTAAAGAGGATCTCTTTCGATTCGATAATCTCGAGAGTTCTGTCAAAGTCGCTGTAACGAAGTTTTCTCTAGTTCCAGGCGACTGTTCCCCCACCTTCGATCCGTGCCGCTAGCAGCGCCCCTAGCGGATTAGAATTCAATTATATTCTATCTAGCAGTCTCGCTTACCTGAAACAGAAATAAATTCGGACGCTTAGAAAATAATTATTTTATACGGAAAATGATTGTTCTATCTCGTTAATTTCGCATTAGCCACGAATCTGAAACGCGATCGCCAATTATTCTTATCGTTGTCATCGTTATAATCGACGAAAGAGAGAGGAAAGAGAGAAAGGAAGAAATGGAATATTTTTAGCGGACGAACGTAACAATGAGTCTCGCCTCGTCTCCCTACTCCCGATCAACCGCGCGTGGCCAGAAGGCAAATCGGGGCCACCCTCGGTCGACGATTGTCGAGAAAAAAGGGACACTTGTCGCCCCCGTGGAAGGGACGACACGCGCTCGAACCGTTTCGGTGGAGCGGCCACGCACAAGTGCGTGTATACCTGGACAGGTGACACTTCTTCTCGACAAGCGACAAGTCTCCCTTCCCCTCCCTTCGGGGAAGGTCCCGAAAGCCGATTCGGGAGTCGAGTCACCGAGCCCTTCATTGTGAACACAGTGAACCGGTGACATCACGTGCACGTCAACGATCCGCAAAAGCGTAACAGGATTAAGGGGATTCCTTCTCCCTCCCCCCCAGGGGGGAGTCGGGACAAAACGACAGTTTTGGTGCGACACTGCTCCGGAATGACAGTTCGAAGGGAAGATTACGGGGGATTCGAGGTTGTTTGCTATTGTCAATGCGATCTCTGGGATCTCCATCCTCGAACGCCGTCGACTTTTTCACCTTTTTGGGGGGAGGAGGGGGGAGAGGACGAGTCTGAGAAAGGTTAGAGGTTTGCTTCTTCTTGGTCTTGATTATATATATACGTCTTTTAAATATATTTTTTTTTGAGCTTGGAAAGTGTTTCGAATTGGATTGCGTGAGAATTTTTAAATATTGTAACCAGTATTTTAGAGCGAGCTTTAAAGAAAATTCTAACTATTTTTGGTTGAGTTAAATTCAAAATCATTTGTTTGGATGAATTTTTAAATATGATAATATGTGTTTTAACGTTTGTTGAAAATGAACTTTAAAGAAAATTCCGATTCTCTTTCGCTTAAGTTAAATTCGAAATTGGATAAACTCTAAAGTTTTGGAATTTTTGAATTGTATATATATTGATAATTTGAAATTTTGAAAATTTTGATAATTTTGAAGTATTTGTTGAAAATGAATTTTAAAAAAAATTTTGATTCTTTTTTGCTTAAGTTAAATTCGAAATTATTTATTTGAATGAACTCTCATCGTAGCAGCTTTGGAAATTTTTAAATATGATAATGGATGTTTTAAAATGAACTTTAAAGAAAATTTTGATTCTTTTTCGCTTAAATTAAATTAGAAATTATTTATTTGGATGAACTCTTAAATATGATAAAAAATGTTTTAACGTTTATTGAAAATAAACTTTAAAGAAAATTCTAATTTCTCTTTTTGGTTGAATTAAATTCAAAACCATTTGTTTGGATGAAATATAATAATGAATATTTTAATGTTTGTTGAAAATGAACTTTAAAGAAAATTCCGACTCTCTTTCGTTTAAATTAAATTCGAAATTGGATAAACTCTAAATCTTTCAGATGATTTTTGAATTGTATTGATAATTTGGAATTTTGAAATGTTTATTGAAAATGAACTTTAAAGAAAATTCCGACTCTCTTTCTAATCCCAGCATTCTAATCTCAATTTCTAAAATCACAATCTTAAATTCCGTTTACAATTCAATTCTCAAAATTGCATATTTTCCTTCGATTATCAAAAATTCCATCAAACTCGTTCTTCGAAAAACATCAGAGCGCAAACTTTTTGCGCAATCCGTGCGCAAAAACGAACCCATTGTTGTCCACGTACGGGCAAAAGTCTCCTCTCTCTCCCCGAAGAGGACTCTCTTCCGCCTTTCTTTCTTTCTCGTCTCTCTATTCGCTTCGCCAAATTATCCGTGAATCTCAGGTAAAGATTTTTCAAAATCACGGACATCTGATCGTGGCCCTGTCTAAGCGGATAATTATTTTTCCCCACAGTTGAAAAAAATCTTCTTTCCGCTTCGCTCCGTTGCTGTTTTCACTGTTTTCGGCGCCACTCGACCGAGCACGCTTTTTCTTTCAACGAGAAAAAAGAGAGAGAAGAAGAAGAAGAAAAGCCGGACGATTTTCGAAAGAAAGGAATAAGTCAGACAGATCATCTCTACGAACGATTTCACGGGATAAATTTTCCTTTTCTGACATTCTTGGATATAGCCAATCAAACGTTAATAAACGAAACAATAGCAATTGTGTTACGACTATTTAAATACAAATATTGGGTTGGCAACTAAGTAATTGCGGATTTCAGTTGAAGTTGACGACGACCTAATCGAAGCAATAATCGATTCGGATCGTCACAGTACAACTCGTGAGATTGCAGAGAAGCTTCGTGTATCGCATACATGCGTTGAAAACCGCTTAAAACAACTTGGCTATGTTCAAAAACTCGATACATGGCTTCCTCGCGAACTGAAAGAAAAGCATTTAACGCGACGCGTTAACAGCTGCGATTCGCTAAAGAAACGCAATGAAAATGATCCATTTTTAAAACGACCGATAACTGGCGATGAAAAATGGGTTGTTTACAACAATATCGAGCGGAAAAGATGGTGGAGCAGGCCACGTGAACCAGCTCGAACAACGTCAAAAGCTGGTATTCGTCGAAAGAAGGTTTTGTTATCAGTTTGGTGGGATTACGAAGGAATTGTCTATTTTGAACTCTTACCACCCAACCGAACGATCAATTCTGTCGTCTACATCGAACAACTAACGAAATTAAACGATGCGGTTGAAGAAAAGCGGCCCGAATTGACAAATCGAAAAGGTGTTGTATTCCATCGTGACGATGCAAGGCCACACGCATCTTTGGTCACTCGGCAAAAATTATTGGAGCTTGGTTGGGATGTTTTGCCACATCCACCATATAGTCCTGACCTTGCACCATCCGATTACTTTTTGTTTCGATCTTTACAAAACTCCTCGAATGGTAAAAATTTCAATAACGATGATGACATCGAATCATACCTGATTCAGTTTTTTGCTAATAAAAACCACAAGTTTTATGAACGTGGGATTACGATGCTGCCTGAAAGATGGCAAAAGGTCATTGATCAAAATGGGCAACACGTTACGGAATAAAGTTATTTAGTTCCATGAAAAAATTGTCTTTGATTTTCTAAAAAAAATCCGCAGTTACTTAGTTGCCAACCCAATCAAACTTCTTGATTCTTCTTCGTTAAAAGAAGATACAGCTTGAAGAATCACGGTCAGGTATTCGATTATCGCGAAGAAGAAGCATCCCTTTATCCTCCCATAACATTATCCTAAACGTTCCAACCGAACACCATCGATCAAACTAGAGAGAGGAGGCTAATGCTTGCAAGGAGAGACGGGGATCCATCCGAGATTCATCCGTAATCACGAGGCTTTTATTTAACCGGGATGACGAGGCTGTATACCGTATAAAAAGGAGGAGGAAACGGATCCTGAAATCCGGGAGAGACGGAGAGAGAAGGGCCGACAATTAACCGAAACGAAGCGAAGCTTCTCTCTGTCGCGTTGAGAGATAGATTGGATTTTAAAATCGTGAGAATAAAATTCGTTTCGAGTTTTGCACGATGATATTCTCGTGCAGGAGGATTGAATAAATAACATTTCTCCCCCAAATTTCCAAAGGATTGGCCACGAAAGTATCTTGATGTACTTTAATAATTCTTTACGTAAATATTACAGCGGGGCTTAATAACAATTTCTTCTTTTTACTCGAGTAAGTAAATTAATCCATAATTTAGCCCGTCCAAACTGAAACTTTTAGCTTGTTTGTACCTGCACTACGCAATTAACCCCGGTGGAAACCGATTAAGAGAAGCCGAATTATTCGTTATTAAATGCGCCATCAGCGGGCAATCGACGATATATTCCGAGGAGGAAATTGGATTTGATGGGAAAGTAAACGAGGCATCGATTACAAAAAGATTAACTTTAATCTCCTTCCCTTTTCCTTATTTAACTTCGACGTACATTGTACGACGAACTCGATATCTCTCCAATTTGTTTCAATAATAAATGCAATAAATAAATACAAATAATTCGAGAGATATATATATACACACGAATTTTCCAAAATTCGAAGCAGATCCTTTATCCCAACTTGTTGTCGGGTCTCTGGATTTCGAGGAGGCGACGTTAGATCGGATCTGGAAATTTTAAAGGTAAAAATATGCGGGCCTTTATCGAACAGAGTCGATCAGCCGAGGATCGAAGGGCACATATTGATTTCGATAATGATCGATCCTCTCCCCCCTCTCCACTTTTTTTTACGCCCTTGCACGCGTATCCATCCGTATCGTGACTCAATTTAGATGAACACGGACGATACGACGAGTGGCGCAACCTCTGCTCTGCTCGTCGATCGTCGCGATGAGAGGATCTACGAGAGAATTACGGGGAGGGGTGTTGATAGAAACGAATCTCTATCGATCTCGAGGAATTTTTCTTTCTTTCTTTGAGATATTCAGACATAAGTTTCTTGTAATGTAATGAAATGATTCTCATGTTTCATTACATCATTTCAGTTTTCCTTGTTTTATCAATTATTTTTTTTTATACTTTAATTTTAGAATGAATAAATAATTGTTTAAATTGAATATTTTAACTAAATAGTAATAATTTAAGTCGAAATTAAATGTAAATAATTACTCGTTATGTTAAATTTATAAGATTTAATATAAATAAAAGATATACGCGTTGACTAATTGAAATATTAAAAATATAAAGTATTATATTTTAATAAATAGAATAATTTTTATACAAATGTGATTATTAAAGAACGATAAATAATTGATTAAATTACTGTTAATAAATCATTTGGATAACTTTATATCCTAAGTAAAAATTTTTCATTTAAAAAATTTAAAAAATTTTCATCAATATTTTCAATATTATAAATTCTAATATAAGCTATTTAAATTTAATTAATAAAATTTATTATAGAAATTAAAATAGAATAAACATTAATTTTTAAACTTGAAATTTTTAATTCGATAGAATATTTAATGATATTTTAAAAAATACAATTTTATTATTTAATAAAATAAATTTATAAAAAATTAAATAATTATCCCTAAAATAATTATTTATAAATTAATAATAAATTTTATTCTCTTTATCAAACATTTCCTAGTCGTAACTAAAATTATTCGAAATGAATAAGTAAAAATTGTTTCAACAAATTAATTATTGAAAAATAAATTACTTTTCTTAGAAAAAAATTCTCAATAATTGAATCTTTAGAATAATATACTTCAAAATTCGAGACAGATTGTTAAAGGAACGTAAACGAAAAAAATTTAAATTAAGGATTAAAAAGAAAAAGAGAAAAGATATATTGTCAACCAATAAACGTTCCAAGAAAGATTCGCTTCCGATATTTCGAACGTGAAAGGCGTAGAAAAATCGCGATTGAATCGATCTCGAATCTTCGAAGGATCGAACGAAAGTCGAGGAATATTCCATTTTAGCTCTTACAAGGATGACGTTGTAATGGGTGGATAATTCGATACTTGGGCTCACCCTATTCTTTATTCCTTTCTGAAGTGAACCGTTCAACGTCGTTTACTCGGCCAATTATCAATCGATATTTAAGATCGCTTAGATTTATCGATTGCTGGTGAGGAAACGTGGAAACTGTAGAAAAATATTTAGAAAAATATTTAGAAAATTTAGAAAAATATTTCGAATTCTTCGAAATTAGATTAACGACGATCCTCTCACTCGATCGAGGATCATTCACAAAAATTCGATTTGGATTTCATCATACGAGAGATCGATTTCGAATGCCCGGACAAACGTTTAATATTCTGCGCGACCCGATCGAACCTGTTTTAATCCGCCGATAATATTGGAAATGTTTCGATCATCATTAATTCGTGATCCAAATTTCAAGTATTCGTTGGAATTATTTCAATCGTGATACGTTTCGGTGATGTAATAATTATTACCACCGATTTCAATACGGAAACAAAGAGTAATCAAATTTCGACCTCGTTTCGTTCCCAATATTCGAATAATGAATTGATGCGATTGTTTACACGAATTTAAATTTCCAAGAAAATATATAATATTCGTGTATTAAATTTACGCTCTTCCAAAGATCCGTGAGATGTTTCTTGCTTCCAAATTTCCACATATCTTTTTTTCCTTTTCTCATATTAACCACTTCAATACGAGCCTCGACTATAATTTTTATCAGGAATTTTATTTTATCTCTGCAGTTGCAGAATGTTCGCTCTCATAATTTTAATTTCGTCATCGTCCAACATGATTCTATGACGTTTCTACACGTGTAATATTATATTTAATAATATAAATAAATTTATAAATAATTTATAAATAATAATTATTATATTTACTTATATTCTCTTTATATTTATAGCAACTCAATGGGCACAGTTGACAAAAGCGACGATACTAGTTACCATCGTCCAACACGATTCTATGACGTTCTTACACGTGTAAAATAGTTATATTCTCTTTATATTTATAGCAACTCAATGGGCACAGTTGACAAAAGCGACGATACTAGTTACCATCGTCCAACACGATTCTATGACGTTCTTACACGTGTAAAATAGTTATATTCTCTTTATATTTTATGGCAACTCAATAGGCACAGTTGACAAAAGCGACGATACTAGTTACCATCGTCCAACACGATTCTATGACGTTCTTACACATGTAAAATAATTATATTCTCTTTATATTTTATGGCAACTCAATAGGCACAGTTGACAAAAGCGACGATACTAGTTACCATCGTCCAACACGATTCTATGACGTTCTTACACGTGTAAAATAGTTATATTCTCTTTATATTTTATGGCAACTCAATGGCCACAGTTGACAAAGTTAAAAACCTTCGATACTATTCCTCCACCTCGGCCAAGAAGAATATTTCGCGGAATCTCTCCCTCCCTCTCTCGAGAGCATGCCTCGGTCGAATCGATTATTTCGGCTCTCGATCCGAAGGGCAAGGGCTTCGAATCAAATTTCCATCCTTAATTGGTTGTTGTTGGCCGAACGCCGCCGCGATTCGTAAAAAGGACACTATGTCACAGCCCCCGCGGTAATTTAAATCTCATTATATCGGGCCGCGGTTTGCGGTTTTTCGACCAGCGGTTCTCATCTTTCTCACGATCCACGGATTCTCTCTCTCTCCAGATTTACCATTTACGTAAGCGTACAGGCTAAAGATCCATATTATCCCTGGAATTTTCCTGCGTTAAGAAGAAACTTTGAAGAGCCGGTAAAAGATATTATTAAGAAATAACAATAATTATATAAGTAATACAGAATTATATTTTCTAGTAATTTAATTATTTATATAATTATATAATTATATCCACTGTAATATATTATTTTCTACATAGCTTCATATTTGGAGATCCCTATGAATATATTATTCGTCAAATTGTCGAGCCAAGCAAGGAACGTACGAATGTTCTCTTAAATCGATCCGTCTCCTCTTAATCACCTTCTTCATCGCGATTAAAAAAGTCTCTCGATAAAAAGAAAGAAGGAGAGATTACCTGCATTGTAAAAATCGGCGGAAGCCGACCAACTTCACCTCCTCTCACACCTCACAAATATTATTTGGAGATCTATGAATATGCTGTTCGTGTTCACAAAGAAGCAAATATTATTTGGAGATCTATGAATATATTCGTCAAATTTGAGCCAAGCAACGAACGTACGAACGTACATTCTCTTAAATCGATCCGTCTCCTCTTAATTACCTTCTTCATCGCGATTAACAAAGTCTCTCGATAAAAAGAAAGAAGGAGAGATTACCTGCATTGCAAAAATCGGCGGAAGCTCCAACCAACCTCACCTCCTCTCACAAATATTATTTGGAGATCTATGAATATGCTGTTCGTGTTCATAAAGAAGCAACTATTATTTGGAGATCTATGAATATGCTGTTCGTGTTCATAAAGAAGCAAATATTATTTGGAGATCTATGAATATGCTGTTCGTGTTCATAAAGAAGCAAATATTATTTGGAGATCTATGAATATGCTGTTCGTGTTCATAAAGAAGCAAATATTATTTGGAGATCTATGAATATGCTGTTCGTGTTCATAAAGAAGCAAATATTATTTGGAGATCTATATGCTGTTCGTGTTCATAAAGAAGCAAATATTATTTGGAGATCTATGAATATACTGTTCGTGTTCACAAAGAAGCAAATATTATTTAATCTATGAATATGCTGTTCGTGTTCATAAAGAAGCAACTATTATTTGGAGATCTATGAATATGCTGTTCGTGTTCACAAAGAAACAAATATTATTTGGAGATCTATGAATATGCTGTTCGTGTTCATAAAGAAGCAAATATTATTTGGAGATCTATGAATATGCTGTTCGTCAAATTGTCCAACGAGCCAAGCAAGGAACATACGAATGTTCTCTTAAATCGATCCGTCTCCTCTTAATCACCTTCTTCATCGCGATTGCAAAAATCGGCGGAAGCCGACCAACCTCACCTCCTCTCACACCTCACAAATATTATTTGGAGATCACAAATATTATTTGGAGATCTATGAATATGCTGTTCGTGTTCATAAAGAAGCAAATATTATTTGGAGATCTATGAATATACTATTCGTCAAATTTGAGCCAAGCAACGTACGAACGTACGTTCTCTTAAATCGATCCGTCTCCTCTTAATCACCTTCTTCATCGCGATTAAAAAAGTCTCTCGATAAAAAGAAAGAAGGAGAGATTACCTGTTGCAAAAATCGGCGGAAGCTCCAACCAACCTCACCTCCTCTCACACCTGTCTCTCCCTCCCTTCCTCCCTCCTACCCTCCATGAGAGACCCTGCCTCTCGGTATCCTCTCCGCCCTCCCGTTATTGGTCAATCAACTGCGGGATCACGTATAACGACAATGCGAATTACCAGGCCTCGCTCGGCCCTGCCTCCAGGATTACCAGGAGGTAAGCGCAGGTCCAACGTATCTCGCGAAAAAAACGAACGAAGAGAGAAAGAGAGAGAGAGAGAGAGAAGGGGCCCAATCTCGCGAAATTTCTTGCCGAATGATGTAATTTCCCGCGCGACCCGTCGTTCACGGGATTCGTCGAATTCCGATCCCCGTAATGGAGGGAGCGGAGTGGAGTGGACTGGCATCCGGCCTCGGTTATTTAAATTACACGGCTCCGAGTCGCGTCGAGTTTTTAACGATCCGATCCGCGATGGATCCGCGCGCGCGCGCGGGGGAGCAGTTGGAATTCTTCCTTGGATCGTTCGAAAAATCGAGAGGGAAGAGGGAGAAGGGAGAAGGGTATGTGTTAATTAGGAGAGAGAGGAAGGGAGAGGGAGGGTTCTTCCCCGTGAGGGAAATTGGATTTTCGGACTTGTTTTGTTTGCAGTGTTTGCTCGATGGCGTTCGTGGGAAGGAAGGGGTGGTGGTGGCGGTGGTTTCGGGGGAGGAATTTCGCGAGGGAGGGTTGGTTTAAAATACGAGAGTGTGTATATATGTGTGTGGGTATGAGACGAAATCTTTGAAATCTTTGGATAATTGTGATTGGTTGATTGATTTTGAAACGAGTCTGCGATTATTGTGTTATTGATCGAGTGGAGAAGGTTTGATAAAAATGATAAAATGATGATTTTGTGAGTTAATTCTTTAATTCTTGTAAGATAAAAGGGATATATATGATATATCCAAGGTTTCTTTATTTTTATTTGATATTTTGGTATTAGTTTCAGTAACACGTGAAACAAAGATAAATAAGGAGGGATTAGGATTATTGTGTGATTCGTTGAAAAGATTGATCGATAAAATTCTAACGATTCTGAAGTGTAATGTAAGAGGATTGATTTCTTCGATATATAGTATATATAAGATAAAAAGAATATGTATAAATCCTGTGTCTTTATTTTGTTCTTTATTTTTATTCGATACATTACTTTCAGTAACACACGATGAAACGACAAATAATTCTTAGATCTTCGAAACTTAAATAATTCATTGAAAAGATTCTTCAAAAGATTGATCGACAAAATTCTGACGATTCTGATGAAGTGTAATCAAAAACAGAAATTAATTCTTATATACATATTTCGAGGGTTGATTTCTTCGATATATAGTTTCTTTATTTTTTTATTCGACACTTTGGTATCACTTTCAATAACACACAATGAAACGACGAACAAGATCTCGTTAGATCTTCGAAACCTAAATAATTCATGATTCTTGAAAAGATTGATCGATAAAATTCTGAGGAATCAGAGGGTTGAGGGTTTCTTGGATATATAGTATAAGGTAAAAAGAATATATATAAATCCAACGTGTCTTTATTTTTACTCGACATTTTGGTATTACTTTCAATAACACATGAAACGACGAACAATTCTTAGATCTTCGAAATTTAAATAATCTACGATTATTATGTGATTCGTTGAAAAGATTGATCGATAAAATTCTGACGATTCTATTCCATGTAATCAGAAATTAATTCTTGTATAAGTATTTGGTTGATTTCTTTATGCGAATCTTATTATATGATATAAGAAGAAAAGAATATATATAAATCCAACGTGTTTTTTATTTTTACTCGACATTTTGATATCACTTTCACTAACACACGAAAAAACGTAAATAATCCACGATTCTTAAAAAGATTGATCAATAAAATTCTAACGATTCTGAGGATTGATTTCTTTGATATATAGTAAATCCGTTTCTTTATTTTTACTCAACAATTCAGTATTATTTTCGCTAACACACGACGAAATGACGAACAATCGTCAGAATCTTCGAAACCTAAAATAATCTACGATTTTTTGAAAAGATTGATCGATAAAATTTTCACGATTCTAATAAAGTCATAAAATCATGAAAAATAAAAAGAATATACATAAATCTATATAATAACATCTCTTCATTTTTACTCGACACTCGACATTTCGATATTATTTTCCATAACACGACGAACAATCGTCAGAATCTTCGAAACCTAAAATAATCTACGATTTCTAGAAAAGATCGAAATAAAATTTTCACGATTCTAATAAAGTCATAGAATCATGAAAAATAAAAAGAATATACACAAATCCATATAATAACATTTCTTCATTTTTACTCGACACTCGACATTTCGATAACACATGACGAACAATCATTAGAATTTTCGAAACCTAAAATAATCTACAATTCTTATGTGATCGATTTTTAGAAAAAATCGAAAATAAAATTTTCACGATTCTAATAAAGTCATAAAATCATGAAAAATAAAAAGAATACACACAAATCCATATAATAACGTTTCTTCATTTTTACTCGACACTTCGATCAAAATCCGAAAAGAGAAAGAGTTTCGATCACCGCAAATGAAAACCTTAACGAAGAGACCAGAAAATTAATTTGGAAAAATTGTTGCTGCTCCAATATACAAATCCATTCCCTCTCCCCCGCGTCGTTCTTCAAAGTGACACGTGCCATCCCCCTCCTCCTCCATATCGTCTCCACCGACACGAACCCTCTTCCACCCGCCCACTTTTTGACATCGGGCTACGTTTCCGCTCGAACAACACACCCCGGGCCATTCTCGATTACACAAGCTACATAAGCCTCCCTTCCTCCCCTCCCCTCCCAGGCGGCTCTCCATCTCTGTTACCAATCAACAGAGGCATTCCCGCGTAATTGGTTTTTACGTAATGCTAAGCAGCCGGCAATTGCGGATTCGTTTTCCGTCAGGGTGAGCCCGCGATATTCCGATCAAAGCTTCCCGATCTAGAATTAATTAAATACCGGCTACTATTCGCTCGACAGCGCTTCTTTTCTTCCTTTCTCTCTCTCTCGTTGAGAGGAAGTCGAAGGATTTTTTTCCAGAGAATTGTTCAGTTGTTCATTTTGAATCGCGATGAACGTTTGGATATGAAAAGAAAAAGAATCGAAGGAGAAATGGAGAAAATTTAGAAAGAAAAATAGATAGAAAACTTCGAAGGGAACGGTTTTCTTCTTAGAAATAATTTCGATTCTATGGATCGTGGTTTGATGATGAGTGGTTTCGAAGAGGAGATCTGATTTAATTTTCACCCTGCGTGTAATAAATATTACACAAATATATATTTTCTTCTTAGGAATAATTTCGATTCTATGGATCGTGGTTTCAGTGGTTTCGAAGAGGAGATCTGATTTAATTTTCACCCTGCCTGTAATAAATATTATACAAATATATATTTTCTTCTTAGGAATAATTTCGATTCTGTGGATCGTGGTTTGACGATGAGTAGTTTCGAAGAGGAGATCTGATTTAATTTTCACCCTGCGTGTAATAAATATCTCAGAGAGAAAGAGAGAGAGAGAGAAGAGAAGGGGGAAAAAATGTTGAAAGGGAGGCCGATAAAATGGCATTGTGTCGTTGAGGAGCACCGTTTAAGCCTCTTCACCCTCCATTCTTCCCAGCCAGCGACGATCTCCCCTCTTGTCGCTCGTTGTCGCAAGCCTTTATTAGCCGCGCCACGATAAGGGTGACTTTTTTTTTTTCCTTCCTTTTTCTTTTTTTATTTCCCCACGACTTGACATCCGTCGATCTCCATCCACCACCACTTGTTGCGCCTGTTGAATCCCCTCTCTACTTGTCCTCCTCCTTGTCGCGACACGACGATTCCACCCCTGCTTTTCTTTCCTCGCCCCTAATGCGAGGAATAATATTGTATCCGCAAACGTGTCCACCCTTCTTCGATTCACCTTTCGATTTATATAACAGATACTTGGTAATCTGTGCAGCTTGAATGATATTCCTTTATTCGTTTCTTCTTTTTGTGTTTAACGATGTTTTTTTCTCTTTTACGTCTTAATTCTTGGGATAGGATTCTTCTTCTCGTAAAGTGGAAGATTTGATAAAATTGTCTCTCGAATTTCTCTTTATCTTGTATAAAAATTCGCAAAACTGTGTAAAAATTTTCTTACCTTTTCACTTGAAATCATTTTAAATTAATCGATTGTTGCAAGTAATTATTGAAAGTTAGAGTTATATCTACTTCGTTTTAAAATATGTTAAAATGAATGATATAAATATATGCTGATTATATGATATATGATATATGCAGAACTTGGTATGGACAAAGAATATAATATAAATAAATATACACTCTTATAATGAAACAATATTTACAATTTCTAGAAAAATTTCCAAAGTTTCCTCCATTTCCTTTTCTCTATATTTGTATTCATTATAAATTTCATTCACACTCTGAAATTTCATATTTTCATGAATTTTTAGTTTTTTATTATTACAATTGTTACTGTTAAATTTAATGAGAATCCTATAATTGATGAGATTCCTGATACGTGAAGAGGAAAAATTGCAGAATCAACCGAAGGTGATGAATGATATAAATATATGCTGATAGATTTTTAGATAAAAGTATAATTAATGAATATCTGGAGAACATAATATTAAGGGGATTTCCAAATCCTCCAATTAAAAAATGATATAAAAGAATGTCTAGTTACAATTGTGTTATAAATTTGGTTATTATTAATTCGTCATCCTGGAGATCTTAATTAGTCTTGATCGATGAACCTAGTATTCCAGATCATAAAGAATAATGTATAAAATTATCCAATATTTTTATAATAATAGTTGATCAACAAATCGCTTTATAATTAAGATTTAAAAATTATTTTCTATTTTTAATTTCGAGGATTAAGATATTTAAATTTAACTTAAAATCTTTGTTATTAATCTTTGATAGTATTAATTTTAAAAGCGTAATTGAAGCGTTAAATCTTAAAAAAGAATTAAAATTTTTCTAATACCAATATAATAAATTGTTATAGTTTAAAAGAAAACATTTAAATTGCAAATTTAAAGATTAATTATTCTTATAATAATTTAAATAAAATGGAGAAACGAAAGATTCATTGATAAAATAACTGTGGTATATATATTTATTATCTTTATCGTCTAAAAAATTATTTTTGAAAAGATAAAATGTTTTAGAATGATAAATCAATTAATATATCCCAAGAAAAAGACAAAAGATACATCGATCTTAATTCTTAATTAAATTCCTTCTCACAGTATAAATATCCCTCGAATTTTTACTTTAATAAAAAAAGAAAAGTTGCACAAAAATTCATTTTCCCTGCAATAACCAATTATTAACTTAATATCCACTTCTTATTTAAAAATATCTTAATATCGCGATATCTAAGAAGAAAAGAAGCACATTTATTATCGACTCGAGTTTAAGAATCCTTGTTTATTTCGATTGAAAATCGGTGGAAAAAAGCGATACGAAAGTAAAAGTTTCGAGGACAAGCGATGAGTCGGTGGCAAAGATTCGGCCGGTGCTTCCGGCGATTGGAAGCGGACGGATGCCGCCTATGGGCTCGTCCACGGATGCACAAAGTATGCGGAGCTGAAACGTAAACGGAGTTCGGGCCGAGCAACCCCCGCGGCGCGACCCCTGTGATCGGCGTTCCGTGTAATCGGCAAGTATGCAGATGATTAAATTTGCAACATCATCGCGGGCAAAGGACCGACGGACGGGGGATGCCCGCCCCGCTTCCGGCCCGCGGTTCGCCAAAGGAACGTCTTCCGCCTCTGCCCCGGGATTAAGATCCGCCGCCGTTTCCATTCCGCTCCCGAATCTGTCCGCCGAATGCGTCGAATATTATCGAATTCGAGTAATTATTGAAACGATCGTGTTGTAAGTCGAAATCGGCGGAGGAAAAATTATTTAACGAGGAATAGGAAATCTGTCCATGAATATTATCGAGTAATTATTGAAACGATCGTGTTAGGCTTATAAATCTTTTGCGTCGAAATCGTTTCGTAGAGGAAAGTGTGGAATAGGAAATCTGTCCATGAATATTATCGAGTAATTATTTAGGTTGGTAAATTTTTGTGTCGAAATCGGCGGAGGAAAAATCGTTTGGCATGGGAAAGTATGGAATAGGAAATCTGTCTATGAATATTATCGAGTAATTATTGAATACGAATTATTGAAACGGTCGTATTAATGAAATTAGGTTAGTTTTGTGTCGAAATCGGCGGAGGAAAAATCGTTTAGTAGAGGAAAGTATGGAATAGGAAATCTGTCTGCCGAATATTATCGAGTAATTATTGAAACGGTCGTATTATGAATCTTTTGCGTCGAAATCGGTGGAAGAAAAATCGTGGAAAGTATGGAATAGGAAATCTGTTCACCGAATATTATCGAGTAATTATTGGAACGATCGTATTAGGTTAATAAAATTAGGTTAGTAAATTTTTGTGTCGAAATCGGCGAAAAAAAAATCGTTTGACATGGAAAAGAATCTGTCCATGAATATTATCGAGTAATTATTGAATACGAATTATTGAAACGGTCGTATTAATGAAATTAGGTTAGTTTTGTGTCGAAATCGGTGGAGGAAAAATCATTTAGTAGAGGAAAGTATGGAATAGGAAATCTGTCCGCAAATATTATCGAGTATTTATTAATATGATCATTGAAACGGTCGTATTATAATAATAAATCGTTAATAAAATTAGGTTAGTAAATTTTTGTGTCGAAATCGGTAGAGGAAAATTCGTTTAATAAAGGAAAGTATGGAATAGGAAATCTGTCCGCCGAATAGGTCGAATATTATCGAGTAATTATTGAATAGAAATTATTGAAACGGTCGTATTTATATATTAGATTAATAAAATTAAGTTAGTAAATTTTTTGTGTCGAAATCGGCGGAAGAAAAATCGTTTGACATGTGAAAAGTATGAAACGACGTAGCAAATCTGTTCGCTGAATTTTATCGAGTAATTATTGAATACGATCATTGAAACGGTCGTATTAGATTAATGAAATTAGGTTAATAAATTTTTTGCATCAAAATCGGCGAAGGAAAAATCATTTGGCATGGAAAATATGAATAGGAAATCTGTCCGCCGAATAGATCGAATATTATCGAGTAATTATTGAATAGGAATTATTGAAACGGTCATATTGGATTAATAAAATTAGGTTAGGAAATTTTTGCATCGAAATCGGCAGAGGAAAAATCGTTTGATAGGAGAAAATATGGAATAGGAAATCTATCCGTCGAATATTATCGAGTAATTATTGAATACGATTGAATAATTATTGAAACGGTCATATTGGATTAATAAAATTAGGTTAGTAAATCTTTTGTGTCGAAATCGGCGGAAGAAAAATCGTTTAATAGAAGAAAGTATGGAATAGGAAATCTATCTAAATCTGTCCATGAATATTATCGAGTAATTATTGAATAGGAATTATTGAAACGATCGTATTAGGTTAATAAAATTAGGTTAGTAAATTTTTATGTCGAAATCGGCGGAAGAAAAATCGTTTGATAAAGGAAAGTATGGAATAGGAAATCTGTCCCCGAATATTATCGAGTAATTATTAATATGATCATTGAAATGGTCGTATTATAATAATAAATCGTTAATAAATTTTTTGCATTGAAATCGGCGAAGGAAAAATCGTTTGGCATGGGAAAATATGGAATAGGAAATCTGTCCGCCGAATAGATCGAATATTATCGAGTAATTATTGAATAGGAATTATTGAAACGGTCATATTGGATTAATAAAATTAGGTTAGGAAATTTTTGCATCGAAATCGGCGGAGGAAAAATCGTTTGGCAGGGAAAAGTATAGAACAAAGCAGGAAATCTGTCCGCAAATATTATAATATATATATATATATATATAATTATATAATATTATAATAATTATTGAATACGATTATTGAAACCGTCGTATTAGATTAATAAAATTAGGTTAGTATTTTTGTATAGAATTTATTAATATAGAATTTATATAATTATTAAATTTTTGTATAGAAATCGACGGAGGAAAAATCGTTTGATAGGGAAATTCGCTGAATAAATGGTATCGAATATATTTATTGATTGAAAGTTTCGATAATTCTTATTTAATCAGAAATTTATAAAAAGTTTTTGAATTAAGGGAACAGGGATGATTAATGATGATGCGAAGCTTTTCGTTCTGGAAATCTGTCCGTCGAATAGGTCGAATATTATCGAGTAACCATTGAATACGACTATTAAACTACTGAAACTATTAAGCTAATAAATTTTTATGTTTTTGGTCGAAATTAGCGGAGAAAAAATCGTTGATAGAAGAATTCTCTTCTCTTTCTTGATAAAATTTAATTCGCTTGGAAAAAAATGGAACGAGGATCGAGGATCGAATATATTTATTGATTGAAAGTTTCGATAATTCTTATTTGATCACAAGTTTATAAAAAGTTTTTGAATTAAGGGAACAGGAGATTAATGATGAAGCGAAGCTATTCGTTTCGGACAGGAATCAAACATATTTGAAAGATTGAAATAATTCTTATTTGATCACAAGTTTAAAAAGTTTGAATTAAGGGAACAAGAGTGATTTTCATTTCCAGAAGCAAGTCTGTCCACATAAATGGGATCGAAATTTTCTTATGATTCTCATTTGGACCAGAAATTTCGAATCAACAAGTGTTTGAACTAACAGGAACAATTTTTCAAGAAAGCAAGAAAAATTTAAAAGCGACATATGTGTCCATGAAACCACTCTACGAACCCGAATTCAAACTCTATTCCAGAAAAAAGAAGAAAAAAAACATGTAAAAATTCATCGATCCGTGATACCGGAGGAGAGGGGAGGAGAGGAGAGCCTCGCCGCGCAAGAGTTCAACGGCGGTTCTCGAAATCAAAAAACGCGCATCCCCCCAAATATCTCCCCCTAACGTCGAACCTAATCATCCTCAACTCAAGATTTTCCCCCAGGAAGATCCGCACTCCACCTTTGTCCACGCGTCACACGAAATTCCAGGGACACTGGTTGCTGCCCACCGACCCCGAAAATATGATATTCTTCAACCCCCGAACGAATCAAAGGAGGAAGAAGAGGAAGAAGAACCTACTTTCCAACCTTCCTCTCTCTCTCTCTTCCTCTCTTTATCTATTATAGAACGCAGGTATAACTCAATGGCCGACCAATCACAATATTTTTGACGAGTTACGTCGCTTCATAATAAGAGGAGAGAGGAGAAGGGGAAGGGAGATACTTTTCCATCGAGAACGCGAGATCTCGAACGGGCACAATGGGTCCTCCAACCTTCTGAGAAGCACAAAGACACGCGCAAAGAGAGACCTCTCCCCTCCCCCCTTCTTTTGCTTATCCCTGGGGCCCCACGCCGCTCGTCCCTAGGGATATGGACGCCGTGGAGCGTGCGTAACGAGCTCATCGGCCCGTGAGTTATGAGGGAAACCGGCGCGATATTAATATTTTGTATCATCCTTGACGAGAGAGAGAGAGAGAGAGAGAGAGAGATCTGGCTGCCATCCGATGCAACCGGGACGGTTCTTCTCTACGGTTTCCCTGTTTCCCCCGTCTTTTGTCGTCCGACATGGGGCGGCCCCCGGGCTTAAGAGGCATTTTGCGAGAGGAGAGACGTTTCTTTGACACTCGGCCGGTTTAAAGGGGAGGGAAGAATCGTAGTTGGAGGGTTTTGCTGGGTTTTGCTCCCGTTTCAAGGATAAGGGTTGCGCGATTTTATTTTAGTTTCATACTTGGAATGCTTGTTTAAACGTTCTTGGATTTTGGATTATTGGAAAAGAGGAGAGGTTTTAGTTGCTGATTAAAGACTATATTCTTAAGGATTGAAAAGGAGTTAAAAATATTAAAAATATGGAATAATTTATTTGTATGATAATGTTTATTATATTATTATTATATATATGTTATTATATATGTATATTATATATATATTACATATATGTTTATTATATGTTAATTTTTAAGGTAATTGACTCTTAAGTCTTTGTAATCTGTTTTTAATAAAGGTTGTACGATTTTATTTCCATACTTGGAATGTTTATTTAAACGTAAGGATTTTGGATTATTGAAAAAAGGAAGCAATTGTAGCTGCTGATTAAAGACAATATTCTTAATAATTTTATTTTCCTTGGTAGGAATATTTGTTAGGATGTTTAAATGTTAGGATTTTTGGAAAAAAAAATTATTGTAAAAAAAGAAGCAGTTCTAGCTACTGATTAAAGACAATATTCTTAATAATTTTATTTCCCTTGGTTAATATATATTTCCCTTGGGGAATATTTGTTTAAACGTTAGGATTTTGGATTATTGAAAAAAAGCAATTCTAGCTGCTGACAATATTAATATTAAAGACAATATTCTTAATGATAGGAAAAGGAGCTATTAAAAATATGGAATAATTCATTTGTATTATAATGTTTATTATATTATTATTATATATATGTTAATTTTTAAGGTAAGCAATAATTGATTCTCAAGTCTTTGTAATCTGTTATTTTCACGCGATAACGTTACGTTTATTTTATTTCCATATTTCGTGGGAATATTTATTTAAGCGTATAAGAATGCATTATATTAGGATTTAATTATTAAAAAAAAATATATATATTTATATTAAAAATATGAAATAATTCATTAATTCTTAAATAATTTATAATAATAATTTATAATTTTCACGCGATAAGAGTTTGATTTTATTCTCATATTTTCTAGGAATATTTATTTAAGCATCTATTGGGATTTAGTTATTATTAAAAAAAAGAAACAATTTTAGCTGCTGTTTAAAGATAATATTCTTAATAATTGAAAAGGAGCTATTAAAAATGTGCTATTAAAAAATTATATATATTAATTATAATTCATTTGTATGATAATATTATTTTTAAGATAAGTAATAATTGATTCTTAAGTCTCTATAACTTTCAGAGTTTGACGATAAGGATTTGACGCGATTTTATTCCCATATTTTCTAGGGATATTTATTTAAACATCTATTGAGATTTAGTTATTATTAAAAAAAAGAAGCAATTTTAATTGCTTTAATATTAAAGATAATATTCTTAATAATTGAAAAATATAGAATAATTTATTTCTATGATAATATTATTTTTAAAATAAGCAATAATCGTTCTTAAGTCTCTGTAATTTTCACATATTTCCATATTTTCTAGAAATATTTATTTAAACGTCTATTATGATTTAGTTATTAAGAAAAAGAAATAATTCTAGCTGCTGATTAAAGACAATATTCTTAATAATTGAAAAATATAGAATAATTCATTTGTATAATATTATTTTTAAAGTAAGCAATAATTCTTAAGTCTCTATAATTTTCATATAAGAGTTACGTGATTTTATTCCTATATTTTCTAGGAATATTTATTTAAACGTCTATTAAGATTTACTTATTAAGAAAAAGAAACAAGCTTCTAGCTAATGAAAAAAATGTAGAATAATTCGTGCGACAAATTTGTATGACAATATTTCTAAGGTTAAGCGATGATCGATCCTTAAATCCGTGCAGCCTGTTATTTTCACGCGAAAGTTGGGACAAAAATTCGGGGAGCAGAAAAAAAAAAAAAAAAAAAAAAAAAAAAGAAGCAGGAAGGGATAAGGCAGAAAGATGGTATTCCCGGAACCATTCTATTTTCCACGAAGCCCGGGGCGCGGTGTGCTCAGGTGGCATTGTTCGGCTGGATGTTGAACCATCGTTTAAACTAATTGTTGACAGTCGGACAATGGCGAGTCAGTAATAATAAGTTGGCCGTTGAAAACCACCACGTATTGTGTCCCACCGTTTGGCGTCTTTACCTGAATACTCCCGAAACCATGGAAGAAATCTTTCGGCATCCCTCCGATTGCGACACAACAACTCATCATCATTTCGCTTCCCCCCCTTATTTTAAATTATTTTCCTTCCAAATTAACACATCTCATAAATTTATTAAATTTATCACACGAATTATTCTTATTCTTTCAATCATCAAAAGATTCATCATTTCAAAGATATACTTTATATAAGAAACATCACAACAACTCATCATTATTTCGCTTCCTCCTTATTTTAAATTATTTTCCTTCGAAATTAACACATCTCATAAATTTATTAAATTTATCACACGAATTATTCTTATTCAATCATCGAAACTTTTCAAAGATATACTTTATATAAAGATAATCTTACTATCTTTATATACTTACTTATATAAACATACTTTAACACAATTTTTCTCTCCTTTCTCTCACCTATAACCTATATTGACAAATTGGACAAAGGATCCAAGTACAAAACTTTCTTCTATCCTCCTCTCTCCATTTCCAACCTACGTAATTTTTACATAAAGAATAAAATAAAAATAAATAATAAAAATATATAATACGTTCCTCAAACGAATATTTATCTTCTTATCAAATTCACACACACATATATATATTCTCAACAACTCGAAACCCTTCTCGATCCAGGTCGAAGAGAGAACGAACAGGAAACAAAAAGGAATCCATCCGTCCAAAACGCAAAATCGAGAAGATCCGCGACAGTGTCCGTTCCGTTGCGAATCGTCCTCCCCTCTTCTTCCTTCGCTCCTCGGGAAGAAGAAGCAATGCAACAATAAGAAGTGACCTCAACTCGGGACACCGACAGAAGGAGAGTTGTTCTCCTGTTCTGCGAGAGAGAAAGAAGCGGGCAGGAGAAGAACGAGGAATCCAATCGATACAAATTGGGAATACGATGACGATGCGCGTTTCTCGTCGAGAAAGAGAAGAAGGAGGAGAAGAAGGAGGAGGAGGTGGAAAAATAACGAAAGCCGCAATTATCGGCTCGTTTTGCCGATTTGCGGCGTGTAGGTCGTTAGGGGGCGGCACATCGGGAAACAATGGTGGCACCCAGGGTGTCGGGAATAATACAAATAACACCCGGGGCCCCGGGTGAAAGTGGTTGTTTGGCCCCGTAATTTCCTTTCGTGGCGAGGGCAAAGCCACGTTGGGGGAGGGCGGGGCACGGTCACACCTTCGATCTTCTTCTTCTTGTTCATCCTCTCTCTTGCTCAATTTTCTTGCGCTTTGTCTCTCGGTTGTTTCTCGGTTTCCTTGAGAAGAGGAGAGGATGAGTCGCCGATCTTTTGGTTTTCTTCTCGAAGAGAAATGGAGAAAGACGAATCTCTCTCTACTTCTTTCTCGTTTTTAAGAGAGAGAGAGATTTTGTTTCTTCTTCTTAAGCAGCTTCCTTCTTAATTTTGAAATTCGAAGAGGAATGCTCTTTGAATATTCTTGTATTGTATATTTAATTATATCGTAAGAGAAAGATATTGGTTGTATTTTATTATGTTATTATGGTCAACCAAGAACACAGAATTAAAACATTTTAGAATTATTTATTAGAAAAGAAAGCTCGAACTTTCTAAGAGAGGCAATTAAGAGAGAAAAGAGTATTTTTGTTGTACAAATATTTTCTCGAGCAGTTAATTAAAAAAAAATTCCAATTCGAACTTTCTTTCTCGGCGCACCTGAACGATCCTCAAAATTAAAATTTCCGGCTTTAAATTAATTAATTTTTGGCGCGAGTCTTTACACGTTTTGTAAGATACAACCATGCCATATCTCTTGAAATTCTCTGATTCGAATCTCAACAATATACATATACCAATCGATTAATATTATCTAAAAAAAAAACAAATTCTTCATTTTCTTACTCATCCTCGCAAGAAGGAAAAAGAAAAAGGGGGGAGGGGGAAAAAAGAAGTGGAACAACGAAGAAGAAACGAAAGAATCTTCCCCTGATCCATCAACCGTGGCCAAGAATACAAGGAGGAAGGAAGAAGAGGCTTGCACAAAGTTGAGTCGAGATCAATCGACGCCCTTCTTAAAAATTATTCATTTCGCATACCAGCACTAAAAATAACGAATAACAATTCGAATTCTATTATAATCGTAAAGAAAAAGAGGAAGGAACTTAATATTCCCCTCTCTCTCTCGCCAATGTATCCAATATACGTCGAATTCCGTCAACGAGCCGAAGAGTAAACAGAGAAAAAAAAAGGAAAGAGAAGAAAGAGATAGAAGAATACGTGTCCAGGTGAATCCTCCGATTTATCCCCCCTCCCAGTTTATCGATCTCATTGTTCACAAGCCCCTCGATGTAACAGATGTTGCGCGATGAGCCTAGGCAGACGTGTGTGTATATAGGGCATCGTTGACGTGCGAATTCGCGTGCACAAACGGCGGCAATCGTTCAACGAGGAAGGAAAGCAAGAAAGAGTTTTCGAGGGGAAGCTTCGTTTCCGCCGTGGTACCGGACTTGGCGAACAAAGAAGAACGTCGTGACACAATTTCCATTGTGATTTTCACGTGTATAGATGGATATTATTAAAATTTGCGTTAATGTATCGAGGAATTCAGTTCTCTATTTCCTTTCTGGCCATCTGGTTCGATCGAGTGTGAGACACGCTATTAATTTTCAGTTTCTTTTTTTCGCATCGATTCGAAACTCTTTTCAAAATTTTTCGCAGTTTCAGACTCTTCCAATCACGAAAAATGTTGTTCTCGAAAGTGACTCTCGAGAAATATTTTCCTACAAATATATATACACACATATACACACATATATACGCGTAACACATTCCACTCGATCCACCATCAATCAACAACGTATCGCTTGGAACGATGTTCGATCACGATCAAACAACGATGCCCCACCACCGGCCAAAAATCGACCGATTCATCCATCCCGGCTCGCAAGTACAAAGCCCTTGAGACGAACAAAACCGTATCGCATCGGCGCAACATTAACCGGCTGAAAACTGGAACGAAATAATTTAGCTTGGGGACTCGCCTTCCTTCCTTCCAGAAATCTCCTCTCCTTGAGCAAGAAGAGAAGCCTATCTCGAAAGAAGAGGAAGAAGAAAACACGACGACAATAACAACAACAACAACAAGCATGACGCGGTCGTGCACGAGAGCGAAAACTGATCCGAAAGTATGGCAAGAATGTCGACGTTTTTTTGCGACGTTCTCTTTCTCCTTCTTCTGTCTCTCTCAAAACACTGTTTTCAGGATTCGAACGAGATTAGCGTGTATACAAGGTCACAGACGCGCGCAACGGCCGGTCGCCATATTAATTCCTTTATAGCCCGGCCAACAAGCGACGCTCAACTATTCCAACTCCGTGAGACGACGTCAAAGCACGCGCGCCTTTCTCGAATCGAACGGATTCGTAAACAGATATTATCCCCGATTGTCCACCTGCCGTTCTCTCTCTCTCTCTCTTCCTCCGCCTCGAGAGAACGAAAGCGGGATTTAATTTCGATCTCTCTCTCTCTCTCTCACTCCTCCTTCCTTGCTCGGGCAGAATGAAAACCGCGGCGGACCGCGACCGATGGCGCTGCGGGCCATGCTCGAAACGAGCCGTGTGCGCGTGTGTGGAAATTGAACGATACAGTGTTGCAGAGAGAAAGAGAAAACACGCTGGAATTTGGACGAGAGTTGCTCGCTCGGACCGTTGTGTGTTATTTTTGCGTATTTAGGTCCGTGGAATTGGGGCGTGGAGGGGGATCTTGATTCGGGGATGTGATTTCGACTTAATTTCGTTTCGGTCGACAGACAGACAGGAGGAAGGGTGGTTAATTTCGAGGTTATGTTCGGCCTCGTACGTTGTTTCCCGGAGAAAAATTTGATCGTCCAAGTAACAATTTCGCGATTCGGATTTGCGGCGACGTTAATTTTTCAATTTTATCGCGAACGTGTAACAGTGTATTCAATCTCGTTCGGTTGAAATGTATACTCCAGCTTCCTGCAGGCAGTATATTTCTAAGAGTGCCATTCATCGACACGCGCGTTTTATCTCTATGCATTCCTGTGCAACATTAGGCATCGATTCAACGACTAATCGAAGCGAGAACTGGCGCAATTTTCTCGCCATTTAATAACTAAGCATGTACGTACGAAGATTGCAGGCTGATAGAAAGAGAGAGAGAGAGAAAGGAGGAGGATAGAAATCGATCGATCGCTCGAAGGCCATTTTCTTTTCACCAGTCTCGCGTCTTCTCCTACGATTTATACCAGCTAATTAATAATATTTGCGCATCAAATTAAACTCTGAAATAATCATTACTACTTTTTCTTTTCTCTCTCTCTCTCTCTATATTCGTGTATAAATACTCGGGGAAGAGAATTCGTTTTTTCGCTTTCGAAGGAAGTAGACGCGATAACACGGAATATTAAACGTCGATCCTCGGGACGACGGTTGGCATTTCGAGATGGATGGGGCAACGAAGGCATGGGTGGTCGGATGGAGGCCGGGTTCAGGGAAGTGTCTCTGGACGCTGTCAACTTGGTTACCTATGAGAGAGAATGGAGCGAGAAAGCGAGGTTGTCACTGGCTGTCGGCCCGCGCGTAATCACGCGGCCCGGAGCGAAAATAGTCGCGGCGGGGCCGACAGATGTTTCGCGTCCCTCCTCGAGCGACACTCCTCGCTCGCCCAGTATTTCTGTCTCACCCAGTATAAACAAGAGAGCCTCGGACGACCGAGAATAAAACGGAAGGTTCGTCGATCGATTCGATCCGTTTTTTACGATATCTCGCTCATCTTTTTTTCCCACCCGATATCTTATCGATTTTTATCTCTTCTCGAAGCTCGAGTTTCGAGAGAATATTTTTTAGAGAAATTGTGACCTTATTCTAGACTATCCTTCTTTCGTTCTACAAAGGACTTTTTAACAGCTTATCTTTTACAGATATCGATATCTTGCAAATTTTGTATTGTTTTCCAGAAAATTCGTGCATTTTGGAATATTTTTAGAAATTGATTCCTCGTGATTTCTAACGTATCGATAAAAATTTGTTATAATTTGTTATAAATATTGTTATAAATATTTGTTATAAATATTATAAATTTGTTAATTTGTTATAAATATTGATTCGATTTGTTATAATTTGTTATAAATATTGTTATAAATATTTGTTATAAATATTATAAATTTGTTAATTTGTTATAAATATTGATTCGTAACGATAGTTTAATAATAGTACGAATTTGAATTTGATAATTTAAATTCAAAACGTAATAATAATTATCTACCTAATAAATATATTATTCGTCTAAACATTAATTACATTTTCAACTTGATTCTTTTCGTTGTTAATTAATTATCAGCAACTGGAGCAATCGGCAAGCAATTTTCACACTTTGTCCATTGTCCGTGATCCCGGTTACACTTTTGCTCGCGTCGAGGATACGATCTTGCTCTCTCCTTCTATTTTTTCCTTCTCTCTCTCTCTCTCTTTTTTTCGATGGATTCGGAAAACGAAACGGCGGATGCAGATGGAGTGTCGGTTACGCCGGCTGTAATTAACAAGGCCGGCTTTGTGGTGTTTTGTCGCCGGCCGCGACACGCCGTGACGAGGGTGGAATTTCTCTACGTCCATCGCCGTGCTGCACGCCAGACTATAAAACGCTCTTTGTGTCCGCGGTGCAAACGGCCCAACCAATGCGGACCAATGTAAACATTCTCGGCTGTCCGAGGACTACTTCTCGAAAGGGGAAGAGGAGGAAGAGAGACAGAGAGAGAGAGATATCTTCGCAGGATTACCGAGGCCCATCGCGTGTAAACCGGCCCACGAGATCCATCCTCCTTTCGATATGGTGTGTGCGTGCTTCTGATGGGATCGAATGACTCGTGCTTTGCGATCTCCTCCTCGGCCGACGAGTGTGTCGACTCCGGTGTCGTTGAGCAGAGATCTTTTTCTCAATGTGTTTTCTTTTTTTTTCTTTCTTTTTTTGAATTCTCTCGCGTATTCGAATTTTAGGAAAATGATACGATCGTGAATTGCAAGTTTGATGAAAGGTTTGTTATTTTTATATAAAATTCAATGAAAGATTAAAATAAAATATGCTTTTCGCTTGCTCAAATTTGTATTACAAGATTTTTATAAAAGATTTCGAAAAAGCTTAAATAATAACAACGTTTGTCAGGATAGACGAGACCGTTCGAAAACAAACTCCAATTTCCCCGAAGGAAGTATCCTAACCTGGACACTCGTCCCAGGCGTCCAAGACGAGAAAACGGATAAATTTATGCGCGGGCAACGTGTTTGCTTCCGAGGAGGCGGTCGAGTGTCATTATAATTCGTGTTCTCGGCTCGTGTTCCCTTGGCCCGCGCTCTCAAGCATTGTAATATCAATGACACGGAAATAGAGTCCTCGTCGAGAGGTGCCGTTGAAGGGAAGGAGATACGCATACCGCGCGCCATCTATCGCCCGTCCTTCCGTTCCACCGTCGATTAGAGAGAGAGAGAGAGAGAGAGAGAGAGAGAGAGAGAGAGAGAGAGAGAGAGAGACGATGGCCGGCCTCTCGGAAATATCCACTTTCGAGGGCGTCTCGAATCGAGCCTCCCGTCAAGAATCATTTTGTAATTTGTTTTTTCGTGGCCCTCGGCCTCATCGCGCGCCGTCGAGGTTTGTGTACACCGATGACACAGAAATAGACGTTGGAGGGCGCTGCCAGTCGCCTCTATGAGATAATGTAAACAGATCGGAGAGAAAGATCGTGTTTAACTCTGTCCCGATGCGAGGGAATTCTTTTGCGCGCGTGCAAAGTATATAAAATTTTCAATGATTCTGTTATTTCGTCTTAGATTTTTAAATTATTATTTGGTGGTTATTTGATATTCGATTAAATTTGTTGAATATTTCGTTTCGGTTCGATCGACGACGGCATTCGTTTCTCGATGAAAGCATGCGCGTGTTCCAGAGATGGCTCGTCTCGATGATACGAGAAACTTGGCAGGCAGCGAAAACTGTGAAGACGGAAGAAACTCTGGCCGCGGACAGTTTTATATCGCGATGGCGACGAGTCGATGCGGTATACAGCCGAGTCGATCGACAGTTTGTAAATGCCACCTTGTTTCAACCTTCTTTTCGTAAACCGTTGATATCAGGAATTTATATATATATGTACATATATATAGGAGAGTGTAAATAGAAACGAAGAGAATAATTTTAGAGATTATCGATGGATAGATTCACTTTCGTTATTCCACAAAATTAAAAAAAAATATTCACCAAAATTTATATATTTCATATATATATATATATATAACGATGAAAGAGTAACATATAAAAAAAATATATTTGCCAAAATTCACATATTCCATCGAATGATGGAAGAGCAAGATTAAATCGTCGATCGATTAAGCCGATCTCTCACGAATAATTGTTGTGAGTCAAAGAAAACAATTTATATATAAAAAAAATTTACATATTCCATCGAATAATGGAAGAACAAGGTTAAATCGTCGATCGATTAAACCGATTTTTCACGAATGATTGTCGCAAGAAGAAAATTTATATTAAAAAAAAAAAGAAAAAAAATAATTGTTGTTAAAGAAAATAATTTATATATATATGTAAAATATTCACCAAAATTTACATATTCCATTGAATAATGGAAGAGCAAGATTAAATCGTCGATCGATTAAGCCGATTTCTCACGAATAATTGTTGTCAGTCAAAGAAAATAATTTTTATATATATAAAAAAAAAAAATAGTCACCAAAATTTACATATACCATCGAACAATGGAAGAGTAAAATTAAATCGTCGATCGATTAAGTCGATCTTTCACGAATGTTTGTCACAAAAAGAAAACGATTTATATAAAAAAGAAAAGAAAAAAAATTCACGAAAATTCACATCTTCCATCGAATAATTGTTGTGAGTTTTAAAGAAAATAATTTATATAAAATATTCTCCAAAATTTACATATCCTATCAAACGATAGAAGAACAAAGTTAAATCGTCGATCGATTAAACCGATCTCTCACGAATGATTGTCGCAAGAAGAAAACGATTTATATAAAAGAAAAAAAGAAAAAAAATTCACGAAAATTCACATTTTCTATCGAATAATGAGTTATGAGTTAAAGAAAATTTACATATCCCATCGAATAATGGAAGAACAAGGTTAAATCGATCGATTAAGCCGATTTTTCACAAATGATTGTCACAAGAAGAAAACGATTTATATAAAAAAAAAAAAGAAAAAGAATTCACGAAAATTCACATCTTCTATCGAATAATTGTTGTGTTAAAGAAAATAATTTATATATCTATATAAAATATTTACAGATTTTATCGAATGATGGAAGAGCAACATTAAATCGTCGATCGATTAAGCCGATCTTTCACGAATAATTGTCATGAGTCAAAGAAAACAATTTATATATAAAAAAATTTACATATTCCATCGAATAATAAAAGAACAAGGTTAAATTGCCGATCTTTCACGAATGATTGTCGCAAGTGAGTCGAAGAAACCAATTTATATAAAAAAAAAAAATTCTAATGATATCTATTTCTTTATCTTCGGTACACACTTTTCAAATATCACATATAATTCATTCTACTACCTAAATCCGTGCATTTTACTCATTGTTTTCACTATTTAATCGAAAAGTAAAAAGGAAAAAAATTCGCACGTTCCATCGATCGATTAAGTCGATCTTTCAAGAATGATTGTCGTAAGAAAACGATTTATATAAAAAAAAATATAAATATAAAATTATTGATATCCATTTCTCCTCGATACACATTTTCCAAATATTTTGTAAACATTTTAACACGCAATTACGTATATCTACTAACTGAAATCATTTTACTCATCGTTTTCACTATTTAATCGAAAAGTAAAAAGGGAAAAAATTCGCGCGTTTCGATCGATTAAGAGGCGATCTCTCACGAATAGTTATTGCAAGGAGGAAGAAAACGATTTATATAAAAAAAAATTATTGATATCCATTTCTTTCTCTCCGATACACACTTTTCAAATATCACGTATAATTCATTCTACTAACTAAATCATTTACATTTTACTTATTGTTTTCATTAGCTAGTCGAAAAGTAAAGAGGGAAAAAATTCGCACGTTTCGATCGATTAAGAGGCGATCTTTCAACAATGATTGTCGTAAGAAAACGATTTATATAAAAAAAAAAAATATAAATATAAAATTTAAAAATATAAAATTAAATATAAAATTAATATTGATATCCATTTTTCCTTAATACACACTTTCCAAATATTTTGTAAACATTTTAACACGCAATTACGTATATCTATTAACTGAAATCATTTTACTCATCGTTTTCACTATTTAATCGAAAAGTAAAGAGGGAAAAAATTCGCGCGTTCCGTCGATCAATTAAGTCGATCTTTCAAGAATGATTGTCGCAAGAAAACAATTTATATAAAAAAAAATTATTGATATCCATTTCTTTCTCTTCAATACACATTTTTCAAATATCACGTATAATTCATTCTACTAACTAAATCATTTACATTTTATTTATTGTTTTTATTAGCTAGTCGAAAAGTAAAAAGGGAAAAAATTCGCGCGTTTCGATCGATTAAGAAGGCGATCTCTCGCGGACGGTTGTCGCGAGGGAGAACGAGTCGAAGGAAACGATTCACGTGGATCGTCACCGCGGGGCGTCTCATTGTCTCTAAGCGGGGCAAAGCCGCGCCGCCGCCGGCCTTGCCTCCCTTTTCACCCCACGCTTACCACCCGTATATCCCCACGCAACACGCGCGCCGATCAGCTTTCGGAATTCGTGTCGGCTGCCGCGGGTGGCCGGCCGGCCCGCGATCCTAATAATTAACGCGGCGAGAACGAGGTCTTCATCGTGGGACCACCTTCCTCCTCCTCCTTCAACATCTCCTCCTCGCTTTCCTATCGTTCCAAGATAAACTTCAAGACTGTTCAAAGAATCGATCTCTACCGTAAAACGTGCCGTGTGTTAAAAATATTTATCTCTCGAGATAAGGATTGAAAATTTTATATTACGCGAAGAAAGTACGTGGAGAAATTATTTTTACTTCCATCGTGACAAATCGTCGGTTCTTCTAAGAAGAAGAAGAAGAAAAGGAAACTTTTCGAAAACATAATCGAGAATTCATCTTATCGATCTTGTCAGAGAATAAATCTTATGTAAAAAAAAAATTATGCCGTGTGTTAAAAAGATCGAGAGAATTTATCCTTATCTCTCTTGAAATAAGGATTAAAAATATTAAGAAAAAAGTACGTGGAGAAATTATTTTTATTTATTTATTTTATTTATTTATTTTATTTATTATTTATTTTATTTATTATTTATTTTATTTATTTATTTTATTTATTATTTATTTTATTTATTTATTTTATTTTCCATCGAGATAAATCGGTCGGTTCTTCTAAGAAGAAGAAGAAGTAGAAAAGGCACTTTTCGAAAACACAATCGTCCCGAATCGATCTTATCGATCTTGTCAGAGAATATATCTTATGTAAAACATGCCGTGTGTTACAAAGATCTCGAAATAAGGATTAAAAATATTAAGAAAAAAGTACGTGGAGAAATTATTTTTATTTATTTGTTTTATTTTTCATCGAGACAAATCGTCGGTTCTTCTAAGAAGAAGAAGAAGAAGAAGAAAAAAGCACTTTTCGAAAACACAATTGTCCCGAATCCATCTTACCGATCTTGTCAGAGAATATATCTTATGTAAAACATGCCGTGTGTTACAAAGATCCAGAGAATTTATCCTCATCTCTTTCGAAATAAGGATTAAAAATATTACGTGAAAAAAGTACGTGGAGAAATTATTTTTATTTATTTATTTATTTTATTTATTATTTGTTTTATTTTCCATCGAGACAAATCGTCGGTTCTTTTAAGAAGAAGAAGAAGTAGAAAAGGCACTTTTCGAAAATACAATCGTTCCGAATCCATCTTATCGATCTTGACAGAGAATATATCTTATGTAAAACATGCCGTGTGTTAAAAAGATCTCGAAATAAGGATTAAAAATATTAAGAAAAAAGTACGTGGAGAAATTATTTTTATTTATTTATTTTATTTATTTATTTTATTTATTATTTATTTATTATTTATTTTATTTTCCATCAAGACAAATCGGTCGGTTCTTTTAAGAAGAAAAAGAAGAAGAAGAAGAAGAAAAGGCTTTTCAAAAACTCAATCGTCCCGAATCGATTTTATCGATCTTATCAGAGAATAAATCTTATGTAAAAAAAAAATTATGCCGTGTGTTAAAAAGATCGAGAGAATTTATCCTCATCTCTCTCGAAATAAGGATTAAAAATATTAAGAAAAAAGTACGTGGAGAAATTATTTTTATTTATTTATTTTATTTTCCATCGAGACAAATCGCTCGGTTCTTCCAAGAAGAAGAAGAAGAAGAAGAAGAAGAAAAGGCACTTTTCGAAATCGTCCCCGAGAAAATTCGTCCAACTGTCTCATCGTTAAAGGATGAGAAACGGTACGGTCCCACCCCCACGTGGGACCAAGGAGGTATAATATAATATAATCGATGGGCCGGGTAGACGAGAGGAGAGGAGAAGAGAGGTTTCCATCGGGCGGGGCAGGGAAGATTTCTGGAAAACCGAACGAAAAAAGAGAATCGGGGTGAATCGGCGCGAAGGGCGGTAGCCATTTGTCAGGCGTGCCTCTTCTCGACCCTCCGTCGTCCCCCCTCCCCCTTTCCTGGTGGCGACGATTAAAAGACAAAAGCCTCTCTCGCCGCGGTTCTTTTGCCCGCTCGTTTCCACGGCTCCATTCAGGCCGCCTGGAGAAAAGGTCGAGGTTTTCTGGTACGTATAATACAGGACAATGCGCCCAACGACCCCAAGTTGCTCGATCCAAGCCCGGCCAGTGTTTCAACCCGTGTGTTTTCCAAACACGAGCCACCCTCCGACAGTCGATTAACAGTCCCGATATTTGTTACCCCCCCCCGTTCTACCTTTGTCCAGAGCGCGCGCCTTTTGTCGGCTTTCTCCGCGGCCATCCTTAACCGAGATTTAATTCCCCCCCCTCTTCGAGAGAAGTTAATTTCAATACGAGTGAAAATATTCGTAACGAAACTTTTTTTATCATTTCTACTGTGAAAAATGCGATGTTAATTTTTCCGTCGAAAAAATTTTCCTATTCCAGGATTTTTAGAATTTTATTCAATAAAACTCTGTTGCATTTGATCGAAAAATCGTTTGAGATACGATTCGACGAAATTTGTTCGAAGGATCACGAAAGCGAGAAACGAGATTAATCGAAAGAGGAAAGAATTATTGGAATAATGACGAGCAGGATGAGAGTCTCTCCTCTGGCCAGGCTATGGTAATGCCCGAGAGAGGAGCATAGGAGGAGGTCTGGTTACACCGGGATAAGCGTTCCAGAAGATGGCGCCTAAGGCCGTTCGAGTACGGTCCAAGCCAAAAGGGATAGTCACCTGTGAGACGCGCCTCGTTCTCCTTCCTCCTCCTCCCTGATATAATTTACAAAAATTGTGAAGAGTAACATAACGACGGGAAAAATTAAGAATTGAAGTATCCTCGATACTTTAAACAATCCAATCGATACATCTTTTCAAATATTGAACTGTTTTTCTCTCATAAGAGATTCACTTGTCGTGGAAGAATTCAAAGAGATCCTGAGAGACCTGTCCACCCTCCTCTCTCTCTCTCTCTCCTAGCAGGGTGGCATCATCAGCCACTCTTGCGGGTGGCTGTACAGAAGAAGAAGAAGAAGAAGAAGAAGAAGAAGAAGAAGGTGGACAAGTTGAGTCGTGGGTCTCTGAAAGCGTGGGCGTGGCGGAGCACGCATAGCTCCCGGCCTCTTCTCTCCGTCTCCTCTCTGCCCCTCCACCCCTCCAGCATCCCATCCACTGCTTCTCCTCGTGCCCCTTTCTTCGCGATCCTTTTATTTCCACCTCCGTATTCCCGGGCCTCTTCCTCCTCCACTTCCGTTTTTCTCTTTCGACCGAGCTCGGATCGGCGACGACCTTAATGCACCTGGAGCGCACGCCTTCGCGAGCCGAGGAAGGGAGATGCGTGTGTATCGTGCGGGCGGAGAAACGAGATTACGAGGCTCTCTTTCGAGGCGTCGTCTCTAATCGAGGAACGCGGATATGAGTGATGCGTCGAGTCGATGTTGAGAGAAGAGAGAAGAGAGGAGGAGGAGAAGGCGAGAGGTGGTTGAGACGTTACGTTTTATTCTATGGTTGAAATTGTTGGGTCGGGGTTGGGTCGATGAAGTTGTGAGCCAGTTGGGAAATTGGAGAATGGATAGGATAAGTTTAGATAAGATAAGAATGGTTTTTCTTTTTTTTTGTTATAATTGGAATTTTGATTAGTTAGATTGTTATTAGAACACGTTTGGATATTTCTTCGTTTCTTGGGTATTGATTATTGTGCAAGTTGGATTGTGAAAATTGGAGTTGTTAAGTTGAATCTGAATTAAGTAAGTAGTTAAGGAAAGTTTAATTGGATAAGAAGAAATGTGTTTTATTTGTTATTGGAATTGTATGATCACGTTAGATTGTTATTACACATTCTTTGTTTCTTGATTATTGATTGAGCAAATTATGAAAATTGGAGTTGTTAAGATGAATCTAAATTAGATAATGAGGAAGGAATTGGATAAGAAGAAATGTGTTTTATTTGTTATAATTAGAATCGTATGATAATTAACATTCTGATTTCTTTGTTTCTTGATTATTGATTGCAAATTAGCAATTATGAAAATTGGAGTTGTTAAGATGAATCTGAATTAGATAATAAGGAAAGAATTGGATAAGAAATGTGTTTTACTTGTTATAAACTTTGAAAGTTTGAAATTTGGTCACATTAGATTGTTATTATGTTATAGAATTGTTATTAATATATTTGAATTTCTTTATTTCTTAAACATTGATTGTGCAAATAAAAAGTTGGAGTTATTAAATTGAACTTGAATTAGATAATAAGGATAAGGAAGTTTAATTGGATAAGAAGAAATGTGTTTTATTTGTTATAATTAGAATTGTATGATCACGTTGTTGGATTGTTATTAACACATTCTGATTTCTTCGTTTCTTGATTATTGATTGAGCAAATTGTGAAAAGTTGAAGTTGTTAAGTTGAATCTGAATTAGATAATGAGGGATAAGGAAGGAATTGGATAAGAAGAAATATGTTTTATTTGTTATAATTGGAATTGTATGATTACGTTGGATTGTTATTCTGATTTCTTTGTTTCTTGAACATTGATTATGAAAAAGAGTTGTTAAGTAGAATCTGAATTAGATAATGAGGGATAAGGAAGGAATTGGATAAGAAGAAACGTGTTTACTTGTTATGTTAAAGGAATTATTTGATTTAACATTGAAATTGTATGAAAGTGAAAGTATTAACTGTTGGATGAAGTATATATTTTATTTGTTATAATTGGAAGTTTGAAAGTTGATCAAGTTAAAGAGTTATCATATCATAGAATTATTAATACATTTGGATTTCTTTATTTCTTGAACATTGATTGTGCAAATGAAAATTGATTCTGAATTAGATAATAAGTGATACTGGATAAGGATAAGTTTAGTTGGATAAAAAGAAATGTATATTACATTTGTATATTAAATTATTAGATTTAATATTAAATATTGGATGAAGTATATATTTTATTTGTTACAATTAAAATTGTGCAAATTCTAAAAATTGCAGTCGTTAATCTGGACGAACTAAGTAATATACAAAAGATGAGAAACTTTAATTGTATAAGAAGAAATGGATAATTACTTTTCCATTACACCAAAGCCTAGGAAATCACGTCCTGAGTTGAAAATTCCAACTCTTCATCTCGCTCATGAAAAAAAATTATTCCAAAAAATCCAAACTTCTTCGAGATATTCAAAGTTTCCCCCGCAATTCGTGTTGCGCATCGCGGGAAGTCATCTTCACGATTCTGCTAGGCGCGGTCGTAACCCTGGTGGTTGTGCAAACAAACTGGCACGAAACAGGTGTTATCCCCAGGTTAACGAGGAGGAACACGAGAATGCAGTTCTCGTAACGAGAGGAACAGGCTGGTGACCGACCTAGCTGTTAAGCCCCGTGAAGTGGTAATTAAACCGAATGTTAATCGCGTAATCGCGGCGAGCGTGCACGCGAGGTGACTCACGATCAGCTGATCTCCTCCTCCTCACAATATATTCTCCTTCTCCCAAATCGTGGCGTTAATTGGCCGAAATTATGATACACGCGTTTCGAGGATAAGATAATATTTAATACACGCTATAATATTTAAATTTTTCGTTATTAATTTTTAAGTTGAAGAAAAATAATAATTGTTGTATCATGTTTCCTGTTAACATTACGATTAACAGTCGAGTGACAGAGATTTTTGAGTTATCAAGAAGGAGAAGGAGGAGGAGAGAAATTCTTTGATTGAATCGCGTGATTTAAAACGTTATCTTTTCTTCTCTTTCATCATCGCTGTTCTTTCTTTCAAATGCAATTCTTATTTATTTATTTATTCGTTTGAGGGCCTTTTACACCTCGGCTTCCTTCTCGGGTCGCTGTCGATTCGATTGGATAAAGCAAGGATCGTGAGCCTCGTGAAACTCGAGGACTCGTATTTCAAATCGAAACTGTCGAAACGAGGACCGGCCTGGAATTGGCGCAATTCCTTCCTATCCCCGTTGCTGCATCTGCTCGGAACGGCCGAGGTTTTTATCGCTTTTATATTTAAGGATCTCCCTTAAAGGTCACGCTTTATCCCGAATCGTATCTATTTTTTTTTTCTTTCCAATTTCGTCCCGTGCATTTAACATTTGCGAAATCATCCATGTCGAAACTGTACGACTTGCAAAAAAAAAAAAAGAAAAATAAGATGGAACAATTCGAATGAACACAATGAATGATTGAATTACAAAAGAGCTTGCTTCTTGTCGAAGATATCTAATTAATAATTAAATCAAATCCAATTTATGACAATTATTTTCAAAAAATGATCAGTCTTCACTCAATTCTTCTTAATTTCAAAAAAAAAAAAAAAAATTGTTGTCGAAGAAGAATGAAAGGAGATTGGAAAAGGAAGAAGAATCGTAGAACCCTCCCCTTTTGAACAGCACGATGAATGACCGAATTACAAAAGAGCTGACATTGCTGATGATCTCTTTGTCCAGGATATCTAATTAATAATTAAATCAAATCCAATTTATCATAACCAAATTATTTTCAAAAGATGATCTTCACTCAATTCTTCTTAATTTCAAAGAAAAAAAATTGTTATCGAAGAAGAATTAAAGGAAAAGGGAGAAGAATCGTAGAACCCTCCCCCTTTGAACAACACGATGAATGACAAAACGAATTACAAAAGAGCTGACGTTGCTGATGATCTCTTTGTCGAGGATATCTAATTAATAATTAAATCAAATCCAATTTATCATAACCAAATTATTTTCAAAAGATGATTTTCACTTAATTTTTTTTAATTTCAAAGAAAAAAATTGTTATCGAAGAAGAATTAAAGGAAAAGGGAGAAGAATCGTAGAATCCTCCCCCTTTGAACAATACGATGAATGACAAAAGAGCTGACGTTGCTGATGATCTCTTTGTCCAGGATATCTAATTAATAATTAAATCAAATCCAATTTATGACAATTATTTTCAAAAAATGATCAGTCTTCACTCAATTCTTCTTAATTTCAAAAAAAAAAAAATTGTTATCGAAGAAGAATTAAAGGAGAAAAGGAAAAAGAATCGTAGAACCCTCCCCTTTTGAACAGTACAATGAATGACAAAACGAATTACAAAAGAGCTGATGATCTCTTTGTCCAGGATATCTAATTAATAATTAAATTGAATCCAATTTATGACAATTATTTTCAAAAAATGATCAATCTTCACTCAATTCTTCTTAATTTCAAAGAAAAAAAAATTGTTATCGAAGAAGAATGAAAGGAGAAAAGGGAGAAGAATCGTAAAACCCTCCCCCTTTAAACAGCAGAATGAATGACAAAACGAATTACAAAAGAGCTGACGTTGCTGATGATCTCTTTGTCCAAGATATCTAAATTATTTTCAAAAGATGATCTTCACTCAATTCTTCTTAATTTCAAAAAAAAAAAAAATTGTTATCGAAGAAGAATTAAAGGAGAAAAGGGAGAAGAATCGTAGAACCCTCCCCCTTTTTATTTTACGATATACATATAACAAAAGAGGGACGAGAAGGTATCGTCGTGAGAGTTGGTGAACTGGAGAGACAGCGCCCCCGATTTCGCCCTCCCTTCCCTCGTGACGTAATCGAAGAAGGCCGGCCATCAGATCGCAGATTAAACAACACTCGAGTCCTTCTCCTCGATAATTACCCAGGCCGGGGTAATTGCTGCAATCCGGGAACGGCGCGCAGTTACCGGCCGAGATAATTCAGGGAACGGTGATTTCGAGTCAGATTGCACCCACGGCCCACGGAGTTTACGTTACGTTACGTTACGTTACGGCGCGCAAGAACTCGCGGCCGAAGTTGGAATTGGTTTGAGGCGGGCCTCAAGGGAACGGGGGAGGAAGGGGGGGTGCCGTTCTTCCGCACACCCCCGCGATCGCTCTTCGCACCTGCGTGAACAACCACGAGGTGAGGATGGGGGGATGTCGATCCGTCACGAAATCGTCTTTGCAATTTCCGTGGCTCGATCGCGTGCCTGCGTATGTGCGTGCCTGCGTGCGTTCGTGGATCCGTCTAGATTCGGGCGAGGGGTGGATGGCGAGGGGATGACGAGGTTCGAGCGATTGGGAAGAATGGAAATGGAATTTTTTAAATTTTGGGTTTTCGAGAAATGTGAATTTTTGATCTCGAATCGAGGGTTAAGAGTATTGGAAACAATAGTTTTGGAGGGTGAAGGATGAAGGTTTGAAATTGAAGTTTGTATTTATTTGTGGAAATTGAGTTAATTGAAAGTATATGAATAAAGTCTCGTAAGAAGAATGGATTTTTGGAGATTTAGAAAGGAAGAGATGAGTATGACTCTTTTTAATGATTTCTTGATATTTATCTTGATATTTTACTATTTTTTTAAAAATTATTAAAGAAGAAGAAATTAATATTCGATTAGTTTCCTTACAAATTCCAATGTCCAGAATTGCCTTCCAATTTTATACATTGATCGAGAAAGGAGAAGAGAGAATATTCTCCTCCTGTTGATTCTTGCTTTCTAATAATTCAATTGATTTTGTTCGAAACTTTTTATACGAATTTTTAATCGTATTTTATTATTTTTAAAAAATTATTAACGAAGAAATTAATATTCGAATAGCTTCCTTACAAATTCCAATGTCCAGAAAAATTTGCTTTCCAATTCTATAATATGTTGATCGAAAAGACAAGTATTTTTGCTTTTAATGATTTAATTAGATTTTGTTCGAAACTTTTTATGCGAATCTTGATGAGTATTTTATTATTTTTCAAAAATTATTAAGGAAGAAATTAATATTCGATTAGCTTCCTTCCAATGCCCAGAAAAATTTACCTTCCAATTCTATAATATGTTGATCGAAAAAGAAAAAGAGGAGTATTCTTATT
The DNA here is from genome assembly GCF_003254395.2 of Apis mellifera. Lineage (NCBI taxonomy): Eukaryota > Metazoa > Arthropoda > Insecta > Hymenoptera > Apidae > Apis > Apis mellifera. The sequence goes on along the minus strand of NC_037643.1, from coordinate 13,886,143 downwards.
TTTAATTAGAAGATTTAATTAGAAGATATTGATTTTGTTCGAAACTTTTTACGCGAATCTTGCCTTTCTATAATATGTTGATCGAGAAAGAAAAAGACGAGTATTCTTGCTTTTGAATGATTTAAATAGATTTTGTTCGAAATTTTGCATGCAAATCTTTAATCGTATTTTATTATTTTTCAAAAATTATTAACGAAGAAATTAATATTAGCTTCCTTACAAATTGCAATGTCCAGAAGAATTTGTTTTTCAATTCTATAATATTCTTGCTTTTAATGATTTAAGTAGATTTGTTCGAAATTTTGTATGCAAATCTTTAATTTTACCATTTTTCAAAAATTATTAAAGAAATTAAGAAATTAATATTAACTTTCTTACAAAATGTTCAGAAAAATTTGCCTTCCAATTCTATAATACGTTGATTGAGAAAGGAAAAAACGAGTATTCTTGCTTTTAATGATTTAATTAGAAGATATTGATTTTGTTCGAAACTTTTTACGAATCTTGATGAGTATTTTACTAGTTTTCAAAAATTATTAATGAAGAAATTAATATTCGATTAATTTCCTTTAAATGAAGAAAAATTTCCCTTCCAATTTAATTTGATCGATAAAAGAGAAGACGAATATTCTCCTCCTGTTGATTCCTGCTGCCTAATAATTCAATTGATTTTATTCGAATCTTTAATCGTATTTTACTATTTTTCAAAAATTATTAACAAAAAAATTAATATTCGATTAACTTCCTTACAAATTCCAATGTCCAGAAGAATTTAAAGACGAATATTCTCCTCCTGTTGATTCCTGCTTCCTTAAATAAGTTCAATCGAAAGGCTTGGTTGATTTTATTCGAAACATTTTCCACGATACCGGCCTAAAAGTATCGATGTACGATCGATATTTTACTATTTGCATAATACTTGGAAGACGAAAAATTATCAAACGAAGGAGCGGAGCGGGATCGGTACCCTGACATTAGCTCTCCCTACTAAATTGCACGTCTTCAAAATTTGTCTTCCGAAGAACGACTAGACTTCTCGTAGCTACTTCGTAGCCCGGGAGAAAAGAAATTACAGACTCTTATCCGGCCGGATTTCTAGCAATTTTCTCCAACGTGCCAACGTGTAGTAAAAACGTGGGCAGGCAAGAGAAGAGAAGAGAAGAGAAGGGAAGGGAAGAGAAAGAAACAGCGAAAGAGGATGGAACTAGAGTTGGAGCTCGAACAGAGGGCCTGGCAGATATGACAGATACATTGTTCGCTTTTAATTATAGGGTACCATGCGAGAGGAATATCTCACGCGAGCCTCCCTCCCCTCCCCTCCCTCTCCCCTCATCCACCGCACCGATACATCGTGCGCCTGTTGCGGCCTCGTGTCCCTTGTTTACCCGCCCTAAACGCGCCCCACGATTCCACGAAATTTCGCCAAATTTCCTCCGATACTCCCTCTTTCTCAATCTTTTCGATCTTTCTTATTAAAAGTGGAGTGGATGGAATCGATCCATTGATTTTGGAGGAGAATGGGTTCGAAGGGTTCGAAGCTAGGCTCGATCGACGTCCTTTTTCAATGAATTGGAAAAGAAAATGTGAAAGTAATTATAAGATTATAATAAGTTTCATAAGTTCTTCTCATTTTAAGTAAAGAGGATTCATCGAAATTTTATCAAAGATGTAATATGCTACGATAGCTTTTACATGATGAATCAAGAATTAAAATCATCGCATCATCGTATTTTTCAGAAGGTATCAGAACGATATAAATGGATTTTAAAAAATTCCTAGCCAAGAATCGTAATCAATTAAGTAAGAATAAGGAATTTAGAAAATGGCACGTGTTCAGAGTACCATTAGCAAAATTATCATATTATAGTATTTTTCGATGATCTCGACAAGGTTAGTATCAAAACGATATAAATGGATTTTAAAAAATTCCTGGCCAAAAATCGGAACCATCGCCAATTAAGTAAGAATTTGGAAAATGGCACGTGTTTAGAGCACGATTAGCAAAATCGTCGCATTATAGTATTTGATGATCTCGACGAGGTTAGAAGGTATATTAGAACGATATAAATAGATTTTATATAGAATTTTAAAAAATTGCTGGCCAAGATTTGGAAAATGGCACGTGTTCAGAGCACGATTAGCAAAATTATCGCATTATAGTATTTGATAATCTCGACGAGGTTAGCAAATTTCGGAAAATAATAATATAAATGGATTTTAGATGGAATTTTAAAAAATTCCTGGGCAAGAATCGCAATCATCGCTAATTAAGTAAGAATAAGAATTTGGAAAATGGCACGTGTTCAGAGCACGATTAGCAAAATCGTCGTATTATAGTATTTGATGATCTCGACGAGGTTAGAAGGTATATTAGAACGATATAAATAGATTTTATATCGATATAAATAGATTTTATATAGAATTTTAAAAAATTGCTGGCCAAGATTTGGAAAATGGCACGTGTTCAGAGCACGATTAGCAAAATTATCGCATTATAGTATTTGATAATCTCGACGAGGTTAGCAAATTTCGGAAAATAATAATATAAATGGATTTTAGATGGAATTTTAAAAAATTTCTGGCCAAGAATCGCAACCATCGCTAATTAAGTAAGAATAAGAATTTGGAAAATGGCACAATTGTTCGTGTTCAGAGCACGATTAGCAAAATCGTCGCATTATAGTAATTTTTGATGATCTCGACGAGGTTAGAAAGTATAAGAACGATATAAATGGATTTTATATAGAATTTTAAAAAATTCCTGGCCAAGATTTGGAAAATGGCACGTGTTCAAAGCAAAATTCATTAGCAAAATCGTCGCATTATAGTATTTGATGATCTCGACGAGGTAAGAAAATATCAGAACGATATAAATGGATTTTAAAAAATTCCTGGTCAAGAATCGCAGCCATCGCCAATTAAGTAAGAGTAAGAATTTGAAAAATGGCACGATTGTTCCTGTTCAGAGCACGATTAGCAAAATCGTTGCATTAATAGTACTTTTCAATGATCTCGAGGTCAGAAGGTATCAGAACGATATAAATGGATTTTATATAGAATTTTAAAAAATTCCTGGCCAAGATTTGGAAAATGGCACGTGTTCAGATTAGCAAAATCGTCGTATTATAGTATTTTTCGATGATCTCGACGAAGTTAGTATCAAAACGATATAAATGGATTTTAAAAAATTCCTGGCCAAAAATCGCAACCAATTAAATAAGAATAAGGAATTTAGAAAATGGCACGTGTTCAGAGTACCATTAGCAGAATCATCATATTATAGTACTTTTCGATGATTTCGACGAGGTTAGAAAGTATCAGAACGATATAAATAGATTTTAAAAAATTCCTGGCCAAAAATCGGAACCATCGCCAATTAAGTAAGAATTTGGAAAATGGCACGTGTTTAGAGCACGATTAGCAAAATCGTCGCATTATAATATTTTTCGATGATCTCGAGGATTTTAAAAAATTCCTGGCCAAGAATCGCAACCAACTAAGTAAGAGTAAGGAATTTGGAAAATGGAAAATGGGAAAATTATACCTCTCTGATAAATATGGAAGACGAGGGAAAAATCGTTAGATAAATAAGTCGCGCTTTCTTCCTCCCTCCTCCTCCTCCTCCGATCGATCTTCGCGTTAAAACGTATATACGCTCACCTCCCGTTTCCCCTCCCCTCCCGCGTGTCTCAAGGATACAGGGGCCGAAGACAATATTTTTAGGTTTGGCTTGGTCATCAGTTTGTAATTAAAAGTTCCCCCCGATGGGACCGGGGCCCCGTGTCATTATTTTGAACCGCGCGGCGCCAGGACCCAGTATCTCATCCACTGGCCTCTAAAATACAGGCCATCTATGTAACGGGTGTCGAGAAAGGAATCGAAACGGAACGAAACAGCTTCCTTTCTTTAAAGATTTATTTTTAATTCCTTTTGTTGTTGTTCTTGTTCTTCCTCGAAATTTGTCAGATTGTATTTCTACGATTTTACGAAACAATGTTACGAAAACTTTCAACTAAAATAGCGAGTTACATAAGAGAAGCTCCAAGTTTAATGAAAATAAAATCTGGAGCGAAGAGAGGGGGGGGGGATAAGAACAGAGTTCGCGACATGTCACAGTGAAAATTGCGACATTTGTTAAAAATAAATGTCGCTAATACAACAATATTTATTACTCTTAAAATTAAATTGAAGAAGAAGAAGAAGACGATAACGAATATTATACATTATCTCGATCGATGAAATTAAACCGTTCCTTCCATGAATTTCGACATCTTCCTCTATCTCTACGACGTTCCAAATATTTCGTCACCGACACCTAAGAGAGAATCATCGAGAAAGCGATCGTCTCGCGACAGGTTTTGCGCGTCCCCTTGCGGATTTTATCTCCGGATCGATCGTTGGGCCCGAGCCTATCGGGCCCATTAATCACGCGCACGTAGCGTCTCCGAAAATGATTGTTGCCTCGTAAATACCGCTCCAATACCGCGCTATCTTACGTCCCCTGGGACGTAATTAATACTCCCGTTCCGTTGCACCCGATAGAATTTATCAGGTGGCCCCGCCATCGTTATTTGGGACACGCGGAGGAATACGTGTATTTGTCGCGTGAAATTGAAAGACAGAGAGAGAGAGAGAATTTGAAACACGGGTCAAGCGAGAGTTAGGTTAGAAAAATTTGGAATTGAAGTTAAACTTCATCTTATATTATATATTTCTCAACAACTTGGTTAAGTATTGTAGATACTTATTTCCTTACTTTTCTTCTTTGCAGAAGCTCTGTCTTATTTAATTTTCATTTATATGAAAAGTGATCCAGGTTTATTTTAAAATAAATATGCAAGTATCTATTAAATCCACAGTTTAATAGAATATTTCCAAAAATGGCGTTCTTTAAAGTACTTGTAATTAAGTATATCGTATATGAAATTATTTAAAAATATTATTATGTTATTCAAAATAAGAATTCTTTATTCGAAAGTATAAGAAAAGGTAGAAATGAATAAAAAGTAACCAGCTCGATCTTTCTCGTGAAGAAAAAAGGAAAGAACAATTGGAGATTAACATGGAATATCCAATTCCAACCCTACCCGGTATAAAGATGGCGAATAGATCGAGCGTCTAGAGAGCCCCCCTTCTCTCTCCTCTCTCTCCTCTCTCTCGAAAAACCTCGTATAGAGGCGCGTAGATGGGCGGAATACCGGCCAACGTTTTATTTACGAGCGCTGGGACAGTTTTTAATTTGTTCTCCCTCGGGCGAGAGCGTAAGGGGTAAGGGGCGAAAGTCGAAGAAGGACGGAGGGGCCGGGCTGGACGAGGAAGGAAGAGAAGATCCTCTGCCTCGATTCACTCTCCTCAAGGGTTTCTTTCCTCGACGAGTTTTCGACCTGTTAGTCGTTAGAAGCCGAGAAGGCGTTTCTCCTCGTCGAGATGGCGCAGCCACGGGGGACAGGCAAGGAAGGGGGGTGAAGGGGCCGACGCTAATAAATCCTTAATTATAATTGCGCGGACGCGTGACGGGAATAACTCTCTCTCTCTCTCTCTCTCTGATTTAATTAACGGATCGATGGTTATCGATCGTGATCGAAACTTGTCGCGTCGGTGGAAGTCGAAAACAAAAAAGTCTTTCAGTCTTTCTTCGATTTCGAAAACGAAGATTAGAAAGATATATTAAGATATTGTTAATTTGTGGTATTAATGGCGTTATGTTGTTATTTGAATTTGCCGCCATTTTTGCATCAAGTTGTTGATAACAAACTGAAGAAAGAACAGTTTGACAGGTGAAGAGAAATTTTATAGAATAATATTCAAGATACAAGATGAGCTTCGATAAATTTAATTTTAGAATTGTTTATTTTAACGTAAATATGAAAAAGGATTTAAAATTAAGGAAATTTCTTTAATTGAAGATAGTTTTAAAAAGTGTACAAATTGCCCATCAAAATAGTTGAGAAATTTGAATTTGCCGCCATTTTTGCATCAAGAAAGAACAGTTTGACAGCTGAAGAGAAATTTTGTAGAATAATAATTCAAATGAAAGAGGACTTAATAATTAAATATGAAAGAGGATTTAAAAGTGAATTAAAAAGTGTACAAATCGCCCGTCAATTTCATTTAAAGAATTTTACGTACGTAAAAATTAACGCAAGATTTGAATTTGCCGCCATTTCTGCATCAAGTGAAGAAAGAACAGTTTGACAGCCGAAGAGAAACTTTATAGAATAATAATTCAAATGAAAATAGTAGTATATTCAAGATGAGCTTCGATAAATTTAATTTTGGAATTGTTTATTTTAACGTAAATATGAAAGAAGATTTAAAAATGAATTAAAGAAATTTCTTTAATCGAAGGTAGTTTTAAAAAGTGTACAAATTGTCCATGAAAATAGTTGAGAGATTTAAATTTGCCGCCATTTTTGCATCAAGCTTGAAGAAAGAACAGTTTGACAGCCGAGAGTTTAATAAAAATGCGTGTCTTCATTATTGAACGATTTTAAAAACTCTCTCTTTTATATTTAATTCAAATCTTGCCTTAATTTTGGGACACTCTATATATATATATTTTCTTTTTTCAGAAAAGGAAAGGAAGGTTTCATTGTCGCAATCGCGGCAACGCTTTTATCGGTCTATCATTTTTTTCTTCTTCTTTTTTCAACGAGATTAAGCGAATCAATAAAGGATTTCCAAAGGGGGAGGGGGGAGGGAGAAAAATGTTAATCCGTGTCACAAGAGATTACCAAAGATACTTGTACGATCGCTTTAATTTAAGCGAGCTGTCGCTTATTGATTGTCGTAATCGGGGGCGACACTCGGTTTATCGCTTCCTCGCCTCCTCCCCTCCTTTCCCCCCCTTTTTTTTCCTTTCCTTTTACGCGACAACGCGACAACGCGTTGATGGACACCCAAAGACGTAAACACAGATAGGAAGGGATGGAGGAGAGATGGTAAGCTCTATGCTCTGAATACATCGAAAAAGATAAGGATTGAAAGTGGTTTGGAAGAAAAATTGATAAGCTCGTTTCGAAATTGAATATATATATATACAATTATATCTCTATCCTCGAATTCTTTCGATGAACAATTAATAAAATAAGAAAATCGTAAGTAGCATCCTCGTTCCCAAATTTGTTCGAAAAATGATCAAATAGTAAAATTTATAAATATATATATACAATTATATCTCTATCCTCGAATTCTTTCGACGAACAATTGTAACAAAATCGTAAGTATACTATATTTTGATTTGAATTATTATTATATTAAATTTCTCTAACTTAAATAAATTTAGGCCAGTTAAAACAATAATACATAAATATTTAAACTCAAGTAGATCATATCGTGGACTATCAAATTAATCGACAAGCATCTCGAATTAGATAAGTTAGATATTATAAAAAGCCTCCATATCATTTAATTTTAATGGTTCAACATTTAATAACTTAATATATTAATTACTTTTTTATAATAGTGTATCTAATCTTAGTTTTTTAATAAATTTTTTAATGACAAAAAAAATTATTTATAATTATTATTAATTAATTCTAAATTTCACCTAAAATCAATAAATTTAATTATAAATATATAAATAATCAATTTAAATTTATATTAGAAAAAATTAATTTATAAATCAAGTTTAACCGCTATAGCTGGCACTTATATTTATCTTTACTAAAATTAATTTCCGAATAAAACTTTCATTTATTGTTTCAGAATTCTCTATTAATTATAATTTTATTTCAATTTTTAATAATTTTTATATTTTATATATAATTAATTTAAAAACTACAATATAATTTATTTTATAATTAAACAATATAATATTCATAATAAAATTAATAATAATACCATTAATATAAAAATTTAAATAAATTTTATTTATCTATTTATTCATATAATCTAATTTACAATTTTATTAATTAGTACAAAATTTTAACATAAATTTAATTAAATTATTAAATTTATAAGTATTTTTTAATTTTCTATTAATTTTATTGATCAAAAATACATATATATATATATTTATTTTTATTTTAAATAAAATATTTATATATATATATTTAAATAAATATATATTTAATATTATTTATATATTAATAAATAATTATATATCGTTCCCAAATTTGTTCGAAAAATGATCAAATAGTAAAATTTATAAATATATATATATATACAGTTATATCTCTATCCTCGAATTCTTTCGACGAACAATTGTAACAAAATCATAAGCAGCATCCTCGTTCCCAAATTTGTTCGAAAAATGATCAAATAGTAAAATTTATAAATATATATATATATATATATATATACAGTTATATCTCTATCCTCGAATTCTTTCGACGAACAATTATAACAAAATCGTAAATAGCATCCTCGTTCCCAAATTTGTTTATATCGATTCCTGACTATAATAATTGTAACATAACCGAATACATACGACATACAAGAAACGAAAGATGACACAATCTTCGTTCCTTTCCAAATCGAAAAAATTCGTCTCTTTCCAACAGACCCTTTACCCTAATCTATCACAAAAAGAAAAAAAAAAAGAAGAAGGAAGAAACGATGCCTGTCACTCGTCCCGTCCCACAGATTTGAAGAGAGAGAGAGAGAAGAATCTCGAGAGTAGGCGTGTCCCCTGATTATTATAATTATTCCTGCGGGACCGTAATTAACGGAACCGCGGGACATTTTGACAGATCCGAATTCCCGGATTCGATGATAAAAAATAGCCGTGGTCACGAGACGATGATGACAGAGAGAGAAAGAGAGAGAGAGAGAGAGAGAGAGGGAGAGAGAGAGAGAGAGACCGCCTCTCGGAGATTACCCCTCTCTCGTGACGAAGGTGACGTCGCCGGTTCCTGGCGAGGGAATTGACGAGGCAAGAAAACAATTCGCGAGGAATTCGGTATACCTGGGATATCTGGGCCCGGGCCTCGTCCCAGGATGGCAATTAACAGGACCTACCTCCTTCTCCTCCCCTCTCTCTATCGTTCTTGAAACGTGAAAGTGTCGTTTAATCTGGAAAATAACTTCTCGTGAATCTGGAAAATTCTTTGCTTCTTGTCGAGGAAGAAAACTCTGTCTTTTAAACTTTTAACGAGAGAAAGATTCCTCTCCTTTCTCGAGAAATTCGTTGTTAATTCGTTTAATTCGGTTCACATTGAATAAGATGATTTTTACTGATTTTTCTTCTGGAAACAAAAGTAAGAGAAAAAAATTATTCGTATGTACCTTCTCTCCTTTGATTGGATCCGATTTACCATTCGATCGGTGGGCGAAAAAAAAAAGAGGAGGAGGAAGAAGAGAAGGAAGCGGACGGTGTCTAATTGGCGCGGATGGCCGGAACCTTTTGCCAAAGATCGATTCGAGAGCTCCGGGGCGATCCGAAAGATCACGGCACGACGTCGTATCCCGGCCCGGGCTGACCTTTGCTGTCCGGCCAGCTGATTTACGACGACCGTGCAGAAATCGAACTGGAGCGATTTCGACGATGGGACAGCTTTAATTACCGCTCGCGGGACTCGCCCCTCCTTCATATCATTTAACGGGAAATTATTTCAACTCGAGACCCTTTACGGTCCTAGTAATTATATATATATATATAAAGTTGAATCCTTGCCTTTTTTTTCTCTCTCTTTCAAATAAATAACATACGTGTATTAATAATTTCAATTGCAATTTGTGACAAATTTTTGATGGAAGGAACGAAAGTCCATGTATTTTAGAATTGACGAGTGTGTTAATAATTTTTGTAATTTCGATTGCAATTTGTGACAAATTTTCGATGGAAGGAAAGTCCATGTATTTTAGAATTGACGAGTGTGTTAATAATTTTTGTAATTTCAATTGCAATTTGTGATAAATTTTCGATGGAAGGAACATCGAAAGTCCATTGGCGAATGAATCTTTTTCTTTTTCTTTCTCTTTCAAATAAATAAAATACGTGTATTAATAATTTTTGTAATTTGTGACAAATTTTCGATGGAAGGAACGTCGAAAGTCCATGTATTAGAATTGACGAGTGTGTTAATAATTTTTGTAATTTCGATTTATGACAAATTTTCAATGAAATGAACGTCGAAAGTCCATATATTTTAGAATTGATGTTTTGATGAGTGTATTAATAATTTTTGTAATTTCGATTGCAATTTGTGACAAATTTTCGATGGAAGGAAAGTCCATGTATTTTAGAATTGACGAGTGTATTAATAATTTTTGTAATTTCGATTGTAATTTGTGAAATTTTCGATGGAAGGAACGTCGAAAGTCTATTGACGAATGAATCCTTCCTTTTTTTTTCTCTTTCAAATAAATAACGTGTGTTAATAATTTTTATAATTTCAATTGTAATTTGTGACAAATTTTCGATGGAATGTATTTTAAAATTGACGTTTTGATGTATTAATAATTTTTGTAATTTCAATTGCGATTTGTGACAAATTTTCAATGAAAGAAATGTCGAAAGTTCATATATTTTAGAATTGACGAATGTGTTAAGAATTTTTGTAATTTCAATTGTAATTTATGACAAATTTTCAATGAAACAAACATCGAAAATCTATTGGCGAATAAATCCTTTTCTTTTTTTTCTTTTTCAAATAAATAAAATACGTGTATTAATAATTTTTGTAATTTCAATTGCAATTTGTGACAAACTTTCGATGGAAGGAACGTCGAAAGTCTATTGGCGAATGAATTTTTCCCTTTTTTTTCTCTTTCAAATAAATAAAATATGTGTATTAATAATTTTTGTAATTTGTAACAAATTTTCCATAGAAGGAACGTCGAAAGTCCATGTATTTTAAAATTGATGTTTTGAGGAGTGTGTTAATAATTTTTGTAATTTCAATTGCAATTTATGACAAATTTTCGATGGAAGAAAGTCCATTGGCGAATGAATCCTTCCATTTTTTATTTCTTTCAAATAAATAAAATACGTGTATTAATAATTTCAATTGCAATTTGTGACAAATTTTCGATGGAAGGAAAGTCTATGTATTTTAGAATTGACGAGTTTTGACGAGTGTGTTAATAATTTTTGTAATTTTAATTGTAATTTGACAAATTTTCGATGGAATGTATTTTAGAATTGACGTTTTGACGAGTGTGTTAATAATTTCAATTGCAATTTGTGACAAATGGAAGGTATTTTAGAATTGAGGAAAGGGGGAAAGAAGTAAAGTTTTGGAGAATAAAGAAATTTCGTTCGAGGTATCGGTAGATTGAGCCAGCGTCACGTCAGATTCACGGATAAAGAAAGAAAGAAAAAAAAAAAAAGGAAAAAGGAAAAAAGATAAAGGGCGGCCGGTCTAAATTCTCTACGAGGCTTGCTCCGCGAACACGGCCAGCTCGGAGCATAAATCAGAAAAAGGGAGGAAAAAATGGACGGGGAACGGGCGAATGGTTGCGCACGGAGTAACGAGGTCCATTAGTCATGCGTATTTTGCGAACTAAACCACTTATCCTATCGCATATTCGCTTAATAACGTTTAATGGCCACCTGGATAACATGTCGCTATCAACAGCTCTTAAACCATTTCATCCTTGACGGACTAATAAAGTTATTTGAATACATGAATCTCTAAATACCTTCTTCTTCAACCGCTTCGCCTTTCGGGTAATTACCCTTCAATTGAAATTATACGATACACTTTGGGGAGGGAACGTTTTTAAAGTTGGGATAGGCTCGTTGGATCGGGTGTTTCAAAAAAAAAAAAAAATAATAATAAGAGATAAATTTCAAAATTGTTTGAAATTCTCGCCCCCAAAGAATCTTCTTTGAAAAGATTCTTTTAACAATTCCAAATTTTCATCTTAAATAATAGATCAACTCAAGATCCTAGATTTATTTGGAGAGAATATTTTAAGTTAGGATAGGTTTGAGAGTTGAAAAAATGAGACAATCCTTTAATAATTCCAAATTTTCACCTTAAACAATACTCAAGATCCTAGACTTATTTGGGAGGAATATTTTAAGTTAGGATGGATTTGAGAGTTGAAAAAATGAGACAATCTTTTAACAATTCCTAATGCAATTTTTCACCTTAAACTCAAGATTCTAGATTTAGGTTCATTAGTTTGAGAGTTCAAAAAATGAAAGAATCTTTCAACAATTTCTAATGCAATTTTTTTTAGAGAGAAACGTTTTAAGTAATTATAGGTTAGGATAGATTCATTAGTTCATTTTGAGAGTTTAAAAAATGAGAGAATTTTTCAACAGTTCCTATTCAAGATTCCAGATCTATCTAAAAAGAGGAGTTTCAAGTATGTACCACGTTTAAACCTAGTTTTTATTTAACTATAAAAATAGAATTTATCAAAATTGTTTGCTTTTTGCCCTCAAAGAATCTTCTTTAAAAAGATTTTTTTAACAATTCTTAATGCAAATTTTCATTTAAACAATACTCAAGATTCTAGACTTATTTGGGGGGGATATTTTAAATTAGGATAGGTTCATTCAGTCTGAGAGTTCATAAAATGAGAGAATCTTTCAACAATTTCTACTCAAAATCTATTTGGAGAAAAGGAGTGTCTATTTCGAGTGTCTACCATGTTTAAATTTAATTTTTATTTAACGCTAAAATTTATCAAAATTGTTTATCCCAAAACAATCTTCTTTAAAATTCCTCAACTTACCATTCTATCCTTAAACTCAACATTCAAAATCTGCTCGAGAGAAAAAGAAATTCTCCCACAACGATTCCCAATTATTAACACTCACTCTATTTATACTCCAATACAGATACTTCACATATCCCACCATTCAAAAAAAAAACCCCCTTAAATCTACAACAAAATCTTACCAAATCTGTATATCACTTTGATCCCTTTGATCGACTCGATAACCGAATCAAAACAACGGCCAGTCGTTGCTTATCCCCTTCTCAATCCCTCCATTCCCCCCCGCAGACGTTACAAATGGACCCATCCCCCCTCTCCACCGCAACGAGGAACCTGTGGGCTCGGGCCGAGGGTTAATGAAAACCCCTGCTCGGGCCCCGGTGGTGTGTCATTAAGGGGGGAGGAGTGGAGGAGGAGGAGGAGGAGGAGGAGGAGAGGCCCTCGCGCGGTCTTTGTTTCATTGGCCGGGGGCCCGGGGAGGGAGCCGCGGGGGTCCGAAATCGTCTGTCATCCCCCGAACGACTAATGGTCGCTTCACGCTGCTTCATTATATTTTCTAAATGTAAATTCGTACACGGCACGAAGGAGGGAGGGGGAAGGGCCCCCAGGCCGGGGGGGTCCCTTATATAAAAGGACGCTCTCGCTCTTTCTCGTTCTCGTTCTCGTTGGCAAGGACGGGTCCACCCGCGGGCCAGAGTCGCGCATCCTTGATTGCAGGCGACAGTTTATGGTCCTGCCTCGTCCCACGGACCAATTAGCCCCCTAGCTTCCAGGAACGGGGGGCTAAGCCTCCTCTCTTCTCCACGTTTTGTGGACCATTTTGCGTTTTATCATTTCACGACTGCGGAGAGCAACAATCGAACAAATGCTCGTGATCGCTCGAGCGATTACATTGTATGGAAGAAAATTTGTTGAAGAGTTTGGTGAAAGAGGAAGGAACGGAGGAGTACGGTTAATTAACCGGATTCCGAAGAAGGTCTTGGAAGGAGAATGGCGGAGAGGGGCATGACAGCGATCGCTGCCGGCCACGCAGCGAAAAGTATTCCTAGTTTCACGCGTCGTTCGGCTGATAGCCGTCGAAAATCAAGGCAAATTGAAGCTGAGGGTCTGGGGCTTGCGTAATTGCCACGGTCTCACGCGCGCCAAGAACCAACGACACCCGTTTAAGGGCAGCCTGATTTAACAATCGCGTCGATTGTTCAATTGGCTCTCGATTTCGGATCAATTTCTCAACAATTGTACAAAGCAATCGCTACTTTCATTCCAAAGTAGAAAAAACTGATAAATATTGGGTTGGCAACTAAGTAATTGCGGATTTTTTTTAGAAAATCAAAGACAATTTTTTCATGGAACTAAATAAGTTTATTCTGTAACGCGTTGCCCATTTTGATCAATGACCTTTTGCCATCTTTCAGGCAGCATCGTAATCCCACGTTCGTAAAACTTGTGGTTTTTATTAGCAAAAAACTGAATCAGGTACGATTTGATATCATCATCGTTATTGAAATTTTTACCATTCAAGGAGTTTTGTAAAGATCGAGATAAAAAGTAATCGGATGGTGCAAGGTCAAGACTATATGGTGGATGTGGCAAAACATCCCAACCAAGCTCCAATAATTTTTGCCGAGTGACCAAAGATGCGTGTGGCCTTGCATCGTCAGGATGGAATACAACACCTTTTCGATTTGTCAATTCAGGCCGCTTTTCTTCAACTGCATCGTTTAATTTCGTTAGTTGTTCGATGTAGACGACAGAATTGATCGTTCGGTTGGGTGGTAAGAGTTCAAAATAGACAATTCCTTCGTAATCCCACCAAACTGATAACAAAACCTTCTTTCGACGAATACCAGCTTTTGACGTTGTTCGAGCTGGTTCACGTGGCCTGCTCCACCATCTTTTCCGCTCGATATTGTTGCAAACAACCCATTTTTCACCGCCAGTTATCGGTCGTTTTAAAAATGGATCATTTTCATTACGTTTCTTTAGCGAATCGCAGCTGTTAACGCGTCGCGTTAAATGCTTTTCTTTCAGTTCGCGAGGAACCCATGTATCGAGTTTTTGAACAAGCCAAGTTGTTTTAAGCGGTTTTCAACGCATGTACGCGATACATGAAGCTTCTCTGCAATCTCACGAGTTGTATTGTGACGATCCGATTAGGTCGTCATCAACTTCAATTGAAATCCGCAATTACTTAGTTGCCAACCCAATGTATATCAATAATGAATTATACGAAACATTTTTAGAAACTTCTCCTTTCTCCTCGAACTCGATGCTCGAAGAAACGAAAGAATCCTTGAATTCTACGCGTAGAAACGTGAATAGGAGAGAAGAATCGTATCACTTACTTGTTGCAATCCTTTTAGTCGATCTTAACTCTTCCTCTCTCTCGAAGGAGTAGGAATTCGCCAGGGGGAGAGAAAAATGAGAGAAAGGACAGCCGAGGGGGAGGCGATGGAATGGAGAAGAGGCCGGCGATGGAGGATCGCCCGAAGCGTGGTGGACGATGCGTCGCGGCTATTATCGGGCCCCGGTCTTTTTGCGAGGCGGACCGATCGGTGGGCCATTGTCTCGAGATGATTGCAACACGTTCGGGGCTGCTTAAAATATAGGGACCGAACGGGTCCCCCATCTCTGTCCGCCATCCTCTCTCTCGCCTCCTCTCCTCCTCCCCCACCCGCTCTCTACGAGGGTCCTGGCCCCCTGTTTCGGGGGAAGCAGCGCCAGAAGCGGGTCCCCACAGAGACACACACGGAAGGGCGGGCACCTGTGCACCTTTCCCCCCCTCTCGATGGGGAATATGGGCACCGGTTAATGGGATCGTCCCGATTCTCTCCTCTTTTCCTCCTCCTCCTCCTCCTCTTTCTGCTTTGTTCTTGGAGCTGCCTGCTCCACGATTATGAGCATGGGTGGACGAAAATTTGGAAATTTTCGAGAAGAATAAATAAGGTGAGATTCGATATCTGGTTATCTGAAATTGAAAAAGGAAAGAAAGAAACGCGCTTGATTAAGTTTGATCAAGCTTTTTGAAAGGTGCAAATCCAAGTACTTGAAAATATATATAATTAATGAAAATCATTGAAGAAGATATACGATTTTTCAATACTTTCAACGACACAAAGATATGAACGATTTTGGAATTTATATTTCAATCAAAGTTGGCCCCTTTCTGGAATGCATTTTTTCAATGTAAAAGGATAATAATTAAAATGAAGATACGGGGACGAGAATATTCTACCATTAATTCGTTCTTTTTTCCTCCAAAAAAATTCTCGAGGAAGAAAGAAACTCGAACAATTTTCCAAAATTCATACTTTTATATTCTTCGAAAAGAGAAATTAAAAAACTGTGCATCGAATTCAATCGGATCTCGATTATTTATTTAAATTCGGCCTCATAAAGACGCGTAAACTACAACACGAGGAGGGATAAAATCGGGACGAGGGTTAGCGGTAACGCGATCCACAAACAATCCATCCATCATGCAACGATATCCAACTCGCTCCGCTCTCACCATCATCGCCGTGTACCCTCCCTCCCTTTTACTTTCCAGCTCACCTCTCCACGAGCGAACCGCCCAAATCCCCGCCGCCACGTAAAATCGAATATCCATCTCGTCTCAATTCCAACGGGGTATCCTCGCAAGCCTCTATTACTCTTTCCCTCGCTCCCTCGATACGGGCCCTTGGAAACGGAGACAGAGACAGAGAGAGTCTACCTCGACGACAACACCCAATGAACGACCGCAGAAAAACTCAAGCAATTTGAGTCCCTCCGTCGCTTATTACCAATCGCCTCGTCAGTCACAAATTGGCTTGCCCCCCCACCCCCCTTTATCCTCTTATCTTCACCCTTTCCTCTTTTATTTCTTCCACTCTCCTCTTTCTCGATGGATGGATGGAACACGCTACCACACACGCGGATCTCCCCGCATTTGCAAGGGAGATTGGGTCGACGAGACGAAGCTTGGACTTTTCTCTCGATCGCCACATGATTCACATAAAAGGAAATAAGTTTGAGTAGATTGAGAAATATTCCAAGTATCAAGATCGAAGTAAGTTTGAGTAGATTGAGAAATATTACAAGAATGAGAGCAAGTACTAAGATCGAAATAAGTTTGAGTAGATTGAGAAATATTTCAAGTATCAAGATCGAAGTAAGTTTGAGTAAATTGAGAAATATTCCAAGAGAGCAAGTACCAAGATCGAAATAAGTTTGAGTAGATTGAGAAATATTCCAAGAGAGCAAGTACCAAGATCGAAGTAAGTTTGAGTAGATTGAGAAATATTCCAAGAATGAGAGCAAGTACCAAGATCGAAGTAAGTTTGAGTAGATTGAGAAATATTCCAAGAGAGCAAGTACCAAGATCGAAGTAAGTTTGAGTAGATTGAGAAATATTCCAAGAGAGCAAGTACCAAGCTCGAAGTAAGTTTGAGTAGATTGAGAAATATTCCAAGAATGAGAGCAAGTACCAAGATCGAAGTAAGTTTGAGTAGATTGAGAAATATTCCAAGAGAGCAAGTACCAAGATCGAAGTAAGTTTGAGTAGATTGAGAAATATTACAAGAATGAGAGCAAGTACCAAGATCGAAGTAAGTTTGAGAAGATTGAGAAATATTCCAAGAATGAGAGCAAGTACCAAGATCGAAGTAAGTTTGAGTAGATTGAGAAATATTCCAAGAATGAGAGCAAGTACCAAGATCGAAGTAAGTTTGAGTAGATTGAGAAATATTACAAAAATGAGAGCAAGTACCAAGATCGAAGTAAGTTTGAGAAGATTGAGAAATATTCCAAGTATCAAGATCGAAGTAAGTTTGAGTAGATTGAGAAATATTCCAAGTATCAAGATCGAAGTAAGTTTGAGTAGATTGAGAAATATTACAAGAATGAGAGCAAGTACCAAGATCGAAGTAAGTTTGAGTAGATTGAGAAATATTCCAAGAAAGCAAGTACCAAGATCGAAATAAGTTTGAGTGTAGAGTTGAGTGTAGAGTAGAGTGAAGTAAGTTGAGATTGAGAAATATTGCAAGAATGAGAGCAAGTACCAAGATCGAAGTAAGTTTGAGTAGATTGAGAAATATTCCAAGAACGAGAGCAAGTACCAAGATCGAAAGAATGAAATCCAGAAGTGTAAGCAATTTATTCATTGCTACTGTTATTGAAAATCTATCTCGGTAATCTGCATTCGTTTGAATAAATAACCGATCGATAATGGATAATAAGATCCGTAGCTCTCTTCGATGCTCGAATCGAACGTCACTCAGAGCCGGAAGAAAGGGCAGGAATCCCGAATCCGTTTTCGAAAAAGGAGCGTTATCCCACGCGCATGAATTAAAGGGCGCGCTGGTTAGTGTTGATTTATCCCCGAGCATCGGTCTTCTTCCTCCTTTTGTTTCGTCCACGCGTATCCTCCTCGTAATAATAAAGCGCCGCGGCTAACAAATGCGGCGTTTTCGACGCGGCTGCCATTAGCGGATGCTGCTAACAAACATTGTTGTGACTCGCGCGGGGTGAAACCGGATATCCGTCATCCGCCTCGTCTCACCTGCCTCTCTCCTTTCTTTTTCATCGCGCGGCGTCTTACTCCTCCCACTCGTCCTCCTCTTTTGATCCGCTCTCTCTCTCTCTCTCTCTCTGGCTGGCTGGACTGTTCCAGGGGGATCGGCCCCCTCTGTCCGTCCGTTCCACGATCACCGGCCGCGTCGTTCTGCAGGGATTGCCCTCTGCGCCCGCCGAGAGTTATGCGGCTCGAATATGGCCGCTGCTCTGCGCCTCCTCCCCTTCGGAGGAGCGCACGCTTCTGGTACCGCGGGAGAGGCACGCCGGTAACCTGTTGTTTCTCGCCTCCTCTCCTTTCACTCTTCTTTCGGATTACGTGTGCTTTATCCGGACAAGGAACGAGGGGGCCTCTCGAAAAAGATTGAAGGAAAATTTAATAGAGTGTCTTTCCTCCAGTCGTCCAGTTTGTTTTATAATGTCGTTCGAGCTTTAATCTTCCAAATTTTTAAAACGAATTAAGTTTTTCTTTAGATGGAGATACGGATCCCTTTTTCCAAGCTTAAATTTGATTGAAGTTCTTTTTTTAGGATATTAGAAATTTAATAGAGTTCGAGGTGCCTTTCCTCCAGTCGTTCAGTTTGTTTTATAATGTTCGAGCTTTAATTTTCCAAATTTTTATCCCTTTTTCCAAGCTAAATTTTCAGATTAAATTTGTTTTGATTGAATTTCTTTTTTTAGGATATTAGAAATTTAATAGAGTTCGAGATGCCTTTCCTCCAGTTTGTTTTGTGATGTCGTTCGAGTTTTTCGTTTTAATTTTCCAAATTTTTAGAACGAATTAAGTTTTTCTTTAGATGAACGTAGAGATACGGATCCTTTTTTCCAGGCTTAAATTTGTTTTGATCGAATTTTTTGAATTTTTTTTTTAGGATATTAGAAATTTAATAGAGTTCGAGGTGCCTTTCCTCCAGTCGTTTAGTTTGTTTTATAATGTTCGAGCTTTAATTTTCCAAATTTTTATCCCTTTTTCCAAGCTAAATTTTCAGATTAAATTTGTTTTGATTGAATTTCTTTTTTTAAGATATTAGAAATTTAATAGAATTCAAGGTGCCTTTCCTCCAGTCGTCCAGTTTTATAATGTTATTCGAGCTTTAATTTTCCAAATTTTTAGAACGAATTAAGTTTTTCTTTAGATGAGCGTGAAGATCTTTTTTTCCAGGTTTAAATTTGTTTTAATTGAATTTCTTCTTTTTATAAAATATTAGAAATTTAATAAAGTTCGAAGTGCCTTTCGTCCAGTTTGTTTTATAATGTCATTCGAGCTTTAATTTTCCAAATTTTTAGAATGAATTAAGTTTTTCTTTAGAAGCGTGGAGATCTCTTTTTCCAGGCTTAAATTTGTTTTGATCGAATATCTTCTTTTTAGTATATTTTGAAGAGTTATTATCATGGAGGATAATATTAATTTTTGGAGATCAATTTGAAAGCGTGTTTCTCAGAAGAAATCCACGTCATTTGCGGCACCATCTCTTCATCTCCGCGGGGATATTCAGGAATCATAAAATCCGTTTCGAACAAACCAAATTATACACATTTCATTTGGAAAATATATCTCGCAGTTTAAGCTTAAATGGATTAGAAGAATTAGAATTCTTGAAAATTCCTTCTCCTTCCTTTCTCAATTTTTTATTTCATCGAATCAAAGATGCACTTTGTTTAACTCAATATAACCTTCCATCGACTATATCACCACATACTCGCACCCTGGTGGAGCGCTGACCTATCCCAAAACCGCGATTCCTAGAATCCAATAATATCTTCACGATAATAAGAAGAGAGAGAAAAAAAGAAGAACCCAAGAAACATGGCCCGTCGAAATCATCACGTCAGAATATAGGAATCACGCGAAAAATATCTCATTTTCACAGGGTTATATATACAGGGGTCAAGGGCAAGGTTCATTCTCTACGCTCGGAGAGATGTTGGCGCAAAGGACGGGCGAAAAAGAAGAGGAAAGAAGGCTTGTCCGACGCGAGACACGTGCGTTGACACTGGCATCGTTGTTCGAAACGCTTGCCAGATCGACGAGTGGTGGGGAACTATCTCGGGTTTATCGGTTAAGGGTTATCCGAGAAGACACAACTAACGGCGTGTCGTCCGAGCTGCGTCAAACTGCGTGTCGCCGTTTATCGTTTTAATGGCTCTCTAATTAGCGTCCCGTGCCTTTATTGATCTCTCTCTCTCTCTCTCTGTCTCTCCGTTCACAATCACACTTGGAAACACAAGTTATTGGTTACAAGGTTTGATTTGACGTTACAACCCGTCAAGGTGAAATTTATCCTATTTTCTCACTCTCTCTCTCTATATACTTGAGATTATTTATCGAAACTAGCTAGTAATTGGTACAATTTATTTCCTGAATATCGTATCTTGAATATAATGAATCGTGAAGGAAGAAAAATAATAATATCTCAATCATAAAAATTGAATATCGCACGAAATCCATCCAAAAAGTCACATTTTTTAATAAAATCTCTCATCTCGAAGGTAAAGAAAGGGTTCTCGAGGAGCAGCAAGAGAGGCGATCGTCGAAATCTCGGTGTTATAGATCAGGGAGGGAGGGAGGGGAGGGAGGGGGCCGCAATTGTCTCGAAGGAAGCCGGCCCGGTCACTCATCAATATGGAGTAGTAGCGGCCGCCAATCCGGCGGTGGCCCTTGGCCAGCCCTTTCGAAGGTTACGAGGCGGGACTGTCATTCCTTTGATTGGCTTTTAGAGAGCGGGGCCCATTGTTTCTCCTCCGTCTCGTCCCGTTCCCCCCTTTTACTTTTAATCTGCGACCGCTTTCAGGGCCCACAGATCTCTCGGTCGCTCCTCGAGAGATATCGTTTCGAGCCTTCGAATTTTAGAGTCGAGTATATCTCCGGTATCTGACTCGGTTGATTTTGTTTGGATTATAAAGGAAAAGTCACGATTACAATTATCAAAGGAATTTTTGGATTAAATATTATGATAAACGTAAACTTTTCTAATTTTATCCAATTTTTCGGTGATTTCGAGTTTGTTCAAGTTTGATCTATTTAGGTTCGAATGGCACTGATTATAAATTTATCTAATTTTGATCGAATTTATATTTCTTGTAATTTAAGATTTAATTGTTCTTACGTTCTTATTAATTACATTAACTTTATGAATTTTGATATCAACATCAAATTTGTTATTATTTCATTTATTTTGTGAATTTGATTTATTATTAATTTTTTTATTTAGTTGATATTAAGATTTAATTATTTTTATGGATTAATTACATTAACTTTATGAATTTTTTATATCGACATCAAATTCTTTATTATTTCATTTATTTTGTGAATTTGGTTTATTATTAATTCTTTTATTTAGTTATGAAATGAGGATATTAAGATTTAATTATTCTTACGGATTAATTACATTAACTTTATGAATTTTTGGGTTAATTTTCATTAAATAATAATAGAAATATATTAATTATATTAAATATATTAAATATATTATTTATATTATATAATAAATTGTTTTATTAATAAATATTTATTATTGATTTTTATATCGACATCAAATTTCTTATTATTTTATGAATTTGGTTTATTATTAATTTTTTTAGTTGTGAAATGAGAATATTAAGATTTAATTATTCTTATGGATTAATTACATTAATTTTATGAATTTTTATTAAATAATAATAGATTAAATTTATTAATAAATATTTATTATTGGTTTTTATATCGACATCAAATTTGTTATTATTTCATTTATTTTGTGAATTTGATTTATTATGAATTTTTTTATTTACTTGAGGATATTAAGATTTAATTATTCTTATGGATTAATTATATTAACTTTATGAATTTTTAGGTTAATTTTCATTAAATAATAATAGATTAAATTGTTTATTAATAAATATTTATTATTGGTTTTTATATCGACATTAAATTTGTTATTATTTCATTTATTTTGTGAATTTGGTCTATTATTAATTTTTTTATTTAGTTGTAAAATGAGGATATTAAGATTTAATTATTCTTACGGATTAATTACATTCACTTTATGAATTTTTGGGTTAATTTTCATTAAATAAGAATAGATTAAATTTATTAATAAATATTTATTATTTTATGAATTTGGTCTATTATGAATTTTTTTATTTAGTTGTGAAATGAGGATATTATTATTCTTACGGATTAATTACATTAACTTTATGAATTTTTGGGTTAATTTTCATTAAATAATAATAAATTAAATTTATTAATAAATATTTATTATTGATAGTTTCTTTATTATTGATATTTATATCGATATCAAATTTCTTATTATTTCATTTATTTTGTGAATTTGATTTATTATGAATTTCTTTATTTACTTGTAAAATGAGGATATTAACATTTAATTATTCTTACGGATTAATTATATCGACATCAAATTTCTTATTTCATTATTTCATTTATTTTGTGAATTTGGTCTATTATAAATTTTCATTTTACTTAATTGTGAAACGAGGATATAGCGAAAAATAGTTGACGGCGCCATTTCCATGCGTGCTTGATCGGGGGCGCGTGCTCGACGAAAAAGATACGGATCTCTCTCGCGAGGAGAGATCGGTCCCCCTTGTTTCGTCGTTGGCACGGGCCAAACCTTCCCACACCTACCTGCCCTGCCTGCCTGCCTGCCTACCTGCTGCCCCCACGCGGTCACCGAAGCTAACCTTGATAACCTACCGCGGTCACCAGAGTCGAGCAGCCAGCCACCTTTTGTCCTCGGCTCGTCAAACACGTGTACCGTGCGTTTCAACGAAGGACCGGTGTTAAAAAGAAATATGGATCCCCCCTCTCTCTCTGTTTCTCGAAATCTATTCCCAGCGGCCTTCTTTTCTTCTCGATATTCCTCCACCGAGGGGGACGCCTCGTTTATCCTTCGTTCCGGAAGAGAAAGGGAGAAAAGAGCGTGATTAATATCGTGGTGGCGATTGGAAAGAATTGGTTATGACATGGTGGAGTTGGGATAGAATCAGTTGAGTAAGAATAATTTTAATTGCTCGAAATTAATATAATAATTTTTTCAATAGTAAAGTTTTGTAGAATGGAAATAGAGAATAATTGGTAAAAATAATATGTATAAAAATCCATTTGTCTTTATCTCACTCCCATCTCCCTCCATCATTACTCAACGCTTACTATCTCGTTCGTTATTCCTCTCGAAATTCAATTATCCAAAACGCAGCAGACAGAGAGAGAAATTAAAAAGCGGCTTCTGATATATCATGAAAAGGGGTCAGAATTGAGAGCTGATCCAAGAGAAAAAGGAACCTCTTCTCTATGTCGTCTCCATTTGCAAAAGGTGACAAATCTGAAAAATCACATCCTGAATATTTCATTTTCCATATTAAGAACGATATTTGCAATATTTGATAAACTTCGATCGAAATTTTGCTGACTCGAAAAGAAATCAATTCACAATCAGCCTATTAGAAACAAATTACAATTTAGTACAAATCGTTCACATTTCACTTCGAAAGTTAGCTCAAAAAATTAGACTGTTATACTGATGTCGTTTTAATAAACGGAGAGAGGAGAGAAGGAAAGCGAGAAAAGCGATTGGACCCCGAGTCCCTCTGCTTCGAGTATGCGGAGGACTAATGACGAGAACGAAGGATCCAACCCCATGCGGCTCGAGCGTGTTGCGCAGTCGTCGAGGCCAAAAAGAAGAAGAAGAAGAAGAAGAAGAAAGGCGAGAGAGCTCGACCCGCCGTACCAAGGTCCGCGCCCCCTGGTGACATTTCCCATTCTTCTCGGCACGCCATTACCGGGTCAAAGCCGCCGCCCCCGCGGGACGCCGCGTCCCCCCTCTCCAACCCCTCGCTCGCTTTTCAGCTTTTCTCCTCCTCGAGAGGGACGTGGACTTTTTTCGACGCGTGTTAAACTTGGCCCATCGATACTCCACGCGATCATCTCCCTTTTTCTTTTCTCTTTTTCTTTCTCCTCGTGGTTTCTTTTGCGGTATCGCGATGTTGGCAATGTTGCGGTCGCTCTTATTTCGTGTCGGTTTTAAATCTAACGTACGCTACATCGTGGACTGTTAATGGTTCGGAAGCTCCGGATTCAAGAATCTTTCCCTTTGATAAATTGGATAAATCGAGCTTGGTTAGCTCGAGATTGATTTTTTCATTCTCCTTGGAAGAGAATTCTTTTAAAGTATTCACGAATCCTCCAATCAAGGAGACTTGACACGCGTTATGCACATCTACGAATCTTTCACACAGAAATAAAAAAGAGAGATGGACTTCCATTGAACTATTCACGCAACAACCAACCCTTGCTGGCCACAAGCATTGGCGATTAGCCCTTGGACGCTATTTTACCATTCATCAGTGTCACAATAAATGAAAAAGAGGAGAAGGGGGAGGAGGAGGAACGTAAACGCGGAGGAAGGGAGGGAGAGCCTTTTATCGGCCGCGATCGAGTGGCCGGCCGGTATTTGAAAATCCAATCGCGGGGAGGATGGCCGATTCAGGGGCCGGTAATAACACGGACGCGGTGGCCCGCGGCTCGAAAAGCGAGAACCGCGAGCGGATCGGCGCGGCGTAATGCATGCGATTACGCGGATCAATGAGCTATGGCCCTATTTATGGCTCTATCAGCCGTCCACAGCTACCATCCTCCTCTTTCTCTTTATCCCTCACGCGTCGATTTCACCCTCCCTTCTTCTCTCCTCTTTCTTTTCTTCGCGTGACTGTTTTCGAATCGAAACTAATGCCACGATAACGTGATCCTTCCGCTGATGATGAACAAAACAGAATTGTTCAATACTGGAGAAAAGGAAAATCTCGTTGGGTCCTTTCGATTTTATCACGATTTTTTCTTTCCCAAATGTGGACATCGTAAGTAAGAGCATACTTATAAAAGTTATCGAAGAGTTTTGAGGAAGCACGAGAAATACAATATTTATTTATATGATCTCCATTTTATTTCCTATGAAATTTTATTACGAATGCTTTTCGAGGAATAATTGATCATATGTTGATCGAAAGGAAGATGCTTACCTTCTACTCTTACATCTATCAACATGATCAACGAAGATGAGAGATGGAAGAATATTGAGAGTATTGATATTAAGGTTAGGATGCAGAAAGAGAGATTGGAAAAAGAGAGATGCTTACCTTCTACTCTTAAATCTATTAACATGATCAACGAAGACGAGAGAGTATTGAGAGTATTGACGTTAAGGTTACGATGCAGAAAGAGAGATTGGAAAAAGAAGGATGCTTATCTTCTATCACATGATATGAAGAGTATTGAGAGAGTATTGAAAGTATTGATGTTAAGGTTAGGATGTAGAAAGAGAAATTGGAAAAAGAGAGATGCTTATCTTCTACTCTTACATCTATTAACATGACAGGAAGCGACAAAATGGAAGAGTATTGAGAGTATTAACGTTAAGGTTACGATGAAAGAGAGATTGGAAAAAGAAAGATACTTACCTTCTACTCTTACATCTATTAACATGATCAACAAAGACGAGAGAGTATTGAGAGTATTGACGTTAAGATTAGGATGCAGAAAGAGAGATTGGAAAAAGAAGGATGCTTACCTTCTACTCTTAAATCTATCACATGATATGAAGAGTATTGAGAGAGTATTGAGAGTATTGATGTTAAAATTACGATGCAGAAAGAGAGATTGGAAAAAAATGCTTACCTTCTACTCTTAAATCTATCACATGACACGAAGAGTATTGAGAGAGTATTGAGAGTATTGACTCTTAAGGTTACGATGCAGAAAGAGAGATTGGAAAAAGAAAGATGCTTACCTTCTTCTTACATCTATCACATGACACGAAGACGAGAAAGTATTGAGAGTATTGATATTAAGATTAGGATGCAGAAAGAGAGATTGGAAAAAGAGAGATGCTTACCTTCTACTCTTACATCTATCAACATGATCAACGAAGACGAGAGATGGAAGAGTATTGAGAATATTGATGTTAAGATGCAGAAAGAGAGATTGGAAAAAGAGAGATGCTTACCTTCTACTCTTACATCTATCAACATGATCAACGAAGACGAGAGATGGAAGAGTATTGAGAATATTGATGTTAAGATGCAGAAAGAGAGATTGGAAAAAGAGAGAGAGAAAAAGGGTGATAGCCGAGGCGGGCCCTCTTAATACGTTTATTATGCGAACGCTTCTAATATCTTAATACAGGGGCCGAGTTAGGAGGGGGAGGTACGCGAGTAACAGGAGGGTCTAATGGTCGACTCAATTAAGACACCATTAGACCAACGGCATTTACATGTTAACGATAATAGCCGTCATGATACGTTCACCCGCAATAATGCTCCCTCGTATGGAAGTAACTAACTTCCGTACAATTTCTTTTAAGGGAGCGTAAACCCTTCCAATTTTCCAATCTTGTCGTTGTGTTCTTAATTGTACACCTCGTGTCACGCGTTTCTCTATTTCGATTCAATTCCGTATTAAAATACATCTTGCTTACTGTTCGAAATATTTAATGAATTATTTATATGAGATTTAACGAATAGAAAATGAAAAATAATAATTTCAAAAATTCGGTCATTCGAGGGACGATACAGGAGGAGTCAATTAGCGGCGGATAATTAGCGGCGGTGACGGTTGATTAGCAGGAGACAACGTCCCGATGGCCATTGTCCGCCGCTGACAATAATTTCTGCGTGTGCCGTTTGCGTGGGCCGTTGCAACGAAAGCCGATCTGAAAGGTGGACGACACCTACGTTGCACCTGACTCGTTTTATATATAAACAGACACGTTTCAAACGATTGTTAAATCGATCGATACAACTTTTCTTCTTTCAGAGAATTTTCACACGATTGTCAATTTCCAATTTCTCGATTCACGAACGAGATTGCAAATTTTCTTAAACTACTGCGCCTAATTTTTATCTTAATTCAACATCGAGGTCCCAAACATTACACTATTATTCCTAAGGATAATAATTTATTCTTTAAATCAAAATTAAATATTAAATTTACCAATCCTCCCAATCCTATAAATTTTACAATTTCAATTAAAAATTTTAATTCAATTCAATTCAGAAACAGTTATCATTAGATTGGCAAAAGCTTCTTCAAACATCTTTATCAATATAATCTATCAAAAGATTTATTTTTTAAATCAAAATTAAATATTAAATTTACCAATCCTTCCAATCAAATCTAATTATAAATATTATAATATAACCATATATTATATTGTAACCATATAACTAAATTTTACAATTTCAACTCAAGTTAAATTCATTTTACAATTCAGAGACAATTATTATCAGATTGGCAAAAGCTTCTTCAAACATCTTTATCAATATGATCTATCAAAAGATTTATTCTTTAAATCAAAATTAAATATTAAATTTACCAATCCTTCCAATCAAATCTAATTATAAATATTATAAATATCGTAATCATATAACTAAATTTTACAATTTCAAATTTAAAAATTTAAATTCATTTTACAATTCAGAGACAGTTTTCATTACAGATTGGCAAAAGCTTCTTCGAACATCTTTATCAATATGATCTATCAAAAGATTTGTTCTTTAAATCAAAATTAAATAAATCCACCCAATCAAATCTAATTATAAATATTATAAATATTGTAACCATATAATTAAATTTTACAATTTCAACTAAAAATTTAAATTACACTGTTATCCCTAAGTATAATAATTTATTCTTTAAATCAAAATTAAATATTAAATTTACTAATCCTTCCAATCGAATCTAATTATAAATATTATAAATAACATCTTATAAATTTTAGAATTTCAACTAAAAACTTAAATTCATTTTACAATTCAGAGATAGTTATCATTATAGATTGGCAAAAGCTTTTTTATCAATATAATCTATCAAAAGATATTATGCTGTTATCCCTAAGGTAATTTATTCTTTAAATCAAAATTAAATATTAAATAAATCCTCCCAATCAAATTTAATTATAAATTTATTTATAAACATTATAAATATCCCATATAACTAAATTTTACAATTTCAACTAAAAATTTAAATTCATTTTACAATTCAGAGACAGTTATCATTACAGATTGGCAAAAGCTTCTTCAAACATCTTTATCAATATGATCTATCAAAAGATTTATTCTTTAAATCAAAATTAAATATTAAATTTACCAATCCTCCCAATCAAATCTAATTATAAATATTATAAATATCGTCCCGTATAACTGTAATATAAATTTTACAATTTCAACTAAAAATTTAAATTCATTTTACAATTCAGAGACAATAATCATTACAGATTAGATCATTACAGCAAAAGCTTCTTCAAAATATAATATTATAAATATTATAAATATTGTAACCATATAATTAAATTTTACAATTTCAACTAAAAACTTAAAT
The DNA here is from genome assembly GCF_003254395.2 of Apis mellifera. Lineage (NCBI taxonomy): Eukaryota > Metazoa > Arthropoda > Insecta > Hymenoptera > Apidae > Apis > Apis mellifera. The sequence goes on along the minus strand of NC_037643.1, from coordinate 13,857,603 downwards.
TCATTTTACAAAAGCTTCTTACTCGAATCTTGGTCAATTGAAATCGAGCCCCCTTCTCCCCGCCTCGAAACCGCGGTACAAAGCACGGATCGCGTGAACTCGCAAACAAACACACAACGTCCTCCACAACGCCCCTCCCGTTGGAAAATCGGGAGGGAGGGGAGGGAAAGCAACGAAAATTCCCCTGGCGGCGATTACGACACCTCGACTTGCGGGCCGGTTATCGGCCGGATCGAATCGAAAGGGCCGAATCGGCAGCGCGTGGATGCAGTTTTCCTCGTCAGCGCTTATGCAAAGCCTCTGGTGGTGCGCAGGAGGGCGGAGGAGGGCCGGCAGCCTCCGCGGCCCTTGAATAATGCATGCGGTGTTCGCGCGGCCCGCAACGAAATGCACCGGGTGTACCGGAAGTGGCCTTCCTCCTCTCTTTTCGTTTCAATCTCGTCTCTCAATCGTCATCGCATCGACGATGACGACGAGGATGAAAGATAGAATGTAGCTTATATTTTTCGCCGTTAATTTTAACGAGTTACGATTGGAGCGCTAGGTATATGAAGCATATGTCGTTTCTCGTAGAGCAACACGCGAACGCTTAGTTATTTTATTATAGTTGGAGGAAATAATCGTATTCCTTTCCACTTCTTCGCAATTTTTCCAAGAGGTGGGATGGTGGTAGTTGAAAGAAACGAGGGCGGTCACCCTGTACACGCGCGCAAAACACACTGTTGCACGCCGTCGGAGGGCTGCGTTTCGGCGAGTCCGCAGGTGGAACCGCACGGTTATTAGGATGATTTATACGCGGCTCGAGTCTTACTTCGGGGTGGCGCGTCCACCTTCCCCTCTCCCTTCCACGCGTATCTTCTTAATTCTCGTTGTTGGCCGCTTGTTTTCGCCGTAATTCGCATGGGGGTGGATTCCTCGAGATCAATTCTAGTTCGTTTCTTTTTCATTCGATTATTGCAAAGCGACTTACCCTCTCTTCGGTGGGTATGTACGTATATTTTCTCACGATGTAATAATAAAAATTATAATTTATTCCTTTCCTCCAAGCACGCGTATCTTCTTAATTCTCAGGGCGCTTGTTTTGCCGTAATTCGCATGGGGGTGGATTTCTCGAGATCAATTCTAGTTCGTCCCTTTTTGATTCGTGGATGCTTTCATATTCGTCGATGTATAAAGCGACTTACCTTCTCTTTGGTTATGTATATATATTTTCTCACGATGTAATAATAAAAATTATACGAATTTATTCCTTTCCTCCAAGCACGCGTATCTTTTTAATTCTCGTGGCGCTTTACCAGGCAGAATGGGGGTGGATTTCTCGAGATCAATTCTAGTTCGTTCCTTTTTCCTTTTTGATTGTCTGTGGATGCTTTCACATTCGTCGATGTACAAAGCGACTTACCCTCCCTTCGATAGTTATATACATATATTTTCTCACGATGTAATAATAAAAACCTCGAATTTACTTTGATAAAAAATAATAGTTGGAGAGGAATTTCTCGAGATCAATTCTTCGTTTCTTTTTGATTGTTGACAATCCGTGGATGCTTTCGTCGATGTACAAAACGACTTAATTTACTCTCGCTTTGGTAATCATATACATATATTTTCTCACGATGTAATAATAAAAACCTCGAATTTACTCCGCGAAGGATAAATTGATTGTTGACAATCTGTGGACTTATCTTCCATACCATAATAATTAATGTCCATCTTTAATATACGCATTCATCCCTTCCTTATATATTTTCTCTACTAATAAAAACCTCGAGTTTACTCTACGAGGGATAAAAATAATGGATAATGATATTTTCTTCTCCTCTCAGGAGTTTCTCGAGATCAATTCTAGTTTGTTTCTTTTTGATTGTTGACAATCCATGGATGCTTTCACATTCGTCGATGTACAAAACGACTTACCCTTCCTTCGATGGTTATATACATATATTTTCTCACGATGTAATAATAAAAATTATACGAATTTACTTCGCGAGGGATAAAAAATAATGAATAACGATAATTTCTCCTCCAATTCTAGTTCGTTCCTTTTTCCTTTTTAATTGTTGACAATCTGTGGACTTACCCTCCATACTATAATAATTAATCTCTAATATCATAATATCATTTTTAATATACGCGTTCATCCCTTTCTTATATATTTTCATAATATTCAAGATGTAATAATAAAAACCTCAAGTACTCCGCGAGGAATAAAAAATAATGGATAACGATAATTTCTTCTCTGGTTGGAAAGAAGATTCTCGAGATCAATTTTAGTTCGTTTCCTTTTTCCTTTTTGATTGTTGACAATCTTACTCTCCATACTATAATAATTAACTTCCACTTTTAATATACGCGTTCATCCCTTCCTTATATATTTTCTCTACTAATAAAAACCTCGAATTTACTCCGCGAGGGATAAAAAATAATGGTTGGAGAGGAGTTTCTCGAGATCAATTCTAGTTCGTTCCTTTTTCCTTTTTGATTGTTGACAATCTTACTCTCCATACTATAATAATTAACTTCCATTTTTAATACACGCGTTCATCCCTTCCTTATATATTTTCTCTACTAATAAAAACCTCGAATTTACTGCGCGAGGGATAAAAAATAATGGTTGGAGAGGAGTTTCTCGAGATCAATTCTAGTTCGTTCCTTTTTGATTGTTGACAATCCATGAATGCTTTCGATGTACAAAGCGACTTATCCTCAACTTACTCTCACTTTGGTAATCATATTTTAATATTTTCTCACGATGTAATAATAAAAACTTCGAATTTACTCTGCGAAGGATACATTGATTGTTGACAATCTGTGGATGCTTTCGTCGATGTACAAAACGACTTACTCTTAATTTACTCTTCCTTTGGTAATCATATACATATTTCTCACAATGTAATAATAAAAACCTCGAATTTACTTTGATAAAAAATAATGGTTGGAAAAGAGTTTCTCGAGATCAATTCTAGTTCGTTCCTTTTTGATTGACAATCCGTGGATGCTTTCGATGTACAAAACGACTTATCCTCAACTTACTCTCACTTTGGTAATCATATTTTAATATTTTCTCACGATGTAATAAAAAAAACCTCAAATTTACTCCGCGAGGGATAAAAAATAATAGTTGAAGAGAAGTTTCTCGAGATCAATTCTAATTCTACTTTCCTTTTTCCTTTTTGATTGTTGACAATCCGTGGACTTACCCTCCACACCATAATAATTAACCTTAATAATCCACCTTTAATATACGCGTTCATCCCTTCCTTATACATATATTTTCTCACGATGTAATAATAAAAACCTCGAATTAGTTAGCTCCGCGAGGGATAAAAAGTAATAACGGATAACGATAATTCCTCCTCCTCCTCCTCCTCCTCCTCTCGAAGAATTGAAGAGGAGGATTCGTGGAATCGATGGAAATCGGTGTAAATTGTGTGCGCGTATCACGCATACTTGGCAACAATCGTCGCGGGGGAGGAGAGGGTCGTCAGAAGCGAGGAGACAGAATCGTCGAGGGGGTGGTCGGAGGAAACGAACGGCGCAAAGGAGGAGGGGGATGGGGGATGGGGGTATCATTAGAGACGCCTGCGAAGAGAGTGGAAATAACGGTTGCATGGTAATACCGATGACGGTTACGCACGCTTATTCCCGTAATACCGGCCAATAATTGCCAGGTATGCCGACGATACATCAAGGGACGTCCGCTTGGGCGTGAACGTCGAAATGAAACGTCCACTTTGTTACGTTTGGCCCCGGCATTTGAAATCGTCCGTCGAAATCGTTGCTGCTATAAATCGATCGTGTGATGCGATAAATGCGATCGGTTCCAGTGAAATTGATTTTCATAATTTTTTTTTTTTTTTGTACGATTTTGTAATGCGAGTAATTGTTTATAAGTAAGATTGATTTGCTTTTTCTTCTTTTCTTCCTTTTTTTTTTTCCCTCCCTCGCGAAACTATAAAACATTCTTTTGGTTTATTCATCGTCGAGCAACACTATGATTAGACACGTTTAAATATACGTTGGTTTCGAATATAGGGGATGGATAATAATTTTTTTAAATCTCTCGAATCGTATCTTGCTTGCATAGTGTAAAGCAAGTTACTTTTTCCTGCGGCGGATAAATTTTGGAAACGTTTTCTTAATATCAACATTGATTAAATTTATTTATTTATATAATATAGTTTCAATTAACGAATATTAATATCGTTTCATAAATATTATTCGATTAAGAAAATTATTAGCACAATTTTTAATTCTTATTTTAAAATTAAGTAAAAATACTTATTTATTCTTTTAATTATTTTATTATACAATTAATTATTCCTTATTATAAATTTAATATATTCAAGATTTTAATTTTAATATTTAATCATGCTATATATCCATTAAATGGAATTTAGTCTTTATAATAGTAACAGCAAAAATTTATAATCTATATAGTTTTATTCTTCCTGAAAAGAGATTTCTCTTTTTTCTCTTCTCGAGAAAAGAATCCAGAATCCAAATGTATCATAATCAGAAGCGTAATATCCGCGTGATCGTTCGCCAAATATTGATATGATTAGACACGTTTAAGAGGATTTAAATATATTTATATTGGTTCGAATAGGAGATGGATAATAATTTTTTTAAATCTCTCGAATCGTTATTTATGCGCGAAAGATACTACTACTACATTTTTCTCTCAAATTCTTACTTGCATGTAAAGCATAACTTTTTCTTCCGCTGGATAAATTTTGAAAACATTGACACCTTCGTAAAAGAGATTTCTCTTTCTCCAATTGGAAGAATTTTTCAAAGCGTCAAAATTAAAAGAAATTCCCTCGAGTTCGATAGCATGGAAGAAGAAAGAAATCCAGAATCCAGATGTATCATAGTCAGAAGTAATATCCGCGTGATCGTTTACCTACGATTCGCCAAATATTGATTAGATATATGATTAGACACGTTTAAGATGATTTAAATATACATTGGTTCGAATAGGGGATGGATAATAATTTTTTTAAATCTCTCGAATCATTATTTACGCAAAAGATACTACTACATTTTTCTTTCAAATTCTTTGTAAAGCATAACTTTTTCTTTTGAATTTTTTCAAATTTTGAAAACATTGACACCTTTGTAAAAGAGATTTCTCTTTCTCCAGTTGGAAGAATTTTTCAAAATATTGGAATTAAAAGAAATTCCCTCGAGTTCGATAGCATGGAAGAAGAAAGAAATCCAGATGTATCATAGATGTATCAGAAGCGTAAATATCCGCGTGATCGTTCGCCTACGATTCGCCAAATATTGATAATCGGCACGGATACGGCGCAGGGGTGGGGGTGGCCTGTTATTATCGGATTCGAAAATGCGGAAGCGGTGGAAAACAGCGGCACGCGGGGGCCAGCGTGTTAATCCGGGAAAGTCGGGGGTTAAGCAGCTTGGGAGAGGAGTTGGCTTACGAGTTGAATCGCGTAAAATCGGGGATTTGACCCGAAGTTATTAATGCTCGCAATATCGTTACCTCGTTATTTAAAGGATCCGCCGGAATCGACCGCGAACGCGTTTTCTCTTAAAATTAAAAAGAGAAGCGACATTCCGCCGTTTCCGAAATGCTTGGATTTTTTTTTTTTTTTTGGGAGAAGTCTGCCATTTTTAGGAAGAATTCTTTTTTGTTTCTTAAACAGAGGGTAGTTTGAGAAAATATATATATTATATTAATAATAAGAAAAAATATATATTATAAAAATTGCAGAAATTTGTGCGCAACATACCTTTTTATTTACAAAGTGCATTAAAATTGGATGAATAAAATTTCCTTCAATTTCCAAAATTTTAATATTCTTCTTATAAACCTATATCGAAATTAACTTCAGTTTACTTAACTTCCAAAATCCGATTTTCCAAAGGCGAATAAAATCTCAATTTCGTGCGTCATTCGTTGTAAAGCTACTCGAAGATAATGCATTGAAATCGAATTTCCAAAAAAGAAAAAAAAAAAAGAAAATTCGTTACCCTCATCTTTCGTTCTATAATTATTCTATAAACCTACTTAAATTTCGCATCTCACATTTTGTACATCCACGCCAGATTTTTATTTCTTCTTTCTCTTTCAAATATTCGCAACACACTTTGATACCTTTTAAAGATCCTCTTTTTCACGAATTCTTCTTGAACGAATTAACCAATCGTCGCTTTTAACAAATTTCCTTTTAAAAAAGGAAGTAAAAATTAATACAAATTCGAGACAACGGAGGAATCACGTAGCAGGACGGCCGGTGAAGAGAGAGAAAAATTCACTGAAGGGTGAACAGAAAAATGTACGGATGGAGGGGGAAGGAAAAAGGGGGCCACGATCGGGGGAATTTCCGCGAGAGAGGGAGGGAGGATCGTTACAAAAGTTTTAACGGGTTCGAGAGGGCGGTCTCGAGAGCGGCCTCGGCAAGTTTCGCGTTACCGCTACGTGCTGCATGCGAACTTTCGAAGAACAAAATCAATTATGGAACCGGGGGGGGGGGGGGGGTGTTTTTATGCGGCGCGAGGCGGTCGTCGGCTCGAGAAGGAAGAAGGGCGGCGGGGAGAGGAGGAGGCCGGGTGATTATCGGTCGAAACTTGCCAACTAAGAGTAATTCGCCCCCTCCTCCCCCCTTCTCGAGGCTAGCCGAGGTATTTCGGATTACCGTTAGCCCACCTTCGGATTACGAGCGCCACCTTTCTTCCCTTTTTTCTTTTTTTTTTTTCCCCCCTTATTCTCTCACGGAATAAACGGGGCCCGCAACGATTTCATCGAAGCCGGGGATTATCCAACCGACCGTCTAGACGAGAATTTTTCTTTTCTAAAAAAGAATATCTAATTTTTTTTCATCTCCTTTTTCTATTCATTGGTCTCTTTTTTCTTTCCTTTCGAATCGAGGACAATCGAAATATACAACAAGCCTATAACCTTTCTATCAATCACTTTCAATAAAATTGGAAACATTAAATACGCCATTCTGGCATTGGAATCCAGAATCAGAAGACGAGAAAAAATAGTTCTCGACTGGAGAAAATGAAAAAACGAGCAAGATGGCGGGTGGAAGAAGAAGAAGAAGAAGAAGGGCCGGCGTGTTTTTAACGATAATTCCTCTTATCTGCTCGTAGCACATGCTGTCCAGAGTTGCGCTGCCACCAAATCGACCGATCTAACCGAGCCGGCCGCAAATTGGATCCAGAGCTCTTGCCGGCTAATTAGCTCCCTCTTCCCGCGGATCGATCCCAGAGACATCTGGCTGACTGTCCCTGCTTTCGAGTCTCGTTGCACATCCTTCTTCGATTTGATCGATACTTGGTCTCTAGGAAATTGTCTAGGGAAAAAGTAGAGATTTCTAGAGATTTGTTCGTTCGTTCGAGCAAGTTGCTTCGCTCGCGGCCACCATATTGATTTATAACGGCGCGAAAGTGATAACGACGAGCGTTTAAGCGCGGCGAGGCAGGACGTGTCGCAACGCGTTGCTAATTGCCGCCGGCACGAAAGAAACGGTACCGCGCTTACTAGACAGTTATTAACAGCGATCGACGTTACGAGCCTCGTCAACCTTCGTTTTTATTACCGCGCTGGGCGTGTATCGCGCCCTTTCACGACCGCTATCTCCTCCGTAACGCGCCACTCGTATCCTTAATCCGTGCTGCGAATATCCCGGATATTTTTCACGAAATTATTCTCTCTCTATCGATGTTTTCTTCGAAATAGCGCGCAATTTCGAAAATAATTTTCTCGGCAACCGGTTCCGCTTCCAATTAACGCTAATCCATTCGTCGTATAATCTCGTGACGTATAATTCCATTTCTATCTTTTGGAAATTTTATACGAGTTTTCTTAAAGATTTCAAAAAAGAAGAAGAAGAATTCATTTTTCATGTTCATTTCTTCCACTTCCAATATCTAATTTTTGATATTATTGGAAGAATTTATTCTTATGAATTGATCTATTTTTCTCGATAAATTCTATTCAATACAATTTAATTTTCATAGATCATATTTTGGGACGAGTCTGAGAAATCTATTGTTAAATTTTATTAAAAGTCAGGAATAATTTCAAGAAATTTTTATAAAGATAATTTTTGAGTGTGAGAGAACAAATTTGAAAGAGAGTTTAAAGAAATCTCGCGAACGTGTACGTCTCTTTTCGAGGTCGAAGGCAGGGGCAGTCTACGCCAATGCGCGATGATAATGCGAGCACAAACGGATCTCTGTCCGAGCCCATCCATAATACATCGCCCCCGGGGCACGTTCTACCGTTTTTTGTCACTGAATACGTTGACGAATGCGTGAAAGGAGGCCGAAGGATCCAGCTTCCTGTTTCTCCCGGCCACACAAGAGTGCAAGAGTTCGTTGGCTGCCCGCCAATAGAGATATTTGCCCGTCCACAATTCCAACGGATGGAATAGTTCGGATTCGAGTTTATATTTAGAGGTGAAAATACGAAACTTGTCAACTCGGAGTCAGGAATCGAACGGATAAGAAAAAGGAAAGAGGGAAAGGAATTTTGAAGGATTCAAGTTTTCAAATTTTTTATTCAATTAGCTTAATTATAATTGGAGTAATAATTTAGAGATAATTCAATTTCTAAAGAATTTGGAAAAATGGCAATAAATTAAGAAAGAATTATTCGATTATTTGAAAAATTAATTAAACAGATAAAGAAATTTTGAAAGATTCAAGTTTTCAAATTTTTTATTCAATTAGCTTAATATTATTATAATTATAATTATATTAAGCTAAGTAAGCTAAGAGCTAATAATTTAGAGATATTTCAATTGGAAGGAATTTGAAAAAATGGCAATAAATTAAGAAAGAATCGATTATTCGGAAAATTAATTAAACAGATATAAAGAAATTTTGAAAGATTCAAGTTTTCAAATTTTTGATTCAATCAGCTTAATTATAATTGGAGCAATAATTTAGAGATAATTCAATTGGAAGGAATTTGGAAAAATGACAATAAATTAAGAAAGAATCGATTATTCGGAAAATTAATTAAACAGATATAAAGAAATTTTGAAAGATTCAAGTTTTCAAATTTTTTATTCAATTAGCTTAATATTATTATATTTTTTATTGGAGTAATAATTTCAATCGAAAGAAAAATGATAATAAATTAAAGAATCGATTATTTGGAAAATTAATTAAACAGATAATTTTGCAAGATTCAAGTTTTCAAATTTTTTATTCAATTAGCTCAATTATAACTGAAGTGATAATTTAGAAATAATTCAATCGGAAGGAATTTGGAAAAATGGCAATAGATTAAGAAAAAATCGATTATTCGGAAAATTAATTAACAGATATAAAGAAATTTTGAAAGATTCAAGTTTTCAAATTTTTGATTCAATCAGCTTAATTATAATTGGAGCAATAATTTAGAGATAATTCAATTGGAAGAAATTTGGAAAAATGATAAAATAAAGAATCGATTATTTGGAAAATTAATTAATAAACAGATATAATTTTGGAAGATTTAAGTTTTTAAATTTCTGATTCAATTAGCTTAATATTATTATAATTGGAGCAATAATTTAGAGATAATTCAATCGGAAGGAATTTGGAAAAATGACAATAAATTAAGAAAGAATCGATTATTAGAAAATTAATTAAACAGATATAATTTTGGAAGATTCAAGTTTTCAAATTTTTTATTCAATTAGCTTAATTATAACTGAAGTGATAATTTAGAGATAATTCAATCGGAAGGAATTTGGAAAAATGGCAATAAATTAAAAAATCGATTATTTGGAAAATTAATTAAACAGATATAATTTTGGAAGATTCAAGTTTTCAAATTTTTTATTCAATTAGCTTAATTATAACTGAAGTGATAATTTAAAGATAATTGGAAGGAATTTGCAAAAATGGCAATAAATTAAGAAAGAATCGATTATTATTCGGAAAATTAATTAAACAAATTATATAAAGAAATTTTGAAAGATTCAAGTTTTCAAATTTTTGATTCAATTAGCTTAATTATAATTGAAACAATAATTAAATAATTCAATCGGGGAAGGAATTTGTTCATTGTAATTGAATTTTCTAATAAAACGATTTTTTACAGCTAATAAACAAATACTTGACATCGTATATATCACATTAATTATATAAAGAGATATAAAGAAATTTTGAAAGATCCATTTTTAGATACGAATATTTGACGTCTCGACATCCATTAATTACCTTCATCGAGTAATCCATTTAACTTATCAAATTACGCTTACTTACTTCTCGAGCGAAATATTTAATTATTATTAAATCCATCCATCGAAACAATTTTCTTCTCCTTCGAAAATTGTTAGAAAGAAAGATTTACGAAAGATACGGGCGCAAACGTCCGGTTAATCGAAACGATAAGTCCCTTTGTACAAACCACGCCCGACATCATCGGCAGGCATCATTAATAATCAGTTTTCCCATCCCATCGACCGCATCAATGAAATTTAACGGGAACGGGGGAACGAGTGGGATCATTATCGCCGACGAATTACCGCCAATATTATTTAGACAGGTTATCCGGACGGACGACGTGTTTTGCCCGCTGCAAAATCGCGTAATTCGAGCAGCCATCACATTCGAACCACTTCTTCCGTCCAACAATCTTCTTCATTCTTCTTCTATCCAAATCACAATCTTCTATTTTCCAGGGAATCCTTTTAATCGTTTATTTACAAAGAATAAAAATTTCGAGATTTCATCGTTTGAAACGGGAATTTATCATTAACCTATCCTCTAACTAAATTGTTAATTGTTAATTAATTCTAGATTGCATTCGAAAGTATTTAAAATGAAACGAATCTTTGGCTCATGTATCTTTAACTAGATGTTTAAAAAATTAGCCAGCGAAGATTTGATTGAATAATTGTTCAAAATAATAATAATAATAATCGAGAATAATTGTTGCACGAGATTCAACTTGAATATTGCATCTTTTAAGGAAGAAGATCTCCTTGTAAAAAGAATTCTGTGAAAAAAAGAAATCCTATAAAACTTTTCCAACCCCTTTTTCTGGAAGAAAACAAAAAAAACTAGGCATCACAAATCACCCTCCAACAACGTTGACACAAAACATGTCTCCCCGAATGATGAAGCAAAAAAATCCTCGTCGACGTGTTGAAATAACATCGGTCGAACAAACGGGGCACTGTGTCGCGAGACACCCTCGTTTTTGTCATCGACGAAATCCTCTGAGACAAGGTTCTTCTAAGCCGCTTCTAAGCGCGAGTAACTCGAGATCGCACCCTCCTGCCTCGCCGAACACCCCTCGAGGCAACCAAACTACGGTTCTCCGATCGCACACTGGTTTCATTCATAAAACAATTCGAGAGTGCGCGGTTTGGTTTAAACAACTTGTCGAGAATAAAGAATATCTCCTATCTATTTTCTATTGTTATCAACAGGGAATTGAGAGAACAAGATTTAACAAGGGAACTGCAAGAAAGAAGAATGGTAAAAGAATATTTATTAAGTATCGATTAAGATTCGATTTTAATTACTATGTGCATCTTTTGCAAGATTTGGAAAAATAATTTAATTATCATCGACTAATTTAATTATCGAATTTAATTATCATAAACGCGTATGTATATCATTTTAATGGAATTGATTACATTTAATGGATATCATTGTTATCGAATACTAAAAGCTACTTGTCACAAAGCATATCTTGTTTTATGGATAAATTCGTTCAATCTATTATACTTTTGATAAGTATAACTCTAACAGAATTGATCCCCTCGAAATTAAATGGTCTTGATCTAATATGGCATCATTAAAAACTCAGTTAATTACTCAGAGAATTGAGCTTTAAAAATTTCGAATAAAATTTTTCACTGTAAAAAATAACATGGAAAACATATTTTGCATTATTCTAGATTTTTTCATTTAATTCATTGCATCTAAATATTATATATTTTGCGTATTTTTCTTTGTAAATGCAATCTAACTATCTAAATATCTAATTTTAAATTATTTTAAATAGTCATTGCCTATGAAAAATAATGCAGGAAATATATTTTTTTTTCATTCGATTCGTTTCATCTAAATATTATGCATTTTGCTTCCAAATTTAACCTGATCTAACTTAAATGGTTAGCAATTTAGTTAGGTGATAGGTTAACATTATTCAAAATAACTTTAATTATTAAGTTTTATCTATCTATGGGCTGTGAAAAATAATATAGAAAACATATCTTGTATATTTTTATTTCTAAATACAATCTAACCTTAATAATCTAGTTAGAAGATAGATTAACATTATTTGAAGTAATTTCAACTATTAAATTTTACCTATGAGCTGTGAAAAATAATATAGAAAATATATCTTGCATATTTTTGCTTTTAAATGTAATCTAAATGATTAATCTAGTTATGAGATAGGTTAATTTTATTCAATAACTTCAACTATTATTATTTAAAAATAATATAGAAAACATATCTTGCATATTTCTGCTTCTAAATTTAACTTTAATAATCTAGTTAGAAGATAGGTTAATATTATTCAAAATTAACTATTAAATTTTACCTATTACTATCTATAGGCTGTGAGAAATAAGATATATAGAAAACATATCTTGCATATTTTTGCTTTTAAATACAATCTAATCTAAATGATTAATTTAATTAAAAGATAGATTAACTTTATTCAAAGTAACTTCAATTATTAAATTTTATCTATCATTCTGGGAAAAATAATATAAAAAACATATCTTGCATATTTTTGCTTTTAAATGCAATGATTAATCTAAATGATTAACAATCTACTTAGAAGATAGGTTAACATTATTCCAAGTAACTTTAACCATTATTATCATCTAAAAATAATATAGAAAACATATCTTGCATATTTCTACTTCTAAATGCAATCTAATCTAAATAATTAACAATCTACTTAGAAGATAGGTTAACATTATTCCAAGTAACTTCAACTATTATTATTTAAAAATAATATAGAAAACATTTCTTGCATATTTTTGTTTCTAAATGCAACTTAACCTTAATAATCTAGTTAGAAGATAGGTTAACATTATTCCAAGTAACTTCAACTATTATTATTTAAAAATAATATAGAAAACATATCTATATTTTTGTTTCTAAATGAAACCTTAATAACCTAGTTAGAAGATAGGTTAACATTATTCCAAATTAATTATTAAATTTTACCTATTACTATGGGCTGTGAAAAATAAGATATATAGAAAACATATCTTGCATATTTTTGTTTCTAAATGCAATCTAACCTTAATAACTAGTTAAAATAATATAGAAAACATATCTTGCATATTTTTGTTTCTAAATGCAATCTTAATAATCTAGAAGATAGGTTAACATTATTCCAAATTAATTATTAAATTTTACCTATTACTATCTATGGGCTGTGAAAAATAAGATATATAGAAAACATATCTTGCATATTTTTGTTTCTAAATGCAACCTAACCTTAATAACTTAGTTAGAAGATAGGTTAACATTATTCCAAATTAACAATTAAATTTTACCTATTACTATGGGCTGTGAAAAATAATATAGAAAATATATCTTTCATATTTCTGCAATCTAACCTAAACTAAATTAACAATCTAGTTGAAAGATTGGTTAACATTATTCAAACTTAACTTCAACCATTAAATCTGTAAAAATCTACACCAATATTACCTTTCACGTGGAAAATTCACTTCGAATTCAATCTGTCGGTGGATTTATTTTTTGGGGGGAGGGAAGAAAGAAAGAAAGAAGCGCTCCACCGGAATTGATTCTCTCGAGTTAAGTTAACAGTGGCCTACTTGACTGCACCTAATATAACACGGCCCGTTCCGATCGAGGTTCGCGACCAAGTTTATGGCGTAAACAGACCGCCACCGATGCCCGTCACTTCGCGGATAAACTCGTGTCTTGACAGAGTGCAGGTCCCACGGGAAACGATGGCCGCCTTTGAAAATCCCTTTCCTCGAACGAGTCTTTCCAAAAAAAAAAAAACGCAAACGGATCAATTTTCTCCTCGAGAGAAATAGAAAGAGAATGGAAATATTCTCGAAGATTTTCCAAGATTTCTCGAAAGGGAATCGATCTTTCTTCTTTGTCCTCGAGGAAAAAGAGATATAAATCGATATAATAACGAATAAATAATTTGTTATAAAATTACCAATCGAATATGAATCTAGATTTGTTTCTTATCAATTTTTTTGAAATTATTGAAATATTGCAATAATTTTCTCAATAGAGAGGAGAGAAATTTTATTTTAATTCCAGGCAAGAATGTTTTCCAATTTCTCTATTAAAAAAAAAAACTTTTCCATTCACGTTTCAAGCAACAATAGAACAAGAGATTATTACTTATTGTGTGAAAATGATGACACACACACACACACGGCCGCGTGTCATTATTATCCCGCTATAAATAAACAGCGCTTTAATAAAGCGCAACTGTTTTCTCGTCGAAAATCTATTAAATTTCGCGCTTATCGCGGTGGCGTGAAACAAAAGTGAAACAAATTACTATCTAAAAGTCCATTGATAAGGGTGACTAAAAAAAAAAATCCACGACAGCTGAAACTGCTCTCGCCGTCATAATCGTCGACGTCAACTTCACAGAATTATCGGAATCGAGAGATTGTTCCACTTTAGCAGGTGGCATCGCAATTTCCTTCTTTCCATACATACAAATTCATCCAACACTTTCTCTTCTCTTCTCCAAATTAGAAGAAAATTAATTAACAAATTGAAAAAATCATCATTCACAATCTACTTATCCAAAGATTATATTTTGGAATATATTTTGAAAGAATTGCAAAGGGAGGAGGGACGGGAGAGGAAAATTGGACGTGATTTCGTTTCGATTTCTGCAGCATACGTGCAGAAGTAAGTCGGGGATAATCTTTATCGGCGGTTGTTGTCCGCGGCAGTTGAAAAGTGTCGGCCAGGCAATAATAATTAATGTTGAGTGATAAACGGGGGTTCATCGAGTGACACAGACTGATCGATGTCATAAGGCCGGTTGTCTCAACCGATAACCCCTTCCCGTGACATCGTCAAGCGAGCGATTATCGTTTCCACGAACGTTTCGCTGCACACACCGAATTCTTTTCTTTATTCTTTATTAGACGGTGCCCGATTTTTATCCAATTTTCTCCTCGAAACGTTTCGAGGATTCGTTCAGAGATCGACTCAATTTTTTCTTTTTCTGTCGATCGAGAAAAAAAATTGAAAATTCCAGTTCCATATATATATATATATATGTATCGAGATTGATGAGAATAGGTATTTTTTTAATTAATATTATCATTCATAAGTCTATGAAATTGTGTTATTAATTATTAATAGATACGCAACGGATAATAATAATAATAGTAATTTTCTTCAAATTTGAAAAATTGAGAATTTTAAGGGGAAAAAGAATGGATTGGAGTTTCACTGGAATCATGCATGTGTCGCAGATTATTATTTTTTCTTTCTTTTTTTTTAGTCCAATTGCCCTTTGATCCATCGGTGATTTTCCACGCACTTTGATTCTCGACATTTGGTCCTTTAACGAGAAGAATCGTCATTTCGTAATAATTATTATCTTTTCAACTTTGCGAAGTTTGTTCTTACGTCTACTATCTTTGAAACGGCTGTTATGAAAATGAATGGATGGAGAATCGAGGAACGAAGCGATAAAGAAATTTTTAAAAAAGATATTTCGTTTCGACAATTTTTCTTCGATTGATTTTAATAGAAGTTTGATAGAAACGCTCGTCTAATAAAATTGTTTGAAGTACAAGAGACGATAATAAGAACTTCAATAAACAGTTCGTTTTATAGCGTTATAATCTATACCCAGAAATATGCTCGCGATAAAATGTACGCGAGTTTGCGGACGAGAAACTGTCGCAACGAAATTATGGTGAAGAGAATTCCTCGAAACGCAAACGACCGGAAATCTGGTTTAATCAAATTAGCGAAAGTAGTTGATACGAATTGATGGGACGCGCCATAACGACCGACTTGTTCAAAATATCTGTCCAATTTTAATCGGGGGGGAAGGGAAAAAATTTGTTGTTGCGTTATCTCAACCTTATCTAGGTGTTATTAAATTTTTTAATTTCTTCCTGTCAAATTATATTCCTCTAATAAAGAAATTTTGAAGAACAAAATTTGTAAATTTATTCTAATAAAAATATCTCTAATAAAGAAATTTTGGACAAAATTTGTAAATTTATTTTAATAAAAAAATTGTTTCAAACAATGACTATTTCTTCCTGTCTAATTTTTCTCTAATAAAGAAATTTTGAACAAAATTTGTAAATTTATAATTTACAAATATTGTCAATTATATTCCTCTAATAAAGAAATTTTGAACAAAATTTGTAAATTCATTCTAATAAAAAAATTGTTTTGACCAAACAACGACTATTTCTTCCTGTCCAATTATATTCCTCAAAAAAAAAAAAATTTTTTTGAACAAAATTTGTAAATTTATTCTAATAAAAAAATTGTTTCGACCAAACAACGACTATTTCTTCCTGTCCAATTATATTCCTCTGATAAAAAAATTTTGGACAAAATTTGTGAATTTATAATTTACAAATATTGTTAATTATATTCTAATAAAAAAATTGTTTCAAACAATGACTATTTCTTCCTGTCCAATTATATCTCTCTAATAAAAAAATTTTGGACAAAATTTATAAATTTATAATTTACAAATATTGTCAATTATATTCCTATAATAAAGAAATTTTGAACAAAATTTATAAATTCATTCTAATAAAAAAATTCTATCGACCAAGCAATGACTATTTTTTCCTGTCCAATTATATTTCTCTGATAAAGAAATTTTGAATTTCTTCAAAATTTGTAAATTTATAATTTACAAATGTGTCAATTATATTTTAATAAAAAAATTGTTTCAAATAATGACTATTTCTTCCTGTCCAATTATATTCTTCTAATAAAGAAATTTTGAACAAAATTTGTGAATTTATAATTTACAAATATTGTCAATTATATTCTAATAAAAAAATTGTTTCAAATAATGACTATTTCTTCCTGTCCAATTATATTCTTCTAATAAAGAAATTTTGAACAAAATTTGTGAATTTATAATTTACAAATATTGTCAATTATATTCTAATAAAAAAATTGTTTCGACCAAGCAACGACTATTAATTAATTGTCAAAGTTTCAGACAATGTTTACGTAAGAGGAGGAAAGAAAAAATAATTTCTTTCTCGCTGCTTGCAAAAAAATCGATAAATCGCAATTACGT
This sequence comes from Apis mellifera, assembly GCF_003254395.2. Classification (NCBI taxonomy): domain Eukaryota; kingdom Metazoa; phylum Arthropoda; class Insecta; order Hymenoptera; family Apidae; genus Apis; species Apis mellifera. The sequence continues at coordinate 13,840,352 of NC_037643.1, read as the reverse complement.
TTACGTTTGCAAATCTTGTTTCCCTCGCAAACTCTAAGAGTTCGATTCTCTTGAGAAAATCTTCAGAGGAGACTTATGTTATTAACAACTCGACTCAAATTGCAAAATTTGGAGGAAGAAAGAAAAAATAATTTTCCAATTAAGCAAAAAGGAAAACACCTCATCTAATTTTATTATAATTCCTTTCTCGCTGCTTGCAAAAAAAATTACGCTTTTGTTACCAATATTTGCAAATCTTGTTTCCCTCGCAAACTCTAAGAATTCGATTCTCTTGAGAAAGTCTTCAGAGGAGACACGTTATTAATAACTCGACTCAAATTGCGAAATTGAAAAAGAACTGGAAGGAAAAAAATCGTTCTCAATATTCAGATAAACTCGTCTATAAATATATCTATACACGCATTTTTTTCAACGTTCCAAATCGCTAAGAATTTCAATTATATTAATACCAACGTGGAAAAAAAACACGAAAAGAAAAAAAAAAGTATATACACATCTTTCATCTTTTATCAAAAAATTACCGAAATCGAGTGATATTCAAACATTTTGGCCATTAATATAATATGAAATACACGACACGAGAAGATAGAGAGAAGCGGACGGTTTCGGAGGATTTCGGCTCTTCCGGCGCTATCTGTTTACAGGAAGACGATATTCTATTAAGCGGGGGCCAAGTAGTGTCACGTCGGCGCAACCGTCCCCGGAGGATCAACCCTTTGCCGGTCCCTGCATAATCCACGAGCCCGTGGAGACGCAGGAAATTAGAGCTCCCTTCCCTCCCCTCCTCGGCATCCTCGGCCGCGGATGATTTAGGGCGGAATTATCAGGAGGAATCCAATAAACACCGCGGAATACCCGTGCCACGATGAATTAAGATTCGATGTTCCCTCCGTGGAAGGAATGGAGATAAAATTCTTCACTATTCAAAGGAGAGTTTTGGGATTAAAAAAATTGGAATTGGATTTTTACGAGAAATTGTATGTAAATAATTTGTATATCCTCTATCAATATGATGAAAATATAAATTTTTTATAAATTGTCTGTGTAAGTATATTTATTCATTATTCAAGAGGATAGAGATACATGAAGAATCTTTGATCGAATCTTAATCAGAGTTTGAAAACAAAAGTTATGGAGACGAGTTATCAATTTTGATGAAATGACTTTTGAATAGTGATAGATTAAATACATTTATGAGAAATTATATATCCTCAATGTGATGACGAAAATATAAATTGTCCATAAATTGTTTATGTAGTAGTATAATATATTTATTCATAGTATTATATTGGTATTAATATTATTATAGTGTATTATATACATTAGTATTATATAGTTATATTATTCAAAGTATATTTATTCATTATTCAAGAAGATAGAGATACAGATGAAGGATCTCGAAAATCTTTGATCGAATCTTAATCAGAGTTTGAAAACAAAAGTTATGGAGACGAGTTATGAAGTATATCTGTTTATGTAAGTATATCTATTTATTATTCAAGGGAATAGAGATAAGTGAAAAGTGGATCTCGAAAATCTTTGATCGAATCTTAATCAAAGAAACTTATGGAGACGAGTTATGAATTTTGATAAAGTGACTTTTGAATGGTGATAGATTGAATATGTTTATGGAAAATTATATATAAAATTGTCCTTCATGTTATGACGAAAATATAAATTTTCCATAAATTGTCTGTGTAAGTATATCTATTTATTATTAAAGAGGATAGAGATACGTGGAGAATAGATCTCGAAAATCTTTAATCGAATCTTAATCAAAGAAATTTATGGAGAGTTATGAATTTTGATAATAATGTTTAGAGATTGGAAACGTTTATGAGAAATTATATATAAAATTGTATATTCTTCATGTAATGACGAAAATATAAATTTTCCATAAATTGTCCATCTATGTAAATATATCTATTTATTAAAGGGGATAGAGATACGTGGAGAATGGATCTCGAAAATTTTCAATCGAATCTTAATTAAAGAAATTTATCAGAATTTGAAAACAAAAGTTATGGAGACGAGTTTTGATAAAATAATTTTTGAATAGTGATAGATTGGATATGTTTATGAGAAATTATATAAAATTCTTATATAAAATCTTCCATGTGAGGACGAAAATATAAATTGTCCATCCATATAAGTATATCTGTTTATTAAAGGAGATAAAAGATAAGTGAAAAGTGAATCTCGAAAATTTTTGATCGAATCTCAATCAAAAAAATGATCGTAGAATTATGAATTTTGAAATATATATAAATATATCTATTTATTATTCAAGAGATAAGTGAAGAGTGGATCTTGAAAATTTTTGATCGAATCAAAAAATGGTCGTAGAATTAAGTGTAGTAAGTAAATTTTGAAATGACGAATAGATCGGATATGGATTTTTCTGTTTATGAGAAATTACATATTTAAAATTATAAATATCTTTTACTCATATACAAGCATATTTATTTAATATTCAAGAGAAATAAGTGGAATCGATCGAATCTCAATCAAAAAATAATCGTAGAATTAATTTATGAATTTTGAAATGATGAATAGGATACGGATTTCTCCGTTCGTGAAAAATTACACGTTCAAAATTATAAATATCTTTTATGTAAGCATATTTATTTAATATTCAAGAGAATCGAAATAAGTGAAGAGTGGATCTCGAAAATTTTTGATCGAATCTTAATCTTAAAAAAAATTTATCAGAATTTGATCGTAGAATCGAAAGAATTGCGAATTTTGAAATGGCGAATAGGATACAAATTTTTCCATTTATGAGAAATTACACGTTCAAAATTATAAACATCTTTTATGCAAGTATATCTCGAAAATTTTTGATCGAATCTTAATCTTAAAAAAAATATATCAAAATTTGATGGTAGAATCGATGGTAGAATCGAAAGTTGCAAATTTTGAAATGAATAGGATACAAATTTTTCAGTTTATGAGAAATTACACGTTTTACAATTACACAAAATTATAAATATCTTTTGCATTGACAAAAATATAAACGTCCATCTGTATAAACATATCTATTCAAATCTCTATTCAAAATCTATTCAAAATCTAATATTCAAGAGAATCGAGATAAGTGAAGAGTGGATCTCGAAAATTTTTAATCGAATCTCAATCAAAAAATTATTGTAGAATTAAATTATGAATTTTGAAATAGATCGAATTTTTCCATTTATGAGAAATTACACGTTCAAAATTATAAACAAATCTTTTATCCAAGCACATCTATTTAATAGTCAATGTTCAAAAGAATAATTTAACAATAAAATCGAATCGATAACTCGAGTTAGACGTTTCCGTTAACGGAATCAGAGTTGTCCCGTTTCTTCGATAAACTATTCTATTCACCGTTCGGTAAAAAGGAAAGAGCGGGAGGACGCGGAAGTTGTTATGACAGTCAGAGGCGGGTCATCCATCAGCCAAGATTCGGTCTCCTCCACCGAGGAGGAGGCCGAGCACCGACTTATCCAATATTTAAGGTTTTGTCCCTGGCGACCAGGCCTGATATATCACCCGCATTAATATATATTTGCGGGGGAGATAACTCTGCGAGAGAGAGAGAGAGGAGACGGTCGCGTAAATGCCCGCCAAGATTTCTGCCCTCTCCGCGAATAATGGATACGACGTTATTTATCCTCTCCCTTGGAAAAATGAAACGATTCCTTTGGAATAACCGCTTCGATACACGAATCTTCTCTTATCTTCATCCCCTAACCGATTAATTAATCATTATTTAATTTTTAATTTCTATTGAAATTTCCATCAAGATATTCACGCGGAATAAATTTTACCAAATAGTTAGCAAAAAGTTATGGAAGATTTCAAATCATTATTCATTTTTAGTTCTATTTCGATGAAATACAGCCACGATAATACATTTTGATCAAAAGAATTTCAAAGTGCAGTTAATTAAACTTAACTTCTCATTCTCAGCTTCCTACATTTTTAACTTCATCTCGATAAGGATCGATGAATTAACACTTGGCTTTCATTTTCCTCCACCTTGGCTCGTGGCACGATCAATTTTCGGCCCAATAATCGGGGACAGCTGCTCTCCAGCCGAGCAGGGATCCATTAGCATGTAAATAAGTGACGACTGCAGTTAATTTTCTCCTCACCAATGAGATTATCCTCGATACTTTCCTTCCTGTATTTCTATAAATAATAATTAATTTCCAAAATTTGCTTAGACAAAAAATGTTCCATTTCTCACTAAACTCGACACACACTTGTTATGTAAACTATCTAATTGCGGCGTCCACCTGTGGGTAAACGCCACGACCTTCGATGCCCAGAGGAGCAGGAAGCATCCCCTCCGCGTATATGGATAATAAAGAAAAACTTGAGGAGAGGGGATGAAAGGGAAACCGGATCGGCGAGAATGATCGGTCGAAGCAAATTAAACTTGGCGAATCGCGTAATTACCCTCACCCTTAACGACCAATTTTCACGTCGGTGTCGAGTTGCAACGGGCAGAAAAACGGCGACTTTAAAAGCCGGCTAATAAAACGAGCCCTCGCTTTCGTTTCCAACGAAATCCGAGATCGAATGGAATAATCGAATTTGCCACGATCGTTCGAAACGATCCACAATTCCGGCATGTTTGATCGAAAGAAAACAATGGAATAAACGAATGTATGTACGTTTTCTTCTTCTTCTTCTTCAATTTTTCATTCCATCTTTATAAACTAATCTTTAAAATCTTTAAATCTTTAAAACTAATCTTTAAATCTTTATCTAAACTTAAATTATTCTTATACTTGGAGAGGCAAAGAAAATGTTGCATCCAGGATAGTTTTCGAAGTAATTATAATTTGCATCGTTCAAGAATATTGTTGCAATTCATATATCTTTTATTAACCAATTAAAAATCTCACTGGACTTTAATTTGTTGCATCATTGTACTATGATAATGGTCGAAATAAATTTTTTAAATTTACATTTCGTTTCTAGAATTATCAAGCAACACAAACGTAGGTATACATATTCGAAATAAGATGAGAAATATGATAATTACACTCTCCTCCAATGAGATTATAATTATAATAAATGAAAGTTTTATTCGGAGATTAATTTAAGTAAAGATAAATATGAACGTCAAACTTGATTTATAAATTAATTTTTTCCAATATAGATTTAATATTTACAATTAAATTTATTGATTTTAGGTGAAATTGATAAATAATTATTCATAATTTTTTTAACTAGGATTAGGTACCCTATTATAAAAAGGTAAGTGAATATATCAAGTTATTAAATGTTGAATCATTAAAATGAAATGATATGGCGGCTTTTTATATCTAATTAGAGATGCTTATCGATTAATTATGCATCGAGTGGATTTTTGGAAGGAGAACAGAGAATTGAATTAATTAATTTAGAGTAATATCGGTAATTTCGATTGAAGTAAAACGCGAAAAATTAATATTTATTTATCGATTTCTCGACAATCGAAACCTGCAAATCTGCTCAATCTGTTTAAAAATTGCTCGAACCTTCATTCAAAGATCGCCGTCGTTTCTCTCGAGCGAGCCCATTCACGAAATATACACAAATCTGTCACCGGGTCCCGGAATAAGTCTCCTCTCGAGGGAGAGGAAACGGGCGGCACGGACAACCTCGTAAGCAAATCCCGACGCTCGTAAAATTCCTTTTGGATTTCCTCGTTCTCAATATCCCTGGCTGCGATAAATGATCACCAAAGTAGTTTATTTTTCATTCTTTTTCGTATCGTTACGTACGCCTCTGCCTTCCTTTTCCTTATTTGAATTTTCGCGCCCCTCCTTTTATATTTTTTTCCGTCTCCTCTGATTCACTGCTTCGATAGTCTTTGAAAGAAAAAAGAAATTTTTGGTGATCTTCTAATCTAATTCTAATCTTGGAAAAGAAAGTATCAATCGCTGTAACGAAAATTAAAATTAAAATCGATTCCTGTCCTGTTTAGTGATAAAATTAATTTCCAAGTTTACTTCATTTCCATAAACGACATATATAAATATAATCTATGGAAAGTCTATGGAGATTAATAAAATAGAATTAGAAAATCGGTTTCACTTTCAGAAGGTTGGGGTAAATGTAGGAATAATTTTTCGATTTTTCAATTCTTTTCAGGGAAAGGGGACGAATATCTGTGATTTAAGAGAAAAATTCGGAGGTGGTTCGTTCAAGGTCGAGGAGGGGGAAATAGAAGAAAAGGAGGAGGAGGAGGAGGCTGAGGTCCGTTGGACCGCAAGCGAAGAGAGGACGACGTGCGGTTAACTGACTGTTGCCGAGATTAATGCGTCGCCCTCTATCACCTGGGTGATTGACAGCCCTGTGACCGCGACAAAGCGCCGACTCCCACCCCCCTCCCCTCCCTCCGCTTCGTTATTGCGCCTACCACCTACCGATTTTATAACCGTTTTCAAAGTCAGTGTCACCCTCAACCTCTTCTGAATCTCTTCCTCCTCCTCCTCGATCCTTTTCTTTATCTTTCTATCTATCGTATTTTCATCTATTCTCGAATAAAATTTCTATGTCGATTTTTTTCTATTTTGTGAAATATGAAATTGAACGAAATTGAACGATAGATTTCTCGAATGGAGGAAGAGGAATTATTGCGCCTTACCATTCTACCGATTTTTAAATCTTTTTTCTTTTATCTTTCTATCCATCGTATTTTCCCTCGAATAAAATTCGTATGTCAATTTTTTTCTATTTTGTGAAATATAATTCAATAATGTCGCCTGAACGAACAATAAATTTTTCAAATGGGGAAGGAATTATTATGCTTTACTATTCTACCGATTTTATAACGATTTTCAAACCTCTTTTTCTTTATCTTTCTATCCATTGAATTTATTTTTTTTTCCTTTATTTTCCTTTATTTTCCTTCGAATAAAATTCGTCTGAATGAACAATAGATTTTTCAAATGGGGGAGGAATTATTATGTTTTATCATTCTACCGATTTTATAACGATTTTTAAATTAACTGAAATTCTTTTGAATTCTTTTTCTCCTTCTCGATCCTTTCCTTTATCTTTCGTATCCATAGTATTTTCGAATAAAATTCATATGTCGATTTTTTTTCTATTTTCTGAAATATAATTCAATGACGTCGCTTGAACGAACAATAGATTTTTTGAATGGAGGAGGAGAAATTATTGCATTTTACCATTCTACCGATTTTATAACAATTTTCAAACTGACTGAACCTCCTTTCCTTTATCTTTTTATTCATCATATTTTCGATATAAATATTCGTATGTCGATTTTTTTTTATTTTCTGAAATATGAAATTGAACAAACGATAGATTTTTCGAATGGAGGAGGAGGAAGTATTGCGCCTTACCGATTTTATAACGATTTTCAAACTGACTGAATCTCTTCTGAATCCTCCTCCTCCTTTTCTTTATTTTTCTATTTTCTCTTGAATAAAATTCGAATATCGAATGTCGATTTTTTTCATATTTTCTGAAATATGAAATTGAACAAACGATAGATTTTTCGAATGGAGGGATTCTTGCGCCTTACCGATTTTATAACGATTTTCAAACCTCTTTTCCTTTATCTTTCTATCCATTGTATTTTCGATATAAAATTCGTATATAGATTTTTTTTTTATTTTGTAAAATATAATTCAATAATGTCGCCTGAATGAACAGAATAGATTTTTCAAATAGGGGAGGAATTATTACGCTTTACCATTCTACCGATTTTATAACGATTCTCAAGCCTCCTTTCCTTTATCTTTCTATCCATCGTATTTTCCCTCGAATAAAATTCGCATGTCGATTTTTTTCTATTTTCTGAAATACGAATCAATGATATCACTTGAACGAACGATAGATTTTTCGAATAAAGGAGGAGAAGGAATTATTGCGCCTTACCATCCTCCGATTTTATAACGATTTTTAAACTGACTGAACTTCTTCTAAACCCTCCTCCTTTTTCTCCTCGATTCTTTCCTTTTTCATCTTTCTATCCATTTTCCCTTGAATAAAATTCGTATGTCGAATTTTTTTCTGAAATATAAAATTGAACGAACGATAGATTTTTCGAATGGAGGAGGAAAAAATTATTGCACCTTACCGATTTTATAACGATTTTCAAACCGAATCTCTTCCGAACCCTCCTCCTCCCTTCCTTAACATATTTCTATCCATCTTCCCTCGAATAAAATTCCATTTCCATTTCCTCTACGAACAAACGAAACGATTCTCGATCCATCTACTACCAATTAAATCCACGAAGCTTGACGATTATAACGATCTCTCCGAAACTTTCCTCCCAGCGATTCCGCGAAATGAAATTCTTCCTCTAAAAAAAAAAAAAAAAAAAAAAAAGAACGTAGAGGGAAGATAATCGTGGTTAGTTTCAAGTTGCATCGAATCACCGTCGTTCTGCCATCCGTCGTCGCGATGAAATATTGGCGAAGAGAAAGAAGAGGAGAAGAAAGAGGAGGAGACATCGCGTCACGCGTGACGCGTCTGTCACGGCAGAGGAGGCCGTGTGTCCCACAATCGGAGGAGATAAAGTTTCCGTGACGCGTTCGCTGGCCAGATCGAAAAAGAATTAATTACCGGCGAGTTAAAATAAAAGCTTATCGGGTCGAGCAGAGAGGAGAAGGGATATCGTTTCTCATAATAATTCCATTCCTGTAAGCGTATCGCGGCCGTAAACGGTCACCAGAGCCAGGCCTTCGAGGAGGATGTATCGTTTATCGTTATTTATGGCAATCGTGGAACACCCGTCCAAAAATGACGATCCAGTAATCTTTATTGCCCGTTTATACGGCAATAAAAATTATGTAACGCGAGAGGGAAGTTTATGGAATTTCGAGTAATTACGAGTCGATAAAAATCCGGGGTTAAAATTATTCTCAATATAAATATTTTCTTGATACAATTATATTGATTGACATTTTCGAGCAACACGTTTGATATCAGGGAATACATGAGCTCGATATTGAAACTTTGAATTGAAGAAGATGATAGATTGAATTGGTTTAGAATTTTTTTTTACCATGCTTCGATTGTAAGTTCAAGTATTAATCGAATACTTGAAAATACTTTTTACGTACGTTTTTCACAGATTCGATAGGAAATATTAAAATGTTACGGATACAAATATTGTTAATATATATTTATTTATATCGAATTCGTATCGTTTTAACATTGAATGTGTTTAAAATTATATTCAATATCGAAACTTGGAATGCAAACTTTTACCATGCTTCGAATGTAACTTCAAATTGATTGAATACTCGATGAAAAAGTTTTAAGAAACATTGATATCTTAATCTTTCACAGATTAAGAGATCAGAAGTATTAAAATTTTACAGTTTTTCAATATAAATATTGTTAATATTTTTATTTGTCTCGAATTCAATAAACGAAACTTAAAATGCAAAGATTTGATTTTTGATTTGATTGATTTGATATTTGACCGTATTTCAACTATAACATCAACGATTGAATATTTAATGAAAATCGTCGAGATTCGATCAGAGATATTAAAATTTTACAGTTTTTCAACATAAATATTGTTAATATCTTTATTTATCTGGAATTCGATATCATTTCAACATTGGACACGTTTAAATTCAATAAACGAAACTTAAAATGCAAAGATTATTTGACCGTATTTCAACTTCAACGATTGAATATTCAATGAAAATCGTCGACAAGGTTCGATTAAAAGTATTAAAATTTTACAGTTTTCCAACATAAATATTGTTAATATTTTTATTTACTTCAAATTCAATATCATTTCAACATTCTTTAAAATCAAAGAATCCTCGAATTCAATATACGAAACTTAAAATGCAAAGAATATTTCAACGATTGAATATTTAATGAAAATCATCGACAAGGTTCGATCAGAGATATTAAAATTTTACAGTTTTTCAATATAAATATTGTTAATATCTTTATTTACTTCAAATTCGATATCATTTCAACATTGAATATGTTTAAAATCAAAGAATCCTCGAATTCAATATACGAAACTTAAAATGCAAAGACTATTTGATTGTATTTCAACTTCAACGATTGAATATTTAATGAAAATTATCGACAAAGTTCGATTTACAGTTTTTTAACATAAATATAAAAGTTAAATATCTTTATTTACCTCGAATTCGTATCATTTCGATATTTCAAATAACAACGTTGAACACGTTTAAAATTAAAGAATCCTCGAATAAACGAAACTTAAAATTCAACTCTAAGAATATTTCAACTCTAATTTTAACGATTGAATATTTAATGAGAATCGTCGACAAGATTCGATTTACAGTTTTTCAACATAAATATTGTTAATACCTTTATTTATCTCGAATTTGACAATTCAAATGACAACGTTGGACAAAATTAAAGAATCCTCGAGTTCAATAAACGAAACTTAAAATTCAAAGACTATTTGACCGTATTTCAACTTCAACGATTGAATATTTAATGAGAATCGTCGACAACCTTCGATTTACAATTTCTCAACATAAATATTAATATCTTTATTTACCTCAAATTCGATATCATTTCAACATTGGACACGTTTAAAAGAATCCTCCAATATTGAATTCAATAAACGAAACTTAAAATGTAAAGAATATTTCAACGATTGAATATGTAATGAGAATCGTCGACAACCTTCGATTTACAATTTCTCAACATAAATATTAATATCTTTATTTACCTCGAATATCATTTCAAGCGACAACATTGAACACGTTCAAACTCAAAGACTCCTCGAATTCGAATATACAATTACAGTTTCTTCGTAATATCAAATACTTTTTCAGTTATTTCTTCCAAATATATTTATTCCAAATGTACGCTACGTTTCCTCTTCCTTGTATAAATGCAGAGAAAAGAAAAAAAAAAAAAATAAAAAGAAATATAAAGATCCCTCCTCGGGCCGGAATCGGTTTCCGGTCGATCCCTTCGGGGGTTGGCGGTAATCAGTCGGGCTAATTAGATGAAGGTTTAATCGAGGCGTGGGAGGGCCGTCTCTCAGGTGCAATTCCCCGCATATTTACATCGCCCACGGGACGCGAAAGGGGTGTGCGAGAGGGCTTTAGCCGTAGCGTAGCGACCGTTCGTCTCCTTGAAAGAAAGGGTTAATTAAAAACAACAAAAGCTATCCGCGCCATTAGCGGCCGTTTGTATGCGCCGCGTTCCCGTTACGTCCGCTTCCTTCTCCCCCCCTCCGTTAACGAGTTCGAGCCACCGTCACGAGAAGAACTCTCTCTCCTCTCTCTCTCCTCCCCTTACTCTCCTTTCATTTTTCTCCAACCGCGTTGATGAAGGATCAAAAGTAAGTGGAAATTGTTCCCCGATGAAATTAATCCTCCCCTCCCTCTTCTAACTTCTTCTCTCTTGTGTTCAAGCTTTAACGCGGAGATAATCGTAATTCGTTTCCTCGCGCCCCTGTTTCGATCCTACTGTCGTTTTGGACAGTTTGCGAGATTCGACGAGGAATCAGGGATTGGAAATTTGAAAAGTGTCGTTTTCGAAAAGGAATTCTTCGACTATCGATAAGTAAGTTCTTCTCTATGAAGAAGATTGGAAATTTGAAAAGTGTACACGAAAAATTCAAGGAAGAGATAATTGATAATTTCGAATCGAAGAATATAATTCTTCGATTATAAATAAGTAAAAATTTGAAAAGTGTACACCCGTTTTCGTTTCGAAGGAAAAATCCAAGGAAGAGATTGATAAAATTTCGAATTGAAGAATATAATTCTTCAAATTGTCCATAAGTAAATTCTTCTCTATGAATCAGAGATTGGAAATTTGAAAAATGTAAAGTGTACATGAAAAATCCAAGGAAGAGATTGATAATTTCGAATTAAAGAATATAATTCTTCGATTATAAATAAGTAAAATTTAAAAAGTATACACGATCATTCGCTTTTATTTCGAAGGAAAAATCCAAGGAAGAGATTAATAAAATTTCGAATTGAAGAATATAATTGAAGAAAATAATTCTTCGATCATCGATAAGTAAATTCTTCTCTACGAATCAGAAATTTGAAAAGTGTACACAATCATCCGCTTTCATTTCGAACGAAAAATCCAAAAAAGATTAATAATTTCGAATTGAAGAATATAATTATTCAAATTGTCGATAAGTAAATTCTTCTCTATGAATCAGAGATTGGAAATTTGAAAAATGTAAAGTGTACATGCAAAATCCAAGGAAGAGATTGATACAATTTCGAATTGAAGAATATAATTCTTCAAATTGTCCATAAATAAATTCTTCTCTATGAATCAGAGATTGGAAATTTGAAAAATGTAAAGTGTACATGAAAAATCCAAGGAAGAGATTGATAATTTCGAATTAAAGAATATAATTCTTCGATTATCAATAAGTAGAAATTTGAAAAGTGTATATGATCATCCGCTTTTGTTTCGAAGGAAAAATCCAAGGAAGAGATTAATAAAATTTCGAATTGAAGAATATAATTGAAGAATATAATTCTTCGATCATCGATAAGTAAATTCTTCTCTACGAATCAGAAATTTGAAAAGTGTACACGATCATCCGCTTTTGTTTCGAACGAAAAATCCAAAGAAGAGAATATACTTCCAAAGAGAGAATATTGAAGAATATAATTCTTCAGATCGTCCATAAGTAAATTCTTCTCTACGAATCAGCGATTTGAAAAAGATTTGGAAATTTGAAAAGTATACGAATCAGAGATTGGAAATTTGAAAAATATACACGATCATCCGCTTTCGTTTCGAATAAAAAATCCAAGGAAGAGATTAATAATTTCGAATTGAAGAATATAATTGAAGAATATAATTTCGATCATCGATAAGTAAATTCTTCTCTACGAATCAGAGATTTGAAAAAGATTTGGAAATTTGAAAAGTGTACGAATCAGAGATTGGAAATTTGAAAAGTGTACACGATCATCCGCTTTTGTTTTGAACGAAAAATCCAAGGAAGAAATTAAAAATTTTGAATTGAAGAGTATAATTTTTCGATTATCAATAAGTAAAATTTGAAAAGTGTACACGATCATCTGCTTTTCTTTCGAAAGAAAAATCCAAAAAAGAGATTGATAATTGAAAAATATAATTCTTCAATTATAAATAAGTAAAATTTGAAAAGTGTACACGATCATCCGCTTTCGTTTCGAATGAAAAATCCAAGGAAGATTAATAATTTCGAATTGAAGAGTATAATTCGATTATTATAATTCGATTATAAATAAGTAAAATTTGAAAAGTGTACACGATCATTCGCTTTCGTTTCGAAGGAAAAATCCAAGAAAGAAATTAATAAAATTTCGAATTGAAGAATATAATTCACGATCATTCGCTTTCGTTTCGAAGGAAAAATCCAAGGAAGATTAATAATTTCGAATTGAAGAGTATAATTCGATTATAAATAAGATTAATAATTTCGAATTGAAGAGTATAATTCAATTATTATAATTCGATTATAAATAAATAAAATTTGAAAATTTGTACACGATCATTCGCTTTCGTTTCGAAGGAAAAATCCAAGGAAGAAATTAATAAAATTTCGAATTGAAGAATATAATTCTTCGATCATCGATAAATAAATTCTTCTCTACGAATCAGCGATTTGAAAAAGATTTAGAAATTTGAAAAGTGTACACGATCATCAGCTTTCGAACGAAAAATCCAAAGAAGAGATTAATAATTTCGAATTGAAGAATATAATTAAATTCTATAGTAACTAACTATAATTAAATTCTTCTCTACGAATCAGAGATTGGAAATTTGAAAAGTGTACACGATCATCCGCTTTCGAACGAAAAATCCAAAGAAGAGAATATACTTCCAAAGAGAGAATATTGAAGAATATAATTCTTCAGATCATCAGTAAGTAAACTCTTCTCTAGAGAATATTGAAGAATATAATTCTTCGATCATCAATAAATAAACTCTTCTCTATGGAAAGAAAGAGGAAGTTAGAATCGTACGCGTCCCTGATAATAACAAATAATAATAAATAAGAGGCACGATTGGTTTCACGGTGTATTAGTTGGGGACATCGGTGTATTAGTCCTTGGAACGTTTTCTTGCTACGTTTTCCGTGGCGCTCGCGGGAGGAATACTCGATCGCGAACCGCGACGCTTGCAAAAACGGTTGTCAAAACGGAGCTGACGAATGTCCGTGGAGGCGTAGCCGGACGTGTTTACGGATGAGCAACGGACGGTCGGTTTATCCGCGTTATTAAGCGGGTGGAATAGCGCCATTTGTTCTGGCCAAAACTCTCCGATACCATACTCTTTTCCCCGCTCCCCGGAATTGGACAACGAAAAGGGATCTCTTTTATACCAGATTGTAACGATATCTTGTGAATAATAACGTTGGACGATCAAGAAAAAATAAATTTATTTACAATTGTGAATTGGAATAATTTTATTCGATAATAAATTTTTCGATTTTCTTGAAACAAACGAGGGAATATAATATATATTTTAATTTAAAGAAAGAAAATTTTCAAAACTGAAGTTAAATAATAATTTTTAGGGAAGAGCAGTGATCATTTTAATTCAAACAAACTCCTCAAAGCGGAATGTAAAACGCGTTTCAATAATCGAAGGAAAATTTTCGAAGCTTTGTTCACGATCGGTAATTTCCAGAGAGGAGCAGTGATATTTTTAATTCAATGATATATTTCTCGATTCAATGGAGGAAAATTTTCGAAGCTAATACTGAATTTCCAGAGAAAAATAGTAATCTTTAATATCTTTTTCAATATATATATATATTCCTCAAACGTAAGATGTACATTTCTCGATTCAATGTCCAAGAAGGAAAATTTTCAAAGTTGAATCACGATTAATTTCCAGAGAAGAGCAGTGATCTTTTTAATTCACGTGATAATACCTTTCTTAACAAATCCAAAGAAGAAAATATCCACGAAGGAAAATTTTCAAAACTAATGCTGAATTTTTAGAGAAGAACAGCAATCTTTTTACCTTTTTCAACACATACATTTCCTCCTCGAATCAAAATATATAGATTTAACCATCTACGAAGGAAAATTTTCGAAGCTAAACTTAAATCACGATTAATTTCCAGAAGAGCAGCGATAATACCTTTCTGAACAAATCCATCAAATGCAAGATATACACATTTCTCGATTTCTCGATTCAATATCCAAGAAGAAAAATTTTCTTCTTTTCAAGCTAAAGTTAACTCACGATTAATTTTCATATCAATGATATTTGTAATTTAATAACATCCTTTCTCAACAAATCCTCAAACACAAGAGATATACACACATTTCTCAATTCAATGTCCACGAAAGAAAATTTTCGAAGCTAAAGTTAAATCAATTAATTTTCATATCAGTGATATTTTTAATTTAATAACACCCTTTTTAACAATCCTTCAAACGCAAGATATACACACATTTCTTGATTTAATATCTATAAAAGAAAATTTTCGAAGCTAAAGCTAAATTACGATCAATTTCCAAGTGATCTTCTTAATTCAATTTTAATTCATGATAATACTTTTCTTAACAAATCCCCAAACGTAAGATATACATACATTTCTTGAAGGAAAATTTTCGAAGCTAAAGTTAAATCATGATCAATTTCCAGAGAAGAGCAACAATAATACTTTTCTCAACAAATCCTCAAACGCAAGATATACGCACATTTCTCCATTCAATGTCCAAAAAAGGCAAATTTTCGAAGCTAAACTTAAATCAATTTCCAAGTAAAAATCGCAAGTGATCGAGGGACGAAAAGGAAGAGGGTAAATGGGAATCGAGGCAGATTTATCGATTCGTCGTGTCGTGGGCCCGCGTTTAACCTGGCTAAAGGGAAGGAAGATGCGCCGGTATTGGCGGGCCACCCGTTTCGCCCGATCGCGCGCCGATAAACGGCATTATTTAATTACCGTGAGTAATTACCGATTATTACACGCCGCGGCCTGTCCAGCCGCAACTCTCCGCCATTAATTACGCCAACGATCGGACGAAACACTCGTTACGCAGCACTCTTTAATCGCGCAGGACCCGATGGGCCAGTTCCCCTCCCTCATTCGTCTTCTCCCTTCTCTTCTTCCCTTCGAGATTCGAGAGACTCCTTCTCCTTCGTGTACAGGATTTTTTCTGTGATTTTTTCGTTTCTTCTTTTCTTTTCTTGCGCGATAGCTGGACCTAAATGCATCTCCTCTGTACTCGAGTTTTTCGTCCCCTTTTTAGGGAAGAGTTCATTCTGATTCTGATTCTGATTCTGGTTTCGATAGGATGGTTAAAGAGAAGTGTTTTCATTTATTAATTCAATTAATGTGTTCTTCGATATTCATTTCTAGGATGAGGAAAGCAAAAGATTCTATGGAGCCGTGTGGATTCAATCAAGATGAAAATATTTTTAAAAGTGTGTAAGGACAAATTAAAAATTTTCTTTTAAGATTCTTAACGCCAAATTAAAATTGAACAAGTGAAATTTACAATGGATTTATATTTTTATCTCTTTAATCGTGATAATCGACATTTTTAAATTATTCCCAAATAATACTTATTTAATTCCTTAACGTGAAGAATTTTGAGAGAACTCTTTTGAGAAAATTCTTCTCCTCGGAATGAATCGAACAATTGAAAATATTATTCAAGGATTATCGCGCTCACTATTCGGATATCGAAACTCTCAGAGGGGGGGTCGCTGTCGAAAATTGGCATTCCTCCAAGAGGACGCGGTCGAGCGGGGGGGCAATTCTCTGGATTAGGATTAAATATTGATGGCCGGCCTGATACAGATTAATGCGCATCCACCGAATCCCCTTCCCCTCCCTCCCCCAACGATTTGTCTCTCGCCTCTCTCTCGAGGAGGACAGCTCCAGTCTCCTCCTTCCACTCCTCTTATCTTATATTATAGTTGCTCTCTCTCTTTATCTCCAGATTTCTGCTCCTCCCTCCTCCTTCATTTCGACGCGTCCTACGATGAACCTTTTCGTGTCCTTTTCGCTCCTCGAGATATGCCATGCCTCCTAGGGGAATCTATTAGCCAACCTATTCATACCACTGAGATAAGAAAGAGGGGAGGGATAAATGAAAAATTTTCTTAGAGAGATAGTCCAGATTTCGTTCCAAAAATTATTCGCGTTCGTTCGTTAAATTTCCAAATTAGTCATCTAAAATTCGTTTCGATATTCTCTTCCTGAACAAGAGTCTCATTTATAAGGAGTATCTATCTATAGGAAAGATCGAAATGTATCGATTCATCAAGATGAGGTGGTGGAGGATTCGAGGATTCGTGATTATTTTGAATCGATCGAGGATATTCTCGAGCATCGATCGATATATATATCTTCGTTTTGGCGAATCTTATCGAGATTCGGTCACAATAATTTTATCCGATCTAACCGATTCGAAGATGGAGAACAATTTCTTGTTCTTGGAACCGCCTTTTTTTTTCTTTTTCTCCCCTTCCTTTTTGAATAATTGATCCTCGCGACAATATCTTCCAACAAGATTGACGTCGATGGAAGAAATTTCTTCACTAAGCCTTGTTGCTCTTATGCCTCGTTTCATTTTAATTATGAAGGTGTTGTATAATTTCTTATACAATTTCCATGTTATTATTATTATAGTATAGAATATATTGTGTATCTGTATTATTAAAAGACACGTTATTATTATTATTATAGTATACAATATATTGTGCATCTGTATTATTAAAAGACAGTTTCGAAGAGAGACAGCGTCCAAAATGATATTCATATCTATAAAAATTATAAAGAATATTAAACTTTAAATTTATAGTCTCCTTTTAATTTTACGGAAAACTCGATCGAACAAAACCGCATTTCGATTCATCTTCGTCCACGAAAAGCGATATCCTCTCTCCTCCTCCTGTTCGTTCATTTTCACCTTTCGTTCCGATTCCACCTGATCCCTCGTCGAGAAGTTGTTGCTTCCGCGAAGGGAGACAGAGAGAGAAAGAGAGAGAGGGAGGTGATTCCGCACCTCGTTCACGAAAATAGCCCGCGTGGCTACCATATGGGCACGGCACGGGGCAGAATGTCGCTCGATAAATCCGGCCCGACATAGAGAGATTTGTCACGCGGACGAAAATAGGCGAGGAATAAGTAGAGTTTGGACGCGGCGCGGCCCCCGTGGGGGCGAGACAAGGAGGGCGATACATAGGCGTCGATGGAAAGGGATGACGCGGTTGGTGGGCCTCGACGTCTCCTTGTAAACACGAAGGCGCCGCGGCGCTTTACGACGCCTCCGGACCGCGGCCCGTGTTTAACTTATCCGAGACTTTCTGGCACAAAACCATTTTCGCTGCCCCGGCTTTCGAGCGACGACACGCGCTCCACAACCCTTCCTTCTCTCTCTCTCTCTCTCTCTCTCTCGTTCTTTCTCTGATCGGCTCCCAACCGCGTTGCACGCGCCGCGACGCCTTCCGTAAACTGTCAGCGACCGAACGCTATTCCGAAGCGTTCCATGTGGAGAGATCACGAGGAAGAAGGAAGGGTTCTTTTTCTTTTCTTTTCTTTTCTTTGGAATTTTCACAGTGTTGTTATTAACGATAGAGGAGAGGGTTTCTTTTTTTTTTTTGGATTGTGATTTAATGTGTCAATCTTGATACTCTTTCAAATTAATTTAAGGAAAAAAAATAATCTTTTCTTTCTTGTGATTGTTGTTTGAGTCGATGGAGAGGATATACGATGTTTGAGCGATTGATGGAGAATTATGAATGTGGAATGGTTCCATCTGGAGATATTGCAAAGAAAGTGGAATTTTATTATTAACGAAGAGAAAAGATTTTTTTTTTTTTGGATTAAATTCTATTAATCCAAAGAAAAAAAAAATAATCTTTTCTTTCTTGTGATTGTTGTTTGACTTAGTGGAGAGAATATACGATGTTTGAGCGATTGATGGAGAATTATGAATGTGGAATGGTTCCATCTGGAGATATTGCAAAGAAAGTGGAATTTTATTATTAACGAAGAGAAAAGATTTTTTTTTTTTTGGATTAAATTCTATTAATCCAAAGAAAAAAAAATAATCTTTTCTTTCTTGTGATTGTTGTTTGACTTAGTGGAGAGAATATACGATGTTTGAGCGATTGATGGAGAATTATGAATGTGGAATGGTTCCATCTGGAGATATTGCAAAGAAAGTGGAATTTTATT
This sequence comes from Apis mellifera, assembly GCF_003254395.2. Lineage (NCBI taxonomy): Eukaryota > Metazoa > Arthropoda > Insecta > Hymenoptera > Apidae > Apis > Apis mellifera. The sequence goes on along the minus strand of NC_037643.1, from coordinate 13,821,202 downwards.
ATTAATGAAGAGAAAAGATTTTTTTTTTTTTGGATTAAATTCTATTAATCCAAAGAAAAAAAAAATAATCTTTTCTTTCTTGTGGTTGTTGTTTGAGTCGATGGAGAGGATATACGATGTTTGAGCGATTGATGGAGAATTATGAATGTGGAATGGTTCCATCTGGAGATATTGCAAAGAAGAAAGTGGAATTTTATTATTAACGAAGAGAAAAGATTTTTTTTTTTGGATTAAATTCTATTAATCCAAAGAAAAAAAAAATAATCTTTTCTTTCTTGTGATTGTTGTTTGACTTAGTGGAGAGAATATACGATGTTTGAGCGATTGATGGAGAATTATGAATGTGGAATGGTTCCATCTGGAGATATTGCAAAGAAGAAAGTGGAATTTTCAGTGTTATTAAGAAAGAGAAAAGGTTTTATTTTTTTTGGATTAAATTTCATTAATCCAAAGAAAAGAAAAACGAATCTTTTCTTCCTTGTGATTTTTGATTAATTTGATTCGATGGAGAGAATATAGGATGTTTGAGTAATTGATGATGAATTTGGAGAATTATGAATGTGGAATGGTTCCATCTTTTTTCAAAGATTTTTTTCTTTTAAGAATCTTTTTTTTCTTGTGATTTTTGATTAATTTGACTCGATGAAGAAGATATAATCTTTGAACGATTGATGATGAATTTAGAGAATTATGAATGTAGAGAATTAGGAATGATTCCATTTTTTTTCAAAGGTTTTCTTCTTTTAAAAATCTTTTCTTTCTTGTGATTATTGTTTGACTTGATAAAGAGGATATACGATCTTTGAAGGATTGATGGTGAATTTGGAGAATTATGAATATGGAATGGTTCCATCTGGAGATAAAATTGGATTAAATTCCATTAATCCAAAAAAAAAAAAAAATAAGAAAAACGAATCTTTTCTTCCTTGTGATTTTTGATTAATTTGACTCGATGGAGAGTCAATTATATACGATCTTTGAAATATTGATGATGAATTTGAAGAATTATGAATGTGGAATGGTTCCATTTTTTTTTCAAAGTTTTTCTTCTTTTAAGAATTTTTTCTTTCTTGTGATTTTTGATTAATTTGATTTGATGGAGAGGATAGGATGTTTGAGTAATTGATGATGAATTTGGAGAATTATGAATGTGGAATGGTTCCATCTTTTTTCAAAGGTTTTCTTCTTTTAAGAATCTTTTCTTTCTTGTGATTTTTGATTAATTTGACTTGATGGAGAGGATATACAATCATTAAACGATTAATGATGAATTTGAATGGCGTGGAATGTATTATAACCATAGATGGGTTCCATCTGAAGATATCACAAGAAAGAGAGAATCTGTTCTTTTTTCTTTGGACGATTTTCAGTGTTATATTGTGATTTCCAATGTGCCAATGTAATTTTTAATGTTATTTGACTGATTAAGAACCTTATGTATCTTTGAATGATTGATGATGAAGAATTATGAATGGTGAAATGTATTATATATTATATATTCCATATGGAAAAATCACTTTTGGATTGTGATGTGTGTCAATATCCTTCCAAATTCCACCAATCCAAAGAAGAGAAACGAACCTTCTCTTCCTTGTGATTTTTGATGTTGTTTGATAAAGAGGATATACCATCTTCGAGCGAATGGAATACGTTTTAACCATGAAAAGGCTTCGTGTGGAGCGATCACAAGAAAATGAAGGAGGATTTTCAGTGTAGTTTGATTGATAGAGGAAATATACGATGTTCGAGCGATCGATGATGAAGTTTGAAGAATTGTATGAATCTATTTCTAACGCGTTCTCAATTTTACGAATGAACCTTAACTAATCTTTCGTGACCAAGTTAATTATAATTATAATTATTATCATCGCAAGTCGATTTTCAGATAATATAAACATATTATGATTCCAATATATTGTAATATTGTTTTGAGGCTAATGAAAACTACCATTGTAACAAAAAAAAAAAAAAACGACGAGAAGAAGTTATAAAATGAAAGAAAAATAAAATAAAATATTTCATTCGAATCGAAACAAATCTTCTTACAAATTCATCTAACTTGCTCGTAAGAAAAAAAAAGAATTTCAACGAAGGATCTGATTGATTTACGAGCTTGCGTTTCACTCGCATCGGAATTTGTCCGACCTCTCGATATCGATCCCTTCCCTCCATCTATCCATCTATCCATCTCTCCATCTTCTCCACTTATATCTACTAATCGAAGTCCATCTAGGTGGAGAAAACCTGGCCAACCCGACAAAGAAAGAAAAAGAGAGAGGAAAAAATAGAAAAGAACCGGCGTGAAACGTCTCTCCCTCCTTCCCTTGGCGCGGAGAAAAACTAAGTCTTAATAAAGCGGAGAGAGGCAAGATGAATCGGTTGCATTAGCATCTTCTGGCCGGCCGTGATTCATTGGGTGACGGTTCGAAAACGAAGCAACGGTCGGAGGAGGCCGTGGGATATGATATATCGTCATTAGGCATCGGTTTCGTATTAGAACAAATAGCCAAGCGTTTCATCCCTTAAAAGGCGCGACGTGTCACGGCCCTTAATGGGCCGTAATGCGCCCCCCTCCTCCTCCCCCTTTCGAAAAAGGAAAAGCCGCGGTGACTCGTGCTTTCCACTCCTCTCTCTTTCTCTCTGTCTTTTCTGACGGCCATCTGCCATCTCTTTGTTTCGTCGCTTTGGAAACAATGAGAATAGGGGAGGGAGAGTCTTTCAAATTGAGACGAAGACACGAGGTGGATGAAGGTTTTAAGTTTGGGAGTTTAAGTTAAGGAGTTTGGAAGAAAGGAGAAGAGTCGTATGAAGGAAAAGTATTGATAATTAATTGTTTCTATAATTCCTGTTAAATGTAAAAATATATCTAATGTCATCATTGGGCTCGATTGAACTGTTTTGGTATACTCTTTCCTTACTTTTTTTTCTCGTAGAACATATTGGTGCAGTTTAATCCAAGGACAGCTCTGATGTTTCAAAGAATGAACAGTGAAAGAATGAGTTTGTTATTAGAAAAAAATATTGCTTTTTATCGTATAATATAGGAAAATTGACATTGCATTCAATTAGTATAGAATAAAAATGAAGATACGTAATAATTGATAGATAAATAAATATTTGTGACTTAATAACGGAAAAGTTGTAGTTGCAGTGGTAATTAATTTAGAAAGCATAATATCTAATTTAATAAATATACAATAAAGTGAGAATGGATCTTGAGAATTGTATTCTAGAGGAAACAGATGTTAGAAGATATGAATCTAAGCAGTGATATAAAAACTGAATAAAACTGAAAAAATTGTCAACCAAAGTTAATAATAGATAAAAGAATGATGGAAATGCATACATTATAATGCAAGATAGCTTAAAATTAATTATAATTAAAAATACATCATGGACACCATAAATGTTAAAATTCATTTTAATATAATTTTGCGAATCAAATATGACAGTAAAAATAGAAAGTTTCTAGAAAAAAATCATTACTACAAAAAAAAATTAAATCAAAACAGCTTTGAAATTTAAATGCTTCTTGATAAACAGAATATTTCTCAATTATTGAAACGTGATCAATCATCCCTTATTTGCCTAAAAATATATTTTGTTTAATCTGTAAATCTGTTTTAAAAAAACTAAGTAAACGATTGAAACAATTATCTTTCTATCCAATTAACCATTGCACATCCCTTTTCTTCTTCTTCTTCGAAAAATCTCTCGATCCTCGTTTCCACGATCATTTCCCTGGATCATCTCTTCTCACTCTCCTGAATCACAAATTTAATTACAGTCTCTTTGCATCCGAACGATGGAAAAGTTTAGTTCTAGTTGGCGCCAAAGGGGGTGAATGAGCAACCCCCTCGATTCGTAATTCACCGGTGCGTTTATTAACGCGTCGCTCGGAGGGGGCGAAGCGGTGATTTATCGCGCACGCGCCGAGACGCGTGGTGGATCCTCGACATCCGGGGAGGGGAGAGGGAGAGGGCAAGAGTTCGAGGCGTTGGCCGACCTTCCTTCGTCTTCCAGCTGCCGAATCCGCCAGGGCAAAGCAGATGGAGACGCAGATGGTGCCTCCTCGCACGAGCTGTTGTTGTTGTCGTTGCTGTTGTTGCTGTTTCTTCGTTGACGAGGTAAAGGTTTAGATGGATAATTGAGGGAGGAAGCGTTTCTCGAAGATTTGGTTTTTTTTTTTAATTCGAGAAGGTTGGGATCGTAACCGAGATTGGCGGTAATTTGGTAAAATTGATGGCAGGATAATTTAGGCTCGTTTCTTTTTTTTCGTTTGGGTTGAAGATTTGTTTCTACTGTTTAGACGGAGTCTATGGTTATATAGGTTGGGGTTGGGTGATTCGATAATGTTGGGGGTCGAGTAGGTGGAAATAAAATGTCTTTTTGGAACGTTTGTTTCTTTAATTCAGGCGGATAGTAGGATGATTGGATCAACGTTGGCGGATGATTTATCGTCGGTAATTTTAGAATATGAGCTTTTAAGCGTCCCCTTCGGATTGATGGTACGAAATTGTGGTACTCGTTACGAGTTTTCTTTTTTAATGCAGATGTCTTGAGAGAAAGCATGCACCAAGCAGGAAACCAAGGAAATTCGAGAGCAAGGTGTATAATTTCGAAAGATTTTGATAATCTTCTTTGCTATTTTTTTTAAATATATAAAGAAAGTACTCCAAGAGAGCAGAAAATTAAAGAAATTCGAAAACAAGGTGTATAATTTCAAAAGATTTTAATAATCTCGATAGTGATACGAAGTTGACTTATTACGACAGTTTTCTTTTTTTTAATGTAGACATTTGCCTGAAAGAAAGTACTCCAAGAAAACAGGAAACTAAGGAAATTTGAAAACAAGATGTAATTTCAGAATATGAAATTGTAAGAATCTTCTCGATATAGTGATACGAAATTGATTTATTACGACAGTTTTCTCTTTTGCTATTTTTTTAAATATAACATGTGAAAGAAAGTACTCCAAGCAGAAAACTAAAGAAATTCGAAAGCAAGATATATAATTTCAAAAGATTTTAATAATCTCGATATAGTGATACGAAGTTGACTTATTATGACAGTTTTCTCTTTTGCTATTTTTTAAAATTTATAACGTGTGCCTGAAAGAAAGTACTCCAAGAGAGCAGAAAACTAAAGACAAGGTGTATAATTTCAAAAGATTTTAAAAGTCTTCTCGATACGAAATTGACTTATTATGATAGTTTTCTCTTTTGCTATTTTTTAATATAAATATTTGTCTGAAAGAAAGTACTCCAAGAGAGGAGGAAATTAAGAAAATTCGTAAGCAAGATATAATTTCAGAATATGAAATATTAAGAATCTTCTCAATATAGTAGATACAAAATTGACTTATTACAATAGTTTTCTTTTTTTTACAATTTTTTAATATTTGTCTGGAAGAAAGTACTCCGAGAGAGCAGAAAATTAAAGAAATTCGAAAGCAAGGTGTATAATTTCAAAAGATTTTAATAATCTTCTCGATACGAAATTGACTTATTACAATAGTTTTTTTTTTTTTACAATTTTTTAATATAAATATTTGTCTGAAAGAAAGTACTCCAAGAGAGGAGAAAATTAAGAAAATTCGTAAGCAAGATATAATTTCAGAATATGAAATATTAAGAATCTTCTCAACATAATGATACGAAATTGACTTATTACAATAGTTTTCTTTTTTTTACAATTTTTTAATATTTGTCTGGAAGAAAGTACTCCGAGAGAGCGTGGAAACTAAGAAAATTCGAAAGCAAGATGAAAAGGAATTCGCCCTAATAAATAGTTAGGAACGCGATTAATCCAGATGGGGGTATTCTAAACCGGATACGCGTATTTCAAATTCCACCTCCAATATCCACGTATCTCGGGAGGAGAGAAAGAAAGAAGAAAAGAAAATTTCTCCCGTGTTGGCCTTCGATTCCTCGCTCGCCCGCCAACCTACCCATCTATACTCGTCCTCGATCGACGACGATTAAAGGTTTTTCACCGGTTTGTCCGCCCGAGGTTGGGCCTCGACCGCGACCCCGCGTGCATCGCGTGCGCATCCACGGTCCACGATCGCGCTCCACGATCGTGAATTGCGCCTTCGATCGTAATCACCACCGTCCCTCGTTCCTCCTTACCTGCATCTCTCTCTCTCTCTCTCTCTCTCTCTCTCTCTCTCGTTTTTTCCCTTTTTTTTTTCTTTCTTTCCAACGCTATGAAATCTGCCCAGATCGATTCCTCCTCCTCCTCTTTCCATTTTCCAATCCCGTATTCCAAGAATATTTAAAATCGATACGGTCAATATTCCAAAATTGTGTAAACGATTTTTCCAAAGAATTACACATTTACAATTATTATATAATTATATATACAATTATTAAACATTGATGATTCGTTAAGGATATATTTCAATTGTTCGATCATCGTGTATCTCTACGAAGAATTAATTTTTATGGATCCTGACGTTTTTTAAATTATACATTCGAAAACGTTCAAACGTACAAAAGTCTTTTTTAAAATGACTTAATTTGATTCAGAAAAATTTATTGAATTATTGATATAAAAATTTCTAAAGTTAAAAGTATAATTTCTGAATTAATAAATTAATTGGTAAAATTGAGATAAAATTTCTAATAAAGATTCCCCCAATAATGTTAAAATTAAATGTCCTAATAATCGAATAGATAGTGTTCAGAGTCGAATAATTGCTATAAAGTTTATTAAAAATACTGGTGAATTTAATGGAACTATTGGGTTGGCAACTAAGTAATTGCGGATTTCAGTTGAAGTTGATGACGATCAAAGCAATAATCGATTCGGATCGTCACAGTACAACTCGTGAGATTGCAGAGAAGCTTCGTGTATCGCGTACATGCGTTGAAAACCGCTTAAAACAACTTGGCTGTGTTCAAAAACTCGATACATGGTTCCTCGCGAACTGAAAGAAAAGCATTTAACGCGACGCGTTAACAGCTGCGATTTGCTAAAGAAACGTAATGAAAATGATCCATTTTTAAAAAGACTGATAACTGGCGATGAAAAATGGGTTGTTTACAACAATATCGAGCGGAAAAGATGGTGGAGCAGGCCACGTGAACCAGCTCGAACAACGTCAAAAGCTGGTATTCGTCGAAAGAAGGTTTTGTTATCAGTTTGGTGGGATTACGAAGGAATTGTCTATTTTGAACTCTTACCACCCAACTGAACGATCAATTCTGTCGTCTACATCGAACAACTAACGAAATTAAACGATGCGGTTGAAGAAAAGCGGCCCGAATTGACAAATCGAAAAGGTGTTGTATTCCATCGTGACGATGCAAGGCCACACGCATCTTTGGTCACTCGGCAAAAATTATTGGAGCTTGGTTGGGATGTTTTGCCACATCCACCATATAGTCCTGACCTTGCACCATCCGATTACTTTTTGTCTCGATCTTTACAAAATTCCTTGAACGGTAAAAATTTCAATAACGATGATGATATCAAATCGTACCCGATTCAGTTTTTTGCTAATAAAAACCACAAGTTTTATGAACGTGGGATTACGATGCTGCCTGAAAGATGGCAAAAGATTATTGATCAAAAGTATAGTTCCATGAAAAAATTGTCTTTGATTTTCTAAAAAAAATCCGCAATTACTTAGTTGCCAACCCAATAAATGACTAAGAAATATAATTATTATAAATTAAACAAATTAAAAACCTTTAAAAATCATAAGGTTGATAGAGTGAGCGTTCTTCCTCCTTCAATTTCAGTTCAGAGAGATCATTAGCCCATCCCCTAGGCTCGGATCATGCTCTCGACGAAAAGTATGTATATCGAGCGGATTCGGGACAAGTCGGACACGTCCCGTCGATATAAATAAAGTATCCTCTATGGATGGATCGGCCGACACGGGGGCAGATGAAAAATCGCCGAGGCCGGCGATCAATGTAAATATATTCATGACGTGGGGTGGATGAGCGGCGCGTATATATGTGTACGTACACGCGTGGTTCGCGTGGACCTTTATAGGACGAAAGAACAGAGGGAGAGGGGGTTGGCTTTCTTTCTTCGAGCCGAGGCGACTCGATGCCACTCGAGAGGAGGCATAATTCACTCTTTGGCAGCTCATTACAATTTAAAAAGGCTTTTGTCAGCGTTACCGTGATTCCTCGCTCTGAGCTCTCGCGTCAGGGGCCTTGTCACCTTTCGGGACAGTTGGCCCCCCCTTTCTCAACGAAAAAACCCTTCCACTCATTTTTCTTCGGACTCGATGTCCAGCTTGTTATTAACCCTTTACTATTAAAGTCGCTCTCCGTAAAATGCCACTTATATGATCCACATGAATACATCGAGTATATATATTTGTCTCTCACGAGCAGTTATTATTATCATACAATTATATCATATTATTATATCGTTATTCCAAATTGTAATTAATGATTGTAATTAAAATAAGCGAGTTTAGAGGTTGTAATTTTCTTTTGGATAAACACTGTGCGCATTTTTGAAGAAAGAGTAATGTAAGCCAGTGTTAAAAATGGTTAAAATCTCGTGTCGTTAAAGCGTAACACGGGATTACGTATTCTTTGTGGAAAAGGAAGATCGATCGAGACATTTTAACCGCGAACGAAGGGGAGGAGGAGAAGGAGAGAGAGAGAGAGGGAAGATTGGAGCAATTGTTGGAGGGAGGAGGGAGTTTAAAAGAGCATCGCTCTGGATCGTCTGGTTTCCGTCACGGGTATCCGTGCTGTCACGGTGCACACGGTTTAACGCGAGCGGTTTATTTCGCAATTCCGTGGCGGCCGTTTCTCCAACGACAAATCGTCCTTCCCTCCTCTCTTCCTTCCCGTTTTTTGTCCTGCACCAAAGGCAAGGGAAACCGGTCCAGAGGAACAAAAGGAAGCGGGGAGAATGTGTTGGATTTCTAATTCGCCGCCGATCATGGCTGCCATGATCGAAACGAGAGAGAGAGAGAGAAAGAGTGATCTTCTTTTATGGAAGGGGTCGATCTTCGATGAACGGTTGATTCGTGTCGACGAGGAAGAAATTTTATGCCTCGATGTGCAAGTTGGAAAAATTTCTGTTAGACTAGAATTTTATTCTGAAAATGGCAGAGAATTGGGGGAGTGGATGCTGTTTGAGGAGGATTTTGTCCTGCGAGTTTTGGTTATTTGAATGCCGATTTTTCGAATGTCAGTTTAGTTAAAATTGTAATTTAATTACAGAAATTTGTAATTGAAAAGAAAGAAGAAAGCGACGTAGATTTGAACGTGGACAAATGTATTATAGTATTTTTAATTTATTGTGTAACGAGATCGTTTCCACTTTTTTTTCGAATTATTGTATAATTATCGAAAAATTATTAAAAGTATAAATTGTATATTGCAGCAATGTAATTTATAATTGAGAAGAAAGAAGTTGAACGAGACCATTTTCACTTTTTTTTCGAATTATTGTAATTATCGAAAAATTATTAAAAATTGTATAAATTATATATTGCAGCAATATAATTTGTAATTGAGAAGAAAGACGTTGAATAAGATCATTTCCACTTTGAACGTGAACAAATATATTATATAGTTCGAATTTTTAATTTATTGTATAATTATCGAAAAATTGTATATTGTAGGAATATAATTGCAGGAATTTGTAATTGAGAAGAAAGAAGTTGAACAAGATCATTTCCAATTTTTTTTTCGAATTATTGTATAATTATCGAAAAATTATTATAAATTACAAAGAATTGTATATTGCAGTAATGTAATTATAATTGAAAAGAAAGAAGATCATTTCCTTTAAACATGAACAAATATATTATAATTCGAATTTTTAATTTATTGTATAATTATCGTTACGAAAAATATATTGCAGAAATTTTGTAATTGAGAAGAAAGAAGATCATTTCCTTTAAACATGAACAAGTATATTATAATTCGAATTTTTAATTTATTGTATAATTATCGTTACGAAAAATATATTGCAGAAATTTTGTAATCGAGAAGAAAGAAGATCATTTCCTTTAAACATGAACAAATATATTATAGTTCAAATTTTTAATTTATTGTATAATTATCGTTACGAAAAATTGTATATTGGAATTTGTAATTAAAAAGAAAAAAGTTGAACGAGATCATTTCCACTTTGAAACATTATAATTCGAATTTATAATTTACTGTACACGAAGAAATATATAAAGGAAGAGTTCATTCGCTTCACGTTCAATGAACGATCCAGTTCAATAACAATGACGTTTCCAGAGGAGAGGATAAAAATGTGTTTGAACAAGTAGTCACGTTCAAAATCCACTCTCCACTTCTTCTCGCGCGTGCAAAAAAAAAAAGATAGGGCGACTTTCTTGCGACATACCTGCCCTTCTCCTCTCCTTCTCCTGTTCTAAGAAGGGGAGCGAAGAGAAGAAAAGGAAGAGAAAGAGAAAAAAGAAGAAGAAGAAGAAGAAGAAGGGGCTATCTAAAGGAAAATGCAACCACGGGTCCCAGTGGGACGTGGTTCGAAGCCCGAAATTGATATGTATTCCGCGGCAAGGCGAGTCCAATCTATCGCGGGTCAAGCAGTCGGAATTTTAAGCGCGATATACGCCGTTCTACGTATCGAGATCCCTCTCCCTCTCTCCTCCCCAGACGTCGATATGGACGTCTGATATACGGGGTGGCTCGGTCAAGCCTCGAATCGAACAATGTATAGGAAAGATTTGCAAGATATATTAAATGAATAAAATATATTTTAGAAAAGTTGAATCTATGAATCGATCTTAATCAATTTAATCGAGGATTCTTTCTCTAAAATCTCTTAATGTATCAATCAAAGATCTAACTGCTTGCCAATTTAAAATATTTATATTATATACAAGAACAAAATTTCTTCTTTCTTTAAAATCTCTTAATATATCAATCAAAGATCTAACTGCTTATCAATTTCAAATATTTGTATTATATACAAGAATAAAATTTCTTCTTTCTTTAAAATCTCTTAATATATCAGTCAAAGATCAGTCAAAGATCTAACTGATTTATATTATATATATATACAAGAACAAAATTCCTTGAGAAGGAGTATATTTACAAATCAATAATTTCTTTTGACTTTTAAATACTCTTAGTGTATCAATCAAACAACTGAACCACTCCAATATATTCTTCTTTCTCTAAAATCTCTTAATATATCAATCAAAGATCTAACTGCTTATCAATTTCAAATATTTGTATTATATATATATACAAATTTCCTTTTCCTGAGAAGAAATATATTCTTCTTTCTTTAAAATCTCTTAATATATCAGTCAAAGATTTAACTGATTTATATTATATACATACAAGAACAAAATTGCTTGAGAAGAAATATTTTCTTCTTTCTCTAAAATCTCTTAATGTATGACTCAAAGAACTAACTGCTTGTCAATTTCAAATATTGTATTATATACATACAAAATTCTTTGAGAAAGAATATATTCTTCTTTCTCTAAAATCTCTTAATATATCAATCAAAGATCTAACTGATTTATATTATATACATAGAAGAAATGAATAAATTCCTTGAGAAGGAATATATTCTTCTTTCTCTAAAATCTCTTAATATATCAATAGAAGATCTAACTGCTTGTCAATTTCAAATATTTATATTATATACATACAAAAACAAAATTCCTTGAGAAGGAATTTATTTACAAATGAATAATTTCTTTTGACTTTTAAATACCTCTTAGTGTATCAATCAAACAACTGAACCACTTCAATATATTCTTCTTTCTCTAAAATCTCTTAATATATCAATAAAAGATCTAACTGCTTATCAATTTCAAATATTTATATTATATACATATAAAAACAAAATTCCTTTAGAAAGAGTATATTTACAAATCAATAATTTCTTTTGACTTTTAAATACCTCTTAATGTATCAATCAAACAACTGAACCACTCCACGTTAATATAATTTCAAACACTTATCAAAATCACAACAACAAAAATTTGCAGAAAGAAAAAAACAACCCCTTTCTCAAAAGGGATTTGCTTGACGAGCCGATCGAAAAGATGGAACGCAATTAATTCCTTGGCAAATCTGAAAAAGATATACCACTTTTAACCGCTTCTCATCTAAAACAAGTTAAAATTTCCTGAAAGAGAAACGTTACAACCCCATAACGTGCCTCCCTCCTGATCGTTCCTCCTCCACGTACCGAAACTTACGAGGACATAAAGCTCCCCCTCCTCCTCCCCCTTTTATATCCGATCGAGAGGAAGGGTGGAGCTGTAGGTGGAGGGGGGGGGGGACGCCGCGAAGGGACGCCGCTGGTCATCCTCGGAAAATTGAATTTCGTCCCTGAGGGCCGGCCTGGATGAGGTATGCTGACAGTTGGAAAATTTGCGTTTAACCGGGTGCACGCGGGAATCTTGCCCACCTATCCACGACATATCCTCGAATACCGGATTTTTCTTTTGTTTTTTAAAGGATTTTGGAAAGGAGACGATACACGTACAGGATTTTTAATAATCGATGTTTTAGAGTCGAGTCGAGTCGAGAGAAAATTTTGGAAAGGGATGAATTTGAGTACTTTAAAAGACACGTATCATATAAGAGATTGAGATTGTTTAATCTTTTAAATTGAAAATCTGTTGTAAGAGGGATGAATATGTATTTAAAATTTATTTATTTGTTGCAATATGTAGATGAGAAAAATTGAAAAATATATATATATATTGGTAGCAAAATTAATTTCGTAATTATTCGATGTTATTTTCGTGGAAAAAGATGTGTATCGATCGAAGGGATCTTTTTAATCTCTTTTTTTAATCTATCTCGATTTCGAGGGTAATAAGAAAATTGATACGCATTTCTCTTCACTCGCGTCCCAATTTTTAAAACAGTACCGTTACACTGGGAGGAGGTAAAAATTAATCTCCAGTCGCGTTGCAATCGGTCGAGGAGAGATAAGGGAGAAAAAACTTTTTCCCCTTCCCCTTATTTTTAGCAAAAAGTATCGACACGCGCGCATTTCTCACTCATTTGCAATGCAATAGAGATAAGCGGGCGTCTTAAATTAAAATCGATATATTCCATATTTACCATTAAATTTTAAAAAAAAAAGAAAAAAAAGGGGCGGTAATCTTAATCGCTTGACGTTAATATATCGACGCGAATTAATTTGCATGCGAGTATAAGGGGAGGAAGAAACGAGAAGAAACAAATTTTTCTTTCGTTTCCAGCAAATGGCGAAAAAGAAATTTTTCGGCTACTCACCGTGTGGCACCCATCCATGGTGGCACCTGTCGCAGTACCGGATGTGCCTCTTCCCCGGCGTGAACGAGTCGCACGAGCATCCATTCACCGTGCACTTGATAGACTGAAACCGAGCGCAAAAACAATAATTACCGGGGCCAGCCTCCAACCCGTCTCGGGCATATTGTTCGAAATATTACTTTCTTGTAATAACGCTGGCCTCGCAACCTTACCTTCGAAAAAGTAAAATATATTGTTAATCGCGAAAGGAATACATTTTATTTCTATTTTGTCGAGAAACATTCTACCCCTAATCTTCGAGTAAATTTTAATAAATTCTCGTGTAATTTCCAGTTTAATTCAATATCGAATAAATATAATCTTTGCCTCCAAAATTCTATTTCTAAACAATAGAACCAAAGTACTGCTGGAACTGATCGTTCGTTACGCGAAAAAGGTGTATATTATAAGAGAGAGCGCGTCTCTTTCGAAGGGGGAATTTTTATACGACTTTTCAGCCGAAGGGGAAATATATATAGCGGACAGTTTGGCGCGGATTAAAGGATCGTTGCCACGGGGTAGAAAAAAAAAGGAAAGAGAGGGGGTGTGGTATTTCGAGTGACCGTTTGGCGCAACGCCACCCCCCGGAAGGGAGGAAGACCCTAGTAAGAAGGGGTGGACTTGGCCGGATTTTAAGGAACCGTGAATATTTTCCGCCCTTCGGCACGAAATTAACCCCTTGGGAGCCACCCCTCCTTCTCTTCCTCGAGGCTGAAAACGAAGCTCGAAGGAGTGGAGGCAGTGTTGCTTTACGCAGCGGACAAGTTTATTTTTCTTCTTTTCCTATTTTCCTCGCTTACTTTGCCTCACCTTTGCATTGGAAAATGGGGAGGTTTATTAAACTGATTCCTCTTCGAGAAGGAAACGTAGATTAAGCTTATTGATACATTGATTGCCTCAATATTTTGTTAAAATTGTCCTCACCAAACTTTGTACGTTGAATGCTTTTTTCGTATTACGTTTTTGTAACATTCCTGTAAGTAGTCGAATAAGCATCGAATATGGAGGCAGTTAACGTGGAACCTGGATCTTGGATAAATTTCTCGAGAAACGCGTTAATTGAAACTGTTATATTCGTACAATCGCGGTCAAAAATTCAGTTTGGAATATTATTATTAATTTTAAGCTTAAGCATAATGGTTAGAATGATAAAGTTTAGGACGAAATTATTTTTCGATTTTTGTACGGAGATTTAATTTTTAGAAAATAATTGCTTTTACTATAACTTGAAATAAAATAGGAAAAAGAAAGATATCGATAATTTTGTCCATTTAATATACATTATTCGAACCTCTGTGCTGCTATTTTCAGAAAATAAATCTAAAGGAACGCCATTGTAACAATTTTTATTCGTAACAATATATTCACAACTTTTCTATAAACGTATTTAATTAAACGATTAAAATTAATACTTTTACATGGAGCAATTTAATATTGTAACATGATAGATTGAGCAATAACTTTTCAATAAATAACATTCTCTACAAAACTTTTCGAAACACCAACACCAATCTTGATATCACGTCTGCCTACTTTCGTCATTCTTCACCACACATTTTCTAAATAAGTCATTTGCACAAAAATCGATGGAAACTCGCGACTTAAATACCAAACTTTAGCATATAAATTTACCAAAAGATATCTCTAACTGTTCGATGCGTAAAGAACGCCGATACCTAACCTAAAAAAAAAACAGAAAAGAAACTAATCCTACCGAATTATCGTTCCCCAACGAAGAAAAAGAGAAGGAAAGAAGAGAGGCCCAATCTTGATATCACGTCTGCCTACTTTCGTCATTCTTCACCACACATTTTCTAAATAAGTCATTTGCACAAAAATCGATGGAAAATCGCGACTTAAATACAAACTTTATAAATTTACCAAAAGATATCTCTAACTGCTCGATACGTAAAGAACGCCGAACCTAACCTAAAAAAAAACAGAAAAGAAACTAATCCCACCGAATTATCGTTCCCCAACGAAGAAAAAGAGAAGGAAAGAAGAGAGGGCCAATCTTGATATCACGTCTGCCTACTTTCGTCATTCTTCACCACACATTTTCTAAATAAATCATTTACACAAAAATCGATGGAAACTCGCGACTTAAATACCAAATTTTAGCATATAAATTTACCAAAAGATATCTCTAACTGCTCGATACGTAAAGAACGCCGAACCTAACCTAAAACAAAAACAGAAAAGAAACTAATCTCACCGAATTATCGTTCCCCAACGAAGAAAAAAAAAAGAAAGGAAGAAAAGAAGGGAAGCCCATTTACCTATAACCACACGGCTCGTTTCTCCTTGGAGAAGGAACGGAGAGGAAAAAACGTCGTTCCCGTCCTGTACACGCACCTACGTATGTATATATATATATTAGCGTTATGGCGTTACGCCGGCGTGTGCCGCTAATATAAAGACAAATGAAGCGACGAGCGCGCCACCATCTTCGGCCATGTGTCTTTATCCCGGCCGCATCCGTCCCCGCGGCGCGGCGCTGCTCGCGGAAAATGTTCTGTCGCCTCGGAACAGCCGTGTTGCGGGATTTAAAGCCGACGAAAATTTAACCGCCGGCTAAAATTTTATTAGGCTCGCCGCGGGTTATTTATTCGGAGCGGAGCGACAAGATTATACGGCGATATTAGCGGTCGTGCCAAGGGGAGGGGGCAGAGGTAATGGAGTTGTGAAACAAAGTCCCTGCAAGTCGTTCCTTTTATATATATATATTCGCGTTGGTGGAATTAGCTTTTTCACGAGTTAATCCAACTCGCTTCGGGACGATCGAAAACGTGGGGAACGTGTAAGTTTCGGTTGTGTTGTGTATTACGGAGAGCGAGGTTAGTGTCTTTGGAAGATTTAATATATTATTTTAGAAGGGAAAAGAGGAGTTTCGTGAAAATTAAGCGATATATTCCTGCCAATTGAATATTATTTTAGAAAAAGGAATACGAATTAATTTTTCTTAATCATCGAAATTAATAATTGATAAGTGGAGGAAGAGGAAAAGAAAGATGACTATTTCGAGGAAAAATAGATATTTGAAATAGATATTTCAATTTAAACCAACGATTTGTACATAATATATTAAGGAGAATTATGGGAAAAGTTATTCGTTCGAACAACCGTTGCAAAGCCATTAGCCAGCTATTCAACCGATTAATCAGGCGAATCAGCCTGGTTTTTGAAAGAAAAAAAAGGTAAATTGATGAACTCGTCGGCAGCATCGTTACACGTCTAATCGGAAGATATACAGCCGCGAAAAATATATACAGAAGCTGTTGCTTAAGCGGGGAGTATTAAACGAGGGAACGAGATGATAAACCGGGGAACGGAGAGAGCGAGAGAGAGAGAAAGAGAGCTGGCAATAAATGTTTGGCGGCTCGTAAAAACGTTATTGCCTTCCTTCCTTACGCGACGATAGCGGAAAAAGATTTTGCTCACTGATATGCGGAAAGGATCTGAAAACTGATGTCCCTCCACAAATGAATCTTTTGAAATTTTCGAATTTTATTATTCACATTGGATTCGAATCGAAAAAATTTTGCAATTTCAGATCCAGAAGAGTTAGAGTTAGAACCGAAGCTCAAAGCATCTTTTAGCTATAATTTTTTTTTTTTACAAGCTTTATTATTCCAAACTTTCTTCAATTGTCAAAAAAAATAGAGAAAGAAAAACTGACAGAGAAAATTTGCATTTCAGAAACGTCATCGCGAGATGATAAAAACGGGTGCAGGATATTTCGGGACCCCCGAAGCGTTCCCTTTCTCTCTTTCCGTGCAACGAGATGATCGAACACGCGGCCAGAATTGTAATCCAAGCGAGGAACAAGCAACGATGGCTTGTTACAACGTATCAACGGACGATAATTAATTGCGCGGATATGGATTACGCGAATTATCGGGAACGCGTATATTTCCGATCGATAGGGGCGACGTCGATGATTATCATTATAATCGGGGGGAGTTGCGCGCAACGAGCGTGGCGCATTGTTAAATATAATCAACGCCGAGGGGAGGGATAGGAAACGTTTCGAGGAATTCGTTAATGAGCTTCGATGCTGGAATTACGAATAACGTTTGTGTCAAACCATTCAATTCACCAATTGTTTGTCTTCTTTGCGATAAAGAGAGAGAGAATTCATTTACATTCATGTTTCTTAACTTTTTTATATATATATATATATAATCGAGAAGAATATTATATATGGAATAATTTCCTATTATTTAAAACGAAGACTGTTTAACGAAAGTAAAAAGTAATAAAATTTTTTAGAGCAGTGTGCATGGAAGGCAATTTTCAGGGTTCGAGGGTGTTTCTGTCTCAAAGGGTTGCCGGTTAAAAAGAGCTACTATCGGCGTTTCACACTCGAAACGGGCCGGCAAACACTCGCCGCGGCCAGCTAACTCGAAATCGACTCGATGGCCACACGATCCCCTCCTCCTTTCGCCGTTCCGAAACAACAACCCCTCCTCTCCCTCGACACGGTTTATTTCTCTCCATCGAAAAACCACCTTCGACTTTATCCACGAAGATTCGAAGTTAATTCGATTTCCTCGAGTTCCTTTTCTTTTTTGCGATATTTCGTTTCGAAAATTTCGATCTATTTTCAACCGAAAAGGGAAGGGAAGACGGCAAATTCGATCTGGTGCGTCTTCCTCGCGAATATATTCGGTGATTTTTAAAATTAAATAATATTTATCTTTCGTATATATGCTTATAAATTTATGTTTCATATATCGAACTCTTGGTTTATTAACAAAATTTATCCTTTCGATTTTAAAAAAAAAACACATCCAAGTTTCCTCGAGTTCCTTTTCTTTTTTGCAATATTTCGTTTCGAAAATTTCGATCTATTTTCAACCGAAAAGATTTATCCGAAAGAGAAGGAAAGACGTCAAATTCGATTCGGTGATGATTTTTAAAATTAATTGAAATTGAAGGAGAAAAGAAGGAAAATCGAGAAAAGTTCCTTCTTCCTTAATATCTATCTAATATTTATCGTATCTTTCGTATATATGCTCATAAATTTATGTTTCATTATCGAACTCTTGGTTTATTAACAAAATTTATCCCTTCGATTTTAAAAAAAAAAAACAGAAAAAACACATCCAAGTTAATTCGATTTCCTCGAGTTCCTTTCTTTTGCAATATTTCGTTTCAAAAATTTTTATCTATTTTTAACCGAAAAGGTTTATCCGAAAGAGAAGGGAAGATATCAAATTCGATTCCATGATTTTTAAAATTAATGATTGTAATTGAAGGAGGAAAGGAAGAAAATCGAGAAAAGTTTCTTTTTCCTTAATATTTAATATTTATCGTATCTTTCGTATATATGCTTATAAATTTATTCATTATCGAACTCGGTCGATAAATTTTAACTTTCTTTTCCTTGGTTTATTAACAAAATTTATTCCTTCGATTTAAAAAAAAACACATCGAAGTTAATTCGATTTCCTCGAGTTCCTTTCTTTTGCAATATTTCGTTTCGAAAATTTCGATCTATTTTCAACCGAAAAAGTTTATCCGAAAGCGAAGGAAAGATTCGTCAAATTCGATTCGGTGATTTTTAAAATAATTAATATGCTTATAAATTTATTCATCATCGAACTCGGTCGATAAATTTTAACTTTTCTTTTCCTTGGTTTGTTAACAAAATTTATCCCCTCGATTTTAAAAAAAAACAGGAAAAAACACATCCAAGTTAATTCGATTTCCTCGAGTTCCTTTCTTTTGCAATATTTTGTTTCGAAAATTTCACTTACGATTTTTCGATCTATTTTCGAAAAGGTTTATTCGAAAAGGGAAGGGAAGACGTCAAATTCGATTCGGTGATTTTTAAAATAATTAATACGCTTATAAATTTATCCATCATCGAACTCGGTCGATAAATTTTAACTTTTCTTTTCCTTGGTTTAGTAACAAAATTTATCCCCTCTATTTTAAAAAAAAACAGGAAAAAACACATCCAAGTTAATTCGATTTCCTCGAGTTCCTTTCTTTTGCAATATTTCGTTTCGAAAATTTTGATCTATTTTCAACCGAAAAAGTTTATCCGAAAGGGAAGGGAAGACGTCAAATTCGATTCGATGATGATTTTTAAAATAATTAACGATTGAAATTGAAAGAGGAAAGGAGAAAAATCGAGAAAAGTTTCTTCTTCCTTAATATCTATCTAATATTTATCGTATCTTTCGTATATATGCTTATAAATTTATGTTTCATTATCGAACTCGGTCGATAAATCTTACTTTCTTTTTCTTTATTAACAAAATTTATCCCCTCGATTTAAAAAAAAACAGGAAAAAACACATCCAAGTTAATTCGATTTCCTCGAGTTCCTTTCTTTCGCAATATTTCGTTTCGAAAATTTCACTTACGATTTTTCGATTTTCAACCGAAAAGGTTTATGCGAAAGAGAAGGAAAGATTCGTCAAATTCGATTCGGTGATTTTTAAAATAATTAATACGCTTATAAATTTATCCATCATCGAACTCGGTCGATAAATTTTAACTTTTCTTTTCCTTGGTTTAGTAACAAAATTTATCGATTTTAAAAAACAGGAGAACCAAGGGAAGAGAGAGAGGGAGGGGGATGAAAAGTACGAAAGCTCGGACGGCACTCGAGGACGATGACGCGATATGGCCGGCGCAACGCGGCCAAATCTCTCGGTGGGCTCGTGTTTAATGAACGGGGCTAATCTCCAAAACCCTCGTGCCCGAAACGCTCGAAATGCAACGTTAACGGCCGCCCGATGAACGCCGGCAACCGACTCGTTCATCGTTGCAAATTAATTTGACCAGAGCGCGAATTAAACCTCAAGTATAAAGCTTGGCGAGGGCGTCGACGATGCAGCCCCCTCTCCCCTTTCCCTCCCCCGTTAATGAGTTGGAGGATTTAAGCTCGGCATCGTGCGTTCCGCTGATCCGATCCACCATCCCCCCCTCGGTGTCCAAACTTTATCCAATCCTCGCGCGTTGCGTTGCGTTGTCCATGTCGTATAAATGTGCTCGTTGCGCTGTTTTATCGAGCGAGTTTATCTTCCCGCTTTTTTCAACGATTCAGATTAGATTACGAATCTTGTTGCGTTTCGGAATTCAAGTGAATTTAAATTAGGTTTCTTGCTTAAAGTTAAATTTGGTATTTAATTGTTATATTGAATTAGGTTATGTTTTTTTTTTCTTTTTTTTTGGTGTTTGAATCGTTTATTTTATTTCTTTGTTAGAAAGTTAGAAAAGAATATCATTGTAAGTGTAATTATTTTCGCTTTTTATCTGTTTTATCTCGCTTAAAGTTGTTTAGTATTTAATTATTGAGTATTGGATCTTTCTAATTTAAGAAAAAAGTGAAAAATTTCTTTCTAATCATCGTGGAAAAAGACGTTACGAAAAGTAATTAAAGATAGTTTAAATAAAATGAATATTTTATTACTCTTCCCATCTTTTTTTCTTTTTAAAGATAATCGAAATTGGCACTACTCCGCCCCTCCCCCCAAGAATCAGGAATGCGGCACGTGTGGTCGATTCCGCCGTTGGGACGAACGATACGCCGGCGGAATAGAAAAGAGAGGAGAGCGCAACGTTTCCAAGCGGCCATACTTCACGCGTGTGACGGAATAATGAAATGCTAACAGCCCGGGCTGCGTTTAGCATATTGTCGCGGCCACAATGGCAATTTGCGATGATATATCTGCCCGTTTCCTCGGGACGCGTTCAAATGTACCGGAATTAACTGGCCCTCCGTGCGCCGGAAGACACGGCGTATATTTCGTCTGCCATTTGCCAAAATTCAACTTGAAATATCCTGTACACATATATATATATATTATACTTTTTTTTTATAAATATCGAGAAATTTATCTTTCCATCCTGCATGCACTTGTTATACAAAATATTTTGTCCAATCACAAACGAGATAATAAGAAAGTGCAGAATTAATTCCTTTTCGAATTCGAGGCGCGAAGTTCAAATTGAAATATTTTATATATATTATATTTTTTTATTATAAATATCAAGAAATTTATTTTTCCATCGTGCACGCACTTGTTGTATAAAATACATTTTACAAATGAACACAAATAAGAAAATAAGAAAATGCAAAATTAATTCCTTTTCGAATTCGAGGCGCGAAATTCAAATTGAAATATCTTATATATATTATATTTTTTTATAAATATCAAGAAATTTATTTTTCCATCGTGCATGCATTCGTTATACAAAATACTTTGTCCAATCACAAACGAGATAATAAGAAAATACAAAATTAATTCCTTTTTGAATTCGAGGCGCGAAATTCAAATTGAAATATCTTATATATATTATATTCTTTTATAAATATCAAGAAATTTATTTTTCCATTGTGCATGTACCCGGAAAAATATAAAAAACTGCAGAATTAATTCTTTTTCGAATTCGAGGCGCGAAATTCAAATTGAAATATCTTATATATAAATATATTATATTTATATATTGTTATAAATATCAAGAAATTTATTTTTTCATCGTGCATGCACTCGTTATATAAAATACTTTGTCCAATCACAAACGAGATAATAAGAAAATGCAAAATTAATTCCTTTTTGAATTCGAGGCGCGAAATTCAAATTGAAATATCTTATATATATTATATTCTTTTATAAATATCAAGAAATTTATTTTTCCATCGTGCATGCACTTGTTGTATAAAATGCTTTTTATAAATTATCACAAACGAGAAAATAAGAAAATGCAGAATTAATTTTATTTCGAATTCGAGGCGCGAAATTCAAAATGAAATCGTACTTCTCGAGGGACGATTAACTCACTTTTTTCTATAAATATAAAAAAATTCGCTTTTCCATGTCGCACAAAATACTCTTTTTTTACCCAAGAATTGATTAAAAAGAAGAAAAAGAAGAATTTCGGCGAGGAGATTAAAGGGATCGGGGGTTGGCAAAGATTATCTCGTTGCTGCGGAGGGGCAAGGGGATGGAAGGGTGATGGCAAGGGTCCTGCGTGGACGATAAATATCGCGGGCGACAAAATATCGCGAAATAAGAAAGGCTCTCTGAGAGAGGTTGACACACGGCACCCCAAGGAGCACTAAGTCACATCACAGTGCTATGCTAACTTTCCCTGCCCTCCCCCCTCCCTCTATTTCCGACCGATGAAATAATATCGGCCCCGATTGCCAACCTCGAATCCATGTACCGTGAAACGTCCGCAACACCCGTATTCAGGGGTGAGCAAGTGAGCCGCGATAATCGAGGCACGAGGAGAGGGATCCACGTGTGTGCGTGTATGTATGTGTGTTTGTGTACAATTCTTGTCGTCGTCGTCGTTGTTGTTGTTATTGTTGAATCCTGTTTCCTTTGAGGACACGTGGTTTCTCGTCGAAGCGATTATTCCCACCCTCGTTTCGAGGGGTGGAAAATGGAAATTATTGGGATCGTTTCGAGTGCGCGCGATCAAATTTTACGTAGCTGGGATCTTTCCAAGTTGATCGAATTTTGAGGGATCAAGATAATTAATCGTTTTATGTACGGAATTTTTTTGAATCGACGCCACATGAATAATAATTATATTAGTTGAAAATTAATTTTCAAATATATGAAAAATAATTGTGCAATAATTATATATTGAAATTTTAAGTCGTTTATCATTTTTATTAAGCAATTATAATTAATCGGTTGAGAAATATTCTGTGAATTTATTGAGAATTTATTTAAACTTCAATTTTATAACATCTCAAAGGATCTGTTTTAATTTGAATCGTATTTGTTAAAACTTCATAACGATTAATCGACGATTTTTTATATGTTTTTATTATCTATCTAAAAACTTTCTACTTTCTTTTTAGCCATATTTGATTTGGAAAACTATATTAAAATTAATTTTAACATTTACAGCTGATATGATATATATATCAAACACTGATATTTATGGATTAATTTTAAATTATCTTATATTATGATATATGTATGTATAATAATATTTTTAAATTTTATTTTTGTAATAAAGATATTCAAAATGGTCTGCAATAGCCTTTATTGAACTATAATCGAGAAAAATGAAGAAAAATGAGAATACATAAAGTTCAAAATGAAAAATAGAATTTTTCAAAAATGAATACGATATAAAAGTAAAAATCTCTTTCATAATTAAAAAATATCGAAGAAAACAATTAATATAATTTTCAAAAAAAAAAGGGACAAATTTCTTCATCGAAAGTAAAGAGAAAATTGCCGGATCCCTGCTGCTTTTTCTCTTTATTTCAGACAGGTAGAGGCGGAAGGGTGCTTTTTAAAATCTCATTATTACAGCTGTGCGAAAAATAAGCGGAGCTCACGACGGCCTGGAGAACTTAATCCGAGGGACTTAGTGCATCCACCTCGGCCGAGCTGATTTTTTTTTTCCCCCTCCTCCCTCTCTCTAACGCGATCACCTACAACAATTAGCGTTTCCTCGTGGCGAAAAAAACTCTCCCTGGACAAGTATAATATTGAGTATTCCCTCATATCTGCTACGAGTATTCTAACCTCTAAATTATTATTTCTTATTTAAAGAAATTAATCTAACCCGTAAAGAAAGGTATAGCTTTTATTTTCTATAATAAGTTCTATCACACTTTCTATACACACAATATTTTAATCGTATAATTTTAAATATAAGAAATTTAATCGCTAAATTTATGGTATATTATCACAAATTATGAAATAGAAAAAAATTATAACATCGAATCACGACCAATAAAATCGGATATTAATTTTATACCAAAAATTTATCTACCTAACCTATCGAACGATTTGAATTAATTTACCATTAATTCTCGAAGCAAGTTCGTTTAAGTAAGGAGAAAAAATTTTCCAATAATTCCCTCGAATTTTTCACCGACGACAAGCGAGGCAAACTTTTCTCTCGCTGTTTGGCCGCCTCGATGACGATACGAACAGTGGTTCATACGAAGGAATATGGAGGGAGGAAGGTCGCCCGCGGCAAGGAGAGGGAAAAAAAAAAATGACTGGACATTTTAATAGAGCGGGTTTTTCATCTATCGTCCCTATTCATCGGCAATTTCCGATTGAGTCGCCCGTCCCCGGGGGTGATCGATCGCCATTGTCTCGGCGATCCCAGCCCGTACACTTTTCATCCCTGCGGCCACACCTTTGCGCCGACCGACCAGAATTAAGCTTAATGGCGCGGGCGTCGATACGCTGCCATTGCACGCGACACACTTTTCCCTATCTACCTTCTTCGAACGAGTAAATTTTTCGTTTCGACGATGACATTGTTTTAACGTGGGTTAGGAACAAAGGGATGAAAAGAAGGTTCTTTTTTTTTTTCGAGTTTATTAATTATTAATTAATTTTATCGAATATTACGAAATAAAGGAAAGGTGGGAAAGAGAATTTTCTTCTCCGTTTCGCGCGTTTCATTAAGGTAATTGTCAATCGTTCGCGGTTCAATTTGAGCAAGTAGCACTCGAACAAAAGCCGTTTGATGGCCGCCTGACACGGGACTTACCCTTTCCTGGTAAAACGTGCAACTGTAGCGGATCGTGACTCGGAACCTTTTCGATCGGATACACTCCCCTCCCCTCTGACTAATATCCGGAATTTCATCATCCCTTCCGTCATTCTTCGCGCAATTTCCAAACGAAACGAATCTAGGTAATTTTCAATTGCTATATCTCGAGGGAAATTTTAAATTGATTAAATTTTTTATTTTGCGTGTAAAAAATTTACTATTTGTCTTTAATAAAAAAAATAGTTTCCCATCCTGATGTCTCTTTTCTATCTTATTAATTTTTCTTCCTTTATCCAGGATTTTTCCAATTACGACAATGAATCAAAATTCCTTAAAATAGCAACAACATATCTTTTTAACATTTGGAAATATAAACTGTATTTAATATACTGATCATTTCTTAAGACTAAACTAACTTTTTTCGCAAATATATAAAAGAAATAGTTTATAGATAGAATATAAGAAAATTAATCCTCGAGACAAGGTTTAAGTAGGGCAGGAAATTTAATTTTTCTTGTGGAAATTAATTTAGAAGGTAACGAGTTTTCGAGATGCAAACCTTCGAATTCTCTTGGATCTCTCTGTTTGTTCGTTGCTTTCGTTTCATATGTTCGATCCAAGTTTTCTAATATTCGAAAATCAATCGATAATCTTTCATTAATTCTTTAATTAATTGTAGGTTATACAGTTTGTTAAAATTCGATATAATAAAATTCGACCAAAGAAATTTATAATATTTAAAGTTAAAATAAATATTTCACGATATGAAGTTTAAATACTTTTTAATAAATTTACAGAATATTTCTCAATATTTATTTGAATATATTTTATATATTATAATTATATATAATTATTCTCAATATTTATTTGAAACGTAACTGATACAGTTTTATTTTGTTTAATCTAATAATATAAACGTTTAAAAGGATTTAAAATTTTAATATATAGTTAATATAATTATACAATGAAACAATTGAAAACTGAGCTCAGAATAATAATTTTCCACCTAACAAAACCTAAAATATAGAAATATAAATAATATATAAATAATAATGCGAAATAAAATTCGAATTTCGAATTAAGAAATTTATAACGATTTAAATTAAAATAAATATTTCGTGATATGAAATTTAAATACTTTTTAATAAATTTACAGAATATTTCTCAATATTTATTGAAAAGTGACAGTTCCATTTTGTTTAATCTAATATAAACGTTTAAAAGGATTTAAAATTTTAATATATAATTGTTATAAGTTGAAATAATTGAAAACTGAGCTCAGAATAATGAGACAATTCATTCCTATTTCTTCTGTAAAATATATTATGTTACCTTTGATCAGATCAGATTTTTCACAAAAATCTAAAGTATAGAAATATTCGAGTAATCCTTCAAATGTCACATCGAATTGTAACAATTGAAAATATTTTACAATATTCACAGCATTTTTATATATAAAATGAATCTATTAGAAGAGGGGGACACGTGTTTATTACTATTATATATAATTATTCTCAATATTAATTTGAAACGTGACTGATACAGTTTTATTTTGTTTAATCTAATATAAATGTTTAAAAGAATTTAAAATTTTAATATGTAGTTGAAAACATTGAAAACCTCAGAATAATGAGACTTCATTCTAATTTCCTTTTCTGTAAAATATATTCTGTTACCTTTGATCAGATCAGATTTTCCACAAAAATCTAAAATATAGAAATATTAGGATTATTAGGAGTAATCCTTCAAATGTCATATTGAAATGTAACGAAAATACATATATTTTACAATATTCAAAGTATTTTTACTGAATCTATTAGAAGAGAAGGACAGTTCTATTTTGTTTAATCTAATATAAAAGAGGATTAAAAATTTTAATATATAGTTAATATAGTTATACGTAAATATATTCTGTTACCTTTGATCAGATCAAATTTTCCACAAAAACCTAAAATAGAAATATTCGAGTAATCCTTCAAATATCACATCGAATTGTAACGAAAATATTTTACAATATTCACGATATTTTTACTAAATCTATTAGAAGAGGGGGACAAGTGTTTATTATTATTATATATAATTATTTTTAATATTAATTAAAAATAATTATATATAAAACGTAACTGATACATTCTATTTTATTTAATCTAATATAAACTAATCTAATTTAAAAGGATTTAAAATTTTAATATATAATTGTTATAAGAAATAATTGAAAACTCAGAATAATGAGACATAATTCATTCCTATTTCCTTTTCTGTTACCTTTGATCAGATCGTTTTCCACAAAAACCTAAAATATAGTAATCCTTCAAATGTCACATCGAATTGTAACGAAAATATTTTACAATATTCACAATATTTACAATATTTTTACTAAATCTATTAGAAGAGGGGGACACGTATTTATTATTATTATATATAATTATTTTTAATATTAATTTGAAACATGACTGATACATTCTATTTTGTTTAATCTAATATAAACTAATCTAATTTAAAAGGATTTAAAATTTTAATATATAATTGTTATAAGAAATAATTGAAAACTGAGTTCAGAATAATGAGACATAATTCATTCCTATTTCCTTTTCTGTTACCTTTGATCAGATCGTTTCCACAAAAACCTAAAATATAATAATCCTTTAAATGTCACATCGAATTGTAACGAAAATATTTTACAATATTCACGATATTTTCGCCAAATCTATTAGAATAAAGGGACACATGTTTATTATTTAACGTGCGGAGGCGTGCTCAGCTCGTAACTCACGAAAACCCGTCGTGGAACAAGGCCTCGCGGCCTTAATGTCCACTCGAAATTCCGATTTATTCGAGAAACCTCGACCCCCCGCTGCTCTACCCCCGCGACGCCCCCAAGAACCGGCCGTGTTCCACTATGAAATCGACCCGACCTCACTTGTCCAACATCCCCCCGAATGGAATGAAAACACTTTATCGAATTAAAATCGTACAATTCTAAATCGAGATTTTATATTTTACTCACTGCACTTATTATCAATACATTGATAATAATCACAAACTGGAAAATAATGACCTCGACCCAATCCTTGCAAAATTTTCAAAATTTCCAAAAACACATTTCAACATCCTTCGTTATTCTTGATCATTCTTAATCCTTCAAAATCTCTCTTTCTCTCCAAACTTTCCAAAAATGTGACACGATGATCGAATTGTCGCACGTCCTGCCCCAAAATCGTGGTTTAATCCGCTCGTTACGAGGGTATATCTGCGTGGATATCTACGAGGGGGCGAGATAAGGGGAGGGGGTGGTTGGAGGGGGCCGGCCGGGGCCACGGGTCGATGGTTGATATATCGGGTCGTAAAAATGGCCGGCGAATAAAATATCTCGGCGGGATCTCGGGGCGAAGGTCGGCGTCGCCGAAAGGGGCCCCCTCGCCGCGCCGCGCGGCGTTTATGGGTGACCGGGGTACACGGACGCGGGGCCCTCGCACACGTACCCGTAGGTGCGAACATTGTTAACAAGTCCCGTATTTTATACACGCGGAGGAGAAAACAAGCGGGCCGCTGCCGGCCAGCCAGGGGTGCTCCGTCACCCTCTTTCCATCTCGGATCCCTCCTATTTTCAAAATTTTCGAAATTTTCGAAATTCATTTTCCTCCGGTTTATTATATTATATTTCGAGTTAGTCGAAATCGAGAGATTTTAATTTTGAATTTGTGAAAGTAAGGGTGCAGTAAGAGAAGGGTATAGTACAGTGTTTCAAGTATTAATTGTGTGCTAGAGAAGATTATTCTATTTTAGTGAATTTTAATTTTGAATTTGTGGAAGTAAGGTGCAATAGGAGAAGTGTATAATAGTATAATAGTATTTTGAGTATTAATTGTGTACCGGAGAAGTCTGGAAGATTTTTGAAAGAAGAATAATTTGAAAGAAGATTTTATTTGTATGAATTCTAATTTTGAATTTGTGGAAGTAAGGATGCAATAGGAGAAGTGTATAATCCAGTGTTTCAAGTATTAATTGTGTGCTAGAGAAGATTATTGTATTTTAGTGAATTTTAATTTTGAATTTGTGAAAATAAAGATGCAGTAGGAGAAGTTTATAATAGAACAGTGTTTTGAGTATTAATTGTGTGCCAAGGAAGTCTGGAAGATTTTTGAAAGAAGATTTTATTTGTATGGATTCTGGAAGATTTTTGAAAGAAGATTTTATTTGTATGGATTTTAATTTTGAATTTGTGGAAAGGAGGATATATAAGAAGTGTATAGTAATCCAATATTAATTGTGTGCCAGGGAAGTCTGGAAGATTTTTGAAAGAAGATTTTATTTGTATGGATTCTAATTTTGAATTTATAGAAATAAAAGAAGGGTACAATAATATAGTGTTTCGAGTATTAATTGTGTGCCAGGGATGTCTGGAAGATTTTTGGAAAAAGAATAATTGATTGATTTTATTTGTATGGATTTTAATTTTGAATTTCTAGAAATGAGGATGCACAAGAAATGTATAGTAATTCAGTATTAATTATGTGCCAGGAAAGTCTGAAAGATTTTTGAAAGAAAGATAATTGGTTGATTTTATTTGTATTTAAGTGAATTTTAATTTTGAATTAAAGAATTGAATTTGTAGAAGTAAGAATGTAATAGGAGAAGAGTATAATAATATAGTGTTTTGAATATTAATTGTGTGCCAGAGAACTCTGAAAGATTTTTGAAAAAAGATGTAAGATAATTGATTGATTTTCTTATTTATATTTATGTGGATTTTAATTTTGTGAAATTAATTTTGAACTTATGAAAGTAAGAATGCACGAGAAATATATAATAGTACAGTGATTCGAGTATTAATTCTGTATTTTCAGGAAAGTCTGGAAGATTTGAAAGAGAGGATTAAAGATTGACTTTCTTTTCCATGGATTTTAATTTTGAATTTGAGATATGAATTTGAAAATATAAAGATACACGCGAAGATGTCAATTGCGTATGAGAGAACTAAAAGATTTGATGATCCTAAATTTTAATTTTGAACTAAAAAATATAATTTACCGTTTCGATATTAATTAATTCAAAGATTAATACTTTTGCATACTTATATAAATTGAAATATAACAGATTTTGATTTTCAATTCGATGTAAATGCGAATTTTAATTTTAAATTTAAGAATAAACAGATAATTTCAACTTTCGTATAAAGATTGGATCAATCTTGGATTGCATATCGAAAATTGATTAAAACTAATTTCGACTCTGAATTCGCGTACAAAGAAAATCCATAAGAAACAACTTAACCAGAGAAACGTGCATCTGGAGTTTAGAAAATTCATCAAACATCAATACATCAAACCAAATCATTTCCATCGATCTTATTCATCCCATTCCAAATAATAAAACCACAATATTTTTAAAAAAAAAAAAAGAAAGAAAACCGATATGACATTTTATCACGATGCGTGTCCCAGATACAAACGGCGTAGTTAGAGGGCCCGCGGCTGGAAAGCAGGAGGGAGAGGGGGGGGGGGCGCGTTCCAGCGCGTCCAGGTCGGCGTAAATCGCGTGAATAATCGTAACATAAATAAAAGGCGGCGGGCGACGTCCATTAACGCGCCGTTTTAGGGGCGGCGACGTTAATCCGTCGTTGGAACGGGAATTTAAATTCCCCCGCTCTGCTCTCCGCCCCTCCTCCCCTCCTCTGGGACAATGTAAATAATCCTTGATCGATCGGGTATCGATCGTCGCCGCCACGGGACGGGATCGCTCGAATTTACATATAGATAGACTCTGTCAATGTAACTTATTATCGGCAACGACAGACGTATCAATTTTATCCCATCCTTTGTTTCTTTCAAATTTTCTTCCCTTTGTCACCCACGTGTTTAATAATCCTTCTCTGTACTCGTTTATTTGGAGGATGAATAAGGATAATTATTTCGTTGTTGGAAGAAAAGATTGAGAACCTTTTTTTCGATATTTTCAAAGGCTCGTTTCTTCGCCAGGCCATAATTCCAAGCATAAACAACGATTTCAGGCACGAGCAACCGTGTCTCGAACGCGTTCTGGAACAATGAGGCCCGTTTAACCGTGATTAACTCCTCGCACGAACGGGAGCGAAAATCCGCCGATTCGCACATTCGAAGGTATAACGAATTTGAAGAAGGAAGGAAGAAATGAGTCACGGACAGGTTTCGCGTTCGATAATTCAATATAAGAATATTCGAATAACTCGTCCAATTTCTTTCTTTTCAAATTCCAAGGATCGTAACGAATATTCTCGAAATATTTACCTCCCCATCTCGAGAATGCGATGATCGACAATGGAGTAAGTGCACAAGTGGAGATCGTGAGATCAATGTCCTTCGGTTTCAGTTTTATTCAGGTCGCTGGCGCAACGCTGGAATATTAATTCGTTAATATTCCATCTTTCCAGTCTTCTTTCAACCGACTCGTATTCACGAACAATCCGTTTCCAACGCGATTAATCACCGCGAATAATTCATCCTTCCCTTCCGATTTTCCTTTCGAACAGATAGACAGAGAATTTCTCGAATCCAGAAATTCTTTTAACCGCCATATCTTCGTTATCCTACAATTATTGGGTTGGCAACTAAGTAATTGCGGATTCTTTTTAGAAAATCAAAGACAATTTTTTCATGGAACTAAATAACTTTATTCTGTAACGCCCATTTTGATCAATGACCATCTTTCAGGCAGCATCGTAATCCCATGTTCATAAAACTTGTGGTTTTTATTAGCAAAAAACTGAATCAGGTACGATTCGATATCATCATCGTTATTGAAATTTTTACCATTCGAGGAGTTTTGTAAAGATCGAGACAAAAAGTAATCGGATGGTGCAAGGTCAGGACTATATGGTGGATGTGGCAAAACATCCCAACCAAGCTCCAATAATTTTTGCCGAGTGACCAAAGATGCGTGTGGCCTTGCATCGTCACGATGGAATACAACACCTTTTCGATTTGTCAATTCGGGCCGCTTTTCTTCAACCGCATCGTTTAATTTCGTCAGTTGTTCGATGTAGACGACAGAATTGATCGTTCGATTGGGTGGTAAGAGTTCAAAATAGACAATTCCTTCGTAATCCCACCAAACTGATAACAAAACCTTCTTTCGACGAATACCAGCTTTTGACGTTGTTCGAGCTGGTTCACGTGGCCTGCTCCACCATCTTTTCCGCTCGATATTGTTGTAAACAACCCATTTTTCATCGCCAGTTATCGGTCGTTTTAAAAATGGATCATTTTCATTACGTTTCTTTAGCGAATCGCAGCTGTTAACGCGTCGCGTTAAATGCTTTTCTTTCAGTTCGTGAGGAACCCATGTATCGAGTTTTTGAACATGGCCAAGTTGTTTTAAGCGGTTTTCAACGCATGTACGCGATACACGAAGCTTCTCTGCAATCTCACGAGTTGTACTGTGACGATCCGAATCGATTATTGCTTCGATTAGACGACCAGAGCGTTTTTCATCTTCGAGTGAAAAATCACCAGAACGAAATTTGTCAAATCAATTTTGACACTGCCGTTCTTTTAAGGTCATAATTTTTTGCGAGCTTGCGATGCGTTTTTCCCTTTGCGGAAATAAAAAAGCAAAATACGACGATAATGTTCCTTTGTTGATTTTCCATTTTTCAACGAAAACTACGCAACCGATCAAAAAACTTTTTTTTACCGATTGACAGCTGAATTGCCAACTATCGAATAACAAAATGTGTTTTACATTTGGACTACGACAGCAAACCTAAAAATTCAACTTGGTTGCCAACCCAATACATTATCACATTCTTCCAAATCCAATTAATAATCGTGTATACAAGTTTTCTTTTACAATTTTTCCAACGAACAATTCCTCTCATCGAAACGCAATTACACACCTCGATGTCTCGATATCTCGTGTATCGTCGCGAGGGGAGAAACTCGTCGATCAACGAAGAGGAGAGAAAGAGGAGAGAAAGAGGAGAGAGATCCACTTACCGTCGATTCGCTTTATTTTACCGAGCTGCTTCCGGATATTCCCCGCACGTGGTGGTGCTCGGGTCAGGAGGTTAGGTTAAGGAGCAGCGGCGGAGCCACTCGTCCCTTCTCCCTCCCCCCTCTCCATCCAGGGATGGACGGAAAAGGGTTTTCGCCGACGCAGGACGGGCTAACGTGGAGGGAGGAGTGACGATGGCAGAGAAATAAGAGACGGAGGGAGATGGATGGAGGGAGCGAGTGACGATGGCGGAAAAGTAAAAGGACGAGAGAGAGAGAGAGAGAGAAAGAGAGGTGGAAGAAGAGGAGTTAAAAGAGGAGGGAGGGAGAGAGGGTAGGATCTGCCTCCTGCACGCTGGCCCCCGGGGGCGGCGTATTGATCCGGAGGCGGCGGCGGTCATCCGGCCGCTAATTAAATGCCAATCGCCAACCTCATCCCCCGTCAACTTCCCCTGCCGTCTCTCTCTTTCTCTCCTCTCTCGTTCCCTCCTTCATCCCCCGACTACACTCAATTCACCCTCGACTCGGTCTCCCGTCCCCTTTGAACCCGTACAACGCCATATCCCGCTTCATATTCGCCGTATCCTGATATCCAACCCCTTCTTACGTGGTTATTTCCATCGAACGTTTTACAACCGAGATTGTTGAAGTGAAATTCGTGTGTGTATTTTTGTTTCCAATTCCGGAAAATATTGTATCGTTTGTAATTTCGATATATTAGTACTCGATTGAGTTAAAAAGGATCGTTGGAAAGGAAGAGGAGGAGTAGATACGAGCTTTTCGTCTCCTTCGTGATTTACCGAGGAGGTAAACCAGTCACGTTCGGGTGGAGTTTGGAGGATTCGAAAGGGAGAGAGGTTTGAAGATGGCCAGAAGGGATCAGCTGCGCTCCTTCCACAGTCCCGTGGGAAGTCAATCAACCGACCTTTCTTCGGCGAAGGGGTGACTCGCGATCCCGCGGAAAATTCCGTTTCATTGAGCTCGATATGCCTCTCGATCGACCATTGTCGATTTTATATCTCCTCCTCCTCCTTCTCCGGATATCGAGACCGGTTTCAATGACAAAGGATGATGGATTGCGAGATTTTAAGATGGCGAAATACACGTATCACGTTGGGAGTGATCTAACGTTTCTGGAAGAGGAAGAAAAGAAGAGGAGAATAGATAAATTCTTCTCATTTTCCAATTAAAGAGATTGATAAAATTCGAATTAAGTTTTCTTTAATCTCGATCCATCGATTTGGCGAAGTTGATTTGTTTGACTTTTCGAGAGGCATTCCCTGTTGGCAGCCCTTTTCTTTTTTTATTCGAGACGGTGTTAATTGGCGCGGAAGTAATTAAGAGACGGCCACCCTCGGGGACCCTACCCCAAACGAGAGAACGTTTGAGAAGCGCCGTGATTAACAACAAGATCGTTGATTGGCCGAGCAAGCAGAATTCCTTCGAAATTACGTGTTATTCGATTTATAGGTTTATCTTTATTGAAACGAAAGAAAGAGAGAGAAAGAGAGTGTAACTTTGGTTCGATATCGCGAGAGATAATAAAGCTTTTTTGTATCTTCGAGGATCGATTGACAATCGAAAAAAGGAAACGCATATTATTTGTTAATTCCAAGAAGAAGATATTAATAATTGTTTTGATATCGATGAAATTTATCAAGAGATCGTAAAGAGAGAGAGAAATTTATCGATATAATTTCCTAAATTATTAATAAAGTTTTTATATTTTCGAGGATCGATTGACAATCGAAAAAAAAGAAACGCATATTATTTGTTGATTAGTTCCAAGAAAGAGGGTTAATGATTGTTTTGATATCGATGAAATTTATCAAGAAATCGTAGAGAGAGAGAGAGAGTGTAACTTTCGATATAATTTTCTAAATTTAATAAAGCTTTTTTGTATCTTCGAGAATCGATTGACAATCGAAAAAAAAGAAACGCATATTATTTGTTGGTTCCAAGAAGGAGAAGGGTTAATGATTGTTTTGATATCGATGAAATTTATCAAGAAATTGTAGAGAAAGAAAGAGAGAGAGAGTGTAACTTTCGATATCGAGAGGGAAAGTTTATCAATATAATTTTCTAAATTTAATAAAGCTTTTGTATCTTCAAGGATCGATTGACAATCGAAAAAAAAAAAAAAAGAAGAAACGCATATTATTTGTTAATTCCAAGAAGAAGATATTAATGATTATTTCGATATCGATGAAATTTATCAAGAGATCGTAGAGAGAGAGAGAGAAATTTATCGATATAATTTTCTAAATTTAATAAAGCTTTTGTATTTTCGAGGATCGATTAAAAATCGAAAAAAAAAAAAAGAAGAAACGCATATTATTTGTTGGTTCCAAGAAGGAGAAGATGTTAATGATTGTTTTGATATCGATGAAATTTATCAAGAGATCATAGAGAGAGAGAGAGAAATTTATCGATATTTATCGAATTTCCTAAATTATTAATAAAGTTTTTGTATCTTCGAGGATCGATTGACAATCGAAAAAAAAAAAAGAAGAAACGCATATTATTTGTTAATTCCAAAAAGAAGAAGGGTTAATGATTGTTTTGATATCGATGAAATTTATCAAGAAATTGTAGAGAAAGAGAGAGAGAGAGTGATAACTTTCGATATCGAGAGGGAAAGTTTATCAATATAATTTTCTAAATTTAATAAAGCTTCTAAATTTAATAAAGCTCTTAATCTATCGATTGACAATCGAAAAAAAAGAAACGCATATTATTTGTTGATTAGTTCCAAGAAGGAGAATGGTTAATAATTGTTTCGATAT
The DNA here is from genome assembly GCF_003254395.2 of Apis mellifera. Taxonomy (NCBI): domain Eukaryota; kingdom Metazoa; phylum Arthropoda; class Insecta; order Hymenoptera; family Apidae; genus Apis; species Apis mellifera. The sequence continues at coordinate 13,785,673 of NC_037643.1, read as the reverse complement.
CGATGAAATTTATCGAAGAGATCGTATGTGTACATATTTCGTTCGACGCGTGAAAAGAGTTGGCAGGGATTTTTTGTTTCCTTCCTTTTTTTTTTTTTTTTTTTTTTTTAGATACACAGTCCGGTATGGAGCGTATTTTAATTTCGAAATTCCGCAGTCTACGCATACCTACGGATGCCAATGAAAATATTTTTCTCGATATTCCGGGAAAAATTCGATGATAACGGTATCCGGATGACTGGATCCGTTCGATCTCGTATTTAAATTATTTTTTATTAAAAAAAAAAAATTACACTCCATTCCTCGACAAACGACAATCACAATAATCCAACAATAATCCAACTTTCTTAACCCTTGCTCGATCGAAGCGAGATTCTTCGCAACGGATTCTGAAAAGAGGAGGAGGCAAAAAAAAAAAATCCCTAGGAGGAGAGATAAGGAACCAGAAAAAAGAATCCGTTCGATCTTGTATTTAAATTATTTTTTATTAAACAAAAAAAAAAAATTACACTCCATTCCTCGACAAACGACAATCACAATAATCCAACAATAATCCAAACTTTCTTAACCCTTGCTCGATCGAAGCGAGACTCGTTGTTCGCAACGGATTCTGAAAAGAGGAGGAGGCAAAAAAAAAAATCCCTAGGAGGAGAGATAAGGAACCAGAAAAAAGAAAAAAAACCTTCTCTCCCCTAATCGTCGAAATCATCGGACGAAATTGTGGCCCCGGCGAGCACGGAGGATCGAGAGGATCGATCGAAAAGCAGGGGGGGGGGGGGGGACTCTCGAGACTCTTCCCCGAGATCTGGAATAGGATCTTTCTAGAGAGAAGACTGGTCCAGGGCAGGGTGCAGACAACACACGCTCGTTCTACGTACGTTCGTGTGGATCGATCGGATATTTATGAAGATTCGGGAAGAACGGAGGATGATCCGCATCTGGCGCGCCATTAGGCCGACCAGACCCTAGCTGGGGGCGCCAGGTGTGACCTCCTCGGCTCTCTAATGACGGCCAGACGCGATAATCCTCGATCCCTCCCGCGGATATATATACACGTGTATCGCCGGATTGATACGCCTCTGTGGGAACCGATCCCTCGAACCGTTTCGCGAGGCAACTCGAGAATTTTTATTCTATATCTATATCTTATATATTGCTTTCGATCCAAATTTGACGATTTGAAAAATTAATTTGGAAAAATTATCTAGGATTGTAAATGGATGAGGAGATGGCTGGAATTTTTTCGATCTTCTGTACGATTTGTTTGAAAAATTATATATGGATTGTGCTCTTATATTTCCTTCGTGTGATAACTTCTTTCTTGTATTACTTTTTCGAGGAAGAATTTGGAATTGAAGATGAGAGCAGAATTTTTACAAAATTCGTAATCCTAAACGAATCTCGAAACTATTATGGTCGATAAAGAGTGACAATATTTTATAAAAATTATCCGAAATTTCATTATTGTTATTTCTTTTTACAATTGTTTCTTTAGAAAATAAAATATACTCAACAAGCTGTAATAACTTCTTTCTTATATTACTTTCTCGAGGAAGAATTTGAAATTGAGAGCAGAATTTTCACAAAATTCGTAATCCTAAACGGATCTCAAAAATGGCTGATAAAGAGTGACAATGTTTTACAAAATTTCACTATTGTTATTCCTTTTTACAATTGTTTCTTTAGAAAATAAAATATACTCGACAAGCTGTAATAACTTCTTTCTTATATTACTTTCTCGAGGAAGAATTTGGAATTGAAGATGAGAGCAGAATTTTCACAAAATTCGTAATTCTAAACGAATCTCGAAACCATTATGGCCGATAAAGAGTGACAATATTTTATAAAAATTATCCGAAATTTCATTATTGTTATTTCTTTTTACAATTGTTTCTTTAGAAAATAAAATATACTCGATAAGCTGTAATCTTTTCTTGCTAAAAGAATGGCTTTGAGTTTCGATGGAGTGAAGATTAATCAGTTTCGAAAATGTATCGTTTCTCTTCCCAGCAAAAAGGGCAATTTCGTGGTAGCTGACGCGATCGTAATATTTCTCCAAAGTTATCCCATTTTTAAAAAAATTCCATGGATATGATTCCATGATCTAGATTCCATATCTTTTTTATCAAGGTTTCGTCTCATCAAGAGAAACGAATCTTGTTGTTTACAATACTCTTCTTTCTTTTTTTAAATAAAATATATTCGAATAATTTAAAACCACGAAGAATGAATCGTGTTTCGATTGAGTGAAGATCACAGTTTCGAAGACGTACAAATTGTATACGATTGGAACAATCAGGATCACTACTTTCTTCGTAGGAGGATCGATGATCGCGAGAAAGGATGCGCGCAGACGCATCCATTCTTAAGAAACGGGGACAAGAATTTCCCTGTAAAACGCCCGCCTCCCGGTTAATCCGGTCGAATCGGGATTAAGGGAACGACCCAGTTTATGTAAAAACCCTTAAAAAGCTCGCCAGACAAGCTCTCGTCGATCGATGCATCAGTCAATTTCGAACGATCGAACAACAGTTTCTTTCAACCGTTGAACGAAATGATGGAGCGCAAATAGCACCGTCTTCCCCTCTTCCTTGCTTCTTCTAAACAAAAATTCTATCCTATCTTTTCTCCATTTTTTAAATATCATCGTTATTATTACTTGGTTGGAAAGAAAGTTTCTTAACTTTTGTTTAATTTTGATTTTAAATGCTTTATTTATTTTTTTTTATTTAAACTGATGATAGCTTTATTCTCAAATTAATTTTTCTGTTGAAAACATAATGGACAAGAAGCAGATTCGAACAATTTTCCAGTTGAAACTAGGAAAGCTATCGAAATCAACGAGGATAATGAACGGATGTACTGCAAGATGGTGGTTCAAAAAATTTCGAAGAGCCTTCAAGACGATGAGCATGGAAATGCTTCGAATCCTAGAAGAATGAGATGAAACAGTATTCAATGAATTTGTCATTGTCCTCCAGGACTCGAGAAATTTTATTCTATAATGGAATAACAAAATTTGTTTCTGCCAAAAGTGCATTGATCGCAACGGTTTTTTATTTTGATTGACAAAGTTTTCTTCGAGCTGAGATATGTGCATTTGAATTTAAATAGTTGAAAAGTTGCTATAATATTTTCTTTCCAACTTTGCTATAATATTTTCAAAATAATTCCAATATATAGAAAAGTTGGATATATATATATAATTTTTAGAAACAGTGTAAACGAAATCAGAATGATTGAAAACGTTGAAATGGATCTCGAAAAATGTATAATAAACATGTTCTTTGGAAAGGAATAGAAGTTTATGGTTGCTCGAATGTGATCCATGCGAATGTGTTCGAATCGAGAAGAAAGAGAATAAGAGAATCACTTTCTTCCCTTTCCCCTTTATTCTTCGTTCTGTCTCACTCTCGTCCCGTTCGTTAGCCCCAACCCCCTCTCCCTCCCTTGATCTCTCTGTTCGCGAAGTCATTCGAAGATTCTGAAACGTCATTTCCCGTAATGCGATATATACGGCGAAGAAATCTCGAGCATCACTCCGAGGCTATTAATCTATTGGCAGCCCTCCAAGCAACGATGCACTTCTTCTTCTTTCTCCTCTTCTTCTTCGTATTCGATCGCGTATTTCTTCGCCATGATCGTGCCATGCTAGGGAAATCGAGTATGGACACAGGTAAATTTGTGGAATGGGATAATTTTCTTTTTATTAACCAAAACTATGAACAAGTGATTTCAACAAGTTTCAATGGTTTTAATACAAGATTTCTTGATTTTATGCAAAATTATTTATTCGATTACAGCGAAAAAATTAACAATCAGGGAAGAGTGTTTCAAGTTTCTCCTTCTTTTTGAATTCGAGAATGGGACAATTTTCTTTCGATTAATACTTTGCCAAAATTATGAACGCGTTTCAACAAGTTCGAACGGGTTTCAACAAGTTCGAACGGGTTTTAACAAGTTCGAACAGGTTTCAACAAGTTCGAACAGGTTTCAATAAATTCGAACGGGTTTCAACAAATTCGTACGGTTCTAATACAAGTGATTTTAATTTTATGCAAAATTATTTATTCAATTACAGGGAAAAAATTGACAGAAATTGAGGGAAGAGTATTTCAAGAGTATCTCTCCTTCCTTTTGAATGAGACAATTTTCTTTCGATTAATACTTTGCCAAAACTATGAACGGGTTTCAACAACTTCGAACGGATTTTAACAAATTCGAACAGGTTTCAACAATTTCGAACAGGTTTCAACAAGTTCGAATGGATTTGAACAAGTTCGAACAGATTTCAACAAGTTCGAACGGGTTTCAACAAGTTCGTACGGTTCTAACATAAAGTAGATTTGTTAATTTTATGCAAAAGTACAAAATTTTTTCGATTACAACGAAAAAATTGACAATCAGATGGAAATGGAAAAATTTTTTTTTGATTAACTTTCGATTCGTTGATTTTATGCAAAAGTATTCGATTACAGCGAAAAAATTGGCAATCAGGGAAGAGTGTTTCAAATCTCTCCTTTCTTTTGAATTCGAGAATGGGAAAATTTTCTTTCGATTAATACTTTGTCAAAAGTATGAACGGGTTTCAACAAGTTCGAACGGGTTTTAACAAGTTCGAACAGGTTTCAACAAGTTCGAACAGGTTTTAACAAATTCGTACGGTTCTAATACAAAGTAAATTTGTTAATTTTATGCAAAAGTACAAAATTTTTTCGATTACAACGAAAAAATTGACAATCAGGTTGGAAATGGGAAAATTTTCTTTCGATTCACTTTCGATTCTTCGCCAAAACTGTGAACGGGTTTCAACGAGAGGAAACGAGTTGGTACAATTCTAATACAAGATTCATTAATCCTACCCTCCGCCAATTAATGATTTTTCGTTCGAACATATAGGCCACGTTCGGATTGAATCGGCCCACCGTTCTCTTTCCAATGGAGTTTCATCACTGTGTTAATATAAGTAGTCTCGATGTTGAATATATCCAATTCTATAATTTCTCTCCACTTTTTTCCTCCAAACATCCAATACCCGGATAATTATCACAAAGTATAAATAAACTCGTCCGAACAGTGAACGTTTCTCGTTTATTATTTTCGAGATCGAACAAAAAGTGCCAATTTTCCCAATCAAATTAACCTAACCTCTCTTTTAAGATTATACATAATCAATTTATTAAAAAATAATTTCTACTTGATAGATCAAATTATATTTCAAATAAATTTATCAGTGTCAATTTCATTTTTTCATCAATATTAATTTTAATTAAAGTTAAACCTCCAATTTCCATTCTCCATCTCTCTTCTCTACCTTCTCGATCCTCTTCCTCTCGTTCTAAAATCGTGGACGACAAACGTTTCACTTTCGCAACTTTCCTTTCGTGGGGATCAAGATATCGCATCCAGATATTCCATCCATCCCCAGGACAGGCCCGCTTATGAAGCGAACGACGTCAAAACATTGGTGAAATATGATGGCGGAAGATCGATCTCCACCCTTGGAAGGCCAACCACCGACCACCCCCTGGCTCGCATTGTTAAAAGCCGGTAATAGATTATGCATTAAACGCGAGGCAGAATAGAGAGACAGAGATGGTGGCAAGTAAGGAGAGTTAACAATGGATCAAGGACCCCAAAGGGGACCTTATATACGTCATCCGTCGATCATTATTGTTATCCCCGGAGTATACACTCGCTTCCTTCCTTCCTTCCTTCCTTCCTTCCTTTCTTTCTTCCTTTCGTGGTTACCCTCTCCCCTTCCTTCTTCCCTTTTAGCTCGTCGTTTTAGGAAAAAAACGCGTCACGTTTCCACAAACGCACACCTCTCCCTCTCCCTTCCCTCTTTCGTCGAGAGAATAAACGTGAGAGGAAACGTGAGAGTTTTGAGAGAGAGGGGGTTGGATTGTTGAGAAAAGTAGGAAGTGGGTGGTTACTTTCTGTGGAGTGTTTTTAAAGCTTAAAGGGTAAGGTGGTGATGGCAGGTTGGAATTTTTTCCCTTTCTTTGGAGTTTGGAAATTTTCCTTGTGGTGATGTGAATCTTTGAAATGATTCTTTTCGAGATGATCAATGAAAAGACTTGTTTGATTTGTAAATATTTCTTCAAAGAGTTCGCGAATTGTTGTATTGAATAGTGTGACTTTTAAAAGTGATCTTGATGATGATAATCTGAAATTTTTCCCTCGACTTTACGCGTTTATTTTTTTGCAAACTCGAATTTGATAGTTTCAAAACTGTTTCATACAAAGGCAGTTTCGATTATGGTGAAAGCGAGAGCAGTTTCAAATTGGAAATTAGAGAAGATCTTTTATCGATTTCCAAGCTTGCATCTTTAACGCGATTGCGATTAATAATCGAAGGAAAGATTCTCGACAAATATTAAAAGATCCTTGAATCGCTTCTTCGATCAATTTCGAGAACAAAGAAAGAAGGAAGAAGTAAAAGTAGCTCGAAACATTCGATTCGACATTCCTCGATTTGTAATTTTGTAATGATTCAACATTTAATAACTTAATATATTAATTAATAACCTTTTTATAATAAGGTATCTAATCCTAGTTAAAAAAATTATAAATAATTATTATCGATTAATTCTAAATTTCACCTAAAGTCAATAAATTTAATTATAAATATTACAATTTAAATCTATATTAGAAAAAATTAATTTAATTAATTTATTAATTAATTTATTATTTCAGAATTCTCTATCAATTACAATTTTACTTTAATTTTTAATAAATTTTTATATCTTATGTATAATTAATTGATATAATTAATTCAAAAACTACAAATATAATTTACTTAAAAAACTAATTTATTAATATAAAATTTATTTAACATAATTCAATATATACAATAATTAAATCTAATTTTTTATTTTTATTTATCTACTTATTCATACAATTTTATTTATAATTATATTTATCAGTATAAATTTAATCAAATTATAATATTTATAATTATTTTTTGAATATATCATTAATTTTATAAAATACAAATACATATTTGTATTTTTTTTTTATACCAAAGAGGAACTTTTTGAAGAAAATTCGAAATATATCCTGCGCGTTAAAATTCCTCCCTCAAAAAATTATATCCATTCTCTCCTTCATCCCTCCCTCTTCTTCTTTCAAGGAAGAGAGAAAATTGCCCCAGACAGTTCGCCCTTCCCAAAAGATCAGAGAAACGAATCCTCCTCCCTCCACATAAGACTGGAATCGTGTCGCCATTAACATGGAGGAGGAGAGGGAGAGGAAGACGCTATCCTTTCCAAAATTTCCTTTCCACTGGAAAGAATAGTTTGAATACTTGTTCAACATAATTTTCTCCCCCTTCCTCCGAGACAATTTCGCCCGACTCTAATGTCAACAGATTAGCCGTAATAGTGAAATTACACGTTCCCCCCTCCCCCTACGTCAAATCCCTGCGTCCCGTCCTCGAGATTTTTCGGTAATGCCAGGGTTTCAAGGGGACAGGGTTTCGATTCACTCGCCGAGGTGGATCGAGGAAGGGAGAGGTCAAACGGTCTCGTCGCGAGATTACATGCATTATTTTTATCCCCGGCCGTCGAAATGGCCGATAATTCGACGTGCGTATATTTCCTTTTGCCCGCGAGGGGGAGGAACGAAACGAGGCTTGTCAATTTCCTTTTATTCTAATAATAATTTCAAAATCGTGTAAACAAGAATGTTAATCAATACTCTGAATTACGTTCGGCTCGAAAGAATGGCAAAAAACCCTTTCTCGAAATCTTCTTCTCGACGATATAATAATGATGATGATGATGATAATAAGGATGGTGGAAGAGAATAAGAAATTGCGACTCGATCCTTGGGATGAAGAGAGAGAGAAGGAGAGAGCGATCGACAGCTGGAAGACGTCCGCGATCAGAAAACCGCATATCTTGCATTGTCGGCGGCCGTTGCGTCATCCTTGTCGCCGTAACATGGATTGTCGACAGTCATCCGGGACGATTGAGCGACCTTCGCGCAATTAAAACCCCTTCAGCTTTCTCACGCGTCATCCACGTGAAAACGGTTGACAATGTCGACAACCGGTGAATGCGCTTTTCGTTACGTGTGTAACGGAGCCCCACCGTGTCGATTCAGGCGATACAGGCTTCTTCAAACTCGAATTTAGTTATTTCGGAATGTATATTCTTCAAATAATTTTCACCCTGATTCTTAAAATAAAGGATCAGGCGATTCAAGCTTCTTCAAACTCGAATTTAGTAATTTATATTCTTCAAATAATTTTCACCCTGATTCTTAAAATAAAGGATCAGGCGATTCAAGCTTCTTCAAACTCGAATTTAGTAATTTATATTCTTCAAATAATTTTCACCCTGATTCTTAAAATAAAGGATCAGGCGATTCAGGCTTCTTCAAACTCGAATTTAGTTATTTATATTCTTCAAATAATTTTCACCCTGATTCTTAAAATAAAGGATCAGGCGATTCAGGCTTCTTCAAACTCGAATTTAGTTATTTATATTCTTCAAATAATTTTCACCGTGATTCTTAAAATAAAGGATCAGGCGATTCAGGCTTCTTCAAATTTCGAATTTAGTTATTTATATTCTTCATATATTCTTCAAATAATTTTCACCGTGATTCTTAAAATAAGGGATCTTATTTAACAAATGCAAATCTTTCAAACGTTTACCTGAATTTTATCTACATTAAATTTATGTATTTATATATTTATATATTTCGATTGATCGATTAATCTTGTCTCTCTGTCGATAATGTAGATACGTAAATATGTAAACTGAAAGAGACGAGAAGAAAATGTTCAAAGAGATAAAAATAGATAAATAGAGATAAAAAGAGATAAAAAGAGATAGAAAGCTTTAATTTTCTTTAATTTTCTCCTTAAAAAGCATTAACAGGATAAACAAAATCAAAGAGAGTTCCAAGAAGAAAGGTTAGAAACGTGGATCACATAAAGATTACATGAAGAGATTGGCCGTGTTTCTTGAATCGGCCAGTATCCGTTCGAGGAAGGAGGCATCGACGCATCCGGAGGATGGGAATCGATGATTAATGGCTACGGGCGGCGACAAAACCGCGTATCGGGCACGTTTCTGTCGATTTTAATCGCCGCCCGTTTCCCGAGAACGGCGACAGAAGCGGGAAGAAAATCGTTTCCGCGAGGAAAACAGGTTGAAGCCGCGGATCGACGTTTATGAAGCCGCAGCGACGTTTCCAAAGGCGATATTTCGCAGATGGCATTTATTAACTGCCTCAAACGTTATTTCGAGACGCGCAGCTGCCGTTCCGTTGCAAAAGCGTCTCCTCGGAGTATGTTGGGTAAATGGGGAATTTTCGTTTTCGCGAACGGTTCTTTAGGTTCTTTGGGTTGGTTCCGCGAGGAATTTTTATGGAGTTTTTATCCGGTCTCCGTTGACGGATAATCGTATAATATGAATCAGACTAGTAAACGTAGGATTTACTTTCGTAGGATTGAAATTGTGTTTCAAATTCGAAGGTTTTAGGAGGAGATGGATGAATTTGTTTGAATTGAAAAATTATAAAAATGTTCCAAAATAAGTATATTTAAAAACATTTATATTGTGAGTTATATTTTGTGAGAAATGAATCTAAATGCATCTTACTCTGAATTAGATTAATTATTTTCGAGGAAATTCAAATTATGTTTCAAATTCGAAGGTTTTAGGAGGAGATGGATGAATTTATGAATTGAAAAATTATAAAAATGTTCCAAAATAAATATATCTAAAAACATTTATATTGTGGGAAATTAAATTAAAAAATTAAATTAATAAACGTATTTATTTCCGAGGAATTTCAAATTCAAAAGTTTTAGAAAAAGATAGATGAATTAAAAAATGTTCCAAAATAAATATATCTAAAAACATTTACATTGTATTAAATACTAATTATTCCGAATGAGACTAATTATTTTCGAGGAAATTCAAATTGCGTTTCAAATTCATTTTCAAAAAATATTCCGATAAATAAATTTCGATCGAAATTCTCAAATTTGAATCATTCTATCCAAATGCGAAACAAGTGTCATTACATCCAACAATATTTACAAACGCGTGCTCGAGCGTGACGATTATTCAACCGAGCAAATTTGATATTCAAGAAAGAACAGGATCACAACAATGGCCTCGATGCTTTCGTCTCCTCTCGAAACCGCGCAATTTTCGCGAGAGAAAAACGCGTCGCGTTTCTCGAGGAGAGGATCGTGTGCGTGTCGAGAGGACGAAAACACGAGAGGATGAGACGCAACAATGAGGGCCATCGATGTCGGTCGAAGGCACAAATTACAGGCGATCGCGCGGACTGGCATCCCTCGAAACCGTCCCAAAAGGGTGACAAGCCGCTCGAAGCATTCTTTCTCGAGAACCAATGGCGCCTCCTCTTTCCAATAAACAAAATCCAACGAACAACAATTTCACATTGCTCCAAATCGCAAACTAATTTCGAGATCCATTCGATTTCGATCGATATACTTGAACTAACTCTGCTCGAAATTATTACAATTATTCTTCTAAACAAAATCCAACGAACAACAATTTTACATTGCTCCAAATCGCAAACTAATTTCGAGATCCATTCGATTTCGATCGATATACTTGAACTAACTCTGCTCTAAATTATTCTTCTAAACAAAATCCAACGAACAACAATTTTACATTGCTCCAAATCGCAAACTAATTTCGAGATCCAGCATTTCGATCGATATACTTGAACTAACTCTGCTCTAAATTATTACAATTATTCTTCTAAACAAAATCCAACGAACAACAATTTTACATTGCTCCAAATCGCAAACTAATTTCGAGATCCATTCGATTTCGATCGATATACTTGAACTAACTCTGCTCTAAATTATTACAATTATTCTTCTAAACAAAATCCAACGAACAACAATTTTACATTGCTCCAAATCGCAAACTAATTTCGAGATCCATTCGATTTCGATCGATATACTTGAACTAATTCTGCTCGAAATTATTACAATTATTCTTCTAAACAAAATCCAACCAACAACAATTTTACATTGCTCCAAATCGCAAACTAATTTCGAGATCCATTCGATTTCGATCGATATACTTGAACTAATTCTGCTCGAAATTATTACAATTATTCTTCTAAACAAAATCCAACCAACAACAATTTTACATTGCTCCAAATCGCAAACTAATTTCGAGATCCATTCGATTTCGATCGATATACTTGAACTAACTCTGCTCGAAATTATTACAATTATTCTTCTAAACAAAATCCAACGAACAACAATTTCATATTGCTCCAAATCGCAAACTAATTTCGAGATCCAGCATTTCGATCGATATACTTGAACTAACTCTGCTCTAAATTATTACAATTATTCTTCTAAACAAAATCCAACGAACAACAATTTCATATTGCTCCAAATCGCAAACTAATTTCGAGATCCAGCATTTCGATCGATATACTTGAACTAACTCTGCTCGAAATTATTACAATTATTCTCTCAAAGCCTCATTGAACGAATGAATTGTTGTTATAAAAGAATTAAATAAATTTGAAATTTAAAATTCTTTTTTAACAAAAGAAAAAGAAAAAGGGAATGTTCAGATCGAAATAAACGAGAGAAACAAAAATGAAATTCTCACTCCCCTCCATTATATTTGATAGTGCAAACGGTCACACGATGGGTGGGATCCGGTGCGTTGCGCACGCAGGTCACGAGATATTCCGTGCACGGTTGTTACGTGTTGTGTTTCGTGCACACCCCCTCACTCGTTACGAATGATCCGCCCGGCTAGTTATGGGGTCGGTTTCGTTTAAATGAAGAAATTATGACGAACTTAGCCGCTTGCAATTGCCCCCCTCCTCCCCCACCCCCGTCCAGGTAGAATAGAAGTTTTCGACCTGGTTTTAAAGTTGTGGCGTGGATCCCTCTCTCCCTCTCTCTCTCTCTCTCTCTCGCGTTAAAATTGTATATTGGAAACGTTCGACTTGCTTTATGAAATATACGAAATTCGAGGCGTAATCAAGTCTGCTCGTGTCTCTCAATCTTTATAATATCATAAGCTTGGAGAAGGATACAGAGAAACAACGTAATGGAGAGAAAATTTCTACCCAAATTCTTGAGAAGATAATAATAATAATAATAATGGCGGATCCACCGAGTGCGACGCCGCTGAAAGGATAGACAGAGCGTGCGGAGTGTGAAGTGTGAAGACGGTTAGGGACTCGTTAGCCCGAATGATAAGTCGGAGCAATTTCACAGCTTGAAGCGCCGACAAAACGGGGCGACGAGAGGGGAGAGGGGGAAGATTTCTCCAGGAGAATTCTTATTCCGAGATCGTGGCCCTGGGACGACGTGGCCACTTAAATGGATGAGACGCACGATTCTCCTCGAGGAAGAGAAAAAAAGAGATTTCGAAATCGAAACCGAGCCACGATGATCCCCCATTTTAGGATTGAATCCTTCCACGATTGGTGAAGTATTCAAGTATTTCCATCCTTTGAATTTTTCTGGAATTTTGAAAAGATAATCTTCCTTCTCAATATCGTTAAAAATTTAATAAAAGTAAACAAATCCAATCGGCTCCATTTCTGTTCTTGAGAGATCCTAGTGAAACTTTGGTGAAACTTTTGAAAAGAAACTAGACCACGTTCGGTGTGGCAGGCAGGTTAAATCAGGTTGGAAATCGGAACTGTCGTCGTTTAGAGGCGGCCGTAATTCTCCTCCCGAGAAGCGAGATCTCTCTAACCGGTGGCATTTAAATGGCCGTCGGTGTGAGAGCGCGCGCGCGCGCATTTAAATCGACGGGCCGCCGATAGGCGGAGATCGAAAACGTCGACGGGGCGCGGAGTTAACGAGCGTTAACGAGACACGCAACAAAGATCGCTCTCGCATTGGGTCATTAACAAGAGACGAAACGGGAAGAAACGGCGTCGTCGTTCCAGCGTTCTGTCGTTTAATTGGAAATCCCTTTTGACCGTTGAAAGAACCGCGGTGAAAGAAAAATGATCGCGCCTGCGGAAAGTTTCGAACGAGTACCGCCTTTCTATTTCTACTTTTCCCTGCGTTCAATCCGATTTATTCGAGGAAGCATATAACGTAACTCGAGTATAATTACTGTCAAATTCTAATTTCGAAGTGAAGAATTTTTCTTAATTCGAAAAGAAAAAAAAATCTAGAGATACAATTTCATCTTCCTTGCACTCAATTCTCGAACACCATAAATAATATTCACATAGAAAATTCGAAGAAAACGCCTCGTAAAAATTTCCAGAGGTAAAAAAATGAAAAATCGGAGAAGAACCCGTTAACCCGCGAGGAGGAGGAGGAGGCGAAAGGACGAGGGGTTGAGAAAGCGAGGGGCGGAGAGGGCGACAATGGAGACGGAACGGAGTAGTAAAGTGCAGATCGTACTCGTCGTCCGGTTGCCAGGCAACGCGCTAATTAGCCCACCCAGCTCTTTCGAGTGGATACTCGAGGGTACTTGCTAACCTCTCCTCCCGGCCTCCCGCCCCCTCGCTCCGTGTCTCCGTTGCCCTCTTTGTCCGCGCCCCCCCGCGCGCGTAGTGACATCGCGCATCGGGATCGTTAACGCGCGCCACCGTTCGTCACTTTTCGTTCCGTTCCGCCTCGAATCGAGTAAAAAAAAATTAAAATCGAAAAATGCTTAGATTTATTATTATTATTGGGTTGGCAAGTAATTGCGGATTTCAGTTGAAGTTGAGTGTAGGTTAGGTTAGGTTAGGTTAGGTTAGGTTAGGTTAGGTGTGTATCTCTATAAAAAATTGATTTTTGTGGATTTTGATATTTTCTAAATTATACATCCGAAAATGTTCAAATGTACAAAAGTGTTTTTTAAAAATGACTTAATTTGATTCGGAAAAATATAAAATTAAAAGAATTGAAAATACGTATCTTTGAATTATTGATATAAAAATTACTAAAGTTAAAAGTATATTCTAAATTAATTGGTAAAATTGAGATAAAATTTCTAATAAAGATTCCCCCAATAATGTTAAAATTAAATTTGCTGATAATCGAATAGATAGTGTTTAGGATCGAATAATTAATCTGATAAGTTCAATAATTGCTATAAAGTTTATTAAAAATACTGGTGAATTTAATGGAACTCTTGGGTTGGCAACTAAGTAATTGCGGATTTCAGTTGAAGTTGACGACGATCTAATCGAAGCAATAATCGATTCGGATCGTCACAGTACAACTCGTGAGATTGCAGAGAAGCTTCGTGTATCGCGTACATGCGTTGAAAACCGCTTAAAACAACTTGGCTATGTTCAAAAACTCGATACACGGGTTCCTCGCGAACTGAAAGAAAAGCATTTAACGCGACGCGTTAACAGCTGCGATTCGCTAAAGAAACGTAATGAAAATGATCCATTTTTAAAACGACCGATAACTGGCGATGAAAAATGGGTTGTTTGCAACAATATCGAGCGGAAAAGATGGTGGAGCAGGCCACGTGAACCAGCTCGAACAACGTCAAAAGCTGGTATTCGTCGAAAGAAGGTTTTGTTATCAGTTTGGTGGGATTACGAAGGAATCGTCTATTTTGAACTCTTACCATCCAACCGAACGATCAATTCTGTCGTCTACATCGAACAACTAACGAAATTAAACGATGCGGTTGAAGAAAAGCGGCCCGAATTGACAAATCGAAAAGGTGTTGTATTCCATCGTGACGATGCAAGGCCACACGCATCTTTGGTCACTCGGCAAAAATTATTGGAGCTTGGTTGGGATGTTTTGCCACATCCACCATATAGTCCTGACCTTGCACCATCCGATTACTTTTTGTTTCGATCTTTACAAAACTCCTCGAATGGTAAAAATTTCAATAACGATGATGATATCGAATCGTACCTGATTCAGTTTTTTGCTAATAAAAACCACAAGTTTTATGAACGTGGGATTACGATGCTGCTTGAAAGATGGCAAAAGGTCATTGATCAAAATGAGCAACACGTTACAGAATAAAGTTATTTAACTCCATGAAAAAATTGTCTTTGATTTTCTAAAAAAAATCCGCAATTACTTAGTTGCCAACCCAATATATAGGAATTTAAAATATTTTTGTACGTTTGATATCGTGGCAAAGTAAGAAAAGTAGGTGAAATACGAATAATGGATATTTAAGGAGGCGTGGAAATGTAATGCATTTTACGGTCGCGTGGCGCGTCATCAGAGTTAACGCGAGATACGTTTCTTTAGCGCTAAAAGGATATTCCATTCTTTCTAACATGTAATGTTATTCGATATACGGTTATAATATAACTTTTTAAAAATGATTGAATGAACGTGTAATTGAATAAGGAACATAAATAACGACGCGTAAGATTCGAGTTTTAAAAAAGAGAAAAAAAAAGAAAAGGAATCACCTTTCATCATTGAAACAACAAATAAACCGTTCTTATCAACTGTTAATAGGAGATAAAAATTACGTTACCTTTGAAACGATTGGCCCTTTGATGAAACGCGGGATGAAAAATGGTCGAACAATCGACCTACTAAAATGCAGAAAAGCAATATGAAAGGAGGAAGGAGGAAAACATTTCATCCCGGTTGCGGCCGGGTGGAACACGACAGGCGAAGAAACAAAGGAGAGACCCTGAAAGACTTTGTTCGTGAGGCGGGTTACAGGATCGCCCGAAGACAGAGACTCGAGCGGAAACGGGTGTTACGGCTCGATACAGGTGGAGAGGTTGCACCTCGTAAAGATGCAAATATCCTCGTAAGGATGCCCCTGATGGACTCGTCAGCGACTGTCAAACCGCTGATCGCGGAGTGGAAACGGCACGCTTCCCCGCCGCAACAAAGTATATATCCAGCCATTGCCTCAAGATAAACACACCTCCAGCCCCTCGAGGAGAGAGAGGCCTTCTCCCCTTATTAAACCCCTTTCCCCCCCCCCTCCTCGCTCCCCATTCTCTCTGTTTGCTCGACAAATAAACCCTCTCTCTATCTCTCGACCGGAGGGATTCTTTGCAACCGTTCGAGGGAATCGTCGAACGCGATCCATTGTCACGATTCCGCCCAAGGTGGCGGCGCCCTGTTTTCCCGAGCCTTAAAATGGCCCCGATCGCATTTGCTTAGGGAGAATCTTTCCAATGGGAGAAGAGACAACGTTGCGCCTTGTGCAAATACCAGGATCTGCTCCTTTGCGAGACTTATAAATGTAACTCTCGTCAATGGAAAGAGAGGATCTAGCGAAAACACTTTTTTTATTTTTCGAATCGAACGAGATGGAAGAGGAAGGTAATCTCTTCGTTCTTTTGGATTTTTAAACGTTCTCCAAGATGGAGATGGACGATTTAGAGATCGATTTTAGATTTATATTGAAGCAATTTTGCAATGGGAAAATTTGCAATCAGGGGTTTCTTTTGAATTCAAAGATCTAGAGGAAAAAAGAGGATTGGAAAAAGATATTTTGCATATTCAAAGATCAAATAAGAATACAAAAATGAAAGATCTTGAGGAAAAAAAGAGGATTGGAAAAAGATATTTTGCATATTCAAAGATCCAATAGGAATACAAAAATGAAAGATCTTGAGGAAAAAAGATATTTTGCACTGCATATTCAAAGATCCAATAGGAATACAAAAATGAAAGATCTTGAGGAAAAAAGATTTTGCACTGCATATTCAAAGATCCAATAGGAATACAAAAATGAAAGATCTTAAGGAAAAAAATTATGCAATTTTGGAATGGAAGAATCCATGTGTTTCCTGAACTCGAAGATTTAAGATGACACAGAGGAGCAAAAATATCATCATCATTTTCATCTTGATTCTTTCCATAATTTGCCTTTAAAGAAAAAAGAAAATCATCTCAGAGGAGAAAGAAGTGTTCGGTAATCCTCGTTTAATCGTTTCCAAATCCGGTTTAACGCTGGTCGTTGAAGAGGTGGTGGCCGATGATTCGGCGATTCCTGGGAATCTTGGGGCCACAAATTGTCGTTTTCTCGCGTCGTTGATCCGCAGGACGTGGAGGATTCCACGGCGTTTCACGGTTCCATCGTTAGCCGTTCGCACCTGCAGCATCACCGCTCATTGTGCACCTGTCATGTTTCACACCCTTAAAACAACAATCGCCGTTTGACCGGCGGTCGGGATTGTCGAGGCGGCGGGTCTCTCCAACTCTCCTCCTCCTTCTTCTTCTTCTTCTTCTTCTTCTTCTCTTCTCAGCTTCGACGAAAAATCGACGATTTATTTATTTATTTACCTACCCCGAGAAGGCAAGCTGCCACGCCAGAAAGCCACCACTCGTCCCATTCACCGACCCTGTTTACTCTACGGAGGATGGACAAAGATCGATCCTCTTCAGGGAGGAGAACGACTTCACTCGCGGGTGAGGCCCAGTCGCGGTGGAAATTGTTTGGGGAAAAGTGTCGACAGAGGGATTGTTTTCACGGGGGATGAAGCGTGGGTTTAAATGGAGGCCTGCTCCATGGAATATTATATACGATTTATATACAAATTTATAGATTTAGATCGCGTTTGGAATATCGAGAACAATTTGTTAATTTTCTTGGCTGCAAATATATTCTCTTGAAAAGAAATATTAAGGAAAGTATTGTCTGAAACATTTCTACTAACAAAATGATTCAATGGATATTTTTTATTGGAGCTTAAATCATAAGAGTTATTTAATTAACTTATTTAAATGTTCTTGATTTTTAATTATATAGATCGCTTTAAATTCTCGAGAACAGCTTGTTAATTTTCTTGAAGAGAAATATTAAGAAAAGTATTGTCAATGAAACATTTCTGCTAATAAAATGGATATATATTTTTTATTGGAGCTTAAATCATAAGGCGAGAGTTATTTAATTAACTTATTTAAAAGTTCTCGATTTTTATATAGATTGCAGTTCCTTTAAATTCTCGAGAATAGCTTGTTAATTTTCATGGCCAGGTATATTCTCTTACAGAGAAATATTAAGAGAAGTATTGTCGATGAAACATTTCTAACAAAATGGATGATTGGATATTTTTTATTGGAGCTTAAATCGTAAGAGTTATTTAATTAACTTATTTAAATGTTCTCGATTTTTATATATAGATCATTTTCTAGCTTTAAATTCTTGAGAACAGTTTGTTAATTTTCTTAAAAAGAAATATTAAGAGTAGTATTGTCTGATTGGATGGATATTTTTTATTGGAGCTTAAATCGTAAGAGTTATTTAATTAAAAGTTCTCGATTTTTATATATAGATTGCTTTAAATTCTCGAGAACAACTTGTTAATTTTCTTGAAGAGAAATATTAAAAAAAGTATTGTCAATGAAACATTTCTGCTAACAAAATGGATGAATATTTTTTATTGGATCTTAAATATTAAGAGTTATTTAATTAAAAATTCTCGATTTTTATACATAGATCACAAAGTTACGTTTGAAAGAAAACTTTAGAGATTCAATCTTTTGGAAGCAAAGCTCTATAGAAAATCAGTTTCGTCGAGTAAAATAGACTCTAAACCATGAAGTTTTGAAAATCTCCATACTCTCTCTCTTTCGATTTGGATAAATTAAAAAGGGAAGCGAGATTTAACCCGATCCCCTCCTCGGAGCAGAGGTAACAGAGGTTTCGGGCTTGATAATTAATCGACGCCTGCGTAATACACGCGGCGCGATCTGTGTGTGTGGTCCATCGTGGAACCGTTCCACGAACGCGGGATTACGCTGTCACGATACCCTCGCCTCCACCACTCGAGAGGAGATCCGAGATTCGTAGAACGGACGGCTTTCATCCTCGTTCTCAGCGTTTGCTTTCGAATTTTCGACCGTCGCCTCTTCCAATATCGTGTTACGGAGTAGTAGTTCTTAAGAAATAGTTCTCAAGTCGGATCATGGTTGTAATTTCGATAATTTTGGATTGGATTCGTCCAATCTTTGTTTTGATCGATCTTTCTATCTTCTTCCATGCATGGAACGTTCAAATTTAAATCAGTTTCGTTCTTTTGATCGAGGAAGTCCTTTGATTAAGTCAGAGGAGAAGAGGAGATAAAGGGTGTCCCAAAATTCATGCAAGAAGTAATTTCGATAGAAAACACAGCTTTGTAATTAAAGATTGTGAATTTTTTATTGATTCATAAAGTTTATAGTATAAGAAATAACATATCATATATAAAAAAATAACCTCCACAGTTTTACACATTTATGCATTCTTTTAATTCTTCTTGATTTTGAAATTTGAAATTTTTGATTCTGAAATTTTCCATAATCGTTTTGCATAAATGTGGCTGAATTTCCTTGATACAGCGCTCAATTTTTTTTTTCAAATATGAATAATCGTGGATTTGTCTTAAATTTCAAAAAATCCCAAAGAAATTGGGCGATCAATTTTGAGTAAAATTGAGAAATTACATAATCAGGAAATGATTTATGTAGTAATTGAATTGTTTCTCGCATTTCATGTGGCACCATTTTGTTGAAATGTCGTCCACATCCATATTTTGCAATTTAAGCTCAAAAAACTGGATTATCATATCGCGAACATTAACTGTAATTGACCAGCTGCATTTTCGAAGGAGAATAGATCAAAATCCAATCAAAATCCACACCAAACAAACAGTGACACGTTATAGATACATTTGTTCATCAATAATCACTCGTGGATTTTTTTCAACCCCAAATGGAACAATTTTTTCGATTAACCAATCCATTAAGATGAAAATAAACCTTATTACTAAAGATGATTTTGTTTAAAATTTTTATTTATTATTTTTAAAATGTTGCTCAATGAAAACGCGTTGTTCTTTCACATAGCACTCTATTTTTAATAATCCTGAATTGTCAGCTGTCTTTTTTTTTTGTTGACAACACTTTATCACTTAAATGGAAAATTCAAATCTTGCGTAAATTTTGGGACACCCTTTATACATTGTATATACTCTACTATATCTCTCTCTTGATGTAAAAATAAAAGATACTTGAAATAAAAATCTTTCTTTAATTTCTGTGGTTCCAATTTCGACGTGCAATTTATTGAAGAATATTTTTCTAAATATTTCCATGAACGACTTATGACAATTATCGTCTCCAGGAAATTAATGAACAGCTATATTTCAAGAGTATTACGATTTATTTCTTTTTTTAGATAAAAGCAATTAATTACCATCATCGAATTCAAAAAAAATTTCTTCGACTCGATGTAATTTAACGATTTGATACATTTTGTAATCCCTGTCTTGTACAATTAATAACGCAAATATCTCGAGGAAGGTTGGTTCAAGATCGAGAGGACGCGAGAAACGAAAGAAAGGTCGGTGAACCAATCGAAACGAAGTTGAAATTGAACGACCAACGGTACATAAATCGTTTCCAACCAAGAAGAAAAGATTGGACAAAGGGGAGGATGAATACCAGACGCTCCCCTTCGATTGGAAACGTTGAGCTGTTGCGTCTCTTGTTTCTTAGAAAACGCGAACAAGCGACGAACAAATCGCCAACACTTGAAACGAAGTGGGTCCTTTGAAAGGGATAATCCGTATGCAAGCCGAGTTGCGAGGAAAACGCGTCTCTCTGTTACAATCTTATTAGCCACCGTCTTAAGATAGAACGTTCAACGTTTCGAATCTAAATTAGATTGTTATCTCCTCTCTTTTCCCCGATAATAATCAGATCCTCCTTCTTTAATTCGTTTCCCCTCCCTTTACTACTTAAATGATTCAATTTTTCTCGAAGAAACTCTCGATTCAGAACAATATATTTAATTTTACTTTGTTAATTTATAATCATTCTTAATTCTTAATTTTGTAATCAGGAAGAGAGTGGACAATTAAGAAAAGAGAATCATCTAACTTGATAACCGAGTTGATAAACATTCTCAAATATTGTTTCTTTAAATTAAATTAAAAAAAAGAAAAAAAATACTGGACAGAGCAAGAGCTCAACTGAGACTCTTAGAAAAGATTATAAAATCCATAGAATCAGAACAATTATACCTTATATCACAAATTAAATAATTAGAAAATATGAGCACAGATCTGATAAATGTTCACAGAACCTTGATAAATGTTCTTAAACATCATAAATTAAATTAAAAAAAAAAAAAATACTAGTCTGGGCAGAGCTCAACTGAGACTCTTAGAAAAGATTATAAAATCCAGAATCAAAACAATTATACCTGTTCTTATATGTCACAAATTAAATAATTAGAAAATATGAGCCCAGATCTGAACACCTGAGCATTGATAAAAATTCCATTCCCTTCTTATTCAAAAACTAAATACACACACATATATAAAATTACCAAAATTAATCGATTACTTAAGAATAATAAAATTAACAGTGCATCGATATTTCAGAAAATGAATTCGATCCTCTTCGAATCTCGAATGGATGGATGGAGAGAAGCATCGAGAAAACGAGAAAAAGAGAGAGAGAAATGAAAGGAACGGGTTGGTCACTCGTAAAATTCCACGAGGTAGCTAATTACCTGCAGCGGCGTGGACGCGTCACGGTGGTTGATCGAGGGGGGAGGGGGGAGGTAATTAATAGACGATCATCGCTAATGGCGCGATCCGATCTCAAGGATGTCGATGGGGCGCATGACGAGAGGCAGAGGCGATCGATGGAATCGAGCGAGAAAATCGGCCATGCATTGAGCTCGACGAGCGTTTTCTTGCCTCCGTTGTTGCGAGAGGAGACGCGCGAGCCTCGAATTCCAGAGGCGAATGTCGGTGGAAAAGTGCATTTGGGTTAGCCGAGGAGAAGCGGAATGAGGAGAATTTTCTTGCGCCGATAGGAGAGGGAACATTCCATAACGTTTGTACGATCGGACGGAATCTATCTTTTTCGTGGAGAGATGATATATCTGATAGTTTTTGTGGATATGGAAATAATGAAATCGATGATCCCTGCGATATTTTGGATAATAATTTTTTCGTTATAAATAATTTAGTATTCTGCTATTAATTCTAATTAATGAAATTAATAATGAAATTAATTATTAATTAAATTAATATATTTATCCCTGTGTTTAAAGAGATGTGAAGTTAAGATGGAAAGTTAAAATTTGGGAAGGAATCTTATCTTGTTGTTTATATCGATCTTATCATCCTATTTCGAGAATCCAATAAAGAATATTTTGTGCAATAATTTTTCTTTCAAGGGTTCTTTAATATTCTGTAATATTCTCGATATTTATCAATGTGTTTGAAAAAGTACGATGGAAAGTTAAATTTTGAAAAAGGATCTTAATGGAGAATCTTAAAGAAGATCCATGTTTTATATGATAATTTGTTATTCAAGTAAACTTTTACTTTTAATATTCTGTTCTCAATGAAACTAATTCAATATTTGTCCCTTAAAAAAATATAATGGAAAGTTATAGTCAAACTTTGCGAATAATAATCTTATCTTATTATTTTTATCACTCTTTTCAAGAATCCAATCCAACGATACTTTGCATAACAATTTTTCATTCAAATATTCTTTAATATTCCGTTCTCATTGAAACTAATTTGATATTTCTGGGATATTTTGTATAATAATTTTTTCATTCAAATAATTTAATATTCCGCTACCGATGAAACTAATTCGATATTTATATGGAAAATGTGTTTAAAAAAATACGATGGAAAGTTAAATTTTGAAAAAGAATCTTAATCCTTAAAGAACATTCTTCGTTTGTTGATCTATAAAATACTTTTCGAGATAATAATAGTCAAAGTTTGCGAAAAATAACGTTATCTTATTATTTTTATCGATCATCACCCTTTTCAAGAATCCAATCCAACGATAACAATTTTTCATTCAAGTATTCTTTCTTTAATATTCTGTTATCAATGAAATAAATTCGATATCTCTGCATGTAAAAAATATAACGAAAACTTTGGAATTGCTGAAAAAGAACCTTAACCCTTTATTAATAACCCTTTTTATACAAACAATACAAATAAAATTCTATCATCGATGAAACTAATTCAACATTTATCCCTGCATTTGAAAAAATATAACAAAAATTAAACTTTGGAATTGCTGAAGAATCTTAACCCTTTATTAATAACTCAATAACTTTTTGTATGCAAGTAACCTAAAATTCTATTATCAATGAAACTAATTCAACTTACATAAAAATATAATGAAAAATTAAACTTTGAAATTGCTGAAAGAGAATCTTAACCCTTAACCCAATGAAACTAATTCGACATTTATCCCTGCGTTTGAAAAAATATAATGAAAAGTTAAAGTTTGGAATTGCTGAAAAAGAACCTTAACTCTTTATTAATAACTTTTTGTACAAACAACACAAGTAATCTAAAATTGTATCATCGATAAAACTAATTCGACACTTACCCCTGCACGTAAAAAATATAACGAAAAATTAAACTTTGAAATTGCTGAAAAAGAAGCTTAACCCTTAACTCGATGAAACTAATTCGACATTTATCCCTGTGTTTGAAAAAATATAACGAAAATTAAACTTTGGAATTGCTGAAAAAGAACCTTAAGCCTTTATTAATAATTTTTTGTACAAACAACACAAGTAACCTAAAATTCTATCATAAAATTAATTCGATATTTATCCCTGCGTTTAAAAAACACATAACGAAAACTTAAACTTTGGAATTGCTGAAAAAGAACCTTTTTATACAAACAACACAAGTAACCTAAAATTCCATCATCGACGAAACTAATTCGACATTTATCCCCGCGTTTGAAAAAGAAGCCATAACGAAAAATATTAAAACTGTGAAAAAGAATCTTATCTTATTTTTACTTATCACCCTCTCTCTTCCTCCACTTTAATAAACAGGGCCGGGGGAACGGAGTTATTGGAGCCGCGGGCCAGGAAGAGCGTGCAGGGCCCGACGTGCGGGGTCCTGAATAAATGACAGCGGCGAAGGTGAGCGAGAAGAGGGGCGGAAAGGAATCGAAGAGGAACAAGAGAGCGGCGAGGTGTGGGAGGACGCGGATTACGAGGCTGTCGTTCCTCGTATAAGGCGTGAAAGGAGAAGCGGGTATAATGCAAATTTCGCCATCAGCCTCGTTGACAGTCGGTTGCGTATCCCCGACACAACGTTCAATTCCCCTATAAATTCGAAATTAAATTTTAATTCTTCCAATAATCAAAATTATTATCGCGCATCATTAATGAAAACATCGATCCAAATATCCATCGTCCATTACAATTTAAAAATCGTACTTTCGCAAGATCGAATAAATGGATGCCGAGACGCGAATTAATCACCGATCAAACGAATACATAGCGCGGATAAAAATTCTCCGTCCATCTCTCTCTCTCGCACGACGAGTCACAACAAATCTCGAGCAATTTCTCGAGAGGCGGCAATCCCTCTTTCCCCTCCGCGTTGGAAGGTGCCTGAACGCTTTATCATAGTCAGCCGGGATCCCGCCACGCATACGTCTCGCACGCGTGGTGCACTCGAGTTGACGACGCTGTGTCGATGCGCAACAACAAAGTGAGTGTGAAACGCGCCACGATTTGTAAAAGCGCTCCCCTAGTTTCTTGTTTAATACGATAAAGTAAGTCACGATTTATTAAGGATTTCGTCAGAAGGAGGTTAGAAGGAGGAGGAGGGAGGAGGAGGATGGGTTAATGGGTTAATATTCCGGGTGAATTTTGAATCGTGTGCAAATGAAAATGGGAGAGAGAGCGTGTTTGTACGAATATGGAAGGGAAAAAAACAAAAAAATTTCCTCCAATTTCCTTGTTCCGCAAACGCGCGTGTATCGTAAAAATGGAATTTGATTTGGGATGGTGAATTTTAATTGTGTAAATGGAAATGGGAAAAGTGTTGTATACGATGTTGTATACGAACGAGCGCGGAAGAACGGAGAATGAGAATATTATTGGTTATTTGGTTATTATTGGGGAAAAAATTTCTACGCTCAATTTCCCTTTCCAGATCGTAAAAATTATTTTTACTTTTAGGATGGTGAATTTTAATTCGAATAAAATACGTACATTTATACGGACGTGTCGGGGAAAATGTTGTTCGTTATTTGGAAAAAATCTTTTCCTTCAATTTTATTTTCCTTGTTTCATATATGTATATATCAATATTAAAGGATAAATCGAACTTTCAAAACTTTCGTAGTCTTCCTCTAACAATATCTCTCTAACTCTCTAAGATTTCATCAAATATCGATTACTTAATATAACTATAGCCAAAATCTAAAAACAATACTAACACTAAATATATATCTACATCGTAAAACTATTGTCGAAAATGGCAGTAAATTCCACTATTAAAAAAGAAGAAGAAGAAGAAGAAGAAAAAAGAAATCATCGAATCCTTTTGAAACTTCCAAAAAAAAATTCCAATAATCAAATTCAAATTCACAATTTCAAAAAAACATAACCTAATAACACTAAAAATATATAATAAAAAAATATATCTACATCGTAAAACTATTGTCGAAAATGGCAGTAAATTCCACTATTAAAAAAGAAGAAGAAGAAGAAGAAGAAAGAAATCATCGAATGAAACTTTCAAAAAAGAAATTCCAAAAAAGATCCAATAACCAAAAATCTAATTCAAATTCACAATTTCAAGAAAACATAACCTAATAAAAAAATATACCTATATCGTAAAACTATTGTCGAAAATGACAGTAAATTCCACTATTAAAAAAGAAGAAGAAAAAAGAAATCATCGAATCCTTCTGAAACTTTAAAAAAAAAAATTCCAATAATCAAAAATCTAATTCAAATTCACAATTTCAAAAAAACATAACCTAATAAAAAAATATACCTATATCGTAAAACTATTGTCGAAAATGACAGTAAATTCCACTATTAAAAAAGAAGAAGAAGAAGAAGAAAGAAATCATCGAATGAAACTTCCAAAAAAAAAAGAAATTCTAAAAAAGATCCAATAATCAAAAATCTAATTCAAATTCACAATTTCAAAAAAACATAACCTAATAACATTAAAAATATATAATAAAAAAATATACTTATATCGTAAAACTATTGTCGAAAATGACAGTAAATTCCACTATTAAAAAAGAAGAAAAAAGAAATCATCGAATCCTTGTGAAACTTTCAAAAAAAAAAATTCCAAAAAAGATCCAATAATCAAAAATCTAATTCAAATTCACAATTTCAAAAAAAACAAACCTAACCTAACCTAACCTAACCTAATAAAAATATATAATAAAAAAATATACCTATATCGTAAAACTATTATAAATATGAAAATGACAGTAAATTCCACTATTAAAAAAGAAGAAGAAAAAAAAAATCATCGAATCCTTCTGAAACTTCCAAAAAAAAATTCCAATAATCAAAAATCTAATTCAAATTCACAATTTCAAAAAAACCTAACCTCTCCTCGATCGAACGAGAATTAAACTAGGCGAAAGCATTCTCCTAGAATGCTTCTCTCCTCACATCTTCCCTCCAGGAACAGCATTCCCCGCACTTCCCCCTTCCCTCGAGCCAAAAATTCCTCCCTCGATTCTTCCTTCCTCTCGGTCGATCAAAAAGGAGAAAAAAGAAAAAAAAAAAGAAAAAGGGCGGACGTGTTAAGAGTTTTCCCAGTTAGAGAGGAGCGAGGGAGACGTATATCGGTCCCCGGATTGTTTGCGCGAACGTTTAGCTCGGTCGCCCGTCCACCGGAACGGCGACGAAGCCAGAAACGAGAGCCTTGGCTCGCCGCCACTGCAATTAGCACCTGCGCGGTCGTTAACGTGTCCCGGGCTCCTGGGCTTTTGCCTTTTTCGCCCGCGTTTCTCTCTCCTCCCCCTCCGCCCTCCTTTTCCCCTCGAACGTGCCGCGCCGAAAAACTATCCTCTCTCTCTCTCTCTCTCTCTTTCTGCCGCCGCCGCTGTTGTTGCTTCTGTTTGATCGAACCGGTAGCCGTGTCCTGTTGCCGGCGCTAAACGAATCTCTGTTTACCGACAGAGACTCTCTCTCTCTCTCTCTCTTCGACTTATTATTAAGCCGCAAACGTGCGTCCTATCTGTCGTTCATTATCGCGATTGTTTGGAAGAGTAATGTTCTTCGAAGGAAGAGGAAAAGGAGGGGGGAGTTTTTAGTTTTTTTTTTTTGATACGTGAAATCTTTTTTGTAGATTAAGGATAAAAAGTTTGGAATTATTAAGCGAATAAACGATTCATCGAGGGAATTAGCACATCCAAGATAGGAACGAATAAAGACAATTCGAATCTTGCTCGGTCGATAATAATCCGCGTAAATAAGCGATATTTATATTCCCCGTCTAAATTTTAAAGGAAGAAAAAAAATTCGATTCGAAACACCTTTCTCCTCTCTTTCAATTATACCTGCTCTCGAAATCGGAGAAGAAACGAAATCACGGACAGAAACCGAATCCACAAAAAAAAAAAAGGAAGAAAAATAGGAAAAATACGCCACGCGAAAAGCGCATATAATACGAAAAGCGAAACGAGCATGCAAGGCGAGAAATGGATGCGCGAGGTGAGAGAAACGGTTCAACCGCTATTGCCGTGGAAATTATCTTAATTACCGAATTAACGGGGGGAGGAGGACGGCGTGGTCGTTTTTTATCGGCCAATTTCTCGCTCGCTCCCTCTCTCTCGCTCTCTCGCGCGGAGAATCATCAACACGGACACCGACACGAACAGAAACTGGCCGGGCCGTTCTCCGTGGAATGGTGAAAATTCGAGGCGAGTTAATCTTAATTTCTTCTATTGTGTATTAACATGCCACACGTGTGATCACGCGATCAAAGTATCGCGGTTTTTGTTTTCTCCGTTCCATCCGCAAACGGAGAAGGACCGCCACGTGTGGGAGACCGCCACCTGCGCATTTCTGATAATCCCGCGATATTTCCTCCTCGCTCGCATTATAACGCCTGCTCACGTTACCGTCCCCCATACGCGATATTCCACTCTGCGCGCGCCTTCCTTCCTCCTTCTTTCGATTCGAACGAATGGACACTTTGTGTGACTTTATATAATCCGGATAGGAAAATTTTCTTGAAAAGTCGAATTTCTCGAATAAAGAATAACGTAGTATTTTTAAGTTTGGAAAATAAGATCGGGAATGAAAGGAAGAAAGAATTCATTTTCACAATCGTTTCAATCGTTGGAAAGGATATCGGCCCCGCGTTTCCGCGTGAACGGTCGGACGTCGTGCAGCTTTTATTGATGGTGGATCGCTACTATTTCTGCCCGCTCGAGTGTGTATGGTTAACCGTTTATCTCTTTCGTTGGCCGGTTAACGTGGCCGGCCATTAAGCGGAAGATTAATTAAGTTAAAATCACACGTAACGACCGCGATCCTCGTATCCGTATCGAACGGAGCTCCTCGATTCCAACGGGAGACCTTACTCGGGAGAGATATACATATATATATACGTTTCTTCTTCAGTCAGCTGCGATGGATTAACGCTTGATTAATAGAGGCTATTATTCAACGGCACGATTTAATGATAATTAATAAACATGGTTTATTAGAGGAGGGAGGTATTAGATATTGTTATCTCTGTCACTCCATTTGTTTTAACGATTATAAAATGTTTCCTGAAATTCAACAATTTGGATTTTTTTTAAGATTCGTTGGACGTGGAAAAGCGTGGAACGTCGTATATATAAAGATTTTTATATTATACGAGACAGGAGGAGATCTGTGGAGAATAGATGGAGGATTTGAAGGAAACAAAGCAGCGGGATGTTTTCTTCGGCTCGTTCTCCATTTTTCCAGGTGGCGGCCGGCAAGCACGAACGACAAAAGGAGCCGCCATGAATATTCAACCGAAGGGTTTCGCATTTATTAAAACAACACGGGAGAAGGGAAGTTTTATTCATGCTGCTCGTATAATTGCCTGTATATATCTTCATTTTTCATATTTTTGAGAGAAAAAAAAAATATCGATAAAGAGAGATTTTTTGACCAATTTCTCGATTAATTAATCGCGCTTTCTTCTTTCTTTGAACGATTGAACGAGTCGTAACAAAACTTTTAAATCGTAACTCGGGAAAGAATTTAACGATCCTTGAAAAACGCGTTACAAGATCATCCTAACGAAATATTCTTTATCACACGCAATCTATCTATACTTCTCAGGTGTTGAGATAATAAGAAATCTGAAGAATGAATGCAGATTTTCTAAATGGTCTCTCACAGAGAGAAAAGATTGACGCCGTTTGATCTCGTTGAAGGCTTTAACCACCTGCTATCTTCGCGGTATCGTCGGATCTTAATAAAAGGAAATTATAGCGTCGAGGCTGTAATTATTTCATTTCTACGACCTCTCGACTGGGATCTAAAGCTATGGCGGATTTTTTAAAATTTCATCGAGTCTCCCCATTCGTTCAAACTGATTTCGAACAAACGAAAAAAACAAAAAAAAGAAAAATTCTTAATTCTTATAATTCTTTATTATTATTCTATCCAGTCCCTCCATTCGTCCAAATTGATTTCGAGCAAACGAAAAGAAAAAAAAAAGAAAAATTCTTAATTCTTATAATTCTTTATTATTATTCTATCCAGTCCCCATTCGTCCAAACTGATTTCGAGCAAACGAAAAAAAAAAGAAAAATTCTTAATTCTTATAATTCTTTATTATTATTCTATCCAGTCCCTCCATTCGTCCAAACTGATTTCGAGCAAACGAAAAAAAAAAAAAAAGAAAGAAAAATTCTTAATTCTTATAATTCTTTATTATTATTCTATCCAGTCCCCCTATTCGTCCAAACTGATTTCGAGAAAAAAAAAGAAAAATTCTTTATCATTAATTCTTATAATTCTTTATTACTATTCTTTATCTTTAATTTCAATTCGTTTCCTTCGTAAAATCATTGCAATTAAGCGTAAGAATCTTAATAATTTCGAAAACAAGATATTAGAAGATCATCTCTTCTCTCGAACTCCTCTTCGTTGCGATGCGTGCTTTTTTTCTTTTCCACGCTCCTTCGCTCTTTCACTTCGAGCGAAAACTTGTATCCACGGGTCGTCGATTCCGGTAACAATTTTCACCCGGTGGGAATAAAACAAACGGAGAGATCGGAATCGCATCGCCGATTTCTATGCGCGCGCTTATTACGCGCGCTCACAATGTGTACAGACCCGTGTCACGATTATGCACGTCGATGCGCTGAAACGTTTCACCGATCCTTCCTTCTTCTTCTTCCTTTTCCAGAATATTTTCCTTACTTACTCGATTCTTACTTGACTATTTCAGCGGAGTGGTTTTAATTTTATTCCTTCCTCCTCCTTTTCGCTTTTCTTTTTTCCAGTTGTAATGAAATCATCGCTGGAGGAAGAGATAATGGAATGTTGAAAATTCAACGAACGAGTTTGTTTAAAGGAGCGGGTATGGAAATGACGAGGGCCAATTTTTGTTATCCTTCTTTCGAAACATCACTCTCAAACGCTTTTTTTCAAGAATTTTTCTAATATTTCGTTTCCTATTTAAACGTCGAATCGAAATCGACCGAGCGATCGATCTTGAAACTTCCTGGAACAAGCATCTCGATCGGCCGATCATTTTTCACTCGATCGGCGCTTGCGCAACCTGCTGGCGCGCATGCGTGCTTCTTTCTTCTTCTTTTAGAAATCGGCGCGAGTTTCGATCGATCGAAAGGCGGTCGATCAAAGGTTCGTCGAACGAGGGATTAATTTAAGCGTCCTGAGAAAATCGATATATTCGATATATTTCTTCAAGGAAGGCTCGTTTCCTGTATATTTGTTAATTATTATTTGCAAGGCTTCCAAGAAGTTTCGACAGAATTTTTTTTAATATTATTGAATGGGCAGAGTTCTGTGTAATTTTTGTAAAGGATGGTGAATCCAACGAAAAAATATCAAAACAAGTATGAATCTTATCGGTTTCTAATTCGATTTCACGAAACAGGATGAAATTGGAACGAATCTCGTACAATTTCCTCAAGCTGACTTTATATTTTTTCCAGATTTTGTATCACTTGCTATTAATGTTAACGCGGTGAATAATATACGAGGCAGGTTATTTAACTTTTTACTTTCACCACCAATTAACGTCCGTGTTATTGGTAGACACATAACCTAGTTGCTCCATCACGGATCAAAAACAGAATCCATCCAATTAACCCATTTTCATCCGGAAAGACACGCATCTCTCTGCCAACAACCAACAACTTCTCGGATCAAAAATCTGCGAAAGCTATAAACAACTCCTTCATCCTTTATCAGAATCCGTACCACGCTTCCAATATCCAAACTTTTCTTACAAACATCAATAATCAAAATAAAACTTCAACGTCCACGTCTCTGACCAATAAAACCAATAAAACCAATATATACATCAACGAGAACGAGTTGGCAATGAAAAATCATCTCAGAAACTCGATAACATAACCAACCCCAAAAGAAAATAATTTCTTTGATTAAGCCAAGCTTCCTCCTCCGCATTTTGTCTTGATTCCTTTTCCACCAAAGACTCTAATGACATCTGTTCTTCCAAATCTGGTGAGATCTCGTGTATACTCAAAACGAGTCTGAAAGATCATCTCAGAAGCTCGATAATGTAACCAATCCCAAAAGAGAATAATTTCTTCGATCAACATTAATCTCCAATTAAACCAAGCCTCCTCCTCCTCAGCCATTTTATCTTGATTCCTTTTCCACCAGAAACAACTAGAAATCTAAACAACTCTTCTTCCAAATCTGGTGAGATCTCGTGTATACTCAAAACGAGTCTGAAAGATCATCTCAGAAGCTCGATAACGTAACCCCAAAAGAGAATAATTTCTTTGATTAACCTCCAATTAAGCCAAGCCTCCTCCTCAGCCATTTTGTCTTTTCCACCAGAGACTCTAATGACATCTCTTCTTTTAAATCTGATGAGATCTCGTGTATACTCAAAACGAGTCTGAAAGATCATCTCAGAAGCTCGATAATGTAACTCCAAAAGAGAATAATTTCTTTGATTAATCTCCAATTAAGCCAAGCCTCCTCCTCCTCAGCCATTTTATCTTGATTCCTTTTCCAGCAGAGACTCTAATGACATTTCTTCTTCCAAATCTGATGAGATCTTGTGTATACTCAAAACGAGTCTGAAAGATCATCTCAGAAGCTCGATAACGTAACCCCAAAAGAGAATAATTTCTTTGATTAACCTCCAATTAAGTCAAGCCTCCTCCTCAGCCATTTTGTCTTGATTCCTTTTCCACCAGAAACAACTAGAAATCTAAACAACTCTTCTTCCAAATCTGGTGAGATCTCGTGTATACTAAAAACGAGTCTGAAAGATCATCTCAGAAGCTCGATAATGTAACCAATCCCAAAAGAGAATAATTTTTTCTTAAATTAACTTTCTTCTTAAATAATTTCTTCCAATTAAGTTTCCTCGTCCGCCAATTTTATCTTGATTCCTTTTCCACCAGAGACTCTAATGACATCTGTTCTTCCAAATCTGGTGAGATCTCGTGTATACTAAAAACGAGTCTCCCTTCGATCGATTAAAATTAAGAGTACATCAACAAACTTGCGTTTATAATTTACATTTCGAGAAGAATTCGAGAATAAGATTAATCATCACTTCGACTCTTTCGCTTCATCTATTGCAGATATATATCGAGATGCGAATGACTCGATTTCTCTGGCAAAGGGCGTAGAACGGCGTTCACCGTTTAATAACTTAACCCGAGGCGATCTCTTGGAAAATGACTCACAGCACACACACACACGAGGAAGATAGAAGCGCACGGTGATAAGAAAGACGGGACGGGTAAAAAGGTGAGGTCGTGTACGCGATAGAGGCCCCATTGTTTTCGAAACGTTCTCGAAAAATGCTAATATACGGCGCGTAGGGTGGCGCAGGTGTGAAGTCGCGTATTTAAACATCTTATTATATATACCCGGCCGTCCGATCGGCCAATGTAACGCCGCATTAATTTCCACCCACGGCGTCGAACAATGACCTAAGGTCGGCCGCTCGTTAAAAGCCGGCCGCCGGTACCGTTTCCTTCGCGCTTTCGATCCGTTCTCCTTTCGATCGCCAACCGCCCCTTTCCTTTCCCCTTTCCTCCAGAGATACCTTTACTTCTTCTGTCTCTAAAGAGAGAATGGAAGATTGTTGAAAATTGGATATTCGTGGAATTAATTGGGGAATAATTCTGTGGGTGGGTATAATAGGATAAACTGTCGTTTTACTGTTTCAAGTATAAAGATGTATATATATGTAGAGTGATACAAGTTGGGATATTGTTTCAGGCGATGAATGTTCGTTAGAATTTTGAATGAATAGCTCTTTGATTGAACGAAGCTGGCTGTTATCCAGGATCGTAATCGATGAATTTCACTGTAAAAAAAAAAGAAGATTCAAGCGTCTGGTTGAGTTTTTAATTTCGTCGCTCTTTCAATTTTTTCTTCGGAAAGAAGGAGAAAGGTTATGGGGAATATTCCTTCTTTTCATTGCTCGCCTTATCCACAGGATTTAGGGGGATAGAGAAGGTTGTATTTACGAGACAAGGAAGGGGAGAGAGAGGGGAAGGGAAATCGGCGAGGTCGTTGCAAAAGCGTTGCTAAACACGATGCTTCGACGTATCGTTTATAATTACAGAACAATTAACACCGTCGCCACGGCGCTGCCGCGTCAATAATTCTTCGGTCTCGGAACGAGGCGGCGACGTCTCGGGGCAATGTAATAAATATCTAAAATATTATTCACTTCTGGCTGTTTTTCCTCCCCTCCCACCTCCTTCTACGCGCGAAATTCATCCGCTCGATCGTCGAAGGCAACGCGCGCGTCAAATTCTCGCGGAGAGAAATTCCAAAGCGAGTGGAACGCGCGCCGCCGCCTATTAAACCGTGTTTAAGTTAATGGTTCCCACGAGAGGTGTCAGCCGTGGCTTGATTGATCGATCGAAAGGAATAAAACAAAGTCGGGCTGCGCCGAGCTGTTCCTCTTTTTTCCCCCCTCCCCCCTCCATTTTCTTTGCTTTTATAACGGATATTCCGCGGGGGAAGGGTAAAAGGAACGAGTAAAGTCGTACGTTTGAGCAGATGGGGAGATTAAACGATTAAAAATCTAGGTTATTCGAATATTTCAATTTCATCACGTGTACGATACCATTAGATTCTAGAAATCGTTAGATTTATCAGGGATCACCAGATTTGTAATCTAGAGGTATTCGTAGAATTCAGATCTAGAGGTATTATATACTTATTTGAGATTATTTGTGAGTATCGATGAGTTTTTGAAACCAAACTTAGGGAATTCTAGAAATTATCAAATGTATTAGGGATCACTAGCGAGTATCGCCAAATTTCTAATCTAGAATTCTAGAATTCAAATCTATAAATATATATTTATTTGAGAATACCAAAGACCAATAAGTCTTAGAAAGCACTAAACTTAGGGAATCCTAGAAATTACCAAATGTATTAGGAATCACTAGCAAATCTCTAATTTAGAATCCTAAAATTCAAATTTATAAGTATATACTTATTTGAGACCACTTGTGAATACTAAAGAGCAATAAGTCTTAGAAAGTTTATTATCTTATCACCATCAAACTTTGGGAATACACGTTAATAATTACAAGAATCCTAGAAATTACCAAATGTATTAGGGATCACTAGCAAGTATCTCTTTAAGTCTCTAATTTAGAATCTTAGAATTCAGATCTATAGGTATTATTTGAAACTATTTGTGAGTACCAATGAATCTTAGAAAGCACCAAAACTTAAGAAATCCTAAAAATTACCAAATGTATTAGGGATCACTAGCGAGTATCTCTCCAAATCTCTAATTTAGAATCCTAGAATTCAAATCTATATTATTTGAAACTATTTATGAGTATCAATGAATCTTAGAAAGCATCAAACTTAGGGAATCCTAAAAATTACCAAATGTATTTTAGGGATCACTAGCGAATATCGTCAAATCTCTAATCTAAAATCCTAGAATTCAGATATATAGGTATATATTTATTTAAGACTATTTATGAGTACTAATGAGTCTTAGAAAGCACCAAACTTAGGGAATCCTAAAAATTACCAAATGTATTTTAGGGATCACTAGCGAGTATCATCAAATCTCTAATCTAGAATCCTAGAATTCAGATCTACAGATATATACTTATTTGAGATTATTCGTGAATATATAATGAGTCTTATAAATCACCAAACTTAGAGAATTCTAGATATTACCAAATGCACTAGCGAGTATCGCCAAATCTCTAATTTTGAATCGTAGAATTCAAATCTAAGTATATACTTATTTGAGTATCAATGAATTTTAGAAAACGCCATCAAACTTGCAGGATACACGTTAAAAAGAAATTGATAAATCTATCGGGGATCTCTAACGAGTTCTAGGGGTCACTAGGCGCTCTGTTACTCGAGCGATGATTAAAATAGCGTGGAACGGCGTCCTCCCGGCATCGTGAAACATGATCGGCCCGCGAGGACTGGAGGACGTTTCGCAGAGTCGTTACCGGTCGTTTCGTGTTAATCTTTACGAAAGAGCCGAGCGATTCGCCGTCTGTTAAGTCTCCATGGTTAATGTCCGATGATCTATTAAGCAGCGTCCGTGAGCAGCGCTTGCGATTAAATTAAAGAATTATGACGAACGAGGACTGATGCTCGTGAAAAATCGCGAGCTCCGACTGGTTGGCGTTGAAGTATGACGGAATCGGGAGCGAGAGAGAGAGAGAAAGAGAGAGACAGGGACAGAGACAGAGCTCCACACTTAAGATATGGCGCTCGAAAAACAGTTGACAACACATTATGGAAATTTTTGATTAAAAACTTTCGATTATTTTAATCAATCAAAACTCGATAACCACAAACTCTCTTATCCATTGTTTCGTGTATTTTAATATTCCATAAAATTTTATAATCTCGCATCCCCATAAATTCGAAACTTTTATTCGTTCGTAATAACGATATTTACACGACGACGATGTCATTAACGGGTCCGAGAAAAAGGAGGAGGACATTTGTCAGCGGAAGAAAAGAAAAAGAAAAGAGGGAAAAAGAAGGAGATCGCCGGACAGGTCGCCGGTTTACGCTCGACGGTTCGACACCGAGGAGAGAGGATCGTGGACGGACGGACAGCTAGGGCCACGCGCAATTTAGCGCGGCGCCATTACTCTTCGCGCGTCCCCTCGTCGAACGGGACAGAGTCTAATTGCGTCGGGGCTTGGAAAAAAAGAATTTGACGGAGCTCGTTAAGCGCCCCGCGGTACTCTCCAGAACCGACCAGTGCCTCCTCCTGTGCCTCCTCCTGTGCCAACTCCTTCGACGTCTCGAAGCAGCCCCGACTCCGTTTCCCACGCGCATTCTGCTTTTAGGTTATCCCACTCGTTACCTCTCCAAGGAATCACCGCATAGGTATCGCCATCCACTCAACTAGATTCCATAGTTTTACAATTTTACTCGACAATAAATGCTAAATAAAAATTCCATTTTCATTCGTATCCACGAATCATATTATTATTTCTACCTCTTTTTTATTCGTGACGAAATTATACTCGATAAAAATTTTTAATTTCTAGAATCATCGCATAGGTGTCGCCATCCATTCAACTAGATTCCATAGTTTTACAATTTTACTCGACAATAAATGCTAAATAAAAATTCCATTTTCATTCGTATCCACGAATCATATTATTATTTCTACCTCTTTTTTATTCGTGACGAAATTATACTCGATAAAAATTTTTAATTTCTAGAATCATCGCATAGGTGTCGCCATCCATTCAACTAGATTCCATAGTTTTACAATTTTACTCGACAATAAATGAAAATTCCATTTTCATTCGTATCCACGAATCATATTATTATTTCTACCTCTTCTTTATTCGTGATGAAATTATATTCGATTAAAATTTTTAATTTCTAGAATCATCGCATAGGTGTCGCCATCGACTTAACTAGATTCCATAGTTTTACAATTTTACTCGACAATAAATGAAAATTCCATTTTCATTCGTATCATATTATTATTTCTACCTCTTCTTTATTCGTGACGAAATAATACTCGATTTACTCGATTAAAATTTTTAATTTCTAGAATCATAGGTGTCGCCATCGACTCAACTAGATTCTATATAGTTTACAATTTTACTCGACAATAAATGAAAATTCCATTTTCATTCGTATCCACGAATCATATTATTATTTCTACCTCTTCTTTATTCGTTACAAAATAATACTCGACTAAAATTTTTAATTTCTAGAATCATCGCATAGGTGTCGCCATCCATTCAACTAGATTCCATAGTTTTACAATTTTACTCGACAATAAATGAAAATTCCATTTTCATTCGTATCATATTATTATTTCTACCTCTTCTTTATTCATTACGAAATAATACTCGACTAAAATTTTTAATTTCTAACTTGTACTCACAAATCAGAAATAATCACACAGAATATAGTAGAAATCGATGGACGTGGAAATAACAGAACCAACGTCTTTCACTTACTCGGTTTAAAATCAATAATTTTGATCGTGAAAAAGAGCAAGTGTATAAAGAAAGATCTTCGAGGATAAGGACTTAATCAGGAGTCTGCAGACTCCTGCGAATGGAAAGAAGAGAAGAGAAGAAATTTCAATAGCGAAAAGGAAAATCGACGAGACGATGGTTTAAAATCCGGGAGCATGCATATTCCCATGACAGAGTGCAGCGGCAAGTGACGGTGCTGCGCCCCGCAGGTGGAGAACAATGGCGGCATTGTGCCAGGCGGCATTGATGAGAAGGGCGCGGAATCCCCTAGGTTTTCCATCCACCACGGGATCGATCCCACGGCTCGCTCGATCACGGAAAAGGTCGCGTCCCACCGCGTTAACGAATACGAAGGGCCACGCCCTCCCACTCTCACCTACACCTGCGCTCCTTCCTCCAGTTGCGAAGACAAACTGGCCTCCAACGTAGGCGGCTTCCCTCTCGCCAATACATATGTATATGTATATATATTGTTATTCTGAATCCGCGGAGTAGCTTAGAGTGTTTCTTGTTCGACGGACAGAGGATGCCCCCTCTGGCGATCTTATCGATGCGTATTGTGGCTAAGTCGTATGATTGACGCTTCGCTCGCAGGCGAATTCTTCTTTATTGTCTTCGGAGGGAATTCGAAAGTGAGCGTTTGGCGAGAGGAGGGTGGTTTTATTGGTGAACGTCGCTTTCGAGAATCGCGTTCCCACGCGTTTTCGGGAGAAAGTTTTTTTTTTTTTTTTAATTCGATTTCGAAAGCAATAATTGTGTCTCTCGAAGGTAGGTGTCCTCCTTGGACGATCTTTTTATCGATTGTGATTGACGATTTATCGTCTTCGAGAGAGAATTGGAAGAGTTTGGTGGTTCTAATTTAAAGAGAAAAAGATTTTTTAATCGTATTATATGGAAATATTAATAATTATGTTTCTTATTTCTTGTTCAAAGATAGATGTCTCCTTGATCGATCTTTTTATCGATTGTGATTGATGCTTTATCTTTGAGAAGATATTGATAATTGGAAGAGTTTGGTGATTTTATTTCTAGAAAAGAGAAAGTTGGAAAAAGATTTTTTTAATTGTATTATGGAAATATCAATAATTATGTTTCTTATTTCTTGTTCAAAGATAAATGTCTTCCTGGTCGATCTTTTTATCGATTGTGATTGATGCTTTATCTTCGAGAAGATATTGATAATTGGAAGAGTTTGATTTTATTTCTAGAAAAGAGAAAATTGGAAAAAGATTTTTTTTAATCGTATTATATGGAAATATTAGTAATTATGTTTCTTATTTCTTGTTCAAAGATAGATGTCTCCCTGATCGATCTTTTTATCGATTGTGATTGACGCTTTATTGTCTTCGAGAGAGAATTGGAAGAGTTTGGTGATTTTATTTCTTATTTCAGAAAAGACAAAGTTGGAAAAAGATTTTTTTTAATCGTATTATATGAAAATATTAATAATTATTTTTCTTATTTCTTGTTCAAAGATAGATGTCTCCTTGGTTGATTTTTTTATCGATTGTGATTGATGCTTTATCTTCGAGAAGATATTGATAATTGGAAGAGTTTAATGATTTTATTTCTAGAAAAGAGAAAGTTGGAAAAAGATTTTTTTTAATCGTATTATATGGAAATATTAATAATTATGTTTCTTATTTCTTGTTCAAAGATAGATGTCTCCTTGGTCGATCTTTTTATCGATTGTGATTGATCTTCGAGAGAATTGGAAGAGTTTGATCCTTATTGCCGAATATCATATTCGTACGGATTAAATATCGATCCTTTCGTTCTACTTTAAAGAGAAAGTTGGAAAAAGATTTTTTTTAAATTCTATCTCAAAATCAAAAATTGTGTTTCTCAATCTTCTCGATCAAAGATAGATGTCCTCTGGCCGATTTTATCGATATCGTATTGTGACTGATGCTTTATCATCCTCGAGAGAATTTTGTAATTCTATTTCTATTTTAAACAAATTGTGACTGATGCTTTATTATCTTTGAGAGAATTGAAGAGTTTAAAGAAATTGTGACTGACTCTTTATCGTCTTCGAGAGAATTGAAAGAGTTTAAAGAAATTGTGACTGACACTTTATCGTCTTCGAAAGAATTGGAAGAGTTTTGTAATTCTATTTCTACTTTAAAGAAATTGTGACTGATGCTTTATTGTCTTCGAGAGAATTGGAAGAATTTAAAAAAATTGTGACTGACGCTTTATCACCTTGGATAGAATTGGAAGAATTTTGTGATTATATTCCTATTTTTAAGAAATTGTGACTGACACCTTCGAGAGAATTGGAAAAATTTTGTGATTCTATTTCTACTTTAAAGAAATTGTGACTGACACTTTATCATCTTTAAGAGAATTGGAAAAATTTTGTGATTCTATTTCTATTTTTAAGAAATTGTGATTGACGCTTTACTGTCTTCGAGAGAATTGGAAGAGTTTAAAGAAATTGTGATTGACGCTTTACTGTCTTCGAGAGAATTGGAAGAATTTTGTGATTCTATTTCTACTTTAAAGAAATTGTGACTGACGCCTTCGAGAGAATTGGAAGAATTTTATGATTCTATTTCTACTTTAATGAAATTGTGACTGACGTCTTCGAGAGAATTGGAAAAATTTTGTGATTCTATTTTTACTTTAAAGAAATTATGACTGATGCTTTATTGTCTTCGAGAGAATTGGAAGAATTTAAAGAAATTGTGATTGATGCTTTACTGTCTTCGAGAGAATTGGAAGAATTTTATGATTCTATTTCTACTTTAAAAAAATTGTGACTGACACTTTATCGTCTTCGAGAAAATTGGAAGAATTTTATGATTATATTTTTATTTTAAACAAATTGTGACTGATGCTTTATTGTCTTCGAGAGAATTGGAAGAGTTTTGTGATTCTACTTCTACTTTTAAGAATTGACGCCTTCGAGAGAATTGGAAGAATTTTGTGATTCTATTCCTACTCTAAACAGAAAAAGAAGTTTTCTTTTTTTTTTAAATCGCACGCACGATAACGAAACATACTCGAATGAACGAAATCGAATTATCTCGCAACAACACGTGGCTGTTGTTCCCGTCGATCGAGCGAAATATCTTCCACGAATTTTCCCTAGCGTCGAGTGATCCAATCGGATGCCCGACATTCTCCCAACATTCTAATCTCTCGTAATTCAGAATTTCGCACCGAACCCTCGCCGCCATTCTAAACTGGGTTAAATCCCCGAAAACTGGCTTGAGGCAAACTCGATTATACGCGCGCTTTTTTTTCTTCTTTCTCTTTCGTTTTTATCTCTTATTTTATTACGGAAAGAAGAAGAGGAGTTTCATTAACAGAGGCGAAGCCAATTAGAGGCCGCGTCGCGAGTCTTGTAGCAAGTCGTGCGGCAGCCAGGAAATCCACGATAATTGATATTTAGGATATCAGAGAGGGGAAACTCGCGATCTGAGTTGGGATAACCTAGCCAATGAGCGTAATTCTCGAATCATCTGTTGATCCAAACCGAGTTTTTCAACCTCGAGACAAATGTGCCAATTAGTTCTTGAAAATTAGCTCTTTTCTCCTTTTCTTAGAAACGAGTATAATTTTATTTCTTTTAATTCCTCATCGAACATTAATGGAGCTGGTTTAATCGATAATTAGAGCTTCCTTTCCTTAATTAACAGCAAGGATATATATATAATTTTAATAGAGTTACGATTTTTAATTGTTTCGATTTATCGTTTGTCAAACAAATGGAGAGGGGAAAATTTGATTCGTCAAGAATTAAAAAAGAAGGAGAGAAGCGTAATTCGTGTAATAAAAAGCTTGGATGGCTGCCTTTCCCTCGATAATATATATATATTTGGGTTAAGAAAGGAGGAGAAGAAGAAGGAAGAAAGGAGGCAGGGTCCCCCGCCGATATTCAAGCTTAAGTTTCCACACGAGTTCGAGTGTCTCGAAAGCGCAAACGTTTCGATAGCTCGATAAAAGTTTACAAACTCCCCTGCTCGAGTATCATCGATACCCGATGGAAATCCTTTTAAATTCCTCGGAAGGAGCCGGGAAGAGGAGATGCGATACGGTATCGAGGGTCGATCGAGACCCTCCAACTCGATCCTTTCCTCCTCGAAAACTCCGAGACTCGAATAAATAAAACTCCCATGTCAATGATTACCCCTTTTATTTCCTCTCTTCCACTCTTCCTCCCCGCGGAAAAGTTTATGTATCGCGACTGTAAACACGATGTAAACATACAATGGATATAAAATTTTTCATTTTCGAGGAAGATGATTCCATGAAGGAAAGATTCCATTTCTTCAGAAGAAGTTTCTTAACATTCGAAAAATCTTATTTGACATTAAAGATATTCCATAATGAAATCATCGAATTTTTAACTTTATAAAAGTATAATGCAAAAAAGACAGAATTAAATTATTTAAAATGTAAAACTTCTGAAGTATTCTATGCAAAAGTGAGA
Source organism: Apis mellifera (assembly GCF_003254395.2). Taxonomy (NCBI): domain Eukaryota; kingdom Metazoa; phylum Arthropoda; class Insecta; order Hymenoptera; family Apidae; genus Apis; species Apis mellifera. The sequence continues at coordinate 13,743,830 of NC_037643.1, read as the reverse complement.
TTGGAAATTTATGTATCGCAAACTGTAAACACGATGTAAACAATTGATATAAAATTTTTCATTTTCGAGGAAGATGGCAGAAAGATTCCATTTCTTCAGAAGAAATTTCTTAACATTTGAAGGATCTTATTTGACATTAAAGATATTCCATAATGAAATCATCGAATTTTTAATTTTATAAAAGTATAATGCAAAAAAGACAGAATTAAATTATTTAAAATGTAAAACTTCTGAAGTATTCTATGCAAAAGTGAGATTGAAAATTTATGTATCGCGACTGTAAACACGATGTAAACAGTGGATATAAAATTTTTCATTTTCGAGGAAGATGATTCCATGAAGGAAAGATTCCATTCCATAGTGTTGTCTAATCCTTGAAAGAAGTTTCTTAACATTCGATAATAAAATTATCGAATTACAAAAGTATAATGCAAAAACGATAGAGTTAAAAGAATTATTTAAAATGTAAAACTTCTGAAGTATTCTATGCAAAACTGAGGATATACAACACAATGAATATAAAATTTTTCATTTTCGAGGAAGATGATTCCATGAAGGAAAGATTCCATTCCATGGTGTTGTCTAATAATTGGAAAGTTTCTTAACATTCGAAGGATCTTATTTGATATTAAAGATATTCCATAATAAAATTATAGAATCGTTACAAAAATATAATATAAAAATGACTCGTTAAAAGAATTATTTAAAATGTAAAACTGAGATTGGTCAGAAAAATTTCTATTCTATTCACTAAGATACAACTCTTCCATTTTTCCACTTTCGACATTGGAACGAATCAGAAGAGAAATTTTAATACTTATTCGTGTAAAGTGGCAATCAGGAAAGATTATTCTTATTAAAAGTTTAAAGTTTTCTATTCTAAATAATTTTTCATGTCGCTTTTATAAGAATGAGAGTAGTTATCCTATAATAATCGTTGACACTCGAGGATTCGATATTGTTCGTTTATTATTCCGTTTCTTAGGAAAGAAAGGCTGGAGTGTCGGCCTCGAAAACTCCAGCGCAACGAAACTATGTAATTTTCTCGACCGACCGCGATCCCTGCAATCCTTTTCGCGCGTGTTCGCCCAGGGCTGCTGCCTCCTCTGCGAGCCGAAAGGAATCGAGCCAAATCGGCGGAGCTTTGGAAAAGTGATTGGTTGAGAGCAGTTTATTAAAATGTTGGAATAATATTTATTCGCTAAACGATTATCTAAAGCAGTTATTGTCACAATTTCGAGCGATAAGTTATGGGAATTTTATTAAATTTTGTTATCGTTATTATTTTATGTTTATTTCGACGATTCTTTTGTGTTTAATTTACGGATTTTTAATCGCAGATACTTTCAATTCTGATATATTTTGCAAATTTTAATTGACGGGATAAATAGAGTTATTATTAAGATTTGTAGCATTGATTTCTTCTTTTTTTTTTTTGTACAAAGCAATGTGTTTGACTATTGTTTTATTTTATATTATGAGAAAGCTTTTAAACTATCAAGTTAATTGTTCATCGTTCAACCCCTGATAAAAAAAAGTCTTCTTCTTGCAGGATTGCAATCCTGAGAAAAATAGAAGAGCTATATAATTTGAACAATGAAAATCATCCAAGAAGCTGAAATATTTTCCAATTAATTATCTTGATATAATATGAAACTATTCGAATACTAAATTTGTATCGTTTCACATTAGAATAAAAAAAATTGTCACGCTACATAGAACACTATGAATTCCAATTCCAGGGATCGAAATCGAAATTTGATAAATTTTCCAAAAACGAAAAAGTTGACGCGAGAGCAAAGCAAACGAGACTCGAATCTCCTCGAAAAAAGCAGAATCCGATCGATCTCAACCTCAAACATTTTGCGGGGACGCCCCCCTCTCCATGCCGCAAAATCAAAAAACCATACCACCCAATCAAATCCAGCTAGCAAACACGCGAGAACCCAAACACCGCGCGTGCAATGCCCCCCCCCCCCCCTAGAGATTTCTCTAAATCCCTGCCCCTCTCCTCCTCCCAAATCCCAGCCCCTCCTGGCTCCGTTACAAGCCGTTACAAAACCGTTTCACAAACTCGTTTCACAACGGATACGAGGGGGAAAAAAATATTTTTCCACGGAAAAACGCGTCTACCACGGATTTTTACACCTCCGCCCTCCCTTGTTTACCGCGCTCAATTTTCGGAAACAAATCAATCCACGGATCCCCGTGGAACCGTAGGATAGGAAGGGAGGAGGAGGAGGCCCTCGACGCGTATTAAACGCGGTGAAATCTATTTCTATAAAAGAGGGCGGAAACATTTTATTCCCGCGGACGGAAAATTGGACGACCGGGCGAAATAAATCAAGGGGCTCGTAGTAACGAACCCTTTCTCTCTCTCTGTCTGTCTTTCTGTATATATATATATTTTTATCTTCCTTGTTGGTCGACCAGTGCGAGTTTCTCGATACGATTAAGGCAGGAACAGGTGAAAAAATCGAAGGAGGGAGGAAAGTTTTGTTGTTGTTGTTGTTGTTGTTGTTGTTTCGATGGCCATCGTGGAATTTTCAGTGTGACGGGTCCGTGCGTAATTCGATAGGAATGCGCGAATTTCTGTTTCTTTTTTATCGAGTTAGGGAGGATTGAAGTTTCGATTCTCGCCACGTTATATAGGATGTGTTACTTGGTTTAAAAATTCTCTTGTTTATATGGATCGATACTTTTGAGTTATCATCCTCCTCGTATAAATAAAATATTCTATATATATATATAAAGGGAGTCACAAAATTAATGCAGGATTTGAATTTGCCGCCATTTTTGCGTCAAGTTGTTGGCAAGCCTGAAGAGAGAACAGTTTGACAGATGAAGAGAAATTTTATAGAATAATATTCAAGATACAAGATGAGCTTCGATAAACTTAATTTTAGAATTGTTTATTTTAACATTATTTTAATTGAAGATAATTTTAAAAAGTGTAAAAATCGTCCATCAATTTCATTTAAAGAATTTTACGTACGTAAAAATTAACGCGAGATTTGAATTTGCCGCCATTTTTGCATCAAGCCTGAAGGAAGAACAGTTTGACAGGTGAAGAGAAATTTTATAGAATAATATTCAAGATACAAGATGAGCTTCGATAAATTTAATTTTAAAATTGTTTATTTTAACGTAAATATGAAAGAGGATTTAAAATTAAAGAAATTTTTTTAATTGAAGATAGTTTTAAAAAGTGTATAAATTGCCCATCAAAATAGTTGAGAGATTTGAATTTGCCGCCATTTTTACATCAAGTTGTTGGCAAGCTTGAAGAAAGAACAGTTTGACAGTTGAAGAGAAATTTTGTAGAATAATAATCAAAATGTAGTATATTCAAGATACAAGATGAGCTTCGATAAACTTAATTTTAAAATTGTTTATTTCAACATAAATATGAAAGAAGATTTAAAAGTTAATTGAAGATAGTTTTAAAAAGTGTAAAAATCGTCCGTCAATTTCATTTAAAGAATTTTACGTACGTAAAAATTAACACGAGATTTGAATTTGCCATTTTTCATCAACCCTAAAAAAAGAACAGTTTGACAGCTGAAAAGAAATTTTATAGAATAATAATTCAAGTCGAAACAGTAGTATATTCAAAATACAAGATGAGCTTAATAAGATAAATTTAATTTTAGAATTGTTTATTTTAACACAAATATGAAAAAGGATTTAAAAGTTAATTAAAGAAATTTTTTTAATCAAAGGTAGTTTTAAAAAGTATACAAATCGCCCGTCAAAATTCGATTGTGTAATAAAGAGATTTGAAGAGAGAGATTTGAATTTGCCGCCATTTTTGCATCAAGTTGTTGGCAATCCTGAAGAAAGAATAATTTGACAGCTGAAGGGAAATTTTATAGAATAATATTCAAGATACAAGATGAGTTTCGATAAATTTAATTTTAAAATTGTTTATTTTAAATATGAAAAAAGGATTTAAAATTAAAGAAATTTCTTTAATTGAAGATAGTTTTAAAAAGTGTACGTAAAAATTCAGTTGTGTAATAAAGAGTGTCCCAAAATTAACACGAGATTTGAATTTGCCGCCATTTTTGCATCAAGTTGTTGGCAACAATTTGACAGCTGAGAGTTTAGAGTTAAAACTGCGTGTCTTCATTATTAAACGATTTTAAAAACTCTCTTTTATATTTAATTCAAATCTTGTCTTTGGAATTTTGGAACATTCTTTACATATAAAGATCGACACGTCGCAGGATAAAATTCTCGAGAATCCAAAGTTGATTAACGTTAAACTTTTCTCGAGATTAAAAATGGAAGAAAAAGGAAAGGAAAGGAAAGGAAAGAATCGCGACAGGGAGAGACTCGAACGGCGGAAGCGGATGAGAAAAAGTGGGAGGATGACAGGCGAGAATCGAGAGAGAATTATTAACAGGGGTTATTTTTGCATCGCTTCTTGCTTCGTAGGGGACTTACCTTTATGGAGGATAATCTCAGCCTGCCGGACAAATCGAACATTTCCGGATCGGTGGGGCGAGGTGGAGGCGATAATGAGGAGGACGCGATGACTCGTCCTTAACAGGTAAAACAGTTGCGTTTTGCTCCTTTCGAATCGAGCAGGGAAATTGTTTTTGCTTTTCGTCGCTCACCTTTCTTTTCGCGCACTTTCATCCCAGAATTTTCTAATCCTCGTCTTCTTGTATCTGTCTCGTGTAACAACTTCTCTTTTGTATTATTTCTTGTATCTTTCTCTCGTAAAAATTGGAAACGAGCCTCGAGAAAAGTATAAATTGAAAGTGGAAGCAGAATTTTCGACAATGCTTAGATGAAAATTGTAAACGAACGTCGAAAAAGAGTTATAGTGACTGTGAAGGAAACGATTTGATTTACAAAAATCAACCGATATTTCACTGATTGATCATTTACAGTTGTCTTTTTAAAAAATAAAATATATTCCAGAAGCTGTAATAATCTCTAATCGTAAACGAACGTCGAAAAAGAGTTATAGTAACTGTGAAGAAAACGATTCGTTCTACAAAAATCAACCAATATTTCACTGATTGACCATCTACAGTTGTCTTTTTAAAAAATAAAATATATTCCAGAAGCTGTAACAATCTCTTCTTCACTAAAATTATAAAGAATTCGAAAATACATATCATCTTCCATAGTTTAACATTAAAGGAATTTGTACGAAAAATTATTCTTTCGACTGTCTCATGGTTTATATTAATACAACCTATATTTTTATTTATATCCATATAAATATGGATTATAATATGGATAATTTATATCCATATAAATAATAAATAATAATAATAAATAAATAAATAATCCATATAATCCATATAAAATATGGATTATTATATCCATATAAATAAAAATATCCAAGAAATTAAATTAATCTATACCCTTTGATCTTCTTCAGAGATCTTCAGAGATTCTTCAGAGAAAATTTCCTTTTCTCTTCTGCATAAAAAAAGAAATGAATCATCTCGAATATTCGAACAACTCGAGGATTGTTTTCCACGATGAAATAAACGATGATCGACGCATTTACACAGCTTCTTCCTCGTTGCACGAACTTTAATTACCTGTCTTGCTCGATCTCGAATCTTTTTAGATCGAGGAATCGAACGAATCCTGTATCACCTTTCCCTCGACTCGAGAATTTCACGGAATTGAAATTTATTATTTCGTTTAAACGTGTTCTTTCTCTTTTCAACCAGAATTAAAATTTCGAACGCATTATAGAAGAAAAACGAAAGCAGAACCAGAGATGTCCATCCATATCGATATGGATAGGTTGCAGCCGTAAGAAGAAATGTGCAGAACGGGCCAAGTCACGACCTACTAATGAACGATTACGCTACAATTTGCCCCCGGGGACGGCAGCTCTGGTAATTTATTAAATTACAGTGATCGGTGGCCGGGCTCCGGGCATCCGGTAGTCGCGCCTGGATCCACTCCGACCGCGGCTTTCCGATTTCGATTTACGAGATCCATCGGACGCGCGCACGTGAATTTTAATGCTGCCCCCTCGAAAAACTCCGCTCCGTTCGATCCGCTATCGTAAGTAAATCGGAAGGGAAATCGTCTGAGAATCTCCTTTTTCTTTTTCTTTTTCTTTTTTTTTTTTTTAGATCTGATTATCGATTTTTCTTTGATGAGGATCGTAGTCTTAAAATTCTTTTATACGAAAATTCGTAAGAATTCTGATAATTTTTGAATATTTATATTATCGGTTATACTCGAATTAATATGAGAAATGTATATTTTATGCAGGTAATATAAAAAGCAATGTCAAAAGAGATGATCTGATTATCGATTTGATTTTTTAAAGTCGATAGAATTAGTTCTGTTGTCTAGGATTGTTGTGAATGAAATGAATACGTTGAGGAATCGAATCTTTGATGAGGATCGTAGTCATGAAATTTTTTTATACGAAAATTTGTAAGAATTCTTTTTGGAACTTGGATATTTATATTATCGGTTATACTCGAATTATTAGAAATGTATATTTTAGAATGCACGTATCTGATTATCGATTTGATTTTTTAAAGTCGATAGAATTAGTTCTGTTGTCTAGGAATGTTGTGAGTGAAATGAATATATTGAGGAATCGAATCTTTGATGAGGAATTATGAAATTTTTTTATATGAAAATTCGTAAGAATTCTGATGATTTTTGGAACTTGGATATTTATTATCGGTTATATTCGAATTATTAGAAATGTATATTTTAGAATGCACGTATCTGATTATCGATTCTGTTGTCTAGGAACGTTGTGAATGAAATGAATATGTTGAGGAATCGAATCTTTGATGAGGAATTATGAAATTTGTTTATATGAAAATTCGTAAGAATTCTGATGATTTTTGGAACTTGGATATTTATATTATCGGTTATACTCGAATTATTAGAAATGTATATTTTAGAATGTAGTAATATAAAAAACAATGTCAAAAGAGATGATCTGATTATCGATTTGATTTTTTAAAATCGATAGAATTAGTTCTGTTGTCTAGGATCGTTGTGAGTGAAATGAATATGCTGAGGAATCGAATCTTTGAGGATCGTAATTTGAAATTTTTTTTATACAAAAATTTGTAAGAATTCTGATGAATTCTATTTGGAACTTGAACATTTATATTATCGATTATATTCGAATTATGAGAAATGTATATTTTAGTAAAAAATTTATGAAATTTTTTTATACGAAAATTTGTAAGAATTCTTTTTGGATGAATTCTTTTTGGAACTTGGATATTTATATTTATATTATCGGTTATACTCGAATTATTGGAAATGTATATTTTAGAATGCAGGTAATATAAAAAGCAATGTCAAAAGAGATGATCTGATTATCGATTTGATTTTTTAAAGTCGATAGAATTAGTTCTGTTGTCTAGAATCGTTATGAATGAAATGAATACGTTGAGGAATCGAATCTTTGATGAGGATTGTAATTTGAAATTTTTTTTATACAAAAATTTATAAGAATTCTGATGAATTCTATTTGGAACTTGAACATTTATATTATCGATTATACTCGAATTATGAGAAATGTATATTTTAATAAAAAGCGGTGCAATGTCAAAAGAGATGATCGAAGAAGATATTCGATTCGAAGAAATAAAGATAGATCATAGTTTAAGTTTTTAAGTCTTTAAGTTCGACTTTTAAAATCTTACATGATTTGAGTTCAAATCGACAATAAGTCGGATTGGTTTCTATCTACAATAAAAAATAAGTTAATTGTACAAGATATACTTTAATTTGTAAATTATTTATAAAAAAAATTAATAAATAAATATTTAAATTATTTCAGCATAAAAGTGCATTAAATTTACGATTTAATTATACTAATTTTAATAATTATTAGTTTTAATCAGAGTTGCATTTTTTAACTTTATTAGAACGAAAGATTTTCAGGATATATATTCAATGCAACGATATTATTTCGAACGATAAATATCGCAAAGAAAGGATAAAAATGATTGAAATTACATTTCGAGTTTATATTCTCTACGAGAAACTTTATCCAGCTCGGTAGAAATATCGAAACCCGATAAATTTTGAATAATAATACACGCGAACGTACAGAGAAAGAAGAAAAAAAAAAAAAAAAAAGAATATACACATAAACGTTTCAATTTAAATCGTGACCCAAAAATCGAGCTTTACATCGAATCGAAAGCGGGGGAAAAAAATTTTTTTTCCCCAAACGCACCTACTGCTCTTTGTTTCTCTCTTCTACAGAGAGAAAGAGAAAAAAGAATTCCCATATTTTTATCCCCGCGGTTGGAAAAATGGAAAAAACACTAATTCAGTCGCGAGATAACAGGTTTAACACGCGACGTATCATTATTTATCACGAATGGAAAAAAAGTAACACGGGTAGTTTTTACTTTTTAAAATAGAGAAAACGTGAACGTGCAAAATTAAAAAGAGACGAGTGTATATATATTGAAACGAGGAGAAAAAGAAAGGAGAAAGAGGAATTAAGAAAGGAAAAAAAAATATTTCAATATCATCCAAGACGAGTCGGTGCTCGAGAAAAAGAGGGGGGGAGAGGGGGGAGGGGATCGCGTTATTATCGGGGATATTTAGGAGAATTCGCGACGGAATCGTTGCGTGTCCGGTGCCGATGCAGTCGTAAACAAAGGGGCCATTAATTTGGCCAAGAATAATGCCCAATATCCTTCGAAAAGCTTTTGCGGCGATCCACCGATAGGCAGCCTAACGCGCGGATAAAATAAGTTTAGGGCCGTGAAATTGGCAGTAATTTTACAAGCCATAACGATCTACTAAATCTGTAAAATAATTAAGGCCGCAGATGTTCCCTCCTCCCTTCTTCCCCCCTATCCTCTATCCTCCTACCATCTCTTCTGCCAACTTCATATTTTCATCCTCTCTTCCCCTCCCCTCAACTTTGTCCGCAATCGTTACTCCTGAGTCCCTGAATCGAGCCGACCAATTTATTCACCTCTTCGTTCTACCTCTTTTGGAAAATAGTAAACAGGATTATATAATTCTCGAATTTCTTTTAATTAATAAAGAAACGAAGAAGAGAGAGAGAGATAGGATATAAAAATATAATTCTCGAATTTCTTTTAATTAATAAAGAAACGAAGAAGAAAGAGAGAGAGAGAAATGGTAAACGAGAAAAATAGGAAATTTTAAAATAGAGATGTATATAATTTTAATCCTTGAAAGAAGCAACGAGACTTGTTTCTCGTCTTCCGCGTTCTCTCCACATATAATTCTAACGGAGACGAGATGAAAATCGGGACGCCGATTCGAGGGCGAAACCGGTCACGTTTCCGCTCTGCTCGATATCTTTCGTGTCGAGGAAAAGGAAGAATTTTAATTCCAACTCGATAATTTTATGTCACACCCTCTCTTCCTTTCTCCATATTCAAATCGCTCTTTCCAGAAGAAATGAAATTAAGATCAATAGACTTCAACTTGTCCCTTCCATTTCCCTTTCTCCTAGCCAAGTAACCAACAAAACTCAAACAACAACTCCTTTTAACTCGATAATTTTATGTCACACACTCTCTTCCTTCCTCCAAATTCAAATCGCTCTTTCCAGAAGAAATGAAATTAAGATCAATAGACTTCAACTTGTCCCTTTCATTTCCCTTTTTCCTATTCGACAATCTAAATAATCAACAAAACTCAAACAACAACTCTTTTTAACTCGATAATTTTATGTCACACACTCTCTTCCTTCCTCCATATTCAAATCGCTCTTTCCAAGAAGAAGAAATGAAATTAAGATCAATAGACTTTTATGTTACACTCTCTCTTCCTTCCTCCATATTCACTCTTTCCAGAAGAAATGAAATTAAGATCAATAGACTTCAACTTGTCCCTTCCATTTCCCTTTCTCCTATTCGACAATCCAAATAACCAACAAAACTCAAACAACAACTCCTTTTAACTCGATATTTTATATCCAAATTCAAATCGCTCTTTCCAGAAGAAATGAAGTTAAGATCAATTCCCTTTCTCCTATTCGACAATCCAAATAACCAACAAAACTCAAACAACAACTCCTTTTAACTCGATAATTTTATGTCATCCTCTCTTCTTTCCTCCAAATTCAAATCACTCTTTCCAGAAGAAATGAAGTTAAGATCAATTCCCTTTCTCCTATTCGACAATCCAAATAATCAACAAAACTCAAACAACAACTCCTTTTAATTCGATAATTTCATGTCACACTCTCTCTTTCTTCCTCCATATTCAAATTGCTCTTTCCAGAAGAAATGAAATTAAGATTAATAGACTTTAACTTATCCCTTCTATTTCCCTTTCTCCTAGCCAAGTAACCAACAAAACAACAACTTTTAACTCGATAATTTTATGTCACACCCTCTCTTCTTTCCTCCAAATTCAAATTACTCTTTCCAGAAGAAATGAAGTTAAGATCAATAGACTTCAACTTGTCCCTTCCATTTCCCTTTTTTTTATTCGACAATCCAAATAACCAACAAAACTCAAACAACAACTCTTTTTAACTCGATAATTTTATGTTACACCCTCTCTTCCTTCCTCCATATTCAAATCGCTCTTTCCAGAAGAAATGAAATTAAGATCAATAGACTTCAACTTATCCCTTCCATTTCCCTTTCCCTTTCTCTTAGCCAAGTAACCAACAAAAATAACAACTCTTTTTAACTCGATAATTTTATGTCACACCTTCTCTTTCTTCCTCCAAATTCAAATTGCTCTTTCCAGAAGAAATGAAGTTAAGATCAATAGACTTCAACTTGTCCCTTCCATTTCCCTTTCTCCTATTCGACAATCCAAATAACCAACAAAACTCAAACAACAACTCCTTTTAACTCGATAATTTTATGTCACACTCTCTCTTTCTTCCTCCATATTCAAATTGCTCTTTCCAGAAGAAATGAAATTAAGATCAATAGACTTGTTCCTTCCATTTCCCTTTCTCCTAGCCAAGTAACCAACAAAACTCAAACAATCTTAAATACAAATCCTATTTATTTCTGAGAGGAATAATTCCTCAATTAGAAATGAAATATGTGAAATCGGGGTGGCTTGGCATGGCGGTCACGCGCGGCCATGTTTATGCACCGATAACCCTTCGCCTGCGTTTAACGTTAAAAAAACGAGTTTTTCCTCGTATCGGTTAGATCGAGGTTAATAATAATAAGAGAGGAGGGGGGAGGGGGCCCATTGCGTAATTGAACGGGACCCTTGAGGTGCGACCTGGCGGTTTCGGCCGAGGGAGGCGGATCCTGGACGACTGGCTGTTATTCCTTCGCGGCTTAATTCGGCATTTATTAAATTTCTTGCGTAGCCCCGTAATTTCGAAAAAACGGGGGGGAGGAGGGGAGGGTACATATATCGTGTCCTTATCAGTGGAAAAGAGGAGAGGAGGAGGGGAAGAGCGATCTGCTTACTCTCTGCGCCTTGGGTTACTGTCCATGATGAGACGGTGTGCACGCCCGTACGTGACACAGGTTAATAATACGGGCAGAGAGAGAGAGGAGAGAGGAGAGAGAGAAAGGAAATCGCGGCCAAGGCTTCGTCCGTTTCGTTTCGAGATAGAAGGACGATGGAGAGAGAGAGAGAGAGTTTGATTTTGAATTTGGGATGGTAAATTCGAATCAAAATGGATCGTTTTCAATATGTGGTATGAAGATTTTTTATTGGAGGTTATTGTATATTGTATTATTTGTATTGTATATTGTATTATTATATATTATATTTGGAATATTATTTATTTGGAAATTGTTGATGTAAGAATGTAATAAACTTTATGTTATTTTCGCTTCGAGTTCAATTCTTTCTTGTTCATTGATGATTCATTTAAGATAAGTAATTATGAAATAATAATTAAGGATAAAAGTATGTAAATAATAATTAAATAATTGATGAAATTAAATATATAATATGAAATAATGATTTATAATGTAATATCAAGTTTTTATATAAAATTATTTTATTTAAGTAATTATTAAACACATGGAAATACACGTTCGATTTGCGCAACTTTCATTTAATGCAGATGGATGTGAAATGTGAAGATGTATTGATTATTAATAACAGGCTATTGGAAAAGCTTGATCATTCTTAATCTTTGCTGCGAAAAAACGAGAAGCTCGACGAAAAAATATCTTGGCATCGCAAGAAGAGTTCCTTGGGAAGATTTTTCAAATCTTTAAATCGATAATCTCATAGAAAGCTTCGAGTTTCTTAAAAATTCGCAAAGAATTCGAAACCTCGTTCCAATTAATTTCGAAATTGAAACGATTCTTAAAATGCATAAATGAAATTCGAAGATGTATGATTATTAATAATATATTTATTGGAAAAGCTTGATCATTCTTAATCTTTGCTGTGAAAAAACGAGAAGCTCGACGAAAAAATATCTTGGCATCGCAAGAAGAGTTCCTTGGCAAGATTTTCGAAATCTTTTCGAAATCGAAAAATGTATAATAAATCGATAATCTCGTAGAAAGTTTCGAGTTTCTTAAAAATTCGCAAAGAATTCGAAATCTCGTTCCAATTAATTTCGAAATTGAAACGATTCTTAAAATGCATCGTCTCTCAAAATCCAAGAAAATCGAATCTGAAAACGAGAAGAAAAGAAGAATAATCCAAACTAGTTGAACGAGGAGGCGAAAAATAAATCTTATTACGTATCCTTCTTCTTCTTCTTTCTTTCTTTCACGCGTAAATATCCCCTTCTTGGAAATAAGGAACGAGGTTACAAACAGTTGATTGAACCGCGATGAAAACATCGTTTCATAGAGCCTCGTGAAAAGGGAGTTGTTCGCGGAGCGGCGACATCCAACGCGCGACCAAATGACTTATTAGCGTTGCGATGGCGGCGGCCAAGAAAGGAGGACGACAAGAGATCGACGAGAGATTATTAGTTGGTTCGAACGGGGACGAAGACACGTTCGTCTTCTTCTCGGAGAGAGACTCGGAGGAGGACGTTGAACCGCGCCGTTTCTAAGATTTAAAGATTTCAGGGGCATCGAAGGAATAAATAACAACCATCGAATTTAATCCTTTTCTTACAGAAAATTATAGAAACAATTGCTTCTATAATACATTCTAATAATTTAATTTTAAAAATTTTAGTAGAAGGATGAAGATGAAGTGAAGCTATCAAATTTTTCTTATAGGAAATTGTCGAAACAATTGATTCTATAATTTCTATAATTTATTTTAATTATAATTCTAGAATTTAATTTTAAAAATTCCAGTAGAGGGATAAGGATGAAGTGAAGCTATCGAATTTAATCTTTTTCTATTTTTCTACAGAAAATTGTAGAAACAATTACTTCTATATATACACATTGAATAATTTAATTTTTTAAAAATTCTAGTAGAGATATAAGGATGAAGTGAAGCTATCGAATTTTTCTTACAGGAAATTGTCGAAACAATTGATTCTATATATACAAATTCTAGAATTTAATTTTAAAAATTCTAGTAGAGGGATAAGGATGAAATGAAGCTATCGAATTTTTCTTATAGGAAATTGTTGAAACAATTGATTCTATAATTTCTATAATTTATTTTAATTATAATTCTATAATTTAATTTTAAAAATTCTAGTAGAGGGATAAGGATGAAGTGAAGCTATCGAATTTAATCTTTTTCTTACAGAAAATTGTAGAAACAATTGCTTCTATAATTTCTATAATTTATTTTAATTATAATTCTATAATTTAATTTTAAAAATTCCAGTAGAGAGATAGTAGAGTCGAAACAATTGCTTCTATATACACATTCTATAATTTAATTTTAAAAATTCTAGTAGAAGGAATTCCAGATAAGGATGAAGTGAAGCTATCGAATTTTTCTTATAGGAAATTGTCGAAACAATTGTATATATACAAAGTCTATAATTTAATTTTAAAAATTCTAATAGAGGGATAAGGATGAAGTGAACCTATCGAATTTAATCTTTTTCTTACAGAAAATTGTAGAAACAATTGCTTCTATAATTTCTATAATTTATTTTAATTATAAGCTATCGAATTTTTCTTATAGGAAATTGTCGAAACAATTGCTTCTATATATACAAATTCTAGAATTTAATTTTAATTAATTTATTTTAATTATAAGCTATCGAATTTTTCTTATAGGAAATTGTCGAAACAATTGCTTCTATATATACAAATTCTATAATTTAATTTTAAAAATTCCAGTATTGGAATAAGGATGAAGTGAAGCTATCGAATTTAATTTTTTTCTTACAGAAAATTCGAAACAATTGCTTCTATAATACATTCTATAATTTAATTTTAAAAATTCCAGTAGAGTCGAAACAATTGCTTCTATATACACATTCTACAATTTAATTTTAAAAATTCCATTATTGGAAGCATTGGCATAATCTCAAGAATACACAATTGTGAATGACAATTTATTTAAACGAGTTAAATGAGAACCACTGGACGGTAACAATTCTTAACTTCGTTAAGAAGGGAAATCGGAAAGAGCGTGACGGTTCCACCTATCAAACCGGCCGGCCGAGATCGCCTCTAATTGGTGGGGTTAATTCGAAGGATGATTCGAGGATGATTTCGACTGGAACTCGAGGAAGAAATTTCGAGGATCGAAAATATACCGGAAACCTCTCGTTCGAGCCAGCCGATTTACGGTACCTTACGGTAGATTGGATTATTATTAGGAGGCAGGCAAAGTCAGGATAGAAAGGGCAGTGACAATTTGATAGATTGTGCTTTTTGTTGCTGCTCCAGCGCTTACTCGTCGTCGTTAAGGCGCGAGGTGAAATTATTGGCTTTTTTCCTCTCTCTTTGCCCGGCAACCGGTCGAATAACTAATAAGGCAGGAACTGTCGTCGTCGCCGTGGAGGAAACTCGTCGAACGTTTTTACGATGGGGGGGAGAGAAAGAAAATCTGGATTTCGTTATCGAAAAAAAAGAAAGAAATTTCGTTTGAAAATACAGATAGAAAATTATTTGCAAAGTTTAATCGATCTTTACGACTCAAGAGAGAAGATATCGTTCGTTCCTCCAAATATCTTTCTCACATTTGTCACACCGACCCTCGAACGTAAAATCGAATTGTGAATTACAAAATATAGATTAAAATTATTTTCAACATAATCGTTGAAATTTCTGTTTATACAACTCGATAACAAATACTCGAGTTACACGATTTGCTAAATTTAATTTAAAAATTAAAAAGGGGGGAAAAGAAAAAGAATGTTGAACTCAACCTCGAGCTAAATATAGTCACGAGTAAGTGAGTAAGTAAGTAAGTACGCATATATAGAGAGAGAATTAAGGCTGATCCGTATCGCGAGGATAAGTTTGATGCAAACGGTCTAATTAAACGCCAGGCGCGATTAGCTTGCCACCACGACACGACAATCCTTCCAAAACTTTTCGAAACGCTAATTACTTTCGTTTCCACTTTTTTCCTAAGGAACATCCGTGCCTTGCACATCTCTTGCACGTCGATTTTGATTGGTTGGTTGAACACACGAATAGTTTGAATCGAACGAATTTGATTTTCATAGTAAAGAAGATATTTTTTCCCTTCAAAATTCAAACTCGACTCGAAGATTCACCAAGATTCATTGTATACGGTTATTACATGTAGAGAGTTTGGAAATTTTTCCAACTCGAAGGGAGGCGTAAAAGTATCCTCGAGTAAGGCTCGTTCGCCTTAATTGCCGCTTAAATTCACGTTACACCGATGTCAATTATAATTTCATGGAGCCGGTGCCTGCCTCTCCGCGACACGCGTGACGTTAATAAAGAAAGAGAGAGAGAGAGAGAGGGAGAAATCATTAACTAATCATTAACTGTAACCGTTTACCGGAGGAGAGATTCAAAGAGGGGCCGACGCGGTGACGAGGCATCGAGGCGACGACCGGTGACCAACCGCTAATGACGATGACTTTTTGCTTAACCAATTTTTTCTCCCTTTCCTGCCTCCCGGCAACTTTTCACCACGGACGCGATCTCTAATTACGGTTATTACGAAAATATTTCGCCGTTCGCCGCTGCTTCCGTATATTTTTTTATTCTTCTCTCTTTTTTTACATCTAAATTGATCCTCGTGACGAAACCATTTACACGCGTATGAGTATGTTTGTATCGTTTCGATTCGTCGAAGATCAATGTTTGTACGAATTTTGGAAAATTTGGATGTATCATCTCAATAATTAATTTCCTTTTTGGAAATATTATTATTCGATAATAAAAAGTGACAAAAATGTTTCATAAGTTTCAAGAAATCAAGATTGAAATTCCTTGCAAATTTAGTTTGCTTTTTATCGTCACAAACGATGGAGATTCGAGGAATTCGATCTTTGCATTTTTTCCATCCAACACTTTTCAATTTTCTCTTCGATCACGAGAACATTCCAATCTTGTTAATTGTTAATTACAAATTGTATATTTTCAAAATGAAGATTCTCTTCGAGACTTGCATCTAAATACGAAGGAGAAGGGAAAGAGGAAGAAGACGAAATTTGGATGGAGGAACGAAAGCGAAAGATTCCTTAATGCGAGCGTTTCACGCGAGCGGAATCGGAACGTGGCCGCTAATGAACGACTAGGGATAAACACCAGATGCATAGGGTAAATGGATTGTCCGGAAAAATAAAAGGGAGCACGAACGAGCCGGTGAATAATGAGCGCCAACCTATACAACAACCATCCATATTGTGATTTTCAAGAAAAAAAGACAATGTCAAGTTTGGAAGATTTGAACGAATCAAGATTCCTTCTCGAAAAAGTTGCACCTGAAATTAAACTTTTTCTCAATTTTTCTCCACGTTATAGAATTTAAAGTTTGAAATTTTATTTATTCATTATCCAATGTTGCTAGTTCATAGTTGATATCTATTTATATACATATATATAAATTTATTTTACATACATTTCTATTTATTACAGCAGCTTTCGTTAATAAATAAGAATTAATAGAGAAATTTTACGATGGTGGTCAGGGAAATGAATGGATAAAATTGATAATGACAGAGCACGGTCGAAAAAAATGTTAAGTTCCATTAGGGAAACGTGCAATCACCGATTGTACCGACCGAGGAACGCGGCATTATCGACTCTATTATCGATCGGGCGACTTTTCGTTAAACCTTAACCGAGAAATTATTCCCCGCACAATTTCGCCAACTTACGAGGCCCAACCCTAGTTCCTTTGAACCGTCCCAGGAATTCCTCGCGGAAAAAGTGCAGATAGGCGAACGCAAATGGAAATTCTGTCTGTATACACCTATATATATATAAATATATTCACATACATGTGCGAAGGAGGCAAGTTCAGGCGCATCGATACATGAAAATTACCGCGAGCGAGAACGTTGAATTCTCATAAATCAATGGCAAATTAGAGTCGGGATTAGAAACGATCGCGATTATAAAACGTTGGCCGGGAAATATCATTGCGTGCCTTTGCCTCCAAGGATTAGATTTGATATCGAGGAAAGGTTAAATCTCTCTCTCTCTCGAAATAAATCGATCGTTTCGTTTCATCGTAACGATATTTATTCGTTCGCGGCGAACAATGAGAAGCGGCGCCCGCCATTTTGTCCTTCGATTTACGGGGATATAAATAAAGCGCAGTCCATCAAAAAACAATTAATCTGGAAGGCAATTATTTGCCGGATCAGTGTCGAGGTTTTAAACATTAATCAAACTCGAGGAAAGGGTGTACGAGCTTCCACCTCGCCAATTAGAAAGAGAGAGAAATATATACTTTTCCATTCTTCTTATTGAATGATAACTGATTCGGATCACTGCTCGAGAAGGTGACGGATTAAGTATAAGAAATTCCATTTCTTCCCAAACAATGATCACCCGAGAAGCAATGTAATCGAGTTTGGAAAAATTATTTTCCAAATTTATACTTGAATTTAATTTTCCAAATTTATACTTGAATTTAATTTTCCAAATTTATACTTGAATTTAACTTTCCAAATTTATACTTGAATTTAACTTTCCAAATTTATACTTGAATTTAATTTTCCAAATTTATACTTATTCATATAATATATAATAATATATATATATATATATATATATATATATATATATATTCGAATAATAAGTCTTATTGAGGAACCAAGTATTCCAAATCATAAGGCTAGAATAATATACAAGATTCCAATATTTTTATGATTGGTTGATATAAATCACTTTATAATTAAGATTTAAAAAAATTAATTTTTATTTTTAATTTTGAAGATTAATAGTTTTATATTAACTTAAAATCTTTAAAATTTACAAAATTTAATAAATATAAAATAAAAATTTAAGATTTTTAGCTAAAATTATTTTGCGTTAAATCTTAATAAAGAGTTAAATTGTAAATTTAAAAATTGAAAATTAAAATTTTTCTAATACTAATAATAAATAAAATTATTATAGTTTAAAATATAAAACATTAAATTGCAAATTTAAAGATTAATTTATTAATTATAATAATTTATAAAAAATTTAATGTAATAAAAAATGAAACATTAAATGAAAGAAGTATAAGTGCAAAATATCTATGATATATATATTTATTATCTTTGTCATCAAGAAAATTGTTTTTATAAAAATTTATTTTTAAGAATACATGTTTTAAAATAATATAATTTCAAATTATTAATATTCTATAAAAGTATTAAAAAAAATAAAACTCAGTTATAAGTTTTAGCTCTAACTATTATAAAAATTAAATTTCATTTAATTACAAAAGCTAATAAAATTAAATATATTGAATAATTAAATATTAATGTTAAGAATGTATATAATTGATATTTATTATAAAATATAAACTTGAAATTTTGGATATTAAATTTATTTAAGAATCTAATTAATAAAAAATAATTAATTGAATATAAAATAATTATAACAATAAATATATTTTTATTTAAATAAAAATAAAAATAAAAATAAAAATAAAAATAAAATAAAAATAAAATAAAATGAATTAAAAATTGTTGAGCATGCTAATAATTTTTTTAAAGTATAAAATTTATTTGCATAAAATGAAATATATAATCTATTTGCAATTAAAAAATATAAAGTTCATGAATTAATTTTAGTTATTGAAACTATTATATAAATTGGAATGAATTTAATTAATAAAAAAATTTGCTTTCAATTTATTATTTCATAGGAATAAATTATTCAAAAATGAAAAGGAAAAGTTCCAATTTTTAAAAAAAATATAATTTGAATTATAAATTTAACTTTCCAAATTTATACTTGAATTTACATTTGCCTTAATTCATTAGCTAAGCTCGCCTATTCTCCTCTCCAACGTTTTCTCGATTCTCTCGACCCTCCCCCTCCTTTTCTTCTCCTCTTCTCGCCAAAGTGGAAAAGGGAAACGCGAGTTGCCAGCTCACGTGGGTAGGTCAGTCGGGTGTGGATATAAATTATTCTTCGGCTCTATGCTCTTCGCTCTACGTATGCATTTAATTGTGACAACGAGATTGATCGTCGGTCGGCCAGCTACGCGCCATTAATATGACTCGCGGGACACGATTTACTCGACGAGGATGATAATAATAATAATAATAATAACAATAGTAACAACAACAACAACAATAATAAGAATAATAATAATGGAGAAACAAATGTTAACGCGGCTGCGCCCATCGAGTGCGGGCGCATCGTTGAATTAAGTATTATATTTAAATGGTCGGTGGAGGAGCTTGTTAACGAGGAGGCAGACGACAGGAGAGGGTTAACGAGGCGGGCAACACGCCCACGCGGTTTTTCAGGGGAACGGCTCGAATGGCTGTTTCTGAGAAGGAGAGGAGGGGGGAGAAGGGGAGGGCAGGTGTCGCGCGCCAATTTTGTCGCGGAACTGTAAATTGAATATCGATCGAGACCGTTTCGTTGTAATGGCTTCGTCTATTAAATCGAACGAATTGTCAAGTTTCCTTTTTCTTATTTCATTCTTTCGTGGAGATGGTTGATACGAGAGACGAGATTGAATGGTGAGTTTCGAGGATTCTTGGAAGATTGGAGGATCATAATAATGATGAAGAAAGGGAAAAGATACGTTTTATTTTGAATCGTTGAACTCGTTGCAAGATTCAATGGTTCAAGAGTTAAAATAATGATACAATGATTAAGAAAAGAATTTTGGAATTGTTGGAAGATTCAATGGATGAAGGATTAAAAGAATATAATGATTAAAAAAGATAAAAGAAATAAATTTTGAATTGAAGATTGATGGAAGATTCAAAATTAAAGAATTAAAATAATAATATAATGATCAAGAAAAGAAACGAATTTGGAATTGAACTTGATGAAAGATTCAATAGTTAAAGAATTAAAATGATCAAGAAAAGAAAATTTGGAAATGTTGGAATTTGAAGAATGTTGAAAATTTGGAAAAGAAAAAGAATTTGGAATTGTTGGAAGATTTAAAGAATTAAAATAACAATATAATGATTAAAAAAAGAAACGAATTTGGAATTGAATTTGATGGAAGATTTAATGATTGAAGAATTAAAACAATAATACAATGATCAAGAAAAGAAAATTTGGAAATGTTGGAATTTGAAAAAGAATGTTGAAAATTTGGAAAAGAAAAAGAATTTAGAATTGTTGGAAGATTTAATGTTTAAAGAATTAAAATAATAGTACAATGATTAAGAAAAGAAACGAATTTGGAATTGAACTTGTTGAAAGATTCAATGGTCGAAGAACGAAAGAATTAAAACAATAATACAATGATCAAGAAAAGAATTTAGAATTTGTTGGAAGATTCAATGAATTAATTCATTCCTTCACATTTTAATATTTTACAATTAATTATTCATTTATATCAAAAGAAAGAAGGAAACTTATGTAACACCCTAATAATATTCTTCACAAGATTAACAAGTAAGATAAACTAAAAAGAAAAAATCAAAATAATCCTGGCATGGGTAGCCATCTTGCTTTTCTAGAAGCGGATGAAAGAAGAAGGAAAAGTTGTCCGGCAATCAATCAGCCGATAATTTCAACGCAGGTGACAGCATCCTGACAGGAATTTTAATAACGAGCCTCCTCCTCCTCCTCCTCCTCTTCCTCCGCCATTTAGAGCAGCCTATTATCGATCGAGGCAACGTCTCAATCCATCCCTTCTCGATTGATCTCACCCTTCCCTCACATCCCTCCATTCTACTTTAATTTCTACTGTTGCATTATTCGAACTTGGCTCGAAATTATCTCGAAAGACGTAATAAAATTAACGACTTAATAAAATTGCTCGATCTCTTCGCATCTTTTGGATCATTTGTTTGTTTGGAATAATAGATGGAAGTGAATTTCTTTGGAAAAATTCGAAGGAAGAATGAAAGGGAAAGGAAAGGGGGTGGTGTAATCGAGGAAAGATATTTTGTCTTACCGTGCATATCGTCGGCGTCTGTCCATGGATTTTGCTGCTATCGAGAAACTCGGGAACCTTGGACGCCTCTGATTGCAAGTGAGTCGTCCTGGGGCACAGAGGGGACGAAGTAGGAACGTTGCTTGGATTCGACACGTGGCCGGTGGGCAGTTGAGTGCCGAGGGGGAAATCCGGCCTGTAGAACCACGTTGGCCACTGAAATTAATAAACATTTCCATCGTGAATTGCAAGTTTTTTAAAATCTCTTTAAAAATTTTACGAACAAGTTTCAACCGAATTGAATTCTCAAGCTGCTCTAAAAATCTCCGATTTTTAGAATACTGAATCTCTAAATCGTATATCCAAGTGACGAAAAAAAACTGATCAATTTACCATCGAAATCTTTAGAAAAGAGAAAGAGAAAAAAAAGGACAGCCTCTCCGTGTCAAAAGACACTTTATCACCGAGATAAACTAAAGAAATAAAAAAAAACTCGTACAATCTCCAAACTGATTTCCCTATCATCGAGATAAACCGTATCGTCGAGGAGACATCGTCGAGGAAAAAAGGGAACCCGTCAAACTCGCTTGCATCCAAATATCATTTGCCTGTCGTCGAGCGCGAAGCAGAAAAGAAAAAGAAAAGAGAAGAGGAGGAAGAAGAAAAAAGAAGAAGAGGAGGAGGAGGAGGAGGAGGAAGAAGAAAATACGCGTCGTGAAGATAAAGCGGAGAAAGCAGGCATTAGTGTCACCGAGTGAATATGAACCTCCCCAAGATAGATGACACACGCCCCTGACCCTGTAAGAAGGGGTACCCCCGTCGAGGTCACGAGGAATGCGTGTGGTCCATTGTACGTGTATACATTCTGCTTTATAAAGGAGGTGGAGGAGGGATGGGTGGAGAGGAAATGAAAAGGGAGCCACGATTATGTTCACCGTTCACCGTGGTACGTAAAGACCTTTTGATCGTCGCGACGATCCACGGCGACCCACAAATTCCACGACGGTTTATTCCCATTCGACAAAATGGCTGAATCGGGGTTTGATCGGGGCGAGATACGATGATACAAGCAAGCCTTTTGTGTTTTTCGATTTTTCTTGCCTTTTTGCTTTTTGGAGGGAAAGGTTTATTTTCGTGGCTAGGCGGATATTGGTTTTATTTTTATTTCGAGAGAAATTTGAAAGATAGGAAAGTTAATTTAACATTAAGTTAAGGAGCTAGAATTTCTTAGAGCACGAGTTTTGAGCACAAGTATTCGTTCCAAGCGAGAAACAAAGATAAAGGGATCGATTAAAATATGGTTCAAGGATTTTTGCTTGGTAAGATTTTGTCCTTGCTAGGAAATTTTGCGAATAGAATTTTGGTCTTTTGAGAGAAAAGTATCTAAAATCAAATGAGAGGTATTAATTTCCTGATACTTCATCGCTTCGAAATCACCTTTTGCCAAGGAAAGAATCTGGTGGTTTATACTTGTAGCTAGAGAATTTTTAGTTTAAGTAGAATCCTCCGATTTTGATTATATTGATCACCTTTCTTATTCGAAAGAAATTTTCTTAAATCCTCGATAGAAAATTTCAAAGTATCTAAAATCAAGAAAGAGATATTAATTTCCTGGTACTTTGCCGTTTCAAGGATTTTTGTCAAGAATTTCTGCTGACTTGGTAAGATTTGTCCCTGCTAGGGAATTTTGCGAATATTAGTTTTTTGAAAGAAAAGTATCTAAAATCAAGTGAGAGAAATTAATTTCCTGATATTTCATCGTTTCAAGGATTTTTGTCAAGGATTTCTGCTGGCTTGGTAAGGTTTTGTCCTTGCTAGGGAATTTTGCGAATAGAATTTTGGTTTTTCGAAAGAAAAGTATCTAAAATCAAGTGAGAGATATTGATTTCCTGGTACTTTGTCGCTTCGAGGATTTTTGTCAAGGATTTCTGCTGGCTTGGTAAAGTTTTGTCCTTGCTAGGGAATTTTGCGAATAGAATTTTGGTTTTTCGAGAGAAATTTTCCCAAATCCCGAATAAAAAATTTAAAAGTATCTAAAATCAAGAGGTATTAATTTCCTTCATCGCTTCAAAGATTTCTGCTGACTTGGTAAGATTTTGTCCTTGCTAGGGAATTTTTCGAATAGAATATTGATTTTTCGAGAGGAAAGTATCTAAAATCAAGTGAGAGGTATTGATTTCCTAGTACTTTGTCGCTTCAAGATCACCTTTTGCCAAGGAAAGGATCTGATGCTTTATACTTGCTTATAGCTAGGAGATTTTTAGTGGAATCCCCCGATTTTGCGAATATCGATCGCGTTCTTTCTTATTCGAAAGAAATTTTCTCAAATCCTCGATAGAGAATTTTCAAGTATCTAAAATCAAGAAAGAGGTATTAATTTCCTGGTACTTCGTCACTTTTTGCCAAGGAAAGGATCTGGTATATACTTGCTTATAGCTAGGGAATTTTTAGTTTAAGTGGAATCCCCCAATTTTGATTACATTGAATATTGATCGCGATCCCCTATGGAAAATTTCAAAGTATTGAAATCAAATGAGAGCTACGATCTCGTACCAGTTTTTCTCGAATATATATTCGTTCTATTGCATTTCTTTCCCAATTGGCAACTTAAATTTCACATGTGTTCCCATATATATATATAAATATTTCCCACACAAAGGAAATAAATAACATTTTCTAATAAAACTTTACTATTCATTTCACGACATTTCACACTCATTTTTAAGTAGACTAAATATAATTTTTTTTTTTCAACTCATCTTAAAAATTCGTGCAATGAAAAGTTAAAAATACTACTACAACTCCAAAATCGTTTCGTCAACGATTTTTGCTGCTTCGAAAGGAAACTTTTATCCCATCACTTATATACAAAATTTCGCAAATATTGATACTCGGAGAAACTCCAATCTCCAACACAAAATTTCAAATTATTATAAAATCTTTTCTTTCAAACCTGATCCGAATAAATTAAAAACATTCGTTCCGAAACGAAAGATGCGATATCGTACAAAAATACCATTGCTAAGGTGGCTTCAACGACTCTCGAGTTGATGATCGCGCCCGATCCGGTCCTCAGATATCCGGATCCATCCAGGCCACGAGGCCTGTTACGTCACCGCGGCGCGATAATACATCGGGCGGGTTTCGGTTATTTCGAAGCGCGAGGATGGAGGGGAAAGGAGGGGAGGGATGGAACGGACGTTTCGGACGGCGGTGGTCTGGCGAATGTCTCTTGTCGCTGGCTACGCGGGAGTTAACGGCAAAACCGAAATAACAAACTACTAAAGCCGGTTGAGTTAACGCTACTTCGCCACCGAGGTTTCACTCCTCCGCGCTTCTGTTATTTTCTGTTTACCACCGCCATTCTGTAAGCATCGGGGATCCGTTTACACGCAACCGCGGTAACGGAAATCGGCCGACCTTGCCCCAACGATGCTTTCCGGTGACGAAAGCATCTCCTTCGCCGGATCCAGATTCCACTTGCGATTCTTTCTTCTCTTTTAGATATTTCTCTCAATCAGCTGATATTATTTAATTTTAACAAGAGTCTTGGTAAGAGAAATTGATTAATTAATTAAGAATTTAATTTTTGAAAAATCGGCGATTAACAAGAGTCTTAGTAAGAGAAAATTAATACAAATAAAATTGCAGAAATCGATTAAATTAAGAATTTAATTTTTGAAAAATTAACAAGAGTCTTAATAAGAAGAAATTAATACAAATAAAATTGCAGAAATCGATTAAATTAAGAATTTAATTTTTGAAAAATCAGAGATTAACAAGAGTCTTAGTAAGAGAAAATTAATACAAATAAAATTGCAGAAATCGATTAAACTAAGAATTTAATTTTTGAAAAATCGGGGATTAATAAGAGAAAATTAATACAAATAAAATTGCAGAAATCGATTAAATTAATCAGAAATTAAACAAGTGTAAAGAATATTCGTATTTTTTAAAAAGAATCTTCTAGTTAGTAGGCCAGAAAAAATGCAAGATCAATTTCGTGATTGAAGGAGACAATATTTCTCTCAATTAACTGGTATTATTTAATTTTCGAAAAATTAACAAGAGTCTTAGTAAGAGAAAATTAATACAAATAAAATTGCAGAAATCGATTAAATTAAGAATTTAATTTTCAAAAAATTAACAAGAGTCTTAATAAGAGGAAATTAATACAAATAAAATTACAGAAATCGATTAAATTAAGAATTTAATTTTTGAAAAATCAGAGATTAACAAGAGTCTTAGTAAGAGAAAATTAATACAAATAAAATTGCAGAAATCGATTAAACTAAGAATTTAATTTTTGAAAAATCGGGGATTAATAAGAGAAAATTAATACAAATAAAATTGCAGAAATCGATTAAATTAATCAGAAATTAAACAAGTGTAAAGAATATTCGTATTTTTTAAAAAGAATCTTCTAGTTAGTAGGCCAGAAAAAATGCAAGATCAATTTCTTGATTGAAGGAGAGAATATTTCCCTCAGTCAGCTGGTATTTAATTTTTTTAATAAATTAAGAATTTAATTTTCGAAAAATTAACAAGAGTCTTAATAAGAGAAAATTAATACAAATAAAATTGTAGATATCAATTAATTAATTAAGAATTTTTTTTTGAAAAATCAGGGATTAAAAAGAGTCTCGAGGAAATTAATATTATATAAATAAAATTGCAGAAATCGATTAAATTAAGAATTTAATTTTTGAAAAATCGGGAATTAATAAGAATCTTAATAAGAGGAAATTAATACAAATAAAATTGCAGAAATCGATTAAATTAATCAGAAATAATGAACAAGTGTAAAGGACACTCGTACTTTTTAAAAAGAATCTTGTAGTTAGTCTGATCAGAAAAAATGCAAGATCAGCTGATATTTAATTTTTTTAATAAATTAAGAATTTAATTTTCGAAAAATTAACAAGAATCTTAGTAAGAGAAAATTAATACAAATAAAATTGCAGAAATCGATTAAATTAATCAGAAATAATGAACAAGTGTAAAGGACACTCGTACTTTTTAAAAAAATCTTCTAGTTAGTCTGATCAGAAAAAATGCAAGATTAATTTGATTAAAGGAGAGAATATTTCTCTCAGTCAGCTGATATTTAATTTTCGAAAAATTAAGAGTCTTAGTAAGAGAAAATTAATATACAAATAAAATTTAATCAGAAATTGAACAAGTGTAAAGGACACTCGTACTTGTTAAAAAGAATCTTCTAGTTAATCTGATCAGAAAAAATGCAAGATCAATTTCTCGATTAATTAAATACAAACTGAAATTAAGAAGATTGATAAATAAATTAAATTCTTAACTGAGAATCGCAGAATTGAACACGGTTCAGAGATTGAACAAACGTGAACGTTTCACCTTCCTTTAAAAGGAAAGTGAAAAAGAACGTACGAATTTGGAGAGGATTGGCGTTGTACGATTTTCGGAGGGAGATTTATTCGCGGCACGGGAGGAATTACGTGGCACGATGCACTATCTTCGGTCGGCCGATCGTTCGTAGATCACGATTATGATGCACGTCGCAGAGGGGGACGCTGATTAATCGGAGGGTAAATATTTTTCCAGATCCCGACAAGTTGCACGCGAGATGCGCGCCTACTTTGGTTGCTCTACGAGCACAGCGTCGCTGACTCGGCCTGCCTGGAATCTGAAAAATTCCACGCTCCTCCCCTTAAAACCCTCGTTGCGAACGCAACGAAAATAGGCCGCGTTACACGTGGCTCGAATCGTGGGATGTATCTTCACCTCCCTGTTTTTGCTCGACAAAGATGGCTTCGACGGTTTCGAAAAAAGAAGAGGGAGAGAGAGAGAGAGAGAGACGGAGAGGAAAAAAGGAGTCGCGACGTGATGTCATTGTTGCCAGGTTAAAGTTAGAAGCGAAACGATTGGAAACGATTTAACGACGCCTTTATTGCCGTGTAATAAAATTCACGGCGATGCATAGATCGGCCAGATTTGTCGAGAGTTTAAATCGAGTCACCTTCTTGCAACATTTTCACCAACAAACAACTATCGTCTCTTCCTCTTTTTTTAATTTCCTTTCTCTCCACTCTCAAAGATTAATCGTATAATTAACAAACTCTATACTTTCCTGTAACGAAAAATATATAAAAGTTAGTATGATATTAATATTACGTTTTAACAACCGTGCAATTTGTTATCGAGTTAAATATCGATCTCGATTTTTCAAGGGAATTGCGTCTAAGTGAGAAAGAAAGTGGAGATCGATCATCATCCCTCGACTTTTCCCCGATTTTTCAAAATCCGTACGTACGAGGAGGAATCAATTTGGCGGCGTGTACCGATAACCGTGCGCAACCGTGCAATCTGTCCTGCCGTGTAATTACGCCGTGGGCCAGCTTAATGGTTCTTAAGCGACGAATATCGATCACTGTGCAAGCGAGGGAGAGGCGAGGCTTGCCGCCGGCTCGAATCGGCTCGACGGACCGAGTGGATAAATCATCGAACAATTTGACCCGTTTAATATCCCGTTTTTAAATCGAGAGAGAGCTCTCTCTCTCTCTCTCTCTTTATCCAAAAAAATTTTTCTTCGTCGGTGAATTATTGCACGTTCGAGTTTAGTTTATCAATAATATTTGGATTATATATGAATTGAAGATTTTCTACGAGCAAAGAAAATAGCAGAGATAAAGAAAAATTGTTGCTATAATTAAATAGCGTTGGATAAAAATTTGATTAAATTTGGAAGAATGATTAGGATGATCAGATAAATTATATTCTTCATTGATAAATTATTGCACATTCGAGTTTAGTTTATCAATAATATTTGATTATATATGTTTCGAATTGAAGATTGAAGATTTTCTATGAGCAAAAAAAAATATCAGAGATAAAAGATAAAAAAAAATTATTGCTATAATTAAATAGCGTTGGAAAATTTGATTAAACAAATTACAAATATGAATTTGGAAAAATGATTGGGATGATCAAATAAATCACATTCTTCATTGGTGAATTATTGCACATTAGTTTATCAATAATATTTGATTATATGTATGTTTTGAATTGAAAATTAAAGATTTTCTACGAGCAAAGAAAGTATCACGAGATAAAGAAAAATTGTTACTATAATTAAATAGCGTTGGAAGTTTCGAGTTTGATAAAAATTTGATTAAACAAATTACAATTTATAAAATACGAATTTGGAAGAATGATTGGGATAACATAAATCAAATTCTTCATTAGTGAATTATTGCACATTAATTTATCAATAATATTTGATTATATATGTGTTTCGAATTGAAGATTAAAGATTTTCTATGAGCAAAGAAAATATCAGAGATAAAAAAAATTGTTGCTCGTATAATTAAATAACATTGGAAGCTTCGAGTTAAAAGTTTGATAAAAATTTGATTAAACAAATTACAAATACGAATTTGGATGACATAAATCATATTCTTCATTTGTGAATTATTGGCGATTCGAGTTTATCAATAATATTTGATTATATATGTGTTTCGAATTGAAGATTTTCTACGAGCAAAAAAAATATCAGAGACAAAAGATAAAAAAAAAATTATTGTTCGTATAATTAAATAGTATTGGAAGTTTCGAGTTAAAAAATCGGTCGAACAAATTACAAATACAAATTTGGAAGAATGATTGGGATGACATAAATCATTTAAATTATTGCATATTCGAGTTTAGTTTATCAATAATATTTGATTATATATATGTGTTTCGAATTGAAAATTGAAGATTTTCTACGAGTAAAGAAAATATCAAAGATAAAAGATAAAAAAAAATTATTGTTGCTATAATTAAATAGCGTTGGAAGTTTCGAGTTAAAAGTTTGATAAAAATTTGATTAAATTACAAATACAAATTTGGAAGAATAATTGGGATGACATAAATCATATTCTTCATATGTTGCATATGTTATATATGTTTCGAATTGAAGATTTTCTACGAGCAAAGAAAATATCAGAGATAAAAGATAAAAAAAAATTATTGTTCGTATAATTAAATAGCGTTGGAAAATTTGATTAAACAAATTACAAATACGAAAATGAAAGAATGATTGGAATGACATAAATCATATTCTTCATTGATTGCATATGTTATATGTGTTTCGAATTGAAAATTGAAGATTTTCTACGAACAAAGAAAATATCAGAGATAAAAAAAATTATTGTTCGTATAATTAAATAGCGTTAGAAAATTTGATTAAACGAATTACAAATACGAATTTGGAAGAATGAACGCGTGATCGAGGATAACGTTTACGATAATCGATTTTTCTTGGAAACGATTCGAGAAAATGCTTGATCGGTTGCAAAGTCTGCACGTAATAAAGTATTCGTTGCAGCGCGCTTAATCACCGGCGTCGTTAAAAACCATAGCCCGCAGATGGTTGAATAAGAAGCTCGATGCTTATCTGAAATTCTAATAAACCGATCCTTCTTCTTCCGAGGCATATATCGGGACCACTCGTTTCCTAATCTGTCCGAAACAATGCTCCTTTCCAACATTTTAAATTGAAATAATCAAATTGCTCAGCTCAGCTTTTTGTAAATCCAAAAAAAATCTTCGTAGAACTTAAAGTCGATTATTATACATAAAATCGATCGAAGAATTAACGTTGCATCAATCAGTGAAAAATAATGATCGAGTATCGTTGGACAAAAAAATATTCTCCTTCAGAAATTGTTTTCCAATTGCGAAATTGTTCAACATCGTGAGACACAGGCGTTGAATCCTCGGAGAGACTCGAGTGAAAATTATAGCCTTTCCACCCTTTCCACTCCTCGTGCATTCCCCGACTAATTGCGAGCTTTATCGAACGTTACGCGACAGCCAACAATTTTCGACGCTACAACCAACCTCGTGAGCTTTCGACTATATAACCTATGCAAATCTCGTGCTGATGGTGCGTCTCTCTCATCCGAACGGGGTTCGTCGATCTCAGGCGAAGGGAAAACCGTGATCGATCTCACGGAACGATAATGTCGCGCAGATTGCGTCCCACGGACATTTCTTCTCGTCGATCATGCGCGAGATATCGCGCATACCGTGTCTTTTCGTTTGTATTTCGAGGCGAGCGTGCAGGGAGACGGAGAGGACGAGACGTTTCGACTGAGTCATTTGAGAAAGTTTTTCGAGATGCAAAGTATATATATATATATATAGTTTGAAGATTCGAGTAATTACGAATTAAGAGAGGAATTTGTATACCGATTGAACGAAATTTTAATATTACTTGGTTGATTTCGATCTACGATCCATGAATCGTGGAAACGACTTGGGTTCATCGACCCTCGTTCGCCCTGCAAACACGCGCCGTGTATAAGGGACATTGAGCGTGTCATTTTCACGGCGATACCACTATCTTCGAGATCGAGGAAGCGGCCGTGTGAATGCGTCGATTATCGATTTTATTGATGCGTTGAAAAATGACCAGCGAGATTCGATTCGAGACGATATTTTTTTCTTTCTTTTTTTTTTGTTGTATGAAAATTTTCTGTCCGTGAATTCAAAGATCGAAGGGTATGGATTTTAATTTATTCTTGGATATTTATTTTTATGTGGATTAATCCAAATATGATAGCATTAAAATTATTTTCGAAAGTTTGTAATATTTACTCGATCGAAATTACACGATTCTTTATGATTTTTAGCGCGAGATTATAGCTTCTTTTTTAAAAAAACAATTGTAAACGGCAAAACGAGCGACAATTGGCTAATTTTTGTAGAGCGTTGTGAAAGTTTCTGAAAAGAATAACAAATTGTTCTCTTTACGGGTCAGTCGCCATAACTATAATGGTTTCGACGTTCATTTAGGATTTTCATCGACGTCCATTATCCAGATTATCCGTTTCTCGTTATAATTCAAAGATGAATTTTGTGTGAAAACTTTAATATTATTTCGAGTCTCATTTTTAAGATCCTGAAACCACCTCCCATTGACAGAATCTTCATCGAATGGCCTACTAATATTTCCTTACGCTTCAACCGCGCTGTAATCCAATTTAAACTCGTACGGTAACAATATTCCAAATTCGTTAGCTTCTCAAACAAACATTTAAATGAAATGTAAAAGTGAAAATACGCAGTTGATTGTCCATTCGTTCATTCTAAAAATGACGATAACTTTTATATAATTAATTTTTACGTATGATATTTCGTTCCGAACGAGCTCTTCTTTATAAGAAAAAAAAGTTTTCGCTGGCACGAAAGAAAACCATCGTTCCTTAACCATCTCGGCCGGCGGACGGGCGAAGGTCAAACGGTGGGTAACAAGCATGAAATTCACGAGACAAAAGGAGGACGGTGCAACGGTGCGCAACGCAGCGACACGGTGACACTCGCCGGTTACGGTTTTCAGTCGGGCTAAACGGCCGGTTAAAAGCTGGGTTTATCTGATGACGTCGTCGCACTTGCGCGACACGCTATGCGCCGCCCACCTATGTACGTAATCCGTGGCCGGACGACAACAGCGTCGCACGCGCCGCGACAACGAATTAATTCTTTTCTAACCTGTAACATCGTACAATTCTTACCTCGCTTTATCGCTTTTAGAAAGTAGTAATACGAATCTCGAGTGGAGAATGCTGATCGATTGATTTCTACGAGTCGAATATTTATAAAAAGTACGCCTTACTTACTGAGATTGAAGGAAGGAAACTGAGATATCGCATAGGGAGACTCGAAACGGACGAGAGCTCGAGTTTTCGTCGATTCCACGTTTAATGAAACGTAGAGCAGTGATGAAAAATTGAAAAACCATAGTCGAGTGTAACTTTATTCGAGAGCTTGAGAAATAACTGTAAAAAGAAAAGGAAGGACGAAGGATTCATCCGCTCTACGTCTCTCTCTCTCTCTCTCTCTTTCTGTCTATCCTCTCTCTGTCTATCTCTTTCTATCCGCGGAATGGAGCCGCGCGCAGGCCAATGCAAATTATTCGCGATAATAATTCAAAGCGGCGTAAATCTTGTCTCGACGGAAGAAATAAAAAAGAAAGACAGAAAGATCGACGTTTCCCCGCGCGAGAACGTGATTATTATTGGCGGCCGAGGGGACGCATGGGAAAATTGTAGCGCCAGCGCCACAGCCAGTTCCTCGTCACCTGCGACGAGTCGGGTGAGTCATAGCACCGTAACTGCGTATCCGTATCTCGGGGAGGGGAGGGGAGGGGGAACGAAGAATTTTCTGGCGAAAGGCGCGAGCGGTATTCGCGGCTTATTAACGCGTTGGTCGCTCGGGATATATATTACGCCCATTAAGGCCTATTCGACCGTGCGAATAATTCACGCGGCAAAGGTTACCAATACGAGAACCTCGTCGAGCGCGGATAGAACTCAGCCAATGGTGGATCCGCCGTTTCCGGATCTTTTTCAGCATTTGAATGCACGTTACGAGGGAAAACTTGAGATTGGATGGACGGGGATTGGAAGTACTGAGATGTTGGGATTAAACGTGTACAATATATATCGAGAGGGATATTAGAATGAAAGATTTTTACAAATATATATATAATAATTGTTACCAGGAAATTTTATCGTACGTAAATTTTGATTAAAAATTAAATATTAATCGCACGTGTCGAAAATCTATATCCAAACTTTTAAGCTTCCTGTTTTAATAATAGCAAAGGAAAAAGACTATCACTTGGTTCCTCGAAATTTAAAATATTTCAAGAGGATCAATTAATCTCCAATCTTTCTTGATCAACCAAGAAAAAGAAAATCCTTGCAAAGGAGGAAAAGAGATACAACACTCGACGTTATTTATCAAACTTATTTCTCGAGTGAGACGATTCGACCGAGGAGGAAGAGCCTCGTATCGATCACGTATCGTTGTTACGTGCCGCTTTTAAATAAGAAATGCGTTGTAATACAGGGAAGGGAGGAAAGGAAGACAGAGGAAAAATGAAAAAAAAAATCCGATCCTCCGGTCATCGACGATCCTCCCCTAGCTATCCCTCGCTTCGTTATTTACCATTTTATTCATTATCCTTTCGTCGACGCGAAAGGGGAGGGGGGCGAGTGGGGTGGTTCGCGGGAATTTTCTCTCTGCCTTTTACCGTACGCCACGCGCACGCGGATTAATATTGCAACCCGAATGAAATACGCGGAAGGGTGGGCAGAATGCAGAATGTGAATTAAACAGCGGGATTGTATTAATGTTTTGTTATTTACGGACGCTTTAACGGGGATGGGGTGGAAACGTTTGACGTTTGGGTCAGAGAGGTATCGCTCTCTCCCCTTTAACGAGATTCCCTTTTTCTTTTTTTTTCATTTCCTTTCGCTTTTCTTCTAAAGATCGAAGGTGAGAAACGTTCGAATCGAATTAATTATCTTTTATACGTGCTCTCTTTCTTGAAATTTATTATATATATTCAATTCGACATTCAACTTGGAACATTCGCTTTTGAAAAATTGAAATTAAAGATTATTTCAACATAATTTTTACAATTTAGAGAAATTTCACTATGGATTGGTTTGAGGAGAAACGTATCGATTTTCTCATCAACGTTTTATTATATACATGGTGTAATAAAAATTGCCAGATCACGAATGGCCCGTTGTCTGCAACTGCAACCCCCTGCTAACGAGCTGTCGTCGCCGTTATTTCCCCATAAGTCCCTCGATACCTGTGCTCACCGATCAACAAACTAAGTCCCTTTCCACTTCTTCATCGAATTTATTTATTGTCAGTTAGAAAAGTAAGGATTCAGAATTGAGGACGAATTCTAATTACAATTCAAATTCGTGTGTATACATTTGTCCTTAATTTCAAAATATATACTTTTGACAGAAGATGATACGAATATTATAAATATTCTTCGATGAAATTCCTTAATCTGTTTAATTTCGAAAAATCTTACAATTAAATGATTCTGACAAACTTTGAAAGGGGGAGGAAAGGAACTAGAAATTCTTTCAGAAAGAATTACCGAGGCATAGTTTTAGACATAAAGGAGGGAACTAAAAATCGTTCTAGCATTGAAGTCAAATAGATAGAACTTATCTCTGATCAAATATCCAAAGATATCAATCGATCAGAGGATCTTCGACTGAGAGAGATAGAGCATCAGTCTGATGATCTCTTGCAATCTTTTCGTGACGAAAATAATGAATTATAAAAGATGAGAATAAAGATATTTCATATTATATATAATTTTTATATACAATTTAGAGAAATTTCATAAAACTCTGACTGGATGGATTAGTTCGAGCAGAAACGTATCGATTTTCTCATTAGACATAAAAATAAAATTAAAAAACGATTCTAATATATATCCACATTAAAAATATATTTTATTGCCCATATAAATTACAAAGAGGAATTGGAATCTTAATTCTTTTATCTTATCGACAGCATTTATAGATTATAGTTTACCTTGAGCAGCAACAATAATTACAAATCTTTTATCAGCAATCCCTTGATTTCATACAATCGTGTTACGAAGTTCACCACCGATTCCTTAAACCAGAGAGAGAGGTTGCAACCCTTGCTTCTGTCTGGAGGGGGGAGAGTGAAGCAGCAACAATAATTACAAATCTTTTATCAGCAATCCCTTGATTTCATGCAATCGTGTTACGAAGTTCACCACCGATTCCTTAAACCAGAGAGAGAGAGGTTGCAAGTCTTGCCTCTGTCTAAAGGGAGGAGAGTGAAGCAGCAACAATAATTACAAATCTTTTATCAGCAATCCCTTGATTTCATACAATCGTGTTACGAACTTCACCACCGATTCCTTAAACCAGAGAGAGAGAGATGCGCAGCCCTTGCCTCTGTCTAAAGAAAGGAGAGCGAAGCAGCAACAATAATTACAAATCTTTTATCAGCAATCCCTTGATTTCATACAATCGTGTTACGAACTTCACTACCGATTCCTTAAACCAGAGAGAGAGGTTGCAACCTTTGCCTCTGTCTGGAGAGCGAAGCAGCAACAATAATTACAAATCTTTTATCAGCAATCCCTTGATTTCATGCAATCGTGTTACGAAGTTCATCACCGATTCCTTAAACCAGAGAGAGAAAGGTTACAACCCTTGCCTCTATCTAGAGGGAGGAGAATGAAACAGCAACAATAATTACAAATCTTTTATCAGCAATCCCTTGATTTCATACAATCGTGTTACGAAGTTTATCACCGATTCCTTAAACCAGAGAGAGAGAGGTTGCAACCCTTGCCTCTGTCTGGAGGGGGGGAGAGCGAAGGGTGGAGAGTAAAGGGTCCAGGAGACAGAGAGATCCGGGGGAAAAGGGTATCTGTTGTCATGGTCCCTGATGCTCCATTATTGATTAAAGATGGCTGGCTGGATGGATGGATGGATGGGTGGGTGGGTGGGTGGAGGGGGGTGGAGTCGTGACGCCATTTTAATATGCGCAATTATAATGTGTACCCACAGCCCTGGGGGACGGTGTGGAGGGGGGGAGCGAGGTTGTTGTGCCGGCCACCCCTGGCTTCTTCGGCCCGCCTTTCTTTGTTTGCCCCCTGAATCAGAGGGGAATCGCGTAATTGAGGAGTTAATTAGGACACGTCCCGTGCTTTAATTGGGTTCCACGTTTCTCTCCGCTTCCACGCCTCTCTCTCTCTCGCTTTCTCTCCGCGTTTGCGTCCTCCGTTTTCGCGCGCGATCTCAACAGGTTGTAGGGGTGGATGGAGGAGTTTTATTTTTTTTTTTTTGTGTATAACAAAATTTGGATCTTCGCCAGAAATAACGAAACAGTCGGGGAAAAGCGTAACAAGTATGAATTAAATAAAGAGAATATAAGAGAATTTATTAAAAATTTGCTGTATGTTTAATGCATGTTCATTGATTAGTATGTATTCATTTGTTTTAAATGTTGTGTATAAAGTATTCTGGAATGGAAATGGACGTACGGAAGATTTTATTTTTGGACGAAATTTGGACTTTTGGATTTGAAATATCGTACACTTGAGATTAATGGAAAAAAGATATTTGAGTTCAAAAGAATTTATTAAAAATTCGTATAATATATATTCAATGATCATATTTACAAGAACTAAAAATCGTTTCAAAATAAAAAATAATGGCTCTAGGATTTCGATTTTTTCGAAAAATATCGTAGAAATAAAAAAAAATCTTTATTTAAAATAAAATCTTTATTTAAATATAAAATTTATTAAAAATTCGTATAATATATATTCAATGATCATATTTACAAGAACTAAAAATCGTTTCAAAATAAAAAATAATGGCTCTAGGATTTCGATTTTTTCGAAAAATATAATAGAAATAAAAAAAAATCTTTATTTGAATATAAAAGAATTTATTAAAAATTCTCTGTATAACATATATTCAATGACAATATTTAATACATGAATCTAAAAGTTCGTTTCAAAATAAAAAATAATGGTTCTAGGATTTCGATTTTTTCGAAAAATATAATAGAAATAAAAAAATCTTTATTTAAATATAAAAGAATTTATTAAAAATTCATTATACGTATAATATATATTCAATGACCATATTTACATGAATAGTACTAAAAATCGTTTCAAAATAAAAAATAATGGTTCTAGAATTTCAATTTTTTCGAAAAATATCGTATATACGAAGAAATAAAAAAAAAAATTATTAAAAATTCTCTGTATAACGTATATTCAATGACTATATTTACATGAATCGTACTAATATTATCGTTTCAAATATTACATAAAAAATAATGGATTTCAATTTTTTCGAAAAATATCGTATACACCAAGAAATAAAAAAAAATTTATCAAAAATTCTACATCTATAATGAACGATATTTAGTACACGAATCGTATTAAAAATCGTTTCAAAATAAAAATAATGGTTCTAGGATTTCGATTTTTTCGAAAAATATCGTATACATGAAGAAATAAAAAAAAAAATTATTAAAAATTCTCTGTATAACGTATATTCAATGACTATATTTACATGAATCGTACTAATCATTTCAAATATTACATAAAAAATAATGGATTTTAATTTTTTCGAAAAATATCGTATACACGAAGAAATAAAAAAAAATTTATCAAAAATTCTACATCTATAATGAACGATATTTAGTACACGAATCGTACTAAAAATCGTTTCAAAATAAAAATAATGGTTCTAGAATTTCGATTTTTTCGAAAAATATCGTACACACGAAGAAATAAAAAAAAAAAATGAAAACGTTCAACGAAATATCTCATATTTAATAGGAACTGAACGTAACTCCCACACATAGGATCCCACTCGTAATGAAAAAGGAAACCCGGAATAATAATTGCGAATAATAATCGAAGTGTATCGAGCGAGCTCGAATTGGCACCGTTTTCCAGGAAATCGTGCACGGCCAATCAACCGTACGTCCGGCCGATCGTCCGCGAAGGGACGATGTCGAGAGGGCGGAAGACGCAAAGCGGCATCGGTCGATCGAAGGAGGCAGCAGCTCTCCGAGCGAAACGGCGCGCGCGGCACGTGCGAATCGTACACGCGTTTCCCTGCACGCGTTCAGAATGCACGGGGTCGGCATGCTTGCGCTCGGAAACACCTGTCGTCACGCGTCGATCGTTAAAGCGCGTTTAAAGTGCTCGAGTGGATTTTCCGAGATATCGAATAAATTCGAGACTAAATTTATCCTGACCCACTCTACTCTCGAGTGTGTTCAAATACATTCTAGAGAAAAAAAAATTCGATTGTTAAGATTTGTATCGAATGGAGGAACGATCGAAATAGAGAGAGAGAGAATAAATTAAAGGAGAACGTATAGAAAGCGATATCCCCTTACTTTTTTATTTTTCCAAATGCACGAACGAATCGATCGAGGAGAAAAAGAAAAATACCTCACCTCGAGTATCTTATTATAAAAAGAACGACTTTATACGGTGCCCGACGAATTAATTTCCTATCGCGGTGCTTCTAATTACAGCGAAATCGGCGGAAAGCAAGATAAACGAGTCAATCGAAAAAACACGGAGCGAGTTGCGCGGCGAGGGACACGAAATTAATAGTATCCATGCCCGAGAACAAGATCGCGAGATTATCGGCCGGACCCGTTTAGAAGCGGGGGTTTTTAACAACGTCACACGCGATGCCGCGATCGTTCGGCGTAATAATTATGTACCGTTCCCGATACCGAAGGTAAAGGGGTATCATGCGATATTATTAATGGAATTTATTGCGAACGAAAATTTTAATCTAGCCGCGTTAACGAGTTGGGATGGGAGGGGGGTCGAGTGGCGGGATTAATCGACGGTTACTGAATTTTAAATATCGAAAACTGCCACTTGCGATTCGTGATCGCTCTCGAATGGGAATTAAAATTTTCTGCAACGCTGGCTGCTTGTTGTTCTTTTCGAGGAGACTTAATTGGCTGTAGTAGTTACGTAACAATTACTATTGACCAAACGTGAGTTTATATTAAAGAAAATCTATCTTTTATAACATCTGATATTGATTAAACTTGGAGTAAGATGCGAAATTATTGTTTTTTTTTTTTTTATTGTTGTAAATTTGCACGATAATTTGTAAGTAAGAAAAAAAAACGATGTTGGAGAGAAAAAAAAAAGATTGCCGAAACCCGGGATTGAACCGGGGACATTTAGATCTTCAGTCTAACGCTCTCCCAACTGAGCTATTTCGGCTCGAGAGGTTAGGTTTCCAATCCGGTATAAATACGTCATGTGTACAATCGAATACACAAACAAATATATACTCAACGATTAAGAATATTTTAACACGTAAATGAATTAATTTCGTGACACGATTGATTCAACGTAACTTTAATGACTCAATTAACCTTATGATAAACATGCCATTAAACAAAAATAATAAAAGAGACACGAGACGAGACGTAATTTAACCAGGATTCGTTAGAATTTCCCTCTTAATAATAGCTAGAGAATTAGGATTCGATAAAAATCGATATTATCGTATACGCAATCTATCACGGACGAGAGAGAGAGAGAAGAAAAAAAGAAACGATTTAACGATTTCTACACGCTCGTTAAATCACGAATTCGTCCATTCGATGGATCTTCCCATCTCTATCCGCGGAATAACCATAAAACTCGTTACTCGTCCTCGCTTGAAATTTAAATTCCAATCGGTTGTTGCGCGCCTCGCGCCGTAGATAAATGTGGATCTTGTGCCTATGCCCGATGTCTAACGCCGGAATTATCCGGCATTACGTACGCAATTTAGCAGCGGTTTTAAAGGACGTGCTCGCGGTAATGACTTTTCAGAAACGCCTCGTCGGGTTGACGTTAAAAGCGAACGTGTATACATCCAGTGGAACGAGTCAATCGAAGAACACACCTCCCCCCTTTCCTCCTTGTGTTTAAGACCGCGAGACAGGTCGCGGCGAGGGGGTTATATACGAAATTAATAGTGTCTATGCGCGGGAACGAGACGAGAGCGAGGGGGGCATTATCGTCCCTCGTTTGGGCATTGGAAGCGTGTAAAGGCATGATGCAGAGCCGAAGCGGCGCGGTCCACCTCAAAGCGACGATCCACCATTGCACGGACACGCCAGGGGCGCAACAGCTTGATACATCGTTACACGCTGTTCCTTCCATGTGCCCTTCGATCTCTCTCTCCCTCTCGATCCATTTCTTCGTCCCTCCCATTAACCCCTCGCCATTTCTCTTTATCCTCGTCCCTCGCATTCGCCACACCGTATCGATATCCCATATACGATCTTTCTTCCCTCGTCTCTTTCTTATCTCCGTCCCTCGATTCTTTCTTTCGCGCCTGCTCGTCGAGGAGTGAAGTAGAAGGAGGGGGAAGGGGGCACAATTTCTCCGCTCCCTCGACCTAAGCCGAAACTCGGCTCGCCGCTCTAATACGATCTCACGATCGACG
The DNA here is from genome assembly GCF_003254395.2 of Apis mellifera. Classification (NCBI taxonomy): domain Eukaryota; kingdom Metazoa; phylum Arthropoda; class Insecta; order Hymenoptera; family Apidae; genus Apis; species Apis mellifera. The sequence continues at coordinate 13,703,664 of NC_037643.1, read as the reverse complement.
GGGCGACGAGCGCCGTAAAGCTCGGTTTTACACCAGCCGCCCACGCGATTCCACCCGCTCCTTAAATCCTCCGGCTACACCGCGCCTCCGCGGGGATCGCAGACAATGTCGCGACCAACACGCACCGTTCGTCCCCCGGCGGGGAGATGAAGTCGTTTCTGGCCTGAATCAGAAATTATTATATTCCGCGGTGCAAAAACACTTTTCGTGCGCTCTATGAATTTTATATTCGCTTCTCTCTTATTACTTTTCTTGCTCCTTCGAGATGCGTAAGTTTTTCCTTTTCTCTTTTTTATCGACTCGTCAATTCAATTGTTACGTATATCTATCTGTTCTAGAAAGCGTACACTTCCTTGTATTCCTTTTTTCTTATTGTTTGTAAACTAGCTTTGATTTTGTTTATTGAAATTGTTTGTCTTGATTAATCTTCGATCTAAAATTAACCGATACGCAGGTAAATAAAAATCGAAACGACTTTTTCGTTGGACGGAAAGGAAGAAGAAGAAGAGAAAAAAAATTGGACAGCGGATGAAAAATCTTGGCGGGAATAATAACAGGCGTTTAGCCAGGAAACAAGCGTCGATATCCGCGGCTCGGGTTCCGCGAAAGGGCGGGGGAAAAATATCGACGCGTTAAATCGAGCACCGCGGGGCGATTCGAGGCGAGGAACCGGCAGAGACACCGGTGCTTCGTGTTTTATGGTGGCATCAATTACTTTAATATTCGAGCCCTCGTAATATCGTGGCGAGCACTCGTGCGCAGGCGCGCGCGCACGGCCGTGGCTAGGTGTCAGCGATCGTAAAGAGGAATCGCGATCCTAAAGCAGTCGTTTCGTGCCTTTGTAAAGTAATCGGCGCAGCCTTGCCAGCGCTAGTCGGATTATAATAATGTTTACCATGCGACTATGACTCGGCGCGCGTTTAATGGCCCCATAAAGAATCACTGGGTCGTGTTTGACCAGCCACCATATCTGCTCGTTATGGTGAGAAGCGGCCGTCCCGGCATGAAGAATCGAGATCCTGCTCGCGCGTTCAGTAACCGCACTTGTCCTTTCAAATTGTCCCTCCTTTCCCTTTGTTTTCCTTCGTGAGAGATAAACGTTGGCAAAATTCGTGGACGAAATATCGGACGGACGTTTTTTTGTTGTTTTCAATTAAATTTAATGTGGGCAAGCGCGCGACCATCGTAACCTCTACTCTACCACTCTGCAAATGTAAACAAACAGATATCGAAGGTTAAAACGCGACAGAAACAAAGTCGAAATTATTCGAATCCAAATCGTTCGTGCGATGATCGTAATCTCTACTGTACTATTTTACTTGCAAACGTAAACAAACAGATATCGAAGGTTAAAACGCGACAGAAACGAAGTCGAAATTATTTGAATCGAAATCGTTCGCGCGACGATCATAACTTCTACTGTACTATTCTATCTACCTGCAAACGTAAACAAATGGATATCGAAGGTTAAAACGCGATAGAAAGAAAGTCGAAATTATTCGCGCGACGTATCTCTATTCTACCATTCTATCCACCTGCAAACGTAAACAAACAGATATCGAAGGTTAAAACGCGATAGAAAGAAAGTCGAAATTATTCGCGCGACGACCGTAATCTCTATTCTACCATTCTACATATTTGCAAACGTAAATAAACGGATATCGAAGGTTGAAACGCGATAGAAAGAAAGTCGAAATTGTTCGAATCGAAATCGTTCGCGCGACGAGGCATTCGATGTCACGGGGGTCAAGTTGTACGAGAAGCGTATCTCCTCTAAATAGCATCAATTACTTTAATGGCGGTGATCATAATGTCGGCGATCGCTGGCGGGTCGGTAGGTGTCAGCGATCGTAAAGCGTGGTAGTGGCTCAGCCGGTAACCGAGCGTTCCGTGTCTTTGTAACATAATCGGCGTCGGTGTGCAACGTTAGCCGCATTACAATAACGTTTTCGATGTACGCTTACAGCGCCGCTATCTAAGTGGCCTCGTAAAGAATCAATGTAACGTGCATTGTCCACGATGCTCGAACGTTGCAACCCGCTTTTCGAAACGGCCGGATGCCGTTTTGCGGAAAAGGATAAGATTCCATTACGTCCTTTGGAGATGTTTTTATCGAAAAGACTGTTTAACTTTTTCCAATACATCCATAAAAGCGTTGTTCGGAGATAAACCGTTTAACTGCGATTATTTTTCCTCACATGTACGCTCATTCGTTTAATAAAAACCTGAATAAGATAAAGAGTACGCGCGCTATACATCGATCGAATTCGGCGATTAGTCGCGCGATATCGATTTTCGGATCTCGTTTGTCGCGTCAAATATCGGAATGGAACGTTAATATCGTTGTTGCATCGCGAATATAATATTTTGAAAGAACGAATCGATTGCGAAATTACCGTTACACCGGAAACTTTTTCTTAATTTCGAAATTATTTGAAATTCCTCTGGGTTTATGGGATAAAAATGTGCGCGATTAACGTTAAACGAGCCGTTCGGAAGAGGACGTTTTACCGGCATTCCAGCCGATACATTTCCCTGGAAAGGGACACGTTCTTTCATTATTAACTGTAAATGGAATTAAGCCGGTTAAGAGAGAAAGGAAGTCGATGGATAAAATCCAACAACATTTTTCAACCGTGAAACGACTTGCCCGATGTTTTTATTTCTCCAACCTATGACAGTGATCAATAAGACGCCAGTTTTTACCGTGTCATTAATACCGCTTAATCAGATATCTTTAAAGCGATAATGCGAGCGATCGCTCATTAATCTTTTATTGTACAGATCGAATTACTTTTTTAAATACTTTATATTCCTTTCGATATTGCGAAATACATCCTGTCATGTACATTTTTCTTCTTTTTTTTCCTCCCTCCCATTTCTAATTCTTTCCCTTTACGCAAAACCACGTAAAAGTACATCGATCATCGATCGATACAAATTTTTTTCTACTCGATTTCAGAGAACAAAAAAAAAGGTAGAGAAGTATAATTCACTTCGAAGAGAAGCTATCACCCACGGACAAGCACTCGCTCCCTTGAAGAGGAGCGTTTAACGAGCGGTTAGTTAAAATCGACACGCAGAATCGTGACACGCGTTCGCGTGATCTCTCGCCACGCGATAGCGTTCGATAGACAGACACGAATGCGTGTCTATCGATCCTGGCGGCGGAATGCGCGGGTCCTCGCGGAATTTCCACGATGCACTTTGGCACCGCCTTCGTCCGGGGAGACGTGAGAGAGGAAAAAAAGGGATATAATTTCGAGAAGGAGGATGCGTATGGGAAATATGATCGCAGGGGACGTTTCTTAATTACTCGCCGCCACTACAAATTAACGGTTAATTGGATGAAAAGAGATATTCCACGGGTTTTTGAAATAATTTAATTCGACGATATCGAGATAATTACACCTTTCCTTTTGTTAAGATTAGCTTAGATTTCTGAAAGGATTCATCCGGTTCGCAATTTCTCTAACGAGGTCTGTCCCATTTGCATAAAAAACGAATGGGTGTGCACTGTGTCGCCCATTACTATTACAAATTTTCCTCGTAAACAGGAAATCGAGCCTTCCTTTAATTGAAGATAGTATTAAAAAGTGTACAAATCGCCCGTCAATTTCATTAAAATTGAAATAAGTCGTAACATAATAAGAGTACCGGAAGGTGTTTTTAGATTAAAATTTTAGTTTAAAGTAAAATATTTCTTTTACAGTGAAAAGATTAAAAAATTAGTTTTTTAAAATTTTATAATTAAAATTATTAATAAAATTATTTGATTTTATATATATATATATATATATATATATATATATTATATTTATTTTTTTTTAAAAGTTTATAAAAATTTTATTTAGGTTAAATTAATTATTTTGAAATAATTTAAAATTTTATAGTTTAAAGTAATGTAAATGAAAATTTAAATGTGAAAAAGTAGAATAATTTTTTGTACCTTTTGTATCAGGGTTGATTAAAATTTATTTAATAATTTTAAATATCTCGAAAATAAGGGAGCTAAATTTATATTATTTTTTTTGTAGCAATAAAATTATAAATATAGATTTAGAAATTAAATGTTAAACGAACTTATTAATATCTAGTTTTTTTTAGAAATAAATTTAATTTAGATATAATTATTTTAGTAAATTAAATTTTATTTTAATTTATTAATTTTTATATTAAAAATTTATGGGATAATCTATAAATTTAAAATAAAAATTTAATTTTAATTTTTAATGTTATAGAGATAATATTTTTCTTTAATTTTAATAATTTAATAATTTAATATTTATAAATTAATAATGATTTAAATTTATATTTTATTTTTCTATAAAAATTTATATTTTAATTAATAAAATATAGAAATAATGATTAGATTAGTAATAAAGTTATATTTTATAATAGTATTTTATAATTTAAAGGAACTCGGCAAATATATTATTCACCTGTTTATCAAAAACATGTCCTGTTGATTATAATTTTAGGTCGATCTGCTCAATGAATTATTTTAAATAGCTGCAGTATGTTGACTGTACAAAGGTAGCATAATAAATTGTCTTTTAATTGAAGAATTTTAAAATTTTAAAATTTTAAACGATTCTTCTTTATTCAATATCCACTTAAACCCACCCCTTCGAAGAATTTTGCCAATCTCGAAAACGAAAACGAGACCGGAAGAGCCTTCGACTACAACTCCAAGAACCGTACGTGGCGACAGGGAGGAAAGAGAATCGTCACGCCACGTCGAGGAGGGAAGCGCAACGAGAAGAATAAATAATTATTCGTGCGGGTTTGGGGTTGCGGTTTCGCGGCGCACGCGCCTGTCGTCTCGTTCTTTTAATAACGACGTGGAGGGAGACCTGTCTGCCCCCTCTCTCCCCTCCTTCAACCCCCTTTCGAGAGGGGACCTTCTCAAGAATCGGTCCGTTTTTTCATTAACTCCACTTAACACACACTGTTGTTTGCAGAAAGGGCGAGGAGGATGCAATTTTAGATCGAGTTTTTTTTTTTTATTGCGAAAAAGGATATCTTATCTTTCGAGGACGGTTTATACGACGAATGGTAATTAGTGGTTTTTGATACGCTTTCTCGCGCGCGCGTGTAATAAAACTCTCTTCGAAGCTATCCTGCGCATCCGGTTGCGTTTCGATTATCCGGAGCGAATCTTCCGGATGGATACGTAAATATTGTACACCGTCCGTCGGATACGATAAAATATATGTATATATATACTTGGCTTAAGTCTCAACGTTTTTTCATCCAATCTTTTTTACACGTGGCTATTTTAAATTTCAACCGGTTTCTATGCCGTAATTACTTTCCAACCGAGGATGTAAATATTTGCCGTTCAATTTCAATGTGTAATTATTATATTGCGCGATAATATGTGTTTATTCTTAGACACGGGCAGAATCGACGGATAGAATTGTTAATTAAATAATTTTAATTGATCGCGAATCTTTATAAATTTAAATTGTCCGAGCGATGACGATTTTTATGACGAATAATTATTTCGATAATTGGATTGGTAAGTAACTCGATTTATAATAAAATAATGTAAAAACGAGCGACGAAAGAGAAGAAAAATAAATAAATAATTACTTGGGATATGTATGCCAGTAAGATCGATATATGTAAAGAAAGTCCATTAACAGGTGCGTACATAAAGATTACCCGGTTGAGAGAAGCGAGAAATAGTAAATAGAGACAAATGTCGCGAGCGACACGGTTAAACAAGGCTAAATAGAGCGCGGCATCGGAATTACGTGTACGCGATCAGCCGTGTCGGTCGCGTGGATTTTTTTCGTTTCCCCTGGCCGGAAACGATCGCCAGGCGAGAGAGAGAGAGAGTCAAAGAGAGGAAAATGAAAAAGCGAGAGCCGTAAAAGAGACACGGGGAATGAAACGGTGCCCATTAATTATTCATGCGCTGCAAAGTGACATGTAATGCCGCGTGATTGCGCGGCACACACGTGGAAAAGGGATAGGAGATAGATGGAAACTTGCCTGACCACCGTACCGTATCATCGGGACGCACCGTTTCAACGATATAATGTGTAACTGATGCGCGCGCACTTTTTTGCCGCGGACCGTTTGTCGTTAAACTCGACGATACTCGATTAAATGGAAACGACATTAATCCATCCGTGGTAATATTTGCGTGATTGTAAGTAATTGAGCGCGAAAATGATGATTAAACGACGTTTCGAGATGATAAATTTTAGTTTTGAATTAATCATCGATCCTTGTGTGTGAATTGCGTAGGCAGAAATTTCGTGCGATAGTTTCGAACGATTGGAAAAATCGAACAAGGGAGGCACGTTTCACGAACAGCTTTTTGCAGCTACTGTAACAAACAGTAACCACAGAGGAAAAACTACAAATAAACTTCTATCCATAGATATTCTTACGAGTTACGACGAGTAGTTTCCAAGAGTCCCGTGATTTACATTGAAAAACGGAAAGTCACGCGGTGCGTCTTTTTTCGTGGTCTAGGGATCTCTCCGCGCGTCATTCCAGAGGCTTGCTTCTGCGCAGTTAAATCGTTTTACGAGAGGCAGAAAAGTTCGGTTTGCAATTCCGGATTCTTCCGGCGATCGTCACGAGCCAGGAAAGTTCATCGCTATTCGTTCCCTTGCGGAGAGTGGCAGTGAATAAACGTTGTCTAGCATGCTTGTTAACGGATGAAAAGCGTGCAGCCTTCGTCGGAGGCCGGCCACAATGGAGCCCGAGACACGTTTTTTGCCTCCGAATCGCGGTTCAGTTGTGAATCGACCCGTACGAAATTACCGTGGACGTAAGTTGTTCCTTAACCGATATCGCGATCGCGTTGTTTCCAAAGGAATAAGTAATTATGAAATTGAAGCGGTTCGATAATTGCTACTCGTTTGATTTTAAACGGTACGATTTCGATGAAATGGATGTTGTATGGCGTGAACGTGTGCGAGCTTAATTCGACGAATTTTTTATCATTGTCAAACACCTCGTTAGACGCTCCTTTCACGGTAAAAGTAACTGATTAACGAATATAAATAAAAGGAACGGCAGTTTTATTTTTTTCGAAATATTACCCACCATTGTGATGTTATCCCCACGTCGTTACGCGTACATATTAGTCTATAAATCTCTCGCCATTGACCGTGTCCTACTCAACTACCCGTCCCTTTAAAACTCCCCGCGTGTAACAAACGACAATATTAAACTCGTACAATATCCCTGGACTAAAGAATCAGTCCTCCCCTATCCATCTTCGAGAACAACGCTTACCTAATACCTAACCTCTATCATCATCTATCACAACGCAACGCATTAGATGCTTGTCTAACTGTATTCAAACATCGTTGACCAGTTTCTTCGCTTCTTTCTCGATGCATCGACCCGATGTTAACTTGCGTTACAATATTCAAAACATTCCAATTTATTTGTTTTCAGACACGATATAAATACACGTCACAGTTTCGCGATTCTATTTCGAACTACGTTACATCTTTCGTGCGGTTAGAGATTCGGGATGGATCGGAAAAATTCGGCTGGATTCGGGTAAGATTCTCGATGTATGCCGAACTTTTCCGATCTTTCCCGAAGTCGTTTCCGAGACTGACAAAATCGTACATTCCTGTATTTTCGCACGGTGTTTCGAGATAAATCCGTAAATCTTTTTACTTTTCGTTTTACTGGAGAAAAAAATATTTTCCTCATCGACTCGATATGGGTTTGTTTTCACGTGCGGATACGAGACGAAACGAATCGCGCGTCACTGAGCACCATGTGCTGCGGCCAATTGGACGAGGGCCCAGGTAGAAAAACGCGTTCCAGGCCCTCGGCTTGTAAAACGCATCTGGCGAGCGGAATCGCTTCAGGCCTCTGCAATTTTTTCGCCGTTTCTCTCTATCGATCGTGTTATTTGTAAATCGGCTAAATAACGTATCCCCGGCTCGGATAAGTTGTACTTATCCGTGTTCGTATCTCGTAACAAAATCTATCCCACCGTATACTTTTACGTGTTTTACGTGGAATCACGTAAGAGATGTCCTATGATCCAGTGTACGCTAGAACACGCATATTATAAAGAATCAATCGGCGACTTCCTATTGAAACGAACTCGTTCTGATTTATTTAACGTGATCGTGGTGAATCGTGTATCGTGTTATTTATACAGGTTGATTCAAATCGTTCAGTGTTATATACGATCCGGAGTATAGACGGTTTAATTACGCGAATCAAGCTCGATTCAGCGGCGCGATGTTTTACAGTTAGTCGCATAATTAGACGTATATGATTATGGAAATAAACGGTGTGGAGAAACGAATTGTCGTGGCGGACGAGTTTTATTGCAGCTACTTCCGTATATATACAATCCTCCTTATTGACGGGACAATAGTTGGGATCGAATGTAACGCTCAAGTTCGTAACGAAATTATTAAGTGGGCGTCCCGTGCCCCGTAACGGGATCGATAGGGAAGGAACGGTAATGCCCGACGACTCCGTGATCGATTCCAATTGACTGCATAACTCATCTCAGCCAACCTTTAACCTTTTCGGTGTACGCGCCGACTGACAAGTTGTTACACCGGCTGCGCGTTTCAATGCCCGTGTAAATGTATGCACACGGGATGGTTCGTACATAGGCTCGAGAGCGGTGTTTTCCTCCACGTAGTGTAAACGCATCTAATATCGCCATTCGTAATATATCGAGGAAGTGTTGAGGTAATATCGGTAGTAAAGCGAACTAATAGCCAAAAATGTGTACAGATATAAGCTTGCGGTTATGCACGTGTAACGAATGAAACTTGATAACGCAAAATCCGTCCATAATCCGATATTTTTTACATCGTTATCAAACTTGTTGAAAAGATTCGATACCGGTAATTGAATATTTTTTTCAATCGAATTTACACTCCCCAATCACGATTGAAAATTAATTATACAACTTTTCCTATAATTGCATCTCGCTTAACGATTTCATTCACAATACCTTTCTCAGTTCCAAAAATTGAATACTATTATCCGCACATAATAAAATGACAAACAAATTGTTCAAGCTAGTTACATCTGCTAATTAATAATTCCAAACCTGATAGTAAAATCAATGCATAATCCCATCAAATATAGTTTGTGATTAAAATACTATCAAATTTCCTTCCACTAAATTTCTCAAAAAAAAAAAAAATAAATAAATAAAAATACACCATCGAATCTCTTAGAGGAAACAAAAGTCCTCGAGATCGTTGCACACGCAGGGGTATCGATGCCATATCGATCGAGATCGATTTGGGGGAGGGAGGGGGGGGGTCGGCGCAGGTGCACCATTTCCCAACGCGAAATTTATAGATCGATTCCGCGGTAATCCGCGGCCGAGCTAGCCCGAGGAAAGTCGAAAGGGATCGGCTTCGATTCAATGCCCTTATTCGCCCCGGGTGTATACGTTGCGCCGCGTTATCTCGATACAGGTGCGTGCGTCCCGCCGCGGAAGATGAACGGTCGTTAGAGAGAGGAAACGGTATGCAGATGAGAGAAGCGAGGCCACACTCGGTTTCGGCGCGGAAACCGTAGGACAGGATAGGAGTTAGATAGGAGAGTCGCGCCTCCCGTCCCGATTTGGCGCGATCCCGCGATCATGCGAAAACGGAAGACGGTTCCGCGATCGTTGCGTTTACGTTTTCTGGAGCGGTCCGGCGCAATCCCTCTTGTCTAAGGTAAAGCGGTCGTGCGATAAACAACGGGGACCAATTAAAGCTGGTGGAGTAATTTAGTCTTTTGAATGGAACGCGATACGAAAAAAAAAAAAACATAAATATATGTTAATGATAAATTTAAAAAGTATTTATAAATATTATTATAAATTAATTATAATAAATATAATTATAAATTAAATTATATGAATAAATAGATGAATAAAAATTACAAAAAAAAAACATAAATATATGTTAATGATAAATTTAAAAAATATTTATAAATATTATAATTTAATTAAATTTATTATAAATATAATTATAAATTAAATTATATGAATAGATAGATGAATAAAAATTACAAAAAAAAACATAAATATATGTTAATGATAAATTTAAACAATATTTATAAATATTATTATAAATTAATTATAATAAATATAATTATAAATTAAATTATATGAATAAATAAATGAATAAAAATTACAAAAAAAAACATAAATATATGTTAATGATAAATTTTAAATATTATATTTATAAATATTATAATTTAATTAAATTTTATGGTAAAATTTTATATTAATAAATATAATTATAAATTAAATTATATGAATAGATAGATGAATAAAAATTACAAAAAAAAACATAAATATATGTTAATGATAAATTTAAAAAATATTTATAAATATTATAATTTAATTAAATTTATTATAAATTTAATTATAAATTAAATTATATGAATAAATAAATGAATAAAAATTAAAAAAATAAATATTACAAAAAAAAAGAAACATAAATATGTGTTAATGATAAATTTAAAAAATATTTATAAATATTATTATAAATTAATTATAATAAATATAATTATAAATTAAATTATATGAATAGATAGATGAATAAATATTACAAAAAAAAACATAAATATATGTTAATGATAAATTTAAAAAATATTTATAAATATTATAATTTAATTAAATTTATGTTAAAATTTTATACTAATATAATAAATATAAGTATAAATTAAATCATATGAATAAATAAAAATTAAATTAAATTATTATATAAACATTATTATTATTATCGATCACCTTCCCCTGATTATGAGTTAGAAATTTAGCTTATCGTCGCTGATCTATCTCGCGATTAATATTTTACGAATTTACATTCGATTGGAAATGAGAGAGTTGACATTGAAACTTATCCCATTCTCGGATATAACAAAAAATTGTATGGGAAACGTTACGGGTTATCAGAGCTTATGCCATTACTTACAGGCATACCTACACTCGGGCATTTTAAATCTCGTATATATAACTGGTATTAAAACTGGTCTCGACCTCACGTTCGGTTAGGCTGACCCGATAACACGGGTCTAATTCGCGACCCACTTCCCAGTCACGTTCCTCCCTCCTCGAGTTACGCGGATTTCGTGGATCGCAATTAGGCCGGGAAGGAAAAAACGAGGGGGCTAATTCATGCGGGGCGGGCGGGCGGGCGAGCGGCCAATTTGAATTAATCGAAGCGTGCGGTAGCCGAGCCGGGTGTTGGCGTAATTTGTAAAGTAACCACGCGGTTCGTACACATTATATAACCGTGGAATACGTAATGCGTTCGAGTTGTGTGCGGATCGCGAGGAAGAGGCCCAGACGAGAAGTCGCCGTCGAAATGGCGTCCGCCACACGCGCATCTATTTTAATCCACCGATATTATAATAATCGTCGGAGCGAACCGTTTCCCGCTGCTCGTTGATCGCGTCCACGCTGAATGAAGGGCCTTCCCCGTGGAGAGCAACAACGGTTCTTCCCCTCGAGGGGCCAAACCGACACGCCGCGTGTAATCACTGTAATTTCGACCGGCGTAATTTCTTTCTCTTTTTCTTTTCCTTTTTTTTTTTTTTTTATTTTCGAGCCGAGCCGATCGTCAACTTCAATCATTCGATTTCATTAGAACGACCGGGAAACCCCGGGCAATGTTCGCAGGTCGTGCGACGATAACGCGACGTGACCGGCCAACGATTCTATCCTGGATCCGTGTTACACGTCACTCTTCTTTTCTTCCGACGCTAGGATTTTCGATTCTTTTTACTTTAGAGAGGAACGAAATATCGGTGAGGCATTCCACTTTTCTTATTTTTGTTTATATTTACGATAGGAGAGAGAAAATGTTCAATGCAATAATACCGAATACGATTAAAAATGATCTTAAAATCGTTTCCGATATTAACGAATTACAATTGCGATGGAATTTGAGACGAAATAATCGATTTTAGTTAATTAATAAAAATTGTATCGATAAAGTCATTCTTATTCTAATCCCCTCAGAATATAAATTCACAACCTTAAAAATTTTTAATAAAAGCTCAATGAATCATTTTTAGGTTAAAAACAATATACGATGATTGTAGTTAATGAACGAATTTAATTCGTAATAATAAATATTAATATAAAAAATATTATACAACTTCGTAAAACGCTTGTAGATTAAGTCTATTCTAAGAGATAAAAAAAGTAACGCAGAAAAAAAAAAGTAGGACTCACAGGCATCGATGGCGGCATCCCGCGCAGCGCTGCGCCGCTCCACTTGCGCTTTCTGTTTTGATACTGCGCGGTCCTGTAGCTACTATTGTTGTGATGACCGGTATACATCGGTGCACGTTGCTGCATCGATGGTCGAAACGCGGGATAAGCCATTCCAGGGTATCCTTTCCCATGGTAATCACCAATCTCGTATCTATGAGGATCGTGATGCATAAAAACACTGTCACCGGACACGGGCACTCTGTAACGTTCCTGCTCGTGTTCATGCTCGTCGATTTTCCCAATAGGCCGATCCGGAGATGGTCTCGCGCCATGGAACGAGGGAGGAAGCATTGCTGGCCCATAGAAATGTGAAAATCCATAAGAATTCGGAAGCCCGGAGTTTACCGGCCGTGGATAACCTTGATGCGGTGGCTGACACTGATTGATAATTTCGGAATTCGCATCGAACTTCGTTGGAACGATCGGTTTCCTGTCCTGATAATGGTAATCGTGTTGAACGGCATGATATTCGTCCTGGGTTTCTCGTTTAACGTCGAATAGTTCCGTCGACTCGGGCGCTTCGACTTTAACCCGTACTCGACCGTCGGCGACGCCCGCGTTCGAGTTTTTCGGCGAATTTCTCGGGGCCGAATCCCCGTCGCCTACGCTGCCCTGCTGCATCCTAAGGATATCCACAGTGACGCGGCGGCCCGCGTCAAACCGCGAATCCGACCGTGTCGAATAACGGTCGAATCATAAATGCGATCACGGACGTATTATGGCAATCGATGGATCGAACGAGCATTATTCGAGAACAATCGTTGAACCACTATCGTTGAAAAAGATTAAATAATTGATCACGTTGTGATCACAAGTGCTATGATCGAATTTATCATAATCTTTAATAATCGTTCTTGATATCATATGCGGTCAGGTGATGAGAAATAAAATAAAAATTAAATTTTAAACACTATTATCGATATCACATTTTCGTTTTTTCGAGTCACGAAATATGAAAAAAAAAAAAATTCGTTGAAAATTTTAATATCACATTTGTATCGTTGTATTTCCTATTCGATTTTAAAAATTTCATTAAAATTGAAGATTTCAAGTTCCAAGAGTGATGAGCATGGAAAAATGATATGGCGTCGTTTAAATATAATATACTCTTAGAGGAGCATCGTCATAAGCATCGCGTTCGTGAAGCGTGTGCTTGTATATCCAGCATGAAAAAATTCATCGGTCGAGCACAACGAAATAAAGAAGCGAAGAATCGAGGAGCGAACAGAAGCGTTCGGCGGCACGCTGTCGGTTGGTAGAAGCAGCGCTCGTATAGTTGGCTCGGTGCTTTTCGGCCGAGTGGAGGGGGTGAAGGAGGGGAGGACAAGGGCGGCGTGACAGTTTCCGTGTCACGTGTCCCCGACCTTAGGCCCCGCCTACGACTCCGATTTTCCTTCGGTCGGATCGTTACCTGGCCCTATCGGGGGCCCTTTCCTTCTCGTCATTCGTCGAGTGTCGCTCGCACGAGTCGCACGATTTCTATCGAGCGTCGATAAACGAAGGAGAGATAGATTTTCTGCGGAGGGTTGTCACTTCCAGCTGGTTGTTGGCGCGAGCGAGCAAACGAAGTGTCCACGATGCGGACACGCTTCGGAGCTTCTCTCTCTTCTTTTTCTTTTTCTCCCTCTCCGACAACGAGAGACGACAAGACGTCGTCGAGCGTGAAGCACCGTGTGTATGTACGTACGCGCGAGAACGGACGACTCGCGTTTTCACCGTGTTCCGCGAACTTTTTACGGTACACTGCTTCGAGAATCCAGCGGCAACCGAGACGTGCTCGCTCTCGTTCAATCACACAGACAACAAGAGGGGGTCGAACCGTCCGGGGATCGAACCTGACTCTCTCGTTGACGCGATACCCGGTTTTACCTATCGCGATTGACGCTATCTCGCGATCAGGGTCACGAATTACGGGGAAAAAACACCATATCGGTCAAGAACGCAACGAGCATACGTAAGGATGCCGGATTGCCTCGGTCGAGCTGATCGCGTACGAGTTTCGTTCCACGCAGCGTGAAACTTGGCGGAGGTGCGCGGCCACCACCAGCTAGCGGGAACGCACGAGCCTGCCCGAATACGCCCGAGCTCCGATATATCTCCTCTACCTACGGAGTTGGCCGGTTGCCTCCCGCCTTCCGTAGACCTACACAGCTAGACCCACTTTGTGGGTTCACCTTTTGTTGAATCTACCAGTGCACTTCTATTCACGGTTTACTACTTCTTCTCGCGATGTGTCTACGCGTTCTCCGCCGCGTTTTCGCCCATTTACCGTCCCTCGACAAACCATATCTCTTTAAACGAACGTTCTTCGAACCTGTCTAACCTCTCTCCAAACTTGATTTCTTTTCTGCTTCTTTTTTGTTACTGCTAGTCTAATTCTTTTGAAACGTAAGTAAATATAAATCTTGGAGTAGTTTTTACGTTCTATTTCTCTATGCTTTTGATTATCTTGTTTATTACGAACAACGTAGATCGAAAATATCAATTGGATGATTCGCTTACCTCTTTCTTTATCTCGTTTTTGTATTCGCATTTTTACGTTCTTCCGAGATTTTCACGAACAATACGTAATCTCACTATGAAAAAAACTAATAACGAATATAAATAAGACACGAACACTTTTGCAACGAGAAGATTCGAGCTACTTATGGGTAAGATTTGAACTAGCATAGCACTGCAGTTACAATATTACAATTCACTGGTCGACCTATGTCGATAAAAAAGTTCGATTGTGCGCAACTTCAGAGCATAGTAGATTCGTCTGTCATTTTCGTTAGACTACAAATCCGGTATGTAATTTTTATTTTTTTGTAATATTATGATTCTTATCGACTTTATTAATTTATAGGCCTCTTTTATTTTTAAGTTAATCAATTTTAATATAGATTTCGATGCTCAGTGTATTAAGAGTGTTTAAAAAATAGAGTGTTAAATAAAAATATATATTTGAAAAAAAAAATAAATAAATTCTAATTCTGATAAATCATAGACTTTATATTCGAAACGTATTAAATTGAACGTAACAAATCAATATTATTTCATTTGACAAGTTTCTCCGTGTATAATTATTCATTGACTGTTGCTAACATAACCAAAAAAAAAACTATGGAATTTGAGAAATTAATAAACATTCCTATTTCATTGAAGTATCATTTATATATGACAAAGAAAATACCAATTTGCTGAAAATAGAGAAGAGATAGACAAGTATTAATAAATATCAAATTAATTTATTTACTAATACTTTATGCATTGTTCGTTCCATTTGTACGATACTTGCATTGTATGTAATAAATTTGTTAATTCAAAGCAATTTATTTATCATTATTTGATATATTCTATATAATGTCTATGATATATAATGAAATAATAAAGAATAAGTAAATAAAATTAATCAAATGCATCGTTCCGTACGAATGCAAGCGCATTAAAAATAACATTGCAGCGAATATTGGACGTGAGTAGTCGATAAGGAAAGTACCTACAATTGTGGCACGAAAAGATGGAAATTTATCATTTTCGACTCTACGTTACCCTCAGCGTCTATTTCGATGAGAACCGCCATTCGCGATTCTGTGCGCGCCGTTACACGATATATCAGATTACGTATCCGTTGCGTCATGTAAATTGATACTTGTACACGGCTGAACACCACGAGCGAACATTTATTTGAGTGATAAATTATCGTAATGTCGAACAGTCACGCTTTCAATTCCAATTTTGCTAACTAGATCACCGAGCATCGCTCGACAACATAGTGGATGGGAGCTTAACCTATGTTAAGTAGTCGTCAAGACTCGTACGACCGTTACACAATGAGACAAAGAAGGCACGAAAAAATTCAATCGTCCTTTTCCGATATTGGATATTTAAAAATTTATCCATGTTTTTTTAATCCGTTTAATTATTAATTCTTTTCTTTTCTTTTTTTTTTTTTTTTTTTTTTTTTTACTAGATTCTCCGTGCATTCATCAACTATACCTACATACCTCTATTGGTAAGTAACGTATACTTCTTTACCTGCGCCCCGGTTTCGAGACAAAGGAGACAAGATCCTCGACTCCCTTCTTTCGATCGTACAATAGTCCACGTACCTATGCGTATGCAGCTTCACAGCGGGATGACTGGTGAGAGAATTCAATTTCCATTGTCGTTATCGCAATTGCATCTTTCTCTTCGTACGTTGTTTCATTTTTTTTTTCCGATAAACATCTCTAACCTCGTGTACTTGATAAAGGACAGAGTCATTGTCTTGTTCAACAATCTCGAATTATATATATATCGAAGAATTAACGTAAAAAATTGATCGATAATTTTTTTTCTATTCTCTTTTCCTCTTCAATAAATACGAACGCGAGTCTTCCATAATTTAACGCAATAATATATTCCAGTCGCTCGACGAGATTTATCTCTGTTTGAAACGGTGACGCAGAAAGGAAAAATCCACGACGTTCGAAACACGTCAGCTCGGCCGATACCACTTGACAGTGACATATCGGGATCGAAAAATGCCCGGCACGAGATCGTCCGCGACCTTTAAAACGTAGCTGCCGATTTTTCAGCCGCGTTTCTGCCCGACGATAACGCGCGGTTTCCCGCGCGATAACCAACCGGAGCCGAGCGAAAACGATGATATTTCACGGGCCGAGGGAGGAGGGGGGAGGAGGGGAGCGGCTACTCGTTACGCAACCGGGCCACGCTTCCCAGCTGTCTGATCGTTGGTCGGGAGGGGAAGGACGGGGTAACATGGGTATCGTAGGGCAAAGAAAAACAAGCCCACGTCAAACGCGTACATCGATTACCGGCTTGTTTAGGTTAGGCGGTGATACGCCCAGCTGTAACGGAGATCCTTGGAAAATTGGACCTATTTCCGGGGCCAATGCGAATTTAGACCAATTTGCTCTTTTTTTTTTTTTTGTTGCATTATATTTATATTACGCATTGATTCGGTTATCTGAACAGTAATGTTTTTTTTATTTATTTTTATAATTGGAAGATAAATTTTATACAATTTCAATAATTATTAAGAGATTCGTTAAAGATTTGAGAATGAATAAATAGATATTTTTTAAATAAAAATTCGTCGATAAAATCAGCTTCTGAAATGATACACTGTTTTACAAACAGCGAGTGTTTAAGATTATGTTCATCTCTTCGATATGTAAATGCTGAACAAACGTTCTTTATTCATGGCTTGACATTACGCGATACGTTTAGGGAGTAAACTATATACTATGTATAGACAGTCGGTCAAGAGTTATCCAAGCATACTTCGCCGAGCCACCCAATGCTATTCTCGAGTCCGTGTTTCTCAATCCGCTCGACGATACCCAGTGGAGCAGTAGCGCGGTGTACGAGCATCGAGTTTTGTTTCCCGAGTAATCTAATTTCCAATTTCTGCCCGGAGGACGGTTTGCCCGATAAAATTCCGTGTTCTCGGCGTATAAGTTAGCTACCATCCTTCCCTCTACCCCTGTACTGTTTTCTCTCGTGAAAACCAGTAATTACCAGCGCGGTCAAAGGATGTCGGACGAAACACCGTTGAAATACGTGCAATCTCGCGAAGAATTTCCTCGCGAGAGGAAGAGGCCCCGTGGAGAGCCTGCGTCGATCCTGGCCAGCGTTTCCTGGAGAACGATCACGAATGGGCGTGTGTCACCAGACTGCCCGGGGACAGATCGAGCCAATGGGAAGGTGGGAAGGCGTGGATCCCCGGTGCCAAAGGACAGCAAGCGGACGACACGGGAAAGAAGGGGACTCTCGAGCGACACGAGCCATCCCTCCGTCCCTCTCGACTTCCCCGGTGCGTCTGTGTCGGTGATCACGGTCGCACGGTCGGTCGGTCGCCTGGTGGGGAGAGCGACGGAGGGGTCGTAGGGGAAGGCAGCGCGTGGTGGGGAGCCGTGGCTCCGCCCACTGGGCGGATGGTGGGGGAAGCGCTCGACTGCTCGTTGTCCACGGCGCATGTGGCTCGCGTCCGCTGTTATACGGCACACGAGCGACACGGAGCAGAAGCGAATAGGCCGGATAGGAATGATTCCCCGTGGCCGTTGGCTATTTTCGACGCTGAATCGGGAACTGAATTAGGGGCCAAATAGAAAGGAATTTCTTTGTTTGTTTGCTTTTCCAAGCTTCAAAGGAGAATCGTGTCCAGCCTCCTTGGATTAACGTTCTCGCTTTTGCGTAGTATTACTATGTTGCGGTTTGCACCGTTCTCTGCTCGTATATACCGCTCACCGTGTCGCCAGTTACCGTTCTCGAGTTCTGTTCAATTTCACGATAGGAATGTTGGCTTTTCGTGTGATATTTGACTGAAATACGCACCGATTTGTTCCAATGTTTAGAGAGATCGACTCGGCGTGTCGGTTACGTAACGTCCAGCGGTTTCGGTTAGACGGAGATCGTAACTGCGAACGTAATTGCGTACATTTCAAAGTTTCTGCGCTTCTCTAACCGCACGTTCTCTTATCTACTTTCGATATAGTAATCGCATCGCGAAGAAAGAAGAGGGAAAAAATGAGATTCGCGATGCAAACGAAGTAGTAGAGGAGATCTCGGTCTGGCTCGATTACGCGATTTTTCCCGTTCGAAGCCGCGGTCGATCCGCATTGATCTCCTTTCGTGCGTCGCAAACGTCGGCTTTTGCAACGTGCGTGTTACGGAATATCTGTCGACGGGCGCGCGCACGCAGGCACACGGATACGAGTTCCCTGGTCGGTAGCTGCGAGTATACAGCTCCGTGGCTATGCGCATAAATTTCCTTACGGGGCTTCTTCGTCATGGATCGTGACCACGGACGTCTACTCGAACAAAATGACCGTTCTCTGAAAGAAAAGTAAGGCCGCCGCGGGTGAGAGGGAATAAGGGGGGCGGAGGAATCGGCGCGCTGAAATTGCCTTTTAAAAATGCACGAGTTCTCGTAAAACCTGGACTGGAAAAATTATGCATAGCTACGCTTTTTTTTACGCGAATCGAACGTCCCGCGTTTCTTTTTTTTTTTTCCCTTTTACCTCGACGCAGCCTCGTACCCGATCTCCTTCGTAATTTTCTAATTCGAAAATTAGTCCTCTTCGTTTGTTCCCTTTTCGTTGTTGCCGTTAATCGAGCGCAACGTCGTTTCCTTGCATTATTTCGAAGATGCCTTAAAAAAAATTAAAGTCTCGATTAATATCGATTATTTTACATCTTTTTCAAACGAAACGTAAGACGTTTCTCGACCGATTGACGTCTCTTAATTGTGGCTTCTCTCTTATCTACTGTCACCTTATCCCGTGGCTCGCACGAGCTGCGCCTAAGTCCACGGGATTAGTCTCTCTATCACCGGTGACCCACGTCGAACGCCTAATCTTTCCCCCGAACTCGCAGCCGGAGCTTATTGCGTATCGACCAGTTTGGTCGCTGCTCGATACATTCCGGGTCGGTCGCTGTTCGATACATTCCGCTCGGCGGAATTCTCTCGACAAACATCGTCGTATCCGTATCGCGGTACACGCGGATTTACCAAATATATACCATTCCCGTGATCGCTGATTAATCATCACGGGCTTGTTACGGATTATCGATCAACGGATTAACGCGTACCGCCCTCGGTCAAATTCGAATTTCTCTTCGTATATAATCGTACACTTATCTATACCGGTGCTAGATTTTGGATTTGTCGGAATTGTAAATTTCGCTCGACGAGTTTGCGTAATTTGACAAATTTCTCTGAAAATCTAGTCGCTTTAGAATCGATTCGTTTCTTATAATTAATCAAGCATACAAATTTTTGCATTAGAAATTTGAGCCTGCAAATTTTTGTCTCGTAAAACCTTTCGTTCGAAATTAGATTTAATAATAATAATTAAAATTTATAACGAAAACAAATCGAAAAATTTCATCTCTTTTAATTTACAAATTTTTATTCGCCGATTCAAGAAATTTCCTTTTTCGCATTTTACCATTTTAAGTATTTCGTCCTTCGCTCTTTTTCGAAGAATAAAATTTACGATCCGAGAGTGAACGAGCGAGAGAATAATTGCTTTTTACTTAAAAAGGAACAAGTTTTTAAAAAAAGAATTCTCACTTGCCGTAAAAATGATTATTATACGCTTAGATTTTTTTTCGCTCGTGGAAAGAAATTGCACAATCCCGTGGCACAGTTGTATCGCGGCGCATCCTGTTTACGAAACCCGGTCCACACGGTGTTCGAGTTTTCTTTTCGACGCTTGACATTAAAAGTGACGGCGTTCGTGCAACCAGCGTCACGTCAGGTTGACGGATCGGCGTGCGCACTCAGGAAATTAGGCAATTTCCGGCCCGTGCTCGCTCGTGTCTGCATTTAATAGGGGCACCAGTTACCAGCTCTCCCGGCGGAGGAGGCGTTCTAGGTGCGCTCTTCCGCGCCAGACGGCCGTCCCATGCGGATCGATCGATGCGCCCCTCGTGCACCTCGCCGCTTTCCAACGCATCGCCATTTTTCGAAACACACGTTTCGTTTCGTGCACCTGCCAAAGAATCATCCCCCCCTCCATCCAGAAATTTCCGTTTTACCATTTTCCTCGCTCTATGACAGCAAAGACGTCGGCGTTCTTCAAGGGGAAGCATTATTAAGCGAGGATTTGTTTCAGTCTTTCGTGCTTGTGGCGTCGAAGGCTATGCTTCTCGTTCAACTCGTCACGATTCTTTATTCGATTTGTATGTTTGGAATAATGATAATGATAATTGAAATTTAAAATTCGAAGAAGAAAAAGATGAATGAAAATAAATTGGAGATTAAACGTTTACAAATTTTTATTCGCCAATTGCGATCGTTGATTCCATGATTGATGAAATCTATTTTACGATTAATATGAATATCACATCGAAACCTTTCCTTAAATTCTCCTTCCGATATTTCAAAGCCGGCGAAAGTGAAATTTAAAATTCGAAAAAGAAAAAGATGAATGAAAACAAATTGGACGCGCATATTTTAAGGAAAAATTTCGTCTTCTTTTTTTATTTAAACGTTTAGAAATTTTTATTCGCCAATTCAATTACGAACGATTGCATCAAACTTGATAAAATTTAGTTCACGATTTTTATCGATTCTTTCTTCCTTAATATAATAAATATAAATTAATATAAATTAATATAATAAACATTTACAGATAAATGAAAAAAATTGGACGTGACACGCATATTTTAAAGAAAAATTTCTAAGCTTCGTTTTGTTTTAATTTAAACATTTACAAATTTTTATTCAGTAATAATAATTCAATTATCATCAGAGAAACAACAGTATAAATTTCTTTTTTCTTTATAGGAACTCGATTAAACTTGATAAAATCCACGATTTTCTATCGATCCTTTCTCCGATTAATATAATAAATATAAATTAATATAAATTAATATAATAAACATTTACAGATAAATGAAAAAAATTGGACGTGACACGTATATTTTAAAGAAAAATGTGTAAGCTTCGTTTCTTTTAATTTAAAAATTTACAAATTTTTATTCAGCAATTCAATTATCAGAGAAGCAATAATAATACCAATTTCTTTTTTCTTTATACGAACGTCGATTCCATCAAACTTGATAAAATCTACTTCACGATTTTCATCGATCCTTTCTCCGATTAATATAAATATTGTTGAAAAAAAACGTGCGCCAACATCATCTCGAATCTTTCCTTTAAATTCTCCTCCGATATCCCGAACGAACGAAATTTAAAATTCGAAAAAGAAAAGGAACATGTAAAAATATATATATATTCACAGATAAATAAAAACAAATTGGATATGACACGCATATTTTAAAGAAAAATTTCTAAGCTTTATTTCTTTTAATTTAAAAATTTATAAATTTTTATTCTTCAATTCATTACGAACGTCGATTCCATCAAACTTGATAAAATCTACGATTTTCGATCGATCCTTTCTCCGATTAATATATAATAAATATAAATTAATATAAATTAATATAATAAACATTTACAGATAAATGAAAACAAATTGGACACGCATATTTTAAAAAAAAATTTCATCTCTTTTAATTTAAACATTTACAAATTTTTATTCAGCAATTCAATTATCAGAGAAGCAATAATAATACCAATTTTTTCTTTCCTTATACGAACTCCATCAAACTTGATAAAATCTACTTCACGATTAATATAAATATCACCTCGAATCTTTTCCTTAAATTCTCCTCCCATATCCCGAACGAAATTTAAAATTCGAAAAAGAACATGTAAAAACATTCACAGATAAATGAAAACAAATTAGACACGCATATTTTAAAGAAAAATTTCATCTCTTTTAATTTAAACATTTACAAATTTTTATTCGCCAATTCAATTACGATCGTCGATTTACGAACATCGATTTCATCAAACTTGATAAAATCTACTTCACGATTAATATAAATATCGCCTCGAATCCTTCCCTTAAATTCTCCTCCCATATCCCAAACGAACGAAATTTAAGATTCGAAAAAGAACATTCACAGATAAATGAAAACAAATTAGCATATTTTAAAGAAAAATTTCTAAGCTTCGTTTCTTTTAATTTAAACATTTACAAATTTTCATTCACCAATTCAATTATCAGAGAAGCAATAATAATACCAATTTCTTTTTTCCTTATACGAACTCCATCAAACTTTATAAAATTTACTTCACGATTAATATAAATATCACCTCGAATCCTTCCCTTAAATTCTCCTTCCGATCCCAAAGCCGGCAAAACTGAAATTTAAAATTCGAAGAAGAATATGTAAAAACATTCACAGATAAATGAAAACAAATTAGACACGCATATTTTAAAGAAAAATTTTATCTCTTTTAATTTAAACATTTACAAATTTTTATTTAGTAATAATAATTCAATTACAATCAGAGAAGCAATAATATACCAATTTCTTTTTTCCTTATACGAACTCCATCAAACTTGATAAAATCTACTTCACGATTAATATAAATATCGCCTCGAATCCTTCCCTTAAATTTTCCTCCCATATCCCAAACGAACGAAATTTAAGATTCGAAAAAGAACATTCACAGATAAATGAAAACAAATTAGCATATTTTAAAGAAAAATTTCTAAGCTTCGTTTCTTTTAATTTAAACATTTACAAATTTTCATTCACCAATTCAATTATCAGAGAAGCAATAATAATACCAATTTCTTTTTTCCTTATACGAACTCCATCAAACTTGATAAAAATCTACTTCACGATTAATATAAATATCGCCTCGAATCCTTCCCTTAAATTCTCCTCCCATATCCCGAACAAAATTTAAAATTCGAAAAAGAACATGTAAAAACATTCATAGACAGATAAATAAAAACAAATTAGACACGCATATTTTAAAGAAAAATTTCATCTCTTTTAATTTAAACGTTTACAAATTTTTATTCGCCAATTCAATTACGATCGTCGATTTACGAACGTCGATTCCATCAAACTTGATAAAATCTTCACGATTAATATAAATATCGCCTCGAATCCTTCCCTTAAATTCTCCTTCCGATATCTCGAAGCCTGCGAAACTGGTAGCTTATTCAGACTGCCCCCTCCCCCTCTCCCCCTCTCCCCCTCTCCCCTCTCTTCCTTTCCAGCCTGGGGAGTGCAAGAAACAATTCCGCCGCAACATATCCTGCCATTACCTCGGCAACACGTGATAAAACGTAAGGGAGGCCCCCGCGCGCTATCCGAGAGCGTCCGTGGCGGGCAGCTATAATCTGCGACAGTGTCGTGCAGCCGGGATCGTTAGAAAAGGCGTAATGGAGCCCTGTGCGCACGGTGGTCGGTGTTGATAGCCCGGTATGGTGAGAGCGAATCCCGGGGTCACCCATAGGGTCACTAATGACATACGCAGCCCCGGCACACGCACGAGTCGACGCACACACACGCGAACCTCTCTCCTTCTTCACGAACCTCTTCTTCTTCTGGTGGAAACCAGTCCTTCGACCTCTCCTCTCCTCTCCTCTCCTCTCCTCTCCTCTTCTCCGCCGCGACTCTGTTATAGATTGCGATCGAATATCGCGGCGGATTCGCTTCTCATTTTTCTCTCTTTTTATTTTCTATTTTTATTTTTTTTTTTCCCTTCCTCTCGTTCTCGATTCGATGTTTCGATTTATATATATATATATAGAAGCGTTCCGGGGGATAGATCTCCCCCCTCCCCTTCGTTGCGTGTAGATAGATTGTAGATTTAGTTTTAATTGTTTTCAGCCAGGATTTTTGTTTGCCTGCAACGCGTGTATATATATATATGATTCGATAACAATTCGAAACGGTAGGATTTTTCCTCTCTCTCGAATGTTTTTTCT
This sequence comes from Apis mellifera, assembly GCF_003254395.2. NCBI lineage: Eukaryota > Metazoa > Arthropoda > Insecta > Hymenoptera > Apidae > Apis > Apis mellifera. The sequence continues at coordinate 13,679,121 of NC_037643.1, read as the reverse complement.
TCTCAAGATTCGTATCTTTTCATCGAAAATATTCGATCGATTGGAACGATACTTGCAAGCTTACCTTCAAATCCCAAACTGTATAATTTCAGATGTTATTAGAATTCATTATCGACGCAGAAATAGTGACTAAAAGGTAAATAAATCAGAGAAAATAAGTAATAGTATACTTTATTTATATTAATTTTTAAATGCAATTTAAATGTTATTATCAACTAATATCCAATTTATCAATTTAATTAATACTAATACTAAAATTCAAAATTTTACGTGCTTAAAATAAATTTATCTCCCTTCCTCTCCCTTTCTCTACCTATCTCTCTCTCTCTAAACCTACCTACTTCTCTTTCTCTAAAGAGAAAAAAATCGAAACGGTTAAACGATGAGTTACCCCCTTTTTTTTTCCAGATCATTTAGTCCGGAAGCTTGGAAATGGAAACCGCGTTACACGATGCCGCGGCGTCTCTGCAACCGCGTGGTTCCCAAATTTCCGAAACAACGGCGTGTGTCGAATCGTCGTCCCCTGCGCCCCTCCCTCTCCTCACCGTTCACAGAGGGATAAATGCCAAAGAGAAAGAGAAACGAGAATAGATAGAGAGAGTTAGATATCTATATACACACATAGAGGCGGCTGCAGAATCATGCGCGCATCCCGTACGAAACGCAAACGCAAAAGCGAAACGCGAATTGGCCTCATCAAAGCGAGCAAACAATGCCGTGGATGCCGCCGATGGCTCAACAACGTGTGGTTAGCCAAATCACCGTACGGCACGTAGCACACCGATGCGCATCGAATGCCGAACAATGCGCGATCCGCAACACCCGCCTCGCCCCCCTCTCGTCCCGCTCCCCACTCCCACTCTCTCTCTATTCCCCCACCACCGCCGGCGTTGCTCGCCTCTCGCAGTCCTCGTCGCAGTTCCATTATTGGAAGGCGATACGCGTTTTTCTCGTACGAATATATATTCTCTCCTATCCTATGGATAAAACCCATGTTTGCTCTTCACCTGACTCCGAGAGATGCGATACTCCTTCGTACAGGGATAATCATAATCTGGAGGAGAAGGCGCGAAGAAGGAAGGTTTCCTTTTTTTTCTTATTCCCTGCGAAGCGAGAGGAGGATCGTGTAGCGGGGATTCGTTCCGTGGTGGCCGGTGAACCGTGACTCTCTTCCGGAGCCGTAACTCGTGGCGAGAGGCACCTTAGACCAGGCGCGAGCCACGATAATCTTCCTTTTGTTTGTTTCGTTAAGCGCTTTATGGGATCCCGCGTCGATAAAGAGGGAAGGGAGGATTCTGTTTGACCCCCCCTTTTATATATATATATCTCCGTTCCTGGAGTACAATTTTCCAATCGAATCCGTTTTTTTCTTTTCGTATATTCCTTTAAGAGTTAAGATATCTCGAAACACGTGTATATTTAGTTTCTTTTTATAAGTAGCTAGATGTTTTATCTCTTATTTCTGAAAATCTACGTACGAATATAAATTTCCAGATAACTGTAAAGGAAAGTTGGAATGTGAGGATCGATCCAGATTCCAGGATAATCGAGAGGAGAGGGGATTCGTGGGAAAAGGGAAAAAGGATACGGTGAAAAACTGGATAAGAGAGAGAGAGAAGATCGGTTGAAGGCAAATACCGCGCGGACTCCCCGCGTGGCGACCCCGGCTGAACTTCTAGGCAGTCGTCGCGGGGGGTCCTCTAACGAGCCGTGCAATTAACATTTTTATTAGACGGTCCGCATCGCGCGTTCGAAGCGGGCGATCGTCTGGACCGGGGTTGCTCCACATGCGCGTCGATACCGCGCGTGGACGACGCGGTGAGCAGCTCCTTCCTTCCATCCATCCGCGAAATTAATCGAAACCGTGCCACTATCCGTTCCGAGATTCCTCTCCAACGTGGCTAAACGAGAAATTGTTGCACGATTGTCGATACGCGATGAAAATTATTCCATCCTCTATAAAAATATCCTACTACGATATATATATAAAGGGTGTCCCAAAATTAATGCAAGATTTGGCAAGCCTGAAAAAGAACAGTTTGAGAAGAAGAGAAATTTTATAGAATAATAATTCAAATCAAAATAGTAGTATATTCAAAGTACAAGATGAGTTTCGATAAATTTTAGAATTGTTTATTTTAATAAATATGAAAGAGGATTTAAAAGTTAATTGAAGGTAGTTTTAAAAAGTTACAAATCGCCCGTCAAAATTCGGTTGTGTAATAAAGGATGTCCCAAAATTAATGCAAGATTTGAATTTGCCGCCATTTTTGCATCAAGTTGTTGGTAACTCTGAAAAAAGAATAGTTTGAGAAGAAGAGAAATTTTATAGAATAATCAATATAAATCAAATCAAAATAGTAGTATATTCAAGCTACAAGCTTCGATAAATTTAATTTTAAAATTTTTTATTTTAACATAAATATGAAAGAGGATTTAAAATTAAAGAAATTTCTTTAATTGAAGATAGTTTTAAAAAGTGTACGTAAAAATTCGGTTGTGTAATAAAGAGTATCCCAAAATTAACGCAAGATTTGGCAAGCCTGAAAAAGAACAGTTTGAGAAGAAGAGAAATTTTATAGAATAATAATTCAAATCAAAATGTAACATATTCAAGATGAGCTTCGATAAATTTAATTTTAGAATTGTTTATTTTAACATAAATATGAAAGAGGATTTAAAAGTTAATTGAAGATAGTTTTAAAAAGTGTACAAATCGCCTGTCAAAATTCGGTTGTGTAATAAAGGAAATCCCAAAATTAACGCAAGATTTGAATTTGTCGCCATTTTTGCATCAAGTTGTTGGTAACTCTGAAAAAAGAACTGTTTAAGAAGAAGAGAAATTTTATAGAATAATAATCAATATAATTCAAATCAAAATGTAATATATTCAAGATAAGCTTCGATGAATTTAATTTTAAAATTTTTTATTTTAATATAAATATGAAAGAGAATTTAAAAGTAAAGAAATTTCTTTAATTGAAGGTAGTTTTAAAAAGTGTACAAATTGCCCATCAAAATTCGGTTGTATAATAAAGGGTGTCCCAAGATTAATGTAAGATTTGAATTTGCCGCCATTTTTGCAAGTTGTTGGCAACCCTGAAGAACAATTTGACAGCTGAAGAAAAATTTTATAGAATAATAATTCAAATCAAAATATAATATATTCAAGATGAGCTTCGATAAATTTAATTTTAAAATTTTTTATTTTAACATAAATATGAAAGAGGATTTAAAAGTAAAAAAATTTCTTTAATTAAAGGTAGTTTTAAAAAGTGTACAAATTGCCCATCAAAATTCGGTTGTGTAATAAAGGGTATCCCAAAATTAACGAAAGATTTGAATTTGCCGCCATTTTTGCATCAAGTTGTTGGCAACCCTGAAGAACAATTTGACAACTGAAGAAAAATTTTATAGAATAATAATTCAAATCAAAATGTAACATATTCAAAATGAGCTTCGATAAATTTAATTTTAGAATTGTTTATTTTAACATTATTTTAATTGAAGATAATTTTAAAAAGTGTACAAATCGCTCGTCAATTTCATTTAAAGAATTTTACGTATATAAAAATTAACGCAAGATTTGAATTTGCCGCCATTTTTGCATCAAATTGTTGGCAACCCTGAAGAACAATTTGACAACTGAAGAAAAATTTTATAGAATAATAATTCAAATCAAAATGTAATATATTCAAGATGAGCTTCGATAAATTTAATTTTAGAATTGTTTATTTTAACATAAATATGAAAGAGGATTTAAAAGTTAATTGAAAATAGTTTTTAAAAGTGTAAAAATCGTCTGTCAATTTCATAGAGAAAAAATAAAGAATTTTACGTACATAAAAATTAACGCAAGATTTGAATTTGCCGCCATTTTTGCATCAAGTTGTTGGCAAGCCTGAAGAAAGAACAGTTTGACAGCTGAAAATCATTTGCCCGATGTGTTAATCCAAAGACTAAAAACTTTCTTTCATATTTAATTCAAATCCTGCGTTAATTTTGGGACACCCTTTATAGTTATACACGTTCGTTATTCGATCTGTAATTACGTTTCGAATCTCGCGCGATTTCTCCCCTCCCTTTTCCAAAAAGAAAAGAAAAGAAGCGGAGGTAACACGCCTCGTATTCGAGCGATACGTTTTTCGTTCTTCTAATCTCCGTGAAAAAAAGGTCAACCACCACGTTACAGAGATTCGCAGACGGCGAATGCCCCCACGAAAGGCCGGTTCGTTCCACTTCCTTCCAGGTTAGTCCCCCTCCCTCCCCTCTTCGGAAAAAGAAACGGAAGGCCGCGAGTTTTTCCTACGGCAGCCTTTCCTCCTTTTTTCGTCGGCGGTCTGGCAACCTTTACCATCATCTCTTGCGAATATATACATATATACATACACTTTCTCACACACGCACGCACGCACGAAGATTCGAACGTACGAGCGCGTATCGGAAGAAGGCCTGACTTTTTTGCGACTTCACAGAGTCAACAGAGGAGGAGTCGAAAGGAGGAAAAAGGCCGCTTCGATCTTCCCTCCCCCCCTCCCTTCCTTCACCGTATCTATCCAAGGGGGTTGCCTCCCTTTCAGACGGATCTCTTTCCGTCGAGGTTACGAGAAAGGGCAGAGATGCAACGCATTTTGTTTTTAACCATTCAGACGGGTAGTAGACCGCGGCGGCCGACTTAGTCGAGGCGAGGCGCACACACGCGCCGCCGTATAAACGAGGATATCGCGAGGACCCGGGGGGGGGAAGGGGAGGGGAGTCGAAACCATTGAAACCATTGAGGCGGTCGAACCCCTCGCTGCCGCCGGCCGTCCGCCCTCCCTTCCTTTTATATACATGTTTATATTCGCCTGGGTTTTAGGCGCAGAAAACTAAAAAGCTAATTTACTTTAAAAGTATCCGTGCGCGCTCGCGATCCTCGAGGAGGAGGAGGAGGGGGAGGGAGAGGGCGCGCCTCATCAAACGGGGCGCCTTTTCAAAAGGACGCACCTCTCTCTCTCTCTTTCTCCTTCCTCCTCTCCTCTCAGGATGCCTAATGCAGCCAGCGACAGATTGGCGGTTCTCTCTCTCTCTCTCTCTCTCTCTCTCTCTCTCTCTCTCTCTTTGTCCAGCGTGTACGCGCTTGGTTGGGCGGGGCGGGCGAATGGTCATTTCGCTGATAGCTGGAAACCGATAGCGAAAATGTGTCCAAACGCGCGGCCCCCGCATAAAGACGTTTCGTACGAGTCTGGCCTGCACGCTCGTGGACGATCCACCCGCGTGGATGGGTCCGCGTGGGAGATATATACGCGAGGTGGGTGTATGAGCGCGCACAGAGCCCCCACCCCCCGCCGCCGGATTTTAAACCGGAGAGCATCGAGACCCGCGCTTCAATGCCTCCTCCAGTGACTTTATTCCTTAATTAATGGAAACCCCCTCCCCGATTATTCGACTGGACGGGAGGAGGGGGACGATAATGGGATGAGTCGCTCGTTTTCGAAAGGTTTTAAGAGTTTTGGGAAATTGCGGTTTATAATTTTAAAATACGTAAATAATGTCTCGTTATGTAGATTCCGGTTATCAACCAGTTTCCTTACGATTTGCACATCGTGCAAATTGGAATCTTTCGTTCGAGAACGAAAACACATCGAACGATGATAATCTGCATTACATGCAGAGCTTGTCAATAGTTACTTAACACGAGATCGACTAATCTCAATTTCAAGAATTCTATTACATCTTCTTCCCATTTCCAGTCAATTATCCGTCGATAAAATTTAAAAGTTTCCGTCTCTTTATTTTACCGAAATGTTATTATTATTACACGATTTTACAGATATAGAAATACGCAATGTTGACAAAGTTAACCTCTTTTAAGTAAACAGGGCGAGAATAAGAGAGTTCCTCTCAAAGTTGGTCGTGAAAACACGGAAGGAGGTCGATTCGCGTCACGAGTCGCGGATTTTTCGCTCGACGAGCGCGCACAGGAATTGCAGTTGCCTGCGGGACGACATCGCGCTCTCTCTGTTTCTTCTTTTTTTTTTTCTCTGCCACACTCGCCGGTGTTACATAGTCGACGCGTTAAACGCGCCATTATACTTGTAAATTCCGAACAATTAGCCGTAATCAAGCACAGGAAACCATCGCAACTGGGTACGCAATTATTTTTAAATAAGATTCCGCCGGACTGTTTCGTAGGACTTGGAACGACCGTGATTATTAATCCCGGTGAGAGATCGTTAGGTAGATTACACACCGGACGCGGTTGCGCGCGGCTCGGTCGCCTCCTCGACCCGCTTCATTCCGTCTCCCTCCCTCCCCCCTCCCCTCCTCGCCCCTCCCCTCGCCCCGCATCTGCGTCGTCCGCGTAAACCGAGCCGCGTCCGATACTTGAGTCGAGCGTTTATCTTATCTGTTGTTATTATTAGCTCGACGAGCACGAAAAATAAACCGTTTTTGTTCGTTTTGTTCCACCTAGGCGAAGGAAGAAATTTCGAGAGCACGTGAAACGTTGGACATCGATTCGGTGGTTTCTTTCTTTATGAGCAAGGGAATGGAATATTGTTTTTATCCAATGTTCTTCGCATCAGAGTGTTCGTTCAAATATGTTTCCATATTGTTCGAAAATTATTATAGGAGAATTATTTGTTGAAACGATACGCGTAACGCGTACCGCGTGTTTCCACTCGGAGGGATAAGTAATAAGAAATTAATTTATTTATCGCTAGACACCAAATTTATTCATCCTTTCTAACGCTGGAGTGTAACGATTTTTTTTCACAAGGTGTATAAATATTTTATAACTTGTTCCGCTTCCTTATCCGCTGCGGATGTTTATGAAAAATAAAATTCTTATGAGCATAAAGAAACGGAGCTTAAATAGGGATACGTTATTCTTGAAATATATACATGTTCCAGTTTGGAAAAAATACTTCTAATCATCCTTGCTGCACTCGACCTATAATTATACCTTTCACAAACATCTTCTTAGTCGAATATCGCAATAATCATTGTTTCGTTTCGAAAAATGATTCTTCTACACATATCTATAAATATTTGTTTCGCCAAATTTTCCATTTCGAAAAATCTACATCGTTGTTCCCTTGCTGCGCTAAAATATCATGAATATTACTTGTTTCCATTTCGAAAAATTTGTATTCTACATCTTTAAACTTTTAATTTTTAAACTTTAACAAATATCACGAATATCACTTATTTCGCCAAATTTTCCATTTCGAACAATCTGCACTCTACATCTACATCGTTGTTTCCTTGCTGCGCTAAAATATCACGAATATCACTCGTTTCCATTTCGAAAAATTTCTATTCTACATCTTTAATCATTGTTCCACTTGGAAAAATGCTTTTTCTAAAAATTCTTGCTGCACTAAATCTTTAACAAATATCACGAATATCACTTGTTTCCATTTCAAAAAATTTGTATTCTATATCTTTAAACTTTTAACTTTTAAACTTTAACAAATATCACGAATATCACTCGTTTCGTCAAATTTTCCATTTCGAAAAATTTCTACATCTTTAATTATTCTTTCACTTCGAGAAATGCTTCTTCTAAACATCCTTGTTGCACTAAATCTTTAACAAATATCACGAATATGACTTGTTTCTTCAAATTTTCCATTTCGAAAAATTTCTATTCTACATCTTTAATCATTGTTCCACTTGGAAAAATGCTTCTTCCGAACATCCTTGCACTAAACACATTAATTCGTAAAATAGATATCAAAATATCTTTTGTAATACATCAAAATATCTTTAACAATAAAAATATCAACGCTTGCTTGAAAAATTTCCCATTTTCCGCAAGCGAACCCTTCTTCCCATCGTCCCCAAACCGTTCTCTCTCTCTCTCTCTCTCTCTCTCTCTCTCTCTCTCTCTCTCTCTCTCTCTCTCTCTCTTCGTCCCCGTTCCGTCTCGCTAACGAGCGCCGCTCCACGAATAATTCATGGATCCAAGAAAGTGCCAAGTAATTGCATCCTACCGCGCCGCTTCCGCGCGATCCATCCGCCAATATTGACGCTAATTACAATGCGATACGTGGTGGCGTCTTAAATTATCCGCGTTATGCGACCGGCCCCCCTCCCTCCCCTCCTTCTTCCCCACCCCCGGATTTTTATGGCCCGTTTTCGAGCCACGCCGCTAATTTCCCCCCTTCATTTGCGGACAGCAGGTTCTAATGATTTTTGATCGTTCCATCACGGGCCCCTCTCTCTCTCTCTCTCTTTTCCTTTTGTCGCGTGGCTCGATGCACGGAAGAAGGAGAAGAAAAAGAAGAAGAAGAGGAGGAAGAAGGGTCTTTTGCCTCGAGACGAGTCGGCGAATTACGATGATGATAATCGATCTGATAATGAATTCGATTCTTTTTCTTTTTTGATGTGAGATTTATTTCGAGAGATTGATCAACAATTGTAAATATTATAAATATTTCGATCTTTATTAATATTACGATTATTAAAAAAATATATATATGAAATTATATATTCAATTTTGATATTATAATATCGATTATATAGAAATACGTCGAGAATAAAATATGTTTGGGAATAATCCTCCTAAACGGATTAGTTATTCACGATTCGATTCGATATCTCTCCGGCTCAATCGAGGAAAGTGTATCGAGATATTTTCTCAGGGTTGGAAAAAAAGAGAGAGAGAAAGAGAAACAAAGAGAGGAAGGAAGAAAAGTAAAAGCGGAGGAAACGAACTATCGCAATTCCTCTGCCCCAACCCCTCGGTCTCCTAGTCGCGGGAAAAAGCAAAGGAAAGGGGCGCAAAAAGCCGCGAGCGGACGGAACTCTCTGTCACTGTTTTCTCGATCCACCTCGATCGAGCCAATCACCCGAACGACCGTCCAAACTTTTAATCGACGGCTCCGGCCGTCTCGGCGTCTCTGCGGATGACGAAGTGACCCGACCCTCGCCACGGATCGCCGACTTTCATCCCCCCTCTCCTTCTCTTTCTCTCTCTCTCTCCTCTTGGAACGGGGCTAATTTCGCAAAAACGTCCGCGTCCTTTCGCGAAATTGAAATCGGCCAACGCGCCAAGACAGACCCTTTTTGATCTTCTCTCGGATACATCGAGGCGAGTCGATCGAACGTGGAATCGAGGAACGTTGAGGAAGGATCGCAAGGTAATAACATAGGGTATCCCAAAATTAACGCAAGATTTTAATTAAATATGAAAGAGAGTTTTTGGATATTTATTTTTTTAAGCGAATCGTAAAGTACGTAGGATAGGGTTATTTATGGAATAACACAAATTTTTCATCACCTTTCTGCACAATCGTGGCTGAATTTCGTCGATCAATTTCCTCTTGCAACGCAAGATGGTTGTGGGATCGTCGACGTAGATCTTTCGCTTCAAATAACCCCATAAGAAGAAATCTAACGGGGTTAAATCGCACAATCCAGGGGGCCAATTCCAATCACCGAAACGAGAGAGTACGCGACCGGGAAACGTCTCGTGCGGTGATCGAATCGTTTCGTTGGCTGCAAGACACGCGGCACCGTCTCGTTGAAACCGCGTATCGGCCGCGTCAATATCGTCCAATTTCGGCAGAAAGAACCGCGTTATCGCATCGCGATATCGAGCGCCGTTAACAGTCGCTGCTCGACCAGCCTCGTTCTCAAAAAAGCACGGTCCGACGACGCCTCCTGGCCAAAATCCGCGCCGAACGGTGACGCGTCGCGGGTGCATTCGTTTTTCGCTAATCGCGCGTGGCTTCTCCGAACCCCAAACGCGGCAATTTTGCCGATCAACGAAGCCATCGAGGCGAAAATGCGCTTCGTCGCTTAGGATTATTTTGCTGGAAAAACCAGCGTCCACTTTTTCACGATTAATAATCCGTTCCACGTTGTTGTATCGTGTAACGCTCCATTTTCACCAACCCTAAACTCTCGGCTGTCAAACTGTTCTTCTTTCAGGCTTGCCAATGACTGATGGCGGCAAATTCAAATCTCGCGTTAATTTTGCGACACCCTTTATTACAATTTGTACACTTTTTAAAACTATCTTCGATTAAAGAAATTTCTTTAATTCACTTTTGAGTTTAAAATTAAGTTTATCGAAGCTCATTTTGAATATATTATATTTTGATTTGAATTATTATTCTATAAAATTTCTCCAACTTAAATAAATTCAGGCCAGTTAAAACAATAATATATAAATTTAAATTATCGTGGATTATCAAATTAATCGACAAGTATCTCTAATTAGATATAAAAAGCCGCCATATTGTTTAATTTTAACGATTTTACGTTTAATCATTTAATATATTCACTTACCTTTTTAATAGGATATCTAATTCTAGTTTATTAGTAAATTTTTTAATGAAAAAAAAATTTATTAATAATTATTGATTATGTTATTGATTAATTTTAAATTTCACCTAAAATCAATAAATTTAATTGTAATAAAACAATTTAAATTTCTATTAGAATAAATTAATTTATAAATCAAGTTTAATTGCTATAGCTGGCACTTATATTATTATTTATCTTTACTTAAATTAATTAATAAAACTTCATTTATTGTTTCAGAATCCTGTATCAATTATAATTTTACTTTTATTTTTAATAAAATTTTTATATTTTATATATAATCAATCAATACAATTAATTTAAAAAAATATAATTTATATTATATTTATTATGTATTTATTTAAATATAATTTTCTGTCCTGACGAATTTAATACTAATTATATTACTCGTAGAATTTATATTATATACATAGAATTTATTTTTATACCTTTTTCTTATTTCACATTTTCGTTTACATTACTTTTAATTGTAAAATTATAAATTCTTTCAAAATAATTAATTTAACTTTAAACTTTCATAAACTTTTAAATATTATAGTTAATAATCTCAAATAGTTGACTGAATTTTCCATCGTAATGGATCTAATACGTTTCGAGATATATATTTGCTATATATTTAAACATTTCTTTTTACTATCTACTTCGTAAGTAGCTCGAGTTCGTTAAACATTTTCAACGTGACGTAATTTTAAAGCAAGTAGGAGCTGATACTTTTATTATCATAAAGCGAAACTATCGAACAACTCGCTACGAACTCGCTACAAAGTCTTTGCTTTTGTTCCAACTTTACATTCGTATATATATATATATCTCAGTTTCAAGAATTCTCGAGATTTTAACGTATAAAATTTCGCGAAATAATATATATATACATATATCTCCGTTAAAACGTTGGAGAAACGTTTCGGTTGATAGACGTCTTCTCCTCTTTAATGCCGGCGAACCCCATGGACCGAAATATCGATCCCACAGGCCGAGCATACCCCACAGTTCTGAATTACCCCCTACGTAGGAAAGCAGCATGACGTCACGCCACATATTCCCTTTTCTAGGTCAGTATGCCGATTTTCCTATCCCAGCTCCTATTAATCCCCCCTCCTCCCCCCTTCCAACCGTTTGTTAACTATTTTCCATCGATTTCTCGAATTTCCATTCCTTCGTTTCAAAGATATAAAAAGTATCGTTCTTCGTTTATCGATCCAAATACGCGAAATATAATAATTCGATTCCAAGTTTCAGCGCCTCCTCGTTTCATCTCGATCGCTGCCGATTTCGAGGATTCGAGGATTCTTCCATCGATGTCCTTGGATCGATAAACGACACGAAGCTTTTCGTTGGATTATGGCAACGAGAACTATCGATTTCCACTCTTCTCAATGAATCTTTTATCAAGATCGGTCGATCGATCTTCATGGATAATTTTTTTTTTTTACTTAATTTCGACGCTTCGAGGCAGAATTATCGACGAACCTTTCACAATGTAGAAGTATCGAAGAGGTAGTCGTTGAATCGAATGCTCGTTTCGCTTATTTCGGTTGCTTCATGTAAGACAGTAGAAGAACGATAACCAAGGATCTCAAACTGGAGATCGAAAAAAATATATATATATAAAATGCGAAAATTCGTTGGGGACGATGAAGATAAGATAATTGTTAAAATTATTTCATTGTGGATATCATTACGTGCAATTTTCGTTTACAATTACATATCATATAAGTTTACTCGCAAATTGGGGTGAAAGTTTATTTACAACAGTTATAAATCGAGCGTAGAAAAAAAAATTATAATTAATAATTACGAATAGCGACGAAATTCGATGAGAAAAATTTGGGTGTATCGAGTTATAATTATAATAAATAACAAGAGAATCGGGAGAAACTTGCCAAGAAACAAGACGAGAGGAAATCGGGGTGGGGAAGGTTGTGTGTTTGGCTTGGCGAGAGGGCGACAAGGGTGAAAGGAGAAGTCGAGGGGCTCGAGGGCCGGGGAACCACTTGGAAAGAAATCTATTGCATCCGTGTTGAACCCGTGAGGGGCGAGTGTGGGCTCAAATGACACGGAATAAAAGTAATGCCCCGCGATACACGCCGCCCTCGCTCCGACAACGCTCCCTTCCCCCCGCCCTCCACTCCCCCCTTCGCCCGCCAGGAAGCTCGAGGGGTTCCCGGTGGGAAGCGAGCAATCGATATCCGGGATAAGAAATGTCTGCTCCGCGGGCCCTCCCTTTCCTTCCCTATCGGCGATTATTCCACGATACAATGCCCACTGTTTCGCGACCCTGACGGTTTCGTTTTGCGATTGTGTGAGAGTTGTTAAGAGGGTTGTTGTCGAGTACACGTTTAGTTTGTTTAGATGGTGGAATTTTCGGTGGAAAGGTGGTGTCGTCGTCGTCGTCGTGGGGAAGAGAGTTTGTAATTTTCGAAGTAGTTTCGTGAAAGTGTTTGGAAAGATGATTCGAGGAAGAGGAAGATTTTGTGAAAGGTAAATTTATTGCTTTTTAAAAAAAGGTTATTCTGCTCGAGAGGAAAAGAGGAGTGTGCTTTCCGTTAATAATTATATCGCGCGATGAAAAGTAACGTCTTACCATTTCTTGGCAAATATTGGATGTTACAGGGAGCAAATATCGTTTGTTTCGATGTTTATTGTTTCGGATTCGTTTATTGCCCTTGGCTATCCTTTTCTTATTATCTTACTTACATTGCCAGCTTTTTTTTAATGTGGCTATTATCAAGAGGAGTTGTAACGTTACACGTTAAAGAGTGACTTTTCCACTCTTCTGGAAAAAGGAAAAAGAAGAAGAAAAAAACGGCTGGGTCTCGGTTAAAGATACCCTTGTGCGTAATAAGAGGAAAAACACTTTGAAAAGTTTCAATCTTTAGTCCCACTCGTCATATTTCCTTGATTATCTTTTAAATTTTTTAACTACGAGTCTTTTTAGATTTAAAAAATTTCACGAAACCAATGAAAAGTATTGATCAAAAATCATTATATGAACTTAGATTGATGGAAATATCACTTTTAATCCGAATCGAATATTTAAACTTCTAACATAACCTCGTCGCGTGTCTCTCATCGATCGCGACACGCTTTGTACTGTCCTCCTCGCGCGAAGACAGCGCGATCTGTGACAATCGAATGATTTAACGTCGAGTCGCGAACGTCGCTCGTAAAAGTCGCCTCGATCGCGGTAGGCAAATACGTCTCGCGCACACAGGAAGAGGAAAGGGGAGGGGGGGGGCGAGGAGGAGACGGGACGGCACGGGCGGCGGAACGGTCCCACCGGTGGCAAATCTCGTAACGAGAGGCCGTATCTCGGCCGGATCTTTATAGCCGGCAATTACGCTCGGTTCCGGGCGCGCGCGGCCCGGAAAAAGCAGAGGCAAGGAGAAGCACGAGCCGAGCGACCACGGTGCCGAGCGTGGAATTATATAAAGATGAAAAGTTAATGGACGGAGCGGGAGACGGCGCTGGTCTGGGTATCGGTCCCGCCTCAACCTTCAATCACGGATGCCCTCTTACGACGCCGGCAGCGCCACCAAAATTCGGCCGCTCGACCACCACGGCATCAAATATGCAACGCGGTTTCGAATCTACGATTACGTTCACGGGCAAGAACGACTCGGGGAGAAACGTGGAACGCTTATGGGACGCGGTTTGTCAAGTGGCGCTTCGCTCGTTTGATCGGCCGTTTGGGGAATATCTCGGGAAAAGTTGTGTGGCCGTTGTACGTGTTGTACGTGTGCGTGCGAGCTAGGAGTTTTTCGAGAGAAAGGTTATGTATTTTTATTAGGATGCTGAGTGGCGGTAAAACGCGTTTCCACGGAGTGTAATGGTTTTTGGTTATAATTGACTCTATCCCGTGTATTTTGCATTGCGTTTTCAGAAATGGGGAAACTACGGCAGTTTTAATATTATGTTTCTATCTTTTTTCTTTTTTTTACGATGAATCGTAGAATCATTTCGAAACATTTCGTTCGATTCGTTTTCCCTTGCTGTGTTTGTTAAAGACAGAATACGATAATTATCATTTTCCACTTTTTCCCACCAATTTCTCGCATCGTTTTAAAGACGATTATAAAGGGAAAGATGTCGATCGCGTACTAATCGCGTTTACATCTAACTCAACTCGCCCTTCTTTCCTTTTAATCCCCTTCGCGTGTAATTGCAATTCTCACGCCGTTAAAATATCGCTTTTTCTCGCTTACCGGCACGTCAATTTCCCTAGACGTTTGACAGAGCGCGTGACGGTCGTCCAGAACCGGAGAGAGGGGGCAAGTATCAAGCGAGTAAGTACCAACCGCCATGACAGGCTAACCTATCGGAGCTGTGAATAATAAATTCGCGGGACGGTCACGCTAGCAAGGAACACCGGCTTGTCACTCGAAATGTCAGACAAGAGACTTCCATGGGTCTACCACCCTATTAATTAATGAACCCGTCCGCCATTGTTCTCGGATAGCAAACATCTGACCCGGCCGTTTCCTCGAAGACGTGCTTACTACCGTACCGGTGCCATCGGTCGCTAATTACGCAAGAATTACCCTTCGGACCTGGGAACCGAACCCTGCGGAAAATCATCTCGGGATTTCAATTACCTCGGCTCGATTCGTCGAGGAAGGATTCGTTACTCGGCGTAATTCGCGTGTGCAATTCGTGCGCGAGCCGTGCACCGTGGGATAAAATTGTTACTCGAGAAGTATCAAGAGAAATTTTGACGATTCGAGGTTAGGTTAGCTTGTCGTCGAACGTCGGTAAGTGCTTTCGTGTGATTCGTGCGCGAGCATCGTGGGATAAAACTGTGTTACCCAAGAGATATTAAGAGAAATTTATACGTGTGGTGAATGTTTGAATTATTTTCTAAATTAGCTACATTTATCACGTTGCTTTGCATATGTTTTCGCTTATCTCATTATCTCAGATCGGTTACATTTATATCGATAAAAAGTTTCCTTCCAAACAGATTCTTTATATAGATTGTATTTACGATTCATTCTTGTTGATTCTTAACAACTATCACTCGGAAAAAGGAGAGAAGGAAGGGATCAATCTCGATCACCAGAAGCACGAAAGGGAAAACTTTCGTGAAGAGGAGGAAAGAAAGAAAGGTAAGGGACGATGAACAAAACACGGCTCGCGATTTCAATTACGCTTTCGAGTCGCGTACTCGGCTCAGATCGCATCTAATCAGAAATTCTTCCGCCATTAGCTGTCGGCGGCGCGAGGGTAAACGGCACCGGAAACCGGATGGCTCCGCTGCAATTGCTGGGGTGCTCGCGAGCGCGATATATACGCGATAGGTCGGGGAGAGCCGATTCCTTCCAGCCGGGGCTTATTCAACGAGGCCTTGGGACCGTCATGCGTCTCGAGCCAGCTTCCGTGAGAAACGGCGAGGACAGCGCGCCTCCGCTCGATCAACAGAGAGAGAGGGCCGAATCGGGGGCTCGAGAGTTGCTCGCTCGAGGACGCGTTCCACGTACGCTCCTCTAATGTATGCAGATTGCACCGGTGCTATTACGTGTCTCTTTCGTGTGCGCGTGTGCGACTCCGTCGATCCTTCTTCTCTACGTAGCTCTTCCGCCTTTTCCGCTCCTTCCCGTTGCGCTCACGTGGTTTCCTCGCCTACGTGACGCGCGAGGAAAGCGCGTTACGATCCCGCGATAATTAGCCTTGATTACGGAATAATCGTTGATTATCTTTCGAAGGTGAGACTTGTATGGAGATACGTTTCGAGTTAAATCAAGAAATAGAATTCGCTTCTGTTCTCTCCTTTCTATTCAACGTTCGATATTTTCAAAATTCTTAATTAATAGTTCGATTCATGTAAACAAATTCAATTTCTTTCAGCGATTTTCCAACCACGCTCGCATTCGATATCAAGGAGACTACTATTTCTTACTGTCTGGAGGAGGGCGTAAGACGGTCGTCCATCGTTTGAAGCGTCGGCAACGTATAATGTCCCGCGTTTGTCAGAGGCGAGGCCGAAACACGGTCGCCCTGGGCTAGTCGAGTGGCGGCGTGCACCGCAGAAGAAGAGCCGCGGCAAGCCGTGAGGACAGAGACGGAGGCCAGGCCGCCGCAGATTACTTAGGTAATTGGTAAATACGAGGGTTACCTTCCCAGTTTTCACCAAGGGGTTGGATGTGCAAGCCCCAAGTAAGATGCCTCGCGGCCTCTCCTCTCCTTTTCCTCCTCCTCCTCCTCCTCCTCCTGCCTCGAGGGTGTTCCCTGTCTCCTCGCGCAGGATATTCGCTTTAAGGGGGGGAAATGAGCCTTAAAATTGTTTAAAGCGGTCGGAAGAAGGGGATCCCGGAGATCCCCTCGGCGGTGTGTAGACCAAAGCCTTGGGGAAACCTCGACACTTGCCGACTCTTTCCGTTCAATTCGAACCTCTTGCACGTCCGATCTCCAATTTTCGATCTCGTTCTTCGCTTTCTGGGATTGTTCAATATTTTTTTTATTTTTTATTTTTTTGGAATTTTCTTTCTTACATTTCTTATTCAATTTTTGCTACAGTTAAAGTATATAACTTTTTAAAACGAATATGTTAAATTATTTAATTTTGAATATTTCGGTTTCTGGGATTGCGTTGGGGTTCAATATTTTTTTTATTTTTTATTTTTTTGGAATTTTCTTTCTTACATTTCTTATTCAATTTTTGCTACAGTTAAAGTATATAAATTGTGATATCTTTTTTTTTTGACTTTTTAAAACGAATATGTTAAATTATTTAATTTTGAATATTTCCGTTTCTGGGGTTGCGTTGGGGTTGTTCAATATTTTTTTTATTTTTTTTGGAATTTTCTTTTTTACATTTCTTATTCAATTTTTGTTACAGTTAAAGTATATAAATTGTGATATCTTTTTTTTTTTTTTGTACTTTTTAAAACGAATATAATTAAATTATTTAATTTTGAATATTTCGTTGAATTGTTTCTTTTCAACATTTCCAAGTTTTTGTAATTTTTATTTTTTTTCGGGGTCATTCTTAAAAACAAACGTCTATATAGTTAATTGGATTCGTCGGATTTAATGTTAGAGTTCGTGTTTAGTCTTGAAGCGAAGGTTGCAGAAGCAATTTCTTATGTGAACGTACCGGCGTTCTGTTTACGTTTACGTTTACGATTGTTATATAGACAAAGTGAAGAAGAATTGTTGGTCGGCCCTGGATAGCTTAATGGTTAAAGCAGTCGCCTGGCAAGCGAAAGATCCGGGTTCGATTCCCGGTCCAGGCAAAAAAATATTATTATATTGTGTGTGTTAGCAAGAGAAAAGAAAATTTATAGCCGACACTTTTATGCGATGAAAATTTGCTTCAACTTTCTTTCTTATATTATTACTACACAACTGTGTTTCTTACTCGATTGTTTTTCGGTACGGTTTTCATAGGATACGATTGATGATTTTTAAATAACTTTAATAAAATATTTTTTATCAAATTGTGAATTTTTCATCCTTTTTGCAACGAATCACAAAAAAAAAACAAATGAAAAATTGTATATTATAAAATTTTTAAACTTTAAAAATATTCTAAATACAATTTTTATAATGTATTTTAAAGTAGTATTGATTAAAGTATTGATGATTTGATAACTTTAAAATATTTTTTATCAATTGTGAATTTTTCATCCTTTCTGCAATCACAAAAAAAAACAAATGAAAAATTGTGTACGGTTATAAAATTTTTAAACTTTAAAAATATTCCAAATATAATTTTCACAATGTATTTTAAAATAGTCATTTTCACGAATAAATGGAAATTTTGTCACGAATTTCTTTTTTTCATCCATGGATAAAAATACAGAGAAAGAGAAAAATTGGCTTCTCGAGCATTTTTACAAATTGGTTATCGACGTTCCGTATTTATCGACGACACGATCGAATCGAATTTTCGGCGCACGCTCCATCCCTATAATCTCTATATTCATCAATCAAACAAATTTCAAATCGATATATTTCGCAAGATATCTCGAAAACTCTGGAATTAATAAGAAAGAAGAAGTTTCTTTTAATAAAAAATTACCTAGTCACAAATACATGACAAAACTCGTAAGAAAATTTTCCCCCGAAAAATCTCGTGGAACAATCGCGTGGAACGAAGCTCGTTCACGGATGGAAACGGAAAGGAAGACGATGTGGCTGGGAGGGGAGGGGAGGGAAGGAGGGAAGGCGACCGCTTTGTAATTTCGTTTTCCTCGTCCCGGGGCTTCCGGCTCGGCCTCTTAATGAATAGTGATTAATTGCCGGTGCTCTGAGACCGACTGGCTGCCATTAAGCCCGTCAGACCCGATTCCGTCGAAATAATTACTCGCCACTCGGCCGAGCGGCGACGAGCGGCCTGGTGCTCCACCGCGCACGCGCACCCCGACAAATCGCGGCAACCGCGCTCTTCCTATTCGTTCCCGAGCGTGGCTAATTTTTTAATTGCCTCGCGCCAACTTTGCCACGCTCGTGTGAACACTCGCGCGCCGCGCTCCAAACGCGCCTCTCCTCTCCCCTCCCCTCCTCCATCCCTTCTCCATCCCTTCTCCTCCGCTCGCCGACAATGTATCGTTTTATAAAACGTCCACGCGGAAACTCCGCGGCTCCGCGATTATTTAGCCGAATAGAGGTGGGCTGCTTGCAGCGGCTACCAGGTGGCGGCACGCTCGATTTCTATCCGTGTCGAGATACGGATCAACGACGCTCGAACGAATTTTTTTCCTTCCCGTCGAACCGTTGTGAAAGTTTTTCTTCGCGATTTGACACGTTTGAATCGGAATGAAATTGCGAGGAGTGGAAAGAAGGATATAACGATGAAACGTGGAAAGTTATTCGATCGAGTTAACGAAGAAGAGAAGATATTAAGATCAATTTTGAATTTGTTAATTCAACACGATGTTTCTTCTTCACTTTCAATTAATTGTCATTTTAAATTCTTAGATTCTTGGATACAAAATTTTGCTCGAAACGACTTTCTCAAATCTTCCTTGAGAGGAAGATGTTAAAATATCTTTCCAATAAAAAGAAGGATGTTTTTAATGTTTTAGATTCTGCTCGATTATATTAATTGTTTTGAAGCATTTCATCGTAATCTAAGATAGATGAAAGAGAGAGGGAAAAATTTCAACGACGAGTCTCGATGCCAATTTTCTCTCTCTCGGAAAGGAAGCAGTTGGCAACGAGACGTGATTCAGAGCCAGACGGGAATTTTAAAGTAAAGTCAACAGATCTGAACGATTTACAGTAAGAGAAGACAGTTAATCTGATTTTTGAAAAGGCAATTATTCAGATATTATTAGAGCCGTGGTGTGTGTTATATGCATTATTAACGACGTCGTCGGACGAAACGGAATAATTTGAACGGGAATCACCACCGTGAACCGGATTTTGTATTATTGTGGCTGGACAGAGGATGCGTTCCTCGACATTGTTCTCTTTTTAATTGTCGAGAGAAAGGAGGATCTCTCTTGACCCCCCTTTCGAGATTTTTCTTTGGTGAATTTGCTGTAGCAGCAAATATTATCCATGAATCGATCGAAAATCTCGGTAGAATAAATCTTGGAAAAATTATTTTCTTATTATCTTAGTCTCTCCCTTTAGAAAATCTTAGACAAAATATCGATTTTTCTAGCGATGAATGAAATTATATCGTTTATATATGATTTCTAAATTTTCGTTGGATATATATTTGTACTTTGAATAATAAATTAAAGCACTCTGAATATTCTAAGAGTTTCTTTCAGAGAAAATAACTTAACTGACTTAGATGACTTTAAATTTTTTTACTGCGAGGAGGAATTAAGGATATCGATGAACATGATGATAAAGATCGATAACGATTGTTAAATTTTTCCTTTAATAATTTTCATCGCGATCTTCCGTTTGAAACGAGTAGTAAATTCCAAGCAAGGAGAGAGAATATGCAGATATGAAAGCGCGTTAAGACACACGTGTAACGACTTCCTGGGAATCGAGGCGGAATGACGCCGAAGGGAAGCCTGGAACAATCTATTTCCTGCTAATAAATGCTCTCCAGCGGCGCATCCCAGTACGTAAAACCGTGTCCTTATAAATAACCTTGCTTCCCAAAGAAGCGCGGTGTCGCTAATTCTTGAACCAAGCCTTTGGACCGAGCCTCGTTCCTCGATGCTAATCCCCTGTATCCAGGAAGCGAAGCGTGAACAATCTCGTAAATTGCGCGGCGATGATTGGACGAGATGCAAATACACGAACGAATCACGCTTTCTCAATCGAGTAAGCTCGAATTCGACGAGAAAACTATCTGGTAATCGACCAATGCAACGATAATATTTGTTTCACGTAACGACAGAATCAAAGAATCCATATATATGTATATATATAAAACTCAATAAATAAATCGAATGTTTATTTATTCGTCCCTTCAAAGATATTGGACGAACGTTGTATCGATATCTGGACGAATATAATTCGTTGGAAACGCGTGTTCATGCAAGGAGAATAATGTAAGTCCATATATACATGTAAAAACTCAATAAATAAATCGATATTTTCATCCTTCCAAATTGTACGTTTCGTCCCTTCAAAGATATTGGACGAATATAATGGAAATGCGTGTTTACGTTTCGATGTAAGGAGAATAATGTAAGTCCATATATACATATATATAATACTTACTATATATAATTATTTAATACTTATAATTAATACATATATAAATACTTAATAAATAAATCGACATTTTCATCCTTCCAAATCGTACGTTTCGTCCCTTCAAAGATATTGGACGAACGCTGTATCGATATCTGGACGAATATAATTGTAATGGAAATGCGTGTTCACGTTTCGATGCAAGGAGAATAATGTAAGTCCATATATACATATATATAATACTTACTATATATAATTATTTAATACTTATAAAAATATAAATACTTATAATTAATATACATATATAAATACTTAATAAATAAATCAATTACGTTTTTCCAAATCGTACGTTTCGTCGCTTCAAAGATATTGGACGAACGCTGTATCGATATCTGGACGAATATAATTCGTTGGAAACGCTTTGATGCAAAGAGAATAATGTAAGTCCATATATAATATATAATACTTACTATATATAATTATTTAATACTTATAAAAATATAAATACTTATAATTAATATACATATATAAATACTTAATAAATAAATCGATTACGTCCTTTCAAATCGTACGTTTCGTCGCTTCAATAATATTGGACGAACGCTGTATGGATATCTGAATATAGTTCGTTGGAAACGCGTGTTTACGTTTCGATGCAAAGAGAATAATATAAGTCCATATATACAAAATTTACACATATATATATAAATACTTAATAAATAAATCGACATTTTCGTCCTTCCAAATCGCACGTTTCGTATGGATATGTGAATATAATTCGTTGGAAACGCGTTTCGATGGAAGGATAATGTAAGCCGTTTCCGCAGTGGAAACGGCCGACGCTGGGCGGACCGATAGGTGGCAGTGGGAAAAGTGAGCGAGCAGCACTTACGTCGTGTCGTTAGGGCGAAGTTCGTGGCGGCGTGAATCGTAAATAGCGGCAGCACCGTCGGATAGGGGCTCACGATCGAACGGTGTTTTATTTACGAGATGCAGCGGCCGATGATGCAGCGCCAACGGACGTATGGGTCGTTTTCCAGTCGAGCGATCGGCCGCGAGTATGAAACGCTGCCAAGGATCTCGGGGCCCCTCTCTAAATAACGCGCCGGTAATAAAAGGATAATGACCAAAGAGAGCGAGCTGGGCTGCGCTCGCGAGTGCACGCCGCTCACCGATATCGGCCAACCCGTGCTGCCCTCCCCGACAAATTTATATTGCTACGCCGCCGCCGCCGCCGCCTGTTCGTGGCTTTCGCTAAAACGGACCCTGTTTTATGGCCGATCCTCGGAAGTCGTTACTCGCGCCAACCTCGAATTATCCGTTACGTCCTCCAAGTGTAGAGTTTCCATACCCCCGTGACGTTTCGAAACAATCGAAATTCGAGCGGAACGCACTTTTACTTTACACGATCCATCGTTCTCGCTTTTGGATTCGAATTTTCGCCGAGTTCTCACCGCTTCGGTTTATTACTATTTTTTTTTTAATTTCTAATATATTTCCAGTGGATTAAATTTTAATTCTTTCGATCTTTCGTATTAAATTTATTCCTCCTATGTAATCGAGCGTGTACGATTGATATATAAATATTCGATATTTTTTTCACGGAAAAGGAAACAAATACCAGAAGTGCAATTGTTATTAAAAAAATGTTATTAAAAATAAATACCCGTTGCTCGAAAGTATCCGTTAAATGCTAGATAACGCCGGATAACGGGATCCGTCGCTCGTTTCTTTCTTTCTTCCGTTCTTTTTCCCATTATCGCAGATATTGCAGAGGCCGTTCATTCAAATTTACTCCGGATTCCGAGCGGGAAATAAACTCGCATACCTGCGCCCTGACTCATGAAATTATGGCGACTCAATTAACCCCGGCGCGCGTAAATTCACGCAAAAGATGCGTGAATGCAAGAACTTAATCGACCTCAGAGCTTAATGGGCAAGAAAATCGAACGATTGTCGGCCAATCGATCCCCTCCTCCCCCTTTTCCATCTCTGAGAGCGGAAGACAGAGGTCGCTGAATGCAACGATCTTGCGTGATTAAATTGTGACAAGTATCACGAGAATCGTTGCCGTAGATTATACTTTGAACAGGATTGTAAATTGGAATTAGAGGCAAGCAATGGAATGGAACTTGGGTTTAACGTTTTTGAAATAATGCGAATTCCTTGCGATGAAATTGTCTTGTTCACGTAAAGGTTTCATCATCGTGGATTCGACTCGGCGTGATTGTATCAATCGAGATCGCAGATTGATGAAGTTAAAATTCTAAGACTCGATTATTAATTGATAAGATTCATGAACGAATAAATGATTAAATTATATTTTAATCTCGATTACAAATAAAAGAATTGTAAATTAAGAATTAACAGCGTGATATCTTTTGATAGAACGAATTGATAAAGATGATTACGATCTCGACGATTTAAAACCTTCTTTTATCCAATTGAAAAAATTTCAAGAAAAGAAAATCGATTAAAAATTGATCCTCAACGAATTGAGAAAAGTTTTGAGTGATTTGTTCGAAAAAGATTGTCCAATTTAATTTATCCATATCACAATGTATACTTTCTTTTTTTAAATAGATACAATAATTTGGAAATTGTCGAAAATTAGGATTCAAGATTTTCAATTAGAAATTCCTTGCTCGACTATTTAATTCGATCAACAAGATCAACGTCGATCGTTCTTTTGCCTGCCTTTGTATCTCTCCTTCTCTCTCTCACTCATGAGAAAGATGAGCGAAGAATCGTCGAAACAATTATAGAAGGAACAGGGTGTGCAGTATGCAATTCTGTCCGGTGCTACCGTAATTGCTTTCGAAGCAATAACGTCCCGCCTCGTGGAAAAATCCATCCTCCCAACAGGGATGTTGTATCCCATGCGTTTCTTACGCATTCGATCTCTACCCGCTTAAGAGACCTCTCTAAACCTCGAACCTTGAATCCCTTTTTACTGGAATCGCGATTAGACGGAGAAGTTTGAAATTGCGAATTCGAAGGAAAAAGATAGAGACTCTTCTTTACGTTTATACCAAACTGAAAATGCGAAAGAAAGAGTGAAATGTATTCTTTTTTTTTTATGTATGAAAGAAAGGGTAAAAGTATATATATATATTTTTTTTTTTAGAGGAGAAAGAAAATAGAGGAAGAATTGGATTGTAAATATTTATAGATATAAGCTATATTTAAGAGAAAATGAATCTAAAAAGGAGAATTAATTTTAACTTTCTAACTAAGTTTCTCAGTTGCACAATTCTCTAAAAAAAAAAAAAAAAAGAAAACGTGAATTTGAAATTTTTTTGGAACGATTGTAGAACATGCTCTTCTGTACGATGCCAGTCATAGGAATTTTTTTTTATATAAGAGTGAATTTAGAGAAGAAATAGAGGAAGGATTGGATTGTAAATATTTCTATAGATATAAGCTACATATAAAAGAATTAATTTTCCATTGATTCTATTCCTTTGCAAAAGAATCAAAATTGGAAAATTTAGATTTAGATTTGCATCGTTGCACAATTTTCTAAAAAAAAAAAAAAAGAAAACGTGAATTTGAAATTTCTTTGGAACGATTATAGAACATGCTCTTCTGTATGATGCCAGTCATAGGAACTTTTTTTTTTATAGGAGTGAATTTAGAGAAGAAAGAAAATAGAGGAAGGATTGGATTGTAAATATTTATAGATATAAGTTACATATAAGAGAATTAATTTTAACTTCAAGTTTCTCAGGATTCGCAGAAAATTTAGATTTAGATTTGCATCGTTGCACAATTCTCTAAAAAAAAATATAATACTGAAATTTCTTTGGAACGATTGTGGAACATCCTCTTCTGTATGATGCCAATCATAGGAACTTTTTTTTATATAGGAGTGAAGAAAGAAAATAGAGGAAGGATTGGATTATAAAGATATAAGCTACATATAAGAGAATTTTAACTTCAAGTTTCTCAGGATTTTTGGATTTTCCATTGTGATTCTATTCCTTTGCAAACGAATCAGAATTGGAAAATTTAGATTTAGATTTGCATCGTTGCACAATTCTCTAAAAAAAGAAAAAGAAAACGTGAATTTGAAATTTCTTTGAAACGATTGTAGGACATCCTCTTCTGTACGATGCCAGTCATAGGAACTTTTTTTTATATAGAAGTGAATTTAGAGAAGAAAGAAAATAGAGGAAGGATTGGATTGTAAATATTTATAGATATAAGCTATATAAACATATAAGAGAATTAATTTTCCATTGTGGTTCTATTCCTTTACAAACGAATCAGAATTGGAAAATTTAGATTTAGATTTGCATCGTTGCACAATTCTCTAAAAAAAAAACACTGAAATTTCTTTGGAACGATTGTAGAACATTCCACACACCTCTTCTGTACGATGCCAGTGATAGGAACTTGGATACGTTTAATCTAGTAGATTCACGCGATAATTTTTCCACGATGATGAAATTGCATCGGGCAATTCCCGAAAGGAGTACGTATTTCCCGATACTTAATCTCGAATTACGATCGTTAACGTGGGGAGGGAAAAGGGGGCAAAAGGACCGAGAGTCGATAATGAATCGATAATGAATCTCGGGATACCAGAGATCTCGAAAATTGCATCGCGTGGACGTGCACAATCGACCGCGTCTCGATACTCTCGACGTCGCTATTTTCCTTATTTTTCTTTTCTTTTCTATATCATCCTCGCCATAACTTCGTTGAAACGATATAAATTTCGTAGAATGTTATATCGAGTGCTAGTTGCATCAATTTTTCCAAAATTCAACTGTTCTACAATTCGTTGTATGTATATATTTCCAATGAGAGATTATTAGAAGAAATAGTAGAAAAGTGTTAGAATTTACGTGTAGAGAATTCAAAAATAATTTAAAAAATACGAGAAACGTGAAGATTAGCTACATTCGAAAAATTTTAAATCCTCCAAATGATTTATAATGTATAAAAATAAATTTCAACTGTTCCACAATTTACAATTGTAATATAGTTTATAGAAGTATGTCCAAATGCTAGTTGTATCACATTTTTACAAATTTCAACTGTTCCATATCCTAATCATCGTATGCTTTATTTATACAGAACTCTTTCTAAATGAAAATATTAAATATCTAAAATTTAAAAAGTTACTTGAATCACATTTTCAATTTTTCTAAATTTCAATTGTTTCATAATCCTAATCATCGTATATTCTAAATCCTATTGAATCAAGTTTCCAATTTTTCTAAATCTCAACTAGTCCCACAATCGTAATATACATTCGTATATCCAATCGTATATCCAATATACAGAACTATATTCAAATGTTACTTGTATCTAATTTTCAATTTTTTCAAATTTCTATAATTCTAACTATTCTATAATCTTAATCTAGCAATACTAATCTAATACATCTATTCATCTAATCTTAATACACTCTACGTATACAGAACTATATTTAAATGCCAATTCCATCAAATTTCCAGTTTTTCCAAATTTCAATTATTTCACAATCTTATACTTTTTTATATACTTTGAATGCTAAATCAAATTTTCAATTTTCCCTCAACTGGTTCTACAATTCTAATCATAATATACATTATATACAGAATTATATCCAAATGTCACTTATATCTGATTTTCAATTTTTTTCAAATTTCAACTATTCCATAATCTTAATCGTAATACACTCTATATGTACAGAACTATATCTATACTAAACTATATCTAAATATTAGTTGCATCAAATTTCCAGTTTTTCCAAATTTCAATTATTCCACAATCTTAATCGTCATATACACTAAACACTAAATCAAATTTTCAATTTTCCCTCAACTGGTTCCTCAATTCTAATAGTAATATACATTACATATACAGAACTATATCCAAATGTTACTTTTGAAAAACTACTTACTACAGAAAAATTTTCAATTTTTTCAACTGTTCCATAATTCTAATCGTAATACACTCTACATATACAGAATTATGTCTAAATTTCAATTATTTCCAATTTTCCCAAATCTCAACTGATCTCACAATCCTAATTGCAACACATTCTACGTAACCCACTTCCCTCGAACAACAAAATTAAAAAGAATACGAACAGCTTTATATCAATTTCACGTATCCATGAAAAATTCTACACCGAAAAAATATCCTCCCAAAACATACTTCAAAAAAAAAAAAATAATCACCCC
Source organism: Apis mellifera (assembly GCF_003254395.2). NCBI lineage: Eukaryota > Metazoa > Arthropoda > Insecta > Hymenoptera > Apidae > Apis > Apis mellifera. The sequence goes on along the minus strand of NC_037643.1, from coordinate 13,652,017 downwards.
CATTCGAAAAACCTCAAACCCTTCCTTATTCACCCTCCCTTATCCATCCTCTCTCTCTTTCTCTCTCTCTCTCTCTCTCTCTCTCTCTCTCCCTCCTTCCTTAAAAATCAAAACCACGGCACATCGATGATCGACTCTCACGCGCGGTGAAACGGCTCGATTGCCGCTCGCAACACTCTGCTTCATCCTCCCTTTCCCCCTCCCCCTCCCTCCTCTCTCGTGGTGGCGCGGATCCTCCGGTGGTCGTCACGGGCAGCAGGACGTTAAAGGGAGAAGGCCGCGGCGCGGCCCGGGCGGCAATTGTCGGCGCGGTGGGCGCGGCCCGTTCTCCACGGGGCCCGGAGAGGTCGGCCGGGAACTTGGGAACCCGGCCGATTGTCGTCGCTTCGCGGCACCGAGCACGCACTCGTCTCTCTCTCACTCGTCTCGGTGCGCGCCGCAACCTGCGATTACCTACCTGGACGATTTTCAGATCGGTAGCGGCCTGCATTTTTTCGCACGCTGCATGCACCACCCTCCTCTCTCTCTCCCTTTCTTCTTCTTTCGTTCTTCTCTCAGGGAGAGACACGGAGAGGAATAGACGTAAACGAGAAAAAGAGAGAGAGAGGGAGAGGGAGAGGGAGGGTAATTGCCTTGCCCCTTATATACTATACCACATTGTGCGCGTGAGTGTGCGTTGAACCGGCCGTCGGCTTTTTTCGCGCCGTTCTCCTAAATGCTCGAGCTGCTTTATTTATACCGCGGATTCCTCGGTAATCGCAGGGACGTGAGTAGGAAGGGGGGAGGGAGAGGAGAGGAGAGTTGGTTGTCGTTGCTTGGTCGTGGATTACCCGCGTGGTGGTAATTTTCCGCGAGGATATTGGATATGTGTGGATGTGGATGGGAATACTGGGGGAGGATGGGATCGTGAAAGAGTCGATCGGTTGTTTTCTTTTTGAGGAAGAAAGGCTTTTCTTGTGGAGGGGGGAATTGAGGATTGGAATTTTGAGACGTGGGATAGGGAAGTGTAGAAGATAATTGAATTACATTTGTTCGTTTAATTGTAAAGTGGAGGAATATTAATTTTATTTATTTCGTGCGGCTAAAATTCTGTGAGAATTCGTGAGAATTCGTGAGATTTCGTCGATTTTCGTTTCTACGGCCATCGAAGGAGGGTTTATCAATAATCGATAAATTTTCGTAATATAAAGGAGAAATTTTTTGTTAGTTTTTATTTATCCAAACGAACTAGGAACAAAATTGATGTGAAGTCGTCTCGAAAGTTTCGAGAATTGTAACGAAAGATCGAAGGAGTTATCATGTATTTCGAAAAGTTAAGATTTCTTTAAAGATCCTTTGAAACAACTCGTTTCAAAATTTCACAATATGGCGAAGAATCAAGAAATTATTGCAATGTGTAAAGAGAATTCTTCGAGAAGCAGTTGAAATCTAAAATATTTAGATTTCAAAATTAAGATTCGTAGAAAAAATATATAAAACACCCTCCATTTGTTCCAAAATTTTCCAAAAATATAATGATTGAGACAAAAATTAAGCGACTAATGTTCAGAAAGAAATTAATATTTCGAACGTGGAAAAAAATATTAAAACACCCTCGATTCGTTCAAAAATTTCAAATATAATGATTGAGATAAAAATTAGTGTAAAGATTAGTGTACAGAGAAAAATTAAGATCCGTGGAAAAAAATATTAAAACATCCTCCATTCATTCCAAAATTTCAAATATAATGAAAGAGACAAATATTAAACGACTAGTTAAACGACTTCAGAGAGAAATTAAGATTTCGAACAGATCCATGGAAAAAAATATTAAAACACCCTCCATTCATTCCATTCCTCCCTCCATTCAAAATTTCAAATAAATATAATGAATGAGACAAAAATTAAACGACTAGTTAAACGACTTCAGAGGGAAATTAAGATTTCGAACGGATCCGTGGAAAAAAATATTAAAATACTCTCCATTCGTTCCAAAATTTCACAATATGGCGAAGAATCAAGAAACTATCGTAATGTATAAAGAAAATTTTTCGAAAAGAACAAGCAGTGAATAAAATATTTAGATTTTCAAACAGATTCGTAGAAAAAATACACAAAACACCCTCGATTCGTTCCTAAATTTCAATATAATGAATGAGACGAAAAATTAAGCAACCAGTGTTCAGAGAGAAATTAAGATTTCGAACGGATCCGTGGAAAAAAATATTAAAACATCCTCCATTCGTTCCAAAATTTTCCAAAAATATAATGATTGAGACAAAAATTAAGCAATCAGTGTTCAGAGAGAAATTAAGATTTCGAACAGAAAAAAAATATTAAAATACTCTCGATTCGTTCAAAAATTTCAAATATAATGATTGAGATAAAAATTAGTGTAAAGATTAGTGTACAGAGAAAAATTAAGATTCGTGGAAAAAAATATTAAAACATCTTCCATTCATTCCAAAATTTCAAATATAATGAATGAGACAAATATTAAACGACTAGTGTTCAGAGAGAAATTAAGATTTCGAACGGATCCATGGAAAAAAATATTAAAACACCCTCCATTCATTCCATTCCTCCCTCCATTCAAAATTTCAAATAAATATAATGAATGAGACAAAAATTAAACGACTAGTTAAACGACTTCAGAGGGAAATTAAGATTTCGAACGGATCCGTGGAAAAAAATATTAAAATACTCTCCATTCGTTCCAAAATTTCACAATATGGCGAAGAATCAAGAAACTATCGTAATGTATAAAGAAAATTTTTCGAAAAGAACAAGCAGTGAATAAAATATTTAGATTTTCAAACAGATTCGTAGAAAAAATACACAAAACACCCTCGATTCGTTCCTAAATTTCAATATAATGAATGAGACGAAAAATTAAGCAACCAGTGTTCAGAGAGAAATTAAGATTTCGAACGGATCCGTGGAAAAAAATATTAAAACATCCTCCATTCGTTCCAAAATTTTCCAAAAATATAATGATTGAGACAAAAATTAAGCAATCAGTGTTCAGAGAGAAATTAAGATTTCGAACAGAAAAAAAATATTAAAATACTCTCGATTCGTCCCAAAAAAAATTTCAAATAAATATAATGAATGAGACAAAAATTAAACGACTAATGTTCAGAGAGAAATGAATATTTCGAAAGTGGAAAAAAATATTAAAACATCCTCGATTCGTTCCAAAATTAAATATAATGATTGAGACAAAAATTAATTGACTAGTGTACAGAGAAAAATTAAGATCCGTGGAAAAAAATATTAAAACATCCTCCATTCATTCCAAAATTTCAAATATAATGAAAGAGACAAATATTAAACAACTAGTTAAACGACTTCAGAAGGAAATTAAGATTTCGAACGGATCCGTGGAAAAAAATATTAAAATACCCTCCATTCGTTTCAAAATTTCACAATATGGCGAAGAATTAAGAAACTATCGTAATGTATAAAGAAAATTTTTCGAAAAGAACAAGCAGTGAATAAAATATTTAGATTTTCAAACAGATTCGTAGAAAAAATACACAAAACATCCTCGACTCGTTCCAAAATTTCACCTAAATAATGAATGAGACAATAATTAATCGACTAATGTACAAAGAGAAATTTATATCCATGGAAAAAAATATTAAAACACCTTTCATATAACAAATAACGAATAATAAAAATCGAGCAACTAGTGCAGAGAGAAGGAGATTAACATTTCGAACGAAGATCGAGTAGAAAAGAATATTAAATACGATCCTCCAATACTGCAAATCGAGCCAAGCAATCATAAGCTACCATAAACGTATAAAGAGAATAATTATTGGAGAGAACGTACGAAAGAAAATATTAAAATATCCGCCACGTTGCATGGATCGGAATTAAGAAACTGACCATAGATTTCGTTTGGTGAAACTCTGCAGGATTTGTGCGCAGCGGAGAGAGAGAGAGAGAGAGAGAGAGAGAGAGAGAGAGAGAGAATTCTTGCGGAAGCAAAGAGGCTGAAAGAGGTGGAGATCCGGCCCAGACTTGGCGGACTTGGTGAAAGCCAGGAGCGTTGCGGAGCGCAAAATGGCACGAGCGATGCGGTCGGCGTCCTTTGCCACGAATTTCTCTTTCACTTTGAACCACCACCTCCTTCCACGGATTTGTTTCTCTAGCCTTCCGCCTCCGATACACCCGTCTCCCGTCTCTCCCCTCCCAATGGGGGAGAAAGAACGGTTCCCAACGTCTGCTAAACCGAGAATTGCCATTTATTTATTCCAGATCCTCGATGCTCTTAACTTTATACGATCTTGAAATTTATCTTTATTCGTGTATCGATGCTCGATCATTTTCCTATCATTATTTGCAACGAGGGATTCTTAAGTTGGAACGTTTTTGGGATTTTTATCAATTTTGTAGCTCGCCTAAAATCTCCTAATTTTTAACAAATCCACGCGTATGTATTGGAACCACTACGTTGCACGAGCGTAGGTAGAAATTTATTTAGCTTGCTAATTAAAAACTTTCCACAAAGGGAAATTCAATTTCACACCGGCCATGCTCAAATCACTGTGGCGCAAAAAATTTCTATTCCGACTCTTCTCTTCGGTGAAAAACAAATCCTTCTCTCCTTTTTCTCTCTCTCTCTTTTCGATCCATCGTCGAACGAATGGTGGAGAATAATCCTTTATCTCCTCGATCTCGTTCCTTCCTTCTCCTTTTTCTCGACTGAAGGAAATCGAGGACGGGGAAAAACGGAGGAGAGGAGAGGACAAGGATCGTCCGTTCGTAAAATTCGTTGCCACTACCGGGAAACGGGCAGAGCGCAGCCTGTAATTAGCACTTGACGATGCATTAGCGCGGTCGTCTCTCCCTCGTCTCTCCCTCGTCTCTCCCTCGTCTCTCCCTCGGGGGGAGAAACGCCCTTGCAATAAAGTTGAAATGACCGGCGGGTCTTCGTCGTTACTCTTGGAAAACCGAGGCCTGGATCTCTCTGGCCTCTTCCTCTCGTCAAACAAGCTTTCTTTATCTTTATGCACGTTGATGGCAGACCGATGCATCAAAGCGTTAATCGATGCTTCGAGTGATTTAGCATGAGAATCTATAATATTCACGAGAATGATATGTGAAATTATACAAGAAGTGATCTTTAGTCAATTTTAAATTGAATTTCCTTGTATCTTTGTATTCGATGATTCAAAGCAGAATGCGTTTGATGCATTTTGTAGAGATTCAGTGGACAATGAAATTTGTATTAAAAATTATTTTCGAGAAAAGAAAATTTTGAATGTATTATAATATAGTTGATACAATTATTCACAATAATGATACGTTTTATATGTGAAATTGTACAAGGAGTGAGTAAGTAAAATTTTTAGTAAAATTGAAATTGAACTTCTTTGTATCGACGATAATTCGAAGCAGAATGCGTTTGATGCATTTTGTAGAGATTCGGTGGACAATGGAATTTGTATTAAAAATTATCCTCGAGGAAGTAAAATTTTGAATGTATTATAATATAGTTGATACAATTATTCACAATAATGATACGTTTTATATATGAAATTATACAAGGAGTGAGTAAGTAAAATTTTTAGTAAAATTGAAATTGAACTTCTTTGTATGATTCGAAGCAGAATATATTCGATATTCGTTTGGTGCATTTTGTAGAGATTCAGTGGACAATGATAATAACGTGTGTATTTGAATTAAAAATTATTCTCGAGGAAGTAAAAAAATTCTGAAGAGGGATATCCACGATGATTTTATTATTTTGAATGTATTATAATATATATTATAAAAAATGTATTAAAATTATGACACAATTATTCATAATAATGATACGTTTTATATATGAAATTGTATAAAGAGTGAGTAAGTAAAATCTTTAGTAAAATTGAATTTGTATTAAAAATTATTCTCGAGAAAGTAAAATTTTGAATTATAACATTATTGTAATATAGTATTATTATAGTATTATTATTATTATTAGTATATAGTAGTATTATAATATTATATATAGTATTATAATATAGTTGATACAATTATTCACAATAATGATAATGATGTTTTTATGACATTATATAAGGAGTAATCTTTAGTGAAATTGAAACTGAATTTCTTTGTATCTCTGCCTATGATTCGAAGCAGAATGCGTTTGGTGTATTTTGTAAAAGTTCAACGAACAATGGAATTTGTATTAAAAATTATTCTTGAAGAAAAGAAGTAAAAAATTTCATAATGATTTTATCCATTTTGTAGAGATTCGTGCACAATGGAATTTGTATTAAAAATTATTCTCGAGAAAGTAAAATTTTGAATTATAATATAGTATTATAATATAATCGATACAATTATTCACAATAACGATACGTTTTATACATGAAATTACATAAAAATTGATCTTTAGTCAATTTGAAATTGAGCTTCTTTGTATCTACCATCTACGATTCGAAACAGAATGCGTTCATTTTGTTCAACAGAACAATGGAATTTGTATTAAAAATTATTCCCGAGGAAAGAAGAAACAGAAAAATTCGCGATGATTTTTCGAAACTCGTTCCGAACCCGAGCAACAGAGTTTTACAATTGCGGTTCCCTTTATTTATTCTTATCTTTATATCGTTATTCCATCCGGATCCGTTGTATCGTTTCGGATAGCGAACCGAATGAAATAAAGTTAAATAAATGAATATCACGGAACCCTTCCCCTCCTCCCCTCCCCTCCCCCCTCTGCTATTTTTATTTCAAACGAACCAATTCAATCTCGGTCTCGTTGTTACGTCAATACAGTAGCGGTGAATTACAGGTAGAACACTCCCCATTATCCGAACACTTACCTAAACCGAATCTACTATTCCGATGTTCCGCTGTATCCAAACGTTTCATTATCCGAATAAAGGTAAATTTCCTTCCTTTGCTTTATATATGAAATCGATGTTATATGCGCTCTTGGTTCCATTGCATCCATTGCTATTAAAGAAAAAAAAAAAAAAAACTAGGAATATTTCGAAAGTTGGAAGGAAATTCGAAAAGAAAAATCTCGATCCTCGATAAAATTGTTTTTAGCTTAATTAATTAATCCAATTCGGATGATATGCGCGAAAGTTAACGAAATACAGCGATCGAGCCGCGGTTCTCTGCTGCAAAATCGGAAAAGAGCTGCAAGAATTGCTTTGTAAAACAAGTTTATTACAATTCATTATCAAATTATATGAAAGATTGTTACACTGAAAGAAATATCTTGTTGCGCGAAACGTTCAATAAATTCATTATTAATTTTAATAACACTAATTGTTTTTCTAAGTGGGATATTAGCCATATTTTCTTATTTTATTTCATTGATTAATGAACGATTAAAATTTAAAATAAAACCAATTCTTCAAACTTCATTTTTAATCATTATTACAATTAAAATTTATAATAAACTAATAAACAATGAACATCACTCTGATCATTTTAAGAATATTGATTTAATATATTTATACACGAAAATAAATTCAATTTTATTTTTGATAATAATTTTTATATTAATTTTTACCTTGATTTTAGTAACAAAAATATTTATAATAATTTCCAACTCGATTTGTTACGTAAAAAAAAAAAAAAAATCTTCCTACTTTTATAAAATTCTATAATCATGCAATTACAAAAAAAAAATCGAAATTAAATTATAAGAAAAATAACTTCATCCTTTTCTGCAAAAAAACAGGCAAAATCGCAAAACTTGCAAATTTCAAGATAATTAAAATTCTATAATCATACAATTACAAAAAAAAATCGAAATTAAATTATGAGAAAAATTACTTTATCCTTCTCTGCAAAAAAACAGGCAAAATCCTGCAAAACTTGCAAATTTCAAGATAATTAAAATTCTATAATCATACAATTACAAAAAAAAAATCGAAATTAAATTACGAGAAAAATTACTTCATCCTTCTCTGCAAAAAAACAGGCAAAATCGCAAAACTTGCAAATTTCAAGATAATTAAAATTCTATAATCATACAATTACAAAAAAAAATCGAAATTAAATTACGAGAAAAACTACTTCATCCTTTTCTGCAAAAAAACAGGCAAAATCCCAAAACTTGCAAATTGTCTAATTTCAAGATAATTAAAATAATTGGAAAATCATTGGACAAGATTGGAAGAATGATCGTCGAAACGATCCGCAATCGTTGGCGGATTAAACTGAATGAATACATGATCGGTGGAAATTATCGGCTGGGAGGAAGGAGGAAGGAGGGCGAGGCGGCGGGGTGTAAATCGGTGGCTGGTAAGGTCGTCCAAGGGGAACGCGGTCTAGGAGATGGCCCTGGCATTCGGGGGGGCATCTCCCGCCAACGCTGACCGTACTTCATTACCCGTGAGGGCCAGCGAGGCTCACGGGTCATCCGTTATCATTTTTACAACTGCCGCCATTCAACAATGTCGAATAAACTCCGTTAGGTATTGCGGCCCAGGCCCGGCCCGGCCCGCAAGGGGATCTCCAGAAGAGAGGCCGCTTTTAAACCTATATCGATCGGGGGAGGTTTACGCTTAATCGGACGATTCCGCCTGCCCTTCCAATTTATCGTCCTCCTCTTCTTCTTCTTCTTCTTCGTTCCGTCCTACGCACGCAAAGTGAAAAAAAAGTTACGAAATTTGTTAAATCGAAATTTCATACTTGTTGGAAATGGAAGTTCGTTTGATTTAATATAATCAACACGATACGAAGAATTCGTCGTGTCAAAATATTAGATTGAAAGTTCATATAATATATATAGTAAAAAGTAACATAAATAATTTTACCTTAATTTTTACACGCGAAGAATCACGTACGATAAAAAAAAAAAAAACAAGTAACGTAAGAAGCGTCCATTTACTCGATCGGAAAAGAAATATTCACTACGAGATCCGTGCGCTGGACGAGCGATGCGTGCGCCACCTCTAACGAAGCGAGAACTGCTCTCGTCTCGCTCCCCCTTTCCCTGCGTGTCGGAGTCATTCGTTACGAGGCCGCGAACAAGAGCAATAAACGTGTCGGAGCGCAGTAACGGGTGATACGACGTACGACGTGAACTCCCCTCTCCCCTCCCCGAGCTTCGCTTTATAGGTCTACTTCGCCACGACCCCCCCGAGACTCGATTTGTCAACTCGTTAGTGGAGACTCGTTTAACCCCTGGCCCTGCTGACCACCTACACTCTGCCCCTCTCCCCCTTACGTGTTTTCGTTTCGCGATTCCGCGAGGATTCACTTCGCCTGCTATCTCTCGTTTCATTTTTATGAGATGTTTGGAATAAATTGCAAGATTGTATTAATAAGGATAATAATAATATTCGTGTAGAGAGATTTGTCCAATTGATCGAAACAGAAAATTCGAAACGGTTGCTAATTCGTAACTATTCGTCGTATAGTCAATTGTACAAGTATAATTCGATTCGAACAAACTGTCGGCACGACGGAACGAATCGGGGAGATACGTTCAGAGCGGGGGTTGCTCCAGTTATAACGCCCCCGTAGTGGCACGGTGACGGATGTCGGAGCTCGGCCCATTACACGGAATAGAGAGCCATTGGTCACTCCGGCGGAACGTAGGTCAAATTGACGAATGGTAATGAGTTCGCCTTGTTAGAGAGCGACTACTACGCGTTCGCTCCTTCACCCGTCCCTCCGTGCCGGAATTAAACTTCGATACGGAAGAGCCGCACCTGCGAGGAGAGGGTTGAGAGCCCACCACGATTCATCGCCGATGCAGAGATTAACGAGTCCTCGGGATTAACGGCGCGACGGGCGAAAAAGTGGCCTCGATTTCCCTCTCGAAATTACCGACCGAGAGGCCACACCGTTTTTTCTCAATACGATCACTTTTTCTTTCTCTTTCTTTCTTTCTTTAGAAGATAAAGATAACGCGATTCGATAACAATTTTTCGAAAGATTCAATGTTTATGATTAAATTTCATTTAGAAAAATAACAGAGTTGGTTTTCGAGTGCGCGAAATTTTTACGCGACACGCGTTTAAAAACACATGTTTGGATATACGAAGGGAAAGGATCTCGTTAAGATGGTTTGTGTCACGACTAGCAACACTGGTCTTCGAGACGCCATTATTCGCCGTTTACTATCCTCGAACGAAATTGACATCCGCCGATACGTTGGAGCCATCAATGACGATGACACAGGCATATTAAGCAACGTTTAGAAATTTCGAGGCGGGGAAACGACTGGCTAACCCGTCGTCACTGAAGCTGAACATCGGCCTCTTTGACACACGGCGCGATCACACGGCCATTGTGCGAGCGTGACAATCTCGCATAACAAGCGTGGAATGGCATTTTTCTTGCCTCTTCCACGAAACTCGAAAACGACCTTCGATAAATTGCAGGTTAAGCTTATTACACGCACACGACACCGCACGTTACTCGGATCTCTTTTTTTTACGCCTTATAATTGTTTGGAATTTTTCGAAGAATTTTCAAGTCACGTTTCCACTCTTCTTCCCACGATATCGATCCAACTCGAATTCACAATTCTTCAAACTACACGGTTAAAAATGTTTCCTCCTTTCCACGATATCCTATTTCCATCTTCTTATAATAATACTTCGAGAAAGAAACGATCACACCTCGTCGCACACACACCTAACCTGTACGCCTGAAACTCTCCAAATCCGCTCCCCTCGCCCATCTCTGATGGTAAAGCAAAAATTGCAAGCCGCGTCGGTAATATCGATACACACCCGTCTTTGTTTCCATAGGTATGCAAGTAGATACGAAGAAACGAAGGGGGCCCGGGTAGCATCGTTCCAGGCGTCCCTTCGCCACCCTGTTATTTTCTCGAAGGGAAATTATCCCGAGGGGCCGGCTTGCTCTCGATGCACTTGCCACGGCCACCATTACCAAAGGCTAGTTGCGAGGCAAGAAGTGGTAGCATCTTCGCGCACGTATCTCGAGCCACCACGGCGCATCAAGGCACGTCCTACTGGATTGCGGCTCGAACGATCTCCCGTACCCGTGCCGCTACCTGCTCTACGTACTACTCCACTACTCTCCCCTTTTCTCGGCCTCGATTCCGCTTGCTGATTTTATTTTAAGACGGCCGCGCCGTTTTCCAACCAACGTATCTCTCCGTTTCTCGAACCGTGATCGATTCGATCGAAAAATTTTAACCATCCTGGAAAGTCGAATTATTTGAATATATGAATATATAAATGGTATCGCTTCGAGTAACTTTATTCGAAATTTTAATTGCACTTACTTTTTTCGATGGTAACGATTATCTTTTCTCAACTTTTCTACGCTGTACAGTTCTAATATTCTCCTACGTTTTTAATAAAATTAATTTATACAAAAAGATTTCCAAAAATGCAATACTGTCAATTTAAAATCGTTTCTCGATATTCGACGAGATAAAAGTACAAATATATGAACACGCATCGTCGAAAGAAGAGATGGATTAGAAAATGCTTCGAACTAATCGAGACGGGGAAGCTAGTCTTCTTATTAGCCAACGTCTTAACAATTGTTTCCACGCAACAACGGTTAAGAAAACCCTTCTGTCGGAGTGGCGGAGATAAATAGAGACGTAGCCGGCTATAAAGCCTCCTTCTCCCGATCGAGAATTATTATCCTGCCTGGAATTAATCTTCGGTTGGTTACTCTTGTTAGAGCAGGCCTGATTAGCCCGCGATCGATCGCGATCAAGCCTTGGACGCTGATACCATTCAAGCTTGATTAATGGCGGCTACCCGGCGGGTCCCCCGATTCTCTCTCTCTTTCTCTCTGTGGAAAAATCTTGACGAGAGAGAGAGAGAATTTTTACTTTCTGTTTTAAAAATTTATCTTTCTCGATCTTTGAACAATAATTCTCGAGTGAAATATTCCTCACAGGATTTATTTCACTTTCTCTGTATTGCTATCAAAAATTTCATTCACAAGATTATCATTGAAGGAATAATAATTTTTTCAAGTACGTTCGGTCGAATTGAATTACAATCTGGAAGAATCTGGATTTGTAAACTGGAACCCAAGAAGAGATTGAAATTATTAAGCAGGGAAAATTGTGAAGACGAAGGGGAATCTTTTACCGAGCGAAAAAAAGCATCCCCTCCCTTCCCCTTCCCCGTTTTCATCGGGTTCCATTAATAGTGTTCCATTAAGTTCTCGTGTCCCGAAGCTACTTGGATAATTTCGATGCAGAAACGCGCGAGCTCGTCGAGGTTGGTTAATGGGCATCTATCTATCTCAACAGTGGTAGGATATTTCGGGCGGAAAGAGCGGACGTTGATTATCGGCGACGGATGGTCGCGGGTCTGACGCGTGTCTGCAACACCTCTTCTCACGAATATCCCGCGTCCCTTTTATTCGAGGAACAGCAACGATTCCTTCCCTCTTGGAAATTTATCCAATTCTTCCTTCCTTTTCTTTTCTTTTTTTTCAATATATATACGTATATTGCAAAGAGATCGATTTCTAATTTTATTGGCACACGATTTTTTTTAAGAACGGCAACGATTTCTTTCTCTTGGAAATTTATCCAATTCTTCTTTTCTTTTCTTTTCTTTTTTTTCAATATATATATATACATACATGCATATTGTAAAAAGATCGATTTCTAATTTTATTGGTACATTCGAAGAACAATTCCAGCAACGATTCTTTTCCTTCCCTCTTAGAAATTTATCCAATTATTCATTTTTCTTCTTTTCTTTTCTTTTTTTTCAATATATATACGCATATTGTAAAGAGATCGATTTCTAATTTTATTGGTACACGATTTTTTTTAAATCGATCACTCGAAAAATAGCAACGATTTCTTTTCTCTTAGAAATTTACCCAATTCTTCTTTTCTTTTCTTTTTTTTCAATATATATATATATGTATATTGTAAAAAGATCGATTTCTAATTTCATTGCTGTACACGATTTTTTTTCAATCGATCACTTGAAGAACGATTCCAGCAACAAATCTTTTTCTTCCTTCTTAGAAATTTATCCAATTATTCATTCTTCTTTTTTTCTTTTTTTTCCGAATATATATATGCATATTGTAAAGAGATCGATTTCTAATTTTATTGGTATTTTTTAAGAACAGCAATGATTCCTTCCTCTTAGAAATTTATCCAATTCTTCCTTTCTTTTCTTTTCTTTTTTTTCAATATATATACGTATATTGTAAAGAGATCGATTTCTAATTTCATTGGTATACGATTTTTTTTAAATCACTCGAAGAACGATTCCAGCAACAATTCTTTTTCTTCTTTCTTAGAAATTTATCCAATTATTTTTTTTAAATCGATCGAAGAACAGCAATGATTCCTTTTTCTTAGAAATTTACCCAATTCTTCTTTTCTTTTCTTTTTTTTCAATATATATACGTATATTGTAAAGAGATCGATTTCGTTTCTAATTTCATTGGTACACGATTTTTTTTAAATCGATCACTCGAAGAACGATTCCAACAATGATTCTTTTCCTTCCCTCTTAGAAATTTATCCAATTGTTCATTCTTCTTCTTTTCTTTTTTTTTCAATATATATATATATACGCATATTGTAGAGATTGATTTTTAATTTCATTGGTATACGATTTTTTTTAAATCAATCGAAGAATAGCAACAATTCTTTTCCTTCCTTCTTAGAAATTTATCCAATTATTCATTCTTCTTCTTTTCTTTTCTTTTTTTTTTCGAATATATATATATGCATATTGTAAAAAGATCGATTTCTAATTTTATTAGTACACGATTTTTTTTAAGAACAGCAACGATTCCTTCTCTCTTAGAAATTTATCTAATTCTTCTTTTCTTTTCTTTTTTTTTTTTCCAATATATATATATATATGCCTATTGTAAATCGATTTCTAATTTCCTTCCCTCTTAAAAATTTATTAAATTATTCATTCTTCTTCTTTTCTTTCCTTTTTCGAATATATATACGTATATTGTAAAGAGATCAATTTCTAATTTCTTTGGTACACGATTTTTTTTAAATCGATCGCTTGAACAGCAACGATTCCTTTCCTTTCCTTTTAGAAATTTATTTAATTTTTCTTTTGTCCAATTTTTCTTTTCTTTTTTTCCAATATATATACGTATATTATAAAGAGATCGATTCTGTTTCTAATTTCATTACGGCTTACGATTTTTTTTAAATCGATCGATCGAAGAACAGCAATGATTTTTTTCTCTTAGAAATTTATCCAATTCTTCTTTTCTTTTTTCCGATATATATATGCATATTGTAAAGAGATCGATTTTTTTTAAATCGATCGAAGAACAGCAATGATTCCTTCCTCTTAAAAATTTATCCAATTATTCATTCTTCTTCCTTCCTTTCCTTTTTTCCCAATACATATATCGTAATTTCACACGAATATCCAATTTAAAATCCCCTTCGAACCCATCCAATTTTCTCCACGATAACAATCCGTTATCCAAAATTTCGACAATTTCTTCTTCCTCTTTTCTAAGAAAAAGGAAAAAGAAGAAAGAGTATTACACGGGCGCGTGCACGTCCCGGTTTCGTTGTCGGGCGTCGCCTCCTGACGTCATCGCACGCGAGGCGGTTTCATGAAGTGGTCGTCTGTTCCCCCTGGTGCGTGGATATAGGAACGAGTGCGCAAAGCCTCGTCACTCGAGATTGACAGGCTTCCTCGAGAGGGAAGAACGGCCACCAAAGAGGCCACCACGCGCTCTCCCTCCCCCTGCCGCCCGATCCACGGATGCGGTCGGTGGATCGTATGGTGGAACAGACGACCGGCTTGGCGAGAGATAGAGCGGAGGTCAGATAGCGACGGTGGGGCATTCGCCGGTTGGGGACGGGGAGAAGTGCGTGATACGAGCCAGAACCCGGTGGATCGGTTACTTGGAACCGCTTTATCATCTCGTCTTAATTCGGGACTTCAAATATTTATACCGGCCACGGGGTGACCTCACGACACTCTCTCTCTCTCTCTCTCTCTCTCCTCCTGCTATTTTTTACCGGATGAAATGGAGGGAGGGAGGGAGGGAGGGAGTTTCAATGGCGAGTGATTTACACCGGCTGCATTTTTAACAAAGTAGCCATTCGAACTTTTTTTTGAAGGCTAAGACGAAATCGAAGAAAGCTTTGGAAATCGAGTTGATTTAATTCTCTTTAAGAGCAAAGATCAATATGATAACGTGATGTTAAAGTTAAAAATTTTATAAGGATTGACAAGTTTGGTGTGAATAGAATTTTTTTAAAGATTGGATGGAAGAAAGTTTTAGAAATCGAATTGATTTAATTCTCTTTCAGAGCAAAGATCAATATGATAACGTGATGTTAAAGTTAAAAATTTTATAAGGATTGACAAGTTTTGGTGAGAATAGAATAGCCATTTTTTTAAAGATTGGACGGAAGAAATTTTTAGAAATCGAGTTAATTTCATTTTGTTTCAGAGCAAAGATAGAATAACGTAATTTAAAGTAAATTTTATAAGTATTGAGTTTTGGTGTGAACATAAGTATAGTTATTTTTTTGAAGATTCGATAGAAGAAAGTTTTAGAAATCGAGTTGATTTAATTCTCTTTAAGAGCAAAGATCAATATGATAACGTAATGTTAAAGTTAAAAATTTTATAAGGATTGACGAGTTTTGGTGTGAATAGAATTTTTTTAATGATTGGATGGAAGAAATTTTTAAAAATCGAGTTAATTTTATTTTGTTTCAGAGCAAAGATAGAATAACGTAATTTAAAGTAAATTTTATAAGTATTGACGAGTTTTGGTATGAACAGAATAAGTATAGCTATTTTTTTGAAGATTCGATGGAAGAAAGTTTTAGAAATCGAGTTGATTTAATTCTCTTTCGGAGCAAAGATTAATAAGATAACGTAATGTTAAAGTTAAAAATTTTATAAGGATTGACGAGTTTTGATGTGAACAGAATAAGTATAGCTATTTTTTTTGAAGATTCGATGGAAGAAACTTTTAGAAATCGAGTCCATTTGATGATTCTCTTTCAGAGCAAAGATCAATAGGATAATGTTAAAGTAAATTTTGTAAGTATTGACGAATTTTGGTGTGAACAAAGTAGTTATTTGATTTTTCTTCTTTCGAAATTTTTAAAAGAAATTTTTAGAAATCGAGTTAATTTAATTTTCTTTCAGAACAAAGATCAATAGTGCAAAGTAAATTTTATAAGTGTTGAGGAGTTTTGGTGTGAACAGAATAATCATAGTCTTTTTTTAAAAAGATTGGATGGAAGAAACTTTTAGAAATCGAGTTAATTTAATTTTCTTTTAGAGCAAAGATAGAATAACGTAATTTAAAGTAAATTTTATAAGTATTGATGAGTTTTGTGAACAGTGAACAGAATGACCATAGCCATTTTTTTTTTTATTCGAAGATCGAGTCGATTTAACTCTCTTTCAAAGTGGAATAATAAAGTGAAATAAAAAATAAAGTAAAATAAAATGTTCCTCGAAGATTAATAGAATAATCTTAAAGTAAATTTTACAAGTATTGAGGAGTTGATAAATTTTGATACAAACAAAGTAACCATAGCCATTTTTTTAAAGATTCGAAGAAATCGAGTCGATTTAATTCTCTTTCAGAGCAAAAGTCATTATATAATTTTAAGTAACCTTAAACTAAATTTTATAAATATTGAATTTTGGTGTGAACAGAATGACCATAACCATTTTTTAAAAGATTGGACGGAAGAAACTTTTAGAAATCGAGTTAATTTAATTTTCTTTTAGAACAAAGATCAATTATTTATATAACGCAATTTTAAAATAAATTTTACAAGTATTAAGAAGTCTTCATGCGAACAAAGTAACCATTCGATTTTTCTTCTTTCGAAATTTTTAAAAGAAACTTTTGGAAATCGAGTCGATTTAATTCTCTTTTATAAAGTAAATTTTATAAGTATTGAAGAGTTTTGGTACATACAAAGTAGCCATTCAATTTTTCTTAAAGATTCGATAAAAGAAATTTTTAGAAATCGAGAGTCGATTTAATTCTTTCTCAAAGTGAAATAATAAAATAAAGTAAAATGTTCCTCGAAAATTAATAGACAATCTTAAAGTAAATTTTATAAATATTAACGAGTTTTGGTGCAAACAAAGTTCGATTTTTCTTAAAGATTCTATAAAAGAAATTTTTAAAAATCGAGAGTCGATTTAATTCTCTCTCAAATTGGAATAATAAAGTAAAATAAAATGTTTCTCGAAGATTAATAGGACAATCTTACAGTAAATTTTATAAATATTGACCAGTTTTCATACGAACAAAGTAGCCATCCGATTTTTCTTAAAGATTCGATAAAAGAAATTTTTAAAAATCGATTTAATTCTAAAACGTAAAAGTAAAATGTTCCTCGAAGATTAATCCATTAATCTTGCAGTGTAAATCTTTAAGTGAATTGAAATAACAAACTGTCCTTTTTAAATTTACCTTTAAACTCCACGTTCTGAACTTTATGATTCTTCTATTGGAAATAGAAATAATTCTCCTAACTATCGAAGAGACAAGAAATTCGAATCTTTCTTTCAACGAGAGACTAAAATACGAATCGTTCCCTTTGTTCGCACCGAAACTTCCCTTTTCGTTCCGTCGAGAAACTGTCCCCGCTTTCGAATTAGGTCGAAGCCGAGGTCTAACTTCGGGGAACCTACCCTATTCCATCTCGTTCAACAACCTTCTTCTCTCCGACTCGTCGTCGCTGCTCCGTTCCTCCGTCGTGAGCATGAATGTACTCGCTCGAATTTCTCGTACGTACACAACCCACCCTGCTGTCGAACAGGGGACAAAATCACATAAGGGATTCCGTCTGTAGACGATATGCTTTGGGGCATTAACCCCTAACCCCTGCTCGTACGTAACGTAAGTAATACCGCGATAATTCCACCTCGTTCCATTATATTCCCGCTCTTTCGTCGTCGTCATTCTTGCCAATGAGTTTCGACAATCTTTATCTCGTCTCTTCTTCAAGAATATTTATAATACAAAATCATAAGATTTTTTCCTTTCTTCCCATTATTCCATTAGAGGTGTCGAAATTAAATTAATTCAAATTTCCTCTCTTTCCTCTTAATAATAATTCTATGCATACTCCTCGAATATCTAATATCTATATTTCTATATAATATAATGTAATCTACGTTTAAATTTCCTCTCTTTCCTCTTAATAATACTTTCACAAAATTTTGATATATGCATATTCCTCGAACATCTATAGGGTGTCCCAAAATTAACGCAAGATTTGAATTTGCCGCCAATTTTGCATCAAGTTGTTGGCAAGCCTGAAGAAAGAACAGTTTGACAGATAAAGAGAAATTTTATAGAATAATATTCAAGATACAAGATGAGCTTCGATAAATTTAATTTTGAAATTGTTTATTTTAACATAAATGTGAAAGAAGATTTAAAAGTGAATTAAAGAAATTTTTTTAATTGAAGATAGTTTTAAAAAGTGTACAAATTACCCGTCAATTTCATTTAAAGGATTTTACGTACGTAAAAATTCGATTATATAATAAAGGGTGTCCCAAAATTAACGCAAGATTTGAATTTGCTGCCATTCTTGCATCAAGTTGTTGACAAGCTTGAAGAAAGAACAGTTTGACAGTTGAAGAGAAATTTTGTGAAATAATAATCAAAACAGTAGTATATTCAAGATACAAGATGAGCTTAATAAGATAAATTTAATTTTAGAATTGTTTATTTTAATAAAAATATGAAAGAAGATTTCTTTAATCGAAGATAGTTTTAAAAAGTGTACAAATTGTAATAAAGGGTGTCCCAAAATTAACGCAAGATTTGAATTTGCCGCCATTTTGCGTCAAGTCGTTGGCAAGCCTGAAGAAAGAACAGTTTGACAGCCAAGAGTTTAGGGTTGGTGAAAATGGAGCGTTACACGATACAACAACGTGGAACGGATTATTAATCGTGAAAAAGTGGATGCTGGTTTTTCCAGCAAAATAATCCTAAGCGACGAAGCGCATTTTCGCCTCGATGGCTTCGTTAATTGGCAAAATTGCCGCGTTTGGGGTTCGGAGAAGCCACGCGCGATTAGCGAAAAACGAATGCACGACCCGCGACGCGTCACCGTTTGGCGCGGATTTTGGCCAGGAGGCGTCGTCGGACCGTGCTTTTTTGAGAACGAGGCTGGTCGAGCAGCGACTGTTAACGGCGCTCGATATCGCGCCGCGATAACGCGGTTCTTTCTGCCGAAATTGGACGATATTGACGCGGCCGATACGCGGTTTCAACGAGACGGTGCCACGTGCCTTGCAGCCAATGAAACGATTCGATCACCGCACGAGACGTTTCCTGGTCGCGTACTCTCTCGTTTCGGTGATCGGAATTGGCCCCCTGGATCGTGCGATTTAACCCCATTAGATTTCTTCTTATGGGATTATTTGAAGCGAAAGGTCTACGTCGACGATCCCGCAACCACACGCGCGTCGCAAGAGGAAATTGAACGCTGCATCGACGAAATTCAGCCACGATTGTGCGGAAAGGTGATGAAAAGTTTGTGTTATTCCATAAATAACTCTATCCTACGTACTTTATGACTCGCTTAAAAAATAAATATCCAAAAATTCTCTTTTATATTTAATTCGAATCTTGCGTTAATTTTGGAACACCCTTTGTATACAATCTTAAAAAATTCTTAAGATTCTTAAAGAAATGAATTACGAATCGTGTTAAATTAAATTAAACACGAGAGTGAGAAGTTCAAACGAGGAAGAAATGGATTAATGATTTAATTTCTATAATTTATTTTTTTTATTGGAGAATTATTTCCTATAATTGTTTCGTACTTTATTCAAAGATGTGAAGGATAGGACGAGAGAGAGAGGTTTCCTTTTATCCCTCAAGGGTTCCATCCCAACCCTTGACACTTGCAACAGTTATTAGTAAAGTCGAAAGGTTCTTCTCCCTGACCTCTAACTGCGACATTGGGATGCGAATTTAATCGATGAAATTCCGACAGGTTTGCGAAATCGCACGGGGGATAGGGTTTTAGAGTTGCTTCAAAGACTAAAAACTCTCTTTTATATTTAATTCGAATCTTGCGTTAATTTTGGGACACCCTTTGTACAATATAATACAACGTTTCTCATCATCAATATCCAAATATATCTAAAAATCCAATCGTTCGAGATGAGATCGATTCAACTTACTTCCGGCTCTCTTTCAATTTACAAGATCATCCGTTTGCGGATGGAAACGAGGGGCGGAGAGCTTGGCGTCTCGCACGAACAACGCTTCCGCAACCCCTCCCCCTCTTAAAGGTTAAATGGTTCTCTGATAAAGCGTAGCTTGGATATCAGCGTGCGGGCCGCGTTTTTCTGTTTACAAGGGTGTACGTGCCTACGGTCGCAAGCTGGATCCGAAACAGGCGGAATTCCATCGGTGCTCTCTCTCCCTCTCGCAGGAACAATGAGGCCACCCCTTAAATCCTTACGTCGTTCCAACCCCTTCTCGATTCCCGAAGGGTCTGGAACGTGCGATGAAATCAACAAGAACAACAACAACCACCACCACCAGGATTCAGAGGAGAGAGCGCCTCGAGTGACATCCGGCGAAAGGGTTGCCCACCCCTTCCTTCAGCTTCGTTCTCCCTTTTCGAGGAACGTTCTTCCAGGAGAAGGAAGGAAGGAAGGAAGGAGGAGGAGGTTCGAAAAGGCTGATTGCCAGCCAGCCCTGTTATTGCCTGTCAATTGCTCGAGTCGGGTGTTATTAAATTAATATTAGGGGGCTGGTGGACAACACAGGGTCGGACGGTTGGTCGTCCAGTTTTTCCTTTATTTCCCGGCAATTTCCCAGGGGGATTTTAGGATACCCCTTTGCTGCGCGTTTCTGCCGTCAGTCTCCATCTGCGGATCGCGATGCCGATCGACGGGTCAACGAGTGACCCTTTGATCGATCATTGTTTGCCAACCGAGGGTGTTTATGGTTCGCGCGGGCGGGGTCATCGTTTAGAACTGGTGCATACTGATGCTTGGAATAGCGAGTCTTGGGGTTGTAGTTGTTTCATCGAGCAAGAATTCTTATTTTTTTCTTGCGTTAAATCGTTTTAAAGCATTATTTGATTTGTAGAGTAAACAAAGTTTTTGAATTTTTTTTATTATGTCAAATAACACTCGAGTTCTCTAAAAATTCGATATTAACTTTTTCTCGAGTTAAATTATTTTAAAGTATTGACTAAAGTAGGTAGTGGGTCTTAGAATATATTATTTGATCTGTAAATTAAATGCAAAATTAGTCGAGTCCTTTAATTCTTCTTTCCTTTAATTAAAATTTTTAGTATGGATTAAATGTAAAATTATTCGAATCTTTAAATTTTTCTATTACAACTTCAGTTATTGATTAAATACTAAAGTGTTTGATTCGTAAAGTAAATTCAAAATTAGTCGAATCTTTAAATTTTTCTTCTCTTTAAATTTTAGTATTAACTAAAATTTTAGTATAGATTAAATACAAAATTACTCTTTAAATTTTTCTATTACAATTCGAGTTCTTCAATTTTTCTTCCTGTTAAATTTTAATATTAAATGCAAAGTATTTGATTCGTAAAGTAAATCCAAAATTACTCGAGTTCTTCAATTTTTCTTCTCCTTAAATTTTAGTATGGATTAAATGCAAAATTACTCTTTAAATTTTTCTATTACAACTTTAGTTCTTCAATTTTTCTTTCCATTAAATTTTAGTATTGACTAAATGCAAAATATTTGATTCGTAAATCCAAAATTACTCGAATCTTTAAATTTTTCTATTAAAACTCGAGTTCTTCAATATTTCTTTCCATTTTTACTATTGATTAAATTCAAAATTACTTGAGTTTTTAAATTTTTCTATTAAAACTCGAGTTCTTCAATATTTCTTCCCATTTTTACTATTGATTAAATCCAAAATTACTCGAGTCCTTTTTCTATTATTCTATAATATTCTATATTCTATATTCTATATTCTATAATTTTTCTATTATAACTCTTCAATATTAGAGTTCTTCAATATTTCTTTCCATTTTTACTATTGATTAAATCCAAAATTACTCGAGTCCTTATTTTTCTTCCCTTTAAATTTTAATATTAACTTTAGTATTAAGTAAAATTTAGTATAAATTATATATAAATTTTAGTATAAATTAAATGCAAAATTATTCGAGTCCTTAAATTTTTCTTCTCTTTAAATTTTACTATTAACTAAAATTTTAGTATGGATTAAATCCAAAATTACTCCAATCTTTAAATTTTTCTATTATTCGAGTTCTTCAATATTTCTTTCCATTTTTATTATTTTTTAAATCATATTAAATCCAAAATCATTCGAATCCTTAAATTTTTCTTCCCTTTAAATTTTACTATTAACTAAAATTTTAGTATGAATTAAATACAAAATTACTCTTTAAATTTTTCTATTACAACTCGAGTTCTTCAATATTTCTTTCTATTTTTACTATTTTTTAAATCCAAAATTACTCGAGTTTTTAAATTTTTCTATTACAACTCGAGTTCTTCAATTTTTCTTCCCGTTAAATTTTCCTAATTATTGATTAAATCCAAAATCACTCGAATCCTTAAATTTTTCTATCGTAACTCGATCTTTCCAAAAATTCGACCTTTCTTTTAATTATAATATCAATAATATTTGATAACATAACATAATACTAATAATATTTGATAACAATTTTTTCTTAAATCCTTAAATTTTTTCTTAACTTCGACAAATAAATTTGAACTCGACCAAAAATCGAACATCTCAAAGTAATTTCCTTTTCCTCGACTATTTTCTACTAAAGATTTTAAATCAGTATCGTTTCAGGTATTCAGGTTTCAATTGTTGTCTTATTATATTTGAAGATTGTTGGCGAGGTGATCGAATTAACGGAAGATGGTCGTTTAGGCGGACGTGTAGCCGCGATTGCTCGAGCGAACAGTCCCAGCGAAATATCGCTCAGGGCTAAGGCAAGGGGAGACACAGAGCTTCCGTTGTCAAACGCATTTAGTTACTACAAACGGGAACTTGAGAGCAGACCCTCGGGCTGTGTCGTCGAGACTCGCAGAGCTTAATTACACGAGTCGCGACACGACGTCCCTGATGTAACGAGACTCGAATCTGGCCCATCAATCATCGACCAACCCCTTGTATTTATCTTTATTTTACAAGGGTAATTGATACAAAACTTGATTCCAACTGCTGGATACAAATATATCTCTCTTTCTAGACCCTTACACTTCTTACAAAGTAATATTCTTTCAATTATTCTGTTACAGTCTGAAGAAACTCTGAAGAGTGATTTCAACTGGTGCTGGATGCAAATATATTTTTCATCCTAGAGTCTTCTTATCCAAAATAATATTGTTTTAATTTTGTTACAATCTAAAGAAAGGTGATTTCAATTAGTGCTGATATATGCAAATATATTTTTATATCCTAGAACCTTCTTATTCAAAATAATATTCTTTCAATTATTTTGTTACAGTCTAAAGAAAGGTAATTTCAACTGGTGGAAATATATTTTTCATTCTAGAGCCTTCTTACAATCCAAAATAATATTCTTTCAATTTTTTTATAATCTAAAGAAAAACAATTTCAAGTGCTGTATGGATGCAAATCTTCTTACAATCTTTTAACTGGTGCTGATGCAAATATATTTTTCATTCTAGAGCCTTCTACTTCTTACAATCCAAAGTAATATTCTTTCAATTATTTTGTTATAGTTTAAAGAAACTCTAAAGAGTGATTTCAATTGGTGCTGAATGCAAATTTTATTTTTTATCTTAGAGCCTTTCACTTTTTACAATTCAAAGTAATATTCTTTCAATTATTTTGTTGTTATTTTGTTTTGTCTAAAGAAACTCCAAAGAGTGATTTCAATTAGTACTGGATGCAAATTTTATTTTTCATCCTACAACCTTCTTATAATCTTTCAACTGGTGCTGATGCAAATATATTTTTCATCTTAGAATCTTCTACTTCTTACAATCCAAAATAATATTGTTTCAATTTTGTTATAATCTAAAGAAAATTGATTTCAACTGGTGCAAATATATTTTTCATTCTAGTCTTTTTACAATTCAAAATAATATTCTTTCAATTTTTTTATGATCTAAAAAAAGGTGATTTTAACTGGTGTTGATGCAAATATATTTTTCATCCTAGAGCCTTCCACTTCTTACAATCCAAAATAATATTCTTTCAATTTTGTTACAATCTAAAGAAAGGTGATTTAAACTGGTATTGATGCAAATATATTTTTCATTTTACAATCTTCTGATTTTAACTATTGTTGATGCAAATATATTTTTCATCCTAGAATCCACTTCTTACAATCCAAAGTAATATTCTTTCAATTATTTTATAATCTAAAAAAAAACAATTTCAAGTGCTGGATGCAAATTTTATTTTTCATTTTCAGCTTTCCACCTCTCACAATCTTTATTTTATTATAATTTAAAAGAAAGCAATTTCAATTAACCACAAATTTTATTTTTTACCCATCCATTTCTTACAATCCAAAGTAATATTCTTCCAATGATTGTATTAACTGGTGCAAATATATCTCAGAAAACTATCTTCTTATCATCCATGTCTGTGACAAATTAAGAAAATATTAAGAAAGGATTTCCATGATACCTTTTCAACAATTTTCATCATTTCTTTTTACAAATAAAAATAACCTAGCTCTCAGTTTAGATTAAACTTAAATTTCATTTTACTTTTATTAATTAATGGCAAATAAATTTATTCCATAACGATATTCCATTCGAACTTTACTTTTTGCAATTACGCGTAATAAAAAATCACCGTGTGTCAACAGAAAAGCAAAATTATAATTCCTTGAATCAATATAATAAATATTTTATCGTTGCATCGAGTGATGATAAACCGGTCTACATCGCCCCGTCTCTAGATTAAAGAGAGAGAGAGCGGAATAAACATAGTGGTATCGCGTGGTGGAAGCTAGCCCTCGATGGCCAGTCGTTAGACGAGCCCCTCCGGCTTAACGAACCGCAAATGCGTTGTTTTAACGACGTCGTTAATATTTAACCAAATATCTGGTGGCGGTCCGTTGCGTGACCCGGCCCGTTTGCACACGATTTACCTAATTCCTCGGATCCGTGATCAAATTCACGATTATATCGGCCGGATCGTCCCCCCTCCCCTCGTCTCTTCCTTCAAAATTGGCGGCTACGGGATCGAGGAGGAATGATAAAGGACGAATATATTTTCGAAAATTGATTATTCGAATTACCTGTAAATAGATTCTTTTTTTTTTATTTTTTTGTTTAATTGTTACAATTTGAAAGGAAGAGAAAGTTTAAAAATTTATTTAGTCTCGAGAAATAAAAATATCCTCCTTTTCATTCGTTCGTTCAACGATACGCAATTTTGAAAGGAAGAGAAATTTTAAAAATTAATCGTAGAAATTTAAGAATTTTAGAAATAAAAATATCTGCATTTGGTAAATTTAAAGGACAAGATTCAAATTCCTTTTCATTTATTCTTTTAACAATATATAATTAAATTTAAAAAAAAGAGAAAGTTTAAAAATTATCATAGGAATTTTAGATTTTGAGCTTCATTTTTCAAGAAATAAAAATATCCTGCATTTGGTAAATTTAAAGAACAAGATTACGTTCAAATTCCTTTTTATTTTGATTAAGATTTTGAGCTTCATTTTTCAAGAGATAAAAATATCCTGCATTTGTTAAATTTAAATTCAAATTCCTTTTCATTTATTCCTTCAACGATACAGAATTGAATTTAAAAAGAAGAGAAACTTTAAAAATTATCGTAGAAATTTTAGATTTTGAGCTTCATTTTTCAAGAAATAAAAATATCCTGCATTTGTTAAATTTAAAGAACAAGATTCAAATTCCTCAATTTATTCATTAAACAAAATTTATTCTAAAAGAGAAGAGAAACAATTTAATTTTTTTTCGATCAATCAAGAAATGAAAACACGCCTGTGTCAAATTCGAAGAATACAATACAAAACACATATTCTCAATAAAATTCAAAATAATCCCAACTTTAGCCTTTCCTCCTCTATCGCTCTCAAAAATCTCTTCACCCTGAATGCGATACTTCCACCACTCGCGCGCCTACACCAATCCTTGCAAGAAAAAGAAGAAGAAGAGGAAGAAGAAAGAAGAAAGAGGGGGGAGTGGAAGCACAAGCGGGCTAAATTGCTTCCGCCGGGTCGCGGGAAATTTCCTCGTGGCTCTCTTCGCTCTCTTCGCTCCCTTAATTGCGCCTATTTATGCCCCTTTGCTTCCGGCCGGCCCGAAAACTACTACGTGACGTGTTTGCGAAGAGGGGCGAAGAGAATCAGAAGAAGAAGAAGAAGGAGAAGGGGGGGGGACGGTGCACACGATCCGCTAATGCCCCGCGCGCCCTCGATCAACCGCGACACAACGCCGACATCCAACCTTCCCCATCCCTCCCCATCCTGCTCACCTTTTGCCAGCTCCACGCCGCCGCTCCAGCCCCTTCTCACCGACCGTATTGATCTTTGGGGGCGCTGCTTTGATCCGAAGCCAAAGGGTCTGCCCATCCCTTCGACCACCCACCCCTCCTCCTCCTGCTATTACGCTCTCTTCGCAGAGCAGCCGAGGAGAGGAGAAGGCAAGGATCCGCACGTTCGACACCTCGAGTCACGCGGTTGGGTTTTCTTCTTTTCTTACTCGAGCTTGATGCGATTTCCTCGTCCGAACTCGATGCTGGGACAGAGGGGGATAATTAGAGGAATAGAGTTAACCGGTGTGGAGTGTTGGCGTGGAGAGGAGAGGGGGATCGATCGAAAGGTGAAGGGAAAGAGATGTCGAAGTTGTTGCAAGTTATTATAAGAAGGAAAGAGGAAGATCGATCGTGATAAGTAACGGATATTGGCGAGGGATCGATGTTGGAAAAAATTTTGGAAATTATTGGGTATGAAGGATGAAGATGCACGAAACAGTAACAGATATTGGCGAAGGATGGAGAAATTTTGAAAATTTTTAAGTATTAATATTAAGAAAGAAGATCGTAACAAATATTGGCGAAGGATTTATGTTTAAGTAGGAGAAATTTTGGAAATTTTTGGGTATGAAAAACGATGAGAAAAGAAAATCAATCGATCGTGAAAGATATTAGCGAAGGATCGATGTTGGGCGGAAGAAATTTTGGAAATTTTTGGGTATGAAGAATGAGGATGCACGAAACAGTAACAGATATTGGAAGGATGGGAGAAATTTTGAAAATTTTTGGATATAAAGGACTATGAGAATGGACGAAAGAGGATCGATCGATCGTGGAAAGCAACAGATATTGGCGAAGGATCGATGTTGGATGGAAGAAATTTTGGAAATTTTTGGATACGAAGAATGACGAAAGGTAACGGATATCGACGAAAAAGATATTGAAGGATCAACTAATTTTCGATTTGGGAGAAATTTTAGAAATTTTTTTGGCGAAGGATCGATGATGAATAGAAGAAATTTTTGGGTATGAAGAATGGACGTAGTAAGAATGCACGAAAAAGGATCGATCGATCAATCGTGAAAGATATTGGCGAAGGATCGATGTTGGATAGAAGAAATTTTGGAAATTTTTGGATACGAAGAAAGAAGATCGATCGATCGTGAAAAGTAACAAATATTGGTGAAGGATCGATGTTGGATGGAAAAAATTTTAGATACGAAGGATAACGAAAAGTAATGACGAAAAAGATGTCGAAGAATCGACTCGTTCTCGATATTTGGAGAAATTTTAAAATTTAAAAATTTTTGAGTATGAAGAACGATAAGAAAAGAAGATCGATCACGATCGATCGTGAATGATGGAAAAAAATTTGGAAATTTTTGGATACGAAGAATAACAAAAAGGATATCGACAAAAAAGAAGTCAAAGGATCGACTAGTTCTCGATTTGGAAGAAATTTCAAAAATTTTTATGTATGATGAATAAAAAGAATCGATCGTGAAAGATATCAACGAAGATATCAATATTCTCTGGAAGAAATTTTGAAAATTTTTACATTAAAACATTCTTCAAATCCAAAAGTGACAAACAACTCGTATAAAATAAAACAAAACGAAAGAGTTTCGTTTCTCTTCCCTAATCCCACGTATATCGAAATCATGTATATCAGCCACGAACTATTTCGATGGACTCGGTGATAATCGGCCGTTTCTCGCTGTGAAAAATGCCGATTCGAAGTAATTTAGGCGGAGGAGGGGGGGGGGGGGGGAGAGGGGCGGCCTCGTAGATCACGCCGCGCCGCCGAATATCTAGGGAGTTTAATTGCCCGATATATTTTATTAGAATTGCGCGGGCATCTCGGGGCCGCCCCGTAAATTCCTTTCACCGGATGTCGCCCCATCCGCTTTACACACTTACTCCATCCACTCTTTTCCTCGATCCTCTTCTCCTTTCCCATTCTTCCGCGCCCCGCCGCTTCCCACCGGTTTAGTTTTCTAATTAAACGTTCCGGCATCCGGGACTGATGCCAAAAACTCGTAGCTACGGCGAGGGGAGGGGGAGGCAGGTGGATGAAAGCTATTCGAATGCATTCGTTTTCGCGAAATTTGTAATTCATTTCGCGCGAAAGTTTGTTGAAGCGCGGTGAATGAAGGGGAGGAGGGGTGGTGGACGAGCTTTGTTGCTCCTCCGCCATTGTTAAATTGGATTAAAGTTCGGATACCGGGTTTTTTTAATTCTTTCGTCGTTGCAATTAATGATCCAGGGGCTCGTCTTCCTATTTCCTCCCTCCCAAGTCGAGATTTTTGTTATATCTAGGGGGAGGGAAATAAGTTATAGTGCTCGTGAATCTCTAGTAACTTTTTCTTCTTTCTTCGTATTATACAGTGGAAATGGAGATGAACGATATATTCAAATTAATTTGAAAACAAAAGATACATTTTCTTGCTGGATAAAACTATAGAAAATATCGGATTAATGATCGAGGGAGATCGAAATTTTTGTTATATTTAGGGGGAGGGAAATAAGTTATAATGCTCGTGGATCTCTAGTAACTTTTTCTTCTTTCTTCGTATTATACAGTGGAGATGAACGATATTCAAAATATCAATTTGAAAATGATTTCCTCGAATAAAGATACCTTTTCTTGCTGGATAAAAGAAAATATCGGATTAATGATCGAGGGAGATCGAGATTTTTGTTATATTTAGGGGGAGGGAAATAAGTTATAATGCTCGTGGATCTCTAATAACTTTTTCTTCTTTCTTCGTATTATACAGTGGAGATGAACGATATTCAAAATATCAATTTGAAAATGACTTTCTCGAATAAAGATACCTCTTCTTGCTGAATAAAACTATAGAAAATATCGAGGGTTAATGATCGAGGGAGATCGAGATTTTTGTTATATTTAGGGGGAGGAAAATAAGTTACAATTGCTCGTGGATCTCTAATAACTTTTTCTTCTTTCTTCGTATTATACAATGAAAATGAATCTATTCGAGTGCAAAGTTTGTCGACAAATTTTCGTATCGGAAAGCGAAATTTCGGGATGAAATTGATACGGTCGAATAACAATCCTTTCTTTTCTCGCGTTCACGATATTCGAAATATCGATTTGAAAACGATTTCCTCGAACGAAGCTACCTTTTCCTGCCGGATCAAACCGTGGAAAACATCGAATTCGAGGGAAATTCGGTATTTATCGCCGGGTAAAAATAAAAAGTTGAAAATCTTTAGCCGGAATTGGTTCGCGAGGGAACTCGCGATCGTATCGCGCATCGGCGAGAAGAAACGTCCCTCGATCGTAGCGAAACACGCGCGTAATTTTAATCTCGAGTGCGCGCGTGTACCCGTGTCCCGTTCCAAGACTCGAGGCGTGCCGTTCACCGTTTCGAAGGAGAGCCACGGGCACCGCTTATCCCCGCTTCGAGCTCTTCGTCGACGATCTCGACGCGACACGCCGCGCAACGATGGAACGGCTAATAACTCGAACGTTCGAAACGGCAAAGGTTATTTTCGCTTACGAAGTTGCGTTAGGACGATCATCCTAGATCGAGACACCTCGGAAACCGTTAATCGTCTCGACGTAACGTCGATACAATCATTATATCTCGACCGGTCGAACACGAAACTCGCGTTACGAATCGAACGATCGACCCGCGCGATATTCAAATAGAAATTTTGTTACGTCGTACCTTCCATCCTACGAGTGATCGCCGATGAATCGAGATTTGGATCAGGCTCAAGATTATTTTTTCTCTCTCTTTTTTAACGAGACGGTTTTATTTCTTTCCAATTATCGGCGAGATTTTTATCTGAAATCGAAACGATCTGGAGTAAAAATTTGTGTAAACTCGCAGTGTTCCGATCTTCTCAAATTTATGTCTTTAAATATAGATTTTTGATCGAGTATCGTGCGAATACAGTAGAGATAGAAAGCGTGTGAAAGCTTGCACACACGTGTTATCTATCCGTCGTTCGAGGCGTGTAACTATCTCCTAGCCCCGTGCAGAAAAATGCGATCCCATTAATTTCGGGGACGAAGATCACACGGGCGGGCGGACACGTCCGTGAAAGACGGGTGGCAGCTGGAAGAGATTCCGCGTTCGTGACCGACATTAGTAACTCTTTTCTTCTCGCCACTTCTTCCCCTCCTTATCGCCCCTTCTCGTCGTTTCTTCTCTATGAAAAAATCAGACACTCCGTTTAACGATTCTTCCTTTTTCTTTTTCTTTTTGGAAATGATTTTTAAAAATTTTAGAAAATGAAGAAGAGACGCATAAGTCGAAGCATTTAAGGATTATCGAGGAAGGGAGAGGTTGGATAAAAAGTTGGAGGTATGAAAAGCCATAGGTTTTATTCAGATAGAGTTTGGAAAGTCTTTCGATTTGCATCTTCTTCTTTTCTTCTCGGGACGATCGTAAATTCTTGTTGGATAAATCCGTGTTGGCTTTCCCTGTTTCTCGTCCCCTTCTCGATTCGATTTCCTCGAACGAGGAATCGTCATTCAGATCAACTTCAATTGCGAGAAATGTCGTGGATAATTTATTCGTCGATTGAAATTATATAGGGAAGTAATACGTTAAAAACACGTATTACTTGTTTCGCTGGGAAGAATCGGTAAACGTGGATGGAACACGTTTCGTTCGGTTTCATTATCTCGTCCCGGAGAAGAGGGGGATCGGCGATAAAAGGCGAGCTTAAAAGTCACGAACTTAAGGGTTGAGCATCCCCCGTAAGAGGCAATCACGTTAAAAACATCGGCCAGCCCCCCCAACTGATCGTACCTCGGCTACTAAATTCGAAAGCTAATCTCGAGTCCACTCCACGCTGGATCCCTTGAATAAAAAGAAGAAGAAAAAAAAAAAAAAAAAAAAAGATAGAGGTTGGTGAAAACCTCTCTACGTTGGTATTGCAAGTGTCGTGGTGATCGTGTCCTTGATGCTCTCAACGCGTCTCGATGATCAAATGGCAATGGAAAAATGAGAAGAAGAGAAGGAAAGCTTTAGAAATATAAATGAATAAAGGAGAAGAGGAAAGGAATGAGGAGGAAGAAAGGCAAAGCTTAAATTAAGGATATTAAAAAGAAAAATAAAATATAAAAAAGGAGGACCAAGTCGTCTCGACAGCCATAGAGATAGAAAAGAAGACGAAAGAAGAAAGGAAGACAGTGTTAGAAGAAGAAGAAAAATAGGAGAGGATCGACATTTTAATGGACACATAAGAATAAAAAAAAAGAAAAAGATCAAAACCAAAATGGAATCGAGAATAATAGTTAAAAATTTTTATTGAAATTATAAAAAGAAGAGAAGAAGAAAGCAAATAAATACGACAGAAGAAGAGAAAAAAGAAACGTGTCAATTCAGAGGACAAAAATAGAGGGAAGAAATATTTTAATGAAATAAGAATAGAGAAATACAAGAATAAGGGAAGAGAAAAAGATGGAGGGAAAAATAAGGAAAAATAGAAAAATAGGGGAGGATCGATATTTTAATAGACACAAAGAAATAAAAGAAGAAAAGAAAAAGATCAAAACCAAAACGAAATCGAGAATAGCAGACAATAGTAGCCAAAAGTAGATTTTATTAAAGAGATTTTATTAAAATTAGAGAGAGATTTTATTAAAATTCTAAAAAGAAGAGAAGAGGAAAGAAGAGAGAAGAAAGGAAAGAAGAAACGTCGGTTCAGAGGACAAAAATAGAAGGGAAGAACATTTTAAAGGGAGGGAAAAATAGAAATATAGGGAAAGATCAACATTTTAATAGACACGTAGGAATAGAAGAAGAAAAGAAAAAGATCAAAACCAAAACGAAATCGAGAATAGCAGACAATACCAATAACCAAAAGTACCAGAGATTTTATTAAAATTATAAAAAGAAGAGAGAAGAAGGGAAAGAAGAAACGTGTCTGTTCAGAGGACAAAAATAGAGGGGTTGAACATTTTAATGGACGAATAAGAATAGAGAAATACAAGAATAGAAGAAGAGGAGAAGACGGAGGGAGGGAAAAATAGAAAAGTAGGGGAGGATGGGCGAGCAAGAGCGATAAAATCGAGTGAGGGGGCAGAGAGGCGATATTTCAAGGGTGCTGCCGCCCCCTCTCCCCGAGAGAGCACGCCAAGTTGGTTAGGTCGGTGAGTAAGTGAGCGAGCGGACTAGTTAGGACGGGCTGCTAGGGACAACCAGCATAAATTCTCCAACTGGACGAGGGATGACCGGCCCGCACGCAAAGTCCCATGATCTTCTTCCAACTCACCCTCCTTCCTCCCCTTTCCACCTCCCCTTTCCTCCTCCTTCACCTTCCTCCTTCGTCTTCTCGACGAGCAGATTTCGTCCCTTAAACTTTTCAACTTTTTTTTCCACCACGATTCGTCTCCTCTTCCACTTCCACTTCCACCAACCCTCTCTTCGAGAAGAGAAAGAAGAAGGCGTTGAAGAGATTTGAATAACAAGTGTGGAGACAATGTTCTCTCTTTCGTTGATTCTTCTCGAGAAGAGAAAGAAGAAGACGTTGAAGAGATTTGAATAACACGTGTGGAGACAGTGTTCTTTCTCTTTCGTCGATTCTTCTCGAAGAAAAACCAACCCTCTCCTCGAGAAGAGAAAGAAGAAGGCGTTGAAGAGATTTCGAGGAGTACCTTATTTCATTGTTGAATAACTGGTTGAATAACAGGTGTGGAGACAGTGTTCTTTCTCTTTCGTCGATTCTCCTCGAAGAAAAACTAACCCTCTCCTCGAGAAGAGAAAGAAGAAAGAGATTTTGAGAAGTACCTTGTTTTATTGTTGAATAACTGGTTGAATAACAGGTGTGGAGACAGTGTTCTTTCTCTTTCGTCGATTCTCCTCGAAGAAAAACCAACCCTCTCCTCGAGAAGAGAAAGAAGAAGGCGTTGAAGAGATTCGAATAAAGGTGTGGAGACAGTGTTCTCTCTTTCGTCGATTCTCCTCGAGAAGAGAAAGAAGAAGGCATTGAAGAGATTTGAATAACACGTGTGGAGACAGTGTTCTTTCTTTTTCATCGATTCTCCTCGAGAAGAGAAAGAAGAAAACATTGAAGAAATTTGAATAATAGGTGTAGAGACAATGTTCTCTCTTTCGTCGATTCTTCTCGAGAAGAGAAAGAAGAAAACGTTGAAGAGATTTGAATAACAGGTGTGGAGACAGTGTTTTTTCTCTCTTTCTTCGATTCTCCTCGAAGAAAAACCCATTCCACGTTATCGTCTCTGTCCACGAATCGAGGTTTAACGAACTCTTCTCCCCTGCAATTAATGTCCTGAGGGGAAGAGGAGGAGTGTATTCTGGGCGTACAGTGACAGAGTGACAGGTCGTCGTCGAGGTGGACCGACATACCGACCGAATACCTCCGAATACCTCGAATCTTTGGAGAACGCACTGTGGTGGCGATCCTTTAACCTCCCCCGGCGTATTTAGAATTCCAAGACGACGCCCCCGTCACGAAACTTGGACTTCCTCCTCCGAGATTTCGACCCGAGATTTGATCGATCGCCTCGTGAGACGATGACGAATTCCAAAGTATAACGTAGTGGAATAGAAAAGTATAGCATTTTCTTCTTTCTTTCTTTCTTTTTTAAGAGAATAGTATATTCGTGAAAAAGAATAGAAGATGAGTTAATTACTTAACTGATCTTTGGTTGTTGTTATTGGATTAATTTTAAAAATCTTGTTGGAAGAAAATTATGCAAGCTTGGACTTCCTCCTCTGAAATTTCGACCCGAGATTATAGCATTATTATAGCATTTTCTTCTTCTTCTTCTTCTTTCTCTTTTTTTCTTTCTTTTTTTGAAGAGAATAATATATTCCTGAGAAAGAATAGGAGATGAGTTCTTTAATTGTTGTTATTGGATTAATTTTAAAAATCTTGTTGGAAGAAAATTATGCAAGCTTGAACTTCCTCCTCCGAAATTTCGACCCGAGATTATAGCATTATTATAGCATTATATAACATTTTCTTCTTCTTCTTCTTTCTCTTTCTTTCTTTCTTTTTTTGAAGAGAATAATATATTCGTGAGAAAGGATAGAAGATGAGTTAATTACTTAACTGATCTTTGGTTGTTGTTATTGGATTAATTTTAAAAATCTTGTTGGAAGAAAATTATGCAAGCTTGGACTTCCTCCTCCGAAATTTCGACCCGAGATTATAGCATTATTATAGCATTATATAGCATTTTCCTCTTCTTCTTCTTTCTCTTTCTTTCTTTTTTTTTTTGAAGAGAATAGTATATTCGTGAGAAAGGATAGGAGTTCTTAAGAAGTCTTTAGTTGTTATTGGATTAATTTTAAAAATCTTGTTGGAAGAAAATTATGCAAGCTTCCTTCCGAAATTTGATCGATCGCCTCGTGAGACGATGACAAATCCCAAAGTATAAGTATATAGTGGAGGAAAGTATAACATTTTCTTCTTCTTTCTCTTTCTTTCTTTCTTTCTTTTTGAAGAGAATAGTATATTCGTAAGAAAGGATAAGAGTCCTTAAGAGGTTTTTAATTGTTAATTTTAAAAATCTTGTTGGAAGAAAATTATGCAAACGAAGTTTGTCATCGATACTTCATTATTCTCATTTGTCACATCTCTGAAACGATGCTTTAATAAACCAAGAAAAAAAATAAAAAGAAAAATCTCCAGGAATTAGTGAAGAGAGATATTGAATAGAAAAATATATTTTAGACTGAAGAGAATAATATATTCGTGAGAAAGAATAGGAAGCGAGTTCTTAAGAGATCTTTAATTGTTATTATTGGATTAATTTTAAAAATCTTGTAGGAAGAAAATTATGCAAACGAAGTTCGTCATCGATACTTTATCATTCGAGGAAAGGATGTCACGTCTCCGAAACGATGCTTCAATCAACCAAGAAGAAGAAAAATAAAAAGAAGAAAAGGGGGAAAGAAAAATCTCCAGGAATTAGCGAGGAGAGATAGAGAGATAATTCATTTTAAAGTGTTTCGAGAGTAGGATGTAACCCTTTTACGAGGTTATAAATGTCAGCCATGCTCGTGTGAATCCGTCACCCTTGATGACTTTGCGGTTTTTTCCTTCCTCCTTCTTTTTTTTTGTTCGGGGATTCCACCCCAAGGGGTAGACGTTAGGGGCGAGATTTAAAACAATTACAAGGCAAGGAGGAGGAGGAGGAGGAGGAGGAGGAGGCAAGGCCAAGGAGAGGATAAGAAGGAGAGGGAAGAGGGTGGCTAATCTCGAGGGCGGTTTAATTAAAAGTGGTGCCAACTGACGGGTGGCCATCGATCAACGCCCGCCTGCGCCTCGCTGCGACGTTTACAATGGCATTTTCTCGTATTATTCTATGACAAACCCGTGACGTTCTCTCCCCGCCAAGAGAAGTTTCCCGCTCTTAATAACAAGTCTAGTCAACGGGCCGCCTGTCCTGGGAATCGAATTTATCTCGTCACCAAAGTGACGATTATCCTTGAACCACTCTTTTTTTTTTTTTGAATTGATTTTAGAAAAATTGTCGATTATTCGTTCGAATTAATTCAAATTAAATTCCTTGTACGTAATTGATTTTGAAAGCTAGTTTTAAATTTTTATCATCTATATTCTATATTCTTCTATAATATATATATTATATTCTTCTTCTACATTCTTCTACGAAAGTATAAGATGATATAATCTAATATAATATAAGATGATATAATATAAGATGAAAGTATAAGTATAAGATTGAATGTTTTTTAATTATTACTATTTATTATCCATTTTTTTAAAATAAAGTCGTAAGTATTTCGTAAGACACGTTGCTCAAGAAAAAGTAACACTGTCATCAATCATAAGATCTTCAAAGAGCAATAAAAAATTGTACGAAAAATTTTAATACACCCAAGGATCCTATCCTTCTTTTACACACCAATTTTTTTTAAAAGCTACTTACACATAAACATTACACATAAATCTCTTATCCAACATTTCTTCCTTAACAAAAAAATTCTTCAGTAACAAAAAAATCACGAGAGACCCCACGAATTTGAAGATATAAATACAAAGAGAGAGCGAAAACTACTCAACTTCCACGTTTATTTCATGCTACATAAACTTTATCGAATCATCAAACTTGCAAGTACGATTCTTTCCAACCTTCTAAATATAAACTCGTTCCAAAGAACCGAACCGCTCGAAACCTCCTTTTCCCTTTTCGGATCCAATTTCGATTCCCTCCCCTTTTCTTACCTCGGCTGACAAAGCTCGTCAAAACCACACTCTCTCCTCCCTCTCCTCCTCACCCCAGTTTCTCAGAGAAGTTTAAACCATCCGTCGACCGGGTGGCGCATCCGTATATATATATGCGCAACAACAACAACAACAAGCGGTTCGTCGAAACGTTCGTAATGTAACGGCACCAGTTGTGCAGCCAGTTAGATGTATGGTAATTGTACGTGGCTAACTTACAGACTGGGAATGGCCCCGGGGCGCCAAGTATCATCCGGTTGTATCACTGACGCAACATCCGGCCGCAGACAGCGAACTCGCCCCGGTGAAAACCGCCCCAACATCAACCGGTGATGGTAGAGGAGGAGGAGGAGGAGGGGGAGGAGGGGGTGGGTTGCAAGAGATACACCGGAGAGACAAGCCTCGAAGTAGTTCGATCGTCTGGATACGGGGGAGGCAAGGAGGGAGGGAGGGAGGAGAGAGGGTTTGCCCGATGGGATAATAACTCGTCTCGTCGACCGAGTTGCAATTTGCAACGACGACTTACAGAATTCCGTTTCGTTTCCTTTCCTGTACGATTCGAATTTTGGGAAGTGAGTTTGCGTAAGTTCGAACGATGTAAGGTTTGTGTAAGGTATATTTTTTTTTTTTGGAAATTATTTTATTATTTGGAAATCATCCAGTGTTGTCGATTCTTTCGTAAGTTTTGGATTTTTTAAATTGAAATGATTCAGTTTTGTCTTGTTTTTGTATGAACGGTTGTGAAAATTGTTTGGTTTTATTAATATTTTTCTTTGGAAAGGAGATTGTTTTTTTTCTTTTTTTTAGTTGAAAAAAATACGATGATTAGTAAAATTAGTTTCGAACATTATTCAATTTCATTTGATTCTTTCGTAAGTTTTGGATTTTTTATTAGTTGAAAGGAATATGATCATTTCCAAGATTCGAACGTTTATAATTTTGAAAATTATTTAATTTCATGATTCTTTGGTAAATTTTGGATTTTTTAATAGTTGAAAGGAAATACGATCATTTCGAAGATTCGAACGTTTATAATTTTCAAAATTATTTAATTTCACGATTCTTTCGTAAATTTTCTATTAGTTGAAAGGAATACAATCATTTCCAAGATTCGAACATTTATAATTTTCAAAATTATTTAATTTCATGATTCTTTCATAAATTTTGGATTTTCTGTTAATTGAAAAGAATGCAATCATTTCCAAAATCAGTTTCATTTTGTTTCCTTTATCGATTCAAACGTTTATATTTTTGAAAATTATTTAATTTCACGATTCTTTCATAAATTTTAGAAAAGGATTTTCTATTAATTGAAAAAAATATGATCATTTTCAAAATCAATTTCATTTTCTTCCATTTCGAACGTTTATGAAAATTATTTAATTTCACGATTCTTAAATTTTGGATTTTCTATTGATTGAAAAGAATACGATCATTTCCAAGATTCGAACGTTTATATTTTTGAAAATTATTTAATTTTACGATTCTTTCATAAATTTTAGAAAAGGATTTTCTATTAATTGAAAAAAATACGATCATTTTCAAAATCAATTTCGTTTTCTTCCATTTCGAACGTTTATGAAAATTATTTAATGTCACAATTCTTTCGTAAATTTTTCTATTAATTGAAAAGAATACGATCATTTCCAAGACTCGAACGTTTATAATTTCAAAAATTATTTAATTTCACGATTCTTTCTAAATTCTGGAATTCTTCTGCTCAAAAAGAATATCAAGAATATTTCAAAGATATTACAAATCGAACGTTTAAATATTAAATCGTGTATCGTGTTTCAACATAATTACACTTTACTTCATAACAGACTTGATCTCCTCACATTTTTCCACGCCACCAAATTCCTCACAAAAATCTCCTTAAATAACCGATCAACACCTGTACATATCTCTATCGAAATTAGAAATTGAAAAAATCTACCTATCCGTTCCGATATATTATCTGGATTCAATTAAATTCAATTAACTCGAGCCGAGTCGCAGAATCGCAGATCTATAAACGGAGCCGATCCACTGAACTAAATAGAAGACCGGCCGAAAACGGTCCCGAAGACGCGAGATCAAAGCGAGCGGCTCGATAGCGCCACGTTTTCTCGAGTGGCGCGCGTGTTTATCGCGCGAGGAAGAAGCGACCGAGGAGGACGTTGGCCAGACGCGCCACCAACTCGTCTATTTTCGACGGCTTCTCCGCCACTGCGCGCCTTACCTGTCTCCTCGCTCGTCCGATCCCTCGATCGGTATCGATCGCCCAACAATAACAATAAACGGAATTCCGTGGAATTCGAGGCGATTCGAGACGCCGCTTCCTTCCTCCTCCGCCACATCCTCCGCACCGCCAACAATTCGCGTTTATGCGCGCGAATTCGGCGCGATTCTCGGCCAACTGCCGGTTAACTATGCCCGCTCATCGCGAATTGGGTGGGTTGGTCAGGTATTTTTGGGGGGAGCTGGGACTGGGAATGGATCACGGTGGAGGGATTCGATTTATTCGATTCGATTTTTGGTGAGGGAGGCGTGGGTCGTGTTTGGAGAATTATTTGAGATTGTTAAGTTTTGGGGAAATGCGAGAGAAAGAATTCTCTGGGAAAATGGCGCTTTCGATATTATTTGAGGTGAATTTTTTCAGAAAGATGAGAAAGATGAGGGAGAATTTTTGGTTTGGAGAATTTTTGTTTGAGGTGAATTTTTTTCAGAGAATAAGGAAGATGAGGAAGAATTTTTAGTTTGGAGAATTGTTTGAGATGATGAATTTTTTCAGAGAATAGGGAAAATGAGGAAGAATTTTTGATTTGGAGAATTTTTGTTTGAGATGGTGAATTTTTTCAAGAAATGTAAGAGATGAGAATTATTATTTGAGATAGTGAATTTTTTCAGAGAATAGGGAAGATGAGGAAGAATTTTTGGT
The DNA here is from genome assembly GCF_003254395.2 of Apis mellifera. Lineage (NCBI taxonomy): Eukaryota > Metazoa > Arthropoda > Insecta > Hymenoptera > Apidae > Apis > Apis mellifera. The sequence continues at coordinate 13,612,512 of NC_037643.1, read as the reverse complement.
TTAGAGAATTTTTGTTTGAGATGGTGAATTTTTTCAGAGAATAGGGAAGATGAGAAAGAATTTTTGATTTGGAGAATTTTTGTTTGAGATGGTGAATTTTTTCAAGAAATGTGAGAGATGAGAATTATTATTTGAGATGGTGAATTTTTTCAGAGAATAGGGAAGATGAGGAAGAATTTTTGGTTTAGAGAATTTTTGTTTGAGATGGTGAATTTTTTCAGAGAATAGGGAAGATGAGAAAGAATTTTTGATTTGGAGAATTTTTGTTTGAGATGGTGAATTTTTTCAAGAAATGTGAAAGATGAGAATTATTATTTGAGATGGTGAATTTTTTCAGAAAGTACGAAAAATGAGGAAGAATTTTTGTTTGAGATGATGAATTTTTTTAAGAAATGTGAGAGATGAGAATTATTATTTGAGATGGTGAATTTTTTTCAGAAAGTACGAAAGATGAGGAAGAATTTTTGGTTTGGAGAATTATTATTTAAGATGGTGAATTTTTTTTAGAAAATATGAAAGATGAGAAAGAATTTTGGAGAATTGTTTGAGATAGTGAACATTTTCAGAAAATATGAAAGATGAGGAAGAATTTTTGGTTTGGAGGATTATTATTTGAGGTGGTGAATTTTTTTCAGAAAATATGAAAGATGAGGAAGAATTTTTGGTTTGGAGGATTGTTTGAGATGGTGAATTTTTTCAGAAAATAGCGAAGATGAAAAAGAATTTTTGGTTTGGAGAATTATTATTTAAGATGATGAATTTTTTTTTAGAAAATATGAAAGATGAGAAAGAATTTTGGAAAATTATTTGAAATGGTGAATTTTTTTTAGAAAATATGAAAGATGAAAAAGAATTTTTGGTTTGGAGAATTATTATTTAAGATGGTGAATTTTTTTTTAGAAAATATGAAAGATGAGAAAGAATTTTGGAGAATTGTTTGAAATGGTGAATTTTTTTTAGAAAATACGAAAGATGAGAAAGAATTTTGGAGAATTGTTTGAGATAGTGAACATTTTCAGAAAATATAAAGGATGAGGAAGAATTTTTGGTTTGATTTGAAGGATTATTTAAGATGGTGAATTTTTTTTAAAAAATATGAAAGATGAGAAAGAATTTGTGAAAATTATTTGAAATGGTGAATTTTTTTTAGAAAATATGAAAGATGAGAAAGAATTTTGGAGAATTGTTTGAGATGGCAAACTTTTTCAAGAAATGCGAGAGATGAGAATTATTATTTGAGATGTTGAATTTTCTTCAAAAAATACGAAAGGTAAGAAAGAATTTTCAGTTTGAAGAATTTTTTTAAGAAATGAGACAATAAATGAGAAAGATGAGACTATTGTTATTAGACGGTTTATATAGATAATTTCGTTGCATTTTGTTTTTTATATCTATCGAGAATCTTCTTCGATTTTTGATCGTTTAATTAGGAAGAAAATTCTTTACTACCATTTTTTTTTATTCACATAAATAATGGTATATCCACGATTTTTTCCCTAACTCAAGCCTTAAAATTTATTATCTGCCATGTATTAATAATACAAGTAAAATTATGAAAAACGAATTCTTGGAAATGAGCTTACAATTACTTGAACGCCCTTAATTTCAATCAGGTATATATACTCGGGTTCTGTTAATTAAGAAATGACGCGATAATGCGAAAATTCGTGACTTAAATTTACAAAATCGATTTAAAAATAATTTAATTCTTTAATACTCCCTTTAAAAAAAATCATCACCTTCCCTTCCCGAAATTCCCAGTACCGATATCGCATCTCACGAGCGGTAAGTATACCTATTACGCGTTGCCGCTCGTACGAAATTATGCAAATAAGCTCATTAAGAAATTCGTCAAACCAAATTCACTAAACCCGCTTCCCCAACCTCCAATGATGAACCCATCCTTCTTATCCCTCTTATATTAACATGCCTCATTAATCCTTTAACGTGGAATTAAAACTTTTCAATCTCCAATTGGCGTAAAAAAAAAAAATTTTAACTCCTTCGAGACAACTTTAAATCTTCCATCGCCTTCCTTCTTCCTTCGAACAAGCAAAAAAAAAAAAAAAAAAACCCTTCATAGATATTAATAATAATTTGCCCCAAAAAGGGGGAGAGATACCTTGCTCCATTCGAAATCGATGGTTCGAAAAAAGAGAAGAAAAGAGAAAATTGAAAAAGCAGAAAAAAGAATTAATATCCGGTTGCCGGGATGGCTCGGTGCCGGAGAGGATTAAAGGGGGCAAGGCGTCGGCCAACAATGTATCGGCCTCGGTCGATAATTTACACCCGTGTAAATCGGGCGCAACGATCGCAACCCGTGTCCACCACTTAAATAACTGTAACGCGACGTCGATGATGCACCATTGCTTCAATCCGACGGATCGTGCACGCAGCGCGATAATTGCCCGTTCCACGTCCGGAATCGCCTCGGTTAAATTGCTTTGCGCGTGGAAAAAAATCGATTCCTCCGCCGAGGATTCGAATATATATTCGAGGCATACGATCGATCGATCCAAACAAGATTTCCAAGATTTAGGATACATCTTCTTTCTCGGAAGAGGTGTAATTTTTTTTCATGGTTTCTGATCACGATGCATCAGACCATGCTTTTATATCCGCACGTTGTTGTTGTTGTTGTTGTTGTTGTTGTTGTGCATTATTCGATTCTCTTATGAGCGATGAAAGTTTTTCTCTCAATGAGATTACGTCAAGACGGATTGTTATATTTATATATATTTTTTTTTGGATAAAATAATTTTACATTTCTTTCAGACATTTAATTATGATTGTAATCATTTTCATTCGGAATGTTAATTTAAAATGATTTCCTTGCAAGAATAAAGGATACATTTTTCTTAATGATCGAGGGAGATCGAGATTTTTGTTATATTTGCTTTTGGGGAAGAGAAATAAGTTATGCTCGTGAATTTCCAATAATTTTTTTTCTTTCTTCGTATTATACAGTGGAAATGGAGATGATATTTAAAATATCAATTTGAAAATGACTTTCTCGAATAAAGATACCTCTTCTTGCTGGATAAAAGAAAATATTGGATTAATGATGGAGGGAGATCGAGATTTTTGTTATATTTAGGGGGAGGGAAATAAATTATGCTCGTGAATTTCCAATAATTTTTTTTCTTTCTTCGTATTATACAGTAGAAATGGAGATGATATTCAAAATACCAATTTGAAAATGACTTTCTCGAATAAAGATACCTTTTCCTGCTGGATAAAACTATAGAAAATATCGGATTAATGATGGGGGGAGATCGATTTTTGTTATATTTAGGGGGAGGGAAATAAGTTATGCTCGTGAATTTCCAATAATTTTTTTTCTTTCTTCGTATTATACAGTGGAAATGGAGATGAACGATATTCAAAATATCAATTTGAAAATGACTTTCTCGAATAAAGATACCTCTTCTTGCTGGATAAAACTATAGAAAATATCGGATTAATGATCGAGGGAGATTGAGATTTTTGTTATATTTAGGGGGAGGGAAATAAGTTATGCTCGTGAATTTCCAATAATTTTTTTTCTTTCTTCGTATTATACAGTGGAAATGGAGATGATATTCAAAATATCAATTTGAAAATGACTTTCTCGAATAAAGATACCTCTTCTTGCTGGATAAAACTATAGAAAATATCGGATTAATGATCGAGGGAGATTGAGATTTTTGTTATATTTAGGGGGAGGGAAATAAATTATGCTCGTGAATTTCCAATAATTTTTTTTCTTTCTTCGTATTATACAATGGAAATGGATCTATTCGAGTGCAAAGTTCGTCGACAAATTTTCCTATCGGAAAGCGAAATTTCGGGATGAAATTGATACGATTGAATAACAATCCTTTCTTTTCTCGCGTTCACGATATTCGAAATATCGATTTGAAAACGATTTCCACGAACGAAGCTATCTTTTCCTGCCGGATCAAATCGTGGAAAACATCGAATTCGAGGGAAATTCGGTATTTATCGCCGGGTAAAAATAAAAAGTTGAAAATCTTTAGCCGGAATTGGTTCGCGAGGGAACTCGCGATCGTGTCGCGCATCGGCGAGAAGAAACGTCCCTCGATCGTAGCGAAACGCGCGCGTAATTTTAATCTCGAGTGAGCGCGTGTACCCGTGTCCCGTTCCAAGACTCGAGGCGTGCCGTTCACCGTTTGGAAGGAGAGCCACGGGCACCGCTTATCCCCGCTTCGAGCGCTTCGTCCACGATCTCGACGCGACACGCAGCGCAACGATGGAACGGCTAATAACTCGAACGTTCGAAACGGCAAAGGTTATTTTCGCTTACGAAGTTGCGTTAGGACGATCATCCAAGATCGAGACACCTTGGAAACCGTTAATCGTCTCGACGTAACGTCGATACAATCATTATATCTCGACCGGTCGAACACGAAACTCGCGTTACGAATCGAACGATCGACCCGCGCGATATTCAAATAGAAAGAATTTTGTTACGTCGTACCTTTCATCCTACGAGTGATCGCCGATGAATCGAGATTTGGATACGGATCAGGCTCAGGATTATTTTTTCTCTCTCTTTTTTAACGAGACAGTTTTATTTCTTTCCAATTATCGGCGAGATTTTTACCTGGAATCGAAACGATCTGGAGTAAAAATTTGTGTAAACACGCGATTCTATCGAGCTCAATATAATTGTTTGCCCCGATCGAAAGTAAACGAATTCCTCGAGTCTGAAGTGACTCACCCTCCTCCGCGAGAAACAATAAACTGTTCACAAGTTTTTTCCCAAGCCCTGCCCAAACACGCCTCGCGCGGAATTTATGTTTCCGTTTGAAAAATGATCGCCACCCCACCCCTTCCATATACCTATGGAAGAATTTCAAGCTGTGTTCTCGAAAAACGAAACGAAGAGAGAAAGAGAGAGAGAATCATCCATCGTTTAAATTAAATTTAAAACTTTCATCGAGAAAGTTATGAAAAACGAAAAAAAAAAAAAATTTCCAAAAGAAAAATTTCTCCTCTTTCAAATTCTCCTCGATCCTCTTTCGAAATCCTTCGAATCGAGAGACAAAGCCTTCTCGCCTCGCGGAAATATTAAGTCGGCCGTTTTACTTTGTCATCTCCGGTTCATCCCGGCTGTCAACGGGGTCGCGTTATGGATGGGCGGGCAATTTAAAATTCATTAGAAATCCTGCCTCAACCCTGTCACTTCTCTCCCACGCGGAGGGGAGGGGGATAATTGTTCGTCACTCGAAGCCGCCCCATCGGAAGAAGAAGAAGAAGAAGAAGAGAAGGAGAGCCAGCCAATCTGTCCCCCTCTCCCCCCTCCTCCTTGTTTATTTAAATAATGCACGGGGGAGGGATGAGAATGGATGACTACAAAGCCCCGAAATCCGCCACGCGGGATGCGAGAGAATATTCTCGAAGGGAGAATACACGCACCTGCCAACGTCTTCTTTCCTTCTCCCTCCTCCTTCCTCCTCCTCTTTTTCATTTTACAGAATTATCGTCGCGCTATTAAGTGATCGTTGAGAGAGAAAGGAAACTGAGACTGATTTACTCACTTTTGAATTTTATAGTTTCAGAGAAAAAGCCAGAATCCTTTCTTTCTATTTTCACACATTCTTCGTTCTATTTTCTTTTATTCGTATTAATTAAAGTATTATATTATATTATTATATTATATTATATATATATTATATTATATTATTATATTATATTATATAGTATTATATTATTATGATTATTATTATGATTATTATATTATATTATTATATTATATTATATTATATTATATTATATTATATTATATAGTATTATATTATTATGATTATTATTATGATTATTATATTATATTATTATATTATATTATATAGTATTATATTATTATTATTATGATTATTATTATGATTATTATTATGATTATTATATTATATTATTATATTATATTATTATATTATTATGATTATTATTATGATTATTATATTATATTATTATATTATATTATATAGTATTATATTATTATGATTATTATTATGATTATTATATTATATTATATAGTATTATATTAAAGTATTGTATAATTAATTAATTCCTGTTATGATACAATAAATATCGTTCGAAGCTGCTTTGGGAAACAGTCTCGAATAAGTTTTTCCTGTTGAGATACTTGGCATCCTCTCCCTCCATTCGAAAATTAATCCAGGATAAACCGTAACAATTCCAAGGGCGATCGTTCAATCCGTCGAACGATAGGAAAATTGACTCTCCCTGCGTCAAATTCGCAAACAGAGAGAAGGAGGGAGGGAGGGAGGGAGAGAGGGATAGGGCCAGCTTCTTGTCGACCCATTTTGCAAGTGTCGTCGTGGCGGCGGGCTAATTTGTCAGTTGTCGAGTTAGCGTCCTCCAGGGGATTCCCCTTTTCCGTGGGCCGTACCCCATCGGGACGGTAATCAACCGGTGAATATCTAAACTGCAGCCTCCGAAACGCTACCCTCCTCCTCCTCCTTCCACGCGGTCCACCCCCTTCGCTCTCTCATTTATAAAGAACGGGATGGGAGAGGTGCGATTGATCCACCATCTCTCCTCCTCTTCAGCTTGGCTGTGTCATCTCCCCGCTTCTTCGAGAGGAGAAGTTGGCACCTCGACGAGCTGAAAGGAAAAGGAATGTTTAACACGTTTGGTTAATCTTGTGACTTGAGTACGAAGGATAAAGTTGAAGTGAAGGAGGTAGTTTGTAAGTATTTGTGGAAAGGAATGAAAATGATGAATGAAGTTTGATAAAAGTATGATTCAATTGAAATGGTTTGTTGAAAGAATTGGGATGTGAATGTAAAACTTTGAAGTATTTTGTATAACTCTTTCATTTTTCTAGAAATTTTAATTACTTATGAAGGGTTTTTGTAGATATTTGTGGAAAGGAATATATAATATAATATATGAAAGTGTGATAAATGAAGTTTGATAAAAGTATGATTCAATAGAAATGGTTTGTTGAAAGAAATAATCTGTATAACTCTTTCATTTTCTAGAAATTTTAATTACTTATGAAGGGTTTTTGTAGATATTTGTGGAAAGGAATATATAATATAATATATGAAAGTGTGATAAATGAAGTTTGATAAAAGTATGATTCAATAGAAATGGTTTGTTGAAAGAATTAGTTGGAATGTAAAACTTTGAAATATTTTGTATAAAGATGAAATTAATCAGGAGGGAAAGTCGTTGTTTGCTATGTGATTGCCATTGATTAAGACACAACTCTTTCATTTTTCCAGAAATTTTAACTACTTACAAAGACTCTTTATAGATATTTATGGAAAGGAATGTTATAAAAGTGTGACGAAGTTTGATAAAAGTATGATTCAACAGAAATAGTTTGTTGAAAGAATTAGTTGGAATGTAAAACTTTGAAGTATTCTGTATAACTCTTTCATTTTTCCAGAAATTTTAACTACTTATGAAGGGTCTTTATAGATATTTGTGGAAAGGAATATTATAAAAGTGTGACAAAGTTTGATAAAAGTATGATTCTCAACAAAAATGGTTTGTTGAAAGAATTATTTAGAATATAAAACTTTTAAAACTGAGATTGTCTATTATGTATTGCCATTGACTAAAACACAACTCTTCCATTTTTCTTACATTTCTCGTTACAAAGATTCCAACTGTGACGAGTGAGGATATCAATAATGTAACAGGATGGAATGATTATTCTTGCTTATTATACCACCAGCGATTCGAATTGCTAAAATATCGGGCAGAGCACGTGAAAGAAATTTGGAAATACACATTGCAGTCAACGTGTTAAACGAAGAATAGTTGGAATTAGTTGGAATGCGATTGTTCAAATAAAATAATGGAATAGTGAAAGAATCAAGGAAGAGTGGAATTTGTATCGTTTGGATTTTGATTAACTTTTGATTTAATGGATTTATTAAGAAAAAGCAATATATGTGGCATAGATGTAGTTATAATCTGTATATTATAACAGTACATTTTTCCCTTAGAGGAAAAAACTACGTTTAATAATCGGATTATAAATGAATTAATCTCAATTCTCAATTTTTATACTTTGACGTTAAATTGATTTTAACTATTACATCGGTTATCTTCTTACACATATATATTAATAATAATTTCAATCCTATCAACATATACATATAGAAATAAAATGAATTTATTTTTCCTCTTACTTTGAAAAAATTTACAAACTAGTTTAGAATTATCCAAGGCTCCAAAAATTCTTTCTCCTTTCTCAATTTCCCAATCAATTACCAATTAATCAACACATCACTCTACTTTCCCCAAGCTTCTACTTTTCCAAGATTACCCTCCCCCTTTCCCAAAACCATCAACCAAATAAAAATAATAAATAAATAATACAAATTATATAATAAAATATAATTAAATAATAAAATAAAAATAATAAATAAATAATAAATCAATCCATCAACAAATAAACGAGATAAAACAATTGCTACTATTAATTAATTAATATACCAAGAAACTATCACCATCCTATTCTCTCACCAGGAAAAAGAACCAAAAAAAGAAAAAACTCTTTCCTTCGAGCAATTATCACAACGAAAAAATTTACAAACTAGTTTAGAATTATCCAAGGCTCCAAAAATTCTTTCTCCTTTCTCAATTTCCCAATCAATTACCAATTAATCAACACATCAACTCTACTTTTCCCAAGCTTCTACTTTTCCAACATCCCCCCCTCCCCAAAACCATCAACCAAATAAAAATAATAAATAAATAATAAAAATTATATAATAAAATATAATTAAATAATAAAATAAAAATAATAAATAAATAATAAATCAATCCATCAACAAATAAACGAGATAAAACAATTAATTAATACTACTATTAATTAATTAATATACCAAAAAACTACCACCATTTCACTCCCTTAACCAGGAAAAAGAACCAAAAAAAACTCTTTCCTTCGAGCAATTATCGCAACGAAATCAGAAGCGACGCGGTCTCGAGTTCGCGGTTTTCGAATGGGGTGGCCCTCGACTCGGTCATGTAACAGACCCCTTCCCTCCCCTTTCCAGTTAAAACAGGGAGAAATTCTGTCTGGTCTGCGGAGTCTAAGTGAATTGGAAATGGAAAAAAAAAAGAAAGGAAGGAAGAGAAGGAAGAGAAGGAGTCGAGCCGCCGCGTAAATAATGTCCACGGACGGGCGGAGGGTCGAGGCGCAGGGGTGGCGGCGCGGCCAATACTTTTCGAATCGGCGCGAGGATTGTTATTCGTGCGGCGTACGGGTGTCGCTTTCACTGGAGTCGGTTACTGATAAACGAGCGGTTTCACCCCCCACGAGTGCTGCTACTGCTCTCTCCCTCCCTCTCCTCCCTCTCTCCCTCCACCTTTGAATGTAAACTCGCCCCTTGTTCGCTCAGCGCGCGTGGGCCGTCGCACGGTGTAAATCGTTCGCGGATTTAAACGATTGTCGACGACAGGCCGATTAATCGTCGTGATTTTCCGGCGGGCAGATCGTTAATTGTCGCCGAGTTTTGATTGGACTCGTTGCGGGCTAGGATTTGGACGGGAAATTTTCCATGTAAGTTTCGTTGTTGTTTGGATTGGATAAGAAGAAAGATTGGATGAGAGGATGGTAAAATGATTAGTATATTATTAGTGATCGAAGATTCAATTATTTAGCTTGGATGTTGTTAGATAGTGGTGTCTTTCTATTATACTTTCTCTATTTGGAAAATTATATTAAAAATTAAATATATTATTATTTAAATATTGTTATTATTATTATTATTATTATATTATTATTTATATATTATTTAAATATATTAAAAATTATATATATTAATTTATTTTTTTAAATTGTGGAGAAGAAAGTAATAAATTGTGATTTATTTAATTAATTATGAAATATTTTTAAATGTTGTTAGATATTGGTGTCTTTCTATTCTATTCTCTGTACTTGGAAAATTATGTGTATATATATGAATTTATTATTTTAAATTGTGGAAAAGAAAGTAATAAATTGTAATATAATTGTAATATTTTTGGATGTTAAATGTTATATATTTATGAATTTTTAAATTGTGGAGGTTAATAAATTGAAAGTAGAAATAAGTAGAAGAAAGTAGAAGAAAGTAATAAATTGTGAGATATTTTTGGATGTTATTAGATATTGATGTCTTTCTATTCTATTTTCTGTATTTGGAAAATTATGTACATATGAATTTGTATGTATATATGAATTTATTTTTTTAAATTGTGGAGAATTTAATAAATTGTGAGACATTTTTAGATGTTGTTAGATATTGGTGTCTTTCTATTATACTTTCTGTATTATCTTTCTCTTTTCTTCTTGAAAAAATATGTATATATATTTATGAATGTATAATTTATGAATTTATGAATTTATTTTTTTAAATTGTGGAGAAGAAAGTAATAAATTGTGAGATATTTTTAGATATTGTTAGATGTTACATAGTTATGAATTTATTTTTTTAAATTGTAAATAAGAAAGTAATAAATTGTGAGATATTTTTAGATATTGTTAGATGTTGCATATTTATGAATTTATTTTTTTAAATTGTGAACAAGAAAGTAATAAATTATGAGATATTTTTGGATGTTATTAGATATTGGCTTTCTATTCTATTTTATATTTGGAAAATTATGCATATAAATTTTGAATTTATTTTTCTAAATTGTGGAGAATAAATTGTAAGATATTTTTAAATATTGTTAAATATTAATGTCTTTCTATTATATTTTCTGTACTTAAAAAATTATATATTTATGAATGTATAATTTATGAATTTATGAATTTAATTTTTTATATTTAAATATTATTTAGATATTGTTAGATTTGTATATTTATGAATTTATTTTTTTAAATTGTGGAGAAGAAAGTAATAAATTGTGAGATATTTTTAAATATTGTATGATGTTGTACACATATGAATTTATTTTTTTAAACAATGGAGAAGAAAGTAATAAATTGTGAGATATTTTGGATTGTTGTTAGATGTCGTACACATATGAATTTATTTTTTTAAACAATGGAGAAGAAAGTAATTAGAAGAGAATTAAGAAAAATTATATATTTAGATATATACATATATATATATATATATATTTGAATTTATTTTTTTAATTATGGAGGAGAAAGTGAAATAAATTATGAGATACATTATTTTTAATCTTTTTGTTAGCTAACAATTTATTCCAGTTTTGCAAATGTTGATTTTAATATTAATTAACGCTCGGACGGATCAATGTTATTTTATTCCGAGAAATTAATTTACTTAGATTGATTAATTATTGACCAGACTTCCCAATACACGCCGAACCGATTCTTTCCCTTCTTATCGCTTTTGCACCCTCCCCCCCTCCCATAATTAACTTATTTAAATAAAATAATATTGGATCGTATATAAACGGACCAAATAATTTCAAAATCAACATTTACGAAATTAAAGTATACCGATTTAAAGTAGGTATATTACATCGCTCACGTCGAATTTATTTGCCTCCTGGTTTTACGCGATCTCGATATACTTGCGCAACTTTTATTGAAACGCAATACGAAAACAAAAAAAAAAAAAAAAATAAGGAGAAATAAAATATTCACATTTATATATTTGATCCACGTTTCTCTCTTAACACGCATCTTATCAAATTATATACCACAGAGAAATAATTCTCTTTTCTTTTAAAGAAAAAAAATTAATATTAAAATTACGAAATTCAATAAAAATTATCCAAGGCTCTAAGAGTTTGTAAAAACGTATTTGATTCTCTCTTAATTATATATCACAGAGAAACGAAATAATTCTTCTTATTTAGAGAAAAAATTAAGAAACTCAACGAAAATTATCCAAGATTCTAATTATTTCTTTTTTTCGATCAATAATTAATCGCTTTTGGAAAATTTTTCCACTGCTCGATCACAGAGAAACGAAATAATTCCCTTTTTTTTAAAGAAAAAAAATTAATATTAAAATTTCTATTATTATTATTATTAATATTATTAATATTATTAAAATTAATATTAAATTTTTCCATTTGCTCGATCAGCTCCTAAAAACGTATTTGATTCTCTCTTAACATTTTATCAAATTATATATCACAGAGAAACAAAATAATTCCTGTTATTTAAAGAAAAAAATTAATATTAAAATTATGAAACTCAACGAAAATTATCCAAGGCTCTAAGAATTATTTCTCTTTTCCGATCAATAATTAATCTTTTATAATAATTTTTCCATTGCTCGACCATAGAGAAACGAAATAATTCCTTTTATTTAAAGAAAAAAAAATTAATATTAAAATTTTTATTATTATTATTATTAATATTATTAATATTATTAAAATTAATGTTAAATTTTTCCACTGCTCGACCAGAAACGAAATAATTCTTCTTATTTAAAGAAAAAAAATTAATACAAAATTACGAAACTCAAGGAAAATTATCCAAGGCTCTAAGAATTATTTCTCTTTTCCGATCAATAATTAATCGCCTTTGGAAATTTTTCCATTGTTCGACCACAAAGAAACGAAATAATTCCCCTTTTTTTAAAAGAAAAGTTATATAATATTAAAATTAATTTATATTAAAATTTTTATTATTATTATTAATACTATTATTATTATTAAAAATTAATATTAAATTTTTCCACTGCTCGACCAGCTTGTAAAAACTTGTAAAAGCTTGTATTTGATTCTCTCTTAATTATATATCACAGAGAAACGAAATAATTCTTCTTATTTAAAGAAAAAAAATTAATATTAAAATTATCCAAGGTTCTAAGAATTATTTCGAACTTCTCCGATCAATGATTGATCGCTTTTGGAAAATTTTCCCGCTGCTTGTAAAAACCTGGCGTGCGTGAGAGAAGAAGAAAGCAAACAAGAGGAGGAAATAAAATTCGCGGTGGACCAACCCAAAATTGATTTTCCCCGCATTTCCACCAGGAAAGCTGGAAGCGAACGTGAACGTTGAAGGGAGGGAGGGAGGGAGGGGGACGATTTACGCGACGAATCGCGGGACAAAAGCGGCGCGTACGTGCGCCGCCGGACGTTGAACGTCACGTTCCCCGGCGGGCCTCCAGGGAACGATGTCTCAAACGAGCGCGCGGCGCGTAAGCAGCGCCGTGACGCACCTGCACCGTATCCTCTCCAAACCGTCGTGGCACACGACGTAACACGATTTGCCAATTCGGTTTTAATTCGGTCGAGATTGATCTTCGAGAAACGATATTTGGAAATAATAGTTTTCCTTTCCTCTTTTTTTTTTTTTTTTTGATATTACGAATATTTATTATTATTTATTATTCGCAAGATCTGTTAGAAGATCGGTTAAGGAAAAGTGCAAGTTGTAGTTTAATTCGATTGGAGATTGCTCTTCGAAAAACAATATTTGGAATAAGTTTTCCTTTCCCCTTTCTTTCTCAAGTGCTTGGCAAATTTGATGCTATGAATATTTATTATTCAGGATTTGTTAGATTTTTAATAAGATAAGATCGGTTAAGAGAAGGAACGTGTAAAGTTACTTAATTTTTTAATTTAATTCGAGATTGATCTTCGAAAAACGATATTTGGAAATAATAGTTTTCCTTTCCTCTTTTTTTTTTCTTTGATATTACGAATATTTATTATTATTTATTATTCGCAAGATCTGTTAGAAGATCGGTTAAGGAAAAGTGCAAGTTGTAGTTTAATTTGATTGGAGATTGCTCTTCGAAAAACAATATTTGGAATAAGTTTTCCTTTCCCCTTTCTTTCTCAAATGCTTGGCAAATTTGATGCTATGAATATTGTATTATTCGCGATTTGTTACAAGATCGGTTAAGAGAAGGAACGTGCAAGTAGTAATTTAATTAATATTTGGAAATTATCTTTTTTTCCTTTTTTTAAGAAATTAAGCATCGAAATGCTTAGTTCAAGCTCAAGTTCTTGGTAAATTTGAATATTATAACTACAAATGTTGTTTTATTAATTTTATTAATATTATGATATATAATTTATAATTTATAATTATTCACGGTTTGTTACAAAATTGGTTAAGAGAAGAAACGTGCAAGTAGTAATTTAATTAATATTTGGAAACTATTTTTTTTTTTTAAGAAATTAAGAAATTAATTAATTAAGAATCGAATTAGCTCAAGCTCAAGTGCTTGGCAAATTTGACACTACAAATGTTATATTATTCACAATTTATTACAAGATTAGTTAAGAGAAGAAACGTGCAAGTAGCAATTTAAATAAAAAATTTAATTATATAGAGATTGTTCTTCGATCTTGAAAAATAATATTTGGAAATTATATTTTTCCTTTTTTTTAATTATAAGAAATCAAATTATATATTATAATTAGAATTCTTCAAACTCAAGTTGGTGCAAATAAATTTCCTACTACGAATGTTTATAATATATTATTTACGATCTGTTACAAGATCAGGCAAGATTAAGATAAGAAATAGTCAAATAGCTCAAATAATACAGTCAAAAAACAATATTTGTAAACAGTAGTTCCCTTTCTTTCCTTTTAATCGTAAGAAATTCGATATCGAATCATATAAGACACGATTACAATTACAATTGTTCAAACTGCAAACAAATTTCCCTTACGAATATCATATTATTCACGATCTGTTATAAGATGGAGCAAGATTAAGATAAGAAATAGTCAAATAATACTCGAAAAACGATATTTGAAAACAATAATTCTCCTTCCTTCCTTTTAATTCCAAAGATTCCAAAGAAATTGGAATTCGAAACGCACATGATATGCGAAATAATTACAATTGCACCCAGAAAATATAAAACACCGTCCACACAATTACAATTCTTCAATCCTCAAGCTCGTTCAAACAAATTTTCCACAATTATAAAATAAAATACCATAAAAAAAAAAAATATTAATATAAAATAAAAATACCAAAAAACAATAAACTACCATATTACTCACGATCTACAATACAAAATCTTCTCAAACACTATAATTTGATCTTGGAGAAAGATTATCTTATAAACAATAATCCCCTTCCCTTCCTTTCAATTAGAAATAAGAAATAGAAATAATAATAGAAATAATTAGAGAAATTAGAAATAATCCATTAAAAAAAAATATTACAATTCTCTCACTCTCCCTTAAATTTTCCACCAGGAACGTGTTATATTATTCACGATTACCGATCCTCCTCGCAAGAGGAGTATCGAGCGCTTCGAAGGGGGTGGAGAGAAATCGGCGGACGTTGGCGTAGGGCTCGATGGCGGGACGATAAGTTTGTCATAGGCAATTTATACAATTGGCACGGTGGCTCCTCCGCCTATCCGCCGCTTGGGACCAACGAATTTATGGCTAATGTCCCACCCTCGGTGGCCGTGCGTCTTTCCATCTGTCTCGCCGCGTTCGCCCGTGGAAAAAAAATAACCGCCGCCCGCGAATGATGGCTCGAGAGCGGCAGCTCGAGAAATTCTGCCGATTCTGCCGTTATCGTTCGACGAATTCTTTTATACATGTATTCTTATATACGTTCATTACAATTTCTAACGAGTGTTATTTCCAGAATATTATTTTGGTATTTTTTGAAAAATTATTTAACTCAATTCATTCGTAGGAAAAATTAATTGGTTTCGAGAATATTATTTTGGTATTTTTTGAAAAAATTATTTAACTCGATTCATTCGCAGGAAAAATTAATTGGTTTTGAGAATATTATTTTGGTATTTTTTGAAAAAATTATTTAACTCGATTCATTCGTAGGAAAAATTAATTGGTTTTGAGAATATTATTTTGGTATTTTTTGAAAAAATTATTTAACTCGATTCATTCGTAGGAAAAATTAATTGATAATCGAATGTTATTTCGAGAATAATATTATTTTGATATTTTTTGAAAAAATTATTTAATTATTTTATCAATTCCTTTGTAGGAAAAATTAATTGGTAATCGAGTGTTATTTCGAGAATATTATTTTGGTATTTTTTGAAAAATTATTTAACTCGATTCATTCGTAGAAAAAATTAATTGGTAATCGAGTGTTACTTCGAGAATATTATTTTGGTATTTCTTGAAAAGTTATTTAACTCGATTCATTCGTAGGAAAAATTAATTGGTAATCGAATGTTATTTCGAGAATATTATTTTGAGAATATTTTGGTATTTTTTGAAAAAATTATTTAATTCGATTCATTCGTAGGAAAAATTAATTGGTAATCGAGTGTTATTTCGAGAATATTATTTTGGTATTTTTTGAAAAAATTATTTAACTCGATTCATTCGTAGGAAAAATTAATTAATCGATCGAGGTAAAAGTGTTGGTTTGAGGAAATTGAATAATGGAATTTAGAAGTGAATTACTGTATATGTGAAGTATCAAGTGTTAAATTCAGTTTATTGTATTAAAAATTACTTGATTAGTAATAAATTTGTGTTAAAATATTAATTTAAGAAACGAAGTATCGATCAATTCGATGATTGATCACCGACCGCACATCCAAATCCATAAAATGTATATTTTTCATGATTTATGATAAAAATGTTATTTCTAAACGAAAATATCGTCCAATCAAAATTTATTAGAAATTGTTCAATAATTGTGCAATGTATGGTAAAATGGTTAGATGATTGATCATAAGCGCACATCCAAATCCATAAAATGCATAGTTTTTACGATCTATAATAAAAATGTTATTTCTAAACGAATTAAACGTAGAAAATATCATCCAATCGAAGTTTGTCGTATCAGAAATTATTGAAATTGTGAATTTCAATATTGAATTTCAATAATGTATGGTAAAATGGTTAGTTTTAGAAAGGAATCAGAAATATCGTCCAATTCGATGATTGATTACCGATATCCAAAATCCCTGACGATCTATAATAAAAATGTTACCTTCAGAAACGAATCGGGACATCGTCCAATTTGATGATTGATCACATTCAAATCCATTCCAATGATGATAAAATGCATATTTTTCATAATGACAAAAATATATTTTTAAACGAAAATATCGTCCAATAGAAATTTATCAGAAATTGTTCAATAATTGTGTAATGTATGCTAAAATGGTTAGATGATTGATCAACGAGTGCACATCCAAATTCATTCCAACAATGGTAAAATGCTTTCCACAATGATAAAAATATTATTTTTAAACAAAAATATCGTCCAATCGAAATTTATCAAAAATTATACAATAATTGTCCAACAATGTATAGTAAAATGGTAGTTTCAAAAATTAGCATCAGAAATATCGTCCAATTCGACGATTGATCACTGAGCGCACATCCAAATCCATTCCAACGATGGTAAAATGCATACTTTTCACGATCTATGATAAAAATATTATTTCTAAACGTTCAATATCGTTCAATCGAAATTTATTAGAAATTTTACAATAATTGTCTAACAATGTATGGTAAAATGGTTAAATTGATCACCAACCGCACATTCAAATCCATTCCAACAATGATAAAATGCTTTCCACAATGATAAAAATGTTATTTCTAAACCAAAAATACCAAAATTTATCAAAACTTATACACTAATTGTCCAACAATGTATGATAAAATGGTTAAATTGAACGATGGTAAAATACTTTCCACGATGATAAAAATGTTATTTCTAAACCAAAAATATAATTTATCAGAAATTGTTCAATAATTGTCCAACAATGTACAAGGAATCCGTTTCCAACGACGGTGAAACGAGTGAGAAACCGAGTATTTCAATACACACCGTTTCGCTCGATCGGTAATAAAGAGGCAGAATCTTGGATCCTTTTCGAGAGTTTCACCCTTTATCTGTATTCACCCGGATTCCCCCTCGGATCGGGGACATGTGTCACCGCGCGTTCAACCGTGGGGGCGGTTATAGGTGGCCGGAAATAGCTGTTTAAAATTGCATCGAGGGCCCCGCCGTTAGGGCCACGTGCGCTTTTTAATGTCCCCACCAACGCCCACGATAATGTCCTTTAAGCTTTTATTAACGGTTAGCGGGTGTACGTGGTCCGAATCGGCACGGCCATTCGCATGCGACATCACGAACAACTCGTATCTCCGCTGGGACGTCTGATAACACGTAACACATTTATTTTTTTCTTCTTTTTTCTTTTTTTCGTCAAGGGATACAACGAGAATCGAAGACGATTCGTTTTCGCTTGTAATCTTTCCCTTTTTTTTTTTTGTATGAAAGATTTACGTTTTTTACGAGGATTGAAGAGGGAAACAATTTTTCGATGGCTGTTTGTTTGGAAATTTTTCGTGGATATTTAAAATGTTCGCAAATGAAAAAAATTACAAAAGATAGAAAAGATACGAGTGATAGATTGTTAGAGAGTTTTCTTTAATTGGATTACCCTTAGATTTCAGATTATATAAAAAGATTATTGAAAAGTGCGAAATTAATGTAAAGAATATTCTCTGTTACAGATCGATAATAAATGATAAATAATTAAACGTGGAAGGGAAGAGGAAAAAAAAATAATGTAGAAAATCAAGAAAATTATTAAGATTTATTAATAATATTATTAAGAAATTAAGAGATGCGAATTTATCGATTAAAAGATTGGAAAAGTTGCGAACAATTTTCGAGAATTCGGGGATCGAAGATGATCTGAGATTGAGATCAAGGGAGAGGCTACGCCGGGAAGTTGGGGGGAATCTGAGAGCAACGAAGCGGACGACGACGGAGCATGCGAGTTTAGTGGTTTCTGGATCAATAGGGAGGCAATCGAAAGGAGAAAAGAGAAGTGTCCATTATGGCATTAAGAGCGCGAGAAGGGTCTTTGAGTCTCATGGGGAGAAAAGTTTTGGCAATGATTAACCGGACTCCTGTCCACGTCTTCCACGACGGAGCCTTCGACGGTGCCTTGCTTCGCCCCCTCCAGGCTTGATTTCGCCTCGAATAATTGTGTCTCGTTGTCCCAACTTCCGCCAACTTGGCCGAGCTCATTTTATCTTGTCTCTTTCTCTATCTCGTTTCTTGAAATTCGCTTTAAAAAATTTCATCCATCCGATATAATAAATATATATATAAATATATATATAATTATATATATTTATATATAAATTCATATCAAATTCAAATTATATATAAATTATATATAAATATATATATAAATTCACAATGTATAATTATAATTGAAGATTCTGAATAAATTTATTCCGATCGTTTGATTATCGTTCCTTGAAATTCGCTTTAAGAAATTTCATCGATCAGATATAATAAATATATATAAATTCGCAATGTATAATTGTAATTGAATATTCTGAATAAATTTATTCCGATTGTTTGAATATCCTTCCTTGAAATTCGCTTTAAGAAATTTCATCGATCAGATATAATAAATATATATAAATTCGCAATGTATAATTGCAATGAATATTCTGAATATTCTGAATATGGTGAAGAGAAACTTTTATTATGAATTTTTATTATTTTAATATTATTTTGCCTTATCTTATCTTATCTCTTTCCTCCACCTTTTGAAATGTTTCTTGAAATTCGTTTTAAAAAATTTAATCTAATATAATAAATATATATATATATACAATATTATAATCGTATAATTATAATTCTTCTAAATAAATTCTTATGGTAAAAAGAAACTTTTATTGTGAATTTTATTATTTTAATATCACTTTATCTTATCTTATCTTATCTTATCTCTTTCTCTATCTTGTTTCTTGAAATTTTTTAAGAAATTTAATCTAATATAATAAATATATATATAGAATATTATAATCGTATAATTATAATGAATATTTTTCTGAATTCTTATGGTAAGAAAAAACTTTTATTGTGAATTTTATTATTTTATCTTATCTTATCTTATCTTATCTCTTTCTCTATCTCGTTTCTTGAAATTCGCTTTAAGAAATTTAATCTAATATAATAAATATATATAAATATATATATATATATATACAATATTATATACAATATTAATAATACAATAATATATAATCGTATAATTATAATGAATATTCTTCTGAATAAACTCTTATGGTAAAGAAAAACTTTTATTGTGAATTTTATTATTTTACCTTATCTTATCTTATCTTATCTTTTTTCCTAACTTGTTTCTTGAAATTCGCTTTAAGAAATTTAATAGATCTAATATAATAAATATATATACACAATATTATAATCGTATAATTATAATGAATATTCTTCTGAATAAACTCTGATGGTAAGAAGAAATTTTTATTGTGAATTTTATTATTTGCACATTATTTTACCTTATCTTATCCTATCTTTTTCCCTCACTTCAAATTCGTTTTATATTCGCTTTAAGAAATTCCTATCCTTAAATATAATCTGATATAATAAATATATATAATATATACATATTCGCAATGTATAATTATAACGAATATTCTAAATAAATTTATTGTTTAAATATCGTTGCTTGAAATTCGCTTTAAGAAATTTAATCAATCTGATATAATAAATATATATAAATGTATAATTATAATAAATATTCCTATAATTATAATAAACGTACGATTATTCTTCTTGCCCAAAATCAAAACTAATAAAAAATTTTCCAATCTATTTCATCCATGATAGAGATTGCAAATGGTAATCGAAACGATATATATTTTCTCGACAAATTTACGACATTATTAATTATAATTAACAGAGACTGAAAGAAAACTGTGATAAAAAAATTGCGAGAGTGAAATTATTACCAGGGAATCGATGCAGCATCGTTCACGCTCGCGTTTGTTAATCGAAGTTAGCGAAAAGGAGTGGCGTTGAAAAGCAGACAATCAGGCCTAGAACCTATCAATAAACGAGAATAGAGAAATCAATCGAGGCGGAGATATCGGAAAAACCGGAGGAGTTCCGGAAGTTGAATTAAACATCTGGCATTATTTACAAAATTCCTCCAGTATCGCCATTCGCGTTAAATCCTGATGACTTCAGGGAGAATCATGCTGCGAGGACATCTCAGTCCTGTCGATTTCTTACAGGGCTTCTTCAAAACTCTCCTCAGAAGAAATTTTACCGTAGGCAAGTTATTCCACATCCCTCCTCTCTCCCTCTCCCTTCCTCTCCCTCTTTCCATCAATTCACATCGTGCTTACGTTAAAAAAAAAAAATAAACTCATTTTCCTTCGTTAACCTTTCATCGGATTGTCCTTCATTTCTTAATCCTTGTTACAACTCTTCTCGATCTACGACTATTCTTCATAGAAGAAACATTTATCTTTCTATCATATTTATTTTCGCAGCATCTGTCAGATATAACAAAAATTATGCGAAGAAGGATAACAAGATGCTTGCCTGGCTGATGCACATTCTCAAACACGCAGGTAAATCGGAACCATTATTTTAATTTCTTTCCAACAACCATTCCCCTCCTTTTTTCGACTCGTAAATTCGTATAAAACACACACACACGCACACATATATAGTTATTCGCTAGATCTCAGCGCTGATGTAAACGCTAAAAAGAAGCTACGTATTATATTTATTTAAATATAAAAAAAAAAAAAAGATGGACGAGAACCGCCATTGCCGGTTAGAGAATCGATCGATTTGTATGACAAAAGTTTAATTTCAAAAGATGGTACGTGCGAGGCCGATATATACGAGAAAGCGGAACCTCAGTCAGTGACAGTCGCCCTGAGTCACGTGGATTTCGTGAATAAGGTGCCGATTTCGATAGAGTCGAGATACGAGAGATCGAACGAGGACGAGGAGGAGGAGGATTACGGGGAGGATCAAGGGGACTCGTCGACCCACAAGGGGGACGACGACCAATCGAACGAGGACCAGTCCCAATTGAATTACGTTAGATCGTTCCCGCGCAATCCCAACTTGTTGGCGAACCACCCCCACCTGCCCGCCGCTTACCCACCGATACGCACGATAATCAACTGCACGCCGAGGAACACGAAGCCGCCGATCAGGGAGCCGAACATGCCGGTGAAGCAGGACAAGAAGGAGGAGAAGAAGGAGAAGAAGAAGAAGAAGCCCGTGATAAGGATGGAGGGGGGCGTCACGGGGACGGTGCAGAACGAGGCCACCGTTGAGAGCAAGCTGCACGACAACCTGGACGTGGCCAACTTCCAGTGGGGAGTGAAAGCCGTGGAGGAGGCCGGCCAACCTCAACAATCCCCTCAACAACAACCACCTCAACAATCAACATCTCCCCAACCTCAATCTCAATCTCAACAACAGGAACAACCGACGACCGCTTGCTACGCTGTCAATCAATCCACGACGACGGCAGCCGCGACCGCGACGACTGCCAGTACCCAGGTGAACGCGGTCCGCGCGTTGAAGAACTGGCAGGCGACTCTGAGCGCGGCTCAGAAGGGGGACGAGGCGGGCAAGGATCCCCCGGGCGGCAAGTCTGGCGGGCAGCAGGCGAAGAAGGAGGGCGAGGAGAAGAAGAAGGAGGACGCGACGACGTCCACGACGTCGACCACGTTGGAGACGTTGAAGAAGATGCTCAAGTCGAACGCGTTGAAGGAGACGAGCATGGTCGACGAGGAGTACAACATACCGAGCAACGCGAACTTCGAGGCGGAGATAAACGCTTGGAAGGATCTGGTGCAGAAGTCGAAGGTGCCGCTCGACCCGAGCAAGGAGGATTTCACGGGGAGGGAGAACGACGGTCGTATGGAGATGTTGTCGATCAGGCCGGAGCCGCCCGAGCCTAAGCTCGACGTGCAAGCCGTGCCCACCACCGACCACTCGGCCTCGAAGGAGGAGGAGGACGAGGGGGAGGGTGGAAGGGACGCGAAGGGGTTGGACGGGAAACGGGCCGGCCCGAGCCCGAACGACGCCCAGAAACTCGACGCCAAGAAGCTGCACACGGGCCCGTTCTTCCCCTCGGCGGGGAGGGGCGGGTACGCCATCGATCGAAAGTGTCGGGACTTGTGGATCCTCGACTCGTTCAACGGGGTCAGGGTGTCCACGCTGGACTACTCGACCAACGCGGAGACCGATTGGGGCAGTTTCAAGAAGGAGGAGGAGGCGGACGAGATGAAGGTGAAGGGGATGCGGGACAATTTTTCCAAGGATCGGGGGGAGGGGATCGAGAGCGCGGAGAACGGGGCGTCCGGGGTGGAGGCGCGGCAACAGGAGCAGCAGAATCAACAGCAACAGAGTCAACAGTGTCAGAATCAGGAGCAGGAACAGAAGATGGGGAATTTCGGGTCGGAGCAACAGTCGGATATGAGCTTCAGGCAGAAAGAGGTGGACGCGGATTTTGGGGACAGTTTGAACACGATCGCCGAGAAGGACATCGAGATGTCCCTGAACAACCCGCAACAGGAGAGCCCGGAGAGCAAGGTGTTGATGAACATAAGGGAGGATATGGATATAAGGAAGCACGACACTGACGACAACATGTACGTGAGATCGGAGCAAGGGGCGCAGCCAAATATGGATTATGGGAATCCGTACGAGGACGATTTTTACCCCGGCTACGAATCCATGACGTTGGAATCGCCAGGTAATTTAGAAAAGAAAAAATAAAATAAAAAGAAACCATTCACCATGGAATAAAAATTATTATTAAGATTATCTTTTAAACGAGCGTCTCTCAGAACGTGTCTTGTTGCAGAAAAATTGTCCGCGTCCCAAAGCCAAGAGGAACCGTCCATCATGGAGGAGGATTCCCGCCCCGATCAAAACAAAGATTTGTACTCGGACAGGCGGCACGTTCAAGAGGTGATCATAGACAACAATTACATAAGGATACCGGGCGATCCTTATCCGTACAGCCGGGAACACTTTTACAAATGGCACATGCACAAACGGGTCGGTTCAACGGGGAAGCAACAGC
This sequence comes from Apis mellifera, assembly GCF_003254395.2. Classification (NCBI taxonomy): domain Eukaryota; kingdom Metazoa; phylum Arthropoda; class Insecta; order Hymenoptera; family Apidae; genus Apis; species Apis mellifera. Next base: position 13,588,732 of record NC_037643.1, on the reverse strand, counting down.
TCAACGATCCCAACATAATAAACTCGCCGATCAACTCGTCGAAACCGTTGCGCATAGATAGCCAGCAACCAGCTCGCAAGATGTCTTGTTACTACGGCCCCCGAGAGGGGGTGGATGGTTACGATGTGGAATAAAGAGAAAAAGAAAAAGAAAAAAAAAAAAATAATAATAATAATAATAATAAAAAAAAAACGTTTCGTTCGTCGTTAAAAGTAATCAACTTTTTTCTTCAATTCGATGAAATAAAATAATAAAAAAAACGTTCGACAAATATTATTTACCAAGCGGTAAGAGAAAAGAAATCTTATTAGGATCGTTTCCCGTTGAAATGTTTTCTTTTTTCTTCTTTTTTTTTATATATTATAAGAGGCGGATCTTTTCATGTAAAGAGAGAAAATTTTGCTTCGCCAATTCGCTTTCGTTTATTTTAAGTTTCTAGTTTTGTGAATTCTTCTGAATTGAATTCTTGTTCGAAAATGTTTATTATTATTTGCACTTGGTAAATATTTTGTCGCGATTCTGAAACTGTAAAAAAAAAAAATAAAAAAATAAAAAAAAGAAATATATATATATATGTATATACATAAAAAAAAGTACATATATATATATATTTATATTTGTTCTTAATATATATTGAACGGAAGAATAAAAAAAAGAATATTCCATCTATCGATGTTTCCTTTATTTATACATCGCGATAGACAAGACTCTGAAGACACCTGTGATATCAACGATAAAAAACGTCAGAAAAGGACCGAATAGACTTTTCCTCGACCATCATCCACTTACGCCTAATCGAAGATTTGTTACATTCGTCACTTGAAGAACTTTGTGCAAGAAAACTTGTGGAAGCGCAAAGTTGTGAAAATCGATCGACCAGAAATATAATATTGTGATGATATTTAATATCGTTACCACGATTTCTTGTAAAACTTGATGACCCAAGCATGATCGTAATTAAACGAGCCGTATTCGCTTTGCATTAGCGCTGAGCATCTCTGAGAACGAACGTTACCGATTTAATAAATTGCACGGAGGATAATCGGGTTTTGTAATCGCGTGGTCGAGGCTTTTTTGCGCGCGCACGATCGGTAAAGAAGGGGGGGAAAGAGAGAGAGAGAGAGAGAGAGAGAGAGAGAGAGAGAGAGAGAGAGATGGAGGGCAAGCGGTTAAATAATAATCGTTAACGAGAGAATCGTTTTATTATCGAGAGAAACGCGGACAAGTTTACGACTTGTGGTTATTTAGTTGTGTAAACAATTACTTTGTAAAGAGTTGGTTGGTTAAATATATATATATATATATATATGTATGTTATAAGTTAAATCCACAAATAGTGAAATTATAGGATTTTACGAAGGATATTTTAAACTAGTTAATATTTGGCCTGGTAGTAGCTTCTGGGCATATTAGTGGATTTGTTTTCCCCGCAAAAATCGTTTTATCGATGTATCAACTGGTTTAAAGTCGGAAATTACACGTTTATCGTTTATCATCTGTGCAATCAGGGATCATCACGCACGATATAACGTTTAACCGATGATTTTACACTCGAAAGCTTTAGATAATGTTTAATACCGGATCGAGTAAATGGGGGGGGGGTCTAAGTTAAAAAAGATTTATCCCCCTCCTTGTGATATAAAAATGTGTAATGTTTTCGAGCAGAGCCTCCGAAACATCACAAACCGGAGTCGAAAACCGAAGATTCTAAAAATCCAAATTCATCGAAATCCGAAACCACTTCTAATCCGAGCTCGCAACACGATATTTCCACCAACAATCCAGAGAATCCCGGTGCTAAGAACAGTAAAGAAAGCTCGTCTGATTCGACCAAGAATACGACGGAACGTAACAGTAGCACCGTTTCCAGCAAATCGGAGAGTACGAAAAACAAGGATAATAAAATGCACGTGAAAACTATTAAACCAAATATCACTATGACTTTGAGCTCCCCTCCAAGCAATCCTTCATACGAGACGAAAAGTAGTAAGTTTTTCGACGAGTCAAACGAATGGGATAATATTCAAAAATAATATTTCATTTCGTGCGTAGATGCGAGCAATCTAATTCAAAATCCTAAAATCGTGAAATTGGGAACATTGGACGAGCAGAAGACCGATCAAAGTATTTACTCGATGAGAAACGACGATTTGTTATGTACGTGATTAAATATTGTTAAGTATATTTATAACAAAAATTGTGTTGTTTAATTATATATGTATATATATTTTGTTGCTTACTTCAGCGATCAAGAAAGAAGATATTGAACAAATCTACGAGCAGAAAAATTATGCTTATCTTCGAGCGGAAGACATGAAAAATTTTCGACTCACTCCCAGATCGAGATCTGAGACGGTAGAATCGAATATTCTTGTCGAAAATCCACCAATATCTGAATTGAAAGATAAACAGGATAAACAGGATAATCCAGATGTATCAAATAAACCAGAGAAATCAGATAAACAAGATAAACAAGATAAAAAAGATAAAACATAAAATATTTATATAATTTATTAATTTTTTTATTTAGATGAATATATATATATATATAAATTATTTACAACTTAAAGATACGAACAATAAAAAGCATAATTAAACTTAAAATTGTATGTGAAATATTTTCAGAAATTATTTAGAATATAGAATTAGCCACCATTGTTATTATTGCATAAGTTGGCATCACTGTTTCGCACTAGTTCACTTCGATTCGAAATTCAGTTCGTTTCTAAACGAAGTCCAACGTGGTTATATCGATTCCATTTCGTACATTTTCCGGTATTACAATTAATTAACATTAATCCGGTCAACTAACGCACGATGGCACAAAATCTATAAATTTATTCAATCTTTGTAAATCGTTCAGTTTCCGGTTCTCGTCTCGTATCGTCAAAAGTTCATAAGATTTTGTTAAACGGTTAACCCACGTTAAGTTTTCGTTACACAAGCCGTGCGTATCGTTTCCCAAACGAGGAACGCGGAATTCTGACTGACTCGGTGGAACGTGTGGTACAGTGAAGCGCAAAGCACGAGTTCTATATAGTTCCGTCAAATTTTGATCAAGATCAGTGCATGGATAGTCTAAATTTCTCCATCGTTCCCGATCAATCTAGGTAAGTCTTTTGTTTCCTAAAATTACATACATCGTTCGTTTCGTGTGGTCGATTAAACGTGCGTTCCCGTTCCGAGACCGTATCGACGAAATTGCCACACACGGTGTGGTTAGCTCGCTTTAAAAGCCCTCTCGATTCTCGAATCGACTGAAATGGCTATCGTACCAAGCGTTAATCCAGTCTCGATACACCTGTCGAGGATTGAGCCGGGATGAGAGAGGCGAGCAGAGAACGATGATAAGGTAGACAACGATCGGCTAGGTCGTTATGGATGCGTGTATTTAAGCTGCGTTTATATTAGGCAACTTTCGATCGATCAATCGACTCGACTAACCTCAAAACCTCATTTTAATCCGTAAAAATATATAACCTAACCTAACCAAATTTTACTTCGCGAAACACTTCGTGTGCACATATTTTGTCTCGATTTCGTTTTCTACGATATTACAGCGTTACGTGACATATTATTCGTTCGAAAACACAAATAAACAGTTTTAACTCGTATCGCAAAACACGTATTCGAAATCAAAGTGAATCCATAACGTACGAAAATTAACGAAAATTCGCCCGATACAAACGCAGCTTTAAACGCGTCGAGCCAAGCGAATTCGTCCGTGTGTTCGTGCGAACTATCGACCCGCGATGCGAGATGCGTGCCTACCGGTCACGAACGTGTCCGCCCGCTTCAAGCCGGAGGCTGTTATTTCGCCGGCGGGAACTTAGCCATCTCCGAATCGTCTCGAGCCTATCTAATCATTCAAATCGCGGCAACCCGCCTAATCGCGGTATACGCAACCGCCGTTGCTGCCCATCGGTCTTCCTCTTTGGTTCCAGACCTCGACTTCCACGCCAATAACGCAATAACGCGCCGGGGAATAATGCTAGATTGCCGGGTTGATTGCTCTTCTCTCGTGCGGAGGGAACTCGCGCCGCGTAACTCGTTCGCCGTAGATACACGTATAGGTTAGGTGGTGGTGGGCAGCTGCGTCGGTAATGTTTCTCGGCCGGGTAAATTTTTAACTTTTATTTCCGGTGGATGATAGTTGTTCGACGAACAAAAGTGGACTCGAAATTTTTCCAATGATTATTAGTTTAGTTTGCATATAAAGTATCGATTATTTTTTTTTTTTTATACTTCGTATCTACGTCTTATATCTTCGAACACACCTTCTACGTTTTAAATCGAATTATTAAGATTCAAAACGCTTTCGGTTCCGTCCCCAACCCGGAACAAAACCGTTCCAACGTAAGATTCGATCAATCCATTTCCATCAATCCTCGTTCTCGACCATCCAGAGCGCATCTATCGCGGGAAGAAAAAAACGGGAGCACGTCAAATCGGAGGGGGCTCGTTTCTCAAATGACTTACAAGTTTCGCGCAACTTGGCCAACAGCACGGAAATCGGGTAGATGCGAACCGATCGCGAGGAGGAGCGTGCGTAACGCGAAGGAAATTGCCGGAGGCAACTCCGCAGTGGCTCATCCATCGGTGCTCGTTCCCCGGGCGGTGGCATGATTACGTGGAAATCAGAAGCGACGACGTTATCGTTTCGTGATTCGCTCGTCAGGACGCCACTCGATACAACTATTTCTTCTTTATTCGCGCGGTTAACGGCTCCGGAGTAACGAGTTTCGCACGATCGACCGACGATGATTTCTGCTCGGGGAGGAATCCTCGCCGTTGCAATCAGCCTCCATCTCTCTCTCTCTCTCTCTCTCGCTCCTTCGATTTTTCCAAGCAAATCAAGCTCGCGGAGAAGAAGTGCGCGCTCAATCGTGGATGGAATCGAAGGTACCGTTCGATCTAATTTTTAGGACAATTCGTTGCGCTCGAGTGGAGGAGGGGGGGATGGATAATAATTGGAAAAGGAGATACGCGGTTAAGTAACTGCGTGCACGGTGGATTAAGGTTAGATTTGTTACCGGCAGGTATTTCCCTGCTGCGAGATGTGTATTATTCCGTGGCTGTTAGGAAATCGTGTTTGGGAGCGATTGAGGCTAATGAATCGGGTAATTGAGGCATAAGAAGCGAATTACCGCGGGATAAGATTTACCAACTTGTCTAATTTGCGTTGGCTCGAGCTCCAGGTTTTAATTGGGGGTGTTTACGGATAGATGTAACGAGGTTGTAATAGGATTCTATTCATATAGTAGCCTACGCTTTTTGCTTATCGATATCTCGATATAATCGCGATATTAACTCTTAAAAAAAAAAAAAAAAAAGGAAGGATCGCGTTAAGACAAAATTTGTTCGGATTACGGCCAGTCTTTAATCGTACCTCATTTGAATTGATCATAAATAAGAAAAAAAAAAAAGGAAACACTTTTTTCGATGATTTAATATTCGAATGATAGAATAAAACTTCCAAAACTAATTTATTAATTTAATAAATTTCAAACACTTTTTAATTACAATTTTTAATATTTTTGTGATTCGAATATTAAATTAAGATAAGATTCAAAAGTATATTCTTTCGAAACTTTTCAATCGGATTCGATTCGATATAATATTTATGATTCAACAATTCGAATATCAAATTAAAATAATTCTTCAGTAAAGATTCGATTTAATTCAATTCAATTCAAATATTGAATTAAAATAATTCGAAAGTATATTCTTTCGAAATTCGGATTCGATTCGACATATATATTATATTATATATATTATATTATATACATATATATATATTATATATATTATATATATTATGACTCAACAATTCGAATATCAAATTAAAATAATTCTTCGGTAAAAATTCGATTTAATTCAATTCAATTCAAATATTGAATTAAAATAATTCAAAAGTATATTTATGATTCAACAATTCAAATATCAAATTAAAATAATTCTTCGGTAAAGATTCGATTCAATTCAATTCAATTCAAATATTGAATTGAAATAATTCAAAAATATATTCTTTCGAAACTCTTCAATCAGATTCGATTCGACGTATATCCAATATTTGTGATTCAACAATTCGAATATCAAATTAAAATAATTCTTCGGTAAAAATTCGATTTAATTCAATTCAATATATAAAAAATAAAAAAATATTGAATTAAAATAATTCGATTCAACGTATATCCAATATTTGTGATTCAACAATTTGAATATCAAATTAAAATAATTCTTCGGTAAAGATTCGATTTAATTCAATTCAATTCAAATATTGAATTAAAATAATTCAATTCGACGTATATCCAATATTTGTGATTCAACAATTCGAATATCAAATTAAAATAATTCTTCGATAAAGTTTCGATTTAATTCAATTCAATTCAAATATTGAATTAAAATAATTCGATTCGACGTATATCCAATATTTGTGATTCAACAATTCGAATATCAAATTAAAATAATTCTTCAGTAAAGATTCGATTTAATTCGAATATTGAATTAAAATAATTCAAAAATATATTCTTTCGAAATTCAATCGGATTCGATTCGACATATATAATATTTATGATTCAACAATTCGAATATCAAATTAAAATAATTCTTCGATAAAGATTTAATTCAATTCAATTCAAATATTGAATTAAAATAATTCGATTCGACATATATCCAATATTTGTAATTCAACAATTCGAATATCAAATTAAAATAATTCTTCGGTAAAAATTCGATTTAATTCAATTCAATATATAAAAAATAAAAAAATATTGAATTAAAATAATTCAAAAGTATATTCTTTCGAAATTCTTCAATCGGATTCAATTCGACGTATATCCAATATTTGTGATTTCGAATATTAAATTAAAATAATTCTTCGACACTTTCAGCTTGTTCAATACTCGCGATTCAAACATCGAATTAACATTATTCCACGGTCGCAAAGCTTTTCCCAAAGTGCATTCTTTCGAAAACCGTTCGATCCGACCGCGCCGTTCAACGTGTTACCATACACGGGATTGGCATTGGTAGCAGACTCGGTTTTATTTACGACTAGAGCCGCTGACTGCTCCGGGTTCGCTCCTCCTTGACCCTCTCTCTCTCTCTCTCCTCCCCCCGGCTCGCGCGGGGGTTAGAACGATCCTATCTCGGCGGACGTGGCCGCGGATCATTCCCTCCGCTCCACTATAAAAGATCGTCCTATGCTTGTATATTACTCACGCCACCGTGTTTTCACTTGCGCGCGGCGATCGCCACCGATATCATAACTCCTTGTCGTACCGTCGTTCAACCAGCAAATCCTTCCCCCCTCCCCCCCTCTTCCGATAGCAATCCCGATACGAACGGGCAGCGGGGCCCTGTAACGCGACGACGCGAGTATCGCGATTAGATTAAATTTTCATCGTGCCTCCGGTTAAATATTTAAATTTAGCCACCGGTTTATTCCGCCAGGGATTTGTCCGATGATTCGATGGATGATGGTGGATAAAAGATGGGTGATATATCCCGATTTTTAAATTTTCTATCCGTTCTTAAATTCGGGAATAATAAACGAGGATGTGAGAAGAAAATGGATATACATCTGATTGGAATTTCAATTTTTCATTCGTTCACGCTCACGATCTTTCCTTTCCTTTATCTGGAGAAAAATATATATCTTATTCTAAGTTGGAATTAAATATTATAATTAAAATAATTTGTTCGAGTTTAATTGTATATATCGATTCCGAGAGATCGTCCTGCTTACGTAATTATCGGTTTTTAAGGTTGGAGTAGCGTAGCCGATAATCCGTCGGACGGTGCGATTATATTCCCGGCGAGACACCGAAATAGAAATGGTTTACAACCTCCCTTAAATACGTCAACGTTTACGCGCGAATTCCCGAAAGTAAATCGACGAAGAATGTTTTCGCAACGACGCGGCCCGCCAAACGAGAGGCGAAGCCAACTCAAACGTGGCCCACCAAAATCGCTTCGTTATTATTAATAACACGAACCTGAGTTTTGTTTACGATGTCGCGGCCTTTTACACGCGTACGTGTATCGCCCGCGCTCGTGTTGACTCGTATAACGAGCCTAGGAACGTTCTCTCTTGGGGAGGTGTCGTGGTGGTAATCGCTCGCGCGATTCGTAAATATTGGCTAATAGGCCCACGTTTTTTGCGCTCATAAAGATTAGAAGGCTCGGTAGAAAATATATATATATATATATTTATCTCGTTAGAAAGCGTCGAATAAAGCGAGGTAAGTATTACTTCACTTGAAAAAGTTTTGAACTAGTTAAAAATTTCGAACAGAGTTTCTTCGAGTTTTAAAAATCGTGTGTTTTAATAAATCATCGAAATAAACTCAACTGCTAAATTCTATCCAAATTATAGCTATGAGCAAATAGAAATAATTAAGATTACCGTACACTCCAATTGTATAATGTTCCTTTTCAAATTAAACAGCCCATTTTACCATATATAATATATATAATAATCAGATCCATATACCTTGCCTCCTGTTTCAAAGTCCAAAATTCGGAAGCGACAAATACAAATAGTAACGGACGGTCTCGAACGAGGCATTGCGAAACCGCGATGGTTGAAGCGGTTCCCTGCGGGTCAGGCGGGTGCAAGTCACCCCTCGACCATTCGGCGCAGCGTGTTCCGCGGTGACATCACAAAAAAAGGAGAGGGGAGGGGGAAAGGAAAAAAAGAAAGGAGAAAAAAGGAAAAAGAAATCACGGTGCCGCTTTCTGGTCGGATATCTTTCAATTACCCGTTAATATGATAGGCGGCGAGCGTAGTTGCAAGTCACGGGCACGTCGTTGCCCGCAGCACGCAGCAGTGATTAATCGACGTCAACCGCAGCCCGCGCCAACCTTCCACGCGGGGAGGATCCGCAGAGCCCGTTGACACGTCGATCCGTGGATTTGCGATCTCGAACCACCCCACCCCTCCCCCTCATGCGGGGCGCGCTCGACCCCTCCCCTGATCGAAACGTCACTCGCGAATCGAAGCGGTAGTCGGCCTGCTCCTTCGCCGCTTCCTGGAGAGGAGATCGATTCGAGGATGAGATTGAAACGGTGATTGATAATTTTTTTTTTTTTTTTTTGAGGATTTTCAATGTTTGATAGATTTTTTTTCTTCGAGAGATTCTTTAAAATTTCCGTTGAAATTTTATTTCAAGTTTTACGTTGTTGATCTCTTTATCGTGAAAAATCGATGACGAATTATTCTCATTTAATGGGGCGAAATTTATTCGTATTTGATAAATTACGTCTCTATAAATGATGTATTGTTACTTACTTTAGACGTGGAAGTCGTTCCAACGCGTTTAACGCGTTAAGCTAAATGTACATTTACATTGTTTTCTTATCTGGGCGATAAATAACGGCGGTACAGAAATACCATTCATTCAAATTTCGTCGAAACGAGATATTTTCCACCCGTTTATTTTAGAAAATTTCAATTTAACTCTTAATCGTTCGAATCACCTTGATGATCTTCCTCGCTCGATACTTGAATTTTTAGAAAAAGAAATTTCTTCGTTAATGATAAAATATCATTGCTGGTGGGATTATATTATAAAACGAAAAGTGATAAACTTTGAAAATTAATTCACTCGTGGTGGCCAGTGTTTAAAGAAGAACAAGCGTGTTTCGTCGGATGCCACGTATAATAATCGTACGGATTAAATTAATTGTTTCAATGCTGTCCGGACGATCGAGCGTGAAATTGCGCGCGTTGGTGTGCACAGTTGAAAACGCGTTCACCCGGTAAATTGTAGTTTCGATACACCGTTTTAATAAGCAATTCGCGTCATAATTTTCATCCTCTTTTTGGCCTCTTGTTTCCAACCCGTGACCAATCCGATTAACGGCAACTTGTCCTATAAATAAATTTCAAATAACAATCGCTACTTTTTTTTTTTTAATTAATCTTCTAAAAATCCACAACTTATTGAGGCAATTTTAAAATGAACGGTCCAATGTGTCTTTTGTATTTTGTTCATGAAAAAGATTACATAAATAAAATCATATTTTTCATTCTTTGATCACTTTGACTTTTTTAAATTTTATAAAAAGACATTGATATAATTTCTTATTTTATATTTTATTTATGAAAAATCGTAGATCACGAATTTTTTTAAATTTTCTAAAAATACATTGAGACAATTTTTTATCTTATATTTTATTTATGAAAAAGATCGCAGATAAAATCGTAGATCACGAATTTTTTTAAATTTTCTAAAAACACATTGGAACAATTTTTTTATTTTATATTTTGTTTAGGAAGATCATAGATAAAATCATTCTTCAATCACAATTTTTTAAGATTGATTTTTTAAAAATTCAGAACATATTGATACAATTTTTTATCTTATATTTTGTTTATAAGAAAGATTATAAATAAAATTATCGATTTTTCACTCTTCGATCATGAATTTTTAAAAATTTTTTAAAAATACATTGAGACAATTTTTTATCTTATATTTTATTTATGAAAAAGATCGCAGATAAGATCGTAGATCACGAATTTTTTTAAATTTTATAAAAAATTGAGACAATTCCTTATCTTATATTTTATTTATGAGAAAGATCGCAAATAAAATTATAGATCACGAATTTTTTTAAATTTTCTAAAAATTGAATATCGATACAATTTTTTATTTTATATTTTGTTATAAGAAAGATTATAAATAAAATTGTAGATTTTTCACTCTTCGATCACGACTTTTAAATTTTCTAAAAATACAGAAAAATTGAGACAATTTTTTATCTTATATTTTATTTATGAAAAAGATTGCAAATAAAATCGTAGATCACAAATTTTTTTAAATTTTATAAAAAATTGAAACAATTCCTTATCTTATATTTTATTTATGAGAAAGATCACAGATAAAATCGTAGATCACGAATTTTTTTAAATTTTCTAAAAACATATTCAAACAATTTTTTATCTTATATTTTGTTTATGAAAAAGATCATAGATAAAATCATATTTTTCTTCGATCACTTTGATTTTTTTTAAATTTTCTAAAAACACATTGAAACAATTCCTTATCTTATATTTTATTTATGAAAAAGATCGCAGATAAAATTGTAGATCACGAATTTTTTAAAATTTTTTAAAAACACATTTTGGGACAATTTTTAAAAAGATCAGATAAAATCATATTTTTCATTCTTCGATCATAATTTTTTAAGATTAATTTTCTAAAAACTCAGAACACATTGATACAATTTTATATTTTATTTATGATATATTTTTATATTTTATTTATAAAAAAGATCAGAAATAAAATTGTAGATTTTTCACTCTTCGATCACGACTCTTTTTAAATTTTCTAAAAACACATTGAGACAATTTTTCATCTTATATTTTATTTATAAAAAAGACCACGGAAAATAGAACGATAGATTAATAAAATCGGCCAAAACACGGAACTCAACTTTTATCGTTATTTCGCATGAAATGGGCCGCTAAACGCTTCGACTAATTCGTTCGAAAGAATACGGAGGGTTTCTTTCCCCCTCCCCATGGGCTCGCGACACCACGAGCCGGTGTCGTTTCCCATGATTCCTCGAGTAGAGGGTGGCCGAAGAACGATTTATGGTGGGACAGCGGTGTCGAGGAGGATCGAGGGGTTCCTTAACGCCTTACCTGAGCCGGAAGGGAGATAAGGAAGAAGTGGGAAGAAGATTGGAAGCGTTGTCGAGGACGAGATAAGAGAGAATGTGGAGGGAAGGAAATTTTTCCAGATTTATCGTCGACTATTTGTCGAAAATTTTCCAACGAATGGAATTATTTCTAGGATTCTTGATTAATTAACGCGCGATTACTATATTCCATCGACAGATTTTAGGTCTCGAATTTCTAATTGATAATATTATTCGATATATTATTACGCGCGCGATAACACATTGTTTCTTGGGAACAATGGACGATGCATCGTTGCATCGGGGAATTTTTATTTTCGGGTCGATCAATCTCGTCCAAAAATCGATCAAATTCCGTTTTCCTCTCCGTTTCCGGATTAGGGTGTACGTCGAATGACCATTCTCCACGGTCGAGAATCGTTTTCTCGTTAACACGGAAGGGAGAACGAAATATTATTCCTGATCTCATGGCCGCTTGCGAAAATTAATTGTACTCGGAACGAACGCAGTCCCAAGGCTTCGATCGAACCCACCTTTCCCTCCAAAAGAAAGAGAGAAACTCGTAATTATCGCACACGTGCGCGCAGAAACGTCCAACGCAATCTTATTGCACACGACGAAGGAGATAAAAAGATCCATTTCGATAATTTTTCCACGATTCGTACTCTCTTCGTGTGTTTATCGCTTAAAGTCTAAATAGGAATACCGTTGGACACTGTTCACATTTCGAGAAAAGAAATTTTCTTCTATCCAGTTAATTATTGAATCTAAGATAAATTAAATAATCTCGTATTTATTCGGGATTTATAGTTATATTTATTATAGCTACAACAATCGAATTATTTTTAAATCGTTCGATATGAATAACCGTGTATATAAATATGCAGCACAGGTGTGTGTCGAAGGTGTTAAAATTAACGAACGAATTCGGTGAATGTGTACGTATATATGTACACGCGTGTATATAAATACAGGAAGATCGTTAAAGAGGAACAATAACACAAAAACTTTGGGATCTAGTTCAGAGAAGCGATTTTCCACGCGAAACGGATCGTAACATATTTCAAACGGTGGGCGTACAAAGGAGCCACGCACAAGGAGTACAGTGTTCTGCAAACAAGCAGCCTGTTTTGAGACCGAAACTCGGGAAACTTGGCCGGTAACGTGTCGCAAGCCTCGATCGGTACGTTGGAGCGGAACGGCGACGGTGGCGGTAGTGGCGGTACACGTGTTTAAATCGGTATTAAGCGCATCGCCGGCACGGAACAGTGCCAAGAGGCAACGAGATTCAAACGGACGTTTATCTAATGTGTAATGGCATAATTTGCGAACGAGGCTTAATCACATCAGTGTTACTTGGCCGTCCACCAGAGTGGAATAAGCTGATCGTGTCTCAGACTTGCCTCGAGCGGCTCAACACCAAATTGCATTACACAGGGAAAATTATTATACAGGGGCTGGCTCGCCGATTAATCGCTCGACTTTAAACAACAAGCCCAAGTTTCTTTTTCTCGTTCGAATATTCTTATATCATCTTTTCGGCCATTGAAGGAAGGGAGATGGGGAGCTAGCTATAAATTAAGCTAAATCGAGCGAGCGAGCTTTCTTTTATCTCGCGGTGTAAACAAATTGTTGGACGAAACGGTTGGGGAGAGAAAGAAGGAAGATAGTTCCCCGAACGATCGTTCGCTCCGGTGGCGCGCAAGCGTCCCCCGTTGTCGTGCCTATAAACACAGTCGTCGTCACGACTATATGGAAATAACGGCCAGCTGTTGGCAGCGTGCCCCTGTTGACATAACTTTGACAAAGTCGTTGACAAAGTCTCGGTTGCCAAGCGGTTTTTACGAGATCCCCCCTCCTCCCCTCTCCATTTAAGCCTTCGATAAATCTGCCTTCGTACGGATCGTCGCCCACTATTTTCATCCGACGTGAAAACATCGCGGCGCACTTTACGCATCTCTCTACGCGAGAGATATATCTCGCACGTGTCGCGTCAAATATAGGATTTTTTTTTTTCCTTTCTCTTTTTCTGTCGAATAGAGCAAGTTTCGTTTACACAGTTTTTCTGAATTATAATATTTGTAATAAATGGCAAAATTTTATATAAATTAATGAGAAAGAAATACAACGTGTACACTTTCGTGTACACTCTATCATATTGAAATTTCACGATGCAAATACGAAAGTTTATATGATTGTCTATATATATAAACTTGGATTTTTTTATTTATTTTTTTTTTCTAGTGAAAATGTGAAATACATACAGCAAGTTTCATTTATATATAGTTTTTCCTTTCTTCGAAATTTCTCATCGACGAAACATAACGTTTATTAACAAATTTTCAATAAAAATACATACTTGAGAAGAAGAAAGAAATTCCTTAATATTCGAGCGATGCTTTCACGTTGTACAGACACGTTGATCCACGAATGGAAGAGGAGGAGGCTGTACGGTTCCTCCTCGGCTGTTTGTCAACCTGGTGGCCCTCCGCGAGCAAACAAACGTTGCGCGCCACCCGTTAGGCGACACACGACCGGCAGCACGCGCCTTCTACGCGACGATTATTAATAGGCCTGGTGCGGCACACTCTCTTTCTCCGCGGCCCCAGGGATGGATGCATCTCGAGGAGATATCATCTCGATCGAGAGGAAAAATTTTCGGGGTGCCGGGTTTCAAGCGATCCTTGTCAAGCGGATGATAGGCTGCCTGGTGTCTGATCGGAATTCCTTAGGGCGAAGCTAAGCATGTTACTTGCTTACGGAGATGGCATTTTTCCCTCACCTTGTTCGCTATTTTCCACCGTTTCCAGCGGCGGAAGTAGAATGTTCCATTATGAATTTTTGAAATTTTCGCCAAATCTTGGGGAAGATGAAATATTCTATTCTTCGACTCTTTTTTGAATCGTTTTTCGAATTTTTATATTCTTCGAACGATCGGATTTTATGATACAGAATGTTTTATGAATTTCTGAGTTTTTGGAATTTTTAGAACTTGATGAAACTTTATGAAAGATGAATTTTTATTCGAATTTTATGAAACAGAATATTCTATGAATTTCTAAGTTTTTGGAATTTTTGGAACTTTGATCAAATTTTGAAATGAAATATAAGAAGATAGAATAGAAGACGAAATATTCTATTTTTGAATCATTTTTTGAATTGTTCGAATTTTATGAAACACAATATTCTATGAATTTCTGAGTTTTTGGAATTTTTAAAACTTTGATTAAATTTTGAGGAAGATGAAATATTCGAATTTTTGAGTCGTTTTTTAAATTTTTATATTCTTCGAACGATCGAATTTTGTGAAGTAGAATAATCTACTATGAGTTTTGGGATTTTTGAAACTTTAACCAAATTTTAGAAAAGATGAAATATTTTATTTTTGAGTCGTTTTTTGAATTTTTATAGTATTTGTATGTTTTACGAATTTTATGAAATAGAATATGCTAGGAATTTCTGAGTTTTTGGAATTTTTAGAACTTTGACCAAATTTTGGGGAAAATGAAATATTCTATTTTTAAGTTGTTTTTTGAATTTTTATATTGTTTGCATGTTCAAATTTTATGAAACAGAATATGCTATGAATTTCTGAGTTTTTGGAATTTTTAGAATTTTGATCAAATTTTGGAGAAGATGAAATATTCTATTTTTGATTGATTTTTTTTTAATTGTTCGAATTTTATGAAACAGAATATGCTATGAATTTCTGAGTTTTTAGAATTTTTGGAACTTTGACCAAATTTTAAGGAAGATGAAATATTCTATTTTTGAATCGTTTTTTGAATTTTTATATTCTTCGAATGATTGAATTTTGTGAAGTAGAATAATCTACTATGATTTTCTGAGTTTTGGGATTTTTTGAACTTTGACCAAATTTTAAGAAAAATGAAATATTCTATTTTTGAGTCGTTTTTTGAATTTTTATATTCTTCGAACAATCGAATTTTGCGAAGTAGAATAATCTACTATGATTTTCTGAGTTTTGGGATTTTTTGAACTTTGATCAAATTTTAAGGAAGATGGAATATTTTATTTTTGAATCGTTTTTTGAATTGTTCGAATTTTATGAAACAGAATATTCTATGAATTTCTTTTGAAATTTTTAAAACTTTGACCAAATTTTGAGGAAGGTGAAATATTCGAATTTTTGAATCGTATTTGAACGTTCGAATTTTATAAAATCGTATATTCAATTATTTCTAAATTTTTAAAATTTAAATGTTGAATTTACCATCTCTCGAACTACCACATCAATCCTTCGAAAATTCGTAAAGTTCGATTCTTTTCGATTCCCAATTTTAGAGTTTAAAAATTTTTTCACCAGCAAAGTGTACAAGAGTAGGGAGAAATTTAAATCCGTCGGTATGTTATAACGCCTGGGAAGTTAGTGGTCCGTTTGCTTAGGCGCCAGGCCATAAGTATGTCGCCACGAAAAATGAGTTTCGCTCGTATATCATCGCGGAAGTGGATGACGAGTAGTACGAGTAGTTGTTTTCCAAAACCATATGCTATATCATTGCTCTAAAATAAAGCGAGAACCTGTGTAGCTCGTCCTCAACCCTCGTTCCCTCTGTATAATTTACGAGCCAACTGGCGTCGCGACTTGCCAAACATCGCGTGGGACACGAAAAATTATGTTAAACACGCTCTCCCGTCCTTGCAACAACAACCCCTCGTTTCACACTCCTCGTTCACACTTCCTCCCTCCCTTCTTTCCAAAATTAGACCTTTTCAAAAATTCAATACACAAAAATAATTAACATACAAACGTTTATTCTTTTCAACGATTTATAAATAATTCGATTTCTCAATTTCGCAGACGATGCCCGACGACCTTAAATCGCGCAGCTCAGAATGCTCGCCGAGAAGACTGGCGAAGAAGATCGAGAGCTGCATCTACAGGTGAGAGAATACGAAAGAAATACACGCGGAGGGATCGATGGAAATGATAAGGGTTTTTGCTCGAGAAAAAGGGAGGGGGGGGAGGGGGTTGAAGGGTCGAGGATCGTTGACCATACTCGCAGCCCGAAGGCATTCGTTCGTTGATTACCGAGCGAGGAGGGATTTTAATTAGCGGCGTTTGCTCATCGCAAACACCGCCTCTCATCGCGAGCCGTTATCCGTTATATGTATACAAGCGCGCGATTTCAAAGTAAAAATTCTGGCCGGACGCTTTTGACTGTACCGGCAATCGGGTCAACAACGAGTTTGCTCTCAGAAGTCACAACCCGCTTTGCGAGGCTGCTGCATTCGAGCCGCAGGGGAGGGGAAACTCTCGATACTTTGTGGCTGATTTTTTTCCATCCACCGAGTTAAAAATTTCATTCTCGTTACGTTCGGAGAAGTGGAAAATATCTTATGTCGATTGTGGATCGTATGGTTTTTTTGAAAAAAGAGAAAAATTTGATATTCTGAAATTTCGAATAAAAGGAAATTTAAATAAATGAGATCGTCGATGAGAATCTCATTAAAGTAGATAAAGTATTAGTCAATTAATGGAATTTATCTATCTAAAATTGGATATAGAAAGATTTGAATATTTTTGTAAAAATGTTGGAAATTATAAATTAGCTTCAGAATATCCATCATTCTGCCACCGATGTATTAGCTCCGCTAAGTGGCTCACAGTGAAAATCAACTGTTCTTTGAAGCTACTCTCTTAAAAAAAGTATATTCGAGCTTACTAGATTCAAAAACCGTGATAAACCGATATTAAAGTTGCATTAAAAATTTGAAACGATATTTGCAATGAAAAATTCCAAAAGTCTTGGTTCAATCGAGGAGGGAAGAAGCCTTTGACGTCGCGGAGCTCATTACGGATCGAGACGGGACGATACGAAACGACGAAACGAAGAGGAAACGACAACGGAGAAAAAGTGGAGAAAAAGTGTCCGTGGCCGGTATTTCTGGCGCGCGAGGGTCCCCCCTCTCCTCCTTCCCCCACCGCGTCACACACGGCTGACAAATGAGACGTTGTCGTACGTTTGTTCAAATTACTGCCGGCATTCCGCGTACACACGCTCCACTCAACGAGCTTTGAAATATTACCCTCGTCACCTCGCTCCGTTTCCAAGCCCCCACGAAAAACCACCTAACGGTCGATCCTCCTCCTTCGTAGTATTAGTAGGCAATGGCAATATAATAGCGGTGGTAGTAGTGGTAGAAACTAGTACAGGTAGTAGTAATACCCTTTTTTTGCCGCGATGCAACAACTCGCGAGTACTCGGCCAACTACTACTTCTTCTTCTTATTCTTCTTCTTTTTCTCCGTTGCGAGCGAACACGTTTCTTCTATCCCGCGATTTGACACGAGCGTGAAGCGTGACCGTGCTCTTAGTTTTCTTTCGCTTCGTTAGGTAGCGTACGAACGCAACGCTCCGCGCTACGCAACAAGAATCGATGATGGCGCTGGTGGAGGAGTGGGGGAAGATTGTCCAAGGAGACGCGAGATATTTACGATCGTTTTAATGGGATAGAGAGAGACGCACAATGCTTGTTGATCGTCCTAGACCAGCACTTTTTTTGCGCTCGTTCGAGTTTCGAGGAACGAATATTTCGTCGGTTTGTGTACGTTATATTTATATACGAAGAGTATACCGAGTTTTATATTGAATTTGCGCAAAATTTGTATCTATACACGACACGCGAAAAAATATTCCAAATAATTGAACAAGGCGGATCTTCATTTAAGAGAATCATTCATTTAGATCATTTGAAAAAAATTACTCGGAATATTTAATTGATTTGAAAAAGAAAGAAACAAAATGGTGGGATCAAAAATTACGCAATAATATCTCGAGATACGTGTAACGGCCGAGGTTAAAACGAAGAGGAAAGGAGGGGTAATTCCTCTTTCGTGACGGTGTACAGATTACACCGTGACGCTCTTGTCAAGAGTCGTCTCCTCGCGGTGCTCGTGTTTCTTGTCGGCGACAAGTAATCCGGAATCAATTACGCCCGGCCCCCGGAGGAACCGGCACGGTCACGGAGGAGGGAGGGGAGGGGGAGGGAGGAAGGGGGGCGGCACGACGACCTTTTTAGAGGCGGGCTCGATCATTAATCACCCGGTTTTTAGCTGGAAATTCCCTCGCGCCTAGTTTACAAAACGAGGGGTCGTCGAAATCGCCCCGTCACCCACGACAAGGGTGGATGCTTCCTTTTCTCCTTCTTTTTTTTATTTTTTCTTTCTTTTTTTTTTTTTTTATACCTTTGTCCAAAAACTACCACCACGCCCACGCAGCGTTTCACGTGCGATTACTCGAGCTAATCTCTCGTATCGACTCGTTCTCAATTATCCACCCTCTTTTGGAGGACCGTCGAGGGATGATTCGACGTAAAGATTTTGGAAATTTTATTTTAACGTTTTATCGTCGTAGAGGTATCGATTAAATACGGATTAAAGTCGATTCGATTCACCTGTATTTGTTGCATCGTGTTTGATAAATATTGAAGATATATTTTATCGTGATAAATAACGTGAAAAATATAATTGATATCTCGAAACAGTTATTTATTCCAGCATTGACATTTACTCTCAGAGGTTCGATTATATACGTTTAGAAGCACAACGTAAATCATTTTATGGGAAAATCCATTGACTTTTTCTCGTAATACGAAACTGATTGATCACGATGTTGTTGATTTAATATTCGTAACTGTTGGAATTGAATCTGAAGCAGAAGAAAAGAATAATTATAGTTGCGTGTATAATTTTCGAGTTACAATTTTTATCGGATAGAAGAAGAAGAAGAAAAAAATAGATTGATGCAACTTGGAGAAAAGGGAAGGAGATTCTCGAGGCACGACCTTGTCTTCGATTTGCAAACCGTGCGAGCATTCCGGCAGAAGGGAAAGATTTTTATTTCTCCGCCTCCCTCGATCAGTCACTGTAATTGATACTGTCTCCGCGAGACGAATGCTAATACGTTCGAGCGCAGAAAAACTCGAAAACAAATTGAATCACCGGGCCTCCTTCCACGAAGCGAAAGGTCATCGAAGGAACTCGACCTTGTTTCCACTTCCACCTCGGCCATAATTAAATCCTTCGTTCAGTTCAACTCGTTCTGTTTTTATTTTAAACGGAGAGCGAGAAAAAAAAAATTCCCCAAAGAAAGGAAAATTTTGCTTACTTCAACTTTGTCCACTCGAAATTTTATAATCGATATTGTCGTAAAAAAAAATATTATTGTCTTCGAATATCTTCTTCACATGATCATACTCAAAATCCTTTTTCAAAAAATAGATAGAATTTATTTTCTATGAAATGATTAATAAAATTTAGAAATTATTTGATCTTGATTGAATCGAGTATTATCGAGGAAAAATGGCGTCGAAATATTTTAAATATTTCAAAGAAGTATGATCCACGTATATTTTTTTCTATTTTTCATTACGATATTAAATATTAATTAATGAAATTATGAACCAAGGTCACGTGACCATACCCAAAATTCTATTTCGAAAAATAGAAAGAATTTATTTTTCTCACGATATTTAATCTTGATTGAATCGAGTATTATCAAGGAAAAATATCCTCGAAATACTTTAAATATTTCAAAGAAGTATAATTCACGTGTATTTTTTTCTATTTTTTATTACGATATTAACGAAATTATGAACCAAGGTCATCATACCCAAAATTCTATTTCGAAAAATAGAAAGAATTTATTTTTCTCACAATATTCCAAAATGATATTTAGATATTTATTTATTATTTAATCTTGATTGAATCGAGAATCGAGTATCAAGGAAAAATGGCGTCGAAAAATATCCTCGAAACATTTAAATATTTCAAAGAAGTATAATCCAGTATATTTGTATATTTTTTTCTATTTTTTATTACGATATTAACGAAATTATGAACCAAGGTCACGTGACCATACCCAAAATTCTATTTCGAAAAATAAGAAGAATTTATTTTCCACGCGATATTTAATCTTGATTGAATCGAGGATTATCAAGAAAAAATCGAAATATTTTAAATATTTCAAAGAAGTATAATTCATTTATATTTTTTTCTATTTTTTATTACGATATTAACGAAATTATGAACCAAGGTCACGTGACCATACCCAAAATTCTATTTCGAAAAATAAGAAAAATTTATTTTCCACGCGATATTTAATCTTGATCGAATCGAGTATTATCAAGGAAAAGTATCCTCGAAATACTTTAAATATTTCAAAGAAGTATGATCCACGTATATTATTTTCTATTTTTTATTACGATATTAACGAAATTATGAACCAAGGTCACGTGACGATACCCAAAATTCTATTTCGAAAAATAGGAAGAATTTATTTTCCACGCGATATTTAATCTTGATCGAATCGAGTATTATCAAGGAAAAACATCCTCGAAATATTTTAAATATTTCAAAGAAGTATGATCCACGTATATTTTTTTCTATTTTTCATTACGATATTAACGAATCGAAATTATGAACCAAAAAATTCTATTTCGAAGAATTTATTTTAACACGAAACGATATTATAAAATTCGAGAAATTGTTTAACCTTAATTAAAAGTCGAAAATGGAGGATGATGAAGGAGAAACGGAGGTGTACGAGACCGTTGTTCGACTCGAGTTTTCCAGGATGGGGCCGTTTCCGCGTGGAGGGGCAACGGACGGATTACGACTCGATTTCGCGTATTAATGTTCGTTTCGCGCGGGACGCATCGCGCGACGCGGAAAAATTGGAGCGATTTGCGGTCGAACGAAGGCGGTTCCGAGAAAAACTCGGCTCGAAACTCGATTTCACCCGTAATACCGACCGCAAATCGTTTTCATTTTTTGCCTGCCCAGCCTTGCTGCCGGCGCGCCCACCCCGCCCCCCCCCCTCCGATCGATCGATCGATCGCCCGCGCGAGAGATGAAACGAAGACAAGACGCGTCGAAAATGCAAAATGTTTCGCTTTGATTATATTACCGCTCGTCCGTGCTTCACGGAACGAGATGGGCAATCTTCTTTTTCCAACAATCGTATCAATCCCTTTTTTTTTTTTTTTTTTTTTTACCGATAAATTTGATTAACACGTTCATTGACGATCCATTTTTTCGATCGTATAAAATTACTCCTCTTTTGATTCGTTCAAAGAAATATTCAATCGATGACAATCGAGAATCGATTATCTCATTTACTTAATAGACCAGAAATTAGATTTGATTTAATATTCAAAGACAATTGTTGGCATTTTTGGAAAAAAAAAATTTACCATCACAATAATATCGAAGTGGATTGTTACGTAAGCTTCGTTACGGGTAACGACACGTGTCGCCAAAGGAAAACTCGATCGACGGGCAAGATTTCGAGATCGGTTTACACCGAATCGAAAAAAAGTCTGTCCCGCCGCGTTTCACAGCCAGTGTCTAGCTGTCAGGGATAAGGACTGAAATAACAGAGACGCATTAGCGTCGCCCGATGATCAAAGTGGAACGGAGACGGAGGATAGGGAGGAGGAGAGGGGGAGGGGGGGAAAAAAAAGACAAAAATAGGAAAGCCACCCAGGCTGTCGTGGCCGTGAGTTTAACCCGTGTGTTAATGCCTGTCCGCCAGCCTGGACCTCGTCCTCTATAATTAGCCTGTATTGTGTTACTCGCGAGCGGATTATTGCGCTCATAAAAACCGTTCATAAAGTTTTTTTCGTGTGACTTCTATCTCGTTTGTTGTTGCTCGTTACGTCGCGGACCTGGGCCACCATATACGTGTCTTTGTATAAGAGTCCGTCCATTTGTCGTTTCTACTCTTGTTGATCAAGTTGTGTCAAAACGGTCAAATCGTCTGGATCGTGTATGTATTATTTACATTACGTATTAAAGTTGATCGTGTTTGCTTTTGGTATTAATAATCATATCAGTACGTATTACATATTAATACAGTATCAGAGGAATAAAATAGATTGGAAAGATTGTTGAATTCGTTGGAATAAACATTTCGAAATGGACGTCATCTGCGATACCTTTGACGCAACAATGTGTCAAAAGAAGACACAATCGCGCAAGCATCGCCAACGATTCTGGTCTCGAATCGACCGCAAGCGACGAGGTCCCCGGTTAATGATACTCGGAATGATACTTTGCGGACGTTCGTCCAAGATCGCGGATACTTTTTGCCCCGACGGTTATGCACGACCGGGCATGCGCGCCACGCGCCTTCCATCCAATTTAAAAGCACCTCGTTCAAACCGTCCCTCTCTTTCTCTCGACGATACCGTTCTATTTGGCCGACGGTTAACGGTTCGATTCGTTTCTTTCGCTCCTTTAATTCCGCCTCGCGGAACATTCTAAATCGCTCGTCGATTCCCTATAAGCTTTTATAAATTAATTTAGAATGCTTTTTAGATTAATTATAGAAATTTTCTCAAACATTTTATTTTTCAATTGGGATTAATTGTGATCGCGACTAAGCTGAGTGGAACGGTTGCTCGCGAGCCACTTGTATCCATCGCTACTTTCGACACAGCGCTTATATACATATATCCGCATCAGGAGAACATGGTGAAACGGTGATTCGCGTTTATATTCCTGCTCGTACATATATAAACAGGGTTACACGTGCATCCGTAATAGATTTCATTCGGATGGCGATGCAATAAATCGCAAGTAAACGCGGGAACACGTCGTTTATTCGAACGAGAAGGGGGAAAGTCGTAATGGGAATCACCTCTACGGATATTGTTATAAGTAGCTCGCCTTATAAATTAAATTCCGCTTATATGGGGCAATAATCACATCGGAATACGATAATTTCGATCGAGCAATTACTCGAGTTCGTTACTGCTGGACGTAAGGTGGGATAAAGCTATTAAATTTCGACGAATTCAAGCTTCCTCTTTCTCTCTTTGACTCGTATTATTCTATCAGTACTCCTCTCTATCTTGGAATGATTAAATTAAATATTTTTATAAAATCTGATAACTAAGAAACTATTATTAGAATAGAAAGAATAATGATGAGAATATGATATCTGTTTCGAATAAATTAGAATTTAGAAAATATTTAAGTTGCATAACCGATCTAAACTAATGCAAGCCTGTTTCTTAAGCGCTGAAAGAAGCTTCTTCCTCGCTGGTTTAATATCGCGTGACTAATTGAGGAGAATGCTAACAGGTTCACCGTGCGATTATTTACCCGCAACGACGACACGTTGAATTAGATCCAGCGTGAGAGGCACGTGAAGTCGCCACGATTTTTACACGTCCCCCAGAATTTATAGCCGTTTCGACATCTTTTCCCGGCCATTTCCCTCGTTCTCGCGTGGACGAGAATTTCGAAATTAATTGTCGTGAGAATTTCCTTAACGTGCAATTCATTTATTTATATCTTCGTATCGCTCTTGATATCATGTAATATCAAAATAGATATATCTTTCAATAGCAAGGAAACATGGATCCTGGAAACATCTTCTCTTCTCTCGAAGATGAAAGAAATATTATCTTAAAAATATATTGGGTTGGCAACTATGTAATTGCGGATTTTTTTTAGAAAATCAAAGACAATTTTTTCATGGAACTATACTTTTGATCAATAACCTTTTGTCATCTTTCAGGCAGCATCGTAATCCCACGTTCATAAAACTTGTGGTTTTTATTAGCAAAAAACTGAATCGGATACGATTTGATATCATCATCGTTATTGAAATTTTTACCATTCGAGGAGTTTTGTAAAGATCGAGACGAAAAGTAATCGGATGGTGCAAGGTCAGGACTATATGGTGGATGTGACAAAACATCCCAACCAAGCTCCAATAATTTTTGCCGAGTGACCAAAGATGCGTGTGGCCTTGCATCGTCACGATGGAATACAACACCTTTTCGATTTGTCAATTCGGGCCGCTTTTCTTCAACCGCATCGTTTAATTTCGTTAGTTGTTCGATGTAGACGACAGAATTGATCGTTCGGTTGGGTGGTAAGAGTTCAAAATAGACGATTCCTTCGTAATCCCACCAAACTGATAACAAAACCTTCTTTCGACGAATACCAGCTTTTGACGTTGTTCGAGCTGGTTCACGTGGCCTGCTCCACCATCTTTTCCGCTCGATATTGTTGCAAACAACCCATTTTTCATCGCCAGTTATCGGTCGTTTTAAAAATGGATCATTTTCATTACGTTTCTTTAGCGAACCGCAGCTGTTAACGCGTCGCGTTAAATGCTTTTCTTTCAGTTCGCGAGGAACCCATGTATCGAGTTTTTGAACGTAGCCAAGTTGTTTTAAGTAGTTTTCAATGCATGTATGCGATACACGAAGCTTCTCTGCAATCTCACGAGTTGTACTGTGACGATCCGAATTGATTATTGCTTCGATTAGATCGTCATCAACTTCAACTGAAATCCGCAATTACTTAGTTGCCAAACGAACAACTGCTCTCCACCATCGTCATCGCTAAAAACGCTGTCAAATGAGCGAATCATCGATCGTGAAACAAGCAGAGCAACTCTGTCTCTTCGAACGGACTATCCGCAAAATACGTGACCGGATCGTCGAACGAAGTCGCGAGAAACATCGGATGGCGTATACGGCCGGCCATTAACACCTCCCGGACAAATCACTCGATTTTCCCGGGACGATTTTCCCGCGGCACGTCCGCCAAATAAGAAAACACGATGTATCACCCGTGGGACAGGGATGGAGGGGGTGGTTTACTGGCCGCCGGGTAATGACGAAACAGATGGCCTCCTGCGCCGGGGAGGCGAGGGAGAGGGGAGGAGACGCGTACGTGTATGTGTTGTCGTCCCGCAGGAGGAAGTAGTGGAGGAGGAAGGAGAAGAAGAAGAGGGGTCGGAACGGTTGATGAAGTGGCGCCATTATCGGTATACACAGGACACAAAACCCACCATTCTTGCCTTGGACGTCCACCGACTTTATTACCCGCGAACACACATCAACCGTACCGAGCTTAACGAGCTCGCTCGCCATCGAGCTTCGCAATTTGAGGTTAGGTCGAGCGCGGCGCTAGCAGTAGTGGCGCATTCTATCCGCCCCTTCCTCTTTTCTTCTCTCTTTTCATGGGCTTTATACGAGATATAGTATTTGAGAGTTTTAGGTTAATTATCTCGGTCGTGGACGAGTGTCTGTACTAGAATAGAGGGATTGGTAGGATTTTTGTTAATATTGGCATTATTTATATGTTATATATTGTTATTATTTAATTATTTATGCATGTATTCAAAATTTTTGAATCTTTTTTTGAATAATTATATTTAGAGAAATGTTATTATAATTTGATTATATTTATATATATATATATATTCAAAATTTAGGGTTGATGATTGGTAGAATTTTTGTTAACATTGTTATTACAATTTAATTACTTTTGCATATATTCAAAATTTTTGAATCTTTTTTTGAATAATTACATTTAGGAAAATGTTATTATAATTTGATTACATTTATATGTATATATATATATATATTCAAAATTTAGGGAAAGATGATTGGTAGAATTTTTAATATTGGCAGTATTATTTATACATTATTATTACAATTTAATTACAATTTAATTATTTTTGCATAAATTCAAAATTTTTGAATCTTTTTTTGAATAATTATATTTAGGAAAATGTTATTACAATTTGATTACATTTATATATATATATATATATTCAAAATTTAGAGAAAGATGATTGATAGAATTTTTATATATTTAATATTGGCATTATTTATATATTATACATTGTTATTACAATTTAATTATTTTTGTTTGTATATATATTCAAAATTTTTGGATCTCTTTTTGAATATTTATAAATTATTTGGTATTAGTTACATTTAGAGAAATGTTATTACATTTATATATATATATATATATATATATATTCAAAATTTAGGAAAAGATGATTGATAGAATTTTTGTTAATATTGGCATTATTATTACAATTTAATTATTTTTGCATATATATATATATTAAATATTTTTGGATAATATTTATAAATTATTTGATATTAGTTACATTTAAGGAAATGTTATTACAATTTGATTAAATTTACATATACATATTCAAAATTTAGGGAAAGATGATTGGTAGAATTTTTGTTAATATTGGCATTATTATTTATATATTATACATTATTGTTAGAATTTAATTATTTTTATATATATGTATATTTAAAATTTTTAGATCTCTTTTTGGATAATATTTATAAATTATTAATTACATTTAGGAAAATATTATAATTTGATTACATTTATATAGACACATTCAAAATTTAGGGAAAAATGATTGGTAAAATTTTTATTAATATTGACATTATTTATATATTATACATTGTTATTACAATTTAATTATTTTTGCATATATGTATATTCAAAATTTTTAAATCTCTTTTTGGATAATATTTGTAAATTATTAATTACATTTAAGAAAATATTATAATTTGATTAAATTTATATAAACATATTCAAAATTTAGGAAAAGATTGATAGAATTTTTGTTAATATTGGCATTATTTATATATTATTATTTAATTATTTTTGCATATATATATATTCAAAATTTTTGGATTTCATTTTGGATAATATTTATAAATTATTTATTAATAATATTAGTTACAATTAGAGAAAGATGATTCATATTCATCATCGGATACGTAATAGTGTTAATTCTAATGAAATTATTGATAATTTATTCCTTTTATAATTTGTAATTTATGAAAAAAAAGTACAATGTTGCACGAGTATTCCCTGTTTAGTTATACGAAAATTGGGGCAACGAAAGCCCCTATAGGTTATTAAAACGAGTAGGAGGGTGCTTGGAAAACCATCAAAACGTGTATACGCGAGTAATTTCAATTCGAACCCCTTGCCTCCTGATATATATATATATATATATATACATATACACACATGGAGGAGAGCGTAATATCGATTAATGAATTGCTTTCGTCTCCCGTAACTCTATCCTATTGCGATTTCCGCGAACTATCACAATTACTGCACCCTTTATGCGCCTCCCCCACTCCATTAAATCGACATTCTCGTAATACATGGCGCTCGAATAACTTGGAATGGAAAAATTCCAAATTTTTTGGAAAAGTAAAAATTTCTGAGAAATCGAAAAATTAATCTTCGATTCGCAGATACAAATTTAACGTATAGAAAAATTTCTTTTTTTTTTAATAAAATCTCGAACACTGTTACGTAAAATCGTGTTCGAGTTACAACAATCCTTTAATTAAAGATCATTAATTATTCTCACATCTGTGTCAAGGTGAAAAATAAATCTCGAGACGGGATCCTTCTCATCCCTTTTCCCCTCGTTTAACGCGTTAAACGCGTAATTATTCGCGAAACCAGTCGCCTATAATTATTATGGTAATCATCATCGAACGCAGGCCGAATGCAAAGTATTAATACTTGGTGGAAATGTCAATAATTCCTCGTGCTCTGTAATTTATGTGGTGATACTGTATTAATTTATCGCGCGAAATTGCAGGATGTCCTAGACAGAGAATACTCCGCCGACTTCGTGGACGGAATAATAAGACTCGGGTAGATTCAGAGACTCGAAGTCTAAACTGGGCATTCACTTCTTCGCTTTTCCTTCCCTTCCGATGATGTAATCGCGCGTCCTTGCAAGGTTGAATAACGTCAAACAGGAAAATTATGTATTATTATTATTATTATTATAACTCGATAAATCAAATTAAGTTGTGTGAAAAGTATATATTGTGATAGACAAAATTTATCCATCTAAGTAATATTAATTTTTAGAAAACAATTTCCAATTTCCATTATCCAAATTAAAATTGAAATATTTATTGATGAGTAAATTGAATTTTATATATATCCATAAATTCGTTTGATAATATAGATAATTAGTTCGTTCGATTCTGCGATTAAAAGATGGCTCTACGTAAGAGCGGCATCGTGTACCGTTGACAGCGGTTCAAAACTAACCTAACCTAACCTTAACGAAACACTAAACTGCCGGAGCGCCGGTGACCAGCGATATTCGATATCGATTAACAGATAACAAGTCAAGTTTACGCTGGACGTGCCTTACACCGATGGTAAGTAACCATCGTGTTTTGTTAACCATAGTTGGAAACTCGCCTTAAACTCTACTCCGAACGTAAACCAAACCGTAACGTTACAATTCGTCCAATTTCTCTCCGAGATTCAATTCTCCGTTCCGAAATAAAATCTTCTCCCAAAAAAAAATATATATCTCCCAGTTATTCTGGCTAACCCTTTCGAGCCGACTATTTCGAGGACAAGATTGGCCGAGCGAAGAAAGAAAAGAAATATATATATATATATATATATATACGTATACCGTAACGGAAAGAATATCTTCGGGAGCCGTGAACCTGTCAATAAGGTAGATTCCTAGCCGCTTCTTCGGTAGCGATGGCCTAAAAGAGGAGAGAGAAGGAGAGAAGGAAAGAGAGACATATCTCGCCGATGTAGAGGGGAGGAGTAAGAGGAAGAAAGGAAAAGCACGAAGGTCCAAGCGTGTATGGAAGCACTTCTCTCGCCCTATACTCCCGACGTAGCGTGACTTGCAGCTCGATTTCTGTGGCGTGGCGGAGGTCTCTGACGGATGCCCGCTGCTTTTCTTCGAATGCCGTATCGGGACACGGGGAAGATGGCGCTCGCAGTCATTAGGCTGTATCGCGCGAGAGATCGTTAAGGTGGGGGGAGGAGGGGGGAGAGCATCCTTGTAAAAGGAATGCGTTCTTTCTCTCTCTCTCTTCGGAATAAGAGAAAGAAGATTTTTCGATAGCTTCTGTCCCGATGAAATGTAACGATGAAAAAATCGACGATGCTTCTTCTCGATGGTTAATAGATGGAAGATTTATTGTTGTCTCGTTGTTTTTGACGCTTCGAGTTTCAATCGTGAGATCGCTATTCGATGGATCGATTTTTTTTTCTCTCTCTTTCTTCCAATTTTTAATTTATTTTTACAGCCTCGTATTCTCGTAAATGGACACGGTAAATCGTTAACCGGCCGATTCGTGTAGGTCACGACTCGAAATATATATATAGAGAAGGTTTTGAGATACGCTGTTTTGTACATTGTTGAGGCAATCATCGCGAAGAAGATTCGTAGAAAAAAGGTTGAACCCGATCACGTTCCTTCCACTTTTTCCGCGTAATATCGCATAATATCACCCATTCGAAAGAATCTTATTCCTCACAAAAGGCGTCCCCGTCCGTATTTAACTTGGCAACCGCTATTATCAGCCGCATAATAACCCGTCCAACGGAAAGAAATCGCGCGGGCTTTAAAAGCGCGCAAAAAGGTGTAAAGGCTGGTAAAACCACACCAAGACCGAGACATCGACCAGAGTTGTATCAATCTCGCCCGTCTATCTTTTGTCAACGAATTATGTCCGGTGTGTTATAGCGTGGTGCACGATGGAACCAAGGATTCGTTCGATTGTTCCATAGTCCATCCCGATCTACCAATCGTGAATCACCGATGAAATAACAGAAATTGTATCGAAATTGTGGACAACAACTTTCAGAAGAAATGATTGAGAATAGTAATTTCCAATCATTTTTCGAATCGAATTTATTATTTCGTAGCCTTGAAACCGACGATTCGAAAACTGTCAATTTTTATTACAACCGTTGTTGTCCGTGATTCGACTCGAGGGAATCCCGGACGCGTCCATCAAGTAGATGGCGCTCGATGGCGTATCGAAAAATAAGCTCCTCTGGCCGGGCATCGGTCGTCGGCCGTGGCGTGACAAGAGGCGTAATTACGCTAAACGATCCCCGAGGAGGCTCGCTAACGATTGTAAATGCGGTGGCAAGAAGGATGGGTCCGCGTCGTCGTCTCGGGCCACCTTTCAAGAGGCCGTTCCACGTCCTTGCCTCGTGTGAATCGGCAGATTAGCCGACTCACCGGATGCCCCCCCCCCTCTCTCTCTCTCTCACTCGGTCTCGGTCTATCTCTCTCTCTCTCTCTCTCTCTCTCTCTCTCTCTCTCTCTCGCTCGGTCTCGGTCTCTCGATCTCGGTCTCACTCATTTGTTCGGTCTCGGTCTCGCTCTCTCGCTCGCTCGGTCTCGCTCTATCTCTCTCGGTCTCACTCATTCATTCGCTCGCTCGGTCTCGGTCTCGCTCTATCTCTCTCTCGCTCGGTCTCGGTCTCGGTCTATCTCTCTCTCGCTCGGTCTCGCTCTATCTCTCTCGGTCTCACTCATTCATTCGCTCGCTCGGTCTCGGTCTCGCTCTATCTCTCTCTCGCTCGGTCTCGGTCTCGGTCTATCTCTCTCTCGCTCGGTCTCACTCATTCGCTCGCTCGGTCTCGCTCGCTCGCTCGCTTTGGATCGGCACCGACTCGGTTCACGCTCGACGACTAATGGTACGGGCCGCTGCTTTTCGACACGCTTTTATTTTCGACCGAGAAGGGACGGCTCGCCTATCGAGAAATCATCGTTTATGGATCTTCGATTAGAGGATAGTCGAATGATCGGAAAGAAAGAAATTGTTTCGCGTTTATTTGTTAATTTGCTTATTCTTTCAACTAGTTTAATGCAATAGTTTATATTCGCTTTCCACTCTTTCTTTTTTTCTTCTTATTCTTAATTCGATACATTCGTTTATCGAATAAATTTATTTTCTCGAAGACATATATTCATTTTTTTCGTGGATTAATATTTTCTATTTTTTCGATTAATTAATAAAGCAATATTTTAATTTTCTCTTGGGGACGTATATTGTATACTTTCGATCCTTTTAATGAAGATTGAAAACGAACAATATTTACAACGATCCTTCGACGTACCGAAACTAATAAATTTATTTGCATAAAATGAAATATATAATCTATTTGCAATTAAAAAAAATAAAGTTCATTTCAATTAATTTTAGTTATTGAAACTATTATATAAATTGGAATAAATTTAATTAACGTTGATATATGAATAATATATGAATAAAAAGATCTGTTTTCAGTTTATTATTTCGTAAGAAAAAATTATTCAAAAATGAAAAGGAAAGTTCCAATTTTTGGGAAGATAAGATCTGCAGATCCATCATAAAACACAGCGGAAGAGCAATTAATATCCTCTTCGGATAAACTCGCTCGCTTTCAAATTTACGACAATTAAACAGGCGTTCGTATCGCGCAATGACACGAATCGTAAATCGGGGGCAGGGCCGTCGTATGATTCGCAGGGAGAGGGTCGTCGATAAATAAGGACGGGTCGATCGATAATCCGGGGACCAAGGACGTGTTAAAATCGAGAGAAGGAAGGCGGGCGAAGAAGTGGTCGATGGTATTCGTTCAGTTTAATTGCGAAGATCGTTGTCGGGATCTGGCGCTCCAGAATCCGATAGATGGATCCACGAACGGAGGCATTTATCATCCGGAAGGCAATTATCGTTAATTAATATCGCCGCCAATAAGGGAAAGGCGTGTATGTGTGCGTGCAAGCGGATTTTTCTTCCGGTTGTCGCGGTTCCGCCTTCCAGGGAGGCGAGATCCGCCATTTTTAATTCGTATATCGAATCAATGGAGATGGAGATGGAA
This sequence comes from Apis mellifera, assembly GCF_003254395.2. Taxonomy (NCBI): domain Eukaryota; kingdom Metazoa; phylum Arthropoda; class Insecta; order Hymenoptera; family Apidae; genus Apis; species Apis mellifera. The sequence goes on along the minus strand of NC_037643.1, from coordinate 13,556,596 downwards.
TGTATTTTGTGATGGAAATATTGGAATTATAGAGGAAAAGTAGGGTGTCTAGTGGTGGAATATAGAGTTATAGAATATGTTGGATGGATCATATTTTGGGGTAGAATATTGGGATTCTAGAAGTGTAGAGATAAGTAGGATGGAGATGAAGTATATATTTTGTGATAGAATATTGGAATTATAAAAGTATAAAGTATAAAATGAAGATAAATATTGGAATAATAAAGCTATAGAGATAGATAGAATAGAAATGAAATACATTTTGTGATAGATTGTGATTGTAATTTTGTGATTGGAATTACAGAAATATAAAGTGGGTAGAATGAAGATAAATATTGGAATTATAGAAGTATAAAGTAAATATATTTTGTGAATATTTGAATATTAGAATATTTGAATTATAGAAGTATAAATAGGATGGAAATGAAATATATTTATATATATATTTATGGTGGAATATTGGAATTATAGGATCTTATTTAGTGGTAGAATATTGAAATTATAGAAATATAGAGATAAATAGAATAGAGATGAAATATATATTTTGTGATAGAATATTGGAATTACAGAAGTATAAAGTAAATAGAATGAAGGTAAATATTGCAATTATACAAGTAAATAGAGTAAATAGAATGGAGATGAAATATATTTAGTGGTAGAATATTGAAATTACAGAAGTATAAAATAAATATAATGAAGATAAGTATTAGAATAATAAAGGTATAGAGATAAATAGAATAGAGATGAAATATATATTATGTGATAGAATATTGGAATTACAGAAGTATAAAGTAAATAGAATGAAGGTAAAGATATTGGAATTATAGAAGTATAGGGATAAATAGGATGGAAATGAAATATATTTAGTGGTAGAATATTAAAATTAAAGAAATAAAATAAGTAGAATAAAAATGAATTGAATAAAATTAAAATTATAGAAGTATAAAGTAAATAGAATGGAGATGAAATATATTTAGTGGTAGAATATTGGAATTACAGAAATATAAAATAAATAGAATAAAGATAAATATTGGAATAATAAAAGAATAGAGATAAAATATATTTAGTGGTAGAATATTGGAATTACAGAAATATAAAAGTAGGTAGAATGAAGATAAATATTGCAATTATAGAAGTGTAGAGATAAATAGGATGGAGATAAAATATATTTTGTGGCAGAATATTGAAATTATAGAAGTATAAAAATAAATAGAATAGAAATGAAATATATTTAGTGGTAGAATATTGGAATTACAGAAATATAAAGTAAATAGAATGAAAATGAATATTGAAATATAGAGATAAATAGGATGGAGATAAAATATATATTTTCTGATAGAATATTGGAATTACAAAAATATAAAGTAAATAGAATAAAAATAAATATTGGAATAATAAAAGAACTGAGATAAAATATATTTCGTGGTAGAATATTGGAATTACAGAAGTGTAAAGTAAACAGAATAAAGAAGAATATTGGAAATAAAAGAATAGAGATGAAATATGTATTTTGTGATGGAATATTGAAATCACAAAAGAATATAGAATAAATGGAATAGCAATTTTATCGATTAATGAATCGAATATAATTTTATGAAAAGAAAATCAGAAATAGAGATTGTGGAATAAATATTAAAAAATAGGAAGAGAATAATTCTCATTATCATGTAACTCTTTACAATTCCATTATTATTCTATAAAAATCAATATATCCTCCATGCATACATTTCCCCTTAAAAACTAATCAAATTATCTATCCCCCTCTTCGAAGCTGCACAATTACACTTTCACTCGAAACATTTTTTCCCTATCAATAATTTTCCATATATATCCATATCGATTCCATATCGAAAATTCGCACGATTTAACAGAGAGAATTCCATAAGAATCTTAGTCAATTCGACTTGTATCGCAATCTCTGTCGTTTGAACATTATAAAATTAAATAAGAACTTAAATAAGAACAAACTGATACCAAAAATTAAAACAGTTCAATTTTCCACGACAGATGGAGCAGAATTTTGCGAACCAAGTTTATAAATCCGTCCGAGATTATTTAAATCGACGCAGCGCGAGGCGTTCTCGTTCTCTCTCGAGGGAGGGGGGGAAAAAAGGCGAAGAAAAAGGGAATCGTTTTACGTCTGCGGTGGCATTTTATGAACCGTAACCAGGAAACGAATTAACTAGCGGGGAAAAAATCGGCGAACCGGTTTTATTAGAGAGTCGCTCTCTTTATCCGACGAGCAGAGAAAAAAAAAAGAAAAGATCAAACACAGTTCGTATTTCCCGTGAAACGAGAAAATTTACGAGGAGCATCGTCGTCGTTGCCGTCGTCCTCATCCAATCTTTTTTTTTTTTTTTTTTTAATTCGTATTCCACGATCAAGCTCGAGGAAATTTTATGTTATTCTTCCATCCTAATTCTCCCTTTCCTCTATCTGTTTCCCTCGACTTTATCAAATTTCCATGGCCGAAACCGCCCGCTATCACTCCGTTCAATATCCCAAAACCGCCAACTATCTAAACCAACCCCTAAAACCCTATCCCCCGTGCAATTTCGCAAACCTGTCGGAATTTCACCGATTAAATTCGCATCCCAATGTCGCAGTTAGAGGTCAGGGAGAAGAACCTCTCGACTTTACTAATAACTGTTGCAAGTGTCAAGGGTTGGGATGGAAACCTCTCTCTCTCTCTCTCGTCCTATCGTTCACATCTTTGAATAAAGTAGGAAACAATTATAGGAAATAATTTTCCAATCAAAAATATAAATTATAGAAATTAAATCATTAATCCATTTCTTCCTCGTTCGAATTTCTCACTCTCGTGTTTAATTTAATTTAACACGATTCGTAATTCGTTTCTTTAAGAATCTTAAGAATTCTTTAAGATTGTATATAAAGAGTGTCCCAAAATTAACGCAAGATTCGAATTAAATATAAAAGAGAGTTTTTGGATATTTATTTTCTAAGCGAATCGTAAAGTACGTAGAATAGGGTTATTTATGGAATAACACAAATTTTTCATCACCTTTCCGCACAATCGTGGCTGAATTTCGTCGATACAGCGTTCAATTTTCTCTTGCAACGCGCGTGTGGTTGGGGGATCGTCGACGTAGACCTTTCGCTTCGAATAACCCCATAAGAAGAAATCTAATGGAGTTAAATCGCACGATCCAGGGGGCCAATTCCGATCACCGAAACGAGAGAGTGCGCGACCGGGAAACGTCTCGTGCGGTGATCGAATCGTTTCATTGGCTGCAAGGCACGTGGCACCGTCTCGTTGAAACCGCGTATCGGCCGCGTCAATATCGTCCAATTTCGGCAGAAAGAACCGCGTTATCGCGTCGCGATATCGAGCGCCGTTAACAGTCGCTGCTCGACCAGCCTCGTTCTCAAAAAAGCACGGTCCGACGACGCCTCCTGGCCAAAATCCGCGCCAAACGGTGACGCGTCGCGGGTGCATTCGTTTTTCGCTAATCGCGCGTGGCTTCTCCGAACCCCAAACGCGGCAATTTTGCCGATCAACGAAGCCATCGAGGCGAAAGTGCGCTTCGTCGCTTAGGATTATTTTGCTGGAAAAACCAGCATTCACTTTTTCACGATTAATAATCCGTTCCACGTTGTTGTATCGTACAACGCTCCATTTTTACCAACCCTAAACTCTCGGCTGTCAAACTGTTCTTTCTTCAGGCTTGCCAGACTTGATGCCAAATGGCGGCAAATTCAAATCTCGCGTTAATTTTGCGACACCCTATATTACAATTTGTACACTTTTTAAAACTATCTTCGATTAAAGAAATTTCTTTAATTTTCAATCCTCTTTCATATTTACGTTAAAATAAACAATTCTAAAATTAAATTTATCGAAATCTTATCTTGTATCTTGAATATTATTCTATAAAATTTCTCTTCAGTTGTCAAACTATTCTTTCTTCAGGCTTGCCAACAACTTGATGCAAAAATGGCGGCAAATTCAAATCTCGCGTTAATTTTGGGACACCCTTTATTGCACAACCGAATTTTCACCCATTTTTTAAAATTATCTTCAATTAATTTTTAAATCCTCTTTCATATTTATGTTAAAATAAACAATTCTAAAATTATCTTATTAATTTATCTTAAAATTATCTTATTTATCTTATTAAGCTCATCTTGTATCTTGAATATACTACTATTTTGACTTGAATTATTATTTCTATAAAATTTCTCTTCAAACTGTTCTTTCTTGCCAACATTTAATGCAAAAATGGCGGCAAATTCAAATCTCCCTTTATTACAATTTGTACACTTTTTAAAACTATCTTCGATTAAAAAAATTTCTTTAATTTTAAATCCTCTTTCATAGTTAAAATAAAAAATTCTAAAATTAAATTTATCATTTAAATTAAGCTCATCTTGCATCTTGAATATACTCCTATTTTGACTTCAATTATCATTCCATAAAATTTCTCTTCAACTGTCAAACTGTTCTTTCTTGCCAACAATTAATGCAAAAATGGCGGCAAATTCAAATCTCGCGTTAATTTTGCGACACCCTTTATCCCTCGACAGTTCAGAAATTTGTGGGATAAATCATGGATACAAGTTGCACGGTTTACATCAGGCTTGAACGCGCGCAGTGTCCAAAGGAGGCGATAGCATTAATCCAACAAGCAACGAGGGGGAGGGGGAGGAAGGTCGCCTTCCCTCGCGGTCAACGAGGATGAGGGAATCCCCGGCGGTGGTGGCGGTGGTCGAGTGGCCACTGGTGTACATAAAGCGGGGAATAGACTTACTCTCAGACTTACCATCCCCTGGCCAACTGTCCTGGCTCTCCTGTCGCGATCCCTCCCTGGATAGGATGCGGTCGGGATCCTGGACCATCCTTCCCCAACCTCCTCTGTAATTTTAATAAGCCGTATTACGAGCTCGTATCTACGGAAACGGCTTCCTTTTGTCCCTGCCCGACCACTTTCCCACTTTCATCTTTCACTGGTTGAAACGTTTATACGAAATTCTGTGAAAAGCTTAGCAAGTTTTAGCTTACTTTTGCGCAGTGAAACGAAGTTCTGTGAAAAATTTAGTATCAGGTGTATTTATTATATACAGTGGAATAGGTGATAACTCGAGTGATTAAGTTTATAGAATATCTTGAAATATTGTCTCAATTTCATCTATTTCTTTTTCAAGTATTTTCTATTTGAAGTATTCAACAAGTCTAATCTGATGAAGTTTATGTCGAGCAAGTTTTAGCTTACTTTTGCGCAGTGAAACGAAGTTCTGTGAAAAATTTAGTATCAGGTGTATTTATTATATACAGTGGAATAGGTGATAACTCGAGTGATTAAGTTTATAGAATATCTTGAAATATTGTCTCAATTTCATCTATTTCTTTTTCAAGTATTTTCTATTTGAAGTATTATTCAACAAGTTTAATCTGATGAAATTTATGTCGAGATCGTTTATGTTGGGATTCTCAAATCATCGCACAAGTGTCGTTCGTTAAACTCGAATCTTGCTCATTCGTGAAAATCTCGAATTTCGAAGATAAAAATAGGAAAAGTGGAAAAACTAAATCCATTTCCTTCTTTAATAAGTCTAAATTTCAAATATATATTATTTCATAAGTCCGAAATTTCAAATATTGGAAAACAAAACTTCCAAATTTACATTTGTACAACACTAAAGAAGAACAAGTTTCAATTGATGGAAAGAGAGAAGGAGGAGGAAGAATTTCTGGAGGGTCGACGGCGATTTGATTAACGGATTAGGCGTTTGTTATTCCGGTTGGAGGGGAGGGATCGTTCGAAATAAATGGGATATCGCTTTAATGAATTTCCAGAAGAGGAGGAGAGGGGAAAGGAAGGAGGAAGGCGTCAGTAGGCGTCATCCCCGCAGAAGGCGGCCGGCCTGGGATTAAGTGGAGCAATCTGCGGCATTTTTTTTCCCGCAAACGACCAGATTTTTATGCCTAATTAATCGCCGCGTGGGGCGGGCGCGGGATTATGGAGGGGAGGAGAGGATTCGCGCGTCTTTCAGCGGGGGTGATTTGTGGCGCGCGATTACCGCAACAACCGATGCGACCCCCGACTCTTAATTAGATCTCATAGAAATATGTTGTATTAAATGGCCGATTTGAGGGACCGGATATTGTTAATTCCTCGATTTCTCGAAGGATCTCGAGGATTCAATGGTTGTGGAAAAAGGGGGATGAGGGAAGGAGGGTTTAATTTCGCGCTCGAGAATGAAGAATGGATGGTGCATTGAAGGATGAAGCGTTGACATTGATAGAGAAATTTTTATTTTGTTAATCTTGGAAATTTTGGAAATATATATAAAGCAATCTTTTTTGTAGATAAATGTCTATATTGAAATATTGAAATTATTATGAAACAATTTGAAGAATGGAGTACAATTTATTGGTGTGATGCAAAAAAAATAATTCAGGATGGTTATCGATAGATGTCTTTGCATATTGAAATTATTATGAAATAATTTGAAGAATGAAGTGCAATTTATTGATGTGATGCAAAAAAAATAATTCAGGATGATTATTGATAGATATCTTTGCATATTAAAATTATTATGAAACGATTTCAAAAATGGAGTGCAATTTATTGGTGTGATGCAAGATAAATAATTGAGGATGAATATCGATAGATGTCTCTGGATATTGAAACTAATATTAGGAGGCATATTAATTACAATACTAATTACATGATAAATATTATAGGAATACAATTCGAAAAATGGAGTACAATTTATTGGTGTGATGCAAGAAAAATAATTGAGGATTATTATTGCTAGATATCTCTGTATATTGAAATTTAATATTAAAGTAATAGGGGACATATGTTATTATCTATGGCACTGTTAAAATAATTCAAAAATGGAATGAAATTTTTTGACGTGATACAAGAATAATTCAACAAGTAATTCAAACTAATTATGACTGAGAAATACTTAATATTGGTCATCCAATTCGAAAAAATGGAGTGAAATTTATTGGTGTTAATGCAAGAAAAATAATTGAGGATTATTATCGATGGATGTCTCTGGATATTGAAAGTAATATTAGAAGACATACTAATTACAAGATATATATTATGGCAATATACAATTCGAAAAAATGGAGTGAAATTTATTGGTGTTGATGCAAAAAAAATAATTGAAGATTATTATTGATGGATGTCTCTGGATATTGAAACTAATATTAGAAGACTACTAATTACAAGATATATATTATGGCAATATACAATTCGAAAAAATGGAGTGAAATTTATTGGTGTTGATGCAAAAAAAATAATTGAGGATTATTATCGATAGATGTCTCTATATATTGAAATTATTATGGCACAATTCGAAAAATGGAATAAAATTTGTCGACAAGAAAAATAAATATAGATGTCTCTGCATATTGAAATTTAATATTAAAGTATATATATTGTTATCGATGGCATTATTCAAATAATGATTGTCATTGGAAGATACTTATTATGGAACAATATTCGAATATACAATATAATTCGAAAAATAGAGTATAATTTATTGTGATGCAAGAAAAATAATTTAGAATAATTATTTCTAAATGTCTCTGTATATTGAAACTTAATATTAAAGTTATAGGAGATATATGTTATTATCTATAGCACTGTTTAAATAATTCGAAAAATGGAATGAAATTTGTTGACAAGAAAAATAAATATAGATGTCTCTGCATATCAAAATTTAATATTAAAGTATAGGAAGTATATGTTATTATCGATGGCACTGTTTAAATAATGATTATGGATACTGGAAGATACTTATTATAATACAATTCGAAAATTGGAGTACAATTTATTGTAATGCAAGAAAAATAATTCAGAATTATTATTGCTAGATGTCTCTATATATTGAAATTATTATTGCACAATTCGAAAAATGAAATAAAATTTGTTGACAAGAAAAATAAACGTAATTCAGGATAATTATTAATAGGATACTCTCACACTAATTACAAGATACATTATAGCACAATTCAAAAAATGGAGTGAAATTTATTGGTGTGATGCAAGAAAAATAATTCAGAATTATTATCTCTAAATGTCTCTATACATTGAAATTATTATGACACAATTCGAAAAATGGAATAAAATTTGTCGACGAGAAAAATAAACGTAATTCAGAATAATTATCACTAGGATAAGCACACTAATTACAAGATACATATTATGGCGATATACAATTCGAAAAAATGGAATGAAATTTGCCAAAATAAAGCAATATAAGAAAAATAATTTAGAATGATTATCCCTAGATGTCTCTGCATACTAAAATTATTATAACACAATTCCAAAACTACAATTTATTGATACAAGAAAAACAATTCAAAATTCTCGCAATATTCAAATAATTCCTCCCTACATTGAAACTAACGATTAGAATACAGAATACAAACACGATATAAAATAGATAATTCATACGAGTTCTTCTTCTTACCTTTCCAAATCCTCGCTTCGTCCAATCCTTTCGAACAAGTTACACCCAAGCTACAATATACTCTCCATTCGGGACGGCCACGTGACGGCCCGATTTCGTCGGCCTGGAAGAAGAAGAAGAAGAAGGAACTGCAGGGGCACCGAAAGTTTATCCGCCAAGTTTCGAGTGCAGAGCCAGGTTGATTTATCGGGCTCATTACTGCCAGGGAAGAGGGAGGGAGGGAGGGCTACACAGGCTACAACAGCCACCCCAGCGGCGTGTTTTACAAGACGGCATTAATTGCTCGAATTAAATATGCACCTCTCCCAGTCCCGTAATTTATTTCGGTTTCCTTAAGCACTTTAAGTCGTCGGCCGCACCACCATCGCCGACGCTTTCCACGGACGTTAATAATGGCCCCCTAGGATATTAATTGACGCTGCTCCCGTTAAAAAATCCTCCAATCCCCCCCCTCTCCGATTTTTATTCTCCAACTTAAATCTGCCTCGAATTTTTCTTTCCAATCTTTCGACGACAAACCCACCCCCTCTCCTCTCGAGAGAATATTATCAATATTTTTAATCATCAAAATCAATTATATTGGGTTGGCAATTAAGTAATTGATTTAGGATTTCACTCATAGATGGCTTCAGTTGAATTTTTAAGTTTGCTGGCGTAGTCCAAATGTAAAACACATTTTGTTATTCGATAGTTGGCAATTCAGCTGTCAATCGGTAAAAAGAGATTTTTGATCGGTTGCGTAGTTTTCGTTGAAAAATGGAAAATCAACAAAGGAACATTATCGTCGTATTTCGCTTTTTTATTTCCGCAAAGGGAAAAACGCATCGCAAGCTCGCAAAAAGTTATGGCCTTGAAAGAACGGCAGTGTCAAAATTGGTTCGACAAATTTCGTTCTGGTGATTTTTCACTCGAAGACGAAAAACGCTCTGATCGTACAATTGAAGTTGACGACGACCTAATCGAAGCGATAATCGATTCGAATCGTCACAGTATTCGTGTGATTGCAGAGAAGCTTCGTGTATCGCGTACATGCGTTGAAAACCGCTTAAAACAACTTGGCTACGTTCAAAAACTCGATACATGGGTTCCTCGCGAACTGAAAGAAAAGCATTTAACGCGACGCGTTAACAGCTGCGATTCGCTAAAGAAACGTAATGAAAATGATCCATTTTTAAAACGACCGATAACTGGCGATGAAAAATGGGTTGTTCGTAACAATATCGAGCGGAAAAGATGGTGGAGCAGGCCACGTGAACCAGCTCGAACAACGTCAAAAGCTGGTATTCGTCGAAAGAAGGTTTTGTTATCAGTTTGGTGGGATTACGAAGGAATCGTCTATTTTGAACTCTTGCCATCCAACCGAACGATCAATTCTGTCGTCTACATCGAACAACTAACGAAATTAAACGATGCGGTTGAAGAAAAGCGGTCCGAATTGACAAATCGAAAAGGTGTTGTATTCCGTCATGACGATGCAAGGCCACGCGCATCTTTGGTCACTCGGCAAAAATTATCGGAGCTTGGTTGGGATGTTTCGCCACATCCACCATATAGTCCTGACCTTGCACCATCCGATTACTTTTTGTCTCGATCTTTACAAAACTCCTTGAACGGTAAAAATTTCAATAACGATGATGATATCAAACGTACCCGATTCAGTTTTTTGCTAATAAAAACCACAAGTTTTATGAACGTGGGATTATGCTGCCTGAAAGATGGCAAAAGGCCATTGATTTTTCCATGAAAAAATTGTCTTTGATTTTCCAAAAAAAATCCTCAACTACTCATCAAAATCAAATTGTATCGATCTTTAGAAAATTATCTCTAAATTGAACTTTACAAAAAAAATTAAATTGTATTATTTCAGAAACGCGTTGGACGAGGAGCAACGCGCTCAGAAGGCCCTCTACCTGCTGCAAGCGAGGGACCGTCGAATAGCGTTGCTGGAGAAACGCGTGGCCGAGTTGGAGGACGCGGCCACGAACCTGCACGAGCTCACCCTTCGAAACTCGTCGAGGGGCTCGATCCTCGAGCTCGACTCGGTGGCAAGCGGCAAGGCGAGGAGTTGCAAGAGCGAGTGCGACTTCGACGTTGACTCGACGGGGCGGGGCGGGATCAGAGAAGATTTGAGAAGAGGAGGAGGAGGAGAGGAGGAGGATCGCTGCGAGCCGAGTTCGATGATGAACGGCCGCGTCTCGATTCCTTGCCTCGATCTGTCGAAATCGTCCGAGTCGGCGTCCGACATATTCTCCACGGCCATCGACTTCGTGATGGAGAAGAGCAAGTGTTTCCCCTCGAACACCTCGTTCTCGGTGGAGGAGGAGGGGACGGAGCGGGACGAGTTGAACGAAAATCTGGGAAATCGTGTGGCCGAGTCGAGGAGCGAGACGAAGCTTGGGGCGAGCAGCGGCAACGTCGTGGGGAGGAGGGAGGACGAGGAGGGGGTTGGGAACAGGGGCGAGAGCAAGAATAAGGATTGCATGGGGTGGAGGAGCGAGGAGAAGGTGCGGGCCGCGTCGATCTGCAACAAGTATCAGAGATCAAACTTTCCAAGGTTAACGTCGAGCGTGCCCTGGATAAGGGCGAAGCACAAGAGCTTCCGCAAGAAGCTTCGAGGCTACGAGCTGAAAGCCGGGAAACGGATCAAGGACGCCTCTTACGGGGACGGCCATCTCGCTTTCGCCGCGTTCCAGTGAGTCAAATTCATTCAGCTAATATATTAAGTATAATGAATTTTTATGAACATTGTTTATATCAGACAATATTTTAACTCGATTATCGGGTGCAATGGTTGAATTGTTCATAGTGAAGAAAATATATATATGATTACTTGTATCGGAGCGCAAGAATTAAATTGGCCAATTTTTTTTAATTTTTATAAACATTGTTTATATCAGACAATTATCATAACTCGATTATCGGGTGCAATGGTTGAATTATTCATAGTGAAGAATTAATATATATAAAGAAAATAATATATATATGATTACTTGCACAATCGGAGCACAAAAGTCAAATTGATTAATTATTTTTAATTTTTAATAATTATTATATATATATATGATATTATTTGTATCAAGAGCCAGACTCTTCATTCTTGGTATTTTATCACTGCAATAATTAATTATATATAATGAAGGATTAACGAGAAAAGGATATATATATGATATTGCATCAGAGCACAAGAGCCAATTTTTTTTTAATTTTTATCACCACTTTATATCAGATTTTTATTGCTCTGTATAATAGTTAAATTATGCATAATGAAGAATTAACGAGAAAAGGATATATATATGATATTATTTGCATCAGAGCACAAGAGCCAAATTGAGCAATTTTTTTTAATTTTTAACACCACTATTTATATCAGATTATATCTTATTAGTCGATACAATAATTAAATTATGCATAATTCATAATGAAGAATTAACGAGAAAACGATATATCTATTGATCTATGATATTATTTGTATCAGAGTACAAGAGCCAAATTGACCAATTTTTTTTAATTTTTACTATCACTTTATATCAGATTTTTATTGTTCTGTATAATAGTTAAATTATGCATAATGAAGAGTTAATGAGAAAACTATATATATATATAAAATATTACTTGTATCAAAAGCCAAGGGACTCTTCATTTGATACTTTATCATTGCAATAATTAAATTATGCATAATGAAAAATTAACGAGAAAAGGATATATATATGATTATTTGCATCAGAGCACAAGAGCCAAATTGACCAATTTTTTTTTAATTTTTACTACCACTTTATATCAGATTTTTATTGCTCTGTATAATAGTTAAATTATGCATAATGAAGAATTAAGGAGAAAACTATATAATAAAATATAAAATATTATATAAAATATTATTTGTATCAAGAGCCAAGCGATTCTTCACTCGATACCTTATCAGTAGGTGCAATAATTAAATTATGCATAAATGAAGAATTAACGAGAAAAGGATATATATATGATATTATTTGCATGAGAACATAAATTGACCAATTCTTTTAAATTTTTACCACCACTATTTATATTTTGTCACTCGGTGCAATAATTAAATTATGGATAATACAAAATATTAAATCTCAATAATAATAAGATTCCTAGAATAATTTATTATATAGTTTCAGTAATTTCAAGAATTTTCTTATTTTTTATAATTATTGTTTACCTATCATCAATTAGATTTGTTAAATCTAAAGACATTTTTAATTTTATAGTTCAAATTTTATTTTTCTTGGAAAAATTGGAACTTTTCCTTTTCATTTTTGAATAATTTTTTCTTGTGAAATAATAAATTGGAAAAACAAATTTTTTTAATATCAACATTAATTAAATTTATTCCAATTTATATATAATAGTTTCAATAACTAAAATTAATTCATGAACATTATATTCTTCTTAATTATTAATAGATTATATATTTCATTTTACGCAAATAAATTTTATATGCTAAAAAAATTATTAGCATATTCAACAATTTTTAATTCATTTTATTTTATTTTTATTTTAGATTTTTAAATAAATTTTATATTCAAAATTTTAATTTTACATTTTATAATAAATATCAACTATATTCATTTTTTAATTTTAATATTTAATTATGCAATATTTTGTAATTAAATGAAATTTAGTTTTTATAATGGTTAGAGCAAAAATTTATAACTGAGTTTTATTTTTTTTATTAATACTTTTAAGAATATTAATAATTTGAAATTATCTTATTATCCTAAAACATGTTTTTTTAAAAATGAATTTTTATAAAAATAATTTTTTAGATGATAAAGAAAATAAATATATATATATCATAATTACTTTGCAATTATACTATATACTAAAAATTAATGAGAAAACTAAATATATATATATATATATATATATATATATATATATATATATATATACATCTATGATATTATTTGTATCAGAGCACAAGAACCAAATTGACCAATTTTTTTTTAATTTTTACCACCACTATTTATATTAGATTCTTATCACTCGATACAATAATTAAATTATGCATAATACAAAATATTAAATCTATAATAAAATTCCTAGAGCACAAAAACCAATTTTTTAAAATTATTACCACCATTATTATTCGACTCTTATCACTCGATACTTTATTACAATAATTAAATTATGTAATAATACAAAATGAAGAATTAACGAGAAAACGATATATATACATCTATGATATTACTTGCATCAGAGCCAATTTTTTAAAATTATTACCACCATTATTATTCGACTCTTATCGCTCGATATCTTATTACAATAATTAAGTTATGTAATAATACAAAATGATAATAATACAAAATTAACGAAAAAATGATATATATATATATATATATATATATATATATATATTTATGATATTACTTGCATTAAAGCACAAGAGCCAAATTAACCAATTTTTTTAAATTTTTACCACCACTATTTATATAAGACTCTTATCACTCGATATAATAGTTAAATTATACATAATAAAGAATTAACAAGAAAACTGTATATATATACATATATCTATGATATTACTTGCATCAAAGTAAAAGCGACTCTTCATTCGATACCTTATCACTCGTAATAATTAAATTATACATAATACAAAATGAAGAATTAAATGAAGAAAACGATATATATATAAATTATGCATAATGAAGAATTAACAAAAAAGCGATATACATATATATATAATTTCTAAAAATTATTATCTTATCGATACCTCGTCACAATAATTAAATTACGGTAGAAAACGAAAAAATTGAGGAGAGAACGAGATACGAGTTTCTCGAAAGCTATTATAAGGATCGATGAGGTAAAGGGAACGCCACAGGTTCGAAATCGGTGTTCGTCCATCAAGAGGTTGCGAAACACATACTGATCGATCCGCTAAAGCACTCTCTCCCTCTCTCTCTCTCTCTCTCTGTCTCTCTCTCTCTCTGGGAGAGTTGTTGCCTAGCCGAGAGTGCGGTACATAGGCGCACGTAGCGACCGATTTTTCCCGGCCTGGTCAGCTCCTAGACACGAAAATGCATGTAATTAGCTTGAAATTGATGTTGAACGCGAGCACGCGGGCCGCAATTTTAATCGGCTGTCGTATGATAATTACGCGAGACGAGCGGCCACCCCTCGACCCACGCCGGATAAATCATCTCTCTCTCTTGACTCGGCTCGAGCTCGCGCCATCCCGCAACGATTCCCAGGTATTCATTTACTTCGTATTAATCAATGCGTAAAATTGATTACGGCCGGTCGAAGCCTCGTAACGAGGCTCGGCCAGCAGGGAACGCTCGTCCGGGGAAAAAGAAAACCGATCCTCCTCCACCGTGGATCGAATTTTGGCAAGTCTCGATTTCGAGTCGTTTAAAAATACCTTTGCGATGCTTTATCCCTTCCTTTCTTTCCGCCGAGTGTTTTTATTCTTTATTTTTGAATTTCGTTATATTTAATATCCGTCCGATTTATAACAAATTACGCGAAGCTTGTAACAACCATGTTTATATCGATGAAAGGCCTAATAAAAGAGACAACCGTGCACTTTCGATGAAATGGACGCTGTTGGATCGGTCGTTAAAACGAACGGAGAGCCGTTCGTATTTTTGCATCAGCTGAGCGTCGTCACGATTCGACAAAGAGTCGAGCTCCTTAAATCGTAGAGCGAGTCGCGATCCGATGTACGATACACGAGCTAAGGAACGGGGATCGAAAGTAGAATCGTGAACGGTGACGAAACCGGTGTGTTTCGGACGCGTCGTGACGGACAATTATTCGACGACCTTTGACATTGGCCGTCCCGCCGTTGTCGATCTAAGAATCCCGCTCGGGAGAGCAAGGGTTAAGTAATTGTCGAAGATCGCTGTGACAACGTTGCGACACGGCTCGATGAGGTTTCCAAGGTAAAAGGAATCGAATATCGATCCAACGCGACCCAACTTTCGTAATATCTTTAAAGAAATTTCAACGAAATATAAAATTAACCGAAAGAGACTATCCTCTTATTTTTCTGTAATTTCATCGCTCGTATCTCTCGTCGAATCGATGAAAATGGAAGAAAATTTTTCGAAAAAAAAAATCGATCCTTTATCTATAATAACATCGTGTTCGAGTCCGTGGATAACATCTTTACAACGTTTATTAAATTGTACGCGACGATTTAGTCACAAATTAACCGAAAGACCGGTCCTCTTAATTATTATCTCTCTCGAATATTTTATGGCGCATCGTTCGATGTATCTCTAAAGAAATGCGACAAGCGTGCGGGGTACGTGTGCGCACATGCGCTCGCGCATGCGCCCATGTACGAGAATCGGTCGCATCAACGTTATCGCGTACCTCGAAATTAATCCTCGGCCGGGACGAAATTCGGCCGGCCGGTCGGTCGGTCGAGTTTCAAGCATCGTACTCGCTTAATTGACGACGCTCGTTCCCTCGGCCCGGGGAAACGATATTATGAAAATGCTCGCTCGCGAACGTCCGCGAGAGAGGAGAGACGAACGAAGCAAGCGAACCGGGTCGTTTGCGTAATTTGTTATTGCGTACGCGAAACCGTCGGTATATGGAATTAACGAGCGGGCCCATTAAATTTAACGACCGTTGACTCGGACGTCCACGTGGATGGTCGCCGCTCGGTTGCCTCTCGATCCTCGGAACGGGATGATGCCTGCGTTTCGATGGAGATACCAACCTGCAGGATTGCTTTTCAAGTCTCGTTTTTTCAAACCAAAAAACTTCGTTTTAATTATTGCTATTTAATTCCCCGTACTAGGTCTAACTCTAGATCCCACTCAAATAAGTTTGGCATTTTATTGATTTTTACGCAAAGTAACTCGTATCGTCTCCGTGTAATTATTTCCATCGGATATTTTTCTTTCGTACTTTCTCTTTTAGAATCTCTCTCGAATCGAACGAGTCGCGTATGATAGTTAAAGACTTCGTTCTTTCGAGATCTGTCGCCTTCGCGGAAACTCTTGTCGAGAGTTGTGGGTTTTCGATCAGCGCATTGTTATCTCGAATCTGAGAATCGAAGCGCACGAATGCTGTGGTGGCACCCGAGCTGGCAGCTCGGCTTTAATTGGAGGTTCGGCAGCTCGGGCGAAAGAAAACGCGGAACGTGCGCGGAGTGAAGATGCCGAACGACTGTCGCGGCTATCGCGCCGGATGCCCCGTTACCTTTGTCACTGGCCGTCCATCCGCTTCCCTTTCGTTCGGCGTCCGCCATGATGTCACCGAGCTTCTGCTAATTGGACGGCAGAAATTCGCAGTCGGGTCGAACACTGACGCGCGAATTGCGACGCAACGTTGCCTCACGGATTCTCAACGTATTTGAAACGTATTTTGCTGATAAATATTATTGTAGAAAAAAACTATTTTAAGCTTCTTATTTTTTTTTTTTTTTTTATGAAATGAGTATAAACGTACGATATTCATCAGAATGGAGGAAACATTTTTAATAATACTATTTAATTTCACGATTATACAGTGGTCGGTTATAAGATGGTAATTGTTAATCTTTTCGAAATCGGCTTCGAAATTTTTAAATAAATATTACACGTTTGAAAAATATTTAGTAATTTGGTTCCATGTTGCACCTGCATCGAAGAACATATTTATTAATAAGAGGCAGTAATAAAGATACTTTCGAACGACAACATCAACAGCCGTGTTAAATTACAAACATCAGAATTTAATTCGCCGAAAATAAAAAAAAAAAGGATTATTAAAATTGAAACGTGCTACGTTTCTCCTTTTCTTTTAAACTTTTCCACAAAATCGACACTTCTCCTTCCACCCAACTAATTACCCCCAATCAACATTCTTCGTAACAACTCTTCGGATATCTCGTCTCGGAAATAAAAAGTCGTTCAAACTTCCTTTCGAGATCTTCCTCCACCGAGATGCTCCAAATTTCAACATCCTTCCACGATCGAGAGCCTTCTCGTTATCGGCCCTCCCCCTTAAAGAGAATTCAATAAAGTTTAATTTTTTATTATTAGTTGATTATAAGTCATTAATATTTATTTTTTTAGTTAGAATAATTTTTTCTATAATTATTATTCATAGAATTAGTTATTTATAGATTTAAGAGAATTAAAAATAGATCGTTTTTTATATTTAATAATTTTATTCTTAATTTCTATATATATATATATTAATTTTAAGATCAAATATATTATCAATTATTTTAGCTTGAGATGGCTTAGGATTAATTTCTTATTGTCTTGTAATTTATTATATAAAAATAAAATCATTTACTTCAGGAATAGTAACTATTTTATTTAATTATATTTTAATATTTTATTTAACATATTATGGGAGATGAAATTTAAATTTTTATAAAACGAATGAATTTATAATAATTTTTATTTTATTAATAACTTTTACTAAAAATTCCTTTTTCAACTTGATTACCAATGGCAATAATAGCTCCTGTTTCATCTTTAGTTCATTCATCAACTTTAGCTGGAATTTATTTATTAATTCGATATGTAAATTTATTAGATTTTAATTACAAAAATTATATTACATTGATTTCTAGATTAACAATATTATTTGCTGGATTGGTTGCGAATTTTGAATTAGATTTAAAAAAAAGTTGTTGCTTATTCAACTCTTAGACAATTTACAGGATTTATAATAAGAATATTATCAATTGGTTCAACTGAATTAATATTTTTACATTTATTTATTGCATGCAATATTTAAATCATTAAAGAGAACCCAATTAAAACCCTCCTTTCACCTTATCTCCCGCGCATCTCCCACGTAGTAGAGAGGAGGAGGGAAAAACGACAAGGTTCCACGTCCAGTCCGAAATTCTTCCGCGTCGATGCCAAGAAGAAGATACCAAGTGTACACACATTTGGCCGATGAGAATTAACGAGGCATCGGCGAAAAAAAGTTATTCGATACGCATACATCCGGCGAGCACGCATCGCCGCTATCTCGGCCGGAAGGGGAGGAGGGGAGGGGGGACGTCGAAAGTTGAGGGACGAAGATGCGCGCGACGATCGGCGCTTTTTATCGCGTCCACGAAGGATTTGCATTAAGCGAACGCTCTGCGTCGCGATACGTTTTTTAACCCCCGTGAAACGCGATACACGCCTTAAGAACGGATCGCTGACAATGTGCGCGATCGAGTTATTATGAACCAATATTTCTTTCCTCCTTCTTTAATAATGTTAATAAGATTATATTTATTATATTTAAATAAGGAATTTTTTTTTGAGTGAAATATTTATACATTTAATTCGATAAAGTTTAATTTTTTTATTGTTAATTGATTATAAGTCATTAATATTTATTTTTTTAGTTAGAATAATTTTTTCTATAATTATTATTTATAGAAGTGAATTAAAGTGAATTAAAAATAGATCGTTTTTTTTGATTTCTATATATATATATATATTAATTTTAAGGCCAAATATGTTATCAATTATTATTTTAGGTTGAGATGGTTTAGGATTAATTTCTTATTGTCTTATTGTAATTTATTATATAAAAATAAAATCATTTACTTCAGGAATAGTAACTATTTTATTTAATTATATTTTAATATTTTATTTAACATATTATGGAAGATGAAATTTAAGTTTTTATAAAATAAATGAATTTATAATGATTTTTATTTTATTAATAGCTTTTACTAAAAAGAGCACAAATTCCTTTTTCAACTTGATTATTGATAATGGCAATAATAGCTCCAACTCCTGTTTCATCTTTAGTTCATTCATCAACTTTAGTTACTGCTGGAATTTATTTATTAATTCGATATGTAAATTTATTGGATTTTAATTATAAAAATTATATTATATATTGATTTCTAGATTAACAATATTATTTGCTGGTTTAGTTGCAAATTTTGAATTTAAAAAAAGTTGTTGCTTATTCTACTTTATATTATATATATATATATATATATATATATATATTCACGTTTTTCGAGTTTCAAAAATTCGAACTCGAATTTGTTCAAATTTTAAAATGTACACGAGAGAGAAAAAAATAAAAGGTATGAATCTTTAGGAAATTCTTTAAAAATGATTTATATATTAAGAAAGATTAAATAAACACATTTTTATCTCTCGTATAAATCCTCTTATCTTTTATCTCTTAAACAGAAAGATGGAACGAACTTGAAACTGATATTGGATATTTTTTCTTTTTTTCACAGCTTTAATCCTGGATCGTCGATCGATCGATCGATCGAGGGAAGGTTGGCGTTTAGTGCGAGCAACGGTAGCTCTTACTTTCTCCTCTCTTTATCTCTTTCTCTTTCCTTTCTCCGCTTTAATTCTCCGGATCGGTGAACTAACGAGAACGATGCCCGCGGCGTCGTCGTTCGCCGGCTAAATTACGCGAGAGAGTCGGCGGATCCCGGGTGTTCAAGGTCCGCTAACGGTCGACCGTTACTGGATCGCCTCGAAGGACGAGGATTACGTTTCTCTCCACTCTGGCTGGATTAAAAATTCCACGATTAATTCTTAATCCCCTCCGTACGATTTCTCACGGCTAGGGAAGAAGGTAGATTGGAGGGTAGTTTCGTTTTTCGATTTTCTTGGTGGAGGAAATATCTTGAATGAGATATAAATAGAGAATAATAAAGGGTGTCCCAAAATTAAGGCAAGATTCGAATTAAATATAAAAGAGAGTTTTTAGTGTTTGAACCAACCCCTAAAACCCTATCCCCCGTGCAATTTCGCAAACCTGTCGGAATTTCACCGATTAAATTCGCATCCCAATGTCGCAGTTAGAGGTCAGGAAGAAGAACCTTTCGACTTTACTAATAACTGTTGCAAGTGTCAAGGGTTGGGATGGAACCCTTGAGGGATAAAAGGAAACCTCTCTCTCTCGTCCTATCGTTCACATCTTTGAATAAAGTACGAAACAATTATAGGAAATAATTCTCCAATCAAAAATATAAATTATAGAAATTAAATCATTAATCCATTTCTTCCTCGTTCGAATTTCTCACTCTCGTGTTTAATTTAATTTAACACGATTCGTAATTCGTTTCTTTAAGAATCTTAAGAATTCTTTAAGATTGTATACAAAGGGTGTCCCAAAATTAACGCAAGATTCGAATTAGATATAAAAGAGAGTTTTTGGATATTTATTTTTTAAGCGAATTGTAAAGTACGTAGGATAGGGTTATTTATGGAATAACACAAACTTTTCATCACCTTTCCGCACAATCGTGGCTGAATTTCGTCGATGCAGCGTTCAATTTCCTCTTGCGACGCGCGTGTGGTTGCGGGATCGTCGACGTAGACCTTTCGCTTCGAATAATCCCATAAGAAGAAATCTAACGGGGTTAAATCGCACGATCCAGGGGGCCAATTCCGATCACCGAAACGAGAGAGTACGCGACCGGGAAACGTCTCGTGAGATGATCGAATCGTTTCATTGGCTGCAAGGCACGTGGCACCGTCTCGTTGAAACCGCGTATCGGCCGCGTCAATATCGTCCAATTTCGGCAGAAAGAACCGCGTTATCGCGTCGCGATATCGAGCGCCGTTAACAGTCGCTGCTCGACCAGCCTCGTTCTCAAAAAAGCACGGTCCGACGACGCCTCCTGGCCAAAATCCGCGCCAAACGGTGACGCGTCGCGGGTGCATTCGTTTTTCGCTAATCGCGCGTGGTTTCTCCGAACCCCAAACGCGGCAATTTTGCCGATCAACGAAGCCATCGAGGCGAAAATGCGCTTCGTCGCTTAGGATTATTTTGCTGGAAAAACCAGCATCCACTTTTTCACGATTAATAATCCGTTCCACGTTATTGTATCGTGTAACGCTCCATTTTCACCAACCCTAAACTCTCTGCTGTCAAACTGCTCTTTCTTCAGGCTTGCCAACGACTCGATGCAAAAATGGCGGCAAATTCAAATCTCGCGTTAATTTTGGAACACCCTTTATTGCACAACTGAATTTTTACCTACACTTTTTAAAATTATCTTAAATTTTTAAATCCTCTTTCATATTTACGTTAAAATAAACAATTCTAAAATTAAATTTATCTTATTAAGCTCATCTTGAATATTATTCTATAAAATTTCTCTTCACTTATCAAACTATTCTTTCTTCAGGCTTGCCAACAACTTGATGCAAAAATGGCGGCAAATTCAAATCTCTCAACTATTTTGATGGGCAATTTGTAAAACTATCTTCGATTAAAGAAATTTCTGTAATTTTAAATCCTCTTTCATATTTACGTTAAAATAAACAATTCTAAAAGTAAATTTATCTTATTAAATTCATCTTGTATCTTGAATATACTACTGTTTTGATTTGAATTATTATTCTATAAAATTTCTTTTCACCTGTCAAACTGTTCTTTCTTCAGGCTTGCCAACGACTCGATACAAAAATGGCGGCAAATTCAAATAGATTTTGTTGTACGAATTTATATTTGTATTTATATTCGATGTAATAATAAAATTATTCTCCGATTTTATCCCTTTCCAACCCATTTAATTTAATCAAGTTAAAAAAATCCGCGTGGAAAATAAAGGAAGAAAAGGGACATTGTAATTTTAAGCGTGGCTCGCTTCGTGCACAACGTAGTCATCCACGATGTAATCGGAGGGGGGTCTATAACCCTGCAAGAATCTTGCTTCCCTGTACCTGTCTCGTCCTCGTTACGTGTGCTAACGCGGCAGAATGCCAGAGAGATCCTCTCATACTCGGAAATAGGAAGCCGAGCTTTAACATTCTTCGATTCGATTTCAATATTCTTCCGTTTCTTCTCGACCATATAAAAAACATTTCTGATTATTGTAATACACTTTCGATGATGTCTTCGAATATATAAAAATTGGTAATCGAACATATAAAAACATTTCTGAATAACAAACGTAATACATTTTCGATGATGTAACGATCTCTTCGAATATATAAAAATTGGTAATTGACGATATCTTCGATCTTTGATTGCGATATAATATTATTGATCTCGTAAAAAGAGGAAAAAGTAAAATTTCCTGATTGGAAATTTATATCGACCTTGACCCTAGTTACTCTAGAACCTCCACATCGACAGTGTAACGTAACGAAATCGGTATCGATTGCAGGAATATAGATCGATTTTCAAGAGTGGTGATAGGTAATAGCCAGGTCCGGGAAAGATCGGTGAAAATATAATGAGTAATGGGCGAAGATTTATCACGATTTTCGCAATGCACACTTCCAATTAGTATCGAGAGTTGGAAGCCGGATTAGTGGGCTGGTAAAACGTAGATAGGTTCCACGACTACCAGGAGATAAGGCGAACGAGCGAGATAGGCGAGGAACGATTAGATTGGAAAGTCACGAGGCCAGCCTCGAACCGGTTGAATGTGTTAACTCGCTTGCCAACCGAAATTTTAATCATTTTTCCAAATTTATTCTCAATACTCGTGAAATCCTGAAATCGTATAAAGAGATTCTTTCGAATCTTAAAAGAATCGCTGTTTGGGAATTTCTTTGTTCGCAATAGTTGAGATAAAAATGGAGAGGAAAATATGATTTTCCAGTCTTGCTTTTTCTAAAGTTTCTGTAAACAAAAATGTATCTCGAAATTTTCCCTCCAACAATATTTCTTTTCGTTAAGACAGATCACAATTTATCACAAAGATGTCTTAAATTAAATTTTTCTAAAATAAATATACAATAAAATTCTCTCGATTCTCGATATTTTCCCAATAATTAATAATACAATAAATATATTCTATTCGTGGATCGCACAAATCGAAACAATTCCTCGAATAACCAATTGTTAAAAACTTGAAAATCGTGATAAATCTTGGTGAAACTCCTCCATCACCGAAATTTTAATCATTTTTCAAATTTATTCTCAATACTCGTGAAATCCTGAAATCGTATAAAGAGATTCTTTCGAATCTTAAAAGAATCGCTGTTTGGGAATTTCTTTGTTCGCAATAGTTGAGATAAAAATGGAGAGGAAAATATGATTTTCCAGTCTTGCTGTTTCTTCAAACAAAAATATATCTCGAAATTTTCCCTTCAACAATATTTCTTTTCGTTAAGACAGATCACAATTTATCACAAAAATATCTGGTTAAATTTTTCTAAAATAAATATACAATAAAATTCTCTCGATTAATATTTTTATTATTTAGTAATTAATAATACAATAAATATATTCTACATTACATTAAATATACAATTACATTAAATATATTATATATACATTAAATATATTCTATTCGTGGATCGCACAAATCGAAACAATTCCTCGAATAACCAATTGTTAAAAACTTGAAAATCGTGATAAATCTTGGTGAAACTCCTCCATCACCGAAATTTTAATCATTTTCCAAATTTATTCTCAAAATCTCCTGAAATCGCATGAATACATATCTTCGAATCTTAAAAGAATCTCCTCCTTTCGACTCTCTCGCGTGAGAGAAAAATTAATAAAAAAAGGAGGAAGGAAGATAATTATTAGCGCGGAAAAGTGATTGATAAGGAAGAGGAGGAGGAGAGAGAGAGGTCGATATCGAAGGAGGAAGAGGGCAGGG
Source organism: Apis mellifera (assembly GCF_003254395.2). Lineage (NCBI taxonomy): Eukaryota > Metazoa > Arthropoda > Insecta > Hymenoptera > Apidae > Apis > Apis mellifera. The sequence continues at coordinate 13,532,613 of NC_037643.1, read as the reverse complement.
ACAATGGCCCTCTACGTGAAACGCAATACACGATTATTTCGAGCGATATATCGGCCCCGCGGGGCCTGGCTGCTGGCGAGATGGTAAAAGGACCTTTCGCGAGATCGAGATAGAGCTTTATTGTCCCGGAACGACGGCCGGGCAGGTGTGTACGCTTAACAAATCGGCCGTCGTCCTCTCTCTCTCTCTTTCCCCGCCCGCTCTCCTTCCCCCCATTTTCCACGATAAATCACGCAAATAGAAGGTCGGAAATCAAATCCCTTCTCTTCTCGGGCAGATTTTCGGGATAATTCTCTTTCAAGCCGGTTTCTCTTTATCTTTTTCGAAAGAAAAGAAGAAGAAGAAGAAGACACATATATATTCATAGTTTTATACATCATTATTGAATTTTGATTAGTCAATTTGGTAATTATGTTTTATGTTAATTATGTGAATTCTATATCTATATCTTTTTCAAAAGAAAAGAAGAAGAAAAAGACATGTATATATTAAATCGCAAATTTTGATAGAAATTTTGATTAGTCAATTTGTATATAGTTTTGTAATTATGTGAATTCGCTATATCTTTTTCAAAAGAAAAGAAGAAGAAGAAGACACGTATATATTTATAGTATAGTATAGTTTTATATATCATTATATATTATCATATTTTATATATCATCTCTTCAAAAGAAAAAGAAGAAGAAGAAGATATATATATATATTGAATCGCAAATTTTGCTTCTTTTTCAAAAGAAAGGAAGAAGAAGAAGAAGAAGACACGTATATATTGAATCGCAAATTTTGATAGAAATTTTGATTAGTCAATTTGTATATAATTTCGTAGTTAGGTGAATTCCTTATATCTTTTTCAAAAAGAAAGAAGAAGAAGAAGAAGAAGAAGAAGAAGAAGAAGACACGTATATATTCATAGTTTTATACATCATTATTGAATTTTGATTAGTAGTCGATTTGGTAATTGTTTTATGTGTAATTATGTGAATTCTATATCTATATCTTTTTCAAAGAAAAGAAGAAGAAAAAGACACGTATACATTCATAGTTTTATACATCATTATTGAATTTTGATTAGTTTCGTAATGTGAATTCACTATATCTTTTTCAAAAGGAAAGAAGAAGAAGAAGAAGACACGTATACATTCATAATTTTATACATCATTATTGAATTTTGATTAGTAGATTTCGTAATTATGTGAATTCACTTTATCTTTTTCAAAAGGAAAGAAGAAGAAGAAGAAGACACGTATATATTTATAGTATAGTATAGTTTTATATATCATTATTGAATTTTGATTAGTCAATTTGTATATAGTTTCGTAATTATATGAATTCTTTTTCAAAAGAAAAGAAAAGAAGAAAAAGAAGACACATATATATTCATAGTTTTATATATCATTATTGAATCGCAAATTTTGATAGAAATTTTGATTAATAAATTTGTATATAGTTTCTTTAATTTTTCTTTAATTAGTTTTCTTCTCTAATTTTATACATCATTATTGAATTTTAATTAGTCGATTTGGTAGTTTCATAATTATGTGAATATATCTTTTTCAAAAGGAAAGAAGAAGAAGAAAAAGACACATATATATTGAATTTTGATAGAAATTTTGATTAATCAATTTGATAATATGTGAATTCACTATATCTTTTTCAAAAGAAAAGAAGAAGAAGACACGTATATATTCATAGTTTTATATATCATTATTGAATCGCAAATTTTGATAGAAATTTTGATTAATAAATTTGTATATAGTTTCTTTAATTTTTCTTTAATTAGTTTTCTTCTCTAATTTTATACATCATTATTGAATTTTAATTAGTCGATTTGGTAGTTTCATAATTATGTGAATATATCTTTTTCAAAAGGAAAGAAGAAGAAGAAAAAGACATATATATATTGAATTTTGATAGAAATTTTGATTAATCAATTTGGTAGTATGTGAATTCACTATATCTTTTTCAAAAGAAAAGAAGAAAAAGAAGACACGTATATATTCATATACTTTTATAAATTTTATTAATCAATTTGTAGTTTCATAATTATATTTCAATTCACCATGCTACACATTTTTTCTGATCTAATTCACAACGAAGATATCGATCACATCGATCGCGAAGAATGAAGAATGAAACCGATCGATCGAATATTTCTGTTCTTTTCATCGTAAAACCGATGATTGATCTTTGATTCTATAAAAAGAAAACGAAGAAAAGAAGAAAGAAAAATTGAGAATATCTGTCTATTATATGGAAAAAACGAAGGATCGGATGGAATCGAGCGAAGGTTGACGAAGGTCGGGGAGGCCGATCAATTAAAAGAGTTAAGCCTGTTAGTTAATTAGGCCGTGGAACCGGCGGTAATTGATACAATTCCTCCTAAGTGAATCGCGATCGAATTAATTCCACGGCTTATTCTTCGGCTTAATTGGCCGGCGACGAATTAATCCGTGGCTGAGGAACGGGACTCCGCGACTTTTCCGAGATTTTAATTGGGTTCCCGCGAAAGGAAGGGGGGGGGAGGGGAGGGGGGCCAGAAGGGGGAGGATATTTCATATCCGTTGAGCACGATGAAATTTCATATCGCGCGTTCATATAATGTCCTCATGAATTTTCATCGAGGAGGGAAGGGGGGGCTCTGTTTTTCTCTTAATGGGGCCCCTTGCTATTGCCTTATTATCGAAACGAGAAATTCTCGTGGCTCGAATTTACTGGAATCGAGGAGGGGGAGAAAGGAAAAAAAATTATGTTATTACGATTGCGATTTTCTTGTTGAATCTTTCTAAAAATTTTATATATGTACAAATAAAATTTTCCTTTCAATATTTTTTTCTTAGTTAAACAAATATTGATGAGTATATTCGATTGAGAATTTCTTTTTTCTTTGTTCGCAAAGATCGAACGATAATTAAGATAAAAATGAAGAAGAAAATATGTGAGTTATTTCAAACAAGACAGAATTTTTGTAAATAAAAATATATCTCCTCGATTTTCCTCAAAATTTTCCTTTCAAACAATATTTTTCCTAGTTAAATATATATATATCGAAATTGATGAATATATTTGATATTCGTGATTTGAAATTTTTTTTTTCTTTATTCGCAAAAATGGAACGATAATTAAGATAAAAATGAAGAAGAAAATTATTGTTTATTTATTAATTATAAATGTGAAATTAACGAATTATTTTAAACAAGACAAAATTCAATTATTTCAGACAAAATTTTTGTAAATAAAAATATATCTCCTCGATTTTCCTCGAAATTTTCCTTTCAAACAATATTTTTCCTAGTTAAATATATATATATCGAAATTGATGAATATATTTGATATTCGTGATTGGAAATTTCTTTCCTCTTTGTTTACAAAGATCGAACGATAATTAAAATAAATATGCAAAGTCAACGAATTATTTCAAACAAGACAAAATTATTTATTCAAATAAAATTTTTGTAAATAAAAATATATCTCTTCGATTTTCCTCGAAATTTTCCTTTCGAGCAATATTTTTTTCTTAGTTAAATAGATATCGAAATTGATGAGTATATTCGATTGAGAATTTCTTTTTTCTTTGTTCGCAAAGATCGAACGATAATTAAGATAAAAATGAAGAAGAAAATATGCGAGGACAACGAATTATTTCAAACAAAACAGAATTTTTAATATAAATAAAAATATATCTCCTCGATTTTCCTCGAAATTTACCTTTCAAACAATATTTTTCCTAGTTAAATATATATATATCGAAATTGATGAATATATTTGATATTCGTGATTTGAAATTTCTTTTTTCTTTATTCGCAAAAATCGAACGATAATTAAGATAAAAATGAAGAAGAAAATTATTGTTTATTTATTAATTATAAATGCGAAATTAACGAATTATTTTAAACAAGACAAAATTCAATTATTTCAGACAAAATTTTTGTAAATAAAAATATATCTCCTCGATTTTCCTCGAAATTTTCCTTTCAAACAATATTTTTTTCCTAGTTAAATATATATCGAAATTGATGAGTATATTTGATATTCGTGATTTGGAATTTCTTTTCTCTTTGTTCGCAAAGATCGAACGATAATTAAGATAAAAATGAAGAAGAAAATATGCGAGGACAACGAATTATTTCAAACAAGACAGAATTTTTGTAAATAAAAATATATCTCCTCGATTTTTCTCGAAATTTTCCTTTCGAGCAATATTTTTTTCCTAGTTAAATATATATATCGAAATTGATGAGTATATTCGATTCTTGATTAGAAATTTCTTTCCTCTTTGTTCGCAAAAATTAGAGTTAAGATAAAAATGGATTATTATTTCTTACGATTTTCGAGATTTGAAAATTTAAAAAGGCTTTATTTAAAGATATCTTGCCAAGTTTTTCGAAAATTTCACTCTAATGTATCGATAAAATTTTGTAAATAAAAATATATCTCCTCGAAATTTTCCTTTCAACAATATTTCTTTTGAAGACAGATCACAATTAATTTTCGAGATTTGAAAATTTAAAAATGTCTGGTTAAATTTTTGTAAAATAAATATTCAACAAAATTTTCTCAATTCTCAAAATTTTCCCTGTATATTGATAAATATATTCGATTCGTGTATCGCACAAATTGAAAGAATTTCTGGAATAACGGTGTAAAAAAACTTGAAAATCGGGAGATCGAGATCGATATATAATATATTCGACCTTTCGTCGCGAGACGAAGAGCATGGTGATAAATTATGATGAAAATTTTCCTCCTCCGATTTTCGATACCGCCGAGATGCGATCGATTTACGATCGTGGAAAAACGTGGAAACCGGCGTGGCTGGCCGCCGAGTGGCGACGCCGTCGGTTTATGATCGTAATTGAACGTAACGGAGTCGAGTGGTTCGTCTAATGCGTCGAAAGGCACTTGGTAATTGGACAAGGATTGGAAATCAATTCTCAATAAGCTTGCCTATTTTTCATAGGTAGGTAGAGACGATTTATCGATCGTTTCCCATTCGCGCTTAAACGATCGCTCGTTATTAAGTATCGTATCGGATTTACGATAATGATATCTTGCGGCGATATTCAAATTGATGATAAATCTTCCGCCGTTGAAATTCGTTTAATCGAGAAAACCGCAGACGAGTTGAAACAACAACAACTTCCCTCTTATTAACTCATTTTAAAAACATCACAACGACGAACAAAATTATAGACAAACGTTCTCAAAACATTCGTCCCCAAACCTATAAATCCCTACGTATATATATTTCCTTTTATCGAAGAGCAACGAATCGTAAATCAACTCGTCTTCCGAAAGAAATATAAATAAAAGAAAAAAAAGAATAGAGAAACGACAATGATCGATGAGAAGTGAACGATCTTAACCCCGTAAGACAATAAGGAGGATTAAAAAAACTGTCCTCCTCGACGCCAGCAATTGATTCCACCAGTCGAGAGGGAGCAGGTGAACGCGCAACGCACAGAGATTGCGAGAGAAGGTAGGTAATCTAGCCCGGTATGCCGAATGCGCGTGTGTGCGCGTGCGCGTGAACATGGCCGGTTGTGTGTTGCGCGCCGCCTGGCGCAACCAATGCCGCCTCGACTCCTCCGCCGCTTTCACGATAACGAGCCACCGTCTATAAATCATCGGAGAGGATCGTTTCCGCGTAGGCCGCGGTGGCGAGCGCCCTCCTCGCTGCGGAATTTTCTGCTCTTCTAATGGCCACGGACCTCGGTCTCACTCCCCCTCCCCTCTCCTCGATCGTCTTATCCACCGCCACGTGGGAGGAGATATCGCGGATACTTCGAACAAAGTAGAATCTTCCTCGCCTTTCCCCCCCCTCTCCTCGCGCGTAAGATAGATTTTATTTTGTTCGATATCGATATCGATGTTCGAGAAAGTTTATGATGGATATTGATTTTTATCGAATGGTAGTCTAAGGTTATTTGTAATGTGATCAATTAGTATCCGAGATAATTGATATTCTGGGACTAGGTGCAAGGAGATTGTAAAACGACAAAGTCGAGAACGTGGAGTGGAAATACTGATGATAAGAAGATTGTTTCGTATTTTTTTAGCGGATGTCTCGATAGAGAAAAAATGAATAAGCAAATATGAAATGTTAAAAAAAAATTCTTACCAATGTTGGAAGACGTTTCAATGTACAACAATATACATTCGAAAGAAAAAGAAAAAGAAAAGAAATCGCAAAATCAGTGACACGAATCTCGTTCCAAGAAAGCGTACCGCAAGAAACCAGCATTTTGTATTGCAATAATTAGATTTTAAAAAAAAAAGAAAAACAGTCAAAAAAGATATATATCTGAATCAATATCAGATCAAACACACTTAATTTAGATCGAAACTTTTACTTTAGCGATATAAAATGAAAACGTCAAAGAAACGATGATAATCAACGTTGAGTAAAAGTTTCTAAAGTTTCTAAACTTAGATTTCTAAAAATCGATATTGGAAGACATTTCGATTAAAAAAAAAGAAAAAAAAAGGTATAGAATATCCATATATATACGCGTTACAAACAAAAAAAAAAAAAAAGGGAAAGAAATCGCAAAATCAGCGACACGAATCTGATCTCCAAGCGTGTATCGAGAGATACACACCGACGATACACAACGACGATTCATCAATCGACGAGGAACGATGACTGGCATCGGTTGGCGATGCACCTGAAACGAACGAAGAAATCGGCGAAGATGGAGACTCGAGGAAGCCCGGTGTCACGTCGAGGAAGAAGCCTCGATCGCGATCGCATAAATCCAGGTCAAATCGAAGGATCGAAGCCGGATTACGGGCGAGCTTCTTATCGGTCACCGGTCGAAGGGAACAAATGGCGCGTCTCTGCGCGCGCAGATATCTCGTTGCGATCGTTGGAAAGTGTCAGCGGAATTTTTATTCGGCGGTGATCGGACGGGCCTGAAGTATTCGCCGCCGTGATCCGTCGATAGTGGATAGTTTCACGGTCGAGCCATTCGTATCGTGCGCCGTGTACGTAGAAATCTTCCATTATTGTACGTAATGAAATTATTCTATCCTTTCTTTTTGATCGAATTCTATTAAATTCCATAATTTAATTTATGTAATTTTGATTATTTTTTGAAATAAATAGTATAATACTGTTAATTGGAATAATAATGCAACTTTTCCGTTACAATAGAATTTAATGCTTTATACTTTGCTAATATTTTTCCTTTTTCCTACGAATCTATACTTTTCCTCTGTGATAAATGTAATGCACAAAAACTTGGAACGTAATAAGTCACGGTATAATAATCACGACGCAATAACTCTTTATTGCCAAATAAACGTATTTCCTTTTAATTGCGTCGATTAAAATCAAATATTCCGCAACTACCACTCTGTCAACAGCGCAACAAATGACACAAATTATTCGCGTCAGAAAAAACGACATAGTCATCGAGTGAGGTTATGTCGGATAGTATTTCACGCGTATCGAAAGGCAATCGATCGAAACGGGACTTATTTATCAAAGAGATTAATCGATTCGTTTCTTTCTTGCTCATTATCCTGAAATATGCCGACAAAAATCGAAATTTCTTATCACCTAACCTTATCCACCTCCGTTTTCTCTCTTCACCACACACATTGTATTGTTCGATCCCTCGAATTATAATTTTTAAAACGAAAATTAACGTCATTGGGACAATTTTCTCTCTCTTTATTTTGAATATATATCACGAAATAAAACGGAACGGAATAAAAAGTCGTTAAATTATGCACCGTCACGAGATACACGATAGGATTATAATATGTACTTCTCATTCTTTTTCAAAGATAAGTTGATACATGCCTGCCTGCCTACCTGCCTGGTAAGTCTGCCTTTTTACGTTTCGTTTCATGAATACGTTTGACGTTCGGATGACGGTAATCGATTTCGATGCGATTATATCGAATATAAATTAATCGATGTTTTAAACTAGTAAACGTTGGATCGTTCGAACAGGTATGTCGTTTTACGAATGATTAATTGGTAATACGCGCGTTGAAATTACAGATTGTTGTCATAACGTGAAGTCTTATGACGTCCGTGAAATGAATTACAATGCGTGAAATTATCTTATGTGTACAATTTCCAAGAATTCGCAATTACACGTATTATAAATTTTTCTCGCCCATCTTAATCTTAATCTTAAAGTTAAAATTTGGAAAATTTTTATTTCTACAAATTTCGTATCTACGTATGTGAAAATATTTTAAAAAAATATATATATATATATATTTTCCAATCGATAACAATTCCAAAAAGTATCCATAAATTTCATATTACGTATTTGTCAATTCTTAAGAATCCTTGTACGATGATCGTAGATAATCAAAGGATCAGATAGGAAAGATCTGTCGACGCGAATCAAGGATCCGATTCATCCCATAACCGAGGATCGTCCTTGAACGATGTCCAAAAAACTCTTTCTATTCTCGCTTCATACGTTTCCTTGTCAAATTCATAAATTTGTCCCGAGACACAGCAGGTCGGGTATCGTGCAGCGTGGATACTCGTGTCCCGAAAGTCGACAAGCGTGACGGATGAGCTATGAAACAGGTCAAGGAGCGAGTTCTCCTCTCTTTTAAAAACGAATACGTGCCTCCCAGGACGAATTTTCTGTCAGAAACTTATTCTCGTTCCAGCACCGTGTTATTTTCATTCATCTCCAAGAATTAAAAACTGAAAAATGATAAGAATGATCTTTATACGAGTCCAGTTGAGAACCACTGTCTTACTATAAATTTTACTTGACACGAAGAAGAGTATGAAGGATTAAAATAGACTTGTTTATGGATCGCAAGCCACAGGTTGAGAACTACTGTTCTATATGTCAATAATGAATATTAAAATCTCGAAAAAGAACATTTCGTATCCATTTATAGATTGAGAATCACTGTTCTATAATAAAATGGTAAAAATAGAATTAAACGTTCAATTTGTCAAGCTTGTAAAAAACATTATTAGATTAAAATGTCCAAAAAATACTTCATAATCCATGTACATATCTTATCAGATTGAAAATGAACACAAGAATAAAACAAAATCGAATATCGAGATAAGATTAAGTTAATAAAGGTTGAGAACCATTGTCGAACCATATTATCGAAATTATACAAAACATTAATTTTCAACAAACACGAAAAAAATAGAATTAAACATTCAATTTGTCACAAGATTGTAAAGAACATTATTAAATTAAAATCTTCGAAAAACACTTCGTAATCCATTTACATATCTTATCAGATTGAAAATGAATACAAGAATAAAACAAAATCGAATATCGAGATAAGATTAAATTAATAAAGGTTGAGAATCATTGTCGAACCATATTATCGAAATTATACAAAATATTAATTTTTGAACAAACACGAAAATAATAAAAATAGAATTAAACGTTCAATTTGTCAACAAGATTGTAAAGAACATTATTAAATTAAAATCTTCATAAAAAATACTTCATAATCCATTTACATATCTTATCAGATTGAAAATGAACACAAGAATAAAACAAAATCTAATATCGAGATAAAATTAAGTTAATAAAGGTTGAGAACCATTGTCCCATATTATCGAAATTATACAAAACATTAATTTTCAACAAACACGAAAATGATAAAAATAGAATTAAACATTCAATTTGTCAACAAGATTGTAAAGAACATTATTAAATTAAAATCTCCAAAAAATACTTCATAATCCATTTACATATCTTATCAGATTGAAAATGAACACAAGAATAAAACAAAATCGAATATCGAGATAAGATTAAGTTAATAAAGGTTGAGAACCATTGTATCGAAATTATACAAAATATTAATTTTCAACAAATACGAAAAAAATAGAATTAAATAGAATTATAAATTAATAAAGGTTGAGAACCATTGTCGAACCATATTATCGAAATTATACAAAACATTAATTTTCTTAAAACGTTAAATTTTCAAAAAGTATATTCAAAAAGTGCATCGATAACTTATTTCTGAAACGGAAGTGCTCGAGGAAACCGGTTGAAACCAACATCGCCTCCAATTATCCTCTTGTCGCTGTTCCCAACCACATTGTACACACACCGTGGCAAAAATCAGCGGGCAAATTACACTTTTATGGGAATGTTTCGTGACGATACCGAGTCGTGAGCACACGCTTGACAAACGCAGATAACCCGGCACGGTGACAGCCGCGCACGCCATTTCCCACCGCGGTTGTCCGGCCATCGTCCCGATTACCAACGAGTAATTGATTCGGCGCGTTTAATTTCACGAAAATTACCGGGACGTGAGGCCGCGGAACGCAAGTGCCGCTAATGGTTATAATTTACGGAAACGGGACCGGTCGCTCGACCGCGCAAACCACTCGAGAACACGGTTCATTATTCAGCGAGAGAGGCACGAGAGAGCGAGGGATTTTCGCCGGAAGGTGCCGAGCATTTTCTTACGTGGACCGCTAACCCTTGGACGCATCGAGGACGACTTCCGCCTTGTGCATCTTCCTGAGGAGAAACCTTTCTTTTTCCTTTCTTTGTTCTCGATCTTGGTTTTTATTCATTCATTTATTTATTTATTTATTGGATGTTATCTTTTATTTCTCATCTACTGAAATGAATAGATTGGAATTAAAAATAATATAAGTAATGTATGTTAATAAGTTTTTTATAATAAAGAATTGTCTTACGATTTGTTAGATATTCTGTAAATTTTTAAATTTTTGCAATATCCTTTTTTTTTTTATTAGTAGTACAATTATACGTTACCTTAGAAATTCTGAGAAAAGTCCATTTTTTTTTCCAGTAATAGATAATTTGTATTTTCTAAAATGGAAACTAAGCTCATCATAATTTTTCAAATAAGAATTAAATAATAATAAATGGCCAATCTTTTTGATGTTTCTGATCAAATTTCACGACGTATTATCCTTTTAACTTAACTTAATGCTTAATTCAGTGGTATTACGTTACAAAAAGAAATGTAGATACCGTGATATTCCCAAAAGATACGTTTAATTTGGTCGTTAGTTCCGGTTCGTTACTCGTGTGAAGCTTTGTAGAAAAATTGTCCCGTGTCATTCATAAATAATTGATACCTACATCGTATGCGATCACATTCTACTACGGCTTATTATTTTAACATCTGAAATCGCGATTGCACGACTCATTATTCATTTTTCTCAGCATCTGTTTAAAGGTTAATGGAGCCTTCTCGCAGCGATTGTATCGTACTGTGGAAACCTTCATCGAAGCTTGGAGGTGTCTCTTCCAGTAATTAATAACGCCATTAACATCATAATGGCCCGTTAAGTGTGAAACTAAAAGACAAAGGAACACAATAACGCGATTAAGATGTCATAATACTTGTAAAATGTCATAGAAAGTTAGGTTAGGTTAAAAGAAACATTTTTTTTTAATTACACGTCGCCATTTCACGAAAAGTAAGAAACGTTTCCTTTTGGATTTATCAAAGATGCTTCAGAAATATTATTTCTAGCAATATGTTTTCACAGTGGATCGAAAGATATATTTTTAAGATTTATATTTTCGTATTTGCGTATGCTTTGATATTGCGGACTGACTACAAGGATTTATAGTAGTGTGTAAAATACATGAAGAGAATGACGGAGCGTTTATCAATATTGAATCAACATTGAATCGACGTATTGTTCGACAAAAACGAATCACCTGTAAATTCATCTGAACGATGATCGAGTGACATGAAGGAAGATTACGCCATTGGACTTGTACTTGTACCCTGTGATTGAACCTGCATCGATGGTACAAGATGCTTGTATCTTCTCTTTAGCTTGTATATTCTTGCAAATTCAATTTCTATTATTTCTAGCCGGTGTAAAAAATCAGTTATCTTGATATAATAACTGTCGATATCGTCTTAGTCAATCATTCACATCATTTCGATTAGAAATAACAGGAACATCTCTCATTGTAAATCAAAATCTTAAATCAAATAAATTAATTAAAATTTAATTAATATTTTAAAATTACATTCTTTAATATTATATATATATTGAAATATTTTCAATTTGGAATAATAGTAACATAAATTTTAATACTAACTTGACAAAGCCGGCTGATTTTTATTTCATATCTTTGATTATCGATATATTTAATATCTTGATTTAGATCAGTTAAAAATAATCGAGCGATTTAAGAATCAATATAAATTTAAATTATTTTATTACTTAAGTTTATTTATTCTGAATAATCACCTATCAATTTTCCTAACTTCCATTAGAATTGTTATTATTAAAATAACCAATCTCTTTCTCGACTTATTCTAAATAATCATCTATTAATTTCCCTAATTTAAGATATTATTATTTCAGTAACTTGAAATCATTTGAAATCAGTTTCAAAAAATAACACACACAATAAGTATTTCAGAAATACAAATCATCTTACATCACTTACCAATTCCTTATCATACACCGTTCACTTTCTTCTCGCGAAAAACGCTCGGTTCTCAAAGACACGCGTGTACGAATCTTCTTTAGAATTGGCGCGCGAGCACCTCTACCAGGCAGAGAAAAATATCCGAGATGAAATCGGCGAGGGTCAAAATGCATGACAAATAACAAGGCTTGTCCACCGCGGAATGAAACAAAACCCCTGGCAAAGAAGTGGACGCCGCTTTGTTCCCCATTGTAGGCCCGGTGTCACTTCAAGGTAACGTTGCATTCGGTTGGCCGCGGCCCAGCGCGGTGTCGGGTCGCCATCAGATGACGGTTGATAAAGGAACGACAAATTGGTACCACCCGAACGAGCGCTGCTCTTCGCGCAAGATCCGACCGCGATAACACTCGTGTCGATAAACACGCTACACGGCCAACGTCTGCCGTGATTTCATGCACCGCCGTGCACACACAATTTTCATGGATGTTTCCGGTACGCTTAAAAAATCGCCATCTTTTTCGTGCGTCAAGCTGACCTCTTCAGGCAGGAATATGAGTTACATGTTATTATATGTACTTAAGTACTGTGCGTTTGCCAAAAGATGGCTAGACAAAGTATTTGCTTCTTCTATTTCATCGTCACACGTTATAATTGGTTGTTGACTAGGGATAGTGAGAAAATTTGATAATAACTATATCGAGCTAAAGTAAAATAGAAAGATGAGTTTACAGCATTTATAAACTTTTAATCAAAGGAATTCTATTGGCTTATAATTGATATTTTAATTGGGAGATTATCCTAGTGCTAGAAATTATTCTATTTCACTCTGTTTCGATATGTCCATTGTCGTTCTTTGTCAGTTTGTCTTTAGTTCCCTAGCAAGGAAAGTGGAATAAAGTGGAACGCTTTGTCTAGTCATTTTTTGACGAACGCATAATCTCTTTTTCTTTGTGCTATTCGGTTTACAATCTTTGCACTTTTTAATTTCTGTTCGTTCACACCAAAATGGCAAGCATAAAGATATAAGTATTTATTATTGTTTGATGAAGAAAACAAATAAACTGGAATTTCAAATTTCAAAAAGAATATTAAAATGTGTTCTCACAATTTATAAAAATTCTATTAGTATTTCAATACTAGTGTGCTCAATGCAGATAAACGAAGCAAATTGAAATCCGCCATTTTCCCTCTGCCATTTCGTTTGTCATTTTCTCAAGAAAGAAGAACAAATATTTTTTGAAAGAATTATAAGATTCTTTTATCGAAGTGAGTAAAATTTGGAACATTTGAAAATTAGATTTAAAGTTGTATAAAATGTTAATGTATTTAATTTTAAAAGATCTATTTTGGAGGATAAATTAAATATAAAAATTCTATAAATATCGTGATAAGTATACTATTTTAGATATTTTATTTTAAATATCCATAATCTAGTTATAATAGAAATAAAACTATTTCATTTTTTTGTCTCATTATATCTAATATTAAAATTACTTATATCTTATATAAATAACCAGATATTAATTAACCAAGATTTTAATCGTATCATTTTTGACAGTCAGTAATGTGTCAACAGTCTTCAATATCACGCTGAGGCAGCGAAAATAAAATGATAATAGCGTTGACTCAACGAAACTTTGGCCACGAAAAATTAATCACTCATGGAAATTTCAAATAATTTTAGAGTAAGCAATTTTTAAATATTTACACGATTAATTTCTATTTAATTTTCCTAAAGAAAGATTATTGTTATAAGGGAATTTACGAGTCTCTCGTTTGTTGACTTCCATTGTCGAATGTTCGAGATTCTACCAAGCAGATCCGCGATTAATTCGACCGGAAGATTCCTCCACCATGTAGAAAATTTTTTCTCGTCGATGAACATTTCGTCGTTCAACCTAGTGGCGTTCATCGGATCGAGATCTGTAATCGGCCAACCGTGATCCACCGCATGCGGTGACTTTTTTCTAAGAAACAATGTACCTTTTGTGGACACTCGATAATATTGAGATATCGGTAGGAGAACTCGTTTTTTGTTCCTTGCTCCTGCTTCCATTTCGAATGTCCTTCCTTTCTGAATTCATTAGCATCTTGATCTTGACAGTTAGTCAAAATTTTTTCCAGGAGTACTAACAATTCGATTTTAAAATAATTTTGAATTTGTAAACGAATTTTTCTTAATATGTTTTAATTTGTATAAAATGAAAAAGTATTTAAAGAACAGTAATTTGAATCTGCATATTTCTTTCATTAATAGTATTCATAATAAAAATATAAAACTTTAATCTTAAAATAAATACTGGTTAAAATAAATAAATTAGAGAAAAATTGTTTATCTTAAGAAATATTCATTTTTCTTAAAAAATTAACATTGTTGAATGAATTCCATTATTACTGTGTACCTTCAAGATATTGAAAATCACCTGCATCGATAATACATTAAAGAGATGAAATATTTATTATTTAATGATTGTACAATAAATAATATTAAAATCATTTC